>NC_045787.1:22948082-24422015 GCF_009873245.2 Balaenoptera musculus | reverse complement strand
TATTTTCTATCCTAATGTTTTCCTTTACCTTTTGGTTGTTAGAAAATAGCCTAAGTCTGAAAAAAAAGGCAAATATTTAGTTAGGTACACTAAAGCACAGCATGGAAGAAAATGAACTCTTTGTTTTATTTTTTTATTTTAACAAATACTTATATTTTAAGTGCTTTAAAGTATTACTCATTTAATCCTTATTATAACCCTGTGAGACAGAGTACTATCATTATCCCATTTTACAGATGTGACTAGATAATATTATACGGGCAATGGCAAAGTGTTTGAGTCCTGTATACAGATATAGAATTATAGCAGAAGTAAAATGTTGACTACTAGCTTCTTTAAAGAGTTGTTATTTCTCTGTGTCAGCTTTCTTACGCTTAATCTCGATGGTGAGTCAAATTCATATTATGTTATGAACAGCTTCTCCAAGAATTCTAGTGGACAAGTTCCTGAAGTTAATTCTAAAGATGAACTTAGTGTATTAAATTCTGCACCACAGTGAGTCACATTATAGTGAAGCTTCAACATGCGTTCTTTTTATAGTTAGAGAAGCAAATTAAAGGAGATTTAATTTGCTTTTGAGCCGCTCTCCAATTTAATTGTTCACATTTATATAATAGGTGGTAGCATAACCTATTGGAAAGGATAGCCAAAAGCAATGGAGTTCTATTTGTTCCTTAATGGACTATCTGTGTGATTTCAGGTAAATCCTTTTATCTTTTTCTGATTTTTGTTTTCTTTTCAGTAAAGCAAGAATAGCCACTTTTATTTCCCTGCCTATTTCCTAGTACTAGTCTGTGAAAAAACGCAGACCAGCTATTGCTCAGGAGGAGGAGAGGCACAGCTGGGTGTCCCCTTTTCTTTTCTTTGCTTTTAGGCTACTTGTAATATTATCCGCTATTCTTGCCTAAATGGCATTTTGTGATTTTGATGGACAAGGAGTCCTTGTGCAGTTTGTCAAACAACCTATTACAAAAGCTTTTTGATAAAAGCAATATTTTAACACTTTACTGACTCTAGAAGACTGCTCCTTGAGATTGTATCTGCTTTGATGTAATGGGCAGAGAGGTGTAACTTCTTTACATTTTTTACAGAGATATTATTAAGTGTCCACCGAAAGTGAATGGATAGGAAGTAATGTGGGTCAACATTAAAGCAGAATTAAGAAACCCTGGTTTTTAGTTCCTGCTTTACCGTTTATAGGCACCAGTCTTCAGATACATTATTTAAGTCAGTTGAAATTTGGTTTCCTCATCTATTAAATGAAGCTACTAATATCTCTTCTGCCTTTGAAAACCATAGATGCCATTTGTCTTATTGATTTTTATAGATAAATGACAGTGATATTTTAGAAATGAAACTAGTTAAAGGAGTAACAGAACCTGTTCTCGTTTTGCATGAGCAATAACATCATTAGTCCTTTTAATTTAAATGACAGTGTAATAAATTGACTATGTACTTTTTCTTAGGAAATCTAGACTGTTAATGGAAACTTATTTGTACTGTTAACAAATCTATCCAAATATTTTCTCTGGGCTTCCAAAGTTTTAGTTAATTTTGGATTCCTTTGCAGATTTTCTTCCAAATCTCCTGTAATAATTATGTGGAGAATGCTCATAGTCTTTACTATGAGCCAAGGTCAAAATAGCACCAGACTCCCTACTTAACTTCTCTTTTCTCTCTATCTATATCTAGATTGGACTTACCATCTTTCCTCCAAAAATACTTCCTTCTTCTGAATTCCTATTTGGTACGCTTTATGGGATGTAACCTGGAGTCATCACAACAATCCTTCCCATCACCTTGTTCTCTCTTTTTCTCCGTTTTGCCTATTATAATCTATAAATCATCAAGAACCATTTATTTATTCTTCCTCCCTATTATATATGCTCCTTTGTAATAAATATTTCTTTTCAAAAATTTGAATAATTATGAGAAGCAATGTGTCAGTGGGTGAGATGCTATGAACCAGGAGAATTAAGGCCACTGGAAAGACCACTGATAATAAACCTAAAGTTAGTGCTAATCATAATAACAACAACTAAACATTTCCTTCTTTAAAACAAATTTGAAGAACAGATTTGAAAAGAGTAGCATGCTGCTTAGGCGTTTATTGATTGACATGGAAATAAAAGCAAATCAAAAATGCTACTGTAAGCATTCACTAGTGTAAGACAGGTCAAACAATGTAACATGACATTTTATTTAATAACAAAGTTAATGACAACAGTAAAATATGTTGATAGTTTTTTGGTTGTCTTGTGTGTGTGCATGTTGTGCTGTATGTGTATTTTTGTGTAGGAGGTACTGTTATAAGATATTCTATTATCATGCATATAAGAAAAATACTTAATATATATTAAACATTCTTCTAAATGACTTCTCAGATAGACTATTATTTCAACATCATAACAGTTCCATGCAACAGTTACTGTTATTATGCCCATTTTACAGATGGCCACAAATGAGGCAAAGAGCAGTTGTTTGTCCAGAGTTACAGATATCGAGTAAGTAGCACAGATGGGATTCTAACCCAGGATATTCATATTCAGAGGCTAACCTCTTAACCTCAACACATGTTCCTGTTCTGTCTCATGAGAATTTAATCATCATCCTTTATAAGTAGTCATACTATGAACCTCATCAGGTTCTGTTGCAGAATCATCTACAATAGAGCCTAGACTATAACTCTATTATTGGGGAAGTAATACACACCTGACATATACTTTGCTGGTTTATTTACACTTTCAAATTTAAATTCAAACTATCTGTGGATGGGTTGATAAGAGGTGACTGAGTGAGAGAGAGATGAATGACTGGACGAAGGGAGAGCAACTCAGAGCTATGCATGTGGAGGGATTGGGGGTGTTGGGGAGAGGTAGAATTGGGCCCTATCACAGAGTCTGATTTGAGGTTGATCTCTCAGTGGCCCAAAATGATCTGTGCTTGACTCTTGGGGGGAAATTTAAAGAGTGGCTCAGATCCCACTGAAAAATCTGAGACATGCTATGACTGTTGTACAAGATAAGTGTGTATATAGGGCAGTGGTTTTCAACTGGAGGCAATTCTCACCTTCCCCTGGGTGGCATCTGGCAGTGTCTGGAGACATTGGTGATTATCATGACTCAGGGGTAGGTTTGCTACTGACAGCTAGTGGCTAAAGGCCAGGGATGCTGCTAAACATCTGACAATGCACAAGACAGGCCCCCCTGCCACAAAGAATTGTCTGGTCCAAAATGTCAATAGTGCCACCATTGAGAAACCTTGATGAAGGGGAATCCGGTCCTCTTTGCTTCATCACACAGACTTCCACAAGTGTAGTTTTGACACAGTGTAAATTCTTTTTTTTTTCTTGTCTTTCTGTGTCTGGTTTATTTCACTTAGCATGATGTTCTCCAGATCCATCCATGTTGTTACAAATGGCAGGATTTCCTTCTTTTTAAAGGCAGAATAACATTTCACTGAATGGTAATACACCATTTTATTTATCCATTCATCTGTCGGTGGATATTTAGGTTATTTCCATATTTTTTTTTTTTTTAACATCTTTTTTGGAGTATAATTGCTTTACAATAGTGTGTTAGTTTCTGCTTCATAACAAAATGAATCAGCTATACATATATGTATATCCCCATATCTCCTCCCTCTTGCGTCTCCCTCCCACCCTCCCTATCCCACCCCTCTAGGTGGTCACAAAGCACCAAACTGATCTCCCTGTGCTATGCGGCTGCTTCCCACTAGCTATCTATTTTACATTTGGTAGTGTATATGTGTCCATGCCACTCTCTCACTTCGTCCCAGCTTACCCTTCCCACTCCCCGTGTCCTCAAGTCCATTCTCTACATCTGCATCTTTATTCCTGTCCTGGCCCTAGATTCTTCAGAACCATTTTTTTTTTTTTTTTTTTTAGATTCCATATATATGTGTTAGCATAACAGGAAGCACCATAAGCCATAGGGTCATACTGCAATGGTCATGGTAAAGCTTCCTGATGCATTTTCATCTTGATATGGGAGAGTCTAGAAGAAATCTGGGACATTATATGGAAGTATTTGTGGAGCATTCTCTGGTGACTTCTAGAAATAGTACAGAAATAAGTTGGAAGGAAAACCAAAGATTCCTTCCTTCTCTCTCTGCTCACCACATCTGCATCTCTTCCTTCTTCCCTTCCTCCCTTCCTCCCTTTCTTTCCTTCCCCCCCCTCCTTCCATCCTTCCTTCCTTCCTTCCTTCCTTCCTTCCTTCCTTCCATCTTTGTCCTTTCAAACAAAATAATTTTACATCTATTATATGTTAGGAAATCTGTATAGATACAAAGAGGAAAAAGACAAAATGTCAAAATGGAATTAAAATGTTTTAGAATGTCTTTGACACTATATAGTCTCTATTTATCTGTTTAGAACATAATCATGATGAAACCTAAGGGATAAATTAAATACATATATGGGTCGGCCAAATTTTCTCAAGCAAATACAGCCACACTTTAACCTTGTAGTCCCAAATTCAGTATGTGTGAGCTCTGAGAAATTTGTGTAGTTTTATCATGAGGGGGAACCAAATAGGATGGTTTGGGTATTCCTGTGCAAACTGTCATCTTTAATAGAAAAAAATAAAACAAAAACATAAAGCCCATGTCCTACTGACTAATCTCGCAGATTAGGGTTAGATTCAGAGAGAAGACTTTTCATTAAGAAGTAAACAACTCACAACAGGAAATGCAGGTATTTACAATTGTTTCTTTCCTTTTGAAATAACACTGGGAGATTGGGGAAGGCACTGAATTCAGTAAGTGTATCTTTCACAAAGTTTTCCTGATCAGTGAAAGTGGCCTTATATGTGTATTTCTTTTTAGAAAAAATTATCTGTAAATTGTGTTTTATAACCAAGTTTTTAGTAATTATCCTCCTGGTGTATTCTGCTAAAATCAAAAGGAACATCAAAGCTCCAGAAGAAGCTGTAAGAAAAAGAGAAGGGCAAATATTCAGCAAGGCAAATCCAAAGCAAACACCGAAACATGAGGTTGTAGACAGTGGCTTGAATGTAATGAACAGAAAGCCATATAGTAGAAATCTGCTAATGCATAGTTGAGGGTGGATTGAGAAGACATTTCCCTAACAGTTTGTCCTGTTGCTTATAATTTTAAAAAAAGTACTGCAGGATGGCCCAGTTCAGTCCCAACATCATATTATGCAGATGCATTACAATTCCCTACTGAAGTTCTGCAGAAGAGTTGAGTCTAATTTAGCACAGTTGTTTCTCACACGATATCATAAAGATCAATAATGAATAACCAAAGCATGTGTGAAAGGCTGAGAAGTGATTGCAGTTTTGCAACCCAAAACTGACTATTCTTTGGAGGTTCACAAATTTGTGTGAAGGGGAAAAGAAGCAATATATAACAACAACAACAAAATTGACACCAGAGTTACTTAACTGTAGATATTTACCTTCAACTTCAACATGTATTTTCTTTATATCTTTATTTATAATGATGAAACAGAAAGCTTTATGGTTTTTAGCCAAGGGAAGAGCTCACCTTGGAAGTTCTGTTTATCTTTATGGTATCCTGAGAAGGAAGACATGCTGGCACTCTTAAATATAGCTGATAGGACAAATCATGAAGGTAGGCTTATGTCAGACATTCAGTCTTCAAACTAGACATACACTTACATCTTAGTTCTTTATACTTCAGAAGAGAGTTTCACATGTAAAGACCTATCTCAACCATCTATTAAACATTAACCCTTTTCACAGAGAGGAGGAATGGTATTTGTTTATGTACTTATTCCCTTATCCCTTCAACAAAGATTTATGAAGTGTCTGTCATAAACAATATGGAGTCTGTTACTTGAGATTTATAGTCAAATTGAGAAGACAAATTTGTAACTAATGAACAATCATACAATTTGATAAGAATTAAAAGAACTTATGGGTCTGCAGAGAATGAAGTGCCTGGGGGAGAATGAACTCTATCTGGAAGAATGGGGAGAATTTAGGGAAGTATTTATAAAAAAGGGAGAGAGATAAGTTGTATAAAAGATTAGCAATATTTCCCTAGACAGAAGTTAAATTTGTAACATTGAATGCTTTGCTGCTATTTTTATAAGACCCCCTAATTCATCCACGTGTCAGATACTAGTTTAAAAAGGTGAGCTACAAGCACCCGTTAGTATTCTTGCCAGTTAGCATAGAATGCGTCACCATCTGAACCTTATCATTGCCAGGATACAATATCCTTATCACCTTACCCTGGCTTTGGTGTTGGACTTGAGGTTGCCTATGTAGACTCTGTCCTGGCTTGCTCTTCTCTATGAATTCTTCCTTTGTTTCTCTAAGCACTTAACCCCTGCCATTAATTATTTGGCTGGCATAAAAGTCAGACCACCACTAGTCCCTCTGAGAAGAGAGTGATTCACCGGGCAGAGGAAAAAGTATATGCAAAGGAACTAAGAAGTGATAAATTGTTGGTGTTTCCAGAAATGCAAAATTTTTTTTTGGTCTGGAGCACAGAACATGTGTAAGTCAGATAAAACTGTAGACATAAAATTATTTCTTCTCTGCCATCTACAGATCTAAATTTTTTGTACGTGTGTGTGTGGTAAGGATCCACTGAATGACCTTATGTAAAGGAGAAAATGGATTAGATTCGTATGTTAGAAAGATGATACAATGGACAAATAGTGTAGAATAGGGTTACTGATACAAAGCAGTAAAAGTGACAGTGGAGATGAGTGGATAGGTTTCAAGAGTTATTTAAGAAGCAGTATCTCAGGACTTGATTTCTTTTCTGTCCCATTGACCCCTTTTTTATACCTGTGATAGTGAAGAGTAAAGGATGATTGCCAGATTTTTAGCTTCAGGTAAAGAATGGCCATTCCCTAATTTTACACCTATATACCTTTCCATTTGCCACCTTACCACATAATTTAATAGCTCTGTTTACTTGTCCAGCTTCCCCAACAGACTGTGAGCAACTTGATCTCAAAGACATTCTTTTACCTCTTCCAGCTTTGTACAGTCTGTTCTTAAAATAGTTCTTTACACACAGCAGGATATTAATAAAGATTTGCTACATAAATAAAGATAGAACAGCTCTTAGCATGTCAGTGAGTAAAGGGATTGTAGAGCTTGGTAGAGAAACTTGGGAGTTACTGGAATAGTCCTTAATTATAGTTGGGATTACCTAGAGGGAAGTGTACATAAAGGGACTATAAAAACAATAGGTAGTGATTATTGATATTGTGGCATGCACCATGCTAAGTGCTTTATTTACACCGTCTAATTTAATCATCTAACAGCTTAATGAGTAGTTGTTCTTATTGATGACATTTTATAGCTGAGAACCAAAGAGGTCCATTGAGGAATTTTGAGGAACAACAGATTTTCCGAGGTGGGTGTAGGAAGAGGGATTTTTGAATGTGACAGAAATGGAATGGGCAGAGTTAGAAGAGAATCTCTGGGCAGAAAAAGAGGACCAAGGACAGAATCCTAAGGAACAACAACATTTGTGGAGGTGGACGTGGAGAGGGGTCAGCAGGGGACTTATAATAAGTGATCAGAAATTTAGAAGAACGGGCAGAAACGGGAAAAAAGTTTTGAAAAGAAAAGGGTGGCTTGGTAGGCCAAGACTGTGAGAGGTCAAGTTATTTGAGGATAAAAGAAACCTTAAGTTGGGCCCTTGCAACGTGTTCTGTGCACTGTTAGCAGGGTGGTGGGGTGGAAACTGAGGACAAAGGATGAGGAGTGAATTGAAGAGCAGTGAGTGGGGTAGTGAATAGCTGCCTGAAGGGCGGCAACACTGAGGAAATCAGTGGTGAGGAGAAGATGCATAGGTCCCTACCAGAAGAGAAGGAGATCCAAGAAGATTCTTTTTTTTTCCTTAAGATAGAAAAGAGATTTAGCATTTTGTTTATAGATAAAGGCTGAGGGGAAGGAGCCACTGAAGGTGGTGAAGATACAACAGAAGGGAATATTGAGAGAATAATATCTTGGAGGATGTTGGAGGAGACGGGTCAGAAGTACAGAGAAGGGCCGAAGAAAGGACATCCCCTCCCCTGAGCCCTGTTTCCAGGGTTCAGAGGCAGATTTGAAACACTGGGTAGTATGAGCAAGAGGAAATGTGAAGAGCGATCTAGGGATTAGGTAAGTTAGACATAGAAAAGCTTTTCATGCTATTCTTAGTGTAGAACTGGGGCAGACTATAAAGTTTTATATATTTTTTTCAAAAGAAAAATAAATCAATGTAGTACATCTGCATAATATGGCTTTGTACTGAAATGAGCCTCACTATGGTGCCTTCTTCAGAATTAACAGAAAGAGGCATAAAGTGTTACAGAAAGTAGTTTCATTTAATTTACTGTATTTCATTTGTTTAACATGGCGTTTGCAATTGATGTTCCTTTTGGTATGATAACTACCTACAAATTACCGTGCTTTCTTCCTCAGAAATTCATCCTCTTTGAAAAGAAAAGGATTTACAGTTTATATTAACTTTTATTTTTAAAAATGTATATTGGTGAACAAAAAACAAACAAAAAATCTGTATATTTCCTAGCTACATTTATCCAGTCATATATTAATGATTAAGTCAAATTAAACCGTTTTAAACAACAGCAAAAAATAAAACAAATGAAGGCAAAAGGAATAAAGGATAAAGTAACTACTGCATAAAATTCAATAGAAAGTGAAAAATTTTAGGTTGTTGTATGGTATAATGGGTTTATGTTAACTTTTTTTTTCCCTAGGAGAGGGGACTTTGCACATAATAAGACTACTTAATAGCATATCTCATGACATTTGAGAAGAAATTCAATTCCCAAACATGACCGCAACAGGGAGGAAGAGGGGGAAAAAAATCAACATTTTCTTCCCTAAAAAATGTTGATTTTTCTACTATCTCATTCAACTCTAAAAGTAAGATATTTTTACATATAGCATGCCAGTAGGGGTTGCCTACATATTTACCAATTAAAGTTTAGTTAGTAATTATTATTCAATCATTTTATGGCTAGAATGTCAAACCAAGGTATACTTAAATGAAACAAAAAGGAATATCTCTATTATCTGGACCAGTAAACATGTATTTTGATAAAGAACTGACTATATTTCCCTCTGGTAATAATTTATTATGGGAACAGAAGGGATATTTAAATACGACTCTCATCTTAACCTGCTGACTCTTTACTTTAAAAAGAACAGTGTCGTGTTCTGTTTTCTACCTTGGTATTTCTAGGATTCCATGTCATTAGGAGTAGGTCCTCCTCAGAAAGATCTCAAGATCTTAAGACCTAGATCAGGTCTTAATAGGAGAGTGACCATATGTGTGTTTGCTCAACATTATGTCCTAGACATCAATGTTCCACTGACTAAACTATTTTACTCTTGGATAGACACTGCTTCCAGTATTTAAATATAAGGAGTAACATATTAAGTGATTATTTCCTTTTAGATATGAATTTATCAGAAATAAATTCTCACTTGATAGAGCAGGAAACAAGATGATAGTTAGGGGTAAGAAAGTGTTTCCTAAAGGGTGGACAAAATCCCCAGAAAGTGGAGCTAGGGGATTATCACTAAAACCTTTGCTTGCTTCTTCATTGTGCATGTGGCCAAAAGCAGCCTTGTCTTGAGAAACCCTTTGACACTGGGCTTTTTCACGTGCAAGTGCTATAAATGAACTTTCCAAGAGACATATCAAAGGGTTTCATTTCTATTAGAGTCTATTTTTCACCTAAGTTCATTTAAACAGAATTTCTTGTCCTGCTCATATAAGTAACATGTCTGGCTTGCCTAAATATATGAAAATTTATTTTTCTTCTCTCAGATTTATGGAAAGTTCATGGAGACCAGATTCTCCCCTTGCATTGTGGAAGTGCACAATTTGTTCTTATGAATGCCATTCTCAAATATACCAAATACAGTATGGACTTTCAGGAGTATTTAATTTAATTGCTCCCCTAAATCTCCAAGCTTAAAGGAATTGGGTTGGTAATGATATTTCCACTTTAATGTTTCTTGGTATAATAGTCTCAAAATAATGTAAAAATAGTGTTTTTCATAACATTCTGTGAATCAGTTGTCTAAATCTTTTGGAATATCCAAAGGCCTTTGCTTAAATTTATTTGGAGAAAACAGTGATTGTGGAAAGCCATCACTTGTAACCAGTTGCATATCATAAACATAGAGCTTATTTATATATAAATCATTATTGCTTCCTCTGTTAGGCAATTAGTAACTGAGTTTCAGATGCTTACAAATTTTGGCTTTTAGTCACTTTTCTTCTAGTTATTACCCAAACTTATATTAGATACAATTAACTGTAAATTGCCCCATGCCATACAGGATTTTATTTAATTATTCAACAGTCCTGTGTGGGAGATGTCAGTATTGCTCCCTTCTTATAAATGAGGATTCTGCAGGTCACAGATGGCAAGTGATTGGCTCAAGACCTCACAGCCAGAATGTGACAAAATTAAGACCCAGTTCCAGTCTCTGACTCCAAATACAGTGCTCCTGCCATCAAAAGCAAACCAAGCAGCCTCTCCAAGGTCTGCGTTTTGCTGTGACAGGGAGAGCAGAAAAGCACAAGAGGGTGATTTCTCACAGCTGGAAAGGAAAACGGCTTTAGACTCCCAAGGAATAGGAAATTTTCAGCCCGGTTAACGCATAGGGAGTTCCATGAGTGACTTTCTAATCATAATTCTTTCTATGGAAAGTCAGTGTAATGAATGTAATCTCCCTGAGATAGAAGCACACTGTAAGTCCTTCTGAAATCACTGTATCAAATGTGCTCTGCTGTTCAAATATACAAAATCTCATCCTGAGACACTTGACTCTGAGATACATGTCAGAGATGTGTGCAGACCTGACTTGCAAAGTAGTTGTCTAGGGAGAAAAACACTGTCCTGTGCATTCAGGACTGTCATGCGCATTCAGGACTGTCATGCAAAGGGTCAAGGGTATTGCACTTTTTGTATAGGAATTCACCTTCTTCCACTCTTTTATTAAGGCATTACTATGGTTGCTGAAAAATAGGTTGCATGATGTCTGGAAACATAAGGAAAAATATAGTTATAATTTTTTTTGCTAATTTATGTTGCTAACTGTGAGCCTTAGAAAATTCTGGTAGAAACCGTGAAGGTA
Organism: Balaenoptera musculus; assembly: GCF_009873245.2. Classification (NCBI taxonomy): domain Eukaryota; kingdom Metazoa; phylum Chordata; class Mammalia; order Artiodactyla; family Balaenopteridae; genus Balaenoptera; species Balaenoptera musculus. The sequence continues at coordinate 24,410,877 of NC_045787.1, read as the reverse complement.
GTTTAAAGTGTAGGATTTGATTGGATAAGACAGGCTCCTCTGTTGGAGAGAATTAAGGCATCCACATTTCTATGACTACGTGCTACAGAGTTTGAGGGTAGAGATTCTGATTCAGATTACCAGGGTGAACACTGTCTATGCCACTTATCAGCTGTGTGTCCATGGGCAAGACAAACACTCTGTGCCTCAGGTTTCTCGCCTTTTTAATGGAACCTTAATAGTATCTATTTCATTGTGTTATTATGAGGATTAAAGTGGTTCATATTTATAAAGTATTTGAAACATTGCTTGGCATGTGTAAAAAAAAGTGTTTGCAAGATAAAAGTAAGTTATTTACATTGTTCTCACATATTAACTGTTCTACTTACTGAAAATTACAGAGTTATAGAAATTTAGAATAAGGGAGAACCACATTGCTCTTTAAAGAAAATGGGGCATTAAGCAGTGTACTCTCTGCCTTCTAATGACAAAATTCCTTCTTCAACTACCTGTTACTAAAAAGCTTCTTCTGGTGCCTCAATTTCATTGTCAGGAAGTTTCAGCTTTAATGAGAAATAAAGTAATGTGCTGGGACTGTTTATTTATAGTAACTTGTGAAATTAAAGTATCCCATTTAAAGTCTGCTTCTGTTTGCACAGTACTAGAAAAAAAAAAACCAACCAAAATTCTCAGTTTAACTTTTAATTAAGCAAGCAGTATGGTGTGTTTTGAATCTGGTTACCTGTTGATGAGGCTACTGTGTAGGTAAATGGCATTGATCGGTTGGGTGGGAAGTTTCTCTGGAACGCTTTCTGACACTGGGCAGAAAGACAAAGCTCTAGGGATGTCTTCACTCCTGTTTTGGACCACCTCTTTTTTGAGTCTATCTTGAGGAGGTATTTAAAGAAGAACATTGTGGAGTATAAATGAAAGGATTCAAACTCTAATATTATATGACTGTGTCACTTTTCTTTATGGATATCTTGTTTTCTCTTTTTTGTTCACTGAATTTGGCAACTTGAACATAGAAAAAGATATGTATTGTAGAGATGCTACCATTAAGACAAACGGGTTTTTTTCCTCTGTCTCTTAAAAAGAGTCCTGGGGAATTCCTTGGCGATCCGGTGGTTAGGACTCGGCGCTTTCACCGCCGGGGGTCTGGGTTCGAACCCTGGTTGGGGAACTAAGATCCTGCCAGCCACTCTGTGCGGCCAAAAATAAAAAAAATAAAAAATAGAGTCCTGACCTTTTGATATTTTAATCACAAACTCTCAACTGAATTTTACTTTTCTTATGTGATACAGATTTTTGTTGTAGTATTTGCTTTAATAATTCATATTATAAATATGACTAATGTCTATGGGGCAATGGTTTTAATCAATTTATCATAAAATATCTCATTGTATTTCATATTACAGTGGAATCAAGGTCACCTTAGTCTTATAAAATTAGCAAGATATTTCCCTCTGACATTCTATTTGACATACTCTTTTAATTTTTAAAGTGCTTAGGAGTTGATTTGTTTTATTCTATTATTGCTTTTTTAACTTTTGTTTGTGTTCTATCACTATGTTAATTGCTGTGTTTGCATAAATCATGTTCAAAAAATTAAAATGCCTTATATTTCCAATTAAGTTTTTGAATAAATAAGAATGGAATTTTACAAGTATATAATGTGTTATCTAAATGCATTTTATGATTTTATTATTAATAATCAGTCAATAGAAAGACATGAAATCTGTATTAACTGTGAATTTAGTTTCACTGTAAAGGAAGTATGATATAATCTACACATCATTATATGGTCTACACATAATCATTACCAGTAGCTGTCTCTGAGGGAGCCCCTTCAAGGGTGATGGCAGAGGGAGACAGATAAGAACCAGCTAAAGGGGACAGTTAAAAAATTGAGCAGAAATAATAAAATATATATAAAATAATAAAGAGAGTATCTATCAAAAATTGTTTAAATGATACCAAAACTACCAGAAAATGCAGTGAAAAATTCAATCAAAACAAATACTGTATCATCAACTTGCCAAAATATTTTTCTTCTTGTATTTGATCATTGCTGTACTACACATTGTATGTAGTCATTCATACATTATCTCATTACCTCAGTAAATGCTGAATCCCAGCCTTTTTCAGGAAATGTAAAGGAGATTATTCAGCCAATTACCACATAATTCAAAAAAATTTCATGGGTGGGTAATGCTTAGTTGAGAAAGGAGCAGTTCAATCCATTTAAGTATTTTCATAATTAAAATTATATTAACTTAGACCTCTAAATCAAATAGCCCATATTTGATTTTATATATGCACATAAATTCATATATATGCATAAATTATGTATTTATATTGGTTATTAATTTTACACAGTCATAATCTAGGTTGTGCAAAAGTGTAATGTGTTTATTTCTTTAAATCCAACAAAACTCATGGGCTTTCATTTCTGCTTGGTTGTAGGACACTTATTCTAGCCATTTTAAGGTAACCCAGTCATGACCAATTTTATAAAATATATTTTTAAATATAAATTTTAGAGTCGTTTTAGATTTACAGCAAAATTGAGCAGAAGATACAAAACTTTCCCTTATGTCCCCTGTCCCCACACACGCATGGCCTCCACATTATTAACATCCCCCACCATAGTGGTGCACTGTTAGAACTGATGAGCCTGCCTTGAGACGCCATTACTACTCAAAGTCCATAGTTTACATTAGCGTTCAGCTCTTGGTGTTGTGCGTTCTATGGGGTTTGAAAAATGTCGAATGACGTAAAGCAACCGGTATAGTATCATACAGAGTAGTTTCACTGCCCTAAAAATCCTGTGTTCTGCCTATTCATCCCTCCCTCTCCTCACCCTCTGCAGCCACTGAACCCTAGTGAAATTTACTCTGTTATTTCTCTTTTTATACTAATCCACTGTTCGTTCGTCTTTTTTTTTCCTCCCTGTAAGAGAAAACTGTCATGATTCTTCTGTATTTTGTTTTATGGCACTATCTTTATGTCTGGTTCCTCTGTGATTTTGCTCTTGATATTTAAAGGCAAGTCATTAGAATTCATAAAAACATTTTTTCTTACTCACTCATGTAGCTCTGGCAGTCAAAAGTCATGGTGTCAAGACTGTTATCTTGGCTATTTGCCAAAATCTACTTACAATTTCAAAATCCCAAAATTTGTCTTTCTTTTCTTTCTACATTGTTCCTGTCCATATAATGGTATAAGTCTCTGCTGTTAAGTAGCAAAGAGAGGTAGGGATAAATGAATTTAAAATATGGTTTAAGTCACAAACCCTACTCTATTATATTTACATTTAATTGTGTATTGCACTTTAATGGGTACCACTTCTTTTGTTACCTAGAATACCTTCCTTCCTCCAAGAACTACTTCTGTCTCCACTCAAATGATATGGGTTCTAACTGAGCTTTCATCTTCTTACAACATCCCATCCACTGACCACATTTGATTGGTATGGTGGGGTAGGGTCTTACTTCTTCAGGGCTAATCAGAAGCTTTATGGGAATTTTTTTTAAAGAGAGAACATATGATATACATCTGGAGATGTGAGGGTTATGTCTAAGAAAACAGTTTGTAATGAGAGAAAGTAAAGCCAACACACAAAGGCAAGCAGAGATAAGTGATGGAGAAAGTTGTGAAGGTACAATTGGAAAATAAGATTAAAAGAACATCTATCTAATCCTTCACTTTCTAAAGTTCTTTGGATATTGGTTCAGGGTGGACACTGTTCACGATTTGCAAAGCCTGGACGTGTGTGACCTTGAACAAGTTAAACTTTCTAAGCTAAATTTATCCTTTCTGTGAAATAGGCTGACAGTGCCAATTTAAATGGGCTAAGCATACATCTGTCATTGTATAACTTGTCATCTGATGGACTTAATAATAAAGCTAGTCTTAACCTTAATTCAGTCTTTTGTTTTCCTCATAGATAACTTAAAAAGATGATTTCCTATATCATCATGGTTTTAGTGAATAACACTTCCTGGTTATAAGGAGTAGAAAATGCAGATGAAATTGATGTTTTGTTTTGTTTTGGCCGAGCCGTGCAGCTTGTGGGATCTCAGTGCCTAGACAAGGGATCGAACCTGCAGTGAAAGCCCGGAATCCTAACCACTAGACAACCAGAGAACTCCCTGGTGTATTATTTAATCAGAGAAATGTAGGCTTAGCCAACTGTAGTCCCAATATTTAAATATGTCTTATCTCTACAGAAACGTTCTGAAATAGACAGTGCTTGCACAGAATCAATGACTAATAATTGCAAATTGCCAACTTAAGTTTTTTTGCAGTATAAGATTTTCTCTTTTTAATATTATAGGAAGAGAAGAGTTACAAATGACACTATTTCTGTAACATCGATTCAAAAGAAATACAATTCTATACTGAGTCCTCTCATATCCCTTTTACCCTTCAAGCATAGCCTTGATTTTTTGAAGAGCACAAAAATATGTGAGTTACATTTATAGTAGTTCTGCAGAAATACTAATGACTTTAAGTTCATCAGTTTGTCATCACAAAATTGCCTTGACAAATTGAGTAGGTATTCATCTTTTTCTGTCAGTGAATGGAGAAAAGGCAGCCAGTGAGACGTAAAGGCTATTTCTTCGTGGTGTTTGTGGTCACTTAGCATTGCTAGGCTAGGCCTTTATAGACAGTGCTTTGTGTATGACTGAAACAGACCAATGTAGACAGAGGCCAAGGACTCTGATTACTGTTACCCTATAAGACTGTACTTTTCCTTTTATTTATTTATTTATTTAAAAAAAATTTTTTTTTATTTTTTTAAAAATTTATTTATTTATTTATTTTTGGCTGTGTTGGGTCTTCGTTTCTGTGCGAGGGCTTTCTCTAGTTGTGGCAAGCGGGGGCCACTCTTCATCGCGGTGCGCAGGCCTCTCACCGTCACGGCCTCTCTTGTTGTGGAGCACAGGCTCCAGACGCGCAGGCTCAGCAATCGTGGCTCATGGGCCCAGTCGCTCCGCGGCATGTGGGATCCTCCCAGACCAGGGCTCGAACCTGTGTGCCCTGCACTGGCAGGCAGACTCCCAACCACTGCGCCACCAGGGAAGCCCTGTACTTTTCCTTTTAAACGGTGGAAGGCAGAACTTCTTGGTAGGAAGATCCTCAGTCTATTCATCATCCATATTTTTAGGGCCAGTTGCTCTTTAAGAAGTTTGAATTTTGGGATTCTGATTATAAAAATAATTTCATGTTTACTGTTGAACATTTGGATTAAACAGAAAAAAAAAAAAGAAAAAGAAAAACACACCTTTCATTCCACCACTTAGAAGTAATCACTGTTAATATTTTTTCCATGTCTGGGTTGGCATTTGTGAGATCTTTCTGTGTAATCAGTTTTATCTTCTGTCATTTTCACCTACTGTTGTAGGATACGCATTTTTTTTCTCATCATTGAAAAACTTTTGGAAGTGTAATATTTATAAGGCTGCATGATGTTTGCTGTAAAATAATGTTTCATCCTTCCCTTATTGTTTATGTTCATTTTTAGGTTTCTAGAATTATAAATAATGTTGTAATGAATATTTTTTTCTTTCCCCATGAGAAGAGCATAATGAAGCCAAGGAGTGCTTTGGGAGAACAACTGCTCTTTCCATTTTGCTCCAACATGTTTTGAAGTCCTCATTTCTTATGAGGCCCATCATGTGTTAAAACAATTAGTGCATCTGAGGAAGAATGTGTGTGTATATATATATATATAGATATATACACATACCTATATATATGTAACTGAATTGCTGTGCTGTACACCTGAAACTAACATGATACTGTAAATCAACTATACTTCAATAAAAAATAAATAATTAAAATTAAAAACAAAAACAAAACCCAAAAAGCAGTTAGTGTAGTTTTGCTGTAGGTACTCTGATGCACAAGACCAGGGAATGGGATATAGTTGTCCCTTGCACTCTGTACCCTGATTCTAAAAGTAATTTTAATTTCTGTAATCCATAGCTTTGTTGGGGTCTCTCCTATTGAAGACTCCAGTGTTCAACTTGTGTACACCATATTGCACTGCTATTGATGTTCACCAGATTGTTTTCCTTGATTCATGTCATGTTGGCACTCAGTAGAAAGCAGTGTGGCATGAGAGCTGTGGTATTGATGATTATATGTATATTTTACATGGTCTCCCAAACTCTAAATGAAGAAATCTTAGTAAACTTATTTATGATTGGAAATGGTGGTGTGGACTAATAACACTAAGATTAGCGTGGAGGTGTAGTTTAACTATACTGTATTTTAATCATATCATGGCTATTAGCTCTTCTCCAGTCCCTTCAGTATTTTGTTAGGGTATTATGAATGCACTAAAAATTATACACCCCCAACTCCTAACATTGTTTTAAATTTTTATTATAGTTTTTCCTGAGCCTAACTGCCACATGGTTGATTAGTAAAATAGTGACTGAGAAAAGGTGAATGGAGGACTTTCATACTAAAATATTTTAGACATAAAACCACAGAAACTCATTCATATTCTCTCTCCCTCTCTCTCCTCTCTTTCTCTCTCATCACTGTTTGAATGAACCTACAATTACAAGGTTTCTGAAGAAAACCTTGGTTTGCCTCTGAGTGACGTTGGTTAGGCAACTGAAATTTCATAACAGAGTATGAAGAGAGGCTTAACTTCCACTGGCTCTGCTTTTACCTGGCAGCCTAAATTAGCTGCATTGTAGGTACTGTAGGTACTTAACAGGGAGTATAATGCCAAATTCCCAACCTCTCAATATTTTTCAAAAGCTTGGCAGAGAAAAGCAACGCTTTTGGAGGATTGCCTGAGAGAAAAGCCGTAAATTCACTTCTATGAATCAGTGATTCTCAATGGAATGTGGGGAGGAAAGGGAAGAAGGGAGGAGGAGGAAAGGGGGGAGGCCTGATGTCCTCTTCACAGGAGGGTCTGGTTCCCGAGGTGAAGACTAGGTTTTGGTGATCCACTTTTCCAGACATCCCTGCTCCCCTCGGGTGCTGACGTGGATAAAATTTGAGAACCACTTCTCAAGTGTTGCTACAGTAGAGGTGACAAACTGGAGACCCTTGGTCAAATCCAGCTTGTAGACAGGTTCTCTCTGCCTAGTATATACAGCACACATACACACACACACACATACACACATTTTAACAGGGAATACAGAATTTCCATAAAATCCAGATTTCTCTGGAAACAATAAAAAAATCTGGCAAAGCTAGGCACATGTCCACGCGTGGCAACAAATGCCTAGAAGTGGGAAACAGTTCTTTCTTTGATCACTATCCTTATTACTCCCTTTTTGCTTACACCTGGCTCACGTCGCTGGCTCAGGTTACTTCTCTGGTCCCTGTAGGCACTGGAGTTTACCACCTTTGAGTAACAGCCTGATTCTAGATTATAGCAAAAGAACAAAGAACGGGGTAATTGGGCCACATCATTTGACTTTCTAGAAGTGATTTTCTGGATTTGTATTTTAGTCTGATTCCATAGGCCTTGTGACACAAGGAAATGGCCCTATAGAACTCATTCCTGAGTTTACTTTAAGAATATTTCTTCATTATTTTGGGAATTTTATAAATATAGTGGTTAAAAGGATGGACTCTGGAGCCAGACTGCCTGGAATCCAGTTCTACCTCCTGCATTTCCCAGCTGAAAACCTTTGGCCTGGCATTTGATATTGCTTTGATTCAATTTCCTCTTCTGTAAAATGGAGATAGCAGTAGTACCACTTGTTTAGGATTTTTGTTAAGATCAAATATATCAATTTTTGAAAAGTGTTTAGGGCAGTGCTTAGCATAGACAAATATTTGAGGTGATACTATTACTAATATTATTACCTCCTGTTCCAGAAATAGAAATAGTTGTACTTGTTATTATGTTTTTCTATTTTATAGAGAATCTTAAACTTATAATGAATCATGTTTGTGTCTTTTAGAAAATTTTATGTCACATTTGATGCATCTATTTAGTAAATATATTGCATACATCTTTTGTCCTGCCTCCATCTTATTTTCCTACTCTTCATTTTCTTCTGTGTATTTCTTAATTATTCTTGATTATTCTTATTTTGCTGTATTATGTGCACTGTTGTAAGTCATCCTGATTCCCCTTTAAAACAATACAGGCCCTAAAAATAAACTAAGAGCAAACAACATATGTGAGCTCTCCTACATAGACAAGTATGACCAGTAAAATGAATTATTTTCCAACAGAATTTCATGTGAAGTTTACTTTTCTGCTGACATTCTGAGCTTCCATTTATTTTCAGCTCTGTCTTTTAGCTTTAGGGATAAACTGATCCAGTCATCTTCGATAGCAGTACTCCAACAAGTTCCTGCAGTCACGTTATTTCCCAGATGTCTTCAAATATATTGCATTGCCACAAATTGATCTTTAGCTTGTCTTTAAACATAACATCTGAGTGTCCTATGCCCATTTGGCCTTTTTTAGGTCATGAAAGGCAACTGTTTTTATATTTAAATTTGCTACATGAGATGATACTAAAAAGCAACCATATACTCTATATGTCTCGTGTAAAATAGGCTATTTCTCCAATATAAATAAACCTATTTGGAAACGGTGAGCCTCCTAAAGGTTACTCTCAAGAGAATTAAGAGAATGCTTGGGGAATTTTACTATAATCTTTTGATACAACGAGTATGAGAAAATTTTATGATCCACCGCCCTGAGGCTAGTAGAATGACGGGGCTTTATTTCTCTCCTTTTTAATTTGGTGGTAAATAAATGAGACAACTTTTAGTATGTTATCAGCCATTTTACATCAGGGAAACAGAAATCACTCTATTGGGGTTTGATATGGGGGATTGGTTACCAAAGTGAAGGATGGGCAGGAGAAGCACAGGGCTAAAGTGGTGTCTTTTAGAGCCTTAGGAATCTGCTCACAACCGACATTGTTAGAACCCTTGTTCTGAGTAGGACCTCAGGAGCCCACACCCTCACTAACCCTTCCACTGTGTTCCTTCCTTCTTCTCTCCTAACGTCATGCAAGTGCTTCCCGTTCACAGAACTTAACTGGAAGAGAGCTGGCAAGGGGTTCCAAGAAGTGCAGTTTTGGGCTTCTACCACTGGCAATTCGGGGAGAGTATAGAGTAACATATTTTCCTGCGTGTAGTTCTGTCCTCACCTTTTTATTACTATGAGTCACTTTGTTCTTCTGTTACTCTCATGTGATGTATTCATGAAGTATTCTAATTTTAAAACATTTTGAACTATATGAAAATATTTCTAACTCCAGGACTGTGTCAGTTACGTCATCAACACTTACAGGAGTCACTTATAGGTGTCTAACTGGAAATATTTTAGGTTATTTTATTGCCAGTTATATGGTTTTTGCCAGTCCTTAAGTTGTAAATTTTTTTGATGAGGGAAAGTACTTAATGTACCTCTCCATTATTTTAGCTACTGAATTCCATGTTTCCTTGTAGGGGTCGAAATAATTTAATTCTTATATTTGAATATTTTCTCGGCCTTATTTATTTGGATTTGGTTTTCATTTTGGTTTCCTGATTTTCATAAACATGCATTTGTTTTTAACTGTCTTGTGTCAAAATATCGTTTTAAGCATTTGGCTCTTACATCAAAAACTATGGCTGATCAACTTTCATCTTGACTGCCAAAATATTCAGGTGAATTAGGGATTCTTAAAATGCATCATAAAATGCATCCAGAAAGACTAAGGTGTTCAAGCAACAGAGGCAGAATTGCTCAGAGCTGCACCAGTGTAACTGGGTTGGCAAGTCAACAATCTGAGTGGGAGGGCTCATCTCTCTCCATAGCCCTTTGTCCCCAGAAGGGTTTCTTGTCATTTTGGCAGTGGTTGACAGGACTCAGTTGAGCCCTGGAATGTGCTGTGACTTCTGTAAGTGTTTCTGACATAATTGACATAGTCCTGGAGGCTTTTGACAAGTTTGTCAACCTAATGAATGGGCAACTAAGCCTTAAAACCACAGTAAAGGTTGTGTAAGTTGTTCAATAGAGGGTGCAAAATCCAGGTAACCAAATAATGGTGTCAGAGTTATTCTGCTTGCCTGCTTGCTGATGACACTTAAACAGACCAAAATAAAAAAATCACCTTTGAAATAAACCTTCATCTCTGGGAGCATAATGTAGCATATGCCTTATAACAGAATTCCTTTTTAAAAAGTTATTTGTAACATTTATCTTCTCATTTGTTTATCATTTTCTTTTATATATGCTATTGCTGGAATGCTTAATGCTTTAGGCCTCTGATGAATACTGGCACTATCTGAAAGGTTTAGGTTACTGTGGTGAATGTTTCCCAGAAAAAAGAACAGTGACTACTAAGTAACTTTGCTGAAGTGAGGTTTAACAAGAGTAATTACAATTGCTTGGGATTTTATGTTTTAGGGGTAGTGTTCTATATGGAAATCACCAGAGCCTCTGACCCTCAAGTGTCACTATTTGAGCAGAATCATAATTAATCATAATCAATAGTATCCAAGCTAAATTTTGAGAGTTGGACATAAAAATAACTGCATGTGCCTACAAATTATTAAACAAAATAAAATTATATTCTACCTTTATTCTTCCACTTCAAAGGTATGCTATTTGGCTTTGCAGACTAGATCTACTTGAGTATCTAACTTGGACCAGAATTTTAATGTTTAAGTCCATTTTTCTATGGGCTAAGGTCCGTGGCACCTCAGAAAGTCTGTTATTCTAACTTTATACAAGGATTAGAATATCTCCAAATGCAGAGAGGTCTGAGTTTCTTATCTTGAAGCCTATGATATAACTGATATTTTTACTCAGTGGAGTATGAATGCACAGAAGAGTATGGTCTAATAATCACTAAGTTTTTATGTGCTGTAATGAAGTTATTAGCTTATCCTGCTTTTTGGAGGGACTTTAATATTGCAGTGAATCTAATTGAAGATACTCACCCTCCTTGTTCCTATTTTCATTCACTGTTAAAAGCTGGAAGGTGCATAAAAGATGGTTGTATCCAGTGATTCTCATTTTCCCCCAAGGGTGGGGTTTGGGGGTGATAAATGGGATAGTAGGTAATAAGGTGATGAGGCAGTAAGAATGAGGGTGAAGTTAAACACATACAACCCTGCAGTCCCCACGTTTTCTCAGATGAAAGGTATTCTGACTTCATTTTATATATTTGGCATTCTCGTGACATGTGATTCTGCTGCCAACCACCCCACCTACATTTCAGATGAGGAAACTTGCCTCCAGAAAAGCTAAGTGGGTCACCCAAAACCACAGATCCACTGCATGGAAAACCAAATTCAGAGTCCAGATCTCCTGGATCCTAATATGATGTTTTTTCTCTTTTTTAATTCAATAAATAGGTTTCTAACAAGATTTCTGATAGCAGTGGGGGAAAAAAAACCTTTCATCCTTTCCAAGAACTTACAGTTTAACGAAAGAATAGATGTACCAATAAGTCTAATAGAGATGCATGCACAAAGAGTCTCTTAAAGAGGAAAGGCTGCTCATGTCTTTTTAAGTGAGTCAAGAGAAGTTTCATAAAACTCCTATTTCTTTAAGATTTTTCCTTTATAGAATTAGCAAAGGTATTCTAGAAACTTTTCAAACAGTTGATTATTTATGGAGTTCTTCCCTATACTCATATTTTCATAAAAATAGGCTAATAAGATATTCTAATTGAGCATACACAATATTTCTCATCTAGAATTTCAAGTGTCCTGTAACGCGAGCTGCTTCCAATATGCGTTTTTTTCCTGTTCATTTGAATTATTTGAATCACATATTGCTTGCACTTCAGCCTCAGAAGTATGCTTTTTCTGGTGGAAGTTAATAATTGCTATAAAAAAATCAAGATAATTCTTTCATATAACAAGTGACCTCGAGGTCTGTGGCTTCAGGGATGGCTCAGCAATGACATCAACAATCCAGGATCTCTTTCATTCCTCGGTGTGTGGGCTTTTCTTCCTCTGGCACATCGTCACCTGGTTGTGACATGCTGCTATGGCTCTGGCCTCAGGTATCTGTGCAGCAGCATCTCCAGTAGGAAAGGAGGCAAAGGGAAATAACAGTTTTTCAAGCAGGTCTTTGTCAAATAGATCTGTGTTCATCTGCTAAGAATCCTTGATTATTTTGATATTGTATTTTGATTAAACAAACTAAATACAATATATTTTGCTTTATATTAAATAGAGTCATTTCGATATGGGCTGTCCAACATTGTGTGTGTGTGTGTGTGTGTGTGTGTGTGCATGTGATGTGACGCCTGTCTATTCCTCACCACCTATTCTGGGTGTGATGTGAGAGGAAAGAGAGGAAAGTTTTGTTCACACAGTCTATGCTGGGAGTAGTAGGCTAAAAAACCAACATGATGCTTTCCTTCAAAATATAACTTCTATTCCTAAGGAAAAGGAGTCAGATAAATCTAGTACTTATCCATAAGTCTTTGTTCCCACTCACTCACCATAAGTAAATTAAATCTATCATTGAGTACTATCAATGTTTTTGTCTAAATGTCTTTCTCTGCTTTCTATGCCACAGATATTGTGCTTCAAGGTGCCACAGTCTCTTGCTGGACCACTCCAAAAGCCTCCTAAATGGTCTTCCCATAGACACTCCACCCCTACTCCAATCTGTTCACCACTCTGCAGTCAAAGTGATTGGCTCAAAATGCATATCTTATACTCTGCTTAGGAAAGTTCAGCAGAAGCCATTGCTCTTAGAAAAAAAAAAAAAAAAAGAAAAAATCTTAATTGCCACTGGTAAGACTTGCCATGGGCTGACTCAACCCTTATCACGCCAGCTCCATCTATAGGACACTATTTGTTTTCTGAACTTCTACACCAATGGTCCTTCAGACCCTCAGATGCTCTCATTCCTTCCTATCAGGGATCATTCATATGCACTGCTCCCTCTACCTGCAGTTTCCTTTGCACCTCCCATCTTCCTCTGTTCCAACAGGCTACTCTTTGTTCTTTAGATTTGCCCTATGCTGTGAGTATCTCAGGAAAAACTTCTCTGACCCTGATGGACTCTGCCCTGTTAGCACATTTCCTTTGTATCATTTAGACCACACGGTAATTTTACAATCATTTTTCTCATTGTGTGATTAATATCCATCTCTCTCGGCTGGATAGATGGTGAGCTTCATGGGGACTGGACTATATCTGTCTACTTTTAAAATTCATATTTGTGTTCAAAATGCTTAACATGACACTCAGCACATAGTAAGTGCTTAAGCTGTATGTGTTGACTGGTTGTATCAATAAGTGAATGAATAAATAGTATTTATTGTGTTATCTGCATCACTCAAATATTTTAATGGCTGAGTTTAAGTAGTTGATGTGACTATAGGTAGTACTTCAAAATAGGTCATTTTGGGTACTCTGCATTAGAAAATTGATTAGAAATTTTTGCTTTTATTATTAATTCCCTGGAAAAAATCCTCATGTGTCTTTGTCAGAGAACTTCTAAATGCAAAGATGACTTTTCTCTTAATAAAGTTGGAACCTGTAAATGTACGATTTTTGAATTCATAAGTCAAAGTACTATTGAAATGGTGAAAACTCTCAGACTTCCTATATATGGATTTGAGTTTAGAGAGACCCACATGTCAATTGGAGTAAAGTCTGTTTACTAGCATGGTATTCAAAATAAACAATAAAAAAAGGTTAAGTGATATGGCTACAAAGTTCAGGTGATTTCTTCTAACATTCCTTTTAAATTATTCTATTTTTCTGAAATCATAATACTATTATCTTTGCATTTGGCAATTCAACAAAATTAAGGAACATGTATTAAGTGGATACTATGAGTCCTTTATTAATTCGATGAATAGTTATTGGTTGCCTCCTACTAGCCAGACATAAAGTTGTATTTTTCTTGTCAGGAATTTATCTATAAAAATGACACAATCCATTATTTCAAGGAACAGACAGTGTGGACAAGAAATTTAAAATAACGCATGTTAAGTACAAGTCCTTTGCTAGAAATAAGCAGAGGATGTGGTGAGAACGCATATTAGATGTCCCTAACTCAATTTCTGTTAAGACAAGGGAGAGGAGAATTGAGGGAAGGCTTCCTGGAAGACATAACATTTGAGCTAATTTCTGAAGGATAAGTAGAAGTTTTAACTAAATATTTATTAATTAGGATGCCAATTTCTTACTGTATTGAATATTTTAAAAGCAGTGTTTATTTTCTCCCCAACTCTCATAACTTTTTACTCTCTTTCACCTATACACTGGAGCCTTCTTGAGAATAGGAAAAGTGTTTTATATTTTTAGGTATCTAACAAATTACTAAACATGGGGCTATGTATCACCTAGACACACACTGGTGATTTCTCTTACTAATATTAAGGAGACTGAAGATTTGCAGTGATGGTTCTGGGAGGCAGGAAAAGGCACTTGGACCAGATTCCACCACGAGCTGTGATTTACTTGTGTTGCTTTGCTCAAGTAATCACCAATAACCGTCCACTTTGGAAAGACTCTAAGTGGCTCTTCCCATGTGGGCATTCATAGGTAACATGCCTAGTGGGAAATGTTCAGATTGAATTACAATTTTTGTATATTCTTTTCTTTGTTGGAGTCTTACTGAAAGCATTGCAGATGTTTCTGTTATCATTCATGTAGCTGCTGGATATAAATAACTAAACTTTCTCTAGTCTTGAAATTTGGGCCTTTGCATAATCACAGACTCATAGGAGGATCAGAAGTTTTGAAATAATGTTTAACATATTCTGTCTTCAGAAAGGAGGCATGCTAAGCATTTAGTAAATACACTCAGTTGTTGGCCAGGTTCACAGGTCTATTTTTCTTTTTCTTTTTCCTCTCTTTAATCTGTCACTTCTTTTACTCTCAAAACAGTTGGGGAACATTTCAAAAATACATGTGGATTATTTTGATTTAGAAGAGTGAACAATTTTTAACTATTGTGAGTTAAAGATATACCAGATACCTTGGTTCCTAGGGCCATCCTCTGAACCTATAAATGGATATTTAACTGATCCTGAGGGAGGACAAGATAAACTCCTTCCAAGATCATTCCTGGAGAGGGAAGAAAAAGTGACCTTATTAGATATACTGTTGTGTTACTTCCTTGCATTTACTCCCTAAGAAATACTGCTTCATCTGACATTTATTGTTAAAGATGTTAAGTTTGTTATTTTTGTTTCATTTCTAACTGGGAGCAGCTCCAGTTATTTTCCCCCTTTGGTGATTCCCCTTCAGTTAGATTATTTATTTTCTATCAAGTTGCTCTTCTCTACCTAGGTAAGTAAGTTTTGAGGAGCTAAACGTTATCTGTTCACTTAATCTCTCTTCAGAGTTCACATTGCCAAGACCCTACATTATTTTTAGAAGCGCTTCCCTGTACTTTTCCATCCTTTTTCAACTGGGAGATGCCGAGACTGTTTTAATACCCCAAATGCAGTTTTCTAATGCTCTGTAAAATAGCAATAGAACCTCTCATTATGAAATATTTCTTTTTAATCACGTTGGGTTAGCGCTGACCTTTTCTCTTCTTTAAGAAAGCTGCATAGCCTAAGAAGCACTTATGCCAAGTGCTCATTTAAATGGAGAAATATACATGTTAAGAAAGAAACACACACGCAGCTGCTTAATCATTGTGGAGTCACTTATCTGACAATTTTAACCATTTGAAGTTTCAATAAATGCTGGGAAAGACCTCTGAGTTGTAGCAGTTGCTTATTATGTATTTCCCGGAAAAAATCTGTGGATTGGGAGCTTGGTGGCTGTGCTCCTAACAAGACCTTCAGGATTTTATTGAGGGGCCCTTTAACCCTATTTATGAGTGAGATGGGTTTTCTCATTTCTCAGACTTCAGCAGACTGGAAGTAGCAAAGTAGAAACCAGAAAGGAAACAAAGAGCAGATGTGTTTTGAAATGGAGATGATATAAATAATGAACGCAGTGGAAAATTTACCCCATTTTATGACTGTTCTGATTATGAAAGATAAAAGCATTTTGTTGACCCTTTTGCATATATTTTACCAATAGTCTAAATGGTTTCTGAGTAAGAAAGAATGTTTTTAGCTTAGATTCTGGGGTTCCTTTCTGAAAAATAGGAATAATAGAAGGCAGAAGTGTGAGTTATACAGATAATTCTTTGTATTGAGTAGAATACTTTATAACCAGAAACTATGATATGTTATATCTCAAAGACCTTGCAGATTCAGTTATTAATTATACATAAACCATTTATCAGCCTATTATCTTTCTTAGTTCAGTTCTAGAATTGTATAAAACAAGTGTCCTTAACCAATCCCCTCACTGGGTATTTGGAAGAGTGGTGGCAATTGAACTATTGACCTATGGGAATTATATTTCTTGGTTTTAAAACAGATATAATATAAATAATGTAAACATTAATTGAGTCATTTCATTTTATACCTGACATAATAATGAAAAATGAGAACATTTTAGTTCAATCCTTTGAATAACTTGTCCACCTTTTAAGTAGTTCTCACATAAGGAAGAATCTTCTAAGATTGGATTTTGAGGTGTTATACTGACACGTAGAAATTATGGATGCTAGAAATGTGGGGGTCAGAAGGACCACCCCCCAGTGCACTGGTGATGATGAACATAATATGAGGGGCACCAATTGTTTCTCTATTCTCTAGTTTCATGTATGGCAGACTCTGCCAATAAGCTTTGTGCCAAAGACTATTTAGGATGCAAAGCTAATGCCATTTGGGATAGCAAATAAACTTTCTCATAGACAGGCTTTTACATATTTTCTTTAACACCAAATTACAATAATAAGTGACATATGCTTGCACCTTTTAGTTTTGTGCAAGTGACAGCACACTCTCACTGAGCTAGATGTTCCAAGGGCATCACACATCATCCTTTGTGGTGTCACCCATCCCTGCTTCTCCATGGCCCTAGGATGCCCTGTCAAGCATTTTGCTGATGCTTTAACAGCCGAATAAACCACTAAGACTATTGTTGGTTTAGGGAGGTAGGTCTGCACAGGAGCATGTGAAAGGAATCTTAGCTAACACAGATGTGGAGCTCAAATGTAAATCTTTAAAAATATAAATATTCTTATATTTGGTTGCAATTATTAGTTCTGTTTTGAGCCTGGTAGTGCCGGTTGTTCCTTTAGCAATTTAGCAAAGAGAAAACCAAATAGAATAAGAAGCTCATTCTCTTTTTCCCTCCCCTCCCCTCTGCTATCTCGCCTCCCCTCTCCTGTCTCCCCTCTCCTCCTCTTTCCTCCCCTCTTTTCTTCTTCTTCCCTCTCTTCTTCTTTTTTCCCTTTCCTTTTTCTTTTAAAGTAAACATGACAGTGAGGTGCTATTTTAATTTCGCTTGGATGCTCCTCTCCTGACCTCCCCATCACCCCTGCCAGAAAAATACAAAACCAAAAAACTCCCCCTAAACCAGAAAAACAATTCGACTAGGTATTTCTTCAGTGTAATGGCCAAAGGTAAAATGGGAGAAAATTTCCTCTCTACTAGTTTCTTTGAAAACTAGGTTCAAGAAACAAACGAGTTTGTGAAACAGTGTTTTGATCAGTAACAGCAGTGGCTTAAAATGTGTGCACTCTGCGGTACTGTGTGTTTTTTGATTTGCCAAGTTTTGAACCATCACAAATCGATAAACTAACCAGTCATCCTATACACCTGGGCAGCATGCTGCTTTCCTGGATGCTGCCCTCTACTTGATTTGACAGAGGACAAGCGAAGTGTGGGATCACTGTTAGCTCTGGGTAGTATGTGAACGCTGCCAGTGTGTGTTGAGAAATCTGAGACTACTTCCTGGAGACACCCCAAACTTAAAAGTTTTTTTGTTCCCCCATACATCATTGAGTTGAGTTCAAAGAAGTTGTCAATGTCTGTTTGATAACAGCAGTGTGGTCTTGTTGGGCATGGGTGCATTTTAATCACTTCATGGATGTTAAAGACTTTAGTTCCGGTTTATTCCTGCCTGTCTCTTCCTTCCAAAATTCTCCTAAATCTGGCTCTTGATAGGAGGGACTTGCCTCTAGAAGACAAGCAGAAGCAGAAGATAACAGGAAGGCCCATACTATGCCAGGGTGTCTTGAAACATGAAAGGTCGGACCCTACATTTCTCTAAAAATAAATCTCTTTCCACAGGGTCAGTAAAACTACTATCATGAAAAAAATCTTCACTTTCAATTTATTCTTTTCTTTCTCTCTAGAAAAATATGCCAATATATTTTAAACTGTGGCTGATTAACTGTTAACAGAGCTTAGTTCAAACCTCCCAAGCCCATTTTTAAACCCCTTTAGAAGAATAACTGATAAAGTGTCTAGCATTGCAATAAATACAATGCCACCACAGGCCTTTTGGAGAGTGGGTCTATATTAGTATCATTATCAGTATTATTTTTTCCTCCCTTTCTTCATTTTGCATAAACTGAAATTCCTTCAAAACTTCAGCAGCATGTTATTAAAGTATCTGTATACAAAAAAAAAAAAAAAATGCAAATGGTTTTCTTTGGAGGAAACGGCTGCTGAGGAGTCTTTGAAGCCTGTGCTTTTGTTGTGAATCTGAGAGCCATTGTCACCTAACAGATTCATACCCTAGGCAGAATTTCTAAGGAATTGTGTGCATAAAACACTGTGTCATCCTAGTGTGCCTCAGGAAGAAGCAGGAACACCGATGTCCATCAAAAGGAAAATATATGGGTCTCAGCATCCACTGCTTTCCCACATCAGTAAATGGTAAAGCAAACTGCATGCTCCTTAACCCTTCTGTCTGCCCAGTGTCAGGGAAAGACTGGAACAAATCCCAGGTGTGCATTGTCCTCGTGCCGAAATGTCTATCTTACCCTACTGACAAGACCATTTTCAAGGACCACTCAAAAATAATACCTTGTGTTCTGCTTTTCTGCATGATCGATATACACATGAATCTCCATTTATATATATTTACATACATACATATATATATATATATAAATATATGTGTGTATAATCTATTTTCTATCTATCTATTTATCTACCTTTTTTAAAACTCTAGAGAGATACTGACTAAAAGCAATTGGAGAAAGGATCTCTTCAGTGTCAAAGACAACCTGTTGTTTAATCTGCCAAGGCTACCATATCCTTCTGTGACTATGGGGTTTGGTGTGTGTGGAGTGGGGAGGAAGGGGGAGGGGCAGTGCTTTGGAGCATTCTTCTGTGTGTTTGTGTTTAAAACGATATAGAGAGGAGGCTTTCAATATTTTTAAGTCTTCGGAGAGATTCCACATACTGATCTTTATATAACAACCAGGGTAGGAGAAGTTAGAATAACAGTTGTCCTGGACATCTGCTTACCAGGGTTCACAGTCAGTTTTGACATATCCAACAGCACTGTATGAAAATAAATTAGTATTATATAATGACAAGAGTCTTAAGTCAATAATGATGCCTTCTTGGGGGGAATTTTTTTTTTAGGCTTGGTGCTTTTCCTTCTCTGTATGTCGGAAATGAAAACAGGGATACTTCCTGTTTAATTTAGAGATGTTCTCATGAAGGAAAAATTATACTTCAAAAATTGTGTTCTTGGGCTTCCCTGGTGGCGCAGTGGTTAAGAATCCTCCTGCCAATGCAGGGGACACGGGTTCGAGCCCTGGTCCCCTGGTCCGGGAAGATCCCACATGCCGTGGAGCAACTAAGCCCATGCGCCACAACTACTGAGCCTGTGCTCTGGAGCCTGTGCTCCGCAACAAGAGAAGCCACTGCAATGAGAAGCCCATGCACCGCAAAGAAGAGTAGCCCCCGCTCGCCGCAACTAGAGAAAGCCCGCACGCAACAATGAAGACCCAGTGCAGCCAAAAATAAATAAATTAAATAAATTAAAAAAAAAAAATTGTATTCTTTGGAAGGCACTAAACCCTAGGCAGTCAATTACTAAATATTTTTTATATTCCTGAAATTTGGTTCACTATATGTCATATTTTAGGAAATTCAAACACTAATTAAAAATTTTAAGTTGTGAGAATTTTTTGGAAAACATATAGATGGAGGCATTTTGAGAGGAACCAAGATGGCAGAGTAGAAGGATGTCCTCTCACTCCCTCTTGCGAGGACACCAGAATCACAACTAGCTGCTGGACAGTCATCGACAGGAAGACACTGGAACTCACCAAAAAAGATACCCCACATCCAAAGACAAAGGAGAAGCCACAATGAGATGGTAGGAGGGGCGCAATCAGAGTAAAATCAAATCCCATAACTGCTGGGTGGGTGACTCACAGACTGGCAAACACTTATACCACAGAAGTCCACCCACTGGAGTGAAGGTTCTGAGCCCCACGTCAGGCTTCCCAACTTGTGGGTCCAGCAACAGGAGGAGGAATTCCTAGAGAATCAGACTTTGAAGCCTAGTGGGAATTGATAGCAGGACTTCGATGGGACTGGGGGAAACAGAGACCCCACTCTTGGAGGGCACACACAAAGTAGTGTGCGCATCGGACCCAGGGGAAGGAGCAGTGACCCTGGGGGAGACTGAACCAGACCTACCTGCTAGTGTCGGAGGGTCTCCTGCAGAGGCAGGGGGTGGCTCTGTTTCACCAGGGGAAAAAGACACTGGCAGCAGAAGTTCTGGGAAGTACTCCTTGGCCTGAGCCCTCCCAGAGTCTGTCATTAGCCCCACCAAAGAGCCCAGGTAGGCTCCAGTGTTGGGTTGCCTCAGGCAAAACAACCAACAGGGAGGGAACCCAGCCTCACCCATCAACAGTCAAGTGGATTAAAGTTTTACTGAGCTCTACCCACCACAGCAACAGTCAGCTCTACCCACCACCAGAGCCTCCCATCAAGCCTCTTAGATCGCCTCATCCACCAGACGGCAGACAGCAGAAGCAAGAAAAACTACAATCCTGAAGCCTGTGGAACAAAAACCACATTCACAGAAAGTTAGACAAGTTGAAAAGGCAGAGGGCTATATAGCAGATGAAGGAACAAGATAAAACCCCAGAAAAACAACTAAATGAAGTGGAGATAGGCAACCTTACAGAAAAAGAATTCAGAATAATGATAGTGAAGATGATCCAGGACCTTGGAATAAGAATGGAGGCAAAGATCGAGAAGATGCAAGAAATGTTTAACAAAGACCTAGAAGAATTAAAGAACAAACAAACAGAGATGAACAATACAATAACTGAAATGAAAATTACACTAGAAGGAATCAATAGCAGAATAACTGAGGCAGAAGAACGGATAAGTGACCTGGAAGACAGAATGGTGGAATTCACTGCTGTGGAACAGAATAAAGAAAAAAGAATGAAAAGAAATGAAGACAGCCTAAGAGACCTCTGGGACAACATTAAACGCAACAACATTCTCATTATAGTGGTCCCAGAAGGAGAAGAGAGAGAGAAAGGACCCGAGAAAATATTTGAAGAGATTACAGTTGAAAACTTCCCTAACATGGGAAAGGAAATAGCCACCCAAGTCCCGGAAGCACAGAGAGTCCCATACAGGATAAACCCAAGGAGAAACACGCCATGACACATAGTAATCAAACTGGCAAAAATTAAAGACAAAGAAAAATTATTGAAAGCAGCAAGGGAAAAATGACAAATAACATACAAGGGAACTCCCATAAGGTTAACAGCTGATTTCTCAGCAGAAAGTCTACAAGGCAGAAGGGAGTGGCATGATATACGTAAAGTGATGAAAGGGAAGAACCTACAACCAAGATTACTCTACCAGGGAAGGATCTCATTTAGATTCGATGGAGAAATCAAAAGCTTTACAGACAAGCAAAAGCTAAGAGAATTCAGCACCACCAAACCAACTCTACAACAAATGCTAAAGGAACCTCTCTAAGTGGGAAACACAAGAGAAGAAAAGGACCTACAAAAACAAACCCAAAACAATTAAGAAAATGGTCATAGGAACATACATATTGATAATTACCTTAAACGTGAATGGATTAAATGTTCCAACCAAAAGACACAGGCTTGCTGAATGGATACAAAAACAAGACCCATATATATGCTGTCTACAAGAGACCCACTTTAGACCTAGGGACACATACAGACTGAAAGTGAGGGGATGGAAAAAGATATTCCATGCAAATGGAAATCAAAAGAAAGCTGGAGTAGCTATACTCATATCAGATAAAATAGAGTTTAAAATAAAGAATGTTACAAGAGACAAGGAAGGACACTACATAATGATCAAGGGATCAATCCAAGAAGAAGATATAACAATTATAAATATATATGCACCCAACATAGGAGCACCTCAATACATAAGGCAACTGCTAACAGCTATAAAAGAGGAAATCGACAGTAACACAATAATAGTGGGGGACTTTAACACCTCACTTACACCAATGGACAGATCATCCAAAATGAAAATAAATAAGGAAACAGAAGCTTTAAATGACACAATAGACCAGATAGATTTAATTGATATTTATAGGATATTCCATCCAAAAACAGCATATTACACTTTCTTCTCAAGTGCGCATGGAACATTCTCCAGGATAGATCACATCTTGGGTCACAAATCAAGCCTCAGTAAATTTAAGAAAATTGAAATCACATCAAGCATCTTTTCTGACCACAACGCTATGAGATTAGAAGTGAATTACAGGGAAAAAAATGTAAAAAACACAAACACATGGAGGCTAAACAGTACATTACTAAATAACCAAGAGATCACTGAAGAAATCAAAGAGGAAATCAAAAAATACCTAGAGACAAATGACAATGAAAACACGATGATCCAAAACCTGTGGGATGCAGCAAAAGCAGTTCTAAGAGGGAATTTTATAGCTATACAAGCCTACCTCAAGAAACAAGAAAAATTTCAAGTAAACAATCTAACCTTACACCTAGAGGAACTAGGGAAAGAAGAACAAACAAAACCCAAAGTTAGCAGAAGGAAAGAAATCATAAAGATCAGAGCAGAAATAAATGAAATAGAAACAAAGAAAACAATAGCAAAGATCAATAAAACTAAAAGCTGGTTCTTTGAAAGATAAACAAAACTGATAAACAATTAGGCAGACTCATCAAGAAAAAGAGGGAGAGGACTCAAATCAATAAAATTAGAAATGAAAAAGGAGACGTTACAACAGACACCGCAGAAGTACAAAGCATCCTAAGAGACTACTACAAGCAACTCTATGCCAATAAAATGGACAACCTGGAAGAAATGGGCAAATTCTTAGAAAGGTATGACCTTCCAAGACTGAACCAGGAAGAAATAGAAAATATGAACAGACCAATCACATGTAATGAAATTAAAACTGTGATTAAAAATCTTCCAACAAACAAAAGTCCAGGACCAGATGGCTTCAAAGGTGAATTCTATCAAACATTTAGAGAAGAGCTAACACCCATCCTTCTCAAACTCTTCCAAAAAATTGCAGAGGAAGGAACACTCCCCAACTCATTCTTTGAGGCCACCATCACCCTGATACCAAAACCAGACAAAGATACTACAAAAAAAGAAAATTACAGGGCTTCCCTGGTGGCGCAGTGGTTGACAATCCGCCTGCCAATGCAGGGGACACGGGTTCGAGCCCTGGTCTGGGAGGATCCCACATGCCGCGGAGCAACTGGGCCCGTGAGCCACGGCTGCTGAGCCTGCGCGTCTGGAGCCTGTGCTCCGCAACGGGAGAGGCCGCGACGGTGAGAGGCCCGTGCACCGCGATGAAGAGTGGCCCCCGCTTGCCACAACTGGAGAAAGCCCTCGCACAGAAACGAAGACCCAACACAGCCAAAAATAAATTAATTAATTAATTAAAAAAAAAAAAGAAAATTACAGACTAATATCACTGATGAATATAGATGCAAAAATCCTCAACAAAATGCCAGCTAACAGAATCCAACAACACATTAAAAGGATCATACACCATGATCAATTGGGATTTATCCCAGGGATGCAAGGATTCTTCAATATATGCAAATCAATCAATGTGATACACCATATTAACAAACTGAAGAATAAAAACCATATGATCATCTCAATAGATGCAGAAAAAGCTTTTGACAAAATTCAACACCCATTTATGACAAAAACTCTCCAGAAAGTGGGCATAGAGGGAACCTGCCTCAACATAATAAAGGCCATATACGACAAACCCACAGCAAACATCATTCTCAATGGTGAAAAACTGAAAGCCTTTCCTCTAAGATCAGGAACAAGACAAGGATGTCCACTCTCACCACTATTATTCAACATAGTTTTGCAAGTCCTAGCCACAGCAGTCAGAGAAGAAAAAGAAATAAAAGGAATACAAATTGGAAAAGAAGAAGTAAAACTGTCACTGTTTGCAGACGACATGATACTATACATAGAGAATCCTAAAGATGCCACCAGAAAACTACTAGAGCTAATCAATGAATTTGGTAAAGTAGCAGGATACAAAATTAATGCACAGAAATCTCTTGCATTCCTATACACTAATGATGAAAAATCTGAAAGAGAAATTAAGGAAACACTCCCATTTACCATTGCAACAAAAAGAATAAAATACCTAGGAATAAACCTACCTAAGGAGACAAAAGACCTGTATGCAAAAAACTATAAGACACTGATGAAAGAAATTAAAGATGATACCAACAGATGGAGAGATATACCATGTTCTTGGATTGGAAGAATCAATATTGTGAAAATGACTATACTACCCAAAGCAATCTACAGATTCAATGCAATCCCTATCAAATTACCAATGGCAGTTTTTACGGAACTAGAACAAATCATCTTAAAATTTGTATGGAGACACAAAAGACCCTGAATAGCCAAAGCAGTCTTGAGGGAAAAAAACGGAGCTGGAGGAATCAGACTCCCTGACTTCAAACTATACTACACAGCTACAGTAATCAAGACAATATGGTAGTGGCACAAAAACAGAAACATAGATCAATGGAACAAGATAGAAAGCCCAGAGATAAACCCACGCACCTATGGTCAACTAATCTATGACAAAGGAGGCAAAGATATACAATGGAGAAAAGACAGTCTCTTCAATAAGTGGTGCTGGGAAAACTGGACAGCTACATGTAAAAGAATGAAATTAGAATACTCCCTAACAACATTACACAAAGATAACTGAAATGGATTCGAGACCTAAATGTAAGAATGGACACTATAAAACTCTTAGAGGAAAACATAGGAAGAACACTCTTTGACATAAATCACAGCAAGATCTTTTTTGATCCACCTCCTAGAGTAATGGAAAATAAAAACAAAAATAAACAAATGGGACCTAATGAAACTTAAAAGCTTTTGCAAAGCAAAGGAAACTACAAACAAGATGAAAAGACAACCCTCAGAATGGGAGAAAATATTTGCAAACGAATCAACGGACAAGGATTAATCTCCAAAATATATATAAACAGCTCATTCAGCTCAATATTAAAGAAACAAACACCCCAATCCAAAAATGGGCAGAAGACCTAAATAGACGTTTCTCCAAAGAAGATATACAGACGGCCACAAAGCACATGAAAAGATGCTCAACATCACTAATTATTAGAGAAATGCAAATCAAAACTACAATGAGGTATCACCTCACACCAGTTAGAATGGGCATCATCAGAAAATCTACAAACAACAAATGCTGTAGAGGGTGTGGAGAAAAGGGAACCCTACTGCACTGTTGGTGGGAATGTAAATTGATACAGCCACTATGGAGAACAATATGGAGGTTCCTTAAAAAACTAAACATAGAATTACCATATAACCCAGCAATCCCACTACTGGGCATATACCCAGAGAAAACCGTAATTCAAAAAGACACATGCACCCGAATGTTCATTGCAGCACTATTTACAATAGCCAGGTCATGGAAGCAACCTAAATGCCCATCAACAGACGAATGGATAAAGAAGTTGTGGTACATATACAATGGAATATTACTCAGCCATAAAAAGGAACGAAATTGAGTCATTTGTTGAGACATGGATGGATCTAGAGACTGTCATACAGAGTGAAGTAAGTCAGAAAGAGAAAAACAAATATCGTATATTAACGCATGTATGTGGAACCTAGAAAAATGGTACAGATGAGCCGGTTTGCAGGGCAGAAGTTGAGACACAGATGTAGAGGACATACGTATGGACACCGGGGGGGGGGGAAACCGCAGGGGGTGGGGATGGTAGTGTGCTGAATTGGGCGATTGGGATTGACATGTATACACTGATGTGTATAAAATTGATGACTAATAAGAACCTGCAGTTACAAACAAAACTAAAAAAGAAACAAAAAAAACAACTAATACTAAACTTTCTTTGGGTTATTTGTATGGAAGTAGTTAATATAAATGTTTCAGCCATTAAAAAAAAAAAACATATAGATGGATAGGAGCATTCTGTTTATCAAGTTTATTTCAGTCATATGAAATAACTGTGAAAAGAGAAAAGAAAGAATATCACCACGGGATAAATGGGCTTATTTCACTTTGCATATGACCCACCAATAAAAGAATAATTACACATATATGCAGTTTTGGTTTTAGATAAATTAATGATTTTATTAATTTCCTAAATTTCTTTAGAACTAGAATGGCATACTCAATGACTCGCATTTTTGTTAACTGTTTTCATTTATTTTTTAATTCAAGTTGAGTAAATATCCTTCATGGAATTTTTAAGTGTGTAACACTAGAGAAATCTCTAGGTTCAACTCATTTGATATTGAATCATTAGCTGTATTTTCCCTATTGTTTCATGATACTGAAGTTTACTCATTTTAAGGGTTAACCAGACTCAGAATCATTACTCAGTGAACCACCCAAAGTTTTTAATGTCCTTGTCCTCCAAGTCATGACCTCTTAAAAGGCAGGTTCATTGGTTATCATGAGCTTTTGATGTTGTCTTGATTTTGATAAATTAATTGTAATTGCTGACTCTGAAAGCCCCTCCTCATGAAACTATTGTTGCTGCAGTCCTCACGTCTTCTCTATTCTCCTTTAACACCTGAAGCAGTAAGTATATTTGGGATTCTGAGGCCAGACATTTTAGCAATAGTGGGCTCATCGCTTTCCTTTCCATAAAAGACATATACAATCATGGTTGATAATACTGGCTTACTATAGATAATAATGTTCAAAATTGGCTCAGGGTTATTCCTGAAAAGTGATATTTTAATTTGACTCGCAGGTTAATCTTAACCGCAGTAAGCAAAATTATTAGTGCATCAGTTAATGAAAAGGAATTTTTATCTTAAAGAAGAAGAAAAGTTGGATGCTTTGGAATAATTAATTCATGCCACGTTTGTTCCAGAGAGGTGAATTTTAATGGTATTGTACTGTATTCTATTCTATTCTGTTCTGCAATTTTATTCATCAATTATCTATTGGATATTTACTTTTTTCCAAAAGAATGCTAATGTACTGATTTAATATACTGATTTAACTGTTTCAATTCTGTGTAGACTAGGTCCAAGGAGGATTTTAAAAAGCCTCTGAAGAACCATAAGGTTTTTCCCCCCTATATTCTCCATACTTAAAATCTACTTCCAGACAGCTGTATAAAGGAGAAGTTTACTGCTACCACATGTTTTCATGGTTGTAAATTCTCTGGGGTACTATATGTTTATTTTGATGATTTTAATATGTTTCATTAATCTGCAGAACAATGAGAACTAATAACCAAGAAAGAGAAATGCAGATTTCAAAAATGGGAAGAAAATTTGGTAAGTCCTACTTCCCTAGAGACTGAATGCAGCCAAGGTTTATTGCCTATTATTTGCTTTTCAGGACTGTCTCTGACTCTTTTTAACTGACAAAGACTGCATTGACAGAAAGCCTTTCCAAAGTTTAATATTTTACAAAGAAGAAATCAGTACTATATTGCTGTTACCCTTTATTTTCTTCTTAAAATTATTTCCCTTAATTATCTGACTGTGTAGTTTGAGGGGATGTTTTTGATTTCTGATTTACCTTATCAGTTTAAAATACTTTTCAAATCTGCATCTTATCTGGATAATCTTATTTTTTATTCTGAAGAGCGAATAGATTAAATTCACTAACTGTCCACTTTATTAAATTTTTGTTATAATTTATGTTACTGTAATTGAATTGGGACAGGAGGAAATTAAATTGCTTAAAAAATACAGAAGAGTCTGTGGCTTCCATAGTCTCCTATGTAAAGTTTGAAATCATTTCATGTTCTAAGTGGGGAAAGTAGCATTATAAAACTTTTTTTGTGTGTGAAAATAAATGCCAAAATAACATTTACTTCTTTTCATTTTAATGAAAAGCAGCATATTGGAAAATCACTGAACTCTCTGGATATGGATTTTGATTTCCTTCCAATTTTATAGAATAATTTCTATAGTCATTCAAAAGTTTTAAGCAGAGAACTTATTCCAAAATTTTGACATCAATTGCAGTAGTGCAGGGATTAGACTGTTTTATTTCCCAGTATTTGTTCCCTGGGCAGAAATAAAATAGAGTTTGTATTGATTATCAATACAATAAATCAATGTATGCAACTAATTTGGACCATTCAAGCATAAAAACAATACTCCATTTTATTCTGTAATTATTCAAAAGATTTACCTCTTCTTTCCGGTTCATTTTTCATAGCAACCCTACTTAGAAGGATATACTTAGAAATTACATAGATTTACGGAGATAAGAAAAAGTGTCATAGGGAAGGAATGACTGGAGAAATTGCAGTACTGTAATCTGTTGTTGTGTGTAGTCTGGAAACTAAATCAATGGAAATCTGAACTAATGTGCCCTGCCCAAGAAGTGTAAGAACAGGACTATCTGGTGTCATCTTTGGGAGTGGTAAATGTGAACATTAAAAACAATACAGCTATAGGCAGGTTTCTCAGTATCCACATGTTTGCTAAGCAGTATGAGACACATATTGTTTAGCTGCTGCTAATTTTTGAGCATTTATTAGATGTCTACTGTGTATGTATGAAGCACTGCTAGATAACTATCTAGGTGCTACATGTGATGGTATGGGGTGTAAAGGACATATAAGACAGATTGTGAGGTACTGAAGGTATTTAAGATTCACCGAAAGGTTCCAAAAAGACATGAGAACTATTACTTAATAACAAAGCAACAAAGTCAAATGTACGTATTAAAGTGCAAATACATTAGTATGGGATAGAAGTGGGTATGATGTTTTGTTAACTTTTTTAAACCAAGATACTGAATTCTGATTTTAAAAGTAAAGTTGTAGGTTTTAAGCTGCTCACGTAGCCTGAGCTCGGGAGGCGGAATTCTGTGTTCAGCTGTTTGGTTGTTGTTAGTACTGAGCATGAAGCAGAAAGAAAACCGCTTGCCTTTCTATAAGTTAGGCAAACTCTGGAGAGCTGGGAACGGCAGGGACTGGCAATGGCTTGCAAACTAAACTGACCAAACCAGAAGCCAAAATTAAATAGAGTGTATAATGGCGCCCCAGGGATCGCCTTAACAATGTACTAGTTATGAACTAACTATTGTCATTATTACCACTGCTAATGAAGGAACCATAGGAGAAGGCAAGCAATGCCTCTCCCTGATTACTTCCGGCTTCCGCGCTTCCGGTTTAACTAGCTAAGGCACTCAATGACCCTTTAAAAAATGAATTTACTCAAATGTCTTTCTGCTATTAGTGAGGATACCATTAGACATGGTTTAGCTTCAGAAAGTATGAGGACAGTTTGGCTAATGATGGCTGAAAATGCTGGATAAAATAACATTCTTAGACGTTCGTTCATTTTTTTTACCATGTTTTGTGACTTGATAATGATTTTCTAATACATCTTTAAAAAACGATCCAAGGAATTTATTAAATGCAACTCACATAGAAATATTAGTCCATTGGTTTAGTTAAACAATTTCTATTGCTAGAAACTTGGGAAAAAATACTTTCCCAATGGTGACTTTTAGAACAATTGAAGCCAATTAACATGCAAAATAGTGCCACTATAAAAGAAGAATACACCATTATTAACTATACCTAAAGATCTGGTTTTGGGGGCAAACAAAAACTAATGATTTGAATATCTATGGCAATTTCTAGAATATTTATGAAAATGATTCTTTATCCAGCCCTCTTCAGATTCGTAGAAGCAAAAAAGTACTTTGTTATTTTATTTTTATATATTATCATTCATTCATCCATTTATTCATCCAGTTCTCAACAAATATGTCTCTACCGCATGCCAAACCAGTTGATTAAAAATATAAGGCTAATAAATAATAAGAAGAGCAAAAATAGATAACATTTCTTAAGCTGGGAACCTTGGACTCTAGGGTACTGATTAAAGGTGAGACAACAAGTCCCTACATCCCGAGCTAGAATCCTCACTGCCACCTGCTGATTGACCCTAGGCAAGTTCTTTATTCCTCAGTTCTCTTATCTGTAAAATGGAAATACAATAAGTGCATCCATTCCGTAGTTTTATTGTAGAAATTAAATAAGATAATGTCTGAAAAAGCATTTTGAACAGTGTATGTCTAAAGGTCAGTGGTCAGTAAGTATTAACAATTATTATTTATTGTTTTAATTATTTAATTTAATCTTTATATACATGAGCATACCAGTGAAACACTTAGAATGAAACAGGTAAGTGATATGAAATGAGATGAATTATAATTTCTTCTTTAGGAATTCAAATGCTGAGATTCCACAGTATATCTTTTTGTTTTAATTTGTGAAATGTATCTGTAAGTTCTTCCGCTCTATTACAAATAATAATAGATATACAATAATAATAATAGCTATACAAGTAAAAATTTGTATGGATTATTTATGAATGCAGTATGATTGTCCACATTTTATGTGAAAAACTGAGACACAAGGAGTTTAAGTAACTTGTTCAATATCAAATAGCAAATAAGCAAAGGAGCCAGAATTGAAACCCAAGCAGTGTGACTCTTATCCACGTTGCTATGCTATCTCCCAGCAGGGCCATGTAGCTTTTCTCCAATTTAAAGATCACTCAAAAAATCACATATGAAGCCAGGTTTTGAGGGCAATTTACTCAAGGTAACCTAGTCCTGAAAGCAGATAACAGCTCCAATCGTCTATGTAAAGCAGCTGTCTCTTTGTATCTGGAATAATTAATTAAAATAGGTCATTCTGATCTATAAAGCTGTAGAAGATCTGAATTCTGATTGCTTTAGAGATTAATTCTCTAGACTTACTGTCATGATCATCAAAGTGCTTATGCTAATATTTCCCAGATTTGAACTTTGGGAAATCAAAAGCACCCCCTTTATTTTCACATTGTAAATTTCACGCAACCTTCTTGATAAAATGGAATTTAGGTCAAATCTCTCATTTTCAAGCACATTCTTTGTATATGGAATAAGGAAGTAAATTAAGAAAGAAAAAGAAAGACCTCAATTTATCTTTATCCTGTGTTGTATGAGCCTGTGTTATGCTAGATGAAAAATGCATATATATACATAACAAACGGAAATTGCTCCTTGACTAGAATTTCAACTTAGGGTGTTATTGCAAAAAGTGAAGGTAGCTTAAGAGTTCCATTTTTCTCCCCGGAATAATGAAACGAGTACACATTTCTCCCTCTTTTCTTTTTCTATTTTTTCCTTTTCATTTTTCTTCTTTTCTCTCTTTCTTTCCTTTTTAATTTCTTCTCTCTCATGCTTATTTAGATAAAATAAATACTTTTTACTTTTTTGGTAGTTGTCCCCATCAGAATCCAACAAAAGTTAAGCAGAAAAAAGCCCTGGTGTTCTTTCGCTTAGATGCTGTGCCCAGATTGAACATTTTGATTTGACTGAATGAGGAATGATGTAATCTGCAGAAGAATAATATTAACATAAAAACACAATGGAACTTGTCACAAAATGCATGGCAGACATTACAGCATGTAGTCTAGAGCTTTAATTAACATATTTGTTAAGTGCCAATTCTTCGAATAGACACTAACAATAAAGAAAAGAGTTTCCTTAACACAGATAATGTTGATAGCTCCCCTTCCCTTAAAAGAGATTTTGACAGTTATACTATTGAGCTCTGTAATTCTGCTGGGAAACAACTCTCATCCTTCTG
Organism: Balaenoptera musculus; assembly: GCF_009873245.2. Taxonomy (NCBI): domain Eukaryota; kingdom Metazoa; phylum Chordata; class Mammalia; order Artiodactyla; family Balaenopteridae; genus Balaenoptera; species Balaenoptera musculus. Next base: position 24,378,935 of record NC_045787.1, on the reverse strand, counting down.
CCACCCAGGCTTTCAAAATCAGAATGGAGGAGAAAGTCAGTAGCTTTTATTGCTATTCAATTTATTCCAGGGCAGGAGTTGTAAATGGTTGTATATACAGACTTGGGAATTTGCATACTGAATGCCTCCTCTCAGTTTTCATTTGACTACCTCTGTCCCTGTCGTTTAATTTGCATTTATTCACCAATCAAGTTTGCTTCCTGGATGCCTCACTTGCATGAATGGGTAGCAGAGTAATTACAGCTAAGTAAAGTAGTTTTATGAATGAAGGCACAATTTACAGCAATATGTGTGGGTATCACCTCCCTGTCTCTTGTTTAATATTCAGACCTGTCACCTTGCACACAAACTGTTGGAAAAGGAGGCTCCAGAGCCTCAGTTATACCTCTAACAAATCACACCAGATTGTACTGCTCTGGAGGACTTTCAATTGGGGTTGAGCGAGAAAGAGCCTTAATAAGAAGGCTGACATACAAAAGCTTGACTCGTTATTGCATATAAAGAACAAAGAGTTTGGTGACTGACAGGTAAAATGAAGGGAGAAGGTTAAACAGAAAAAAAGCTTACATTTTATTTTTGGAGAAGATTGCATTTTATTCTAAGTCTTTGCTATAGGGTTCTCTATTTAGAAAACCCATGGTCCAGCTCTTAAGCACAGAGGAGAAAATTTAGTAAGAACATCTTTGTTGACCATGGAAACCTTGAGAGTTTTCAAGTGACATCAGGTGGGCATTTTTGAAAATGTTGCAGAATATATTCATAATCTTTTTAAGTTGATCAATTAAGAACTGACTATGACTCTCAGACATCTGCAAGTTTTTTTCTTGATTTGCTCACTGTCTCATTCCCTTGAGCCATTCTCAACCCAGTTCTCAACTGGGGGTGATTTTACCCCCAGCACACATTTGGCAATGTCTGGAGACATTTTTAGTTGTCACAACCGGAAAGCGCTACCGGTATGGAGTCTGAAAGACCAGGGATGCTGCTAAATATTCTACAATGTTTAGGGCAGCCTCTTGCAATAAAGAACTATCCAGTCCAAAATGTCAGTAGTGCCAAGGTTGAGAAACCCTACTTTCAGCCCCATTTGCAAGACCCCTCTCTGCCCAATCCCACCACTGCTCTTTCTTGAAGAAGATGATCTTACCACTTGGCCCTTATTTCACAGAATACATAAAGGCTGTCAACCATGCCTCTCTTAGCAACACCTATCCATTCACAAACGTATTTGCGCGTAAAGTCCTTCCGTTGAAGCCCTCACCCTCATTCCCCTAGCCCTGAAAAAGAGCAGCTCCTTCTGCTTTCCAAGCTAATTGGTTCATCTGTATTCTAGATTTCATCCCGCCCCATCTCCTCCTGGGTATTTCATCACTCATCTCTTTATCCTTCTCTTTTATCCCAAACCTTTCATTCTCCATCAGTTCAAGAGTCACTAATTAAATATAAATTCCTTCCTTCGACTTTAGCTTTCCTCTTTCCTTCATACAGAAGTTTTCCAAGAATATTATACAATCTCTATGTCTACTTCCTCAAATCTATATTCCATTAGTTATTTTTCAGCAACTAGTCTTAACTGTTTATATTAGTTAGTTATTGCTGTGTAACAAGCCACCCCAGAATTCAGTGGCTTGACATAATGTGTTTATTATTATTCACAAATGTATGGAACATCTGGATAATTATTCATCTGGGCTCATGAATGTATCAGTCAGTTGTGTGTCTGGTATGCAGGATTTTCTTCAGGCCTAGGGTTGGAACTGGCACAGTGCTGTCTCTAGCACAAGTCACAAGGCCAGCCAAATTCAAGAGGTAAGAAAATAGACTTCCTGTCTTGATGGGAGGAGGTGAAAGTTATGTTGCAAAGGGTGCTGATACAGTAAGGGGCAGAGGATCAGAACCATTTTTGCAAGCAACCTCCCAATTGTATTAAAATTACTAATGGTCTAATATTCAAAATTAACTCTGGTTACACTCTTCATTTTCCCTGATTTTGTAGCAGCCTTTGGCACAAAGGAATATTCCTTCCTTCTAGAAACTACACCCTCATGTCTACCACAACACCACTGTCTTTAATTGTCCTTCTGACTCTGATCACTCTTCATAATCCTTGATTATCTCTACCATAAGTGATAAAGACTGTTGAGGTCAGGGATTCTTTTCTTGGTCCTCTTTTCAGTCTACAAGCACTTATTTGGCAATCTTATCACAACTGTGTTTTTATTTGTCACCTATATTTGACACCCAAATCTAAACTCCTAGCAGAGCATATTTTCATTAGCTGTAGACTTACATCTCCATCTGTATGTTAGAAATCTTTACCTGAAGACTGAATTTATTATTATTCCTCCAGTACTTGGTTCTCCTCAAAATATCTAGTTACGCAGTGGTTAGTTTTGACTCCTCCTTTTGTCACCTCCAACCCTTTGAGTACCATATTCCAATTTAATGGTTCATTAAATTCTATTGATTTATGTCACCGAATCAAACAAATATTTATTCAGTGCTTACCATGTGCCAGTTCAGTCTCTTATGCTCCCCTCATCAATAAGGTAGGCACTTACCATGTTCTTTTGTCCTTTATTTCCTGCCCAAGCTCTTCATCTACCTCCCAAATTAATAGCTTTGTGATTTTATCTCCAAATTATTATTTTAAAATTACTAACATTTATATTTAACTATTGTGCTACAAAAATTCTTTAGCAGTTCTTTTTGGGGATTTTTGTAGGATTTGCTTTTCTGAATAGTGATTTGGCTGGACATGAAAATCCATATTTAGAACATTGACAATATGAATTCAGTGTTATCTTGTGGATGCAGAAAAAAGCTATCCATTGTTTATCTGAAATTTATAAATTAACTGAGCATCCTGCATTTTATCAAGCACCTCTAAATCTAATGTAATCTGATTATTCTTTTTCTGTTTCTCTAGAAGATTTTAAGAAACGTGTATCTATAAAAATTTTAAGAAATGTGTGTTTATTCTTGGGATTCTAAAATGTCACCACAGTGAGTCTGGTTGTGGATATGTTTATCTGCATTCTCTTCAGAACTCAGTAGGCCCTTGTAAACTTAAGTCTTCTATTAGTCTTCATTTCTGGGATAGAAAAAAAATTCTTGCTCTGCCAGTTTCTTCCCTATGCTTTTCCCTGTTCTTTCTAGAACTCCTGTTAGACAGATGTTGAACCATGACACATAATTATCCTTTCATTCATACCATGTCTGTCTGTTTGCAATGAAATCTGGAAGAACTTATTGGCCTCGTATCTTTGTGCATTAATTCAGTCTTTAGCTATGTGTATTCTGGTATTTGCCTGATCATTAAAAGCTTGCTTTCTGGGAATGGTGCTTCCCTATACCTCTTGGAGATACTAGCCCTTCTATCATGGCCTCTTTGATTTTAGCACCTATTCTCTGTCATTAACTTGTTTGTAGCTGCTTAGTAGAGCACTGTGCAAACTGATTGCAGAAGGGAAAGGGATGATATACCTCCAGACAAACTCTAACCCTATTTGTTATACCCACTGACTCTGGGCTTAGTGGTCCCTGCACTACCCGACTGTTATGGACTGAATTGTTCCCCTCCAAGTTCATATGTTGAAGTCCTAACCCCCAATACCTTAGAATGTGACTGTATTTGAAGATAGGGCCTTTCAGAGAGGTAATTAAGGTTAAATGAGGTCATTAGGGTAGGCCCTAATCTAGTATGACTGGTGTCCTTATAAGAAGAGGGAGAGAAACCAGGGATGTGCACTCAGAGAAAAGGCCTTGTGAGGACACAGAGGGAAGGTGACCATCTGTAAGCCAAGGAGAGAGGTCTCAGGAGAACCAAACCTGCTGACACCTTGATCTCGGTTTCCAGCCTTCAGAATTATAAGAAACTAAATTTTTCTTGTTTTATGTTGTGGTAGTCCTAGCAAACTAATATACTACCTTTAAAGAATGGTCTCTTGATATTTTTCTTTCTATCTCTGTTCTTACATTATTTCTGGAAACCTAGTGTCACTTTTTGTTTTGTTTTCCTTTTGCCTTATAAATTTATTTAGCTAAAATAACTTTTTTTGTCATTTTATGGGATTTTAGGCAAGAGGGGACATGCAGAAATTCTCAATCCACTAATTCTATGTAAAGTTACAGAGCTATCTTTTAATAATGAAATTATATTAGACAGGCCCTGAAAAAAACCCTTTGATGACATCATATTGCTAACGAAAGGCGGTCCACTGTCTTCTGCATGCATTTTTCCATGACTTCACCTGTTTCCTATGTCTCTCTTGCTTATCTCTCTTCCTCCATCATACTACCTGCAATCTATGCTCCAAGTATGTCAAACTCTTTGAAGTTCCATTTTGTATGCCATGATGTTTCATTTTGAAGGAAGTGCCCCTCTGTACTTTTGCCTACTTTGTTAAAGCCTTACTTACCATTCGAGATGCCAACCAACGTCTTGCTCTGTTAATGCTTTTCTCTTGCCATCTTCTCACGGAGATGCTGAGACCTGCTCTTTGGCACCATCAACGTACATTTTTTAATGTACTTTCTAACATTTTACCACAAGGTATTAAATGATTTCTCTATGTTTGTTTGTGCCATTAAAGAGTGAATTATTTGAGGATGGAGGCTGATTATCTTTGCACCCACATTGACTGAGATATGACTAATATTCAGAAGAATAATTGCTTAATACATAAATTAAAAATGAGTAAATGAGAGTATTAAAAAGAATCATGAATGCCTGAGTCATTTTTCAGTACTTTTAAGGACCATGAACTGATCTATTATTATTTATTTTAAACTTTTTTATTTGACTCCATTTCATTGCCATTGATTACCGCAGTGTCTTTTAAATAAAAATTGACAGGGAGAAACTTTAAATCACTTAACCTCCTTTGTATTTATTAAAAACAAGTAAAAAATTACTTAAAACTTAGTTAAAATGTAAGTCAACGTTCCTTCTACCTTATTTCTAATACCGTAGGTAAATTGCCTTGGGCCGTCCAACAGGAAAGCAAAGGAATCCCATTTACCACTTGCTCAGCTCTGTATCGTCCACAGCACTTACCCTGAAAAGGACACATATTCAAAGAGGAGAAACAATTATCTGCAAGTGAAACAGGTAATGAAGTTTTCTATGTGCTATAATTTAAATTTAAAGAGCATGTATGAAAGGCTAAGAGACCCAGATAGGCAGGTATTTCCTTCTTCACAGTTATAAAATCTGTCACATCTTAGAAATACTCCCCCATTGAGTGGCAATCACAATTTTTACTCTAAAGGTTCCACATGCGTGGCATATTATGTAATGGACAGCACTTCAGAATAATCTAATGAAAAGAGAACTTTTTTTCATGCTAATAAACTTCAGATTCTGCTTGTTTCAAGAAAATGAATTCAGGCTTTGAACTGCTGAGGTCCACATAAATTCAGGTTATCCATACAGCCGTGCGGAAAATCTCCAAGATGAGTTCTTTATTAATAGCAAGAATGAGTGAGTCAGTCAGCTCGTTTAATGATCTAGCCCATAATTTGAATCCATTGAAAGTTGCCTGTTAGCACCTCTGGGAGCCCGGATCAAGCGTGACCTTGACTTGTGATAGCCTGAATTAAATCCTGGTATGATAGTTCCCACACCAGCTTTGTTTTTAGCATTTGGCATGCAAGCAGACTCCTTGAAGAGCCTAATAGTTATTACAAACATGAAAATTGTAAGGAAGTTGGAGGAAGGTTATGCTAACATGTAAAATTTATTTGGATAAAAAATAATGGTCAGTTCCCCTCCTCTATGAAATTACTGGTAGAGGTCTGTTAAAAGTGGTAACGTTCACGCAGGCAGTTTTGTTAGGCTTCTGCAGGACATTTTGTATACATTGTCTATTCATTAGAATTTCCTACTGTTTAATACATTTATGATATGATTCTAAAAGAGAAAAAAATAATCTCTCACTTATGGGTGATCTAAGTTTTATTCTGTCTTGGCAACTTGAACTTGTGAAAGCTTTAAGGTTTAAAATTCTTACCATATCTTGGTGATAATATTCTACAATTTGAACTGTTTGAACGTTTTTTTTAATTGAAGTATAGTTGATTTACAATGTTGTGTTAATTTCTGCTGTACAGCAAAGTGATTCAGTTATACATATATGTATATTCTTTTTTTAATATTCTTTTCCATTATGGTTTATCATAAGCTATTGAATATAGTTCTCTGTGCTATACAGTAGGAACTTGTTGTTTATCCATTCTCTATATAATATCATACATCTGCTAACCCCAATCTCCCACTCCATCCCTCCTATAATAAAAGTTCAAACTTTTTTTATATTTAAAAGTTTGAATTTTTAAGTATAATAGCTTTCAAGATTTTTCAAAACTCATGTATCTTAAGCATCCTATTATTATACTTAAATATAAAATTAATTAATCATTTTTATATGATTTTTAGCTGTTGTGACATTTCTGCCTTTTTTTCCTTGCTCCCACCTCACCATTTTGCTATAGGGAAATGGTGTAATTCTCTGAAAGAATGAAACTTCTTTGCAGGAAATTGATGACATCAGGGACACTACAGTAGCTTTATAATGGAAAGTGTATGAATTTCCTAGGGTTGCTTTAACAAAGTACCGTAAGCTGGGAGCTTAGAACAATAGATATTTATTATCTAGTAGACTTGAAGACTAGATGTCTGAAATTAAGGTGTCGAGAGAGCTATGCTCCCTCTGAAACCTATAGGAGAATCCTTCCTTGTCTCTTCCTGGTTTCTTGTGGTTTACTGGCAATTTTTGGTATTCTTTGGCTTGGCAATGAGTCATTCTAATTCTCCATCTTCACATGATGTTCTATGTCCCTGCGCATAGTCTTCTATTTGTGCATGTTTGCCTCTGTGCCCAAATTTCTCTTTTTTATAAGCCCATGAGTCCTGTTGGATTTTGGTCCGCCCTAATGATCTCATTTTAACTTGACTACCTCTATATTTCTAAAGGCAAGATATAATTTTTTTCTTTGATAATGACTCGGAGACAAGGATAACAGTATTATAGTACAGTGTAGATACGAAGTGATTTTACTTGAAAGTGCCCCATACTGTGAATCTAACATGTATGTCAGAAAAGATATGTTAAGAACGACAGCTTTAGGGACTTCCCTGGTGGTCCAGTAGTTAAGAATCTGCCTTCCAATGCAGGGGACATGGGTTTGATCCCTGGGCAGGGAACTAAGATCCCACATGCCGTGGGGCAACTAAGCCTGCGTGCTCTAGAACCCACGTGCCACAACTAAAGAGCCTACTTGCCTCAACTACTGAGCCCGCACACTCTGTACCCTGTATGCCACAACTAGAGAGAAGCCCTCATGCTTCAGCGAAGAGCCTGTGTGCCTCAACTAAGACCTGATGCAGCCAAATAAATAAATAAATAAATAATAATAATAAAAAAAGAATGACCGCTTTAGACAAACTTGAAAACTAGAAATGGTGAACGTTATAAACAATTGTTACAATTAGCTGTAGCATGTAGTAGCACTTTTATTCTTTGACTTTTCATTGTTATTTTTGTGTTCTGCTTTATAAAGCAGAAGTGATTTGATTTTATCAAAGTGTTTTCAGTTTCTTGTATTTATAGCCACATCACATCAGAAATGGCATAAATTTAGTGGAATGCACAATACCGACTTATTTAATTTTTTAGACATTTCTTCATTTTAGGGATCTTCAGTCTTCTAACTTGAAGTTTCCAACTTATTGAGGGCACAGTAAAGCACTTTTACACTTTAATACCCTCCATAGTGTATGGGTTCAGGACTTTATATAGTTTTTTTTCAGTTCTGAATTACTAAACAGCAAAGTGAATTACTTGGAAGTAGCATGATTTGGCTCACAAACTCAGACATCCATGACCTTCCCAACAATTCTCAGTCAGATAGAGTTCAATAATGCAATTATTTCAAGACTGGGAAGGGAAAAATTGAGTTTATGAAATCAAATAAGAATAATTCTCTCATTTATGACTATTGCTGCGAAGTGAAAATCACAGAGGGAATTCTCTTTGAGGGTAGCACACAGACATCTAATAGAAATCTGGTAAGGATAAGGCCCATTGTGATCAGATGAACAGAAATGTTAGACAAATACATGCATAGCATGAAAGGATTAGAAACAGTCATTCTTCTAGGTTAACACTGGGCGCTAAAGTATGGTTTCACTTGATTTTGGATTCTGTGACTAAGTCTCCTGAAATATTTGTTCAATTTAATTTACTCTAGCTCACTAAGACAGTCTCATATGCACCATGACAGTTGTTAGGTCCCATAAATATTGATTTTTGCAGATACAAGATCATTCAATCCTATGTAACCATTTCATGCTTACATGGGTAGAACAGTAGTAAACTGAATTTTAACTTTCATACTTCCTGAATATTCAGTGTCCTTTATGAGACAAATATCCAATGTATCTATTCATTGCATTTTCAAACATGATAACTAAGAAGAATCTAAATATGGTTTCCAGGTCAATTCCACCTTGGAACCACTGTGGGATTATAATGCACATAAATCTTTTATAAAATATGTGTACCAAGATATCGTTGCCCCCTCCTTTTTTTTCAGTACACACACAGCCTATTATGCCTCTGCTGCGGCTCTCAATGCATGATGGAATGGAATCTAGGAATAGTTTCTCGTTTATTACATTGCCAGTTTAATAATTAGTTCATGACTCTGTGCTTGTGGTCAATTGCAGTATTTCTAATCTATCCCAGAGCCAGTCAATTTCAAATAATATTTCCAAATTGAAATCCATTAATCTCTTTGGTCTGACTTCACTAAAATATGTTTATGGAACAGGTTAATTGGAGCCACCACATCCATGACTATGAGCCAGTCATTTTGAATGATATAGGTAGCTCATGCCAGACCACAGCATGTTCCTTTTCCAGAGCCAATGCCATATTCGCATTCTGGACCTATGCTGTGACTGAAGGGGTCCTTTCAGAATAGAATTAATCACACTGCACCACTATTTACAGAAGAGAGCAAAGAAGAAACCAAGTATAGAAGATTTGCACCATCCGAACCAATGGAAAGTGCTCAACTCCTTTGTGTGTTGAAAGAAGTCAGTAAATCAAGAGGGCTTGAAATGATATAGTTCATCTGTCTTTGAATCAGCATGGTTTAAAGCAGCTCTCTTTACAGAGTAGGTGTGTCCACATTTCTCAAATGGCCCTCATGATTAGAAATTCATGTTGTGCAGTCACATTGATTTTCACAGATAACTGTGGTGTGATGAGAGGCTCCATGTTTAATGTATAAAGCGTGACTCCAGCTTGAATCAAGGGATTAATGCAGCATTTATTCTTCTCTTTATTCTCTTATCAGGAGTCATTTGTAATGCTTCATGTTTTATGGTGTACTATTAGTGAAATTAATCTTAAATTGCTCAAAATTTTATAATTATTTTTTTCAGTTTCAATTATGATTCATGGTCTACCAGCCTGGCACCTGCTGGCAAACAGTTATACAAAGTCAGCGAAGGATATGCAGTAAGTTTTTCCTTCATGTACTTTTGCTTGTAGGGTATATTTCTCCTTGCCCTTTGCCTTGGCCTCCTAAGTCACAGGTGGGACATTCATTGAGGTTAAGTTGTCTTCTTGGGCCATAAACAAGTATTTTTCTCCAGTGTATAGACTTCACAATTTTCTTCTCTACTCATCTGCTATTTTGCCTGAACCTTATTCCTTTTAGTGAACTTGTCTCTGGAATTTATAGTCCCCATTTCCACAATTCTGAACTTAGTCTTTTATTCTGGATCAGCTGAAGATGCTGTGCCCGTTCTGAGCTTCATACCTGGTTCTGTAAGGCTGCCATTCATTCTTACATTTATTTAACAGATTTTTTGAGTATTATTATTATGAACTATTATTATTATTATTATTACTAACTCTCATTGGATCCACAGTTGTATATAAAGTGTTACATGTTAACCCTTTGTATGTTAGCCATGTTAACCACGTGAGATGTTGGGAGTTATAAACACAGAGGTATCAACAATGTTGTCTGATTACTGCTTATCTTTGACTTTTACTAAGGTAACCACAGTCTTTCTCAATGCCCCCATATAAATCAAAAACAGATGAAAAACAATACCAAGGTTCTAATTTCTGGCTTGTGTGCCCCTGAATGTACTCGGGTAGCACCAATAATGACTGATGCTTTTATTGCATTTACTGTGTGCCAGAGACTATTACAAGTTGTCTGTTTTAATCTCCATAACAATCCCATGAAAAAAAACAAAAAACAGAAAACCAAACAAACCCTATGAGGAAAGAAAAAGTGATACAGAAAGTTTAAGAAACTTTCCACCTTATCTAGCTGGTAAGTAGTGAAGCTGCAGTTTTAACCTAACCATCTTAGTCTGTTCCAGCTACAATAACAAGATACCACAGATGGGGTGACTTATAAACAACTGAGTATTATTCACAGTTCTGGATGCTGGAAAGTCTAAGATCAAGGTGCCAGCAGTTTGGTGTCTGGTGAGAGCCCAATTCCTGGTTCCTAGACAGTCATCTTGCTCTGTCCTCTCATGGCAGAAAGGGTGGGGGATCTTCTCTGGGGTCTCTTATAAGGGTGCTAATCTCATTCATGAGGGTAAGCCCTCATGACCTAATCACCTCCCCGAAGTCCCACCTCAAATACTATCACATTGGGGGTTAAATTTCAACATATGAATTTTGGGAGGACACCAACATTCAGTCTATAGCACCAACCAATCTGGATCTCGGGGTGTTTCTATAAACCCTAATGCATTGCATCTGAGAGTGACAGAAGAAGGCCTTTCCAGTTTCTATGACAAAAGAGGCATTTCTTACAGCATTTCTGTTCATCTTGAGTTTGAGAACACAGACTTAATAGGATTGTATCTTGTTCAGTGTTTCAAGTCTAGCATCTAAATTTGAATGAAAGGATATGAGCAACTAAAACTGAAGTTATTACATACGGATCACGGTTTACAAATTTCTGGAAAGTATAATTTTGAATAATTGAACAGTATAACTTTCAGATAGTATTTGAAGAATTCTGCTCTATATTCTCTTTCTACCCTAAAACTCCTATTGGGAGATTTCTTTTATTCAGGTTTATGTGCACTCTTGAGCTCAATATTCATGTTTCCTGGTGACCATGTCCACATGATGTCTTATAGATGCCTTGAAACACAGCATGGCTCCGACTGAATTCCTAACCTTCCCTTGCCCCTCCCCTAAATGGCTTCTCTTTTGGTTTGTATCAGAAAACGGCACCATTATCATCTATCTTGTTATCTAGGCCTGAAACCAGGGCTTCTTTCTTCATTTTCCCTTCTTGCTTTCCAACACCCCCAACCCCCAATCAAGTAATTCCCACGATATATCTTTTCTATGTCCTTAATATCGCTCAAATTCTTTCACGTCTCTTCATCACCACAATTTCTTGTCTAGTTCATTTTTCCCCCTTGGCTACTTATGGTAGCAATTCCTGTATTCTCTGGCCCTACCTTCTGCTGTCTTTGTCATTAGCATGACCTACAACATGCATGCTTTATCATCTGGCCCTTGGTTCCCTTTATGACTCATCTCTTACTCTTTGACAGTCTCTGCTCCCTTTACTGAGATCCTTGCAGTTCTTCAGATGAGCAATGTGCATATTTTACTCCTGGGATTTTGTGTATACTCTTCACTGTGTATGGTATACCCATCTCACCCCTCACTCTTCCTTCTGGGTAACTCCTGCTCACACTTTCATTCTGTTTTTCCACGCAAAATATGGCACATCATCAGTACTTGAGAAATACATGTTAAATGGATCATAGGAATGAATGTAGATGGTCAGCTTAGAGAAGTATTAGGAAACTAATTTAAAGATGCAGAAGCATTTGTGTTAGAGAAAATGGGTGGTATTTCCAAATAACCTAAAGTTAAATTTTATAGAAACTTAATGCCTGGTTCAAGAGTAGGGTTTTACTGAATGAAGGTATTTATTGAATACTCGTCATATGATTCCAAAAGACAGATGAACTTGTTTCTATATTAGTAATAGGTAGACTACAGATTTCATTTTCATTTTTCCCAGTTAAAACTATTCATATCCGTAGTTATTAAAAGGCACTGTGCTGAGTTTCTAAATGTACTTTCACGACATCTTTGTAATAACCTCTGTGCATACACCTTTCTCTGAACTGGATAGGTCAGTTTATGTCTTACTTTCCCATTACACTGTGCGTTTCCTGAAAGTGTAGGCCATTAATATTTATTTTTCTAGAATGTAAAAATATGTGTGACACATAGTAGCTGTTTTAGGTACTTTTTGTTAAACGAGTGATTTAAAGAATAAAGAAACTCATAGAAAATAAATAGTATACTAAAAACATGACTTCCTTTACTTTAGTTTATAGTACAGTGATGGTCAGGATATTACAAGCTCACAGGAGTCTAATACATCACCCAGCTAAGTGGCAGCTGGTCAGCAAAGGCACATGGAGACTTTTCCGGGTGCCTCCAATGCCATTATCGTGATGCATCATGGTGGTGTGAGAAACCTCTTACTAGTCAAACTCCTGCATGAGAATGGAAAATCTGTTCTCTTTGCCTCTCTGCCTGCATTTTTACTAAGTAAATACTCAGTTCTGGAAGCTAATAAAGATGCTCTCCTTGATCAAGCCTTAGTTAAGCTTCTTTGAGCCCTCTGCTCACTTAGACTGGACCTTTGGCTTCTGTTTCCATCTTTATAGAGTCTAGTTTTAAGAATAATCCTGTCAAGTTGGTTTAGCCAGAATCTTTCACCTTCAATGTCTGATCAACCTTGTACCTGATTGGGTTTCATCCTCCACCAACTCCCAGGTTGTATCTGATCATGTAGGCTGCCTTCAGCAAGAATCCTGTTAGGTCAGTTTAGCAAAAAATTACCCTACCCTCTTAATTTTCTATCCACTGACCCCCTCCACTCCACTCCTTGGCTATAGATGCCCATTTTTCCTCCTTATACTTGGAGTTGAACCCAATTTCTCCCCCCTACTGCACACCTCCCCTTTACCTATCATGATGGTCTCCCTGAATAAAACCTGCAATTTCAATACATGTCCAAATAATTGTTTCTTTAACAAAGCTGAAGTATACAGTGTTCTACATTTCAATATTGCAAAGACACAGAATTCAGCAAGATAACAACTGAAGAGAAGAGTATTTGTCTCTAAGATCAAGAGCCTCAGAGCCTGGAAGAAGAGGTCAAAATGAGGACAAGGAGGAGTGACTCACAGAGGGACTTCTGGAGTACTCCAGTGGTTAACTGTGGTTCTCAGTCATTCTGGAAAATAAGTTCTCTGAAAGGGATGCAGACATGAGAGCACATTCTAGAGGGAGAAGTAAAGGATGGAGATAGACTTGGAAATAATCTCACAAGCTCTGAAATTATTTTTAAAAAGCGGTAGTTCTAATAGTAATGATAACAATGCTGTCTGTTTTCTAGTTTTTAATTATTCCTAAAAAACTCAGGTGCAGAATAACAAGCAAGGGCAGGTTAAATTTGGAACAGATTTTCCCAAATTAGGGTACCTTGAATTTCCAGTGCTTCATGCAGATGTGAAAGTTATGGAAATAGTTCAAAATCCTGAACCTATAATTATGCCTTTTGCCTTAACATTTTAACTGAGATCTTGCTTTGAAAAAGCTTTTGTTCCATTTCTTCCCCATTCCTGTCACTGCCATTTTGTTTGTTTGAGAGAAAGCAGAAATATAGATGATGGGATAACATTGGATTAAAAATAAAAATAGCACATTAAGCAGCAAGCAAGAAGTCTTTAGGAAACATTTGTTTCCATCTGTGCATGTGGCACCTTTAGGGGGCTGGGCCTGTGGGTCGGTGGTCTTAATTGTCTTTATTCTTTAGACACAAGAGGACTCATTGTACTGGCTTTCCCTGTGTCACTTTGAGTTCAGAATGCTCTATCATGAACTTCTTCAGAGCTGGGTTAACTGGATATATTGTGTGCTGAGATGATAAAATTGGAAATACTTTTGTGTAAATTCTCCCAAAGCATTATTTCTCTTTCTTTATACACAACTTATAACAGAGAGTGGTCAAAGGAAAAGAATGCAAGCTTCCAAGAAAGCAAGCAATACATGACAGAAGTCATGAGAAAGTAAGAGAAAAAGTCCCTGACATTTCAAGGCAGAGGCCAGCCATACCTTACGAGTTGTGAGTAACTGAGATTTTCTTATGGTGCCATTTCTGTGAGCATCTCAAGTCCACCTACTTTTCTTCCTTGCCCCCTCCACTCCACCAAGACATCCAAATATGGTGGCTGCCATAGTTGACCTCATTGCAACTTAATGATTTGATCTCTCCCCCTTTTTTCCTATGTGTTTTCCAAGGTGACAGGCTGCTTACCTGACTTATAGGCGAATGCAGATGATGAGGAGCCAGTCCTTTCCTCTGTTCCTCCTTCTTACCACGTTCCAGTAATATATGTCCTCTTTGTCATCCCCTAGCCTGCATAAGGCTGAGGATGATATTGCGGCATAAATTTCTTTCCAGAGAGCAAATAGAGTGATTGGCTCTTGGCATACACTGGAGTGATGGATGGGGCTTTAGTCCAGTATAAGCCCCACCATAAGGAATGAGCCATGTGTTGTGACTGCCAAAAAATACAAATAAAACTCAATGCAATGCACAAAATTTCCCTCAGCATTCTCATTAAAGAGTTTGCCTACAAACAAAACTAATGACAATTATTTGTACAGATTAAATTATGTTTATCAAATTAATCAAATAAATTAATAAAAATTACACCGTGGCAAAAATTTCTAAGCAGCCAAAGAGAGAAAATGCAAGCTTTACTGATCACCAGTCCTGCTGAGTTTCTGTGTGGTGCTGGTAGCAATTTAGATATTCCTTACAGACTGCAGCAGCCTCTGAATTAAAAGCACCTTATATTAACCACACTGTGTATAATACTTTACCATTTTCAGAGCCCTTTCAGTATACTTTGTCAATAATAACTGTAATGGGGAAAGTAACTCCTTGTTTTATGATGCAGAATCTGGGAGTCCAAGTGGTTTCATACTAAGGGAAGAAGCTCGAGCTAGATGGTGAGCTTCAGACGATGAGTTTATTGCCCTTTGTTGTAGACTGCATGTTTGTGTCCTCCTAAAATTCATATGTTAAAGCTCTAACCCCCAATATAATGGTATTTGGAGATGGGGTGATAAGGGAGTAATTAGGCTTACATGAGGTCATGAAGGTTGGGCGCTCATGATGGGATTAGTTCCTTTATGAGGAGAGACACCAGAGGATTTGCTTTCTCACTTTCTCTGCACGAAACAAAGAAGAGGTCATGTGAGCACACAGTGAGATGGCAGCAGCCTAGACGCCAAGAGCAGAGACCTCAGAATAACACCTTTCAGGCACCTCGATCTCCATCTCCGAGGTCTCAGCCTCCAGAACAATGAGAAATAAATGTCTGTTGTTTAAGCAGCCAGTCTATGGTGTTTTGTTATGGAAGCCCTAGCAGCCTAAGACACCCTTTCAGCTAGCTGTTAACTGGTTAGGTGCCTGTGTGACTTGAAGCAGTAACCAAACCTTGTGTGCTATAATTTCATTCTTTCATTCTTTTTATACTTTCATTCTTTCACTCAGAAAAATTTCATTCAGTACCTGCTTTGTGCCAAGAAGTGCATCCAGTCCCAGAGACAAAAAATAAACAAGCCATGTTCAAGTTGCTCCCATTTTGATAGGGGAATGACTCACATAAGAAGATAATTATAATATTATTTAATAAATGCTATAATAAAAGTCTTTAAAAAGGAGCTTTGGAAGTACGAAGGAGCTCATTTAGCTTGGGGGAACTCAGGAAATGCTTTACAAGGGCGGTAACATGGACGACGATTTAAAATATCAATATTACACGTGAGACTTGGAACCCATCCACCCAGATGCACTCAAGGAGGATGCGGCTGATGGAAGGAAGGAGGGCTGGCATCACCTAGGCAGGCAGCTGCAGTCTTTGGGCTGCGTGCTTGGCCTTATGGTGGACAGCATCCTAGCATTTCTGCCTGTACTGAAATCCCCCAGGGAGTTTCTGTTAAACCCAGATTCTTGAATCTTGACCCAGACCTGACCAACCAGAACAGAATCTCTGGGCATAACACGGTGGAATAAGCATATTTAATAAGCACTCCAGGTAATTCTAATACACACTGAAGTTAGAATAAGAGTGCACTCAGATACAGGAGTAAAAAGCAGGCTTTTCTCTGTATCTGTGATGTCAGATTTCCTACACACTCTTTTACATGTTCCTTTATACTCCAGTTTTCTCATTGAAGCAATGAAATTTCTCTATAGCTCTACTTTCAAAGCATCCATGGAGTTAATACTGCTTTGTCAGCAAAATGATTTTTCTCTTTCCTCTTGATTAATAAGTAGAGCATCATCTTTTTCCATGAAGCTGGTACAGTTCTATTCTACTTTTACCTGAAAGATCTTACAGTTGGCTAATAAGAGCCAAGGCAGCACAGCACAAGGCCTGGTGAACAGTTACTGCTAAATAGGGATAGGTCCCCCTCAGCATCTTTCTGTCCCACTCTTTCAAAATCCCTCCCTGAATTTCAGCCACTTCACAGGCATCCATTAATGATATTTAATTTCCTCTGAAAATACTGAACGTATAATTAAGATTAAGATGCTCTGAGGGCTTTCCCTAGATTTGAGCTTGATTCTTTCTTCTGTTTGGAAGTATGTCATTTAACCTCTTTATCTCTCTTCTTCTATAAGCAGGGAATGTCAAATTTACCTGCCCTGAAAAAAGTTTTCTGGATATTCAGCAGTGACCTTAGTCTAACTGTTTAGCACATAAAAAGTACCACATAACAGCTATGCGATGCGCTGGGCAAAAGCTCTCTTAGGAACATCTGTGGTACCTGACCCTTTTTGTGATTCTCTTTTCTTGACAAATTGTGTCATGTTGCCTCACTGCACATGAGGGAACAACAAGATATAACGTAAACGATTAAAGCCAAAATTTTTACCATCTATGTAAAATAGGAACAAAGAACAGCAGTGATATG
This sequence comes from Balaenoptera musculus, assembly GCF_009873245.2. Lineage (NCBI taxonomy): Eukaryota > Metazoa > Chordata > Mammalia > Artiodactyla > Balaenopteridae > Balaenoptera > Balaenoptera musculus. Next base: position 24,361,854 of record NC_045787.1, on the reverse strand, counting down.
TCATCATAGTATTTGATGCAATTTGAAACCCAGTATTTTAATGGAAGGGTTTGAGACAACACCAGATAGCAATATGGGGGTGCCACTGGGAACTTTACCTTTTCTTTCAAAGAACTCCGTGTCCCTGTCTATCAAAGAAAGAAGAACCATTGTGCTCTGTACAATCACAACTGCCTTCAGGATTGTTTAGAAATCTGAGTTATCTTTGATACTTTTGCCTTCTTCACCAAACCAGTTGATTCTACAGAATCTTTGAATTTGTCTGTCTCTTCCCAATTCCACTTCCACTTTTTTATTTATTACACCAGCTTCTCTCTATTGTTTTTTTAAGTTGTTCCTTAACAACTGGTCCATATGCCTCCTTTTTACATCTCTTTCCAAACCATTCTATACACAGCATCCAGAGTGATTCTTTAAAAAGGTAAATCTAATCTTGCCTTACTCCCCTTAAGTTCTTCAATGGCTTCCCATTGTACATAGGATTGTATGCAGTCTCCATACCATGAGTTACAGGAGCCTGGCTATGTTGACTTCTGCTTACTTCTCTAGCCTCATTTTGAACCATTTTCTTTTTCTCACTGTTGCTCCAGCTAATTGTCCACCTTTTAGTTCCTAGAATACCTCAAGCTCTGTCCTACCTCAGAGCATCTATACACAGTCTTTCCCCTGCAGAGCTTCTGTACAAGATGTCCCTCCCTCACTCCTTATCACTCTTCAAATCTCAACTTAAATGTTACATTAAAAGGTAGAGATTTTAAATGATATATATTAAAAAAAAACTCAGCAGGTCTCTCCCCTTCATGCTTTGACAAACAACATGCTTATTACCTTCCAAGCACTTTTATAATTTGTAATTATTCATTTACATATTCATTTGTCTGTTTAATGTTTGTCGTACCAACTTGACCATAAGCTCCTTGTGAACATGAACCAGGTCTTTTTAACTTACTACTGTATACCTGGTGCAGAGAATACTGTCTGGCAGTTAGTAGGAATTTAATAGATGATTGTTGAATAAATAAATGAACAATAAAAAAGGTAGATCCTGTTTCTGGAATGCCCTTTTGTAGAAGAGCTCCTGATTTGCTTGTATATTAAAAAAAAAAAAAAAAAAAGAGCCCAGCAGTAAACTGATAGTAGGAGGTGAAAAGAGCTGAAATTAAATCTGAGAGTGAAGAGGTAAGAAAGAGAAATGGAAAAGAGTGAGGGAATAGCTGCTGGATAGATGAATAAAAACAAAAGAAAAATATCAATAACAACAGAGAAACAAAACCCTCATTGTGGGCTGCTGAAGGAGTGATTACAATTTCTAACACTCAATTTGCAATTTTTTTACATGCCCTTGATGTAAACTCCTGCTTAGCCTTCCTAAGTCTCCAGAAAAGTACTCTGAATTCAAATGGCAAATGTGTATTTGAGTTTATGTTTCATGGGTACTAGTTATCTATTTTTGTATAACAAATCACCATAAACATTAGCATCTTAAAAAATATACATTGATTATCTCATAGTTTCTGTGGTTCAGAAATTTGAGCATGGTTTAGCTGGGCCCTTTAGTTCAGGATCTATCACAAGGTTGCAATTAAAGTATTGGCCAGGACTAGGTTCTCATCTGAAGGCTTCTTTCAAGCTGTTGGACTTAGGACATGCATTCCCTGCTGGCTGGTTCTGTCCAGTATGGCAGCTTGCTTCATCGAAGTCTGCAGTCCAGAAGACAATAGAGTGAGTCTGCCAAAAAGATGAAAACCACAGTCTTTTGTTACTTACACATAGAAGTCACATCCCATTATGTTTTCAGTATTCTGTTCAGTCGATAGCAAGTCACTAGGTTCAGCTTACACTCAGGGGAAGGGGATTATACAAGAGGTCATTGTGGGCCAACTTAAAAGTCACCTACCACAGTATGTCTGTTGATGTTTTGGTTGTGTGTGTGCGTGTGTGTGTGTGTAAATCAAGGAAAGGACTAAGTCCCATATTTAGGGTGATGCAACATGGAGTTATCCATGAAAACATATATTTCCTGAAAATATGAAGAAAATTTGAGACAGCCCTTCACAGGGTGTGGATAGAGGTCTGAATTATATTATTTGGTTCTCAAGGGGCACTTGGACCTTAGATTCCAACTTATTTCAGTAATTTGATTATCCAAAGCATTGCTGTAACTCTCCACTTTTCCTTCCCTGACAATTTCTTTGAAGATATAATACACTCAGAAGTTCTAAATATTGCCAAAGAATTAGGGGGTTTTGTATAGCAATTGTTGATAGAGGGAGTTTTACAGGGCTTTGCACCATAGAGTCAATGTGCTTCAGTGGCACAAAGGTCACAAGTTATTTTATAGTTCATCTTGGCTTAAGGTCTAATCTAAAAAGTCAGGGTAAGTTCTCTAGTGATCTGGCACTAACTCTGTAACTTGTAAGCTCTCGATTGATTAAATTAGAAAAATGTTCTATTACAAAAATAATTATTAATACACTTACCTAATATTAACTTATATCTCTTTTACTTAGGATCAACTGAGATGTACTAAGTATTTGTCTATGTGCCAGGCATTGTGTTAGGCATTTTTTCCAGGTGCTAACTTACAGAATGATCAAAGGATTCTGGTGACTAAACAATTACGAGGGCTGATAGAAGAGAAGTCCATTCAAAATTTTCTAGTTTGAGAGACCAGGTTATTTATAAAATAATTATTTGAAATGATATCATGGCAATAAGTTTGACTATGGGCAGATAGAAGATGACAAGTTCTGTTTTACACGTAAAATCTGACAGCATATACAATGATGTCGGGAGGGACGATGTGGAGGTGGAAGGATTGTATTGGGAGTTACCGTGAGTAAGGAACATAAGGTGAGATAACTGCTGTCCATCTTTTAAATATCAGTGTTATTCAAAGTTGATTTCAGCAGCTCTCTTCATTTTTTTTTTTTTATGGCAATAATAGAAGAATGTAATTGGTGACAGTAAATGACTTTATCTGACTGATGAATGCATGTACATGTGGTGGTTGACTTTCTGAGCAATGACACCTTCCAATAAGAGCAGGTAGAAGTTAGTGGTGGTGTCTCCTGGTTGCCTCACAGGATGCTTTCCCCTGCCTTTGGAACCACAGGGGAGCTGGCTACACTGTCTCTGTCAATGGACAGAGTTACTGAAACCTTAGCCAAATGCCAGCTCCTCCTACTTCCCCAAAAGTGGAATTAGACATAACTTTTCTAAGTGATGGGTGCCCCATCTGTCCTGCTGTTTGTTCTCATTAAGCCCAAGGAAGGAATAGTCAATTCTTGCAAACATTTAGTTGATGGGGTGGTGATAGATGTGCACTGCTCACAAGGGCCTGCTATGGGGAGCATAGTTGACTGACAGCCAGCATGCTAAGGCCATTGTTCCCCTAGGCTGCTACCAGCCAGTGGCTGAGCCTGGCAGAGGTACTAGAGTAGGGGCTATTCTTCTCCAGTTTTGGACTCTTCTAATAGGTAGGGACTTCCCTTCAGCCTGGCTGAGACTTTCTCAGTACTGTGCTGTGGTATGAGACTCTTCCTACTCAATCCTTTCTTCTGTATCTCCTTTCACAAGTATCAGACTTGCATGGCTACCTGAAAGCTTTTCCCACCTATTTCTGATCCCTCCTCCTTTGCCATTTGTACATGATCTGACCCACTAAATCTCTTGAGCCTGTCTAATGCCATCTTGGTGTCAATGTGTTGAAGGATCTGAACAGGCTCAGGGGTGAGATCACCATTGCAAGTGACAGTTGTGCTATACACTATTGTGATGAGCATGCCCAGTGTCTGAAGTCAGCTTGAAGAGGCTGGGGTAGTGAGGAGATTGGGAATGGCATTCATAGACTTAGATGCTTCAATTTGATCTAAGCAGGGTTACATTTTGGGCATTGCATTTTATTTAAGAAATCAAGCAGTATATTATCACATGAGAAGGACTCTTTCCTTTAAAAATAGGCTTTCCAGAATTGGAATGTGTTTCAGTTTCTAGGACAATTAAATTACTCAGAATACCATGTTTGCAGATTATGTCAGGTGGATGAGGCGGTTCACTATAATATTAAAAAAACAATCAGTGGGTTGAAGAATGCATATTTGGATTGAGCTCATGTGTTTTCTGTGTTTTTAGGTGTATGTAGATGTGTGCTGTGGGAGGTTTGTCATTGACTGAGAGCAAAATCCAGAATATGAAAAGTTAGTTCATCCATTAGTACAACAATCCACAACTGACAATTCCCTGATAAAATCATGATAGCTTAAAGTCACAGCAGGATTCGTACACATCTTCTGAAAAACCCAAGAGATATTCTGGTCTCCATGATGAGAGAGTTCAGGGCCATCTTGTGCCCTATTACATCTTCAGCCTTCTGTACAGTGTGTCATACAGGGTAGATGTTCAAAGATATTTGTTGAAAAAAAAATGAAGGACATTATAATCAGGATAGTTTTAATTGTGAGTAAATGTGACTCTATACTTCAACCATTTTTATAGGTAGAATAATCAATTAATCACAACTAGTTAACAATCATGTCTATTCTATGATCTGTGTTTCTTTAACACTGATTACTTCTTAGGTGATTGGTAAATAGGGGAGTGATGTTGGTATAATGTGAAGGGTGTTGATTCACACATGATTTTTCTCAGGGAGTTAATTTTTTTTAAGTGATTGAGGTGGACTATCATAATTAAATGCCTTATCAACGTATAAATCCTTTATGAAAAGACCTAAAACTCTACAAAAGTGTCTTCTTTTAGTGCAAGCCGTGCTTGTACTCCACCGTGTTAAGCTACAGTGAAATGCAAGTGCATGTGAAGGGGATGGTGCTGACATTTCCTCCCTTATTAAACAATGATTAACAAAAGAGGCTATGGTCTGGAGAAGATTTTTCATGTTGATGAACATGTCTGTATTGGAAGCAAATGCCCTCTGAGAAGTACATAGCGAAGGAAAATGCACAACTGCCAGAATGCAAGTTGGAAAGAATTAACTGTGATACTGGAAGCCAATGCCAAACATATTTTAGATGCATTTATGTTTTTATTAGGATTGATATTGTTTTTGTTAGTTCTCTGGATATAGTAGGCTTTCAGGGATCTGCTCCAACTCTTTTTTCCAGAGCCAATGTTATTTTCACCATGTGATTTTACAGAAAGCATGTTCTCCCCACCCCAAAACACATATGTGGCATGATAGCAAGAATACTTGCATTTAAAAGAAAATCAGTAGGGACTTCCCTGGTGGTGCAGTGGTTGAGAATCCACCTGCCAATGCCAGGGACGTGGGTTCAAGCCCCGGTCTGGGAAGATCCCACATGCCGCAGAGCAGCTGGGCCCACGTGCCACAGCTATTGACCCTGTGCTCTGTAGCCTGCGAGCCACAGCTACTGAAGCCCGCGCACCTAGAGCCCGTGCTCTGCAACAAGAGAAGCCACTGCAACGAAGAGTAGCTCCTGCTCGCTGCAACTAGAGAAAGCCCACGTGCAGCAATGAAGACCCAACACAGTCAAATAAATAAATAGATTTATTTTTAAAAATTATAGAAGAAAAGCAGTATAGTTACTTGGTTAGGAATTCAGCTGTAAGTCAAATTGCTTGGATTAAAGTTTTAGCTTTGCTATTTCCAAGATGACTATACTTGGGCATGGCACTTAATATTCTGTGCCTTCATATTCACAGTGGTGAAAAGGAGAAATAATAGTATCCTCCTCATTGGACTATTGTGTAGTACATGAGTTGATGCAATAAAGAGCTTAGGCAAGTGCCGGGCATACAGTACGCATTCCACTAATGCTAATTATTGTTATGAAATAAAGCATCTCTTTCCCCAGCTAAGCCATGTAAGAGAGAGTTCACCCTGCTATATGGAGACATGGCATGGTTTCATAACTGGTACCTTAATATAGAAGTTCCCTTAAGGCTTGACTCATAGTTCTTTGTAGAAATTTTAGGAGCCAGTCCTTTTCTGAATTTGTATTCACTATTGCTACAACCTGTTTTTTAAATTTCCTCTGGCTAGAGTCACTAGACTGTGACTTAAATTAAATTATAACTTTAAAACTGATTTCCTCCAGTTACTTGTGCTGTATACAGGAGAGTCATCACATACTTGCTGCTCTTATTTGACATTTTCTCTTACTATTTTTCTCGATAAATTATGACCTGTTATGGCCACTTCCCTTATTATGTGAAATTGATACAGTGTAATAGAAACAAGATGTAATATCAATAAAATGATCTATCATAAACACAGCTAAAACTGGGAAACACATGTCCAAAATTAAGTGATATAGAATTAAAGTACACTTTTCTTTTTCCTTAGGAAAAGGCTGATAAAAACCAAAGACTACCACAAGAACAAAGCCGTTTGCTACCTCTAGCAGTGTTTGTATTCCTGAGAATCTATGGGAAAACTGCTAAGTGCTGTGTGGAGAGTTTGCTTTAAGAGCGGGATCTCTAGGTTGATGTGTCCTTTTCTAAAATGCTTGGATTTCCAAAGCAGTCATTCATTGTCTGGGGGTTAAACATTGCTGTCTTCCAGCTGACAATTTTAAAAATGACTGTAAATAGTGAATCAACTATACTATCAATGGATTAAGTCTGATTATCAAGCTAAGTAATAGGTTGGACAAAAAGATTTCACAGGGCCTTCAATTCTATGAAATGCTAACTAACAACAAAAGAAGGTCCAACACCTGAGAACAAATTACCTATATCTGTTTTGCTTTCCACCATTCATGGTGGAAGGAAAACATTATGAGAAAAACAGGCACTTTGTCAGAAAGGACTATATGGAAACTAGAGCTGCTGTTTTCAAATTCTCTATAAGACTGGGGCAGGCTGCTCTATCTATATCCAATATACATGAATAAAATTATGATAAGGGGAAAAAGTAAACTATATATCAAGCACCTACGTCAGGCTCTGAGATTCATTTACTTTCCCTTCTTCCTCCCAAAAGAAACGAACCCTGTGAATTAGGTGTTATTATTCTTATTTTGTAGCTAAGGGATAGAGCAGGCTTAGAGCAACTGAGTAATGATAAGGTCACTCAAAGTCTGCTTTCTTTCCCCTATATCAAACCTTGTCTTAGGATCTGCCTTCTGTGCTTCCCCCTGATGGTTGACTTATTGTAGTCTCAGACTACTTGGACTGTACTCTCTTTTTCTACCCATTCTCTCACTTTGATCCTCTACAAGCCAGGTTTTCAAGGAAGAGTGCCAGGATCAGAATGTCACTGATCAAGTCAGGTCTGTTGGTTGTCTAGAGGAGACCCCAGGGTGCCTCTGCCAGGATGCATTCACTGCACTGCTTAATCTTACTCTCACTCTTACAGGTTCAGAAACCTGAATTTCAGGAGTAATGAGAGTGACTCTGTTTCTCATGCTGGGCTTATGTTAACAAAATTCATACATGTTGATACATAAAATGAGAACATCAATTGATTTCATTCACAATAAGAAGCAAACTGGCTAAGGTCCTGAACACTCACATCCTGTGGTCAATACTTTCATTCTCTGTAGCCATGCCCTAAGAAGCCACATTATAATTACAAAATTGCTGTGATTACTAAGTCACTGGAACAGAAAGAATTAGTAATTCAGTGAGGTTTGATGGCATCTGGTAAATTAGCATAGAGCATCCATATCTGAAATACACACGTAATACACTGATAGATTGAGTCAAGTCCTTGGGCATTAAAGAATTTGGGGGGGCACTGTCAATGCTGTTACTCTTTATATATTTATTTATTTTTACCTTGTCTAGTATGTGGTTAGGTTTCTAGCAATTCACCTTCTGATTGACTCATTACTCAAATCTTGTTGATTCCAGGGAGAACTTCTAGAACTTAACATGACTTTACAATATGTGTTTCAATCCATTTGATGTTGATGTTTAGTTAAACTTTCAGTTGGCAATCTTATTTCTCTTATCTGGAAATCAATTTTGGGTTGAATGGAGGAAATCCCTCTGTACATCTCAAAGCCATAGATACCACATTACTTTTCAAAAGAAAATGAAATTTACACTTTTGAACAGAGGTATGTGAAAGATGACATTCTTGGGAACATGATCCAATTAAGATTTAGTGAGATCTTAATAATGGGGCTCTATATTTATATTTTGCATTATGGATTTTGTTTACTATGTTAAGAACTCTTAATATGGAGGGCCTATTCTCAGAACATGTTTTATAGCAAGAAAACACCATCAATGGCTGCCTCCAGGATGAGATTCAGAAAGCCTTAGGAAAGCCATATACGCCTCAAATACTTTTCTCACCATCTGTCTGGTATTTAACCTTTGAGACAAATTTCTTAGAGTCTTAAAATCTTTTCTGTTTTAAAAATTTCTTCTTAGAATACAGATGTACCTGGGATATTTAATGCATTAGGCCAGTGTTTATCAAATGGATATCATTAAATAGCTGCAGATATAATTTCAATGTTTGGGGATTCTCTAGAAGAATTCAATTTTAATAATGCAATAATAATATATGCATATTCTGGATCACTTGAATGACTACATTGTAAATCAGTACTCTTTTTTTTTGTCATTCCTCTGTTTCTTTTTTTTTTTCTTATTAGTTATCTATTTTATACATATTAGTGTATATATGTCAATCCCAATCTCCCAGTTCATCCCACCCCACCCCCACTCAGTACTCTCTTCTAATTTAAAGCCTGAATTTGTGTTTTGGTTCTTTTTAGCATCAATTACTTTAATTGTCACTGGCTTATTAATAATGCAATCCTTTAAAAAAAAAAAAAGGCCAGACACTATCATCTCACTCTACAAATCAGGTTTCTTAAAAATTTAAAGTGCAAAAAGAGATGAAAGAATTGATTTCTAGCAAAGGGTAATGGAAACAGACTGTACTTGGATAATTATTATGTGGATGACTACTGATTTGAGGCAAATGAATGTTTAAATCCTGCCAATTGGATGGGGTGGTCAGATTAAAATCAAGTTCCTTATATCAGTTATTCCCTGAATTTGAATTAAAGAAGATCATTTTTGTCCATTAACTTGTCCCTTATAGAAAAAATATCAAATGGCTCTGATTCCCAGTAGTGAAAAATAAAATGCATTCCCCTAATGCAAGAGATTAAAATTGTTTGTAGTGGTTTTTCGTCACAGAATCACATAGTAGCTTACTTTTTCTTTTTCGGAGTTTGTGGATTGATTGCTTATATACAGACTAGGTTTAGAGGATTCTGAGATATTGATTTAAGAATCTCAAGCTATATAGATCCAAGAAATATGTTTTCCTTTCTCCTTAAATGGATATACACCATTGAGCTTAATCTATCCTCCTGAGTTTAGGATATCATTTGAATTCCTGAAAAAAAAAAACAAGCTAAAGGCTCTGTAGATTCTAGTGGTTGTCACCTTCAATAAAGCCCATTAGTCAATGTAATAAATCTGTTACTAGAAACCAGGCACAACAGTTTCTTTGATGAAGGGTTCATGTGAATAGACTCAAAGTTCTGATTGCAATAGCTCGAGTTGCTACTGTACTGTGGATTCACCTATGCTTAACTACCCTTGATGTGTCTGGGGTAAGCAATTCATGCCACAGATTTTGGAGAAATTCTTCGTAAGAAACTTGTGGTAGTGTTAAAGTATTTACCACACAGTTCAATGCTTTTGCTTCTCCTCCTTTTTACATTCTTACTTCTTCCTTTGATTTTCTTTTCCTTCTTCCTGATTCTAAGACCTTATATTTTCCTTATGTTTTGTAACATTCCCCTTTTTTCTTCTTTCTGCATGCCGTGGGGAAAGCAAGGAGAAAAGGGAAAGAATTTTCACTGATGTTGGCATTTATAATTATGATAGTTCATTAATCCACATCCCCTACAAAATAGGTAAACTGAGGCCCTGAGTATGTAAATAACAGCCTTAGGACAACTGATAAATGGTAGAGCCAGTTTTGAATTCATGTGTTAGAAATATTCTGTAATTGGAATATTATTTATCTCTCTATATAATCTCTCTATGCATGATATAGATATCATCTATCCATTTATCTGAACATGTCTGTGGTGGCACTAAGAAATATATTTTATATTTCTTTATTTCCAGGACTCTATCCCCCACCCCAAAGAAAAGCAGGATGATTTCAGGCAAATATTTGGACTTCAAATGTTTGTTAAATAGAAAACATATCTCAAAAGCTCACCATTAGCATATTTCTATTCTATTTTGTTTTTAGGTATAGTACAGCATGCAGTATTCATGGCCACAGATATGAGACACGATCAAAACACCTAAATCTAACTTACCTTCCTTTTTCCATTAAATGCCCCAAATCTAAAGCTCGAAGACATGTAGAAATTTGTACATGCTATCAAAATAGTCTACAGTGCTTACCATCAGAATTCATATTCTTCAAGAATAGAGTAACGTTATCGTTTTAGAAAAAAGGGTAATGACAGATATAAAAATTGAGTTAACTTAGAATAAGAATTACAAACTGAGTATATTTATCTTTGGAAGTAATTAATAATCACATGTGCCAGAGATCTATAGAAGATTGGCCTCAGAACTTACTTCAGGGACTTTATCCTTTCCTCTACAAATTGCTCAGTTCCACCAAAGCAAAGACTCTATTCCCCACTGACGACTAAATAAATGACAAGATTGAAGTGGCAAAAAATAAATTCCTTCTCTGAGTTGCTTGAGTAAAAAGCTCTCTGAAAAAAAAATCACATTTTTCTCTTCACATAATGGAAACTTAACACTTTTTTACAACATTGTACTTATTTGAGAAGAAGCTTAGAAAATTCATTCTAAAGGGAAGCATATTTGGGGTATTAGTTCTACCACAACCACAAATAACGAAGAAGAACATTGGGAATAAGGATCCTTTGGCCTATGTACCTCCTCTGCCAAGCCTTCGTCTATGCTATTACAATGCATATATAAACATTTTCTGGTAACCAGGGAATAAGTTATTGATGTACTGTATTTTCAGCACATGTCTATAAGAATGCAAAAATGTAAACATTGATCTACATAATCATATACATATATTAAGTGAAACTTCCCACAACTGTGTCAATCAGATCATGAAAAAATAGCAAAATTGCATTTAATGGCTTATTTGCTGAAAGTGGGAATTTTAATTATTCTAGATAAATGTGGATTAACAAACTATCATAATTCTAGTCTGAATTCATGAATGACTTATTAGTCGCTCATATTCTGTTTTTTTTGTTTGTTTCTTGTTCATAATCCTGGTGAGTGTCTGATATTTAGATCATAGCCTTCAATGCTTCTTTATTTAAAGTCTTACTAGGGTGGTCTGGGAAATGATATGGCCAGCCAGAGTAGATCCAGTTTTTGTGACAACTGACCATGAGACTGTATTATCTATCTATCTATCTATCTATTTTTGGCTGCGTTCGGTCTCTGTTGCTGCGCGCACAGGCTTTCTCTAGTTGCCGTGAGCAGGGGCTACTCTTCATTGCAGTGCCCGGGCTTCTCATTGAGGGGGCTTCTCTTGCTGTGGAGCACGGGCTCTAGGCGCGTGGGTTTCAGTAGTTGTGGCATGTGGGCTCAGTAGTTGGGGCTTGCAGGCTCAGTAGTTGTGGCGCATGGGCTTAGTTGCTCTGTGGCATGTGGGATCTTCCAGGACCAGGGCTCTAACCTGTGTCCCCTGCATTGGCAGGCGATTCTTAACCACTGTGCCACCAGGGAAGTCCCTAATATATCTCTTAAGGAAAAAAAAGTACTAAAAATGTAATGCAGCATGCTAGAAGCAAGATTTTTTTCCCAATGTAGATGACATGAGAAGATACTGAATTATACAGGAAAATTATATATATATATATATTTCCCCCACACACACATCTTTTCGTTTCCAGGCTCTAAAGAACATTGACTAGGAATCATGAGACCTGAACTTGTACAGATTTTTCTTGACTGCATTTCTTAACCTGCTACAGTTCCCTGATCGCTGCCACCAAACTCCCTAGTATCTCCCTTGCCAACATCTCACTTGCTCACTATCCCTAAACATGCCCAGCTTCTTTCATGCCTGGAATGTACCAAGACCTTTCCTGCATCATTGCCTTTGCACATTATTTCCCTTCTTCACATTTTATTTAATCATCTCCTAATCACTCTTAGATATCAATTAGTAATCAGCTTCTCAAACAGGACTTTTCCAAGCCCACCGTCTATATGGGGCTCCTGTATAGCATTGCCATAGAATTATTTCATTACCGCCTGCATGTATTACTATTTTTAAATGTAAATTTATTTTAATTATTGTTTCTTTATTGTCTAGATAGTGTAGGTTATATGCTTCATTAAAGCAGAGAGTTTGTCTAGTACAATGTAGATGCTCAGTAAATATCTGAGAAACTAACAGATAAATAAATTAGTAATAAGAGTTGGGGTAGGATAAATGATCTACAAGATTTTATCCATCTGGAGCAGTCTATGATACTGGGGTGAATTCATTGTTTCATTTCCATTCAAAGACAGTCCTGAAGGAGATTTTATCTTAAAACCATGCTTTATGCACACAGTCAGGAATTGCAAGAAAGTTTCTTAAAACACACACTGAGTTTTGGACTTTCAGTCATCCATTCATACCAGGGGATTAATCGCTAAAACATAAATATGATCCCACACATTTTTTACTGAAACCCTGACCTGGCTCTTCACTGTATATAACATAAAATCCAAAAACTTTGGAATGATACGCAAAGCCCTCATGATCTGCCTATTCTTTCAGGCTACAGCTAAGACAAGAGTCCTGCATTTGATGTTTAAGACCTATCTACAGTTCCCAAAAGTTCATGGTGTTTTTAAATTTTTTTTTTCATTTGTTGTCATGCCTTTGCACCTACAGTATCTGCTTTCTAGAAAGCTGTTCTCCCCATTCCCCCTTTTTAGCTTTTGTTCACTAGGCAAATTCCAACTCAAACTTCAAGATTTGGCTGGAATTTTGAATATTTAGTCTTTTTTTTTTTTTCTTTCCAGAAAGACGAAAGAACTTTATTATATGCATGCCTCTATTATAGCACTTAAGAGATTTCTATAATCATTTATCTGATTACCTGATCACAGAAACAGGACAGTTTTTCCCTTAACATTGCTAATCCTGAAGAACAAGGGTTGCATTCTTATCATGTGGGTCGCTGGGTCCCTAACACAGTGCCTGGCACATGTTAGGCAGTTCTTGAATGTGGAATGAATGAATGAAGGTGAGTCCCAAATTACTATGTTGAAGGCTTAGCCCAGGTTTTCCAGTGCTTCAGGTGTGAATGAGAGAAATTGGACTCTAGCATCCCAATTTCGTTCTAATATTATAAAGTTTATTAATAATGAATAATTTTATAGACTTGTCTTTATAAAGCTAATATCTACAAATCAATATTTTTTGATAATTTTATTATAAGTTATTTTATTGTTTCCTCTGAACATTTACCTTTTTATTTTTTGCATTTTTCTTAAAATTAATTTATTCAAACTAGAGTGAATCATCTATGCAGAAATAGCATTCCCTAGATTTTGGTGGTCATAATTCTGAATATATCAGCTTATTGTAAGGTTTTAAAATCAGATAATTGTTTTTCAACACTTTGTTCAGTTTCGTATTCATTATCACTTTAAATCTTTATCTTCCATATTTATTAATTGGTGGGTCTTCATTATTTACTGATTTTTTCCTATGATAAAAATGCATGATGAATCCTTAGCTCCTTGCAATAGAACATCCATTTTATTTTTTGGAGTAATCATAAATTCTGTTTCTATTTTCCAAGATGTTAGAAATAAAAACCAAACATTTTTGCTTCTGATTATAATGAGAAGAAATTCTGTATAACATCATGTTATAACATCAGTGCGTTTCTTCTTTTACTGATTGATGAGAACTCAGTGCCAGACCCCTAGCCCTCCTGACCATCCAGTGGATCATGGGGTGCAAACCAGTCCGTCTCAGGTATAGCTGCTCAGAGTTGAGCGTTTTTAGTCATGTCACCTCTTATTGCCATTTATTCAGTGTTCAACACCTGATACTCATCTGATGATGAACTGGAAAAATTCAGCCAACATTTCCTTTTAAATAAGGATAATGAAATATCAAAGACCTTGGTTACATGATGCAAAGAACAAAACGCTCATCTTTCAGGTTTGTGCTTCTAAAAGAAATGGAGGATTTAATAAAGAGAGAGACAAAAGGACAGTTTTATGGACACATGTTTTAGAGCCACCCACAATTTTACAAGGCAGAAAAAACCTTTCTCAATACTTTGATAGTCTTAAAGTATTTCCATTGGCTAAAGTGCCAAGTGCTAATGTGTCCTTGCTCTACATTATTTCAAGAACGAGCAGTGGATTGAGCCTCCCTGAGGCTGTCAAACACCAGGTGGCCCTTCAGCTGCAGCCTGGGCATCTTATGAATGGCTCAATTGCTCCCCATAGGCTGCCATTCTGTCTTGTTGAGAGTCAGGCCACCTTGAATGAACGCTCTGGCAGTAAGACTTTTATTGGTAAAAACCTTGTAAACTGACAAGAGAAGGGAAGGCTCATTCCCTAATTTCAGGTCTAAGCAACAGGACAGGTGCTTTGAGTTACATAGTGTCTTTTATTGGATGAGGGATTCGAAGGAAGTTGTGAGAGGCTGTTCTCTTGTGTGTCATTTTACCCTTAGAGCTAACTCACAGCATTTCAGAACAAGAAGGACATGATAGCTCAAGAAATCTTTACCAGCTCCAGATGGAACTAAGTATGTGACAATCAACTAGAGTGTACACAAGCATCCACACACAGTTTAAGTGTACAGGAAAATGTTTGCAGGGGTACTTATACTATTAATTACTCTGTTTATGGAAAAAAGCATCTGGAGAGGGGAGGAGGAATTGAGCAGGAATAAAAATGAATTTTTGCTTTATATATTTTATATTTTTTAAATGTTCTTTTACAACAAAAATGCTATTCCTGTTTTTTAAAAAATATTTTCCTGAATACAAATGCTTTTTCCTTTTGTAAATAGTAGCCTATGGGAGCTTCTCTAACTGTAGTAATAATTTAACTTTATCAGCTTTGCAAAGGCTGATATTTAAATATTTTTAAAAGGTATTAAAATCTTCAGTATACACTTTAATTGTCCTTTCCCATTAGTAGAGCAAGGCAAATTATTGACCAACTGGAGGAAATTGTATTTAGGGGACAGCGGAAAGTCCCCAACTAACCTACCAGTGGTCATTGTCATCATCATCATCATTATCATCATCATCAACAGCATCAAGCAGCAGTTTTTAAACAGTCCATCTGAGCATGGCATGGCACAGCACTCTGCAAGGTTAATGAAACAGAATGTCAAGGACTGCCGTTTCAATGTTCCTATTCATTACCACAGACTAAACATCAATAGCGACATACACATACAGGTATAGACAACTCTACCACTGTAAAAAAACTGACTGCAAAAATGTTTTTGGAGATAATGCTGGTCCTCCCTATTTGAGGAAACCCAAATGCTGCAAAGGACATTCTTTAACATTTTTCTTCTTTAAGTAGAAGACCTTTATTGGGTAGTTGTTTGAGAAAATATTTTGTAATACCATTGTTTTGATCTGTCTAGACTCTGGTAAACAAATTTTTCTCTGAAGTACTGGTATTATCTTAGAACAGTTACTTGCAAATAACAAAAGCATAGTAGTTCTAGGTAAACACTTGTTTGCTGCTGACTAGGATAGGACATGTTCTAGTTATACCTGCTAGAATAGTTCTTTTGTTAGCTAAGAATGAATACCCTTTTTCTTCACTGAATTTTCTACTATTGACATAACATGAGCTTCAAGAGCATCAAAGAATATCGAGTCTATATTCCTATTGTAGACTTGATTTTATTGATTTTAATCAATTATATTTATTGATTTTAATAATTGCATTTCATAATTGGTTTAGAAGTTGATTTTATCTTGTCTTCATACTTTACAAGAAAACAATGAATTTAAGTTTTGATACAGTAGAACTCACCTTATAAAGAGCATCCTTTTTGCTATTGGTGTTCAGAGCTCCAATAAAATCTCTTTGAAAATGATATGTTGATCCTTCTGAAGATTACTACTGTTGTTTCTTTTTATTAAGCTCTGTTTTACTTCTTTTTGAAGGGCTGTGGAAGAATAACATAAAACTTTCTTGCTGAGACTTTTAAGAAGGCAAGGTAGAGATTGATGCCATGCCTGTGAAAGCTTGTTTTCAACACATACAATGAAAAGCCTTAGCATTTCAGGATCACTTTTATTTTATTTTTAAATGAAATTAAATTTTAAAATTTTTGAACAGTTTTAAGTTCACAACAAAACTGAGAAGAAGGTCCAGAGATTTCTCATATACACCCTATCCCCACATATGCATAGCCTCCCCATTATCAACATTCCCCACTAGAATGGCACACTTGTTACAATTGATGAACCTATATTGACACATCATAATTACCCAAAGTCCATAGTTTACCTTAGAGTTTATTCTTGGTATTGTACATTCTATGGATTTGGACAAATGTTTAATGACATGTATCCACCATTTGAGCATCATACAGAATATTTTTACTGTCCTAAAAATTCTCTGTGCTCCACCTTCTCCCCGTTACCCCTGGAAACCTGATCTTTTGACTGTCTCTGGTCTTTCTGTCTTTTCTAGAATGTCATATAGCTAGATTTATACAGTATGTAGCCATTCAGATTGGCTTTTTTCACTTAGTAATATGCATTTAAGTTTTCTCCATGTATTTTCATGAGTTGATAGTTTGCTTCTTTATAGCACTGAATAATATTCCATTGTCTGATGCACCACAGTTTATTTATCCACTTGCTTACTGAAGGACATCTTGGTTGCTTTAAGTTTTAGAAATTGTGGATAAAGCTGCTATAAACATCTGTGTGCAGATTTTTGTCTGAACGTGAGTTTTAAACTTTTTTTTGGTAAATACCAGGGAGCATACACTATCATTTTTGGAAAGAAAGGCAGCGACTCAAATTGTGGTGCTCTGTCTAGATTCCATTGCTCTGTTAATCAAAGATCCTAGTAGATGATGCTATTAGCTGTGCAGTCTCCACATTCAGCCTTTTTCTCATTAGGATAATGTTTCTTTAACAGAAATAGTAATGAGAAATAAGGTTTCAAGGACTTTATTCTACAAGTAGTCTGTAATTACTATGAGAACCAGACCGATTTCAAAATTTTGAGTATAATCTAATGTTACGGGTTCTCAGTATATGTTTCTCAATGATAATGATGTGGTTTAATCAGCTTCATAAAAACACTTCACCTGGAAGTATTATTGAGAGGTAGATTTGGTTGTCTTAAGAATATCACCGAGTTTCTAAGGAAACTTCCTTAATTTGTAGCAGGCTGTGTTAGATTTGATTTTTTTCTACTGATCCATTTTTTATTAAAATCAAGTGAAATAAATTGTGTAGTAAGTTTAGATTGATTATATACATATTCCTTAGCTTAGATAAGAATGCAACAATGGACAAGAGCAACTCTTGTTCTGCTACACTTCAAAGCCTTGGCAAACCTCTTATGACTCAATATGCTACTGGTATCATTAAAAAGATCCAGAGTCAGTAAGCTAGAAATTCTCCCACACAAAGGCTCACAAGAGATTACAGATCATTTTCAGACTAGGGACAGTCAAATGGACTTAGGCCTGAAGAAAATGTAGTTATATAAGGAATCTAAAAGCAGTAAAAAATTTCCATTAACTATACAGAAGAGAAAACCATTACCATTCTGCCATTTCAGCAGTATGATATAAAACAATGCTCTGATAAAAGATGAAAACAAATCTATAAATCCAGTATATGCTTGCAGGGGACACATCCACAGTGGCATTATATGTGACTTCAAATCACATGCAGACAACCTAAAGACCTTCTCAGTGATGGTCAACCTCAATGTGATTGTGAAACTCGGAAACTGGCTCCACAACAAAAGTTGCCCTTATTTCCTTGAGAGGTTTTATTAACTTCACTTATAAATCTCATTTAATATCTAGATAGCAGCAATAACATACAGGATTTTGACCAGTCCATCAGCATTAGTAGAATGTCATGAAGTTAAAACAAAATATATCTATGTAGCATCTATTTTGTGCCCCAAATTGTGCTAGGCATTATGGGAAAAATCAAAGCCATTTAAAAAAAGGAAGAACAAGCTAAGTTATTTTAGAGTTGACATTTGCATGCATGAAGAAGTAGCGAACCATATAAGACAATTCACAGTCAAATTTAAAATTTTCTGAACAAAATGTAAAGAGTTAAAGAAATTCACAAGAAGGGACTCTGGTGTGAATTGCAGTACCTGAGCTTTATGAATAAAGTAGGTCTTGGGCTATGCATTAAAAAGATACTTTATTGGAATGGTATTAAGGAGAGAAGTTTTGATTTATCTTGGTTGGATTAGCTACATGTGTAATACGAATGAAACCTAGCTGTTTAAACGTCAACAAAGAGAACCCCAAAATATTATACTACACATGGACACTCCTAAAAAAGTGGATACGGTATTGTGCACTTTAAAATATGTTAAGCGGATAGTTTTCATGTTAAGTGTTCTTTAAAAAACACACAAAAAAACATAAAGTAAAACAAAACAAAACCCCCCAAAAGAGCAGAAGGAAATTTTTGGAGGTGATAAACATGTTTAGGCCCTTGATTGTAATGATAGTATCATGGGTGTATGCATATGTCCAACTCATTAAGATTTATACATTAAATGTGTACAATTTTTAGTATATCAGTTATATCCCAATAGAGCTAAAACAAAAAATAATCTTAATATGTGGAAACTAGCAAAGTTTCAGCTCATGCAGATGATAGAGGGCCACAGTCAGGGCAAAAGTTTGTACATATTAGCAGAAACAACTCAGTGGAATACTTATTACGCATAAAGAATAATTTTTTTTTTTTAAGAATAATTTTTTAAACTTTGCAGATGGATTTGATGTGAAAGAATAGTACCAAGAAGGGTGTATTCAGCCTTTTACAACAGAATAGATATCCAGAGATGTTCATAGATGGATTCATATATGTATGGTTCTCACATGTGAAACATGAGAGATGATGCCTTAGCATCATTTAAAAATCATATCAAGTAATTAACATATGAATAAAACACAATAGTTAAGTTCAAATTCTAAATTATTGGGCACAAACTGTAAGAGGAGCTGCCTCTTCTCCAAGCTAAGGTCAGTCCCTTCACCTCCCTCCAAACTTCACAGAAAACTTACACCATCCATTAGCCCTTCTCTTTCTCTTATCTTTAACCTTTATTGTTTACGAGGTCCTTCCAAACAGCTTTTAGATATACTCGAGGCTCTCTCATGTTTTTTTTTTAATTTTATTTTTTATTTTTTTTAACGTCTTTATTGGAGTGTAATTGCTTTACAGTGTTGTGTTAGTTTCTGCTGTATAACAAAGTGAATCAGCTATATGCATACGTATATCCCCGTATCCCCTCCCTCTTGCATCTCCCTCCCACCCTCCTTATCCCACCCTTCTAGGTGGTCGCAAAGCACCGAGCTGATCTCCCTGTGCTCTCATGTTTAAAATAAAACAATTAAGTGTTTTATTGTGACTCAAATACATAAATACATATATCTTGACAAACTAAATTTTAGTTAATTGTCAGACCTCATCTTAAATATTACCTGCTTAGAAAATTTTTCTGACTACCAGTGTATGGCTATGTAAAACTGTGTACTTATCCTTTGCAGCACTTAACACAAGTATTATTAATTGGCAATCTGTGAAAAGATTTGCTTATTGAATGCTTTCTCTGCTGGGCTGTAACCTCTCATCAGCTGTTTACAGGCAAAGCACTGAATTCTAAGCGCTTAGAACAGTCTGGCACATAGTGGCCCTCAACTGATTTTTGTTGCAAAATGAATAGTTACAAGACTCAGTCTTTCTAATATGTGAAATTACTACATGTAACCTTCAAAGATACACCAGGTGAGGGAAGACTTAAACATCCTATACATGTCATCAAAACTTATCTCCTTCATCCTTTCTCTTCTTTTGTTCCTGTAGTTTGGACCCTGGATTTTGCATGTCCAGGTTGAAGGAAAGGAATGCTGGAGAATATGCTAGGGTCCTTTGAGGAGCATTTCCTAATTACTTAACCCTGTCATTTGTACATATTTACAGCTTTACCAACTTATATTAGTCTAGTCCTGTGATAGAACATAAGCAATAAAAATATAACTTGAATGATCATTATTCTAAGAGTACTTATTTAGATTACTATATGATTTCTTCTGAAACCCTAGGCTTCTAATAATGGCTAGATCTATATAGTAGTATAATCTAATTGGGTCATAATTAATTTAGCCATTTCAGTTTTTTCATTTTCATGTCCTATCATACTATGGTTGGTTGTGGGCCAAATTATTTACAAAGACTCTCCAGAATGTATGACTTGACTCTCACAGACAATCTACTCACATCAATTAGACACAGAAAGACACCAGACAAATATTTAAGTGGACATAGGCTACATTACAAATAAAGGAGAAGATGTGTTGAAATTTCCCAGCCTCTATTTCTAGGCAACAATCCTACAATCACGGGGCAGTCAGAGTGAATATTATTGACTCTCTTTTTAAGGGGTTCTGTGATGTACAGTTAAAATATAAATTAAACTTTAGTGCAATTAAGATATTTAGTTTCAACAGCCTTATATGGAGATTTAAAATAATTTTAAATGTTTGCTGATATTTACAAAACTAAAACTTAGAATTTTATTTCAACAATGGGAAGGATGCTCAGATTACTGAGGATAAAAACACACAGTTATAGTCACCATAGTCATTCTTTTATACTTTCTTCACACACAAAGGATAAAATGGAGCTTGGAATTATACACAAATGAGGATAGTAATTGGACTATTTAATATGGTCATTTAAATTTAAAAAAGCAAATTTGATGTGGTCATGCACTAATGCATCTCTGTACATCTTATTTCTAATGTCTTCTGATGTGTACTGTCTAATTACAGAACTTGTGTGCCTTGTTGCATAGGGTTGTATTGTATAGATTAGCATGAAACAAAAAATATTTCTAGTGAGCCTATGCTTTTATTTGTTTGGCCTTAAAAGCCATTTGAAAAATCCACCTCAAATTTTTGTGTAAGTCCATTGCTTTTGTCAAGTTATGATGCAAAGGCAATAAGATTTACTTTCCAAAAAATTTAAAAATGATCTGCTGTAAACTGTGGTACATTACCTTCCACCATTTGATCACAGGCTGCTTTTTTCAGTCAAACCAAAATCTCTGAGCTTACCAGTGAAATTCGGGTTTGTTATCTATTCGATTGGAATTACTGAAAATACTTTTGAAAATATAATTGCCCCTACAAATTAAAAATAAGTGATAAAAGTGTATGAGAATTTTTTCCCTTTTCCAAAGAAATTAATATCAAGGAGATGCTCAATCACTCAAGCAATTGGGGCATACTCTCACCTGAAGATCAACATTAATGTAAAACATGATTTTAATATCCTTTTCCATGGCTCAAGAATGGGGACTATTTGATTTGTGTAATAGCACTTCCTCTGTGCATAAAACCATGCAGAATACTTAGGGACATGTAGAGTATGACAATCTCATACTTAGAAGTTTAGATTTTCACAAACAGGAAGAAAAGCAAATGCGTATAAAGTGGTTAATATGAGATAATGTATTAAAACATCAGAAAGAGTGGTATAGATAATGAATACTACACTAGTTCTGAGGAGAAAAATCAACTGGAGACATCAAAGAAACTTCACTGAGACTGAAGGTTTTGGGCTGGACTCCGAATTAGTAAGATTTGGGCAGACAAAGGAGAGATTGGTTGGATACTCCAGGCCACAGCACCACATAAGCAAAATCCGAGAGGCTGGAAAGTGTATGGGAAGCAATGGAGAGAATCACATAGGGAGAGAAGAGGCTACGGAGACTTGATATCAAAACCCAGTCCTATTATTCATTACTTGTGTGACCTTAGGCAACTTAATTAATTTTCTTAGTTTCAGATTTCTCATATGCATCAAGTGGGGGTAATAAGCCCAAAGAGTTGTATGTGTGGTCAGAAACAGTGTTTATTAACAGGTTTTTCAAAATGCCATGTGCTCAATGAACTTTGATTGCTCCATTTTATTTTTCTAGAGAAAGGAGAGGATTTATAATGAAAGATGGAATACATTTAAGTTGTTTTGGAAGGCTTAAATGACACAAGAGGCATTTGAATGTAATCCTATAGGCAATGGATAGATTTGAAAGTTTTGAGGTGGGTAGTGAGTTGGTTACAAAGAATGTATTTTAAATAAATCCACCTGGTGATAACATGCTAGATTTGCTACCAGTGAGTGAGAATGAGTCAGAAAGACTCACTTGATAAGGTCCAAATTAGGATGCTTATAGTTGCCTTTTTTTCGAATTACTGAAAGCAGGAATAAAGAAGATAGTTTTGAGAAGTTAATGTTAGTAATTGATAGGTTCTGATTAATCTCTTCTGTAATAATACCTCAACCAGGATGAGGCTTATATAAGTCACTCTGAAATTCAGGGTATCAACTGAGTTCTTAATTGCAAACAATAGAAACAGATTCTTAATTTAGGTGAAAAATTTTTTAAAAGATATACAGTAACTCACATATTCTCTGAGAGGTTTAGAAAACCAGCAGTGGAGGCTTCCGCTCCAGAAACAATGCCCCAGATTGTACCATAGACCCTTTCCAGGAGAGAAAGCACAGATACCATGGCTGGGCACCAGGTATAAAGCTAGAATCTTGGTACTGCTGTCCCCGGAAACAAGATGTATCTACCTTTTCTTTCTCAGAGTGCATTGCTCAGATGCCTCATTCTATGCGTTACTAGGTTGTGAGCTTAAGTTACATGCAGGGAAATCTGGGAACCTAGCTTCAGTGGTGGTAGGAAAAGATTCATAATGTAGGAGATTCCCCAAATCTAAAAACAAAGAATGTTGTCATGGGTTGAATTGTGTGCCCTTAAAATTCATACAGTGAAGTCCTGATGCCCAATAGCTCAGAATGTGACTGTGATCGAGTCTTTAAAAGACTATTAAGGTGAGAGGAAGTCATTGGGAATGGGTTGTAGTCCAACATGACTAGTGTCCTTATAAGGAGAGGAGATTGGGACATAGACATGCACAGAGAAGAGACCATGTGAAGACACAGGGAGAAGACAACCATCTACAAGCCAAAGAGAGAGGCCTCAAAAGAAACGAACAGTGCTACCACCTTGATCTAGGACTTCTAGCCTCCATAATTATGAAAAAATAAACTTCTGTGGTTTCAGCCACCCAGGTTTTGGTACTTTGTTATGGCAGCCCTAGCAAACTAATACAAGTGTTCACAGGTACTGGACACTAATATAGCCAAAAATAATGACATATGAGAAATGTAAACTGTGTTTATAAAAAGAGGAATTTACCAGGTGGGTAAACAAATAAAAAGTAGGAAATAGTGAAGAAAGCTGAGAAAGAACATCTTGGCTTGTTGCATATAGAAGGCAGGGAGTCAGAAGGCCATGATGCAGAGTACTGGTTTGGAGAGAGAAATTTGAGTTTATTCGAGACATTTTGAGTTTGAGGTGGTAGTGGAATCTGAGTGAACATATTCAAAAGGCAGATGGAGATGCAGATCTGGAACATAGAACTGAGTTTAAGCTTGATATATGGATATGGGGTCATGCATGAAGATGTGGTCATTTAAGTCTAGAGAAAGAGTCCATTGTAAGTACATCTGGATAAAATAGGATAGCTTTTCTAAGGACTGAAAACATGGTAAAATTAGAGGGAGAAAGAAAAAGAAGAGTTGAAAGCCAAAGGAGAAGAACACAGTAAGAGTGAGTGCCTGTGTGTTTCTCTCATGCCTCAATTCTATATTTGTGTCCAGATATTTGTGTCCAAAAGAGTGAGTTCATAGCTGCAAAGAGCCCCAGACATGGGTAAAGGGATTCAGTGTCAGCAAAGCAAGCAAGCAGTGGATCAGTCAGGGGCAAGTATGGTTTGGGTGATAAGCTTGGGCATTTTTAACAAATACAAAGTTGACTCCCTGAGATAAGGGGCAATATAGCAGGAGCCCCAACCTTCTGGATTTTGTTTTCTCATAACCATTATAGACAAGTAAATTGACAATTGCAGTGTCATGTGCCATGACACATAACAAACATTGTACCTGGGATGCTATGGATGGATATAGGATAGAACCTGATTCAGACTTTGGAAAGTGACATCTAAACTAAGATCAAAAGAATGAAAAGGGGACAGCAGGCTAAGAAGTTATGGGGAGATGGACATGTTGTGAAGTTTGGACTTGAGCCTATGAACATTGATAATTTTAAGTAGGAGAGTGACATAGTCAGATTTATGGTTTAGAAGGGATAAGGCTGAAGGCAGGGTCCAGTTAAAGGACTGTTGAATATGTCACAGCAATAGATGGTAGTGCATTGACCTAGAAGGGTGATGGTGGGCATGGAGAGAAATAAATAAATTCCAAATGCAAATAGGAAATGCAATCAACAGAATTTTGTTAATTGGATATGGAAAGTGAAGGAAAAACATAGGGTGATCCAAAATTTATACCTTGTGCAAAGCGGTGGACTATTATACCACTCATTGAGCTAAGAGGCATAAGAAGAGGAAAATGGAAGTGTGGAAGAGGAGAAGATGTGTAAACTTCCAGACTGGATTCATTTAAGATCGATGTGGAAACCAAATTCCGAGCTCATGCTCAAGAGAAAAATTTGGGCTAGAAAGAGTGGTTTGGAAGTCATCAAATGCCACTGCTATTTCTACTGATATTGTTACAAATAACAGCAGTAGCAATTATAGACTGTGATGGCCTAAAAGTAGTAGAAAGGAGAATATTTCAAGATAGTGGAAGTAACCATTAGTGACAACTTCTGCAATTAAGTCATATAAGATCAAGACTAAAAAGCCTCCAACAGATTTAGTAAAAGGGAGACATGGGCAAATGTTTTAGACGTGTTGAGGGGAGAAGTAAGAGTAAATGAGTTGAAGAGTAAATATTAAGTAAGTAAAATGAAATAGAAATATAAAAGAAGATATTTCAAGATGTTTGGCTCTCAAGGAAAGGAAAGAGACAAGGCAGTACCTGCAGATAGCTGGGTGGGGGGATGGAAAGATTTTTTCAAGATGGGAAAAGGCCGTGCATGTTGAGAGACTGACAGGAGGGAGACAGTGGAGGGGAAGAAGTTGACTGTACTGGAGAGAGAAGCTATAAATGGCCAAGCCATGGGCCTAAGGCAATGAAGGGTTATGGTATATAGATCATGGGTGGAAGGATCCACATTATATCAAGATGTAATATTAATTTCATGGTAAGAAGGAAAAGGTAGATGTAAGCATGTTCATCAGTTTGGAGGTTGGGAGTTAATGGTATTTATTTCTAGTGGCTCCCATGTTTGTTGGAGGGGGCAGCGCTATGGTGCAGAGGGGCTCCAGTAATAAATTCAAATGCAGAAAAATCTTTTTATCAGGGGTTAGCCTTTGAACATATCCATGAGTCTACTCAATCCCATAGTCTATTGTATTTGGCTGAGGTTTCTAAGCACTGTGTTATAGGAAATTACTATCTGAATAACTGAGTTATGTAAGAGAACTTGGCACTCATGGATGTAAACAAGTTCATAAAGGTGTTTGATTAAAGCACTTGACCCCTAGTAATGTCCTAAAACATCTCCAAAAAAATGGCAGTGCCAACACATAGTAAGTTGGATTGTATGTTTTTTGATCTTACATGTCTTTTTTCAGCCTTCATGAAGAACACAAAACAGATGCAAGAGACAGAAATGCAAGTATGTGAGATAGCAATAGTAGTGCATAAAGTTCTGAATAATCCTATTATTTAGAAAATCTGTATCAGTACATGGTTTAGATTAGTACCTTTAACATTCTGGGTATTCTGCAATGGGGTTAGGTTTTCAATATGAGAGGAAACAGAAAGGAAGAAGTGGGTCAGTGTGGAGTGGGGAAGAAATTCTTTTTCTTCCAGTGGGTTGACTCTATCACTAACTAGCCGGGGATTTGGAGAAGATGACTTAATCTCACTAATTCATTTTTTCTAAGCTAAAGTTAGCTAGGAACCTAATTTGTGAATGCCTCAATGTCATTATCTTTTTATATGTTGAATATTTAAACTTCAAATGTATATTATCATTCCCATTTTCTAGATAAAAAATGGAGGCTCTGTTAAAACACAATTACAAGTTCAAATAGCTTGGTCCTAAACCTAGGTCTATCTGAATTCAGTCTATGCATTTTCCATAACACTTACTAATCTTCCACATACCCTTAAGCCCAGAAATCATACAAAAGTATAAAGGATCAAGGAAGAAGTTTTTTATGTTGGTGACACTTTCTTCAGTTCCTACTTTTCCCTTTATCCATTTCTCTGTTTATTTTATAGTTCAATAAATGGATCCCTTGGCCCACCTCTATTTTCATCACATCCTTTACCACTCTCTTTCCTAATTCTCCCTCCCTCTTTCCGTACCTTTAAAATATCAGAGGATTCTGACCACCTGAGATGGTAGCAGGCAATGGTTATCAAAGTGCATGCCCAGCGTTAAGGGCAGAATTGTATTATAAAAGAAAATCGTGTCACGGAATGAGTTCCTTTTTTCAGTGACCCCATTACCCTGTAAACTACTTTGCTTTATCCATATCCTGAGCTATAAATGGACAGGCCATATTTCATAGGTTGCTTAAGCTAAAAATCTTGCTGGGTCCATCTGCTATGTACAACCAATTTCCAATAAGAAATCTAAAATTCTACAGCTGGAAGGGACTCAAAGATCACCTAATCATACTAGGTCATTTTAGAATTGGGAAATTGGGTCTCTGCAAGAATAAATGTTTCACCAAGGTTACACAGAGGAGCAAATTCATACCTGCCCAATGGAGGGCTTTGAATGAGGGTCTTTGGCTTGAGGCCTCAATATCTGATCAATTATTTAGGTAAAAAGGCTTTGTATATGTTGTAATGGGATACATGGTTAAGTCCATACATCCTAGTAGTTGAGAGGGTGTAGGGTTAAATCACACCTCTGCTGCCTCCCGTGTGAAACTGTTTTTGCTCTATGAGCTCCGTGAAGGCAGTGGTCATATATCTTTTGGTGATCATAGTATCCCCTGCATCTAGCATGATACTGTTAAGTCAGGGGTACTTGACTTCATTTATTTGAATGAATGAATGAATGAATATCTCTTATATTGTTGTGAGGTTTCAAAGAGAATCTTAGCACACTGGACCCATAAGAAGCTCTAAGCGAATGTTAATTATTATTATTGCTAAAAGCAAAGCTGAGTGTCCGTTTGCTTTACAGACAATATTTCTGAATAGCAAGGATCCTTCTGATTGTGTTCAGTAAGTTCTTTCATCTTAAAGGTTATCCTTAGAGCCAAAAAATGTTTATGGGGCCCTTAGAAACAATAGACAGGCAAAAAAGGACAAAGGGATGGATTGTGCACTTACTGCAGCATAAATGTGTAAAGATGATACCAAGGAAGGTAAGAATAAGCGTCTGTGTGTTGGAAGGTTGTAGAGAGAAGGGCAATATGAAAGTTTCAAATGTATGGAGCGCTGTTTCTGCCATGTTTTCCCTATCCCTCTCTCCTCTCTTAATGTTGAACAGGAATAACCCTGTATCAACACTAAGTGTTGGCAACTTGGTTTTCTGCAGTTCTTTGGAAGTTTCCAGTGAAACCACAAGTTTTAACTAAATTTAACTAAATTTTAACTCATCTACTTTACAGAAAAGTATAGCCCCCTAGTTTTGGAAAAAAAGTAAAATCTATTCCGTGAATACCCAAATAGGCATAGGCTGTCACTCTGGAGTGGCTACTAAGAGCCACTGTAAGTTTTCAGGGCATACATATATTAACAAATAATAGTAGCCTGGTACAGGGGTTGTGAAATTGTAGGTCTAAATCATAAATGTCATGTCTGTCATGTCTGTATTTAGTATTTATATTATTACAAGGCTAAAATATATTCGAACAGATTCTTTAAAAAATTGGTCATAATTTCTCAAAATGTATTGATCCCAGCAGATGATTGTACTACAACCTTTTTTTTCAGTGAAGCAGCAAATCATTATTGGTTTCTATAAGGGTTTGGATCATATTTAGTTTTAGAAAAATGGTGAGATGATGCCAGTGGCTTGTAAATTACTGTATTCCTTATAAGCGAAACCATTAATCTGGCCATTTGCAAAGCTATACACGGATCTTTGAAATATTGCTCTTAGAAGAGAATTTTCACTTGGGACAATGTACTTTCAAACCCATTGCCTGTAAGTGCCTGTAAAGAAAATATTTGGGGTCAAGAATAACTAAATCCTAGACAACAAGTACAATCTGTCAAAAATCAGGGCATCTGGAATCCTTATCTAAGTACCAGAGATGCCTATTCCTACTTGACCCACTTTTTTTTCTCTCTGTGTAAAATAATTCACATTGTTTCAGTGATATGAAAAGGAAGCGGACTACAATATTTTATTTTATTTTGAAATGTCTTAAAGTAATCAAGAAATCCATTTTTAGATGTCAAAATTTATTAGGAATATATAACCCTGTACAGGTAATTCGAATAGTAACTATACATATGGATGACAGCCTCATTAAATTGGATTTTAAATGGATGGGGACACATGATAACATCTGACATACAGAATTTCTCATTCAAACAGAATTCGTAAAATCTGCATCAGCCAAGGTGAAACTCAAAAGGGCCGTTGAGCCATTGATTAGGATGTGAAAAAGTTTCTTTATACCACATTTTTCCAAGGGCTTATTCATCTGTAGTTTAGTTTATAAGGTATACAATTATATTTTAGTGATATTGTTTTTGAAAATTAATAATGAATCTTATTTTTCATAAGTTACACCTTTTTAATAGTACAAATTTATTGATAATCTTGATTTTTAAGTTTAAGCAACACGTAATTATGTTCGAGGTCAACTTCAGTGATGTAGGAGAGATATGGCTTTGGGGGGCATAGTTTTAGCACCAAGTGGACCTATCTCTCATCAGCAAATTTAGAGAGGAAAACGTCCAGAGGGTCTCAACCATGACCAAGTTGGTCTGCGCAGAGGAAATACATTAAGCCTGGCTTGTGTTTTCAATGTGGCAGAAGTCCAAGAAGTGGAAGCCAGCAAGAAAGAAACTATTACATTCCTCTTTTGTACGTTCTCCTTCTCCTCTAATGGTTGATTCATTCTGTGGCCAGCAGAATGAGGTGTTCCCTTCCCCAGGACCAGTTTCCTGGTCTTACCTTTCTGTAAAAGCATTGATTGCAGGGGAGACCCGCTGGGAATTCTGGCTAATAGTGGTCCCCATCAGTTTCAAATGGACACACAGCATTAAGGTGCTCAAGGACTGTCCCTGGTGACCTTGATGAGACCAAAAAGGAAGGCCATGCCCATACTCCAGAGCAGCTGCCCATAAAGAGGTAATTGATGCCATGAGCTCCTAGATTGCCCCCCTGTTTTGGCTGGCATTCCATGAGAAGCGACTCACTACTCCTCAGAGTTTGCCTGCTGCTGTCAAAGAGTAGTTCTAAGAAGTTCTGAGAATTACCATTCAACCAGTAAAATTAAAAATACTAACTTGGTCAATGGAGATATTTGATCTTTTAGAGTTTCAATACCTATGTGAAATGCTTGACATCGTAACATTGATAATTTTCACTGAAGTATTTACATAGAAACAACATCTTAGGGTTTACAAGTATAGTTTCCTGCTGTTGTTTTCATAGAATTAAACGTTAAATATCCCATTTTCAAGATGTGAGAAGCTGAGGCAAAAGAGAAAAGATACATCATGATTCAGTAGAATTTAAAAAAATCTCTCAGAAACTTCATTCATATATTGATGTCCCTTAGGGTAGAATAGATTCTATGGTGTCATTGTAAGTCCAATGTATAAGCCTATCTTTACAGATAAACATCAGATTAACACTGATCTACATTTCCCTTTGAATGGGAATTGGACTGGCCAATCTTCTCTGTTTTGAGTACACCAAATCAAAACCTTGATTAGCGTAATTGGTTTAGTAAAAGGACCATGTTTTTAATCCAGGTTTCTTGGCAGGTATGGATTTGTTAGATGGTTGGTAGCTAACGTGTGAGATCCACTATATTGCTCAGTTGAATCCATACTTACTTGCCTCTAGGACTGCCATTTGTTGTGAAATATTGCAGTGTGCATGCTGTATTATATGTGATATACCTAGCATCCCTTATTTCTGCTACATCATCCAATATAATCAGTTGTTACTGTGAATGTCTTTACGAAGAATTATCCAGTAGAGGCCTATTAAAAAGAAAAACTAATATTAATATACACTTCTCTGTTCCTAATCCTCATATCTTTGGATGTAGCATCTTTTAATCAACCCTGTCACCAATATATGTGAGGCATGCATGAACAACCTATAATGATCCATGTTACAGAGGAAACAGTAACAGTGATTGCATTCAGCTTATAGAAGTATTCATTACTCTGCTTTCTTTAAAAAGATCATATGTGATATAGTGGTTATTTTACATAATTAAAATATTTATGTTTGTAAATATAGTCAAAGCCAAAAAGCAAAACTTCATCAATATGATTGTGCAACCTGCAGCCTTCCCTACATTAAGCAGAGCATTTTCATCCTGGTTCTAGTAGGCTGTCTAGTGGTTTGAGTGAGTCAGCTTACATATACACATGTGTTGAATTGTACGCAACTGACAAAATGTTTACCCTGTCTTCTGCATGAGTCATTCATTCTTCTGAATATTTACTGAATGCCAGGCACTGTATAGCAGAGTACAAGACAGATGAAGTCTCTTCCTACTTGGTGTTTTCATATGCCTAGCAGGGGGACATAGGACAAGAGAAATAGATACATACAAATAATATTGTGGAGCGTGACGAGTGCTAAGAATGAATAAGTGGAGGCTGTGATAGAGAATCACAGGGGGACTTCTTTTACATAGAAGGAACTGCAGGGTGTAGGGTGATCGCGGAGAAGCAGTCCCTGCCCTCAAATTGCTGATGGCCCTGGGGTGGCTGAGATGTGTTCACTGAGAGCCATTACTCACTAGTGTGCTATTTCTCAAATAGGATTCTGCCAAATCCTTATTTTGCAAGAGAGATGTTAATAGGTATTTTACGAAAACAATGGAAAGTTCTGTGGTTGTATATATCTAGAGAGCTCTGCACCGTAATGTAGCTCCTCTTGGAAATTCACCATGCACAGCACAGTGCAGCCTAGGCTCTGAGAAGTCTGACAGGAATAAAAAAAAAATATACGAATCTGCTTAATCTTAGATTTCAAAAATATTTTTTACCTTGGATTCTGATCCCAATTTAGTAAGTGCTTTACTATGCAATGAATTTGAATATCAAAGAGATAAAGGTACATAAATATCATGAGGTTTGGCAGCATCAGATGAACCACTGTATTTTGTGAATGAAAATAATAGTTATGGAAAGTTTGGAGATCATCACTCTTTGGTGATGGCTGTCATTGTCCAATGATCCTCAGAAATGATTTCCTAGTGGAAATGATTTTGGAATAGTATGTAGTTCAAGTTATAAGGGATTTTAACATATACAATGCTAATCTCATAAAAATGGGAAAAAAGTTTTGTTTTTGCTTTGGCTACTCTAGGACTATTATAAGGATACTGTGTATTAGTGATATGTTACAAATAAGCACAGTCCATGAAATTCTTTTCTTTTGATTGTTGGCAGTGTCAAGCGTAGAAAGTCTTTATTAGTCAGTTGGTACACACGTATATACTTGATATTTCAAGATAATTTGCAGAGGTGTCAGCAGAGTTTACAGGAATCAACAGGAGATTGAAATACCCCGAGGAGAGCAAGAAGAGGGTTCTTACCATCCCTAGTCCTAAACCCAAGTGGATAGCTTTGTGGAGAGAGCTGCATTAGATGATCGGTGCCCTTCACCACAGGGCATCCCCCAACTCATAAACACCTGGCAGAAAGAACTGGAAGGATAAATAGCCTGGCTTATACTTCTCCTGCCCTCAAATTGCCTACCTGTGCCTCCTAATGCCTAAAAAGAGCTAGAAGAAAAAGGGCAAAGGGGTCTGTTGATGACTTTCATATAGGCCAGCCCTTGAGGTCAGGAAGAGGTAAAGAAGGTGATACTGATTAAATTGAATAAATTGATTTTGGAGAGGAAAATAGACTATATTTAGCACAAGATCATTTTTATGTTCTCCGTGATAGAAAGATGAGAATCATTTTATCTATTTCCATCCTTTATTAAGCAAGAGTGTTCTCAGCCTTCAATAAAACCAGCCCAACTGCAGTAAGTATTAACATGACTGAGCTTTGATTATTGTAATATTTAGGTTAAATGCCACAAAGAGTCTCCTACAACTTTGTGTTAACTATGAAATCATTATACTACATTATATTTTAGATTTTTTTTACCACTGTACAGTGGGGTCTCCACCCCACCGTGTGGAGACTTTTATTTTATTCTTAAAAATAAAGGTAGTGGCTACTCTGTCTCCCTCCTGCATTGGAAAGCAAACAGTAAACAAGGTGTCCTGGGTAATGAATCAGAATCATTGCTTCCCACACAGTTCCTCTTGCTTCTTAACTCGTGTAGGAGGACTCTATTAGAGTTCTGCTCAGATCCCCTTGGATTCCTTTTCCTGATTCTTCTTGTGCACCCCTTGGATTCCATGTCTTTTGCTTCTCATGATCTGTATCTGTAATTCCATTTGGATGACTGTCTTTAGGTACTGGCACCACTTTGCCACATGCAGTACTCTTTTACTCAACTCATGCTGCCGTAACAGAATACCATAGACTGGTTGGCTGAAACAACAGAAATTTATTTTCTCACATTTCTGGAGGCTAGAAGTTCAAAATCAAGGCTTAGCATGGTTGTTTTCTGGTGAGAACTTTCTTCCTGGCTTGTAGATGTGTCTTCTTGCTGTATCCTCACGTGGCGCCAGGTGGGGCTGGGGGAGAGCAAGTTCTCTGGTCTCTTTTTATAAGGGTATTTATCCTGTAATGAAGATCCCATATGGCTTCATCCAAACCTAATTATGTCCCAAAGGCCCCATCACCAAATACCTTCACATTGGGGGTTAGGGCTTCAATAAGAATATGAATTTTGGGGGGTGGGGGGGCGGAACACACATTTCTGCCCATAACCAGCGTGGAGGTAGAAGTGCCTCAGAGTTCATATCCCTTGGGGTGGCCTTTAGCCAATGACTGAGTCGTGCCAGAGTTTGAAGTCTCACCTCCCAAGGTCTTATGCCAGGACAAAGCCATGAGGCATGATTTACATTTCATAGGAACAACCAATGTTATGTGAGTGAGGCTGAGGGTAGGTATGTTCAGAATGAAGGGTACTGGCTGGATGGCATGCCTAGGTCCCTGGGCACAGTGTGTGATGGTATCATGGGGAGGGCCTGTCTTTGAATTTTTAGTTCCTGAGTTGACAAGGGTACAAAGAAGCAGATGGACAAAGAGAAGGAAGGTTGGAAGTCAGCTTTCACATCTTACCTTCTTCACAATTATTCCCAGACATGAGCTATAGTCAGAGATTCTCCCTGAATCAAGGCTTTATATAGCTCTGAATAGAGATTTATCACCCACAGACTAAGTCAATTGGACAGTCCATGGTGTTCTTCTCTAGTTCAAGCAAAATATTTTAGAACGGAAGAAAAGTCATTTTAGGACTAGTTTTCTTCACAAAATAATCTGTATAAATAAATCATATCCAATTAAATTCCTGATTTGTATACTTAATAACAATAATTTGATGTGTTGGTGTGGTACCTTCCTGGAGCTGTGGGATTGATTGATTTACTGAAGAATCACAGACACAATTTTTATACAATCCTATATATAAAACATGCTAAGAGTCTGTTAAAAACACATTTTTATCCACGCAAGACCTAATGAATGTGTATAGTATAAGATACAGTTAGCATCTTTGACATTTTCTGCTTATCAGCACAGGATGACCTGTCTTTTTTTAAAAACAGTGAAACATGTTTGTTAATACTCCCATCACTGGCATTGTGATTGCATCAAAATCAATCTTTGGATATGCATTATGCATAGTCAAGTCTCTAACTTGATAAGCTAAATATGTAAGACTTTAAGTATATAAGACTTCCGCTTGATAAAGTAAATCCTGAAGTCAAATTTCTCCATCATTTTCAAAACAAACATTATCATTTATTTAGATTCTCAGGCTTATAACTTTTGAAAACTGCTATTTCCTCCTATGGAAGATGCACTGCATATCCATCATGTGCCTGGCTAACTCCTTTAGTAAACTTCATCACCTCTCTACCAGGCAGCCCCGATTGTACACTGATTTCCCAGCATCTAACAGTGCTGGGCTCAGTGCAGACACTTTGCAAATACTTGTAGATTGAATGGTGAATTGTTCTGTTAATTAAACAATTCCCCAAGGGATCAAAATTAACTTTTGATCAATCTATTCTTTATGGATTTTCCACTTCTAGCTCTGAAAAAAATATGCCCTATAGATTTGTAAAGAGAAAACAATCTTTATTTCTCTATGGCAGGTAGAACTCCCACCTGTCAGTTTTTGCAAGTCTGGTCTCTAGACTAAAGATTTGGAATCTATATATATACTTTTTTCCCTTTAACATTAAAATCAGTAGCTTTCAAACTATTGGAACAATAGTTTCAAACAATTGAAGGAAACTTCAGCTTAGCCAATGATAAAACAGCAAGTAGATTACCACTTTGTCAATCAGTTTCTATAGCATGAAAATAATATTTGCTTCTTTGCTTTTCACAGAGATGATGTGGTGAATAAGGGGGAAACACTGGTTGAGGATTTCATCTCTGTGAAGCAAAGCTGCCGGGATGATTTAGCTCCCATGTGGAGCTATTTTAAGCTTGAAATACTTTGACCCAGCCCTTAGCTACCTAATGCCCTTTACACTTCAAAAAGCCACCCTGGTTCTACTGCCAGTGTAAAGCACTGGTCAAAGCTTTTATATTTAAAATGACCACTCTGTATCTGGGGACAGAGAATTCTGTAACCTATATGAAGCAGCTTTGGCTCTCTACCTTCAGCAGAGAACCATAAATGTCATACAAAAAGCCAGAAAAGCCAAGCATCTCACTTTTATGCAGTAAAGGACAACACTAGGGTTTTTCTTAGAGTTACTGATGCAGAGTCCTCTGCCATAGGACATGCCTGTATTCAGTCAAAAACTGGCTCAGTTGTTTTGTTTGAAGTTTCTGCTCTCACATTGTATAGACAAGTGCTGGTTTTAAAGTGGAGGCAGGATAAGAATTCTTTATTGGAAGGCAGCAACAGAAACCAGAAATGGCAGGAAGGGCATAGAAATATGATATGTTATAAAGCAAAACTTAGATAGGCAAGAATCTGTCAAGAACTGTGAAGAGTCAGAGATTTTACTCTAATTGCAAGTTAAAAAGTTAGCCTGCCACAGCTTCATGGATGCTGGCAGAAGATACAGACTCCTGGATTAGAGACACAGGTCTTTACTACTCACAGAACAGAGCAACAGGTGGCCCGAGCTTCATCTCTTCATTGGCTTCCTTGTACATCAGTCCCACAGGGGTGAGACCTGGGAATGCTCTGAACACAGTGGGTGTGTGTCACAGCTGAGGAACCCTGAGTTTAACAAAACCTTAGTATTATGAAGTGGGGCAAGCAAAGCTGCCCAACTCTTGCCTCAGGGAGAAATATTATCTTTATTATTTTGTTCAGGAAACACACCTATCCTACACCCCAGTTGGAGATCTTTTCTCAGTCTTCCAAGGCTGCTCACTGTACAAGCATCCTTGAAAAGATAGTCCAGAACAAAAGCCATTGATGCCTCTGCTCAGAAGACATGCAAAAATGTGAAAGACCTGTGCAGAGTTGCCTCCCAAAAGTTGCATGAGGTGTTGAGCTGGCTCTCCAACGTCCTCAGTTGTCAATATTCCACCCTTTCTCGGGAGCAACACCTCTCCACTAGTTATGCTTTTATATATATCTGTATTTTAGTAAAGTACCTCACCTGACATAATTTTTTTAATAAATGACTTTAAACAGTTAACCAAAGGTCTCATTTTCTGAAGCCTATGTAAGTCACTATTAACCCCTCAGGAATTCAGTTCTTCTCAGCCATCAATCACTCAATGGGAAACTTTGCAAAGGTGGCATATCAGATAAATTCATTAACCAATTTAATCTATGTATATGCTAGGAATTGCAGGGGGATACTTTATTGTATTTCCAGCTAAGAGAAGCAATTTAATAATAAATTACATCTGTCATTTCATGCAGATTTCTGTATTTACCTTTTTTTGGTCACTTTGTTAGACTATGAATTCCCAAATCTTCTTGTATATCAAATCCCTTGGAGACCTTTTACAATATTCAAGTTCCCCAGCCACTCCTTCAGAGATTCTTACTCAGGAGGTCTGGTGTGTATTCTTGGAATACTTAATTTAGAAAACTTCCTGGGTGATTTTGAGGGGCAGTTTAGGGTAAGCACTTGCAGATTTTAACTATGATTTCACAGTTATTAAGATTTTTTTTGCTGTTTATGACTTAAGAGGATAACGTTTAAAATCGAAAACATAAGGAACAGAGGAATATTCTAATCACATCTGTGTAATTTTTTTAGATGGCCTGTGCATTTCTCTTTTAAAAATTTTTATTGGAGTATAGTTGATTTACAATGTTGTACTACTTTCCGCTGTACAACATCTGTGCAATTTTAACTGGGAAAACAATACATCTTCTGAAAAAGGTTTGGGAATAAATTATTTTACACTTTGAGCACCTTCGATACTTTGAGCAAAAGCTTCTGGTCCAAGAATTGTTGGAACAAATCAAAAGGTGTGAAAGAGCTGGTGAATTTCTAAGGCTGGATTGCCCACAGTTTCATCAGAGTGGGGCTGTGGGAGTGGAGAGGACAGTGGTACAAGCACAGTGACAGAGGGTGCAGGCGCCATTACAGCACCTCTCTGGCCAGGGTGGCTGGAGGTCATGCTGAGGGTGTGGATGGAAGGCACTAACTGTGCAAAAGAAACAAGAGGAAGACTGAACAGAAATTTAGTATTTTGGCAAGGTTTTTGAAAATGAGTGCCAGGTTTCAGAGGATTAAATAGAGGACAGTTTTACATTCTAATTCTCAACTAATTTAATCACTTTTAGGAGCCACTGGGTATCCAGGTCCTATTGTTAGTATTATTATTTTGGTTATTTTTACTCTATGTCTCTGGCTGTTTGGTTGAAATGGGGGGAACTATACAAATTTAAGCTGCAACAAGTTACAGTCCCAGTTTGAATCTCTCCTGGTCCTTGCCTCCTGATCTAAAACATGAGTTGTGTTCAATTAGATCAGTGGTTTAGAAATGTCACCCCATAGCCTAATGCCAGGCCCTGACAAAATATTCAGTGATCTAAAACAAAACCAAAATACAGGAAATAATAAAATTTTAAAAAATATATACAAGACCAGTTAAGAGAAAGTTTAAACTATGATTCTTTATTCTGAGATTATATTTACCTGCCTCTTTGGTGGTAACACTTTCTTCTTTGCTTTATATGGTAATGGGAGAGAAAAGTTTTATTTATAGATTTTCTTTTAAGGTCTTTACTTTTGGCAGAATTAGAAACAACCCTATGTTGATCCTAATATGTGTGTGTGTGTGTGTGTGTGTGTGTGTGTGTGTGTGTATTTCCTGATTTACTGAATTCAAAAGTCTGGGAACTCTGTGGAAAATAGTTTGGCAGTTTCTCAGAAGGTTAAACATAGAACTATCATATGACCTAGCAATTCCAATTCTATATATATATATATATATATATATATATACACAAAAGAATTGAAAGCAGGGACGCAAACAGATATTTGTACACGCATTTCATAGTAGCGTTATTCACAATAGCAAAAAGTTGAAAACAACCCAAGTATCCATCAACAAATGAGTGGATAAACGAAATGTGGTGAACAGCTACAGTGGAATATTATTCAGCCATAAAAAGGAATAAAATTGATATATACTATGATATGGATGGACTACTTAGGTGAAATAAGTCAGACCCAGAGGAGTAAATATTGTATGATTTGACTTGTATGAGGTACCTAGGGTAGTCAAATTCAGAGAGACAGAAAGTAGAATAGTGGTTACCTGGGGCTAGGGGGAGGGGGAAGGGGCAGTAATTGTTTAATGGGTACAGAGTTTTTGTTGGGGATCATGAAAAGTTGTAGGTATAAATAGTAGTGAAAGTTGCACAGTATTGTGAATTTATTTAACACCACTGAATTGTTCTCTTACAAATGGTTAAAATGACAAATACAATCTTATGTATATTTTACCATATGTACAAAATATATGTAAGAGAAGCTGAAAACTACTGAGCCATATGACTTCTCAGTTTTTATGTCCTTCTAGTATTTCATTATTCACCTGCCTCTGTTTAATGATATGCCAAAGGTTTTTGCCTATATCAGATTACATTTAAAGATCAAGAACTACTGCTCACTGATGATAATGTCTATGATTAATATTATATTTACAAGTATAATCCCAATTCCAAGAAAAAGTAATGAAGAAGGAATATTAAAAGTGCTTTCTGTAAGCTGTGGAATGTTGGTATCTTTCTGTGTTTTCTGTTTTAAATAAATGCATACTTTTAAAATAAGATAAAAGCTATTAACGCAAAGTTTATAAATAAGAATTTTAAAATTGGGTTAGTTGGTTGGCAGACTTCTAAGATGGCCTCCTAGAATCCCTGTCTCCTGGTATTCATGCCTTCGTATAATCCCTTACCCTTGGATAGACCTAGTGACTTGCTTCTAACCAACAGAATATGGCAAAATTCCTATGGTTAGATTATTAAAAGACCCTGACTCCCGATTTTCCAACAGATTCTCTGTGGACTTCATGGTTTCCAGGCTTTGGTGAAGCAAGCTGTCATGTTGGAAAGTGTGATGGTTAATTTTATGTGTCAACTTGGCTAGGCTATGGTGCCCAGCTCTTTGGTCAAACACCAGTCTAGATGTTGCTGTTAAAGTATTTATAGATGTGATTAACATCTAAAATCAGTAGAATGTGAATAAAGCAGATTGCCCTCTTTAATGTTAGTGGGCCCTCTCCAATTGGTTGAAGGCCTTAAGAGAAAACACTGAGGTCCCCAGAGGAAAAGGGAATTCTACCAGCAGACAGCGTTCGGACTGGAGCTGAAACATTAACTCTTCTCAGGGTCTCCTGCCTGCCAGCCTGCCCTGCAGGTTTTGGACTTGCCAGCCCTCACAATGACATGAACCAATTCCTTTAAGTAAAACTGTCTCTCTCTCTATATATAAATCATATGTGTTCTGTTTCTCTGGGGAACCCTGACCAATACAGAAAGGTCCACATGGCAAGGCCCTGAGGAGAGCCTAAGTCCAACAAACACTGAGAAAGTGAATCCCTCAATTCATCAGACTGAGAGGTACTGAATCCTCCCCAAAGCCACTGTGTGAGCTTGGAAGCAGATCTTGCCCCATTGAATTTTGACTGCGGCCTTCTGAGAGCCCCTTGACCTGTGCCTGGATTTTTCATCCACAGAAACTGTAAGAAAATAAATGCGTGCTGTTTTAAGATGCTAAGTTTTGGGATAATTTGTTATGCAATAATAAATAACCAATACAGTTTAAAAAAACATTTTCTAGCAAAATGAGAACATCTGGGAAAGAGCTTGACCTTTTTGTATGTATTGTCTTATATTTTGCAAAAAAAAAGTTTGCTCATAATTTGTTTACTTGACACTAGTCACCTACCTCCTTTCCTTCTAATTTGTTGCTTCCAATCTGCTGTAAAACAGACATCCATAGCTAGACTCTTTAGCATTAGAATTAAGTAAGCTGTGAGTTGTGAGGGTCTAAGGAACTCTTTGGGAAGAAGGAGGGCACACAGTTTGGTACATGGACTTCTTGACATTTATTTTGGCATGTAGGTGCCATTTTATTTCCTGGAAGTTTCCGGTGTTTCTGGAAAAGTACTATTCAGGGGATCATTAATTTGATTGTTTTTTTAACTTGAAATGTAAGAGAGACAGAGAGACAGGGTGACAGAGAAATAGAGAGGAAAATAGAAAGTGGGTTTCCTGCATCAATTAGGAAGAAAGGCTCACACGTTGGATTTGAGACCACACTAACCCTGAAGTAATATTTTGAATGGGAAGAGTTTGGGCAACCTTAAATAGTTAGAGTTTTTTTTTTTTTTTGTCTTCAGCTTCAACATATTAATTTCACAAATTTCTTATCTTTGAGGTTATATCTTCTTCTAATATTTGAAGAACCAGTGACTCAAAATGAGGGCAGAAATGTCAAATCATGTTTTGAGCGGAGAGCAGGCAGCAGAAGGTTTTGGGATTTATTTCTGCCTCCACAAGTGACTTGCAATGCAGTGGGGCATGCTGCAACTAAATCTCTCTGAAGATTGCTAGTCTACAACGTGGGCAGATTCACAGAGTTTTGTAGAGGTATTTCATGTTTGTAAATACTCCAAGACCCTTGACCTAAAGATGCTATTGAGGTACAAAGTATTATTTTCAAGTGACTGAACATCTTGCACCCCTGAACTCTGCAGAATAAAGTGGTTTGTGTAGTTTACTTAACACTTCTTGTGTTTGTTTTTCCTGATTGCTAGTCATGAAAGGAATAGAGAAGATCCAAATAAAGTTGTCTTATTCTTTTGTTTTAAGAACATCATGACACGTAGCAAATTTCATACCAATTTTGAGGGTATTCTTTTTTGTGTTATTCAGTGTTTCTTCACTTTCCATGAATCTGTTTAGTTTTATGGATCTTGAGATCTAGCTGTGATTTAAAGGAAAAAAAATACCCTAGAGATATCCTCAGAATAATTTATGAGCCACATAAGGCCACCATGAGGTTCCCAAATGAATCATGCACACGTGCCAATTTCTTTCCCTTACATTTGAAACATGAAGAGGAAGGTGATGCTGAGGGCAACATCTTCAGTGGTACAGCACTCTCCTGCCTCCCATGTTCCCCTTCAAGAGGACTCTTTCAAAGATATCCTCATCCTCTCAACTTTGCAAAATGTGAGAAAGTGTGGCCGAGTGGCTTTCACACAGCAGAGCGGAAGGAAGGTGTTGAAACCGTCACTGATTTAAGCTCCCTTTCACTTTAGAATGTCTTACACATGTCAGGGAGGGAGGAGAGGTATCAGAACTCACACTTCAGTAGGCATTGAATTGTCTGCATAATTACCTTTCTCCAAATCTGTCTCATTATTGAGAAAAACCTTCCTTGTTGGCTTTTTAGGATGCACTGTGGGTGTATTTTATGATTTTTTTCAACTTGTTTTAGGTACTACAGTTAGTTATTTGCTATACCTCACAGCCATTTGGTTAGCCTTATAAATGTCAGCCTGAGTGAATGGTTTCCCTTTATGTAGTGTGTGGAAGTCTAACTAATGGTACCATTATAAAGTGAGGAAAGGAAACAGCTATAAGAATCACAGTCCTTCGTGGAAATTGTCTTGTTCCTTCTGATTTGTGAAGTCTACCAACTGTTAAGAGTTCCTTGATTGAGGCTAACAGGCCTTGAACATAGGGATGGAGTTGAGTTTTAATGCAACTGAGTCGAAAACTATACAGTATTTTGTAGACCCACATCGATTGGCAGGCTGGCAAATGAGGACTGGCAAAAAACTTACACCGATAAAATGTCTCTTACGCTCATCTACCTCAAATGCTTTTTCTACCAATGTTGGCATATTTGTCTCAGCTCCCTGGACTCAAGTCCTTCTGAGGAATTATAACTGAATTTTTCAAGATCACCTCTGAATCACATCAGTCACCACTTTCTTTTTAAAAAAAAATTTTTTTTAACATCTTTATTGGAGTATAATTGCTTTACAATGGTGTGTTAGTTTCTGCTTTATAACAAAGTGAATCAGCTATACATATACATATATCCCCATATCTCTTCCCTCTTGTGTCTCCCTCCCCCACCCCTCTAGGTGGTCACAAAGCACCGAGCTGATCTCCCTGTGCTATGCGGCTGCTTCCCACTAGCTATCAGTTTTACATTTGGTAGTGTATATATGTCCGTGCCACTCTCTCACTTTGTCCCAGCTTACCCTTCCCCCTCCCTGTGTCCTCAAGTCCATTCTCTAGTAGGTCTGCATCTTTATTCCTGTCCTGCCCCTAGGTTCTTCATGACCATTTTTTTTTAGATTCCATATGTATGTGTTAGCATACCGTATTTGTTTTTCTCTTTCTGACTTACTTAACTCTGTATGACAGACTCTAGGTCCATCCACCTCACTACAAATAACTCATACGACCCAGCAATCCCACTACTGGGCATATACCCTGAGAAAACCATAATTCAAAAAGAGTCATGGGGGCTTCCCTGGTGGCGCAGTGGTTGGGAGTCTGCCTGCCAATGCAGGGGACACGGGTTCGAGCCCTGGTCTGGGAAGATCCCACATGCCGGGGAGCGGCTGGGCCCGTGAGCCACGGCTACTGAGCCTGCGCGT
The DNA here is from genome assembly GCF_009873245.2 of Balaenoptera musculus. Taxonomy (NCBI): domain Eukaryota; kingdom Metazoa; phylum Chordata; class Mammalia; order Artiodactyla; family Balaenopteridae; genus Balaenoptera; species Balaenoptera musculus. The sequence goes on along the minus strand of NC_045787.1, from coordinate 24,319,243 downwards.
CTGGAGCCTGTGCCCCACAACAGGAGAGGCCGCGATAGTGAGAGGCCCGCGCACCACAATGAAGAGTGACCCCCGCTTGCCGCAACTAGAGAAAGCCCTCGCACAGAAATGAAGACCCAACACAGCTAAAATAAATAAATTAATTAATTTAAAAAAAAAAGAGTCATGTACCACAATGTTCACTGCAGCTCTGTTTACAATAGCCAGGACATGGAAGCAACCTAAGTGTCCATCGACGGATGAATGAATAAAGAAGATGTGGCACATATACGCAATGGAATATTACTCAGCCGTAAAAAGAAACGATATTGAGTTATTTGTTAGTCACCACTTTCTTATATCACGTGTCCGCAAGTTTTCTCTCTGCTAGTCTCCTGGACGTTCTCTACTTCTTTGGCTTCTATCTAATCCCTTCCTACCAATCTTCTTCCTGCAACTTTGCCAGTTTCTCCTCTGTCTTCTTCCTGTTGTCCTCTTCTTCCTCTTGTCTGTTAACTGCTGATGTTGCCTTCTTCCCACTGCTCTCCTCAGGTTATGTTCTTTTCCTTAGAAATTTCATTCTCGCTCATCATTTTATAATCACTTAAGTGCTTATGATTCCCAAACTTATATATCTTGTCTTGACAACTTTGCTGATGTTCAGATTTATACAGTCTGCTGTTTATCCATTTGAATTTCACAGGCACCTCAGATGAACTGTGTTCAAAGCTGAATTCACTGTGCTTCTCCCTCTTGAATCATCCTTTCGAATTCTGAATGACAATTACTGACACACGACCCCTTGAGCCAGCTGATAGAGACAGAGAGTTAATTATCATTCTAGATATTTCCTTCTTCCCCTTTCCTGTCCAGTCAACCCCACAATCCTTTCCATTTCATCTCTCAAATATTTCTAGAGTCTTCCTTATCTTTTCATCACTGCTGTTGCTGCACAGGTCAAAGCTCTTTTCTCATCGGGATTATTCTAACAGCATCCTAGGTTCCTTCTTTCCAGTCTCACCTTGCCTCATGTATGCCTTAGATGGATATTTCTAAAACACAAAGCTGACCGTATCATTCTTAGAATTAGAATGGTATTCTTTCATCTATAAAATTGATACCAAGCCCCATAATATGACTCAAAAGCTTGCCTTGGTTCTCTTATTATATTGCAGTCTTCCTCCTCCAAATTGACCCCTCCCTCCAGCCATTAGTAACTCTCACTCAACCCTCATGACTAAGTTCAAGCATAACCTACTCTAGAGACAGTCCTTTTCCCACTTAGGTTGAGCTAAGTGCCTCTTCTCTTACCTCCATAGCAGCAAATTCACAGCGTTCTCACAGCACTTGTGAAGTTGCAGGAGAATTGTGTTCATTCTATGAGGTCCTCCATTGCACTGTTCCTTCCATCCTTCCACTCCCAGTGCCCAGTGCAGTGCCTAGACCACACTTAGTGCTCAACAAATTTGAACTGAGCCAGAATATTCCAGGTGCTTATGATCACAAACAAAGGCTGCAATAGCTTCATAACTGACTTCCCTGCCTCCAAGGCACTCTCACTACAATCTGTCTTGTACACAGCTGATGGGTGAATATAAATAGAGCATTGTTTTTATGATTTTTCTTCCCGCTTAGGATCTACAAAAGCTTCCTAATGCTTTATGAAGATTTATGATCAAATGTATCTGTCTTTCCTTGTGTGTCTGGTCCTATTCAGATACATCAACGGCTTCTCCTCAACTCAGATCTCAACTCACACTGCTCTCCTTTGCCATCATCACTTGTAGGTCAATAATCGTAGACTTTCAATTTTACGTAAGCTTTTTAACATTTACAAAAGACTTTCACAATGCATGCTTATTCCCTCATCAACTAATTTTGCTCTCCTTCCTGCCTGAGTGTTTTGCCTCCTGTGTCCTAATTGAAATTCCTATTTTCTTGAAGGTTCAAGTCACCATTATCACTTCTAAGATATCTACTATAAGAAAAGACAGCAGTCTTTTACTCCACTTATATTTTTCTAATAAAGACACATAGCCTTGCTTTTTACCATACTATTTCTCCCACTCTAAATATCTCCCCCAAGTTTTCCTAATTTTTAGAGCTGCATATTTTATCTTTCCAAGTAACTTCAGAGTTTATCAAAGGTAAAGCCAAAACTTCTCTCTCTATATATATGTAATTCATCTATGGTCCTTGGAAGAGAAGAGATTCTCTTTGTGGGTGGCATCTACTAAGATTTTCTCCTTTTGTGAAATAAATTTATTTTCTCCTCATATTTAAATTCATCCCTGGAAGATAGTTAGTGCATCTTTAAGTTTCTTTTCTTGCAGTATTCTTGTAGTATTTTTAGAAAGGCCTTCAAATATTTAGAAAAACTATTTTTTCTGCATTATGTCATTGATTGACCCAGTCCACAGAAATGAGACATTGCTCTGCAACTAGTACGACTGCTCTTCCCTGCATGCACAAATGATAATCTGTAACATAATATATTGTACTGATATGACACTGATCTAATAAACTTGACCTGAAATATAGGATAGGTTGAGCTGTGTTTGTTTTTTAATCCAGCTCAGTAAGGTGATAGAAACATACTATTTGGAAAAAAAGGATGTTAGTTTACAGGTTTACTTTCCTTTGGTTGTCTAGTGTGGATTTCTTTTTGTTTTCATACACATTGTCAATATTATGTAGAACTAATGAGTGCCTATATCATGGAGACTAGGTCTTTGCCTCGCCCTCAAAGAAGTAAAGCAATTTTTAAATCGAACAAAGTTGGGAAAAACAATGATAGTAATACAAAGATAAAGTACCATGTTCTGTGTAACAAGATCTACTGTTTAGCTAACAACCACTTTTTCACATGTTATAATTGGATAGGATTTATGACTCAGGTTAAAGCTTCACAAGCAACCAGATTCTAGAGATTTTTAAAATGTAAATTCAGTGGTAACAAGAAATACCCCCCCAGGGAGTTCAGCATTATTTACAAAGTCAGTTGGGCTATAACAGTGATCCTTCTTTTTATCTCTTATAGGGCTCAAACTCCATTTTCCAGCTCTTTCTCAGAGCTCTACAACCTATAACTTAAGCAGCATATATCAGGCATGCTAAAGTCTGCTCTTCCCATCAGGGGACTTGTGCAATTGACTTGCTGTCCTGGTGAGAAGATGAGCAAAATGGTATGGGGCAAAAGGTCAAGCTGCATTCATGGTGTGCTAATGTCTTTGTAGATGAAAAAAATTATAATAACCCTCCTGGATATACCATACTGTATGCATGTCTTATTTTTTAAAAAAGTAGAACACATGTGTAAATTCTTTGAAGATACTTTACATGAAATTGAACTGGCTATTTTATCATGGTACTACTTACTAATGGGCTTCTGCCTCCAATTTAAGAGGTATTTTCACGGGAAAGAATGTTGTCCTGGAATTCTCCCTTCAGACAGGACGCTGGTCAGACAGAGGCGTCCAGCTTCCTCCATCTCTTTCATTTATTAATCCCATGTCCAATAGGTGATAATTTAATAAGAACTGCCCACTATTATTGAATTTGTAATGAGAACAGCACATCTGAATTTCAAAACATTAAATCCTGATGTTTGTTTCAACATTCAATGTCCTGCTGTATTGAGGGCATGTTTCTGGTGAAATCAATTAATTAACAGTCCATCACGAGGGCCCTGTCATTCAGAGTCTTGCGCCAACGTGCACCATATAAACATGATTAATAAAAGACCACCCTGGAGTGAAAGAGGTCAATCACTGCATCCTGACATTAAAAATGGGACTGTGGCATGTCAACAACTTTAATTGAGTTAAGTGTTCCATGAAAAGAATTGAAAAAGTAAAAATTAGAAACAGGGTTCTTCATTATTTCCAAAATTGTTAATGCAGGATTTTTTTTTCAAGTAAGGGAATTTTGCATCCCTAAAAGAAATATCAAAGTGTCAGTTGATCTCTCTGAAAAAGAATATTAAATACCTCCATCAACAGAAAGACTAAAACTTGATGTGATATTTATTAAGTCCTCAGTAATTTTTGCTCTTTTTTATTTTATAAGACTAATAGTAATAAATTCAAGAAGAGAATTTCAGAAGATATAATTATGTACAAATTCTAAAGAGGAATTTTTATAAGTATGGGTTACTTTACCTTTTATCAATCTAACCCAAACACTTTTTTTAGATTGCTAAAAAGGTAACTTTTTATTATTTAAAAAATCAATGAATAATTTATATACAATAAAGTGTACAGATCTTAAGTTTTCCAATTTGATGAGTTATGACAATTGCACACACTGTTATAAAAGATAGCGTTTCACCATCCCAGGAAATTTCCTCATGATCCTTTCTATTGGGTCGCTCACTACCACCAGGTGCAACCTCTTCTTTCTTGGTGGATTAGTTGTAGCTGATCTAGAACTTTATGCAAATGGAATCATACAATATGTATTCACACAGTGTTCTTGAGATTCTTCCATGTAGCAGTAGAAATATGGTCTGTATCAGTAGCCTGCTTATTTTTATTACTTTTTATTGCTTATTATTACGTTGTGTGGATATAACATAATTTGTTTTTCTGTTTTTGTGTTGATGGACATTTGTGTTGTTTCCAGTTGTCTTACACTTTCAGAAATTGCTCTCTGAAATTTCACTTCATAGAAATGCACGAACTCTTTACCCTGTTTTCCTCCCATCTGGGCAGCTAAAGCTGTTTCTTCGTTTTTCTGAAGAGGGTGGATAATTTTAAATGAATGATGGAAAAAACATGTTTGTAACTGATGAAGAATTTAGCTGTGGCTGCTAATGCTTTGGGATAGTTGTGCTTTTCTAAAAAGAAACATAATTCATTAGAATTCTTATCTAGATCATAAATACATGCATATTTGAAAAATTATAAAGATAATGTATAAGATGTTGTAGTTTATACAGGTGATAGGTATTTGGATAATATTTTTAAAATACCTACTCTATTCTACTTAATAGCGTTAAAATTTTTTCATTTATCGATGTGCTTTAATTTCTCTTTGTTCTAGAAGTTTAAGTAAATCAGGGTATGCAAAGATACAGATTTGTGTGCATATATTTTTAGCTATCAAGAAAATGCATGTTCTAAAATGCCATAATTATGTATAGAGCAACACCTCTGTCCAAAGACTATAATTATTTAGAATACAGTAGGCATACTGTTAGCATAACTTACCTCATTGTTCGAAATAGCTATAGAAATGGTCCTAATTCAGATGATGACAACTGCTTGAAAGTCTCAAGGGATGGGCCCAAATATCAAATTAAAGGCATGTCATAACGTATTTTTTAGCTTGTTATTTTGCTGCATCTGATTTTACATTTTGATTCTGATATGAAATTAAATTTCCTATAATGGATGATTTTTTTCCTTTCCCTCTCCAAACTGTTAGCTCATTGTGAGGAGGGTTTATTTTTTGTTCACCTCTGTATCTTTGAATCCTGTTGTCCACCCCAATGCCCAGAACACAGTAGGAAATAAGCTTTGGTGGTGTGATTGAATGTCTATGTATACCATGACTAGGCTTGACTGATATGTGTCCTGTTTTGTACTGCATCAGATACCATCCCAGTCAAAATGATCAAAAGAACACATTTTTCTTGATTTTTGGTAATTTATCTTAAATAATTTTCCTGATTCAGTTCTTACTATATAGAAACCAGATGTCATTTGACATCACTGACATCATTTGACATCATTGATGTCATTTGCTATTTGGCTAATGCTTTTCATTTTCCAGTGTGAAACAACTTTCTACATTTATTACTAGGAAAAATGGTTTCTAGAACCGAGAGGCTGTGGAAAAATCTACACTAGGGGCACTGATGATTTTCCTCAGCTGGAAGGCTTGTCTATACCTCTTGTCTCTACACCCACTCATTCTCCAACCCTCTAATCTGCTTCTGACTATAACAATCCACAAAATGTTGCCGAATCCAATAGACACTCATCTCTTCGCATTTTCCTCAAACGGGCATAATATTGACACAACTGTTCAGGTCCTCCTTCCTTAAACATTCTCCTTTCCTGGCACTAGCCTGGTTTTCTGCGTACCTGTAGGACATTTTCTGTCTTCTTTTTGGTCCCTCCTTCTCAGTCCACATCAAAATCTTCCTGCAACCCACCTGGGCCTTTTCTTCTTTCTCTCCTCTGTCCTTAGAAGCCTGCAGCAACCTCCATGGCTTTACATTCCTTACATAGACTGATGACGTCTCACTTTGCAGCTCCAGTCCAGAGCTCTCCTGAGCTCTGTACTTTCATACGCAATTGCACCTTGACGTCTGTTTTTAGATGTCTCACAGACATCTCGAGCTAAACAAAGACTGAAGAAGAGAAGTCTTGATTCTTGTTAGCCAAAGTGTCCTTTACCAGTCTACTCCAGTAAAATGGAAACTCTATCTACCCTCTTGTTCAAGCTAGAAACCTCCTGCGAGGCATTAGGGACTCTTATTTCATATCAATTTTCCAATTTGTCAACAAATTCTGTCAACTCTACTTTCAAAATATACCTTGAAATCATCTGCTTCTTTCCATTTTTCATCTGTTTCTGCCTTGTTGGGGCTACCATCATCCATCTCCTGGACTACAGCAACTGGACTTCTGTTCCTCCTAAAATCAGCAATATTTTTTGGATGTGTCTCCTAAGGCAAAGGAAACAAAAGCAAACATAAACAAATGGGACCTAATTAAACTTAAAAGCTTTTGCACAGCAAAGGAAACTATCAGCAACAACAAAAGGAAAAGACAGCCTACTGAATGGGAGAAAATATTTGCAAATGATATGACCAATAGGGGTTAATATCCAAAATATATAAACAGCTCATACAGCTCAATATCAAAAAACAAACAAACCAATCAAAAAAATGGGCACAAGACCTGAATAGACATTTTCCCAAAGAATTCATACAGATGGACAACAGGCACATAAAAAGATGCTGAACATTGCTAATCATCAGAGAAATGCAAATCAAAACCACAATGAGATAACACCTCACACCTGTCAGAATGGCTGCCATCAAAAAGACCACAAATAGCAAATGTTGACAAGGATGTGGAGAAAAGGGAACTCTTATACACTGTTGGTAGGAAATAAATTGGTACAGCCACTATGGAAAACAGTATGGAGGTTTCTCAAAAAACTAAAAATAGAACTACCATATGATCCAGCAATTCCACTGCTGGGTATATATCAGAAGAAAAAGGAAACAATGATTCAAAAAGATACATGCACCCCAACATTCACTGAAGCATTATTTGCAATAGCCAGGATATGGAAGCAGCCTAAGTGCCCATCAATAGATGAATGGATAAAGATGTCATATATATGTATTTATATATATATATCCACACATACCATGGAATATTACTCAGCCATGAAAAAGAATCACTTAAGCTCTCTGTGCCTAAATTCATTTTCTTCATCTGTATGGAAAATGCTGAAAATAATAGTTTCAATGTCACAGAGTTTCTCTGAGGACTAAATGTGAAATGTTTCAAACAGTGCGCAGTAATCCTAAGTGCTCAATAAGAGATAGCTCTTAGTACTCCCAGTTACTGTAGCGTTGCCCAGAACTCGCTTCCACCTGCTTCTTATCCTTCAGCTCTCACTTTTAAACATCATCTGCCTAAAAAAGGCCTTTCTTGAACACCTTGGCTGAAACTAGCCCTCCTTGTAGTTTTCTATATTTCCTCATTCATGTCCATTACAAGACTTAGCACAATGTGTAAATAGTTTATTTACTTAGTTTCTTTCTTCTCTGACTCTATCTGTGTCTCTTTCTCTTTTTTTTTCCTTTTGGTTGCTAGAATGCAAGCTCCTAGAAGACAAGGATCCTGCACCTGACTCAGTGCCTGCACATGGTAGGTGCTTTATAAGTACTTTTTGAGTGAATCAGTGAATGACATTCTAGCAGCTGAGAATTCAGATACACTTCCCAGACATAATGGTAGTCACTCATATATATTTGTCACCTTCTATTGGTGACAGATCCAACATCAGGGTAGAGATGAGAAAAGAGAGAAAAATTCTCTAAGCATTTCAAATTGACAGAACCTGTGACTCAAGAACCCTTTTGATTTCTATCTAGAAATGGATATACCTTAGTGCCATATCAATAGAATGAAGAAGTTTACATACTTCTTCATTTATTTATGTATGTACGTGCATACATACATAAATTTATATAACTTTCATGTAGCTTTATAATTCTCCTGTGAGTATATATTTTCATTATATAATTAGCTCTTACTTTCATTGGAGATAATTATTCCCTTTTAAATTAAATAAATATAATTAAATCATATATTTTTTAACTTGCTGATTATCCAATGAGAAGAGTTGTATATGGAGCAGTTAAAATAAACTAGAGTGAAGAAAGTCCATTTCCTGAAGATTTCCCTGTGTGTTTTTTTGTTTGTTTTTTGTTTTTGTTTTGTTTTGTTTTTAACAGATACTCTAGTTTTAGATCTAAGTGCCTAGGACAAGAGAAAAGGTTTTCAAATTCAGTCACTTTCTGCAGTGGCTGATAATTGACTGTTGTTTTCTCTGATTCAAATGAAAAATGGTAGCCAACCCCTTATAAGACCATATATTTATTCTATTAATACAGATATTTTCACTTCAGTTAAATATGCTCCCTTTAAAAAATAAACTTATGTATGTAAGTTTAATATACACAGAGTAAAGTTTACAAATATTAAATGTACCTCTTAGTAAAGTTTCACAAAGTGAATACATCCATGAAACTATCATCCAGATTAATAAATAGAATATCACAGGCACTGCAAGTAGGAGTGTATCCATTTATCCATTCAAGTAGGAGTGTATTGAAATCTTATTGATTTTAATGAATATTTCCCTGATGAATAATAAGGTTGAGTTCTTTTCATATATTCATTGACCATTTGGATATCCTCTTTTGTGAAGTGCTTCCTCAAGTCTTTTGTTCATTTTTCCAATGGGATTTCTGTCTTTTTTGTTGATGTTTTAGAAGTTCTTTATATATTCTGCATACAAATCCTTTGTGAGCTGTGTCTTATAAACACATTTTTTTACTCTGTTTTTTGACTCTTCATGTTCTCTTGATGAAAAGAAGTTCTTTCAGTGTACTCTGATTCATCAGTCTTGGCATTTTTGCTTAACACTTATGTCCTATTTAAAAATTTTTTAATTTAAAATAACTATCTCAAAGTCATGAAGATGTTCTTTCATGTTATCACAGAATTTTATAATATTTTAGATTTAGATATCTAATTCATATGGAATTAAGTTTTGGATATGGTATAAGATTTACTTTTTACTTTTTATGATATGTATATATCTTATTTATTTGACACCATTTATTGAAAAGACCATTCTTATTCCAGTGAACTATGGTGTTTCTTTTCCTCAAACCAAGTATTTATATAGTTCAAATAATGTCAGAAATGTATTTTAAAGAGACAATATCTATCATTAACATTGTCAGCCACATTTAGTACCGCAGTAACTGATATTTTAATAGTAAATGTTAAAATGTTAAACACTAATAACATGTTTTTTTTTTAACCTTTCTTGTATCAAAGTGACAATCCGATGGAAGCTTTGAAATCTATTCATAGGAAAATGCACATTACACAAGAAGTTTTGAATACAATTTTAAAGTTGTTAGTGAACATCTTACAGCCTATGTGTTCTGATTTATGAACCCCTGATTTATAATATCCCATGAATAAATGATGCTACTTGACTATATAACATGAGAATTAAAATGTAATCTTTAGGGAGAAAAGAATGGAGGCAGTGAACAATTTTTGAGCTTGTATTTGTATTTTTTCACAAAACATTTAAATTTGTGGTGTGTGTCATACCTAAATTACTTACATTCATTTTTTTTTCAACAAGTTGGTATTTATTATGTACTATACAACTAAAACAAAGGAAAGAATGCTGAGTTTGGTGGCTAGTGTGAGAAACCAAAATTAAATCAAACAGTAACTTATCTTTTGCAATAAAATGATATGAAAAAAGCAGAAGTTGTTCTAAAAGCATGTTGTGCATAACCTAAACTAAGTTGTGGATATTAGGGTTTGTTGTTGTTGGTGGTGGTGGGCAAGAATCAGGGAGGTCTTGCTGAAGAAAGGAACTTTTAGTTGCAGTCTGAATCCTAAATATGAATTACTAGAAAGGGTGGGTGGGTAGAGAACATTTCAGAAAGAAGCAGCATCAGGTACGATGTCCACAAGGTAGGCAAAAGCATGGTCAATTTGAGAAGGAAATAGCCAGTCTGAGCTGTTGGTGCATGTAATGCAAGGGAGGTGCAGTGTCCAGCAAGGTTAGAGAGGCAGACAGGATTGAGGCATTTCTTGAAGAGCACTGGGAAGCCACAGTGGACTGGGGAGGCCAGCACAGTCAACATGGTGCTTGGCTTTGGGTCAGATCAGGAGAGACAATGAGAAGTGGTGGGATATGAAAGGAATTGATGAGGGGAGAACTTACAGGATTTGGTGATAAAGATTTGCTTTATGGGAAGAAGAGAAGAGAGGTCTCAAGAACTATTTCTAGGTTTTGGATTAAACAACTGAGGTAGGAATAACTGTAAGGCATGAAAAATGGACAATTTTCTTTCTTTTTCTTTTTTTTTTTCCTTTTGGATGGACAACGTACAGTGATCATGCATTTAGTTTTGGATTTGTTGAGTTTGAACCGATTTCAAGGCATCTACACAGTGAAATTGAGTTGACAATATGTAGATTGTTCTGAAAACAGGGAAATAGTCTGGTCAGAAGCTGTACATTTGAAAATCAGAGGAACTTAGATGACATTTAAGGCTAGGCGTGGAAAAGACTGTCAAGGAAGGCCCTGCAGGATATGTATTAAGAGAGTGGTCTTTATTTTTCCTGATTCAGACTGGCTCTGTTTGAAATCAGTTAATTAAATATACTTTCACTTGAGAGAAAATATATAGTATAGTAGTTGTCTTGGTCACTGATAATTTATCAAGATTGTTTAGTGGGCTAGAAGGCCTAAGCAGAGTTCTTAGACTTTCCATTAAGAAATGAAGAAATGGCAACTTTGAGAGTATATTTTATCCAAACCATTATGAAAAAGAAATGTCTTCTACCTTTCTTAAAACCACACCACAGTTTGACACCCTCAAGTGATTATGGTTAAGTATGGATTATTTCTGTAGGAAGATGCGTATGCGTATGTGAATTAAGCTGGGTATTAAATATCTGAATGTATTTATCTACACTACTTTGTCTTTAGCCTTTCTCCATCAAAATCTCACAATTTTATAAATATTGTTTAATGCAATGATACTGAAATATTTACCAGATTAGACTTTCTAGCTGTCCCCAGAACTAGGGAAAGGAGTCCTGGGACAATGGGCTATAGGATAAAATATGCTATTTTGCGGGGGTAATCATAGAAGAAGTTCAGAACACTGATGGCCAGGCATCTGTAGGATGAAGTTACCACAATGACTCTGCAGCTGCTAAAAAAATAAACATGATACTACTTCACAGTTTTGCCTAAAGTTAATCCTGTACCATCCAGTGCCTGGCACAAAGTATTCTACCCATTGGGTAATTACTGCAGTTTTCTGAACCTTGGCACTATTGACATTTTGGCTGGAAAATTCTTTCTTATGTGGTGTCCTGCGCATTGCTAACTAACATCCCACTAGAAGCCAGTGGCACCCCTACCCTAGTTATGACAACAAAAATATCTACAGATATTGCCAAATGTCTGGGAGGTGATGTGGTTTGGAGGGGGCAGTTTTCACTCGAGAACCACTGATTTATAGAATGAACAAACATTTCCTTTCTGAAAGATATTGGCTATTCTGTGTCCTTTTTGTCCTCCCCACCTGTGTCCCAGAGGGTGGAAGTGTCTTAGTCTTTGGACAGTATGAGAGGGAGAGCATCTTGGTCACCCTGTGGTCAGAGGCATAGGTCACAGGTCAAGTCAGGTGCTGACGGCTCATGTAGTGAGGGGTAGCGAGACAGGGTTCGAAGCTGTGAATTGTCTCTTAGGCAGCCAGGGTTCATCCGGAGCACACAGGCATGCCTATTTTATGTCTTCTAGGCTTTATGAAAGAAGGTTTTCACCAGATGACAGTGGAACCCTTGTGAGATATCTTAGCAGATAGGTCAGAGATCAACTCTAGAGGTTAAAAGTTACCATTTAACTGACTCCTTTCTTTCTAGGTCAAATTACTTACAAAGAACAGTCTGAAAAATAAGGGAGTAACTGCCATTTCATGAACATGAAGTTTCCTTTGAAAACATAGAATTTAATGACCAAAAAAGAAGTACTTACGAACCTTCAGTTTGAATTTACTTATATATGTGACTAGTAATATCATCTGACATATTTCTGTTCTTGCTAGTCCTATATGCTGAATAGATCAGCAGATATCTGCTGTACAAAATTAAGGGTTGGTTATACAGTACTCAGTTGAGGCTGCGAGTCTTCATAGTGCCTCTGCTTTATATATGCATTCTTACTGTAAGTCTTACACTGAAGGAGACAAAGTATATGCTTATAGGTTAAGGGTGGTTTCTTAGAATAGCTCTGTCTGGAGGAAGAAAACAATGTACTCTTCACCAGCATTTCTCCTGGTGTCTTTGACCATAGCTAATTCACATTTCTCTGTATAGTTCTAGAAAACAGAGCTAAGCTGCATCTTGGCACGACATGCCATAGGATAGCAGCCAAGTGGAAACGTGTATTGTTACAACAATAGAGGGATATAAAATCATGCTGGCTGCCAGCAGGAGTGGAAACCTAGTGACCTAAATGAACTCAACAGAAATCCATTAAATGATTTAATTTTTGGTCCATTCAGCTACTGATTATACTTATAGTGCTGGGGCAGCCGTGGTAGCAATATCAAATATTAATATCAAGCAGCAGTGAAAGCCTGAGTAGAATTATTAAAATAATTTAACTACTGTATAAAGTGAGTAGATATCTGATATGAAGGGGCTAGAACAGCTAGAATAATAATTTTCTGACAAGGCTGATTCATTCCCTGTGCAATGGAAAAAAATAGGTTTCTACAGATTGTTCATGTCAAAACATCAGAATATAACAGGTGTCTCAACATCTGAATGCACTGTGATGTTCAACATTTTTTGCCTTTCAAGAAAAACTAAAAACAAATGAACAATAGGTTCATGTACAGTGGGCCAGGAGATCTTTCATGCTGGAGAGGCTGGGTAGGGTACAAATCCTGCATGAAATGGGAGTGATAATATGTAGCTATTGTAAGGCTCCCATTCACATTAAGACTATTAAATGTAGAACCTGTTCACAGAGGTGAACTCAGCTGTGCCATATTATCTGTATAGTAACAGAAACATGTCTCTTTTTTTTCTGGTGCTGTACTATAAGCAAGCTGTAACTCTAGCTTTAAAACAAAATCCATAAGCAAACAAGCAAAATACAAGCCCTCTATCTTAGGAAATGGAAAAATAGAATTATGAACAATTTTTACAATAATTTAAGGTACTGAGGGTAAAGAAGCTTGGGTAGTATTCCATATGGGAATCTACCACAGGGGTAGATTTATGGAAGAAGTCTTAAAGTATTCATGGAGTTTATACATTTTTACTTTTCTTTTCACTAAGAATAAAAAAAAGAGACAATACAACTGTTTGGGCATTGAGGACCATATCCTCACTACTATTGTAGAGAAAGAAGGATAGGAAAAAATGCTCATGTGATTGTGATGTTTTATTTTCAGTGATTCTTAGGGGAGTTTTGTCTTTGGTTTTTACTAGCTATAATTGGAGCAAAAGCAGAAATAAGTAACGTACAAGCTACTAAACTATGACAGAGAGTTCATTTTTTTGTAAGCATGAGATTTACCAATACTTGACCCAAATATAGAAAAGCAGATTTTTAGAATCAACTATTTCCCACTTTTTCCATTTTCAAATGAATATTATTAGTCATCAGAGATAAAGTGAAGTAAATTATTCTGAGGTTCAGCTCAAACTTCTTGGCGTCTAGAACACCTGCCTTGGTTCTGGAGGCAGAAATGACCCTGGTCTCTGGTGATACATTCTGGTCCAGATCTTTCTATTGGCCTTGGTTACATTCCACTAGTAGGAATAATAGCAAGAGTAATATTAGCTGTCATAGTCATAGTCACTGGGGGATTCCTTTCCTTTGCAGAGACTACAAATTTTCACATTATTTGTTCCTCCACGAAAAGTCAGGACATCCATAGAAACAATAAAATGAAAAAAAAATTTAGTTTGGGAAGTAAGGAGTAAAACTGGATGTGTGTACTTATTAATAATTATAGTGATTAAAGTTGAAGAGACAGATTTTCTGGATTCAAATAATGACTTTGCAACTTACAAAAGTCATAAGATCATGGGAAATGTATTTCTCTTTTCTGTCTCTGTATTGACCTCGTCTGTAAAATGAGGATAATAATTCTACCAAATAAACTTCTAGGTTATTGTGAGGATTAAATACATTTTTTCCTGGCACACAGTAAGTGCTCAATTGGTGCCAACTATTATTATTTGCCGTTGTTATATTATGTCATTGGGTCATAGTTCAGACATTTTGAAGAGGGCTAGTTTGGAAATTCCTGGATGGAAACATAATGGGACATTGTGACCCCTTTTCACCAAATGAACCAAAATGAAAACCAAATGAAAATATAAAAGAACCAAAATGAACCAAAATGAAAATGTAAAAGAAAACTAAGGTATGTTGAGGGCTTGCTATTCACCAGATGTTTTGACATGTGTTATTTCAATTAATCCTCATATGAAGGCTCTGAGGGAGATTTTGTCATTTAGAACTGAGAAGACCCAATGTGAGAGGAGTTTAAAGTTATTAATATTCACACATAGTAGCAGAAAGGTTTGAACCCAAATATGCTGAGCAAAGTTCTTTCCACTTCATTACCCAAGCACACTTTCCACTCTTCGTGGCTCCATAATACACTTGAGTCTTGTAATGTCAAGTCTCTCCAGAAGTGCTCTTCCAGTCACAGAGCTATTCCAGCAGGATAGCCCTAGGCTGTGATAATCCAAAGACAACTCAGGGATGAAATTGATAGATGTGATTTAAAAGGAGGTGCTTCCTTTTCTACTTACTCCCTTTTAAGGTCCCAAACCCCATGTGAACTCTTGGCAAAACTCTAAGGCAGTAGTGTCCTACAGTCTGTCTTGCACCTGACTGTGGTTTTGATAACCTGAAGTCAGCTCAGACTTTAGAGCTCAAGGACTAGTGTATCCAAAGGCTCATTATCCATTTTAAAGCTCTTAGACCTAAATAAGTCTTAGGCTGCTCTAAAGTATGTTTGGCAGAAAATAGCAGGGTGTGACTTGGTTGGTTTAAGAAAACTGTGGATAGTGCTGCACCAGTTGGGATTGGGGAACAGGTTCCAAGTGAGGTCAAGTGTGATTGCTTGGAGGTGGCTACTTGTAATGCCATGTTGAAAAAGGTGCTGAGGCTGCATTCAAAGACAGAGGGACTGCTGTCATCAATTAGTAATGTCTGCCAGAGCTGTGGAATGGGGAATTGGTATCATGCAAACCACTTCTTTGTCATTTCTGGGCTAGAAGCAGTAACAGAATATGCAGTCAGTTTGGATGTGACTTTTATCGTCCGTGAATTAATTTTACAAATCCTGCTTGCTGCTCAGGTGGGCCTTCCTTCCCTACTAATCTTTATGTACTCCTCCTGAAGATGTATGCTCTCCTAAAATAACTCTTCTTTGGTCAAGTAGCTGCATTATTCTGCCAAAAGCAACAAAAATTAGTTTCTGAGAAGAAATGCCCACACACTAATATATTTATTTTAATCTGTTTTCAACAGTGTCGAGAATTTCTCTTAGAATCTACAGTGTATTACCAATGTAAATAGCACATATTTAAGTAATGGCAGTAAATTATGAAAATAACAACACGGAACATTTTAATAGTTTAGACTGTGGATTTGAAGAATGAGCCAATATTTCTACATTCTACTGGGCAAAATCATCCTATGAATATAGAATTGTGTAAAACTAATTTTTGCAATCAGGATCTCTCAAATTTGTGTGTTTTATTTTGATTTTGCTGTTCATGGCTCATTTCCCAGGAATATATTAAGTGATGGAAAGATTAATGTTGTGAGGAGTTTTTAAGGGTTCTTTTTTTCTGCATTGACTGATATATTCTTAACCTTGAATGATATTGATCCATATTTAATAGAGAAGTGGGTATATTCTTTCTCAGAATATCTGAAGTTGTGTATTAGCAATTTAAAAAACAAATATACAAATAACATTCTTTACATCAACTGCAAGTGTATTGTTTCAGATGTTAAATGATGGATTGAAGAAAGAAATCAGTTAAAAAGCTAAGATGGCATTTCAATTTAGAGACATATTGAGCATTTGAGAAGATACATGTGCCTTTTTTTAATACTACTGTTTTTTCTTTAAAGTAACAGTATCATGGATTTGCTTACTTAAGCACTAAATAATTCTAAGGAAAATAACCAACAATTTTTATTTACAAATGTTGTATTAAGTTATATATGTGCATATCACACAGAATTGTCTTTTAACACATGAAGATTTGATTGATTAGAAGTGAATCGCTTTTCCAAACTACATTAATTATGATCAAGCAAATTCAGTTTACTTCTAAATCATAAAGCTTTCTTTTACATTTGGTTCATCACATCTGTATATGGAGAACTGCTCTGAAATAAAGTTGACTACCAGTGTGAACATGGCTGTAGAAGTCAGCATTCTCACCCTTCTCCTGCAAATCATAAAAAGAGCAATAAGAAGGATGGAAAACAAACAAACAAACAAACAAAAGCCTGCAAATTTTATTTGCCATTAAACTGGGAGACAGAAATCACACATACTCCAAAATAAGGAGGGAACTGCCATGAGCATCTGAGTTCTGGTGGAAACCATGAAGGAAGAATTAAAGGGAAGAAGACTAGTTAAAGGGAGGAATAAAAGGGAAGAAGCACAAAACAGGATGAGAGGGCCCAGGAAAAGGAGGTTTCAGAAAATGGAAGCAAGTAAACACTTCCTGAAGTGGCAACAGCTTATCCTTTAACAGTGTTCCTGAACTTAGGGTGAGCATGGCTAGAGGCGGAAGCCTTTCTGGACTCAGTTTTTTCCCTGAGGAGAGGCGGTGGGCCTACACAGAGAGGCACAATGCTTTCAGGAAGCAGTGTGTCTGTGTTTGTGATAATAGAGGAGGGAACAGCTACAGAACTGTCTGGTAGGTCAACCAAGAGTCATCTGGGGAGACTTCAGCAAAAAGACTGGAAGTGAGCACTGAATATATCTAACTCTAGAACAAAGATCAAAATAAAGTGGGAATTAGAATGATGGTATAAAATGTAAATCTCATTTCTTGTAACAGGAAGAATGATTTCACTTAGAAGCATTGGGAGAGGAAGGGTGAAAGAAGGTGGGAAGAACTGTGTTTGATGATGGCTTCATTTGTAATAACCAAGTCTCAAATTTTTATTTAAAGTTGGAAAACGTATTAGGTTGAACTATATGGAATTGCCATTTTATAATCCCCAAACAGTTGAATATTAGAAATCTCATAGAGTTCAAATCATGTCTAAGGCACTCTCAACTGTGAAATGCTCTATTTCGAGCTCTGCCCAAAAAACACACCTCCAATTACAATTGTAACTTACCTTTGATTGTAAGACACATTTCAATTTTAGAGATACTTATATGTGAAAAAGTGGGATTCTTCCATTCAGTAAAACGTGGTAAGAGAAGTCTAAAGCATATGTTATAGCCAAAGAAAAATATGTAATACTATTGAAAAGTATTATGTGATAGAAGAGAAAGTAGAAGAAAAATACTAATTTTATCACTGCTCATAATAGAGAGCAAATAGACATGACAAAATATAGAGCACTATGGGTATGCACATATTATAAATTAATTATAATGATAACAAATTCATCAAAAATACTATACTCTCTAAATATCAGAAGAGGTAAACATACTGTAACATGTAATACAAACATAAAATGAATCAAATAACAAATAAGTTTATTTCGTACTCATGTAATACACTAATACACTAAGTTAGATGTTACTGGTCATCGAGGGCTCACCTAAATGCAGTAATTCAGGCACCCAGGATCCTTTGATCTTATGGTTCTGTCATCTTCTAGGGCTTCATCATCACTTGCCACCAGTCAGAAGATTGCAGAGGAGATGCAAATTCTCCTTGAAAACCTGACCCAGAGAAAGATCACATTACTTTCCTTCACATTCCATTAGCTTTGGAATCACTCCTTTGGGCACACCCAACTTCAAGGGAGGCTGGGAAGTGTAGAGTTGAGTTAGGTGCTCAGGAGAAGATGAGGAAGAAATTGGTGAACACTTTATAGTCTCTGCCACAGCCTTCAACTCAAAAAGTAAGAAAGCGGAGAGCAAAACAATCTAATAAAAATTACGAAGAATAGAGAAAGAAGAAAATCAGGGATCAATGAATTTGAAAAGAGAAAAATTATAGAATTAGTAAACTCCTAAAGTAAGGAAAGTTGAATATCTGCTACCTTTTAAGTTAAAAAAGAATGGGTAATTAAGTGTATATGTTTGAATTGTGTGTATGAGCATAAAGCAATGCTTGAAGGATAGATACAAAACTAATGGAAGTTGTTACTGTGTGTATTTGAAGGGATGGGGATTGGGTGTGAAAGGACAAGGTAAGAGGATCTTCCTCTTGTACATACTTTTATATTATTTTCATTTTGAACTGTGTTAACATACCACTTATTTAAAAATATATAAACTAAAGGGAAATAAAGGAAAAATGATAAGTTAAGCAAATTGAATTTGTAAACTTGGGTTCCAGGGTTACTTATGTTAACAGATTTTGAGGAGAAAATGCTTTTTACTAGGGGCGCTGCAAAACAATCAGCTAATGATGCACTATTATAATAAATACCATAGATATTTTAGCTGTAAGACACCTCGCATAAAAACACGTAAGCAGAGATGATCTTCACAGGGTGAAGTTATGGTAGCTGATGAAATTTGGCACAGCAAACGGTGACTGTGCTTCCACAGTCTGGCATTTGGTGGATTATCTCCCTAGGGCAATGCTGAGAACTATTAGACTCCTACTTTCATATCTAGATAACACTTTATGTGATGGGATTTTCCTGCTTTGTAGCAGTGAAAGTCCAGAAAATAGACACCCCTGATCTTGATATTTTATTCCCTGAAGTGATTATATTAAGTTTCTTTGATGGCATAAAGTATGCCTAATTCATTCTTATTTCCCCAGTATGTGAAAAATCTGAGGTTCTGAAGTTAGGCTGAAGAACTGTAGTAAAATGTGGTATCCTGCAGGCAGTTATTCAACCACAGGGTAAAGCCAGCACAGTGAGACCTTTGGGAGGCAGTAGAGAAATCCTAATGACTTATGAGGACCTTTAAGTATATTGCTTCCATGTTCTTCTAGAAATAAAGGAAGAAAATGCCTCATAGTCAATATTAGAGCTCTCTGTATCAGATGGAGTTACTGCCTTGTTATCAAAGAGAGTTATTGGCTGAAGGTTTGAAGACAAATATCTAAGAGGTAGTCAATGTGAAAGAAAGAGAGAAGTAGCAAGAAGTAGTCTCAAAGTACAATCTAAATTGCTTCTTTTCTTTATACTGTCCTCATCTTTGACCCCACTTCGCCCTTTAAATATCTCAAGTACTGAAGGAAAAGAAGAAGAGATACTTCCAAATAATCCATTTTTTTAGTTTTGAGTTTGTTTTTCTTTTTCCCCACTTGTTTTCTTTCTTATATACAGCAACAGGACTTCTTTTAAAACTTGGGACATCTTTTTAAAAATGACCCAGCTGAGATGGGTCAGAGTGACAAATAAAAGAAAACTTTTCATGAAGGAGTGAGTAGCTCAGAGTCAGTATTCTCCAATAGGCTGAGTGAAAGCTGCCCTCCACAGCATGGTCTTACATGACCTACTCAGATATGTCTGTTCAGTGAGGTTAACTCCCTCTGACTCCCTTTTGTGATTTGCGTGAGTGGCTGAGGATGGACAATCAAAACACATCTAAGTTTGTGGTCATGCCTCCCTTATCAGGGAAAACAGTGCGTAGACAGACACTACAGGGCACCCATGCTGTTTGAGGCCAAGGCAAAAGAAAGTCTCTACTTGGTTCTAGGTCTCCGAGAGTGGTGATTTGAGGAGGAACCTTCCTTCATTTTTAAAGGTGCTGCTGTGTTTCTCATAATTCTCAAATTTATGAGAATTATGGGAATAATTAGGGTAGTTGAGTGTCCTATCTTTGCCTGTGACAGTCTTGGTGTATGCCCGCTGTTGCAGCAAAATTATAAATAGTGCTTTCTTTCATTCTAAACAGTGTTCTGGTTTGCATGGTGAATTATATGGTCTCTCTAGGAATTACCAATTTTGAGATTTTAGAAATTCCATTTGTGAGAACAGCAACCAATATATTCAAGTCCCTTTTTAAACACTCAGATGAATGATTGGGTTCCTACAAAACCTAACTGAGAAGAGACCCTCTGGCATGCATATTTATTTAAGACCATAAATGGAGCAAAAATATATCCAGCATTACATGTCTGTATTTTCTGAATTTGACTACCATATCAACATATAAAACAATCCAAATTATTTAGGAATGTGCAGTCAGGAATTAACCAATTTCTGTAATTCCTATGAAATCTATTTTAAGCAGAATACCTGAGATGGTGATGTAAAGTGTTATCTTCTTTTTGAGCCTCTAAAGTAGGGTAAGGCAAGAGAGGTGGCCAGGGTGCAAAATTTAAGGCACTCAGTCTCTTCATGCAGGTGCAGATGGCACACTTACATTTGTTGAAAAATATTGACTTCTGCTTCAAGACAAATCTCAGTCTTTATCTACTCTAAGGATGCTTCCTAAACTTTGTAGCCTCTCCCTATGCCTACTTCAAACTGGGTTATTATCCCTCATGTGTCTCCTACTTGCATCTTTTGCAAAAAATCCACTGTTGTATTGTACTGAAAAGGTGTGTGTGTGTCTGTGTGTCTGTGTTGTCTTGTGTTCTTGTTCCTTAAGGTTAGGGACCACATCTTTCTCATTTTCACATCTAGAATACCTTTTACTGGGCCTAATACATGTCATGTACTCAATGTTTATTGAACCAGAACAAGAAAATGAATTATAAACAAGTAATTTATTCAATTAAATTAATTAAAATTCTGCTCCAAAAAATTTATTGCAGCCTTGAAGAATCTATTTCGGTAATAATAAAAACTAACATTTTCTGACCTTAATAATTAAATGGTTCAAGTCCAAGTTTTGAGATATTTAATACTTGTGTATAGAAGAAAGCCTGAAGAGATAATAAAATTTATAGAGCATTGTCATGAAACCTACAAAGACAGATTCTCATTGGGATAGCTTCTGAACACTTCTTTCTATGCCGTGAGAAATAACGTAAAGTAGTCTTTGTAGTGGAATGCTGACTTATGACTCACCCAAAATGAATAGAGTAGACTTTTATTCCTCCTTTGCTCTGCTTCTTCTTTTCCTGAGGAAAAATGCTAAGCTATTTTGGGGATAATTTTTAAGAA
Source organism: Balaenoptera musculus (assembly GCF_009873245.2). Taxonomy (NCBI): domain Eukaryota; kingdom Metazoa; phylum Chordata; class Mammalia; order Artiodactyla; family Balaenopteridae; genus Balaenoptera; species Balaenoptera musculus. The sequence continues at coordinate 24,297,640 of NC_045787.1, read as the reverse complement.
CATACCAAGTAACTGTGATAAAGGCCAGATATATACAAGATCAGTAAATCATTTCTGAACTCAATATTTGCGGGGTCTGTGATGTCTGTTGGACTAAAATATCTTTTCATTTCCATATTTAAAATATGGCTAATTAGATGCTTCAAAGCAGTGTAAAATCAATCTGGATACATTTGGTAGGGAGAAAACTGGTTTAATTCAATTTTAAGTCCTTGGTTAACATTTGAGTTTCTTCCTTAATATAGAGACAGACAAGCCACAGTGTGAAACCATAAACTGGGAAAGAAAAAGTGATCACAAAAGAAGTTAACTTTCAGGATCTCTATAATCATCTTATATTAATATAATCCCGCATCCCTAATGCACGTTTAGCAATGAATTCATGACTAAGAATTAAAGCAGTGAGTTGCATAATTACATATTATATTGAATGAGCTCAGGACAATTCAAGTAGAAGTAGATCACAAAGCCTCACTTATCCAGATTGACTCTCTTGATGAAGACCAATTCGCTGGATAACTGTTCGCTTCTCCATCCTTTTGGCCTGATAAATTCCCATTGAGTTAGGAGAGGAAGGGCCAAATTGCACGTTGTTGCTGTTTTTTTTTTTTTTTTTTCTGGTGGCTGTTTGTTTCTTGGTCTCAGATTTAAATATGAATTCTTGACTTCGACTAACACCTGTCTGGACTTAAAGGATGACTGGAAACTATTGGATTTTGTTCACCAGGTGGATTTTTCTGAGTCTTGTCCAACTCTGGTTGAAATGATCTTCATTGGTCTGTTGTTAGCTGGTGCACCACTGCATTATGCATGATTTCTGACCGCTCCTTATTTGAAAAACTTGTACAGTGTTCCAGTAGTGATTGCCCATTTGTGCTCAGTCTTCAATTTTCCAACAATATTTATACTCAAGCATCAGTTTTTCCTATAATATTAATACCCAACTTTCATGATAAGGTACCAGGGATGAGTAACATATGTAATATACTTGTGTATAATGTTTAAATATTTAAAGTGTCAAAAACTAAAAAGTTGTGTGGAAATCTTCCTTCACTGAAATTACTCACTGAATATATTTCCTCAATAATGTGAAGCTTTTATAACAATGATTTATTGTATTGAAAGTAAATTGCAAAACTGGAACTTAGAGAACAAGACCTTACACTAAATATTTATAGTTTGAACATAAATATTCTCATTAGTTTTGCTGTTTGAAACATTAATTATATTGGGGAAAGATAAATTAGTTTTCATTCCTTATATATCACTTAACTTCAGAAGACATAAAATCTTTATTTACCAATTTATTTGAGTAACAGAATCCTTCTATCCTGGTACTAGAATATATAAACATATAAAAGTAAGATGAGAGATATTTACAGAGTTCTCCACATATCACAGGAACTATGTGTGTTAGGGAAGAGCGGACTGGAGACAGGATTAGAGAACTGGCTTCTAGTTCCAACTGTGCTATTGCATCAGCTGTGCTAACACAGTGATTTTACTCTACTTATTTATAAAATGGTGATCATATCTGACCTGCCCACCTCAAAGTTTTTTGTGATGATCAAATAAAGTTTGTGAAGATGCTTCGCAAACTATCAAACACTATATAAATTTAGGTACCATTATTTTATTAGCTGTTGGCACTATGCAGTTGAGCCTGATTAATTGATTAAGGAATCATACACTTCTGGGTATCTATTAAGAAAGCCTCCAGTGGGAAAAAAAAAAGACAGTCTCATCCCTTTTCTTTGATATGATAAGATTAAGACTTGGAAGAAAGGTTAGAAAATAAATTTAATAAGTCATTGCCTCAAGAATATAGACATTACAAAGAAAAAAAAAAGTATCTTGAAAGCCAGTTCAGTAGGTTAGGAGGATAGCTATGTGAGTCAGCTAACCAAATCATGCACACTAGATGGTAGCAATTCTCTGGATGTTCACAAAAATAGGCACAAGGACTATTTAGGTGAAGGGGAAAGCAAATTCGATAATGTGCTATCAAGGCTGTGAGTTTCTGCACACCTTGGAGGGAAAGTGGGAAAAGAGCTCAGATTATCTTTTAGCCCAGAGAGATTTAAGTGAAAAAATGAATGTCAAAGATCAATTGATGATGAAATGAAGCAAGAGGCATCTCTCCACGTATTTTCCCCTCTCTATCTTGAAACAAATTACATTTAATATAGAATATTCTCAGTTATCTTTAAATGTAGACTTTCAAAATATTTTATTAAAATAGTTCACCTCACCAGATTGCTGAAATGCTATCTAAAACTAATTATTAACACAAATGGATTAAGATTTTTCTTTAATCGTTATAACCTTTTTTCTGCATGTGCACTTTTAATAAATCTGATTTAGTAACTGGAATTTCATATAATTGTCATCTGACCACCCTGTTATATTTTGGTGCAGTGCTCAAAGTACTAGATTCTTTTGCTAACACTTCCAAATAGTGAATATAAATTCAATGACAGTAAACATTTTGGACATTTGTTAAGCCTGGAAAATTGATTTTTGACCGGTGCTATTTAACTTTGATTGGTTTGAGATAGTAATACTTCACAGAAAAATCTTGTAAATCTGTGCTGCAATGCTGAAGGAAGAGTATCCTTTAAACAAATATTAGTATTACAAATCATCAGGGTATTTAATGTGCTAGGGTATATATGTTTTACTTTAATAAAGGTATTATTTGCAAGAATTTTTTTGGTTTAATGAGTTTTTCTTATTTTATGTCTTCAGAAACAAGCCAAATTTTATTAATATGGGTATCAATCTACTCTCTTCCTACTGTCCTGTTCCTAGTATTTTACAATACCCAGTTTTATGTTCATAGGAAACACAACACAATGATTTAGAAATGGAAGATCCCTACCATTCCCCTTTGGCAAATAATACCAGAGAGAGAGAGCATTTCTAATTGATTATGTGCTATAGCTGAACTATAGTAGATGCTCAGGAGAGTGTAAAGAAGGATATGAGTCCTCTCCTTTATGAACTTAGAATTGTGATGGATAAAGAGCTACCCTGATGACAAAAATAGTGACATTAAAAATTTTAGCATGTGGGATTTGGAGTCATCTTTTTTAAATTTCATAAACAGCTTATTAAAACAACTTCTTTTAATCTAGTGCTTCTTATTCTCAGTCAGTTCAGCACTCACTGGTTCCTGTCCAGTTCTCCCACATTTTACCTTGTGGTGCCTTGATCTGTTATTCAGTTAATTTCTAGATCTCTACTGTGTGTTCCTAAAAACTGCACAAAACTCATTTTATTAAAAAAATTAACAAATTATTTCCAGTTTAGTTCAAAAACGTAGCATTCAATTTGTATTTTTACCTGTATCAGTTTACTTTATTCAACAGACATGTTAAGTTGAAGATTAATAAAAATTTATACTTTCAAGTGAAGAAACTGCCAACTCTCATGGTAAAAGAAGCAAAATTCACCTGAATTCATTGTAGCAGAACTAATGTTCACGTATCATCAAATAATGGTAGAGGGAAAGTCAAGAAGGAGATAGAACAGCTTGGAATGTGGGAGAATTAATTTAGTTAGTCGGCATTTACTTTTTTCCCCTGAATGTCTCAGTATCTTTTTAACACAGAAATTTGTAATCTTAGTTTAAACACTTTCAATTTGAAGCTCTAATTATAGTTTATATAATTCATGTTTTCAAAAGAACGCTGTTTCTTTTTACATAGAAACACTTGGGTATTTCTTTCAGATGTTTAAATATTTCAGCATTGGTAATAGGAAAAAAATCCTTATAACAGCCTTATAGTAGCCTTGTTGAATGGAATGGAAATCACATATTAGAAGTAAAAAAAAAGCTTAATTTTGAAATTTGACTGCATCATTTTTAGTGGGTTTTCATAAATGTAAAATGTATATTTTAGCAAAATGTACAATAATCATAGCTACATTGTATTAAATTCAGAAATCATAGTGATTATAGATATTTGACAACCTGAAAATTGCCTATTGCTTATAATTTCGTCTTAAAATTTTCGAGAAGAAAAGCTGCTAATCCACTCTTTGGCACTTTGCTAGGAGAGATTTTACCCTTTAGTGTCAAGTTATTTTACATTTTTGACTTTTTCACCATTTGCTTTAGAATAACCTTGCTATCCAGAGGAATGGAAGAGCTTCTGGAAATCACAAGAGTGGCAGCTGACAGAGGAAGTAAAATACATATCCCGTAATTCATGGGGTGACAAAAGATAGGCCTTTTGTCCTTTAGAAAGAATTATGGTTTATTTATAAGTTTACCTGTCAAGTGGGAATGATATTGAATTTTATTCTCTATAGTGCTTTTCAAGGATAAGTCATCTCAAAGTTTTAGTAAATTGAATTATAAGATCCTATACAAATACGTGATTTGTGCAAATCATTTGGATATTTCAAGGAAAAAATAAATAGGTTAGCTGAATTATTCATGTACATCCTACTTTTGATTGCATACAGTGATAAGAGCTAATTCATTGGTAATAGCTAAACGATCTTTAATTTTATTGATATTATTTTCAGTATCATAGTCAATAAACATTTCTTGATGTCTTATATATGCAAAGTATGTATATGTGTATATAAAGAGCATATGCATGTAGAGATAGACATATGTATAATATATACAAAATCTTGGCACTGAAAACTACATGCACAATCCCTACCTTCAAGAAGCCATGGATCTAGGATTAGGCTTTTTATGTATTTACTTATAGTATAGCCTACAAAGAAAGTTCAGCATAATCTGAAAGCAGCCTAGAAAGGTAGGTAGTTCAGGGCACAGACTCTGGAGCTAGATTGGCTTCATTTCTAATCTCAGCTCAGGCTCTTACTAGCTGAGGGTCTTTGGGCAAATTATTTAAGCTTTCTATGACTCAGTTCCTTTATCTGCAAAATGAAGACTGTAATAATGCTTACTTCATAGTGCTGTTAAGAAGATTAAATGAGTTAATATTTGTAATACACTTAATGCCTAGCACAGAGTAAGTACTATATAAATGTTAAATAAATAAAATGCTTAACAAATATCTTTAAAATAGGATTATAGTTTTCAGTAGCTGCAAAGACCACGTGGAGATGGTTTCCAGTGATATATGATATACGAAGGAGACAAAACTTGAGTTAGATCTCCAAGGGCAGAAGAGTAGCAAAAAAAGAGAAGAGGACTTTTCAGGTGGATGGGGTGGAACATGTTGTCCTGTGGGTGCAGGCTTGGTCCCAAGGCAAATGAGTTTTCAGCAACAAACATATAAGGAAGGTGAGGATGATGGATTGAAACTGCACAAAACTGGCCTAGCAACAAGATTAGCGTATTGAGTGGAAAAACCACAATTCAACTCAAAATGGCTAAAGGGCGTGACATGGTGAACAGGGACATATTTAGTGTTTTGATATCTAAAGGGAAAGGTAGTTGGGTTTGTCCAGGGCAGTTGTGATGTTCGCTGATTGCAGATGTCAGTTTTTTGTTTCCGAATGATCAATCCATTTTGGAACAAGACCTTTAGCAGCTGTTTGCTGCACACCCTCTCCTGCATTACCAATGAGCCGTGAAGCTGGCAACCCACCAACAGACAAACTGGGCACGCTAGCCCCTATTATAGCAAAGGTCCTGTTCACTCTTGCTCTTTTTTCCCAGACTTTACCTGTCAGCTCATTTCGTGGTAACTAAGTAGCTCCTGGATGCCTCCATTTTGCTCGCAGTTTTTGGCTCCATTTATTACCACCTTCCTGCTTCCCTATCTGCCGTAACACTCTATTGGGCATGACTTATGTTTACTCATTCTAGGTGACAGCTCTGCCCAGCTGAGATCTGGCCTTTACGTCTCCACCATACAGGTCACCCTTTGGACTGAGTCCAAGTGCAGCCACTGTGGGCAGGAGAATCTGGACCCAGGAGCCCCACCTATTTTGGATGGAACCCGACAAGAGCCAGGCAGGGGATCAGAGCCCCAGCCAAGAAAGCCAGAGCTCTGAGCAGAACTCCAGGATTAACAAGGACGTCAAATTCAAATAAAAAATTGAAGTGGTAGCTCTGCCACTGGGTCATCATGACAAATGGCCCAGGACGGTTGCACGTTCGGAGCCAGCAGTAGATTCTCATTTTACAAGGAGGAATTTTATTCCCAGTCCACTTCCAACATCTGCATCATATAAGGTGATTATCCGTTTTTAGTTCAGGCATTAGGAAGGGGTGAGCTCCCAGATGGAGACACTTTTCCGTACAACTGAAAAGGCCTGGGAGAAGCAGAGGCTGAGGGTTTACAAGCAAAAATGAGGAGGCATATTCCTGTCCGTGTACTTCTGAGCAATAAACGGAGAATCACTGCCTAGGCTAGAGTTGACTAGCACTGGGAAATAAGTTTAGGGCCAGGAATAGCAGGCCTTTGATGGCAGGTATGGAGTTTGGATTGCTTTTTGGGCTGGAGAATTAGTGAATATTTTGAGCACTGACATTTGTGAAGATTAGCTGGCAGTTTTCTGTGAACTGAAATATAGCAGGAAAGCAAGAGATGAGCCCAATTAGGATACTCTTAATTCTCAGAGACAACACTCTGAGTTTCAGCTTTTCAATGCCTGACATTAAGTAGGTGCTTAATAAATATTTATGTAATGAAAGAATAAAGTAATTAATTATAGTCTCCTTGAGTTAGTAGATAAATTCAAGTTCAACTAATCTAACCCTTTATTTGTTGTATTAACTGATCTGACAGCTTGTCTGACTATTTCTTGTCATATGAAAAATCAGATTATACAGAAGTAGCACATTTCGTTTGGTGTGGTGGCATTTTCCAATACTAGGAAGGTTTCTGTTTATAATGAGTTGAAAAAGGAGTAAAACATCCTTGTCTTCTTTCCCTTGCATGTAATGACCGCACAAAGGCCTCTGAAGTCATATAAAATAAACATTGCTACCTCAGAGAGATCTTCCTTAACCTCATAGGCTATGCCAGTGCTCTTGTAGTACACTCCATTAGCACCTGTAACTCTGTGTTGGAAGTACTCATTGCACGGGTAATTACTTATTAACATCTATAATAAGTTATCTGCCTCATTCACTGCTGAATTCCCAGGGCTTTGCTCAGTCCTGACACAGCATGGGTGCTCTGTAAATATTTATTCACTCCACAATTTTCTATTGATTGCCTACAGTGTAAAAGCCACTATTCTAGACATTGATGGGACATCAATAAAATAAAACATGATGACTCTTCTCACGAAGTTTCCATAGGAGAGGGGTGGGACACAAATAATACACATGTAACAAATAATATGAAATATGTCCATGGTCACAAGTGCTATGACAAAAACTAAAACAGTGTGAGAGGACAGGGTGGGAGGAAGCTACTTTAGATACAGTGTTTAGGGTGGAATCTCCATGAAATGACATTTAGACAGAGAATAGCATGAAATGATGGAGCAAGATGGGTAGATACTTGGGTACCTGGGGGAAGAAATTCCAGATGAAGAGTAAGTAACTGTTGAACTAAGTTGAATCCTCTGTTGTAAAGGAGATCATGATATCTATTAGGGATCAGAATCTTTTTAAACTTTACAAAATAATTGATAAAAAAGGATCAAAGAGTGACTTTGTTGTTTGGCTAAGATCATGTTTTCTTTGAAATTGGAACAGAATTTTCATAGAATTGGCTACACATGGGGGCTTTTGTGTATCTAGATCAGGGTTTTGTGGAACCAAGAGCTTATGTAGTTTTGAAAGACATATAAGAAGACATATGCAAAAATATTCAATTTTATAAATTTTATAAAACATATGGCCAAGTGAACACTGCCAGGGCCTTGGAAAGTGAGAGAACTGAAAGCTTCGGCTCTGTTAGCTTCATGGCACATCCACCTCCAGATGCACTATGTATTGGAGAGGAAAAGAAATCATTACTCTTTCTATTGTCTCTTCTGTTTCTGTCCTGATAAGGAAATGGCAGATTGAGATGAACATAGTGGTTTTCCTAGGCAAGCACGTGGTTAATACTTGTAAAATTCCATTCCAACACGAGGAAACCAGGCCATTTTGGTGATGTGGATAAAGCACTTGGGTGAGATTCAGAGGCTCTCATTTTAGTTCTGTCATTTGCTAGCTGTAGGAACAAAGGACAAGCCAACCAACCAATCTGACACTTTCCCCCCTCTTTACTATTTATTTATTTATTTATTCCAGTAAAAATGGAAGTGGAAAGAGTTTTTATTGAGTGCTAAGACCTGGTACAGCACTAGATTTTTTTTTTGTCTACAACGTTATTTTTTTAATTTTTAACTTTTTATTTTATATTGGAGTATAGTTGATTAACAATGTTGTGGTAGTTTCAGGTGTACAGCAAAGTGGTTCAGTTATACATATACATGTATCTATTCTTTTTCAAATTCTTTTCCCATTTAAGTTGTTACATAATATTGAGCAGAGTTCCCTGTGCTATACAGTAGGTCCTTGTTGGTTATCCGTTTTAAATATAGCAGTGTGTATATGTTAATCCCAAACTCCCTAACTATCCCTTCCCTCCACCCTTCCCCCCTGGTAACCATAAGTTCGTTCTCTAAGTCTGTGAGTCTGTTTCTGTTTTGTAAATAAGTTCATTCGTATCATTTCTTTTTCGATTCCACGTATAAGCTATATCATATGATATTTCTCTTTCTCTGTCTGACTTACTTCACTCAGTATGACAATCTCTAGGTCCATCCATGTTGCTGCAAATGGCATTATTCTTTTTTTTTTTTTATATTTATTTATTTATTTGGTTGCACCGGGTCTTAGTTGCAGCATGCGGGCTCCTTAGTTGTGGCAGGTGGACTCTTTTAGTTGTGGCTCGCCGGCTCCCTAGCTGTGGCATGCCAAATCTTGGTTGTGGCACGCATGTGGGATCCAGTTCCCCGACAAGGGATCGAACCTGGGCCGTCTGCATTGGGAACGTGAGTCTTAACCACTGCACCACCAGGGAAGTCCCTCATTATTCTTTTTAATGACTGAATAATAGTCCATTGTATATATGTACCACATCTTCTTTATCCATTCCTCTGTTGATGGATATTTAGGTTGCTTCCATGTCTTGCCTATTGTAAACAGTGCTGCAATGAACACTGGGATGCATGTATCCTTTCAGACCATGTTTTTCTCTGGATATATGCCCAGGAGTGGGATTGCAGGATCATATGGTAGCTCGATTTTTAGTTTTTTATATACAACTTTAAAGGTTACTTTTCATTTACAGTTATTACAAAATATTGGCTATATTACCTGTGTTGTACAATACATCCTTGAGCCTATCTTACACCCAATAGTTTGTACCTCTCCCTCTGCCACCCCTATATTGCCCCCTTCCTCTCCCCTTTGGTAAGCACTAGTTTGTTCTCTATATCTGTGATTCTAGTTCTTTAATGTCATGTTCACTACTTTGTTGTATTTTTAGATTCCACATATCTTTTAGGTTCCACATATAAGTGATATCATACAGTATTTATCTTTCTCTGACTTATTTCACTTAGCGTAATGCCCTCCAAGTCCATGCATGTTGCTGCAAATCGCAAAATTTCGTCCTTTTTATGGCTGAGTAGTATTCCATTGTGTGTGTGTGTGTGTGTGTGTGTGTGTGTGTGTGTGTGTGTGGTGTGTATACCACATCTTCTTTATTCATTCATCTGTTGATGGGCACAGGTTGTTTCCACATCTTGGCAATTGTAAATAATGCTTCTATGAACACTGGGGTGCATGTATCTTTTCAAATTAGTGTTTTGGGGTTTTTTTGGATATACACCCAGGAGTGGAATCGCTGGGTCATATGGTCGTTCTATTTTTAGTTTTTTGAGAAACCCCCATACAGTTTTCCACAGTGGCTGCACCAATTTTCATTCCCACTAACAGCGTACGAGGGTTCCCTTTTCTCCATATCCTTGCCAACATTTGCTATTTGTGGTCTTTTTGATGATAACCTTTCTGACAGGTGTGAGGTGATATCTCAGTGTGGTTTTGATTTGCATTTCCCTGATGATTAGTGATGTTCAGCATCTTTTCATGTGCCTGTTGGCCATCTGCATTTCCTCTTTGGAAAAATGTCTGTTCAGTTTTTCTGCCTATTATTGAATCAGGTTGTTCGCTTTTTTGATATTGAGTTGTATGAGCTGTTTATATATGTTGGATATTAATCCCTTATCAGTCATATCATTTGAATATATTTTCTCCCATTCAGTAGGTTGTCTTTTCATTTTGTTGATGGTTTCTTTTGCTGTGAAAAAGCTTTAGTTTAATTAGGTCTCATTTGCTTATTTTTGCTTTTTTTAATTTTTTACTTTAGGAGACAGATCCAAAAATCTATTGTAATTTATGTCAAAGAGTGTTCTGCCTCTGTTTTCCTCTAGGAGTTTTATGGTTTCAGGTCTTACATTTAGGTGTTTAATCCATTTTGAGTTTACTTTTGTATGTGGTATTAGAGGGTGTTCTAATTTCACTCTTTTATGTGTAGCTGTCCAGTTTTCAGAGCACCACTTATTGAAGAGACTGTTTTTTCTCCAGTGTATATTTGCCTCTTTTGTCATAGATTAATTGACCATAAGTGCATGGGTTTATTTCTGGGCTTTCTATCCTGTTCCGTTGATCTATATGTCTGTTTTTGTGCCAGTACCATACTGTTTTGATGACTGTAGCTTTGTAATATAGTCTGAAGTCAGGGAGTGTGATTCCTCCAGCTCTGTTCTTCTTTCTCAAGGTTGTTTTAGCTATTCAGGGTCTTTTGTGTTTCTATACAAATTTTAAAATTATTTGTTTTAGTTCTGTGAAAAACGTCATGGGTAATTTGATAAGGATTACATTAAATCTGCAGATTGCTATGATTGCAATGGACATTTTAACAATATTAATTCTTCTCATCGATGAACACTGGGTATTTTTCCATTTCTCTTTAGCATCCTCAATTTCCTTCATCAGTGTCTTATAGTTTTTAGAGTATAGGTCTTTCACCTCCAGTTAAGTTTATTCATAGGTATTTTATTCTTTTGATGCAATTGTAAGTGGTATTGTTTTCTTGCTTTCTCTTTCTGATAGTTCATTATTAGTGCATAGAAAAGCAACAGATTTCTGAATATTAATCTTTTTCTTTCTTTTTTTTTTTTTACCACTTTAACCATTTTTAATTGTACAATTAGGTATATTCACATTGTTATGCAACCATTGCCACAATCCATGTCTAGAGCTTTGCATCACCTCAAAGTGAAAGTCTGTACCTATTAGTAACTCCTCATTCCCTGCCTTTCCTCCAGCCCCTGGCAACCACCATTCTACCTTCTGTGTCTATGAATTTGCCTAGTCTAGGCACCTCATATTAAGTGGAATCACACAATACTAGTCCTTTTGTGTCTGGCTTCTATCACTTAGCATAATGTTTTCAATGTTCATCCATGTTGCAGCATGTATCAGAATTTCATTCCTGTTTAAGGGTGAATAATTTTTCATTGGATGGATTTACCACATTTTGTTTATCCTTCATCCACCAATGGGCATTTGGGCTGTTTTCACCTTTTGGCTATTGTTAATAAGGCTGCTATGAACAATGGTGTTGCAGTGTCTGTTTGAGTCCCTGCTTTCCATTCTTTTGGATACAGACCTAGAAGTGGGATTTTGGACCATATTCTATGTTTAACTTTTTGATGAACCATCAAACTGTTTTCCACAGCAGCTATACCCGTTTACATTCCCATCAGCAATGCAGAAGGGTTCCAATTTCTGCACATCCTCACCAACACTTGTTATTTCTGCTTTTTTTGATGATGACCATCCTAATGGGTGTGAAGTGGTATCATTGTAGTTTTGATTTGCATTTCCCTAATGATCAATGATGTTGAACATTTTTTCATGTGCTTATTAGCCATCTGTATATCTTCTTTGGAGAAATGTCTATTCAAGTTGGTTCTTTCTATAAAAGTTGGTTCTTTGTTGTTGAGTTGTAGGAGTTCTTTACACATTCTGAATATTAATCCCTAACCAGATATATCATTTGCAAATATTTTCTCTCATTCTTTTCTTTCTTTTTGAATTTTATCTTATTTATTTTTTTATACAGCAGGTTCTTATTACTCATCCATTTTATACACATCAGTGTATACATGTCAATCCCAATCTCCCAATTCATCACTCCACCATGAATATTGATCTTGTATCCTGCAACTTAATTGAATTTATTTATTAATTCTAATAGTTTTGATTGGAGATTTAAGGGGTTTCTATGTATAGTATCATGTAATCAGCAAATAGTGAGTTTTACTTCCCTTGCAATGTGGATTCCTTATATTTCTTTTTCTTATAGGATTGATGCGTTTAGGACTTCCAACACTATGTTAAATAGAAGTGGCGAAAGTTGGCCTCTCTGTGCTGTTCCTGGTTTCAGTGAAAATATTTTCATCCCCTTTTTCTCTCTCTTCCCATTCTGGGACCACTATACTGTGAATGCTGGAATACTTGTTATCTTGAAGGCCCCTTAAACTGTTCTCATTTGTTAAATTTTTGTTGTTGTTCTGATTGGGTAATGTCCATTATTCTGTCTACAAGATCACGTACATGTACTTCTGTACCACAAGTCTGCTGTTAATTCCTTCTAGTGTAAATGCCTGCATTTATTGCATTCTTTAGTGCTGACTGGTTCTATTTTATATTTTCTAGGTCCTTGTTAAAATTTCTATTGTTATATTTTTTTCTAGGTCTTTTTAAAATTTTATTTATTTTTATTTTTTAACATCTTTATTGGAGTATAATTGCTTTACAATGGTGTGTGTTAGTTTCTGCTTTATAACAAGTGAATCAGCTTACATATACATATTCACCATATCTATTCCTCTTGTGTCTCCCCCCTCCCACCCTCCCTATCCCACCCTCCAGGTGGTCACAAAGCACCAAACTGATCTCCCTGTTACTGCAGCTGCTTCCACTAGCTATTGATTTTACATTTGGTAGTGTAATATGTCCATGCCACTCTCTCACTTTGTCCCAGCTCACCCTTCCCCCTCCCCATGTCCTCAAGTCCATTCTCTACTAGGTCTGCATCTTTATTCCCATCCTGCCCCTAGGTTCTTCATGACCATTTTTTTTTTTTAGATTCCATATATGTGTTAGCATACGGTGTTTGTTTTATCTTTCAGACTTACTTCACTCTGTATGACAGACTCTAGGTCCATCCACCTCACTACAAATAACCGATTTCGTTTCTTTTATGGCTGCGTAATATTCTATTGTATATATGTGCCACATTTCTCTATCCATTCATCTGTCGATGGACACTTAGGTTGCTTCCATGTCCTGGCTATTGTAAATAGAGCTGCAGTGAACATTGTGGTACATGACTCTTACTGAATTATGGTTTTCTCAGGGTATATGCCCAGTACTGGGACTGCGGGTCATATGGTAGTTCTATTTTAGTTTTGTAAGGAACCTCCATACTGTTCTCCATAGTGGCTGTATTAATTAATTCCCACCAACAGTGCAAGAGGATTCCCTTTTTCTCCACACCCTCTCCCGCATTATTGTTTGTAGATTTTTTGTTGATGGCCATTCTGACTGGTGTGAGATGATATCTCATTGTAGTTTTGATTTGTATTTCTCTAATGATTAATGATGTTGAGCATTCTTTCATGTGTTGTTGGCAATCTGTATATCTTCTTTGGAGAAATGTCTATTTGGGTCTTCTGCCCATTTTTGGATTGGGTTGTTTGTTTGATATTGAGCTGCATGAGCTGCTTGTATATTTTGGAGATCAATCCTTTGTCAGTTGCTTCATTTGCAAATATTTTCTCCCATTCTGAGGGTTGTCTTTTCGTCTTGTTTATGGTTTCCTTTGCTGTGCAAAAGCTTTTAGTTTCATTAGGTCCCATTTGTTTATTTTTGTTTTTATTTCCATTTCTCTAGGAGGTGGGTCAAGAAGGATCTTGCTGTGATTTATGTCATAGAGTGTTCTTCCTTGTTTTCCTCTAAGAGTTTTATAGTGTCTGACCTTACATTTAGGTTTAATCCATTTTGAGTTTTTTTGTGTATGGTGTTAGGGAGTGTTCTAATTTCATCTTTTACATGTAGCTGTCCAGTATTCCCAGCACCACTTATTGAAGAGCTCTCTTTTCTCCATTGTATATTCTTGCCTCCTTTATCAAACATAAGGTGACCATATGTGCGTGGGTTTATCTCTGGGCTTTCTATCCTGTTCCACTGATCTATATTTCTCTTTTTGTGCCACCACCATACTGTCTTGATTACTGTAGCTTTGTAGTATAGTCTGAAGTCAGGAAGCCCGATTCCTCCAGCTGCGTTTTTCTTTCTCAAGATTGCTTTTGCTATTCGGTGTCTTTTGTGTTTCCATATAAATTGTGAAATTTTTTTTCCAGGTCTGTGAAAAATGCCATTGGTAGTTTGATAGGGATTGCATTGGATCTGTAGATTGCTTTGGGTAGTATAGTCATTTTCACAATGTTGATTCCTCCAATCCAAGAACATGGTATATCTCTCCATCTGTTTGTATCATCTTTAATTTCTTTCCTCAGTGTCTTATAGGTTTCTGCATACAGGCCTTTTGTCTCCTTACATAGGTTTATTCCCAGCTATTTTATTCTGTTTGTTGTAATGGTAAATGGGAATGTTTCCTTAATTTTCTTTCAGATTTTCATCACTAGTGTATAGGAATGCAAGAGATTTCTGTGCCTTAATTTTGTGTCCTGCTACTTTACCAAATTCATTGATTAGCTCCAGTAGTTTTCTGGTAGCATCTTTAGGATTCTCTATGTATAGTGTCATGTCATCTGTAAACAGTGACAGCCTTACTTCTTCTTTTCCGATTTGGATTCCTTTTATTTCTTCTTCTTCTCTGATTGCTGTGGCTAAAACTTCCAAAACTATGTTGAATAATAGTGGTGAGAGTGGGCAACCTTTTCTTGTTCCTGATCTTAGTGGAAATGGTTTCAGTTTTCACTATTGAGGATGATGTTGGCTGTGGGTTTGTCATATGGCCTTTATTATGTTGAGGTAAGTTCCCTTATGCCTACTTTCTGGATGGTTTTTATCATAAATGGGGGTTGAATTTTGTCAAAAGCTTCTCTACATCTATTGAGATTATCATATGGTTTTTTTTTATCATATGGTTTTTATTCTTCAGTTTGTTAATATGGTATATCACATTGATTGATTTGCGTATATTGAAGAATCCTTGCATTCCTGGGATAAAACCCACTTGATCATGGTGTATGATCTTTTTAATGTGCTGTTGGATTCTATTTGCTAGTATTTTGTTGAGGATTTTTGCATCTATGTTCATCAGTGATATTTACCTTTAGTTTTCTTTCTTTGTGACATCTTTGTCTGGTTTTGGTATTAGCGTGATGGTGGCCTCGTAGAATGAGTTTGGGAGTGTTCCTCCCTGTGCTATATTTTGGAAGACTTTGAAAAGGATAGATGTTAGCTCTTCTCTAAATGTTGATAGAATTCACCTGTGCAGCTGTCTGTTCCTGGGCTGTTGTTTGTTGGAAGATCTTTAATCACAGTTTCAATTTCAGTGCTTGTGATTGGTCTGTTTATATTTACTGTTTCTTCCTGGTTCAGTCTCGGAAGGTTGTGCTTTTCTAAGAATTTGTCCATTTCTTCCAGGTTGTCCATTTTATTGCCATATACTTGCTTGTAGTAATCTCTCATGACACTTTGTATTTCTGCAGTGTCAGTTGTTACTTCTACTTTTTCATTTCTAAATCTATTGATTTGAGTCTTCTCCCTGTTTTTCTTGATGAGTCTGGCTAATGGTTTATCAATTTTGTTTATCTTCTCAAAGAACCAGCTTTTAGTTTTATTGATCTTTGCTATTGTTTCCTTCATTTCTTTTTTATTTATTTCTGATCTGATCTTTATGATTTCTTTCCTTCTGCTAACTTCTGGGTTTTTTGGTTCTTCTTTCTCTAATTGCTTTAGGTGTAAGGTTAGGTTGTTTATTTGAGATGTTTCTTGTTTCTTAAGGTAGCATTATATTGTTATAAACTTCCCTCTTAGAACTGCTTTTGCTGCGTCCCATAGATTTTGGGTAGTTGTGTTTTCATTGTCATTTGTTTCTAGGTATATTTTGATTTCCTCTTTGATTTCTTCAGTGATCTCTTGGTTATTAAGTAGTGTATTGTTTAGCCTCCATGTGTTTGTATTTTTTACAGATTTTTTTCCTGTAATTGATATCTAGTCTCATAGCGTTGTGGTCGGAAAAGATACTTGATACAATTTCAATTTTCTTAAATTTACCAAGGCTTGATTTGTGACCCAAGGTATGATCTATCCTGGAGAATGTTCCATGAACCCTTGAGAAGAAAGTGTATTCTGTTGTTTTTGGATGGAATGTCCTATAAATATCAATTAAGTCCATCTTGTTTAATGTATCATTTAAACCTTGTGTTTCCTTATTTATTTTCATTTTGGATGATCTGTCCATCGGTGAAAGTGGGGTGTTAAAGTCTCCTACTATGATTGTGTTACTGTCAATTTCCCCTTTTATGGCTGTTAGCATTTGCCTTATGTATTGAGTTGCTCCTATGTTAGGTTCATAAATATTTACAATTGTTATACTCCTTTTTGGACTGATCCCTTGATCATTACGTAGTAGTGTCCTTCTTTGTCTCTGTAATAGTCTTGTTTTAAAGTCTATTTTGCCTATTATGAGAATTGCTACTCCAGCTTTCTTTTGATTTCCACTTGCATGGAATATCTTTTTCCATCCCTCACTTTCAGTCTGTGTGTCCCTAGGTCTGAAGTGGGTCTCTTGTAGACAGCATATATACGGGTCTTGTTTTTGTATCCATTCAGCCAATCTATGTCTTTTGGTGGGAGCCTTTAATCCATTACATTTAAGGTAATTATCAATATGTATGTTCCTATTCCCATTTTCTTAAATGATTTGGGTGTGCTATTGTAGGTCTTCCTTCTCTTGTGTTCCTGCCTAGAGAAGTTCCTTTAGCATTTGTTGTAAAGCTGGTTTGGTGGTGCTATATTCTGTTAGCTTTGGTTGTCTCTAAAGTTTTTAATTTTCCGTCAAATCTGAATGAGATTCTTTCTGGGTCGAGTAATCTTGGTTGTAGGTTTTTCCCTTTCATCACTTTAAATACGTCCTGCCACTCCTTTCTGGCTTGCAGAGTTTCTGCTGAAAGATCAGCTGTTAACCTTATGGGGATTCCCTTGTACGTTATTTGTTGTTTTTCCCTTGCTGCTTTTAATATTTTTTCTTTGTGTTTAATTTTTCATATTTTGATTAATATGTGTCTTGGCGTTTTTCTCCTTGGATTTATCCTGTATGGGACTCTCTGCGCTTCCTGGACTTGACTGACTATTTCCTTTCCCATATTACGGAAGTTTTCAACTATAATGTCTTCAAATATTTTCTCAGTCCATTTCTTTCTCTCTTTTCTTCTGGGACCCCTATAATTTGAATGCTGGTGCGTTTAATGTTGTTCCAGATGTCTCTGAGACTGTCCTCAATTCTTTCATTCTTTTTTCTTTATTCTGTTCTGTGGTAGTTATTTCCACTATTTTATCTTCTAGGTCACTTATCCGTTCTTCTGCCTCAGTTATTCTGCTATTGATTCCTTCTAGAGAATTTTTAATTTCATTTGTTGTGTTGTTCCTCAATGTTTGTTTGCTCTTTAGTTCTTCTAGGTCCTTGTTAAACATTTCTTGTATTTTCTCCATTCTTCTTCCAAGATTTTGGATCATCTTTACTATGATTATTCTGAATTCTTTTTCAGGTAGACTGCCTATTTGCTCGTCATTTGTTTGGTCTGGTGGGTTTTTACATTGTTCCTTCATCTGCTGTGTGTTTCTCTCTCTTCTCATTTTGCTTAACTTACTGTGTTTGGGGTCTCCTTTTCACAGGCTACAGGTTCTTAGTTCTCGTTGTTTTTGGTGTCTGCCCCCAGTGGCTAAGGTTGGTTCAGTGGGTTGTGTAGGCTTCCTTGTGGAGGGGACTAGTGCCTGTGTTCTGGTGAGGCTGGATCTTTTCTTTCTGGTGGGCAGGTCCACATCCGGTGGTGTGTTTTGGGGTGTCTGTGACCTTATTATGATTTTAGGCAGCCTCTCTGCTAATGGCTGGGGTGTGTTCCTGTGCTGCTAGTTGTTTGGCGTGTGGTGTCCAACACTGTAGCTTGCTGGTCGTTGAGTGGAGCTGGGTCTTGGCGTTGAGATGGAGATCTCTGGGAGATTTTCGCTGTTTGATATTATGTGGAGCTGGGAGGTCTCTGGTGGACCAATGTCCTGAACTCGGCTCTCCCTCCTCAGAGGCACAGGCCTGATGCCCGGCTGGAGCACCAAGACCCTGTCATCCACATAGCTCAGAATAAAAGGGAGGAAAAAAGAAAGAAAGAAAGAAAAAATAAAATAAAATAAACTTATTAAAATAAAAAATAATTATTAAAAAAATTTTTTTTAAGTAATAAAAAAAAGAAAGAATGAATGAAAGAAGAGAGCAACCAAACCAAAAAACAAATCCACAATGATAACAAGCACTAAAAAGTATACTAAAAAACGAAAAAAAAACAAAACAAAAAAATGGACAGACAGAACCCTAGGACAAATGGTAAAAGCAAAGCTATACAGACAAGGTGACACACAGAAGCATACACATACACATTCACAAAAAGAGAAAAAGGAAAAATATATATATATCGTTGCTCCCAAAGTCCACCACCTCAATTTGGGATGATTCATTGTCTATTCAGATATTCCACAGATGCAGGGTACATCAAGTTGATTGTGGAGATCTAATCCACTGCTCCTGAGGCTACTGGGAGAGATTTCCTTTTCTCTTCTTTGTTCGCACAGCTCCTGGGGTTCAGCTTTGGATTTGGCCCTGCCTGTGCCTGTAGGTTGCCTGAGGGCGTCTGTTCCCTGATCAGGCAGGACGGGGTTAAAGGAGCAGCTGCTTCGGGGGCTCTAGCTCACTCAGGACGGGGGAGGAGGGGGTACAGATGAGGGGTGAGCCTGCGGCGGCAGAGGCAGGTGTGACATTGCACCAGCCTGAGGCGCGCTGTGCGTTCTCCCGGGAAAGTTGTCCCTGGATCACGGGACCCTGGCAGTGGCGGGCTGCACAGGCTCCTGGGAAGGGAGGTGTGGAGAGTGACCTGTGCTCGCACACAGGCTTCTTGGTGGCGGCAGCAGCAGCCTTAGCGTCTTATGCCTGTCTCTGGGGTCCGCGCTGGTAACCGCGGCTCGCTCCCGTCTCTGGAGCTCATTTAAGCGGTGCTCTGAATCCCCTCTCCTCACGCACCAGGAAACAAAGATTCAAGAAAAAGTCTCTTGTCTCTTCGGCAGCTCCAGACTTTTTCCCAGACTCCCTCCTGGCTAGCTGTGGTGTACTAGCCCCCTTCAGGCTGTGTTCACGCCGCCAACCCCAGTCCTCTCCCTGGGGTCTGACCTCCAAAGCCCGAGCCTCAGCTCCCAGCTCCCACCCGCCCCAGCGGGTGAGCAGACAAGCCTCTTGGGCTGGTGAGTGCTGGTTGGCACCAGTCCTCTGTGCAGGAATCTCTCCGCTTTGCCCTCCGCACCCCTGTGGCTGCGCTCTCCTCCGTGGTTCTGAAGCTTCCCCCTTCCGTCCCCCGCAGTCTCCACTGCGAAGGGGTTTCCTAGTGCGTGGAAACCTTTCCTCCTTCACAGCTCCCTCCCACTGGTGCAGGTCCCATCCCTATTCTTTTGTCTCTGTTGTTTCTTTTTCTTTTACCCTACCCAGGTCCGTGGGGAGTTTCTTGTCTTTAGGGAAGTCTGAGGTCTTCTGCCAGCATTCAGTAGGTGTTCTGTAGGAGCAGTTCCACGTGTAGATGTTTTCTGATGTATTTGTGGGGAGGAAGGTGATCTCCACGTCTGACTCTTCCGCCATCTTGAAGCTTGGATCCTCGGTTAGCTTATTCTATATGCTTTGACCTATTTATCTGGTAAATTATTTCTTTCTTTTTCTTAGCAGTTCTTTTTCTTTTTTCCCCCAGGGTTTTTCTCTTGTTCTTTCAATTGAAACATATTCCTCTGTCTTCTACTTTTGCTCAACTTTCTCTGTCTCTAAGTGAAACCATTACCTATTGTGGTCTTGAAGAGGTGTCCATGTGTGGGAGTGTCCCTATACTGTCTCTGTGCCCAGTGGCATTGGTAGGAGAGCTGGATCTGATATGAACACAAGTCATGTCTTTCCCCAGGATGTGCTGGCAGGTATCACCTCGGTAGTAGGTGGGGCTGAAGATGGAGGGGCTACAGCCAGAGCCAGCTGTGAGCAGGGGTTTCTTTTCTGCTTACTGGGCAGACCACCCTATGGGGGGTGGGGGCGGGTCCCACATTGCTGGTCAGAAGCCCTGAAGGTTTGGTTCAAGCTGGCTCTTTTGTCTTTAAGCGTGTGCTCTCCTCTCTCCCTGCACTAGCATCCTTACCCCAGAGGAGAGCAGTGCTGAGCAAGAGGGGCTAGTGCAGGTGGCTCAGCATGGATCTGGGCAGGGGCTGTGGCTGTGCTGGCTGCAGGCAGGAACCTGGGCTGATTCCGATGCACCGCCTGTGTAAGCACCAGTAATGGCTGCCCCCGCCCTGCTCAGATGCTGCTCCTAGTCTAAGCTACCTTTGTCCCTCACAGCTGAGGTTTCCCTAGGCCACGACAGTCCTTGCCCCAGTGTAGAGCTGAACTGAGAAGCAAGCGCAGCCACAGTGGGCTGTTGGCTCAGGTTGTGGTATGTGCTGGGCTGGTTGAGAAAAATCAGGCAGCATCCTGTGCAGTTTCAATCCTCCCTCTCTGCCGTGTCTCAGGAGTAACCAAGTATGTGTGCACTCCTCACTAGTGGGGTTCAGGCTTCCTACAGCCCTCATGTTAGTCCTGCCAGCCCTCCAGCCAAGGGAACTTGTCTTCCTGGTTTTGGGCCCCAGGTCTGGGGTGCCCAATATGTAGCTCAAACCAATCGCTCCCCAGGGAGGATCTCTGTCTGTGTAATCCCTCTCCTCTTCTGAGTCCCCTCCCAGGACAACCCACCTGATTGGTTCTCTTCCCTTCCTACTCAATTCAGTGTGGATCTTTCTTATAGCCTTGGTTGTAGAGAAGTCTTTCTGCTAATCTCCAGTTAGTTTTCAGTCAGAATTGCTCCACATGTAGATGTATTTTTGATGTGTTTGTTGGGGGAGGTGAGTTCCACATCCTCCTACTCCACCATCTTGATCTTCTCTCCTAAGTGCTAATATTTTTTTAAAATAAATCTCTCAATTTTATCTTTTCTTAAATGTATTTATCACTAGTAATTTCTAGTTAAATTATTTATAATATTTGACTGAGTCTCTCTTTCTTTAATCAACAGTCTCCTATAACCTTAATCTTGTTTCAGGAGTTTCTCTTTACATGCTAGTCTTAAAAGAAACTAGGTAGTCCCATGTTTCCAGCATCCATCCCTAATGGAGGTTGTATTTACTCTTGTATCTCACTTTCCTTACAGCTGTGAAGTGGAAGATATTTCTTCCTAGCTCCCCATGTCTTCTCTTTCTTGTAAAACTTCTGTATCACTGAGGCTTCTGCAGTAGTTCTATACCTTATTCACTACTTTCATCTCCAAACATTCTAGAAATTCCCATTATTTCTTGAAGACCTTAGGCTCTGGATCACATCTTTCTACTTCAGCCCAGCAGCTGTCATCATTTTTGTTGGCCTCTAAATCCCTGTGTATCACTAGTATAAATCTTGGCCTCCAAATTCATGACTTCTTTCTCTCTTATGACCATTTTCTTAATTTCATTTTAGCCATCAGTCTCTATTATCTTCAACACTGACCCCCAAAATCTCAAATGCAAATATCACGCTCAATGACCCCAATCTTCTCTCTGCCATAGTCCTTGCTCAATAATCTTACTACAGCAATTTCTCAATAACATCTTGATCTCAAATCCAGTGATGCCACAGTTTCTCATTATTCTATAGTCATATCTCATTCTTCCCTCTCCTTTGGCAGAGCTTGTGTTTCAAATGCATCATTATAATTGCTCATTTTCTGCTATCTTTTCACTATTCATGTTTATACTTCCATTCTTGAGTCCATGGTCCATTATTTTATCACTCTCTTAAACATAATTTAAAAATCTCACCTCTTTCTTAATATATCTATAAAATACCAACCAATAATTTATCTTCTCAGTACCTGCACTCAAGCCCTGAATGAAAATTGGGAGAATATCACCTTTCACTTGAAGTTACTCATACCAAACATTTGATTTGGTTGACCACTTCCTCACCTTGAAACACTTCTCTTTCTTGATTTTAAGACCTTTATTTTCTATCTAAACTCTACACATGTCATCTAGTTCCCCAAATGTCAGTACTATCTATGTTACAAAAAATTTCAATTATGTGTCCCTGGCTCAAATTCCTCTTCTGAGTTTAGGCATGTCTACCTGACATCTTCACGTGTGTCTTATAGGCGTGCCAAGATTAATATGGCCAAAAGTTAACTCTTTTTTTCTTCTTTCAGTTTTACTGACCTGTAATTAACATACAGCACTGTATAAGTTTAAGGTGTACAGCATAATGACTTGACTTACATATATTGTATAAGCTAACTCTTGATTTCTCCCAAACTGAATCCTTCTTAAATATTTCTTATCTCACCAAATGGCACCACTGTTCTCCCATTTGTTCAATCTCTGTTTCTTTTCTCTTCCTCATCCTCCACATTCAATCCAGTGCCAGTTCTGTTGATTTTAATTCTAATACATACCTTGAAAGATATCATCCCAGCTCTCATCCCCTTTTGCTTAGATATGACTGTGGCAGCCTCTGACTTGCATTCTTCCTTTTATTGCTCCTCTACAACCAGAGCAATATTTTTATAGCATACATCTGATAATGACACTTTCCTTTATTCAAAAGCCCCTCCAATTTCACTTGGTTCTACGATTACTTAAACTGTTGGCCCCTGACAATTTCAACATCCTCACCTCCTTCTGTTTCCCCCTTTCAACTGCACTGACTTCACTTCTGTCCTTCAAACCTGTCAAGTTCTACATGGCTTCAGTGCTTTTTGCAAAAACAATTCTTCCTTCAGGGCCTTTGCACAATCCCCTATTTAGGGCTTTTGCATACACAATCTACCCTTCCCTTTTCGAAGCTGTCTCCTTTTCATCCATCATATCCTAACTAAATAGTGCCTCCTAAGATTGTTCTTCCTATCATATCTTAGGAAGTATGGCTCCCACTTCCAACCCAGTATTTTCTTTTTATGATGAAAACCTGCTCATTTCTTTTCTAGCACTTACACAAGTTTTAAATAATAGCATTATTTATTTGTTGATTATTGTTATTATTATGTGCTTTTCCCATTGTATCAAAAAATATCTATGAAGGCAGGGTCATATATTTTACCAACGATAGAATGCTGGTTTTAAACACAGTGCTTGACATTTGATATTGGTTAATTAAAATATATTTGAATCATAAAATGAGTACATGTGTTTTCATAGAAAAGACATAATTGGTTAGTTGTATATAAGTGGTAAGACTCAGCTGACAGTTACTGGGCTTTACAGATTTAATATAGGACACCACATTTTACTTGGTGTCATTTACTTTAAACTTTAGGTATCTGCTTAGAATAAATTAATCCTCCTAGTACTGGCTTGGAATTTTTTAACTAAAAAAAAAAAACTGAAAGCAAAGGTTATAGATGTAAATTTCCTCCTCTATTAAAACTCTACTTGTTCTTTAATGTCAAATGTGTATTTCTTCTACACTCTGAAAACTTTGACCACCTTTGTCTTCACTCACCTTTCCTCCTCTCAACTCATACAGCTTTCATTCTCAGTAACTCTTACTCAGGACTCATATTCTGTTTTGAATTGTTGATCATATTTTGAAAAATTTATGCCTTGAGTCTAGAAGTAGAGTGTGCTTATTTTCAAATCCCACAATTACTTTAGCACCCAATAATTACTGACTGTCTAATAGTCAGGAAATTGCATCATCCATCACTTTATTTATGCTATTTATAAGTGCCATCTGAGATCACAATTATCAAGTTAAGTCAGTGATAAGTAATTTCACACACATGTAAATTCATATAATCAGGATAAGGATATTATGGGGAAATATCCTTTACCAGCCTTCAGATATTACCTTACCTCATTAGTCATCTTTCTATCTACAGCTGGGCTTCATGGTTGAACAAAGAACTTTGTTTCACACTCCATATCTATCAATTGGTCATTGTTTTAGGGTAGTTGTGGTTTGAGAGGTCCAGTGGTACTCCTTGTGTTATATTGCAGGTAGTAATCCCAGCACAAATTCTGGCTCATAAAAGGTATTCAACTAATCTTGGTTAAATAAATCAATTACTAGTATGTGACTTAAGATGCTTAATGGCATTGCTACAGCCACTGATATTACCACCAATAGCAGTAACAGCAGCAGCAAAAATCCAACATTATAAATCATTTGAAATCACTTG
Organism: Balaenoptera musculus; assembly: GCF_009873245.2. Lineage (NCBI taxonomy): Eukaryota > Metazoa > Chordata > Mammalia > Artiodactyla > Balaenopteridae > Balaenoptera > Balaenoptera musculus. The sequence goes on along the minus strand of NC_045787.1, from coordinate 24,273,184 downwards.
TACTGTTCCTGTCTTCTTTAGTCTGTCAGAGAATAACATCAGAGAAAAACAGTGTGCATATTTCTTTGTCTTTTGATCACAACCTCAATAATATTTCCCTGAGTCTCTCTGTTAATAGTGACATGCCTACGCTTTGCTTCACCTGTGAAGAAGCTGTCTGAGAACTGATGGATCTGGACGAGAGGGTGGCCAATTAGGTAATGGCCTCCAGCAAGAGCGGACTCTGTAGAAGAGTCGCCTTTGAACTGTGTGGAGTTGAACTAAAGGGCACAGCTGTTACATAAATCAGAGAGAAAAGGACAAGGTTACACCTGTAGGTTGACTCAACAGCTATATTTTCTCTGCTCAAATAGTAGAGTAGTATAATGATAGCTAATACAATACTCAGATTAATTAAGTAATCTTGACTTCAATTATTTAGATAACTCAAGAGAGTAGGGAATTATATCCAAAATTAAAGCGTTAATTTCAGAAATGGAGACATTGCCCTAAGGGTTTCTATCAGAAAATAACTCATAGGGAGTCTGTTATTAAGTGACTTAACACTTTGATGGCAAAGAACATTATCAGCAGGACCAGTAGCTATAAATTTAAAGCCAGGGATCTAATATCAAATTTATTAAGTAGATATAGAGAACATGTCACAAATAAGTTTGTAGATATCTTTCTGTAAGAAATTTTTTTCTAACTACTTGTTCGATTTCTGAACTTGGCTCTGACTTGATAAAAGGAACTGACCAGTCAAAGGAAAAGATGAGTCTGTGCCCAACTGGTCTTATATACTATTGTTAATTTTTTTTTGCCATAACAGAGATCATCCATGCTTTATAATTTGTACAAAAGTAGTGTGCTGAAACTAGAGATGCACTATGGACAAAACCTCTTGCTACTCCCAAGTATGTGTACATTTATCAGCAGGCATCTCAGAATCTATTTTTCTTTACCGATGTGCTTTTGTCTTCAGAATAGCTAAAAATTGAATTAATTGCAATAGTGTTATAATTTTAATGAGAAATAATAAAATGTGAAAAGTCAAGTTCTTATTATGTAATTATATTTCTTTCTTAGCATTTAAATACAGTGGAATTGACTTGCAGCTGATCCTCAGGGTCCAGGGAAAATTTTGTAAAGGTAACAATTACTTAGGAAGTTAGTGTACCATGAGTTTATCATTTTAAACTCTCTCTGAAGATGTAAACTGAGCCCTTAGAAACCTAATTCAACCATCCAAAATATACAGAAGTTCAAAGTATGAAATAAATTGTATCTTTCATCAATCCTATTAATTTTTTAATTTAAGATGCCCACTTTTATTATGCTCGTTTGTTCTAGAAAGTAAATGATGATTTAAATTTTCACAGTAACATGATGCTTCATATACTTGGCATGTGAACACATATTCAGTACAATTCAATATTTAATATATTGAATTAATAAAGGTATAAGATCAAACTAAGGAAATAAAGTAAAAGTATAAAATGAGCCCTTATTTGTGAATGAATTAATACAGATTACTTTTAGAACATTTTGGGTATGTTGTATCTTAGATAATGATAATTTATATATGTATGGTGCTTTTTAGTTTACAAAGTACTTCTATAAACATTTTTCTTCTCCAGTAAGCCCTGTGGGGAGGGTTAGGCAGGTTTTTGGGGTTTTTTTTCTTTTTTCCTTTAACATCTTTATTGGAGTATAATTGCTTTACAATGTTGTGTTAGTTTCTGCTGTATAACAAAGTGAATCAGCTATATGCATACGTATACCCCCATATCCCCTCCCTCTTGCATCTCCCTCCCACCCTCCTTATCCCACCCCTCTAGGTGGTCGCAAAGCACCGAGCTGATCTCCCTGTGCTATGCAGCTGCTTCCCACTAGCTATCTATTTTACATTTGGTAGTGTATATATGTCAGTGTTACTCTCCACTTCGTCCCAGCTTACCCTTCCCCTCCCCGTGTCCTCAAGTCCATTCTCTACGTCTGTGCCTTTATTTCTGTCCTAAGCAGGTATTTTTATTACCTAAAAAGAAACTGAGTCACAGAAAGGTTATTTGATCACTTCACACAACTAATAGGTAGCAGAACCAGGATTTGACAGAACATAGAATCACTCTATAAATACCATCACATTCATTTTCCCCTAACAGCCAACAGTATTGTCTATAAATACTCTTAATTGATTGACTGTTTTAGAAAGAAATACATTCCTTAAGATTTCATTGAATTTTGCCAAATAACTTGGTAGGTATTTCATGTGATAATTTGTGCAGTAACTTGTTTTTCACTAAACTGTACCCTCAAGATTTATCTCTCTGTATTTAACTAGATATATGTTTCAAGGATTGTGTCTTCTGGCTTCCATCAGGGATAAGTGACAGCTGTCTGTGCATTAATGAAGCACAAAGGCTGTTTTCCATCAACGGAGGAAGAGATCATTGCTTTTCACCCTCATCCTTTGAACTATTTAATTTTACAGCCATCTGAGTCAACTTTTATTCTTTTAGCATGTGTTCTAGAATTTTAAAAGGAAAGGAGGCAGAAAAGTTCAACACCTAAGTAGACAGCTTTGTCAAATGTTACTCCCACATTGTTTTACAAGGTTCTTTTTGTTCTGTAGTAAATGGCAGTGTCTTTCACTGAAGGAGTAATTTATAAATATCTCCTTTTGATTTAGACTTCTATGTTCCTTATAGAACTCTGAAGTTTGGTTCAGAGTACATTTTTCCCTCTTGGGAAATAAGAGTAGAACATTTTATTCTCTGATATTAACTCAATGTGTCGCTATTAAATAGATGCTAGAGAGGTGGAAAACGGACATGCAAAAATCATTCTTCAGGTTTCTTTCCACTTTTGAAAAATGGTGAGGTTAGAAGGAACATGATCTCTTCTGAGTTCTGGCTGGGAAAGATATAAGGAGCAGCCCCTGACATTCAGAAGCCCGCCTGGCACTCACAGCTAGGTCATGTTATTCTCTAACTAGACATAAACTATCTCACAGAATACCAACCTCAGACAAGGTTACTCTGAGATCATGATAAAAGGAGATAAAGCAAGGCCACTTCATAATTCTGTCTAAACACAGACAAAAACAAGGTCACTATGCCACCCACAAAATATCAAACACCCCCTTGCTCATCCAGAATTCATGACTGCTACTTCTTTATCAGTTACAGTTTTATCTTCATTCTTGTCTCCCCTCCTTGTCAATTAGGTTTGTTGAGATACACAATCATGGAAGTTCCCCTGTTTTCTGACAGCATGCAATCTTGTGTGAACCCCTGCTTCCTTAGATGCTCTTGCTCCAAATCAGCCAATCAAAACCAAAATCCAATGAAAAGTTCTTTTTAACCATCTCTTAGACACCCCATGATTCCCAGTACAGTAAGTATTAAACCAAACCTGTCTCAACTAGAATTGTATTCCTGGTGATCTTTGGCTGCAGGACATTGACATATTTTTGCTGTTTGTCTCAGTTTGTTACTAGTTATTTGAAATTGAGCAAATTATTTAGGTACTCTGGTCTTTGTTTTTTCTCTATAAAATGGAGATGTTTATATTTACCATAAGATTGTTAAGGTGTTCGTTGAGATAAGCAATTTAAAGTACCCTAATTGTGCTGTAACACAGGAATTAGTATTATTATTTCTCTCATTTCATAGTATTTTCTCCTTTTCCTTCTTTTTCTGATTTTTCCCAAATTCAATCATAATAATCTTCTCAGTTGTTTGATCTATGATTTGTAACTCATATGATTTTTAAAATCTACAAACGAAACCTTCCTTTCGGGGAATTCCCTGGCAGTCCAGTGGTTAGGACTCTGCACTGAAGGGGGCACGGGTTTGGTCCCTGGTCAGGGAACTAAGATCCTGCATGCCGTATGGCACAGCCAAAAAAAAAGAAGAGAAAAAGAGACCTTCCTTTGAACTGTTTAATTGGGAATCAGAATTTTGACAATGGGTTCAGCAGGTTTATAACCATTGTCCTGACTTTGCTTTACTATCATCATACTTGAGAAAAAAACTCTGCTGCCCTTGGAAATCATTTATTGACAACCCTGAGTTCCAGGGTGTGAACTGGGCAATGTGGACACAAATGAATTAGATGTCATCCTACCATCAAATAACACATGTTCATCTCCAATAATATGCCAACTATCAGCCATACTAATAGTTTTTAAATATGTTTCTAATCCAATATGTCTGGTGTTTATGACACAGTCCTGTAGTCATAGTGCTACACCAAGCTTTCTCATTGGTGAGATGGGATTCCTGACAAATTGATAATAAATCCAGAGGCTAATCCAATTCAAATACACCCTCAAAATACTTAAATAGAAATCTGACAGATATAAAAGGAGGAATTGAAAAAATTCTGCCATTCACTGGAATTATAATAGAAACTATAAATTAAGCAGGAAAAAATAATGAGAAGATTTGGAGGAATTTGAACAACACAAGAAACTATCATCTTCATCACATTTATGTGTGTGCATGTGTGTGTGTGTTTGTGTGGTTGTGTGTAGCTTCACCCAATAAACCAAGCAAAATCATAGTTTTTAGACATATGTAGAACATTTACAGAGTTTGACCTCATCCTATCCCATAAAGGAAGTCCTTAAGAAATATCAAAGAATTGGTAATACATGGACAACCTCTCTGGCCAAAATTTAATAAAACTAAAAATAAGCAATAGATTTGGGGCTTTCAGATTCTCTTTTCCAAAACTCAAGGGATCTCTGGCTTTGTGTAGCTCTTTGGGAACCCTGTGCCACTGCCGGTGAAGTCAAAAGCCAATGACTTTAAGAACTCAGTACGTTGATAACGCTTCATCCCTTGCTTTTTCATCCTTTCCAAAACTTCCCCAACATCTACTGCCTGGAAGATTGCTTAAACAAACATTAAAAAAGAAAAATAGAACAGATATAAATCAATAGAAAAGGCAGTAGACCAGTGTAAGCAGGGATAAGCATAGCTTTGGTTGACAGAAGAGTTAGATAGTATTCTTGGATCTGGTATGACTAGCGCAAGAGTACTGGGTAGGAAGAAAATAGGGCATATGATTGAGCGTGAAGAGAGCAACCAAATCAAGCAGCTTTGGGGAAAATTTACACAGAGAAGTTTAGACTGGAAGCAATGAACAATGAGCAACAACTTTGTTTCTGAAATTATAACATTGGGTTCTTAGGAAACTCAATTTGGCAACTGTATAGACAGCATTTCAAGGAGGAGAGACAGAACTTGGAGAAAGCACATTTATGAGGTGATAAATGCTTGGTACCAAAAATGTCAGAGTCAGGCAAGTGGTAGTTAAACGATAGTATGCACCAGCATAAGAAACCAATGTTCTGGTTATTGCTTCTAGAGTGGTGTTCTCAAGTTATCCCTAATAAATATTTCTATCTGGGCTAAGTGATTTAATGAGAGCAAGAAGTTCATATACCAGTGTACAAAGAAAGTGAAAAAAGAGAGGAGCTCAGTAGCAAAAAATGACTGAGGAGTGATTTTATAATTGATGAAGATATGAGTACCACCGTGCTTACCACCTCCACTTCTCACTTCTGCAAAACACACTGGAAAGTGGGAAAAATGATAATCCAGGGAAGATAATTCGTTCTTTCATCCACATAAGAAAAACTGAGTGTGATGCTAAAGGGCATTTTGAATTAATCCAATCCAGCTATAATCTTACATTTTATAAGCTTCCACTTGGCATAAAGAGCCCCAGTGTTGATATCTAAGGAGGAAAGAAGGGAAATAATACTTCGACAGCTTTTTTCCCCTAGTTTTTCTTTCTTATACCTTTTCCCTCATGACTTTTTTCTTTATCTTTACATTTGAGTTGGGGAAATTAGTATGAAGATGAATGAAAAAAATGCTATCATGCCTTTTTTGTTGTTGTTCTGATATATCTTAAAAAAAAAAAGGAAAAAACGGTACTGATGAACCTAGTGGCAGGGCAGGAATAAAGATGCAGACATAGAGAACAGACTTGAGGACACGGAGGGGAAGGGGAAGCTGGGACAAGTGAGAGAGTAGCATTGACATATATACACTACCAAATGTTAAAATAGATAGCTAGTGGGAAGCTGCTGCATAACACACAGGGAGATCAGCTCCATGCTCTGAAACCACCTAGAGGGGTAGGATAGGGAGGGTGGGAGGGAGGCTCAAGAGGGAGGGGATATGGGGATATATGTACACATATAGCTGATTCACTTTGTTGTACAGCAGAACTAACACAACATTGTAAAGCAATTATACTCCAATAATGATATTAAAAATTTTAAATATCTTGGAAAAGGTTAAAATGACTAATTTTTCTTTAATATTGAAGCAGTATGGATTTTAATTTAGTTTTTATATATATTGAAATAAATTCCACTCAAATAATGATTTACTTAAATTCAGGACACTAGATATTTTTGGAAATAATTTTATACTCTTAATTAATTACATGTATAATTTATTATATTATAGACGCTTAAAATAAAAATACAACCCCATTGATTCAATCATGTATAATAACATAGAGTGATTCAAAGAAATTTTGAGCTCCGTGTTTTAATTCAATTTCCTTATTTGCAGTATAAATGAACATTTAGTAAAATTTTACTGTACAATCATCGAAATAACTTTTCTTAACAATATATTTCATGTAGTTTTTTTATTACTCTTCTTACTTTAAAATTTCACAGAAGTGTAATTTAATGCACATTTTAAATAGAAAGGTATTTTCATAACTATTGTAGCTACTAGCTACAAAACACCTCTGAGCACCTTCATCAGAACAGAGCTCCCACATCATAACTAGCTCAATAAAACTGGTTAAACATTTACTCAGGAAATAAATAAAAACCAATTCTGCCTTCAATTAAAAAAAGGACAGCCTGAGGTATGCAGATGATCAACACACTCAGCTGTCATTTAAAAAAATGTTCAGATACTGAAATTTTCATTTAATTACCTTTTGAACTTTGATAGTATTTTATAAATCATAAGGCTGTATTAGTCAGGGCCCCAGCAGGAAACAGATGACACAATCAATTGAGTAATTGAGGAGAGTTTAATAAAGGGACTACTTCCAAAGTCATGGACAGGATTTAGAGATACCAATAAGGTACTGTGAAGTTCCCTAGGGCTAACAACTGTTTGAAGTCATATTTATCCCAAGACTTGAAAGGACACCAGGACGGAGTGGTTCCTAGAATAGAGAGAAATGGAGAGGGTCATCTGACAGGAGCTGTGGTCTTTGGTGGTAACCTGTCAGGGAGGAAGCATGGAGAATAAATACCCAAACTTCATTCTCATTTCTACCCTGTGGTGCTTCCCATTGACTAAAGTCATAAGTAAGCCTCAGTGCATGGGACTCTGTTGATGCACTTGTACTAGTTAGCTTTACCTGCAAGACACAGAGCTCAAGGAAGAAGGACTGAAATTAGGTATGGGAGAAAAACAGAACACAGCCAGCTTATGGGCTCAGAAGGATAATTTAGGCATTCACTCAGAAAATGTTTATTGAACATCTGTTATATACTATGTATTGTGCTAGGCACTGGGGCTAAAAATATGAACAGACCATAATTCTTACAAGTGGAAAAACAACCTGGCTTTTTTTCCCTTTTTCTTTTTTCCTTTTTTTGAAACATACAGATTAAAAAGGGACTAAGGAAAACAAAAATAGGAAAAAATTCACTATAAAGAAAAATATTATGAAGTATAAAATAGTCACTCGTAGAAAAAAATATAGTAAGAACTACTTTGCATCCCAGCCTCCATCTGCCTTGAAAGATAAAGGCTTGTAAAAATTATTCTGGACCTAAAAATTCCTATAAAGGAATAGTAGGCCCAAGTTATATGAGGAGGCATAGGGAATTGATTCATGCTTAATAAACCCTGCAATTAATAAAACCTTGTTCCTAGGCTACTCCTTCCTCTGGGGAGCTCTCAGTGTTTTACAGCCCTTGTCAAAGAAACCTTATAACTCCTCTGTGTTAGACAGAATGGAATAAGTGTGACAGTGGGGTGGGTATTTTTTCTCCCTCTTCTGTACCTGGGATCCTTTACCAGGGAATCAATGCTTTGCAGCTCTATCCTTTGGATTTTATACAGCTACTAACGGGTAGCTTTTCTCTGCCTGCAGTAACTATGCCCTGGTTGCTGGAGATCATACATCATCCAGTGGTTAATTTTTTAATTAATTCAAAGAATATTAACTAAACTTTCATATTTTTGACCAAACAAATAAATAAATAAACACCACCTTCCTTAGTTTTTCTTTGACCTTAAGTTTAATTCTGTACTTGATAAAATGTTCTGTGGTGCATATCTAGACTGAGTGTGACATAGACAATGGTGACAAAAATGACCCATTTAATAATTGATTGTTTTCTTATTCTACTCTCAGTTGCTTAAAAAAAGACCTGACTGCTTATGCACATATTGTTGGGATTGATTCATATGGGTTCATAAAGCCATTGTGAGTTTCTTTCAGGCCATTGCTTATCTAGCCTCTGCTATAAATGTCATTAAGACTGGCAGCAGAAGCAAGAGGGTGCCCTTCCCAGCCAGGCAAGACACCTTAGTGTTTTGTATTCCTGAAACTCTGACAGATGGATGAAAGTTCCCCGTTAGGAAATGAGATAACCTAGATATCAACTGGGATTTCCTGACCCCTTGAGACTCACCTGGACATCTGTTCATGCCTAATGGAAGCCAAAGAAGCCCTCAAGCTTCTGCACTTTGAGGGGAGGGTGGTGCCTGTGTTTCCCAGGTCCCTTCTACCTCTCTTTTCCTTCTTTTCTGACATACAGTCATTGTAATGGCATTTATGCAGACTTGAAGCAGACTCTACCCTAACTTCCCCCAAATATGCACCCCTCATACAAAGTATCTTCAAGAGTTGTAGAATCGGAGAAGTGTGAGAAGGTAAAAGGTCATTTATAGTGGAAATAACTTCAAATTGAACCCTGGCACTTTAAAATATTAGTCTCTCCATTTCCAGAAAATTTCCACTGATCCTCCCAATCTAAGGACCTCTGCATCTCAGCTTCTTTCTTGCCCACCCATCTGCTTCCTTCTCTCTGCATTTCCCTCTGTGTTCTCCTCCTTCCAAAGAGAGAATAAAACTCATCTCCTTGTTTCAGGCAGGCTTGTTCATCCTTTAGCTTTGTTGTGGCTTCTCCTACCAAGACCCATATTCTCAGGATCTTACAATACCAAGTGCCTTATCAAGGTTCTTCCCCAAAGAAAGACCTGTTCTCTCTCTAAAGGGCAAATGGACGATTATTAAGGTAATAGCATTTTCCACTTTGCCATGGTGGAACATATACTTCCTAACAAGATAACCTAGTATTTCCTTTTCTTTTCCTGTAACCTTGAGAGATGAAGAACGAATTCTGCTTGCATAATAAAGTACTTACAAATTTGGCAGCTCTGTGTTTTTGACAACAGAAGTGCATTGTTTCACAGAGTACTGATAGTATCATTTGAAACTCTGAGCATATACGCAGTGCTTTGGCTGGTGAGTTAAGTACAGTCTTGCATAGGTATGGGAACCAAGTAGGAAAATATAAGATGTGCTGGGCTTAAGTTGTATATTTTCAGATTTTTTTCTTTGGTTTCTGAACCTTGAACAGCAGGACAGGTGATATGATTTTTAAAGACCTGAGAAGATCAATCCTAATTTTCTACATTATTTACAAACCAGCTTTTGGATACCTAAAATCCCTTTCAACCAAAGTTTGCTCTTCTGAGAATAAGTAATACTAAGATAGGACCACAGGAAATATGCATTGAGCACCTGAAGGGGAGGGGAGAGAGTGAGAAAGGGAAGGACTACAGTCACCTAAGCTAAATCTTAGCTGTGCTAGGAAAGCAGCAAAAGAGAAGGCAGGATTGATGCCATTAAAGTGACTTCCTGGTTATGTCTCTGGCCTTTACTATTCAAAGTATGTATTAAATTAAGAAGCTCACTGGTTGGAGGCAAAGTGGATGTCACATGATTTTTGTATCTTAGAAGAGAACATGGGACAGGGCTCAAGTTCAGATCTATTTCAATGTTATGAGTGAAAAAACAAAGAAAAAGAAGATATTGGGGTGTAGAAGGCTTATCAGGGTAGAAGAGAAAGTAGATGGAAGTTGGAAGATATTCTTTTGTCATTTATGTTCTAGTAGTCCTTTAATTTGATTTAAAATGAATAATTTACCTCATGAACAAGAATGCTCTCATGGTCCAGATTCCAAGATGTGCTCCAGATTATAACAGCTGCAAATGAAAAATATCAAGATGTTACCTACAGATCAGAACAATGGACAGCATCTGCTAAGGACCTCTTTGACAAGGCTGGGGAGCTCCTCTTAGAGGTGTTTTGTTTCTGTTTTTGTTTTCTTTTTATTGAATATTTACAATATTGGGTTAGTTTCAGGTATACAGCATAATGATTCAGTTTTTTGTTTTATTTTGTTTTCAGCAAATATCTTAAATATATTCAGAGTCAAGGCCTCTCCCGGTACGATTACACTGTTATAATCTTGTCACATGGCTTCCCAGAGTAAAGCAAAACAAGCTCTATTTGAAGAGATCCTTACAGACACTGTTTGGCTGACCACATTCAGCATATAGTTTACATACAGATCAATAAATATTGAGTTCCAATCGAATCTGAGTCCTGGCTTCTAATTGTTTCCTCTAAATTATAAGCGGATCACTTTTGCATCTTCCTAACTGAATCAGGGATTTTAACTTATTTACTTTCACAGACTATGACCACAAATGCTCACCTAACTAAAAGCCTAGTGGACCACTTAGCAGAAAGCTTTTTCCCCTCCTCACGCTTACTTATAGAAATCCAATAGGGCTTCGCTACCCCAGCTATCACGAGCTGCTCTGAGTTTTAAAAGGTTGTCTTTGTCTGTTTGATAACATCTGCTCCACACTCTGGTCATATGGTAGCCCTTAGGAAACAGTTCTCTAAGGCAGAAGCATATTTTATAAGATTCATATGATTTACAAACAAGAATTTTAAGTTCTAATTAGTACTTTCAGGGTGATTCATGCAAAAGAAAAATTTCCATTTGCATGTCAATGAAAACCTGCTGCCTTAGAAACCCTTGCTAAACTATGTAATTAATCTTTGTACATGAGGAAGGATTTATTTTTCTTACTTCCAGTTCTCAGGAACAGATTCAGACAGCCTTAGTGTCTTAGATATTTAAAACATCCATGATTATTGCACCATGAGGTTTTAGGTTTGGTATGTGGTGTGAGGAGAGAAAAACATCTAGTCCTCAAAGAGTTCCTTTTCTTTTACTATAATAGCCCTATTGTTTCTCTCCTCCTTCTCCCTTCCTCCTACTTTCCTCTCTCTTGTCTTTTCCTCCTCTTCCTTTCTCCTTCTGCCTTTCCTTCTCCAGCATTGTATTTCTCTTTTAGAAATATTTAGGACCAGTGCTTGCTGTGTGGTAACTTTGATTTTGTTAGCTCTTATATTAGGATTACTCATTTTCACACTGTGCAATTATTAATTAAAAAATGCTTTATTTTAAAGTTCTTTCAAATTTTAACTAAGCACTACCATGATAATTGGATTTCTAATTTTTAGATATTACATTATTTTTTTAAACGTTGGCTCTTTTGTCCAATAAACTGATTCAGTGGAAAGAATTAATACACAACTGGAACCTGAGAGATATTTGTAACAGTAAATAAGAGGTACTTAATTCCTTAGGTTAGATGCATATACTGCTTGTGAAAGAAGTGATTATATATATATATATATATATATATATATATATATATATATATATATATATATATCTTATATGTGAGTTCCGTCATTTCAGTATACCTTCTATTGGAAGACCAGAATTACCCTTTATTTTTTTCATAGTATTTTGTAAATTTGGGATTGTGTATCATTCAAACTAGCAAGAATGAAAGTTCTCCCTTCCCATGACCACATTGACTCTGGTCTGATCTAAGATGAGCTGATCAGAGTTTTTCTTGCGATTTGTGCTGGAGCTCTCAGGAAACATACAACATGTAGGACTGGGACCAGCAGTGGTTACCTTGCTGCCCTAGGAAAAGATTCTATCTAAAAGCAAAGCTAAACAGAGGCAGGTGGTGTTGGATGAGAGCAAGAAAGGAGACTGAGAGAGCTGATGCCATTGACTGCATTCCTGGAGGTTTACACGTGGAAGGCACTATATCTATCTATCTATCTATCTATCTATCTATCTATCTATCTATCTATATATATAGTGATGGAATGTATGACTTTATTGGACAAAGAACAGCCAAAAAAAAAATCAGGGAGGAAAAATGGAGCATGGCACATCTGGGACTTTAAATGTTTGTAGTAGCTGAGGTTTCAGGGTGCTGGTTGTTTAGTGGCAGGGATGAGCTGAAAGTACATAAGGGACTGATTATGAGAAGGACCTTGATTGCCAAGTTAAGGAGCTTGGATTTGCTCCTGAAGGCAATAAGGAGCCATTAAAGGCATTTAAGCAGGCATCTGACATGGCTAGATTTGCCCAAAGTTGATCTGTGTTGAGGAAATATGTAAAGTTGGAATAATTTTTAAATATCAACATTGCTGTTTCCATTCAGAAGCATCAAATCAATAGTAGGAAAATTTGAAGGTCTAAATCTAATCTTAAAGATCAATTTAAAAAAAACTGAGTTTATCTTGTCATTTATGATATTATAAAACAGTGTGGAGACATTGTTATGAATATATCGATTTGATCTTAGAGATTCCAGTTATATTATAAAAGCTAAGTTAGCAAATAAAAAGCACTGCAACTGCTGAAATCTGAATCAGTAGAAATAACTAAATTTAGAAAATAGAAGAATTAACTTTAGAGTGAGGTACTACAATGGGAATTACTTTGGTTCTATTGTTTCAGAATAGACAGCCATATTCAGAAATCAATTAAACCATAAATGTTGTGTAAATATTCTGTATATTTAAGATAATGCAAACTGTAATACCTGTATATCAAGTGCACTCAAATTTAAATAATATTATTATAATATTAATATATTAATATACAGTACTTTTCAGTGTGAAAAGTTCTTTTCTATCTATGTTTGCTAATCCCAACATCTCTGTGATTCGGGCTCTGCAGCTTACTTTACAGATAAGAAAACTGAGGCTCGAAGATGGTAGTACTAATGTGCTCAAGGGCACACAGAGAATCTGGCCAAACTGAGATTTGTATGTGACTGAATCTAAAGCCCAGGAGTTTTTGGTTTGTTTTGGCTTCAAATACTGTATTCCTTGCTTTTCAAGACAGCGTAACAGCTGACCAAGGGCAGCCAGGTAGCTGAGTCAGGAATTAGGTGTCTACCCTGTACGGTGGATGCTTGGGGTGAGTCTGGCACAGTCTAGTGGAACCAGAGCCTTGCACTGCCCTTCTGCAAGTGAGCCTTGTCCTTAGGCTTTTGATTGCAGTATCTGGTAATACTGCAGATTACTGCAGACACTGCAGTATTACTGCAAATACCTCTGGTATTTCAGTTCCCTGAAGGAGAGTAATCTTGCGCTGGATCTTTCGCCCTTGAGTCTTTTTTCTCTTTTACTTCTCCTTGCCAGCCAAGATAAAGGTTAGAATATCTTCCCAGTATTAATGTGACTAAGCACCCAGTTCATATGAGTGACTACATTCCTTCCGATGGGTTGATAACCAAGTGTCAATATTTTTCACCCAACTTGAGGCATTTCATTGTCTGAACTCTTGCTGTAGACTTGGTTAGGTAAGAATGCCAGTCTAAATCAACATGGGGCCACACAGGCTTTTGGATGCTGGATTTTCACTTAATGCCTGTTCCCTCAGGGATGAGTACTTAGAGCTCCTGGATGCCACCGTGTCTTATGCGTTTTGGTGCCAGCAGTACCCCTTCTCTCTGTTGCCTGGCTAACTCCTACCCAGTCTTCTACTCTCAGCTCACGCATTTCTTTCTCCCCAAACCTTTCCAGACAGCATTAGTGTTAATTTAGGTTTCTCTTCTGTGAGTTCCCACTTGTGTTACAGTGGATTTCACATTGTATTGCAAATGTCTATTTCTCAGACTCAGCAACGTCTTAGATGCGGGGCCTGTGTTTTCGTCTTTTTAGTTCCAGGGCCATTTATAAAGAGTCTGGAGCCAGTGAATGTCTGTGGGACTAAAGACTGACTGCCTGAGTGAAAACAATGGGACTTTGAAATAATGAAAAAACAAATAAAATCCCTAAATATATGTCTTACATGTATAGACAATTTCTATGAATAACTTACACTTTTGGCCTTTAGAATTATTGGAAGAGCCTCTTGGTGGACATGTACTAGGAAACACAGGCAAAGAGAAATGAACTAATATTTATTTAGGACCTTGTCCTAGGACTGATTAGAACTGGCTTATGTATATGTTATCGCATTTGATCTTTACAGTAATTCCATAGGCAAATATATTCTATCTCTTCCTTTTATGAATGAACTAAGTTTTAAAGAAGTTGAATTACCTTTCACTAAATTCTAACATTTAGTAAGTAAAAATGGGACAGGATCACAGGAGAGAAGGCTCAAAAGTCTGATAGACTTAAATTTTAATACTTGCTCTGCATGTTATGTCTAAAATTTGGGGTATTCATTCTCCCTAAGATTCTTCTGTGTATATGCACATTTGTGTATATGGGCACATTTGTGTGTATGAACCATGGACCTGAGAATGCCTAATTATGAGTTTGTTGTAAAGATAAATGAGCTGATACACATAAAGTGTGACCAGATGGTGATTATTCTGCTTTCAAAGCCCAATAATTACTGAGTACTATACAGTCTTCTCTCTTCTCACTATACTAAGCTTTCCTCAGGAAAAGTCACTGCCATATTGTGGATATCAGTGAACAGTTTGGGTCTTCATTAGCTGAAAAGTGGGCAAAGGAACATCCTCAAACCATTCCTGAGGGATTTTACTCCTAAGATGTTCCTTGAAGAATGATAGCAGTCCAAGGCAGACCTAGAAATGAGCTCCTGTCTGTAATGCTCCCAGGAAGATCCAACCCTGGGACAATGCTTGGACCAACCAGGGTAGTGTCTCATCCACTGTACCCTGACATGTAGGACATTTGACTACATTGGATCGTGTTTGAATTGACTTCATTGTGGTCTCTGTGTACTGGCAATTGCTTTAGCTATTTGGAGTTCTCCAGAGCAAAGAATCCAGCAAGGAGTACTCTTAGCATTTCCAGGCACCCTGCTAGTGTAGAGCTAATGAGATCCGTCTGAGGGATCTCATCATTACCCTTTATTTTTGGAGGGTAAGGACCAAGTCCAGGGCTTGGATAGCTCTCTTCTATTTCTTTAGCTCCCCTCACCCACAGAGCACCAGCTGACTAACTCACTGAGGTAATCCACAAAAACGAAGAGGAAAAAAAAAAATGCCTATCTAGTACATATGACATGGAAATACTGCCTACATGTGGAAAAAGTTTAAAAAATGTGACAAAGTAATAAAGTCTCTTTTTATAAATTGGAGAATATTCATCAGAGAAAGTTAAGGCGAAAAATCAAGGGAGATAAAAACATTTCTCTGTCTGTAGTGGCTGTCAAGGCATTGTGCTTACGGATGCTACATTAACTGCCTAAAGCATGCTCCTGTGCTTCTTAAGGCAGTACAAGCTTTCAGGACCAAGTGGAGCTGCACTTCACAGTTCCTCTTAATGAAGTCAGTGTGAGCCCTCTGAACAGAAACGCCTCAAAGGATGTGGAATGGAATGAGAATCAGGTTCACCCAAAATGATAAAAACCATACAGATGAAGTAAAAGAAATTTTACCTTAGAGCATTGACAAAGATTGTCTCGGCTCCTTGGGGAGCTCAGTCCTGTGTTGGCAGCATTCATGGTAGAATTTCCTTTGTGGAACTTGGCTTTCTAAAAGCCGCCAAAACTTGAATCAAAGGGTCTTGTGAAAACAGAAGTTGGCATTTTTTAAACTTTATGAGTTATTAGGGAAGTCCCCTCAAATGAAATTAACTTTAGATCATGGAAAACAATGGCAAAAGCCTAGAAAACACAATTCATGCACTTCAGATGAGCTAAAATATAATAGTTAACTCATTGAGTGGGTGGAGAGGGTTTAAGAATTACTTTTAGAAGGGCTAAAACAGTTCAGAGCTATTTCTTAAAAATATCTTATTTCATTGCAGAAAGATCTCTCCCTGCTCTTATTGAAGATTTGGCTCTGTTAGTCATGATTTCTTACCCTTACCTACACTCTATGATTCATTTTTTTAATAACATTCTCTGTTTTATGAAAAGCTTTTTTTCTTTTCTTTTTTTAAATCCAATCTTACCTGTGATTAGTCCTGCCCTACTTTCTCATGTCACCTTCAAAAAGGTGGTAAAGCCCAAGTTTCCTCCAAAAATAGACATTATTTGAGTCTCCTTGTTCTATAGCTGTGGTGTCATTAGGGACTTAGGTGGCAGTGCAGATACTAAGAAGAAATATGTCATTTGGTTCTGAGGTCAGCCTAGTTTAGGGAGGAAAGAGCAGTCTGGTGGTGAAACACCCTACAAAATAATATCTCTGATTCAACTCACAGAAAGCTCGCTGGAATTAAAAGACACCACCAATATTTTTTTCCTGCTCATCAGGGCTGTATCTATCTGACCTAGATTATCAGACTGTGAAAAGTGGATATGAGTCCTCTGCAAAGTAAAGTCTTAAGGTCTTGGGACTGAAAAGAAGCTTAAGATCTTCCTATTGCAAAACTTCTAATTCTTGGATCTGTCTTCAATAATTTCTCCAGGTGGTTCTCTAGTCTTTTCAGATAGATTTCTAACAAAAAACCTAGTAGTCATGGGAATGTGAGCTCTTTGAGGGCATGGGGACTGCTTTTTTTCTCCCCCACTGTTATCATCTCTTGGATCTAAACAGTACTTAGTATCTATTATAACCTTACTAAAAATTTGATGAATGAATTAAAGAATGAAGGACCACTCTGAACTACTCTTAACTGCATAGTAATTTTGGCATAAAAACATATATGTGACCTACTTTCTTTCTACTCCTTCTCTAGCCATCTCTCCTTTACCCCTTCCTCCTCCTTTCCTTGTGTGGCAGGCATAGAAATCACCTATCCTAGAAACAAGAAGCTAACACTTAGCTGTCTGTACACCCAAGGTAACTTCTTATCTGTTCTTGTCATTAATGTGTTTAAAGAAGACTAATTTAATACAAATTAAGGGGTCACTAGCTTGGTGACCCATTTTACTTAAGTTCTACGTGTCTCAGTTTTTTCATCTGTAAAATGGAGATAATAATTGCAACTCCCTGAGATGTCTGTGTGAATACCCAGTGCCATATTGTATATAAAGTACTTCACAACGGTACCTGACATATAGTTGGCACTCAATAAACATTAGAAAGTTGATGCCTTATGAAATAGTGTTTACTACGTTTATTCATCTTTGACTATTCTGGTTATTTCTCACTGCATAACAAATCACTGCTTTCATTTTTCTGTACATTGATTGAGCTCAGATGTGTGATTCTCACTATGGTTTCTCACATGTGTAAGTGAGGACCCAGAGACATCTGAATACTTGCCTGAATTGGATGTCTAAGAGGGCACACAACATGGCTGGCAACTGAAGCTGGCTGTTGACTGGGAGCTCAGCTGAGACTATCAATTAGAGTGTCTACATTTAGCCTCTCCAGGTGGTTTAAGCTTCTCTAAGCATGATGGCTAGGTCATGAAAGGGATCATCCCAAGAGCGAGCATTACAGGTGACCCAAATAGATGTAGAAAGGCTTAATATGCCCTAGCATCAGAAGTTACATGCTGCAACTTCTGCCATATCCTGTTGATCCAAGCAGTCACAAGGCTTGCCTGGATTCAGTGGGGTGGATAGATTCCATCTCTTGAGTGCCAGAGTGACAAGGTTACATCACAGAACAGCTTGTGAGAGAGAGAGAAATTGTTGCCATCTTTGGAAAGTTTCATCAGCCACATTGACTATCAATTTTTTTCCTTTATATTTGAGATTAAATTCATTGCTTTATTATTTTTCTTCTGAAACATTTAAGGCCGTATAGAAAAGTTTCAACCCTCAAACCCTCTTTTTATATGCTAAACTTTCAAAAATCTGCAGATTATTTAGTGGCTTTAGCGAACATTTTCTGGATTAATATTATAGATGCTTCAATTTTTCTGTAGAAAAACATGGTTTAAAAATCTTTTGATATTGATATTGTTCTTAGGGGTTGAATGCAGTGACTGAAATAGCTTTAAAAAACGTGGTTAAGAGCAATATACCAGTCATGGTTTGTTTCATCGCATTGAGTTAAATAGTGTAACTGGCCATTTGTTTCACTCTTTTACCTTCAGATCACCCAACAAAAAGACATTTGAATTAAAATAATTCATACTATGTGTTACTTGGTTATTCATATCCATATCTCTAGTCTTTCACAGTCCCAACATAATAATGTATAATATTTTATAGTCCTCAGTGGCTCACATAGCATTTTCACATGCAATATCTCACTTGATCTGTATAATACAACTATGTTACCTAAGTGTATGGTATTTCTGCCTTCCCATGAAGGTACTGAAACTCAGAGAGGTTAAAAGATTTTTCCAACAAGGGAGCGGGGATTCGAGTTACAGGTATCCACTCTTCGCAAGTTTAAAAATATTCATTCAGTTATCAAATTTCTTTTTTTAATAAATTTTATTTATTTATTTATTTATTTTTGGCTGTGTTGGGTCTCCGTTGCTGTGTGTGGGCTTTCTCTAGTTGTGGCGAGCGGGGGCTATTCTTCATTGGGGTGCATGGGCTTCTCATTGAGGTGGCTTCTCTTGTTGCGGAGCACGGGGTCTAGGTGCATAAGCTTCAGTAGTTGTGGCTCAAGGGTCAGAAGTTGTGGCTCACAGGCTTAGTTGCTCCGTGGCATGTGGGATCTTCCTGGTCCAGGGCTCAAACCCGTGTCCCCTGCATTGGCAGGTGGATTCTTAACCACTGCACCACCAGGGAAGCCCCTCATTCAGTTTTCAAATTTCTGATTCTTTTCCTTATAGAAATCAAAATTAGTATAGGTCCAACACTCATTCCAAACATCTGTCATTTGGCTAACACCAATATAGTATCTAGAAAAGCTGTAATTATTTTCCCAGCTTCCCTTGTAACTAAGTGCTACCTTGTAAAACATTTTCAACCAATAAGACATAAATGGGGGTCTTCTAGGAGGATTCTGGAAATATTTTTATTCATTTGTTGAAAAGAAAAGGTAAAGCTGATTCTTTCCTTTCCACTTGCTTCCCATCGTGACTGCAGTAAAAATGATCAGGACTGCAATCATTATCTAGTGACTGTGAGGAAAAGACATGAAAACTATAGGCATGCTGGTTCTGACATTGTTGAGCCACTAATCCAATGACAGCAATCAACTTCTTCCAGATTATTTTCTAAACAAATATATGTGTTAAACAAGTCCAGTCTTCTTGGTTTAAGCTGATCACGGTTGGGTATTGTTACCACCAACAGAACACATTTTCCCTCCAAAATTTTCCTTCCTTCCTCCCTCCCTCCCTTCCTTCCTTTTCCTTTTTCTTTTTTTCTTCAGCCTGTGATGCGTATTGGAAGGTGTGAGTGATACTAAAGAAGAAGTAGCCTATTTGAGAGGAGTTCAATGGATATTGTCAAGAGATTCTATTGGTAAACTTTCATTTTTAGGAAGAGAAATCAACAGAGACAAAGTAATGAGAATGATAAAGCACTGAACCTAGAAATACTCTAGTTGGCTAACAAGTTATAGAAATACTATTTATCCTCTTATCTGATTTACTCAACACAAATACTTAGTACATTAATTGTTTAATTAATTAATTAATTACTATACCACCAGGAATAAAAATTGGCCATAAGTTAGCCATAAAATTGGAAAGATATTTGGAAGTATTTTGTTGTTGCTGTTTTGGGGAAGTACACAGTGAACTGCCGATTCATTATGGTGTTACATAAACCATGCTGTTGTGCCCAAAGTATCAATATCTGTAAAATAACCAAATATAAGTATACGTTCTGATAAAGATTGATAATGTGTTCATTTCGGTTAGTCACATCTCTTACATTACCCTTTTCTTCTCCTACACTTCAGCTTGGGACATGTAAAATTTCTCGTTGGATGCTTGTATATACTATTCCTTCTGCCTGGACTCTACTTCCTTTTTTCATTGGTTAGCTTCTAATCATCCTGCTAATCTCAGTTAAGGCTTTACTTCCTCCGAAAAGATTTCCCTGACACATAAGTTTAGCTGCTTTTTCCATATGCTTCCTCAGGTCTTTCCTCTGTCATAACCTGCAGTTTCTTTTTTACTTGTCAATTCCTTGCTATACTCTAAGTTCCACGAGGATAAAGATAATACCTTTCATCTTTGTATCCTCAGAGCCTTTCCTGGTACACAGTGGGTACTTAAAACTTGTTGTGTAATTGACAGAATCAATTTAATTATCCTTTTATAATTCTTACATGTGCTTTAAACACAAAGTCTTTAATTAGTTGAAAGAAACAAGTCTAGATTATTAAATTCACTTGTATGATTTTATTTTTGTCATCATGACTGAAAGAAATAATCCTTTCTTTTGAAGTTTTCCTCCTTTTTATATTCAATACAGACTCTTGTCTAATTTTCCAATTTCTTCTTTGACATTCTTTATATGTGAGAGAGCTATCAGTCTTCTCGTTTGCCAATCTTTGTTTGCCAAGTGTGAATGTTCAAAGCCAGAATAATTTCCACATAACATATACTACATTTTCCTACCTAAAAGTTCAAAGAGAAACACTATGCTTGACATGATTTAGTTTTGCAAATATGTGTAGCCTGCTTTAATATGTGAAAACATTTTTCATTAGGTTCCTGAGGGGGACAATTATATCTCACTGGATATACATCTCTATTTTAACAAAGTGTTACTCATTCCAATTTTGTTTTGTTTTGTTTTGTCACCTAGTATCTCAAAAGAATACATATTCTTAAGTATAAATATTCCTGAGATGGATTTCACAGTACATAAGATAGGTGGTTTTAAAACATCTAATATGTTGAAACTGTTTAAACCTAATTTTAAATTCATTCCTGGGTTTTCTTTTGCAAGATTTTTGTCAGATTTGCATAACATCAACTAATGGCCAAATCAATATTCTAAAGTTCAAATCTCCTTCATTCACCTTTCAAATTAGCAAATTGATCTATTTTTTCCTTTGCTAACCTCATATTTTTCAATTCATTTATACAATTATTTTCATTTTCCTTTTGCGTTTTATTTTCTGGTATGGCATCTCTGACAGTATTGTTTTATTTATATTATTTTTATGTCATCTTGAATAATTGTGACTCTTTTCAATTATTCAGCTCTTAGAACACTTCAAAATTGAAACTCATTAGCCTGCTTGCTTTTTTTTCTCCTCATATTTGTAGGGAGAGATAATGATACATAGCTCCTTCTTCTCCAGTACTCCTTTGCTAACGGAGAGTCTCAGACACCATTGGATTGCTTAAGCAATGCTTGGACACCATTTTTTAAAATTTATTTATTTATTTATTTATTTTTGGCTGTGCTGGGTCTTCGTTGCTGCGTGCGGGTTTTCTCTAGTTGCGGTGAGTGGGGGCTACTTTTTGTTGTGGTGCACGGGCTTCTCATCGCGGTGGCTTCTCTTGTTGCGGAGCATGGGCTCTAGGCGCGTGGGCTTCAGTAGTTGTGGCACACGGGCTCAGTAGTTGTGGCTCACGGGCTCTAGAGCGCAGGCTCAGTAGTTGTGGCGCACGGGCTTAGTTGCTCTGGGGCGTGTGAGATCTTCCCGGACCAGGGATCGAATCCGTGTCCCCTGCATTGGCAGGCGGATTCTTAACCACTGTACCACCAGGGAAGTTGGACACCATATTTTTACTCTTCCCTTTCATTAACTCTCCATATGAAATAAATCTCAAAATACTCTCCATTTTACTTTCTCAGTATCTGTTGCATGAGTCCATCTCTCCTCCCCTCTGCTACTGTCCCACTGGGCTTTCATCATTTCTCATCTACCTTTATGAGAAAACCTCCTAACCATTTCTACCTTCCCATCCTACCACATATTCTACCAGGTAATGTTTCCAAAGATTACTTTGGAAATCTCATCATTTTAGTTCTCTGCGTGCAATCACACAATTATTTCCGTCTCTCATGGGAAAAGGTAAAGTTCCTTAATGTGGTTAGACCTCAGTCCTCCTGAATTTTTTTCAAACAAAACTTCAAACAAGTCTTATTCTTTTGCCTTCCTGATCTCCTGACCTTTTGCATAAAATGGTTCCTTTGGCTGGAAAACCCTCTTCCCTAACCCCATTGCCCCACCCACTTTCTCTTTCTTCCCAAGGCTAACTCAGCCTTCAGGTCTTAGCTTCAAAAAGCTTTGGAAGCCTAGCCTCCACCCTCTTCTCCCAAGTAGGATGCTTAGTTCCCAGCCTGGGTTTTCACGTGAAGTCTTATACTTCCCTTCTCCTAACTCTTAGCCTACTGAACTAGTATGGCCTCTTGGTGTGCCTTTCACATTGTTGGAAATTCTGTGAGGTTAGACCATCTGTATTTTTTCCTACCTTGTCCCTGATTCAAAGCACATAATTATTATTTATAAAATAAATTAATTCTCAAAAGTTACTTCCTGAATAATTCCTTTAGGTAGGTAAAAATGCTGTAATTCTTTTCTATCAATGTTATGAGTGTTCTAAAATTATTAATCTGAAGTCTATATTTTTACCTTTCTCACAGCTCTCTTAGTGTTTCAGACTACACAATCTTACGATGACTATCTTTCAAATTGTCTTTCTTGAGAAAAATGAGTCACTGTTTGATTTTTATGTGCACTGACAGGGACCTCAAATTGTTACTTTATTATGCATAGCTCATAGTGCCTTAGATTTATTTAACTGGAAAAGTCCATATGTGTGGTTTCTAATTCTGCTAATATAATGCTGTTGGGCCAAGGGGAGGTATAGAAAAGTTTCAAAATTACTTGCCATTTCTATTAATTAATAATTGGTTCAGCTCTTCTTAGTAAAAATGCAATATCCCTTTAATTATACTAAGATCCCTCTATTGTAGAGTGCAAATAAGGTTAAAAGCTATGTGGCATACTATTTTAAAGATAAAGCCTTGTACAAAAAGGTTTAGGGAATCAGTAACTGGTACTTTGTCAGTACATAAAATAATTATTACCTCTCTAATCTAACAGAGAATATTTTATATGATGGGAAAGTGGGATTAAATAATTGCCTCCTCAAGGCAAGTTTCTCTTGACTTAAAGCTACCAGTATGAGAGAGAAGAGAAATAAGTTTAAATTAACACAACATTAAAGACAATAATTTAGGGTAACATGTTTTCAAAGTTGTATTTTATTGGTGAAATTTCACAATCCACAGAACATGAAATAGGATACTTACCTTTTGTAAACTCACTGTACTAGGCTAAAGATGGAAATTCTTTTATAGATGCATCTTTCTTTCCAACTTCAAATCCTTCAGGAAGCTTAATTTTAATTAATTGAACCTGAATTCACTTACCAATAGTATTAAGACATTGAGTTCAAATATCTAGCCATGAAGTGGTTTCTTAGGATTTTTTGGGAGGCAACTCACTCGCCTCCTCAAATTCTTTCCTTTGTCCGGTTAACTAACTACACTCTAACTACCAGCTCTAGTCTTTTTGTACTTAACACATTCACCAACCTCTACTTACCTTATTCATCATATCCATGTAGTGTACCCCTATTTGGATATCAGCAGATCCTCTCTTTTCTGCTCATAAAGAGTAAGCCCTATCCAACCTTGTTTGTGCTGTGTGGTCCTGCTCACCCACCCTCATGGCCTTCACATGCCTGCTTTGTTGAACCTCTGTATATCGAGTACTTTGTGCTATCTTGTATATGGTGGATGCACAATTCATTTATGAGTGCCTAAATGAATGATTGAATGCCTGACTCGAGCTGGGTTCATCAAATCCTCTCACTTGAAAATTACAACTGAGAAACATGTTACTGAGAATTGGTGGCTAAGTCGCAGTAATCGTAGAGCCCAAGGGGGAAAATCTACAGGTTGCTGATGCTAAATTAACCATACCTGATCAGGTTCCTATTCCAGTGAAGTGTGGTTGCCAGCTCGCTTTAGACTATGAGAGGTACTCCAGTATATATCTTGTAATCTCTATTGTACAATTGCTTTCCTTGCAACCACTAATTCACGCACTCTCAACCATCACTTTTATCTGAAAGTGTTTGTTTGAGTGTGAATGGGTAGCAATAGATTACACATATACACACATATATGAGTATATATTGTATTCCTCTAAAAAAAACATGAAGCAAACACAAATGAAATACATCATCTACAATAGTGTATCTGTTAATGCATGTTGTTTATCAACCTGGAATTACATATGGATTTATTACTTTTTGTATGTGTCTCTTGGCATCAGATATATGTGTCTCTGGACATAAAAGTTTGAGAAGGCATATATTTTAAATCAGTATAGGTTATCTATGTGCAAATAGATGTACTCAGGACAATATGTGATTTTAGTGTAAGCTACCATTTATTATATGCTCTTTTATGGATTGAAAGCCACTGTGCTCCCTTTTATCTTTTTCATATTATGGAAGGATTTTATTACTCTATTTATTTTGTGTTTGTGTCTTGTTTTCATTAACTTAAAGATCAATCTATTTTTAAAAGGTGGTCTGAAGAACGACGAAAAAAATGAACTTTTTAAGCTACTTATTCTTTGCTTCTTCCTCTTTCTCCTCCTCCATTAGTTGTATTTGTTCTGGTTCATTGATCAAATTAGGCATTTTATGTTCAAAATGTTTCTATTTAGAATTTCTTCCACTTGAGAGATGAAAGTCTTAAATAGTTTCCTTTCTATTCTATTTCCTTCATATTAAAACAGTGTAGCCACTTTGACCATGCCATTTTGATTAATCTTTCTTTAATATTATAGACCCTTTTAAAAACAGAATATTCTGTTTGCTGATTATCAAATGATATTTGGATCTTTAATTTCTGGTTATTTTTTCATAAACTGGAAATAATGAAGAGATAATAGATTACTCGAAATTTGTACTTCCTTCTAAAACAGAAACTTAAAACATTTCTAATAATTATGAATATATAATTGTGAATAAGAGTGGATACACTTTCCTGCTAGGAAAGGATGTTTTCAAGGTGTACAGATGAGAGACTCAAGATTCACCTAGAGTTTCTTGTAATAAGTCTCATTCTAGGCTTGCTAATTATCTTTTAATGGAAAGCAGCTCCAAGTGTCTGCATCCCCTATAACCTAGAATTCTAATTCCATTATTGCATTTTACTTTATATGTGGGATGGAATGACGACATGAGAATATTTCAAGATTTGGTGCTAGAATTTTCCCATCTCCAGTCTCAGGAATATTGTTGGATGTTTGTTTTTCCCCAAACATCAGAATATTCTGAAGATGATTTTTCAGTAGGGCAAAGATAGGTGCCATTCCAAGGGAACTGGCTTATGCTTTATTGTGGCAAATGCTTCTTCCTTTGGGAAGGTCTACCTCTACCAACACAGTTCCCAAAATGTCCTTCCTCTCCAACATTGTCACAGCCAGTCATCCCCCCCCACCAATAAATCTATAAATTTCAGGTTTTTCTTTAATAAGAAAAATCAGTTGTATCCCGCTGAATGTATATCATGGATAAGTACACTCCAGTATATTTCTGCTAGTATGTTTACCAAGGGGTATAGTTAAGAGCCATATTTACAGTGGTATTTGAATGGAGTTAGTCCTTATAATTTTATCATTTTAGATAAGTTTATGTTTCTTGGTTTCAGTTGGTTTATCATAGTAGTCTATCTTGCTTTATTGTCTTTTAAGGTATTCCAAGATGGGTCAGGAATTTGGGTGTTCAAGGTTAACCTGGTAGTCTGAAGGGGGTGAGGGTATGTGTCAAATGAGGTAGGACTGATTTAGGTGCCAAATCATGGTAGCCTGTGATGTAGTTATGATCTGTCATTGTGTACAATTTCCTGCACTCTCATACAGCCAAGACAAAGTTTGTTATATATTGGAGATGGCAGTACCGGAAATAGGTAAGAAATTTTAGTTTCTTCTTGAAGTTTATAAGACTATTTTCAAGTAAATGATTTTCTAAAGAAATGGGTCTTTGGTGAGACACCAGGGAATAATGGAAATAGATTCAGAAAAATGCCACAAGCTTATTTTATTGATTACATTCCCATGAGTTTAAATGTAATTTTTAATTAGAGTGTATTACTGAAAATACCTTTTTCTATTTATTTAAAAATATCGACCATATTTTGACCCTTTTAACTTATAGCTAGAGTGACAGAGTCTGTGAAGGGTTTAGAAAAAAATCAATCTATGATCTGCCCTTGACATGATTAGCCATTTCCTGAATAAGTGATAGTAACACTTTAACGGGTTAAGACTGTCCGTGTTTTTTCTCAAATCAAGTGTATTAATATTTAATTTACAAAATTGTTAAACTGTACAAAATACATTTGAAAAATCCACCACTATTTTTCCATATTTAATGATGTTGATTTTAGGAAAAGATGATGACATAAACACTAAGATACAATGATGAGTATATGTGAAGTATATAATTGGTATATTTATCCAAACGATTCAGTGCAATTATTATCTTTGCTTGATAAACTGCAATAAAAATGGACTTGTTATTGGCATTTACATGATGTATCTGAATTTATTTTTTTAATTGAAGTATAGTTGATTTACAATGTTGTATTAGTTTCAGGAGTACAATATAGTGATTCAATATTTTTATAGATTATACTCTATTTAAATTTATTGTAAAATATTGGTTATATTCCCTGTGAAATATATAAATCCTTGTATCTTATTTCTTTTATACCTAGTAGACTGTAACTCTTAATCCCTTTCCTCTATGTTGCCCCTCACCCCATCCTTCTCCCCACTGATAAACACTAGTTTGTTCTCTGTATCTATGAGTCTGTTTATTTTGTTATATTTATTTATTTTGTTGTTTCTTCGGTTTGTTTTCTTTTAGATTCCAAACAAATAAGTGAAAACAGAACATTTGTCTTTCTCTGTCTGACTTAGTCACTAAGTATAATACTCTCCAGGCCCATCCATGTTGTTGAAAATGGCAGAATTTCATTCATTTTATGGCTGAGTAATTTTCCATTGTATATATATTCCACAGCCTCTTTATCCATTCATTTGTTGACGTTTAGGTTGCTTCCATATCTTGGCTATTGTAAATGATGCTGCTATGAACATTGGGGTGTATATATCTTTTTGAATTAGTGTTTTCATTTTCTTTGGATATATACCCAGCAGTGGGATCGCTTTATCATATGGTAGTTCTACTTTTAATTTTTTGAGAAACCTCCATACTGTTTTCCCTAATGGCTGTACCAATTTACATTTCCACCAACAGTGAACAAGGGTTCCCTTTTCTCCACATCCTTGCCATATTTATTATTTGTTGTCTTTTTGATGATAGCCATTCTGACACGTGTGAGGTGATATCTCACTGTGGTTCTGATTTGCATTTCCATGATGATTAGTGTTTTTGAGGATCTTTTCATGTGCCTGTTAGCCATCTGTAGGTCTTTTTTGAAAAAATACCTATTCAGGTCCTCTGCTCATTTTTTTAATTGAGCTGTTTGTTTGTTTTTGATATTGAGTTGTATGAGCTGTTCATATATTTTAGATATTAACCTCTTATAATTTACAAATACTTTCTTCCATTCAGTAAGTTGTCTTTTCATTTTGTCCATGGTTTCCTTTGCTGTGCAAAAGCTTTTAAGTTTGATTAGGTCCCATTTGTTTATTTTTGCTTTTGTTTTCTTTGCCTGAGGAACAGATCCAAAAACAGTAGTAATAAAACTTATGTCAAAGAGTGGACTGCCTATGTTTTCTTCTAGGAGTTTTATGGCTTCTGGTCTTACATTTAGGCCTTTAATCCATTTTGAGTTTATTTTTGTGAGAAAATGTGCCAATTTTATTCTTTTACATGTAGCTGTCCAGTTTTCACAACATCACCATTGAAGAGACTGTCTTTTCCTCATTGTATATTTTTGCCTCCTTTGTTGTAGATTAATTGACCAGAAGTGTGTGGGTTTATTTCTGGGCTCTCTATTTTGTTCCATTGATCAATGTGTATGGTTTTGTGCCAATACCATATGGTTTTAATTACTCTAGCTTTGTAGTATAGTCTGAAGTCAAGGAGCATGAAACCCCCAACTTTGTTCTTTTTTTTCTCAAGATTGCTTTGGATATTTGATTTCTACTTTGTTTTCATACAAATTTTAGGATTATTTGTTCTACTTCTGTGAAAAACATCATGGGTATTTTGATAAGGATTGCATCAAATCTGTAGATTGCTATGATTGCTATAGACATTTTAACAATATTAATTCTTCCAACCCATGAACACTGGGTATGTTTCCATTTCTTTGTATTATCTTCAATTATCTTCATCAATTTCTCATAGATTTCAACATATAGGTCTTTCACCTCCTTGGTTAAGTTTATTCCTAGGTATTTTATTCTTTCTGATGTGATTGTAGGTAGGATTGTTTTCTTGCTTTCTCTTTCTGATAGTTAATAATTAGTTTATAGAAAAGCAACATATTTCTGAGTGTTAATATTGTATCTTGAAACTACTTTATTAGTTCTAATAGTTTGTGTTTTTTTTGTGGAGACGTAAGGGTCTTCTATAAATAGTATAGTATACTATACTATACTGGTGAGAGTGGGCATCCTCGTCTTGTTCATAATTTTAAAAGAAAAGCTTTCAGTTTTTCACCATTGTGTATGATGTTAGTGGTGCCTTTATTATGTTTCCAGATAATTTCCTCTGTACCAACTGTGTTGAGAGTTTTTTTCATGAATGGGTGTTGAATTTTGTCAAATGCTTTTTCTGCATCTATTGAGATGATCATGTGATTTTTATCCTTCATTTTGTTAATGTGGTGTGTATCACCTTAACTGCTTAGTAGATACGGAAACACCCTTGCATCCCTGGAATAAATCCCACTTGATCATAATGTATGATCCCTTCTATATATTGTTGGATTTAGTTTGCTAATATTTTGTTTGGGATTTTTGCGTCTATATTCATCAGAAATATTGGCCTGTAATTTTCTTTTTTTGGTGTCTTTGTCTTGTTTTGGTATTAGGATAATTGTGGCCATGTTGAGTAAATTTGGAATTATTCCTCCTTTTTCAATTTTTTGGAATAGTTTGAGAAGTTAGTTACTAGTTCTTCTTTATATGTGTGGTAGAATTCCCTTGTGAAGCTGTCTGTTCCTGGACTTTTGTTTGTTAGGAGTTTTTAAATTAATGATCCAATTTAAGTACTAGTAATTGGTCTTTTAGACTATATAATATATATATGTATATATTAATAAAAAATGTGTGTGTGTATGTATGTGTGTATATATATATATATATCTCCTCATTCAGTCTTGGAAGACTGTGTGTTTTGTTTCTAGGAGTTTATCCATTTCTTCTGGGTTATCCAATTTGTTGGCATATAACTGTTCATAGTATTCTCTTTGATTGTTTGTATTTCTGTGTTATTGATGACAACTTCTCTTTCGTTTTCTATTTTGTCTACTTGAGTCCTCTCTTTTTTGTTCTTAGTAAGCCTGGCTAAAGGCTTATCAATTTTGCTTATCTTTTCAAAAAAACAGGTCTTGGTTTATTTATTTAATTATTTATTTATTTTTTAAAAAATACATTTATTTATTTATTTTTGGCTGCATTGGGTCTTCTTTGCTGCGTGCAGGCTTTCTCTAGTTGCGGTGAGTGAGGGCTACTCTTCCTTGCGGTGCACGGGCTTCTCATTGCAGTGGCTTCTCTTGTTGTGGAGCATGGGCTCTAGGTGTGCGGGCTTCAGTAGTTGTGGCACGTGGGCTCAGTAGTTGTGGCTCATGGGCTCTAGAGCGCAGGCTCAGTAGTTGTGGTGCACAGGCTTAGTTGCTCTGCAGAATGTGGGCTCTTTCCAGACCAGGGCTCGAACCCATGTCCCTGCATTGGCAGGCAGATTCTTAATCACTGCACCACCAGGGAAGTCCCTCTTGGTTTTATTGATCTTTTCTATTGTTGCTTTGGTCTCTATTTTATTTATTTTTCTCTGGTTTTTATTATTTCCTCCCTTCTGCTGACTTTAACTTTTGTTTGTTTTTCTTTTTCTAATTCCTTTAGATGGTGGGTTAGGTTGTTTATTTGAGATTTTTCTTATTTCTTGAGGTATGCCTGTCCTGCTGTAAGTTTCAATCTTAGAACTGCTTTTGCTGCATCCCATAGATTTTGGAAAGTTGGATTTATATTTTCATTTGCCTCAAGGTATTTTCTGATTTCCTCATTGACCTTATTCATTCCTCATTGGTTTTTTAGTAACATATTGTTTAGTCTCCACATGTTTGTGTTTTTCCTTTCGTTCTTCTTGTAATTGATTTCTAGTTTCATTTCCTTGTGCTTAGAAAAGATGCTTGATATAATTTCTGTACTCTTAAATTTGTTAAGATTTGTTTTGTGGTCTTGCATGAGATCTATCTTGGAGACCATCCCGCATGCATTTGAAAAGAATGTGTATTCTGCTGGGTTTTTTTTGATGGTATGTGCTACGGATATCTATTTAGTTCAACTAAATGTGTCATTTAGGGTTGCTAATGACACATTTGTGTCATTTAGGGTTGCTAATGTGTCATTTAGGGTTGCTCTTTCCTTATTGCCTTTTTGTCTGGATGATCTGTCCATTGAAGTAAGTGAGGTGTTAAATTCCAACTATTATTGTATTATTGTCAATTTCTCTATTTATGTCTGTTAATATTTATCTTATATATTTAGATTCTAATTTATTAGGTGCGTATATCTTTACAGATGTTATATCCTATTCTTTATTGATCCCTTTATCATTATATAGTGTTGTTCTTCATCTTTTATTATAGTCTTTGTTTTAAAGTTTACTTTTTCTGATATGGGTATTACTATCCCAGATTTTTTTTTGTTATTTCCATATGTATGGAATATCTTTTTTCATCCCCTCAGCATATAGATGGGTCTTATTTTTTTATTTGATTAGCTTCCCTATGTCTTTTGATTGGAGCATTTAGTTCACTGACATTTAAAGTGATTATTGTTAGGAACGTACTGATTATTAATAGTGCCTCTTTGTTACTTGTTTTCTGGTTGTTGTGGTAGTTCTTCTCTGTTCTTCTTCTTCTGTTCTATTCCTTTACAGTTTGATATTTTTCAAGTGTTATCTTTGTGCTCTTTTCTCTCTAGTTTTTGCGTATCTGTTGTAGGTTTTTGATTTGTGGTTACCATGGGGTTGATATATGTTGACCTATAACTATATATACACTTGTTTTAAACCGATAGTCTTTTACTTTCAAACACAATCTAAAATATCTACATTTTTACTCCCCTTCCCCACATTTTGTGTTTTTGATGTCATATTTTGCAACTTCATGTCGATTCCTTAACTGTTTATTTTAGTTACAGTTGATTTTACAATTTTTTTTGTTTTTTAATTTTCACAGTAGCTTATTTAAGTGGTGAGCTGCAGTCTTTACTATATATTGGCCTTTATCAGTAGGATTTTTCCCTTCCTATATTTTCTTATTTCTTTTTGTAGCCTTTTCTTTTCCACCTAAAGAAGACCCTTTAATACTTTTAAGGTTAGTTTATTATTGATGAACTCTGTCAGTTTCTGCTTTTCTGAGAAGCTCTTTTTCTCTCCTTCAATTCTGAATGATAGCCTTGATGAGTAGGGCGTTCTAAGTTGTAGGTTTTTTCCTTTCAGCACTTTAAATATATCATGCCACTTTCTTCTGGCCTGCAAAGTTTCTGCTGAACAATCGGCTGATAGCCTTATGGGGGTTCCCTTGTTTGTGACTCTGTTTTTCTCTTGCTTGTTTTCTCTCTTTACCTTTAACTTTTTCCATTTTAATTATGATATGTCTTGGTATGGGTTTCTTTGGGTTCATCTTGTTTGGGACTTTGTGATTTCTGTACTTAGGTATCTGTTTCCTTTTCATGTTAGGGAAGTTCTCAGCCATAATTTCATCAGATATATTTTCTACCCCTTTCTCTCTTTTCCTTCTGAGACTCATATAATGCAAATGTTAGTAGGCTTGATGTTGTCCCAGAGACCCCTTCCCTTCAACTGGTCTATTTAAATTTTTTTTTCTTTTTGTTGTTCTAATTGGATGAATTTGATTATTCTATCTTCCAGATTGCATATGTGTTCTTCTGTATCACATAATCTGCTGTTAATTCCCTCTAATGTATTTTTCATTTCAGATACTGTGTTCTTAGCTCTGACTGGTTCTTTTTTATATCTTCTAGTTCTTTGTTAAGATTATCACTGTTCATCATTCTTTCCCCTAGTTCAGTTAGCATTCTTCTTATTATTGCTTTGAACTCTTTATCAGGTGAATTATTTTTCTCTGTTTCATTACTTTTTTTTCTTTTTCTTTCATTTGAAACATATTCCTCTGTCTTTTCATTTTGTTTTACTTTATCTGTCTCTATGAAATTAGGTGAACAGTTATCTATCCAGGTTTTGAAGGTGTGTCCTTGTGTGGGAACTTCTCTATGTAGTCTGTGTGTGTCCTTTGGCTTTGGTGGGAGAGATGAATCTGAAGTGAACACGGGCTGCTTCTTCCACTGGAGTGTGCTGGCAGCCAGAGCCTTGGTGGGAGGTAGGGCTGGAGTTAGAGGGGCCAGAGCCTGAGCCAGGTGCCAGGCAGGGCTTCTTCTACGCTCAGGGACCATCACCACTCTGTTGGGGGTGGGGTGACGCCTGAGGGTCTGGAGGAAGAACCCTGAGAAAGTGGGGTTCCTCTTTGGTGTGGTGGCAGTCTCTGCTTTCGTTTGGGGTATGGATGGGGCCTAAAGGCTTTGGGATGCACATCTGTGCTGGTTTTACCTTTTTCCTACTGTTCCCCCCTCCCAGTTACACCCAGGCATGGGAGCTCCAGAGACAGTATTCTCTGCCCTGGAGCTAGCCTTGCTCTCTTCTGAGTGTGTACCCCAAAGTGAGTGCTGGCTGGTGTATGAGCCTTGGTTCAGGCTGGGTCAGAGCCAGAGGGGTTAGTGCCACACTACTGAGCTGGGCCCACCCCCTCCCAAGTGTGCACAAGGACTTGCCTCAGGGATGGCAATCTCTCTCCTGGGGCTAGCTTCACTCCCTTCTGAGTGCCTGCAGGGATGCGTGCTGGCTGTGGAGGTCTCCTCCCTGGAGCTAGTCTTGCTTCCTCCTGATTGGGGGAACCAAAGTATGTGCTGGCAATGGCTGCCTCCATCCCAGACAGAGGCAGGGCCAGGTCTGAGCCAGCTCTGTTTCCTCCAAGTGTGCACACTTTTGTTGGTACTGGCAGCCTCTGCCTTAGTGACGAGCAACACTGGAGTAAGAGGGCCTGGAGCAGGAGCCCAGTGTGGGCTGGGGGGCTCTGCTGGGCTAGTCCTGGCAAGCTGGCCAGGGCCCCAGTTTTCAATCTGCTGTTCTGCCCTGTGACTGGGAGCCAGCAAGTCTGTGTGCAAACTCTTCAAGAGCAGAGTCTTGGTTTCTTACTGGCCTCCAGTAAGTCCCGTTTGTTTTCAAACAGCTAAGGTGGCTCATCTTCCCAATGTCAGCCCCAAGGCCTGGGGTGCCTGATATATGGCTTGAACCCCTGCTCCCCAGAGAAGATCCTTGAGCCTGTGATATCCCCCTCCTCTTCTGGGTCCCACGCTAGTGGTGTGGGTACCAATCAGATCGTTTTTCCTTCCTTCCTACCAGACTCTGTTTGGCTCTTTTTTTACAGTCTTGGTTGTAGAAGAGCTGTTCTGCTAGTCCTCAGGTGGATTCCAGCAAGAGTCGCCCTATATGTAGCTGTAGTTTTGATGTGTTCATGAGGGGAGGTGAGCCCAGCGTCCTCCTACTCTGCCATCTTGACCTCTCCCTGTGGAGAAGTGTCTAAGCTTTTTGGCAACGCAAACAATTTTTCTTTAACCTCCAAGTTGTTTTGTTTCTTTTTTTTAATAGTTTGGTGATGGAATTCTACATAAATCTGGGATTTCAAGATAGTAGATTGAATTTTAAATAGTTTGAAATTTGACAATATAATATAGAAATGATTGCAGCAACATGGATAGACCTAGAGATTGTCAGACTGAGTGAAGTAAGTCAGACAGAGAAAGACAAATATCACATGATATTACTTATATGTGGAATCTAAAAAAATGGTACAAATGAACTTTTTTACAAACTAGAAATAGAGTCACAGATGTAGTAAACAAACTTATGATTACCAGGGGGGAAAGTGGGGTGGGGGGGAGGGGCGGGGAGGGATAAATAGGGAGATTGGGATTGACATATACACACTACTATGTAAAAAATAGATAACTAATAAGGACCTTCTGTATAGCCCAGGGAACTTTTCTCAATACTCTGTAATGACCTGTATGGGAAAAGAATCTAAAAAAAGAGTGGATATATGTATATGTTTAACTGATTGACTTTAATGTACAGTAGAAACTAGCACAACATTGTAAATCAACTATACTCCAATAAAATTTTATTTTAAATGTAGAAATTATATATATATATATATATGTTTTGATCCTGGACCTATTTACTCTCAGATCAATTCTTTTTTTTTTTTTTCCTCAGAAAGGAAAATCATGGGAGGATTACCCCAGCAGGAGGTATTTCCCCTGTGTCAGCTGCCTTCTGGCCAGGGTTAGCCAATGAGAATTACAGGTTGACAACTGGAAGGCCCCAGAAGGAAGAATCTAGATTATTTCTCCCCTTTGCTCTCTGCTTCAGGCAGCTTCTCCAGCAATAGTTGTATCTCCTTCATGGGTCCAGCTCCTGCTAGAAAGGTCCACCTTGGCCCCAGACTCCTTGTAATCTAGGGCCCTGGGCCCAGATAATATCATCTACTCCTTTGTATTATCTCTTGAGCCTGTGGGTAGAAGTGGGTTCATGCTTTTGCTAATCTTAGTGTTGCTTCCTCTCCCCTATTTGGGCATTTAAGGTCTTCCATCATATGTATGACCAATTCCCTGCATTAAATTTTATCAGTTTCAAATTCTTAGTGGTTTCAGTTTCCTGGATGAACATTGGCTGATATGTTATTTATAATACATTTTAAAGAATAGTAACGTGTAACCCCAAATCATTATTATAAATTGGAAGATTCCTGATAGGTCAGCACTTGGGACATCTGCATTAGTTTAGCTTAGATAATATAAAGACAAAAAAAATCCATACAATTGGGGAATTCATCAAGATTCTTTTATAACAGGTCATTTTTTTTCTCCAATACTGTAAAGCACTGAAACTATTTCTATACTGGGAATTAACTGCTGCTGGTGGTGGTGGTATGAGCGTTTTATGTGTTTATGTGTGTATGTGCCTGTGTGTGTGTAAACACGTTGAGGGAACATTTGTTTAGTCTGCTTTAATGCTATTACAGCTAACATTTGTGTGTGTTTGTTTTCTTATCTCAGCTCTGGTAAATCCATGAAAAACAGATGAAAGCCAAACCTTTCATTATTTCTAAATCCCTGATTATGCCATGTTTCTCCTAAAATGTGTCCCGAAAGAGTGAGAGAAGCATCTGTAACTACATACAGGTTATGTCGTAGTCCCCTTAGTAACATTTTGTCCATATGGAGCTTAATTCTGTAAACTACCTATAACTAGGTATAAAGTTCAGACAGAAAATAGCAATTTATCACAAGTGTCCAACTGGTTTCTTCTTCTTAGTGGTTATTCCCTAATCTGAAATCCAGCCCATTCACTGCCCACTTACATTTTTGAACTGTAAAATCAATAATAAATAGCAAGAACATTCCCCTAAGAGATTAGCCATGCATTCCAACTGGAAAGAACAAGTGAAGGGCACTGCCATAGAACTGTGTGCTTGGAATTCAGTGTAGGAAATAAAATATGGAAAAATGGGAATGCT
Organism: Balaenoptera musculus; assembly: GCF_009873245.2. Lineage (NCBI taxonomy): Eukaryota > Metazoa > Chordata > Mammalia > Artiodactyla > Balaenopteridae > Balaenoptera > Balaenoptera musculus. Next base: position 24,237,158 of record NC_045787.1, on the reverse strand, counting down.
CCTTTAATCAAGTTAATCAATAATGCAATGTAAGATTAAGTTTAAAATTCCACCTAAATCCAGAAATGCTCTTTAAAAGCAAATATTTAGAGAAATAAGTTTTTAATTAGTGTAATCTCAGAAATAGTTTTTGTATATTTTACTGACTTATTGATCTTCCTTTAATATAATTGAAACTGACCAGTTTAAAGAACACATTTTGAGCCCTCTTCAAACTGAAGGCTTGAAATCTGCCTTAGAATGTTGATACATTGCTCTCTGAGGAAGTGCATTATTAATTCCAAATGCATATCCAACAGAACTGTGCTATGTAGAAATATTTCAACCCAAGATACTCAATTTCCTATCTGGCTTAATTATTTATTTATTTATTTATTTTATAGAAGCCTTTTTTTTTTTTTAAATTAATTAATTAATTAATTTATTTTTGGCTGTGTTGGGTCTTCATTTCTGTGCGAGGGCTTTCTCTAGTTGCGGCAAGTGGGGGCCACTCTTCATCGCGCTGCGCAGGCCTCTCACTATCGCGGCCTCTCTTGTTGCGGAGCACAGGCTCCAGATGCGCAGGCTCAGTAGTTGTGGCTCATGGGCCTAGTTGCTCCGTGGCATGTGGGATCTTCCCAGACCAGGGCTCGAACCCGTGTCCCCTGCATTGGCAGGCAGATTCTCAACCACTGCGCCACCAGGGAAGCCCTTAATTATTTTTGTATATGAGTATATGTGTGTATGCATGTATGCGTATATATGCACACACATATACATGTTTGAGAGCATATATGTATTTATATATTGTACATACCTATATATACAAGTATACATGTATATTATATATAATATATAAACTTAAACATATATAAAAATACATACATACATGCACACACATATACAATTTAGCATAAATTGTTAAATGATAGGGTATCATCTTCCTCTCATGTCCTTATATCCATTGTTTATTTTTTCCCCATAAATGTATTAATAGGAAAATGACATAAAAAATCCATTATTAAAGAAATGTTTTCTATGATTCTATTCTTTATAATAGTGTACATAGTAAAATATAATAAAGCCCTTTGGCTCTCAAGGGCTTGCAAATTATTAATTAGTAAACATAAGTATATTTAAAAAAGGCAAGACTGTGGGAAAATCATAGTCAATAAGTACCAATGCTATTTCACTGAATTCTTACCATCACTCTAGGAAGTAGTTATCACTAATTTTACTTTAGAGATAGGAAACTCATCCAGAAATTAATTTAACCAAGATCACCTGGCTAGTATGTAGCTTACTGGAAATTTGAACTTAAATATGGGCAATGCTAAAGCCCTTATTTTTTCATTATATAATGCTGATTTCCCTAATAAAAATCAATACAATAAAATTAAATATTTTGGAAGACAGCCTGTAATTAAAGGACAATTGAAATTGTACAATAGAAAATAAATTATTCATATCTGGAATGGTTTGTGAAATTTTCATAAAAGAGGAAAAATTTGATCATGTCTTAAAAACTAGGGTAGACCATGAAGAAAAGAGCAGTCTTAACGTGCAAAATTTGGAAAGTAGGAAGGCATAAGCTATGTATAAGGGAGGCAAGCAAAGAAGAAAAATTTAGCTAGAATGTAAGATCCAAGAGGGTCAGAGTTTGAAGATGTTGTTGAACATGTTGATTACAGCCAAATTCGGAGGGACTTATATTCCACTTCGTGAAGTTTGAATGATATTTTGGTACATAGGAAACACTCAATAAATGTGTTTTTGATTGAATTAATTAATTAATCCTATAGGCAATAGGGAGTGTTGATGGTTTTTAGTGTAGAAGCATGGTATGATGACAGTATTGATTCATAATCATTATTCTGATGGCATTATTCAGCATGGGCAAAACTGTAATTTGAGGGACTTCTAAGTATGAAATAATGGCAGAAGAATGTAAAAGAATGGATGGATAAATGACACACTGAGAGGTTATATCAGGAAGTCAATATTTTGAGTTTCTGAAATGGAATAATTTATTAAATACTATTTTTAAAACATGTATTGAACACCTACTAGGTGTCATGTAAACAAAAGGGGACAGAGTTACAGCCTGTAACAGTCTGTAATTATGTGAAACTATGAGAACTATGTGAAAAAGATACAAGAGTATAAGAAACAGAGTGTTTAACTATGAGATTAAGAGTAATAGATAAATCATAAGGGACATCTGGATTTAATAGAATTCACCTTTAATGAATATTGAACTTGTTCAAAGGATGCATATTACAAAGTAGGAAACATCTGCTTTCTAGAGAATACATAGTTTTCTAGTAATAAGATCATTGCATTAAGATGAAAACACTGGTAAAGCAATGCTATTATATATTAGGGCATATGTGTGAGTGTGATTATTTCTAGATATTGTGAAGTGCAGTTTGTTAAACACTTCTCAAATTTTTGAGCATAATTTGCTTTATTTTCAATTGCTGTAACAGAATCTATAAAAAATCCTATTTAGGAATATATTTTATATATATTAATATTTATGTACTTATTTCTAATATTTATATAATATATTCTATAAACATGCATAATTTGCATAAATCATATAAACTGGCTTTGAAAATAATTGAATAATGTTAGTATAGCTTAAATTTCTATGAATTCAAAATTTTGAGTTATGATGCTTTGGAATGTGTACTTTCTTTAAAATTTATTTTTAATAACATTTTATTTTATGTATTTATTAATTTTTTTTGGCCACACCACATAGCTTATGGGATATTAGTTCCCCAGCCAGGGATAGAACCCAGGCCCCAGCAGTGAAAGCACCGTGTCCTAACCACTGGACCACCAGGGAATTTCCTTGGAATGTGTACTTTATACAAATGTTGTTCTTATACATAGATTATAGATGCTTTATATAGTATCTAGTGTACACAATAAAATAACTTTTATCTATTGCATATTAGGTCTGTTCACACCTGGGAAAAGGAGATGTCATTAGAAGAGTAAAAATATGAATTTATTTTGAGATATTTCAACTTAGAATTTCATTCAATGAACATTTAGTGAATTCAAGTAACAAGTTAAAGTATGGTTGTAATTATTTGAATTAATCTGTAACCTCTCTTCAGTTAAAAAGTCTATGATTCTTCATATTTGTTTCTAGATTGCTAACTTTCTAGAAAAATAAACTCCAAGACTAAAAATGTCATCAACCTAACACTGTAAAAAAAACAAATTTCAAATGTAGTAACATGGCACATTTCATTGAAACGTAGTGCCAGATATAATTAAGAACATTTATCCTTTCAGGGAATGGAAGTAGCAAAACTTTCTCTTTTCTGGAAGTGCCCCTTTTTTCTTGTGTACAAACAGACTGAACACCCAATGAAGTGCTTTGTGCAATTCTCAGGTGTTACTGCTCCCTATCTCTAGCTCTAAATTTCTGAACTGAATTATGAACGTGACATGGTGATTTTTAGATGATTCCAGTTAGTTAATAAAGAATTTTACATATCAACTTTTCCGCTTGCTATTGAGAGAACTTAGAATTCCCAGCAAGATTCTCCATTGTTAACCAAGTCAAGAGAAATGTGTGAAGAACAACAAAATCTGGCCTAGAAGTTTTTTATGCTTTTCTTGTAGAAGTGGCTAAAGTTTCCTCCCTATTTCATTGTTTAAATTAATAATTAAAGAAAGCAAAATGCTGGAATATTTGAAGGGTTGACAAGGGAGCCACTGGTTGTGAAGATGATAGTGGCAATCCTGCCCTGTTGGATGCTATGAACCACATTTGTTCTTTTAAGGTGATGTCATATTCCTTTAAATTTTATTCAGAGTGCTTGAACACTGACCATTTTTGCTTTATACAATCTGAGGAAAGCAATTTGCTCTCAATGAATATAACATGAAGATAATTAAAGGATGCCCATGATTAATCAATAAATAAGGCCATGAAACTAATCATTTTTATCAAGATATTTCTGAAAGTACAATATAAAGCTATTATAGGAAGTGTTCATATAAAAAGTAAGCCTCTTTACTTCAATTTTTGGAAAAAGCCTTTTCTTGAAGTGTCCCACTAGAAATTGCATGGGTAGAATAAGAAGTAACACAAAAAAAGTAACATTTGAGTGCGAAATTAGTAAGGCCAACTGGAGCAAAATAATATCCCCCCAAATATGTGATTTCTCTTTTGGGAAAGATTCTTATTTTTGCACCTTAATAATGGTTTATCTTCAGAGTATGTGGAAAGTTTTACTTCCATTATTAAAGTAACATAGTTTCAAACATGGATCCCAGACTCCAAGTTTGCCTAAAAGTTAGTAGTAACAAATGAGAGGTACTAGTAAAGGCATGAACTTTTTTTTCTCATATAGGCTAATGAATTTGATCCATGGGCTATTCACAATCAAGATTTTGAAAGATAAAATTTGAAAGTTGAATTGTTGCATTCTTTAATCAAACATTTATTTATCACATAATAAGGGTTTCTTATTGCCTGTATTGGAAATGGCAGGCACAGTGCTACTTGGTAGGAATTCAAAACATTTGGAGATGATCCTCAGACATTGTTTGAAGGGTACAATAAAAGTTCAAAATCCTGTTTGATTAAACATTCTCATAAATTAGGTAAAATGGATTATGCTAGTAGACTTCAAAGAAGTCTTCTTCAGAGAAAACCATGTATTTTACTACAAAGAACTAAAAAAAGTTTTAGCTGAGCTAAATCATATGAACGTATTACAGCAAACCTATCACAAGCTTTACATTCTCGGTGAAGATGAGCTTCCAAACCCTGATTGTTAGATTTTTTTCCAAGCTTTATTGTTTTATGCTAAATTTGGTATCTTAGTGACAGCATTGATGGACTGCCCGCCCGCGTGTACTTCTAAAATGGGCTGCAGCTGCTTCCCAGACTAACATCTTGGCTTAGTTTCCACATTTTTCTACTTAAACATGAAACATTACTGGAGTCCCAATACTGGCTATTAATTGCTTCCCCTAAAATGTGGGGCAAGTCTAAAATTCTGAATGGCTTGCTTTTAAATTCTTTCACCCACTTCCTGGTTAGTTATTGCTCCTTTTGTATAATGTAACCTTTTTTTTTTTCCAAATACTTTTTAGAAAAGCCAAGTCTCTTCCAACTTAAGTACTCCCGTACTATGGTACTTAGTATATAGCATTTCCATTTCCAAATGTTGGTATAGTGGAAGGAAATATGTGTTTTTAGAGTGATTAAGGCTACACATATTTGTTTGATTTTTAAAATTTTTATATGGACTTTTCATAAATCATATCTTCCTGTTTGCATGAAACTTGCCATCTAGAAGTGTAAGATAGGTTGGAAGAAGGGGCTGAAGCATACGTTGCTACTCTGAGATCTGAGAAAGCTCAGACAACTTTGACTTATAATTCTAAAGGCCTTCATCAGTGTTTTAAAGGGGACCCCAGAACTGATTATTACAAAGGCCATGTGTGTATAATTTAAAACCAGTTATTAGATCAGTGTTTTTAAAAAATCACTGGTTTAAGAGTAACCCATTTTCCTACAATAAAATAAATATACAATATTTAATATTTATTTCTATATTAAGATATTCAGAAACTGATTTCTAGGTTATAGGAGCTGAAATGGACAAAGAAAATGTGAATTTCCCAGATCATTACAAAAGCATGCTTGAGGGTAAATGAAAACCAGTGACGTTAACTCTGTCTGGCGGTAATTTTGAATGCCTTAGAAAAAGGTGTCAGAAATTGTTGAAAATAGGATAGATTTTTAAAGGCCCAATTAATTCTGCAATGAAACATTTTTCTCTTATTTGAAAATCTCATAGAAAATGCAAAAAATATATTTGGCATGTTCATTCTGGAAATTCAACATTGAGATTAACATTCAAAAATCGATCAGTGTAATTTCCCAGGATTAAGTTAACAGGATTAAGGAGAAAAATATATGGTCATTAAAATAGATGCAGAAAAGGTATTTGATAAAGTGCAACACCTTTTCATGATAAAAACTCTTAGCAGTTAGGAATAGAAGGAAACTTCCTCAGTTTGATAAAAGATATCAAGAAAACCTCTAGCAAACATCCTATTTAGTGGTTAAATATTGAAAGCTGCCCTTTGAGACAAATGAGATAAGAATGCCACTATCACCACCTCTATTCATCATTTTTCTGGGGATCTTGGCCAGTGAAATGGGGTTAAATAAATAAATAGGAAAAGTATTGGAAGAGAAGAAAAAAATTGTCATTATTTGCATATGATATAATTTAGAAAAACTAGTAAAATTAATTGATAAATTCAACAATGTTTCTGTATACAATATTAACATAAACATTAGATTTATTTCTAAATATAAGAAAAATTTGGCAAATAAAAATTATATACTTATAACTTTTAGAATAGCTTTAAAATACATCATATACCAGGAATAAATTTGACACAACATATGTAAATTCTCTACAGACAACTGCTAGACATGAGAGAATTAGAGAAGACTTAATAAATGGAGAGAGGTACCATATTCATGGTTTTTAAGATTCAATATTGTAATAATATCAAATATACCCTAATAGATCTATACATTTAATGGAATTCCAATCAAAATTTTTTGGTGGAAACTGACAAGCTGAATCTAAATTATATATGGAAAGGCAAAAGACTAGAATAGAAATGACAATCTTGAAAAATAATAAAGTGGGGAATCTGACATTGCCAAATATCTAGACTTATAAAACTCTATTAATTCAGGAATTATTCAGAATTTAATGAAGTAAGAATAGATAAATAAAGCAACACACAGAACCTCATTATAGTTACTTGAATTATGATAAAGTTCCCCTTCTGTGCAATAGGAAAAAAGATGTTGTTTGCAGTAAATGGTTCTAGGTCAACTGGACATCATAGGGGAAATAAAAGTTAATATTGAGGCTTACTTCAAATGATTAAAAAAGAAATCATGTCTCCGTGAACTGTAAATCTAAATGCAAAGGTAAAACTATGTGTCTTCTGAAAAATAACAAAGGAGAATGTCTATGGTTTGAGAGTTGATAAATACTTCTTAAGTTGGCTACCAAAACCCTTTGCTCTAAAAGTAAGACTTCTAAAGTGGACTTTATTAAAATTGATTGCTTATGTTCATTAAAAGTCACCAGTAAGAAAGAGAAAAGACAAACCACAGAGTGGAAGAACATGTTGGTAATACTGAAAAAGGACTCATATCAGGAGTATGCAAGGAGTTTCTTAAAATCATTAAGGAAAATACAGACAACTCTGTTTAAAAGTAATGGGCAAAATTATTGAAGAGGCATTTCGCAAAAGAAGATATTCAAATGTCCAATATGCATATGCTGAATTGCTCAATATCATTTGTCATCAGAAATTCAAATTAAAACCCTAATGAGGTAATATGAAAAATGAAACCGAATGAATTAACTTAAAATGAAGTTAAAAAATTTAAAAGCTGAAAATGAAAATTCTTGATAAGGATATTGAGCAACTAGAACTCTTCCATTCAGATGGTGGTTATGTAAAACGAGCCAACCACTTTGGAAAACTGAATGGAAATATCTACTAAAGCAGAACGTTTGGGTGCACAAATTCTATGACCAGGCAATTCTACCATGGGTGTGTACCTAACAGAAATGAAAACCTGCGTACACTCAATGACATGTATGGGAATGTTCATAAGAGCAGCCGAAAACCTGGTATGACCAAGTCAATTGTGGCATATTCACACTAAGTGATGCCAAACAGTAATGTCAGTGGAGGCACTGCTGCTACACACAGCATAGTGGATGAATTTCACAAACATAACGTGGAGCAAAAGAAGAGTCGTAAAAGACTAGGCACAGTAGAGATCTATTTCCATACAGATCAAAACCAGGTAGTACAAAGAGATGGCCATAGAAGGTAGCCTACTAGTTACCTTTTGGAAGTAAGGTAGTAACTTGAGCAGACAGAAAGGAGGTTTCTGTGAGGCTGGAATGGTTCCATTTATTTAGCAGAGTGGTGGTTATATAGGTATGCTCACTTCCTGATCATTTATCAAGCTAAACATGTATACTTTGCTCATGTTGTAGTGTGTAGAAAAGACTTCAATAAAAAGTTAATTTTATTAAAAATATATTTGGCATTTCTATAAAGAAGATGTCTCTGAATTATTTCCTTAAAATAAATTTTTAAAAAATACTTATTTCAAATCAGAGAGCTGGTATTCCTGGTTAAACATCAGGTTTGTGGGGAGGGTTATGTGAATTACTTGGTGGAGAAATAGAATCTTTAGTTTGCACAACTTAAAGCAATTTCTCTAGTGCCAGAAACAATTCTACTCCTTGTTCACAGATGCTGAAATAAAACCGTAAATGGGTTAAGCAACTTACTGATCATCACAACCAGAGGAACATGAAACAGGAGACAGAATTATTAAAATCCTGCCAAGATTTTCTATTCTGTCAGAAGCTCTGTTGGCAGGTTCTTTCCTCATTTTAATTGGCATTACATTATTTTTTGAAAGTTCTGATTTTAAAGGAGACAATGGATAATAGGTAATTCTCCCAAGTATGAGAGCCATGTTCCATAGATCAACCTGTAGGCATTTTGTAGTTAGTAAACTGATGATGCTTTTAGAACTGCTTATGGTTTTGAACTTCAGAAAATGGCTACGCAATATCACATTATAAGGAGCACTGCAAAAGGACCCTTCTCCCTTCAACACGGCTTGTGCTCAGTGTTCTGTGGCTGTTTTGTGCTGTGCTCTTTATGTGTTTTTAATTATTATTGTTTACGATGATGATGTTTTAATTGTTGATATAGCACCCTGAGCATCTGGGTGGAAGCTTTGTAATAATTAAAAAATATTATTATAGTAGTTCCTGGAAAGTAAAGAAATCATCAGGGCTCCTTCGAGTTCTTATGGGAACCGATTGCACCAAGAATCAACATATTTCCTGTGGGGAAGTAGGAGGTAAGATTAAAAAGCACATCTTTCGCTGCCTCCAGTTCAGTCCCTGCTGCTCCCACTGCCTTTGTGACTAACCAGGTTTACTTATTTGCTTGGTTTTGTTTAATTTGATCACTCCCAGTGTCAGCCCTGTTTTTCCCACAATCTCAATGGCATTTTCTAAGCCTGAGAAATATACAAAACATACACAACATATGCATGTTATCAGTGGTAACATTTCTTTTTGATGGACATTTTAACTTTATGCAATGTCTGTAACTATTATTACTATGAAAAAAATTTATTTATTAACTTTAATGGACAAAAGAGATTTGCAAAAATTTGAGCATTTATGTGTGTTGTGATTTCTTCACTATCTTTTTTTGTTACATCATAATAGTGTTCATTGCTATGAAAGTGATAGTAATCGAAATTTTCTTGGTGCTTTTGTTCATGCTTTTTTTGTGTGTGGATAAGAAAATAGTGGTTGTCCTGGGGGAAAGCATGATAAGTGATTATATTCTTTCAAATGCCTTCCTATGTTTTCTACTAAAGTGCAGGCATTATTTAATGGTTTCAAAAACTTCATTTGACCATATAGGTCAAATAATTCTTGTGTTCCTACTGTTATGAAACAAATGACCATGCATTAGGTATTATCATCATCTGTAGATCAAAATTCTTATTCTTAAGATTGGATTATAAAATGTCTGCAATAAAGACAAGTTCTACCCAATACTTATTGATTGATTTTATTTTTTAGAGGAAGTAGAATGTGAAGTATTCCGACTGATCAATTTTCATAGACTTAAGGAAGATGAGCGTAGGAAAGAGAATTTCATGCTTTTTAGAGATTTTATACAATAAATAATCACCTCAATCTTAACTCGAGAATCCTATGAATCAGCTAACAAACGTTCTGTTACTAATCTTTGCGTGTCTGACAACTAAGAATGACTTCTATTGATGACTACTTTGAAAACAAAAAAGATACCTCAAAATGGAATTTGCATATCTGAAAACATGAAAATCATCAAAAGCTTTTTATAGAAAACATTTGCAATTAATACTATAGTTCTACAATTTTATCTTGAATTTGTTTGAAGGATTAAACATGAGGGGCTGTAGCACCAAGATGTATTTCACAGAGAATAGTTAATGTATAATTTTTAAAATTTTTATATTGATTAAAGAATTTGAAAATATGCTTTTTAAAAGAGTAACTTCAAAGGAGAATAGAATATACAAAAATTAATCCCCTAAATATAATTCTGCAGGTGAAATGTACAAAATGCATACATTTCCCTGACTTTCTTCTGAGGTGAGCACAGCCATTAACTATTCACTGGAAAGATTGACTTTACTATATTCTGACAGGAGCTAAAACACAACCCAAGGCGAGAAGATTGTGGGAGTTTCTAGAAGAGATACTAGGAAACAAATATTTTTCCTTATTTTCCTGATCGAGATCAACATTTTGCAAACTATGAATTCACTTTTTATTTCTGAACAGAAAGAAGGGCAGAATTCTAGAGAGCTCACTGAATATCCTATTTTGTCCATTATTCGATATATTAGTTTAATGACACACATTTTAGCTGCATCTGATATTCTTTTGATGGTATACCAGGAATTCTTGAACTGTAGAAATGACTAGTCCCTCTTTCCAAGTAGACTTGACGACTCCCTTTTTCTTCTGCTGTATCCCTTTTACAGTATCTATCACATGTTATGCACATTAGTTTACACATTTATCTCTCTCTCCATCAGATTGTGAATAAACTATGTCTTTATAGCCCCAGGACTTTCCCAGTGCCTCTCCACAAGTGTGTGTTCAGTAAGTGATTTGTAAATGATTACGAGGCTGAATAAATGCTTTAGCAAACCATACCTCATTGACCTAGAGATGTGTATATAACATCTTAGTGCCAATTTGGGAAGCTATTTTAGAGGACTATCCAAGAACTAAGTACAATCAATTACTTTGGGGTAGTTGGAATGCAACTCAGTAAGCAACCCTGTCCAAGTAATAAGTTACTGAGAGCATTTACCCAACACCAATTGCAAATTAATGAACCACAATGCATTTTGGCTGTGGGTGTATCAAATTAGGAGTAACTGTGCTTAGAGCCACAGAGGTTTAAAAAAATGCAGATTCTACATGAGGTTTGCAAAAGTGAACAATGACCATAAGATATACTAAGACCTCTATGAAAATATTTATCAGCACAAATATAAGGAAATGCCAAGTATGTTATGGATTGGTATTGGTCATAGATACTGACTATACGGTGATGCAAAAAATCCAGGAAACTTGCATGAGAAGAGCATCTTGATAAAGCCAAGATAGGCATCTCCTACAGCTGAGAGTTTTACCAATTCTGCAGTGCTAAGGCACTAGACTTAATGTAAGAACTTTATTATACATACACATATTTTCCACTAGAGCTCCAACTAATTATATCTTTGTTTTGGAACTTTGATTATGACATGGGGAGGTTTTTCTATGACACTGAAGATGCAATTTTAATATTTCTCTTTCCTATAGTAAGCCAATTATTTCTTTCAAAATCTTACATGACAGCTAAAGGAACAATTCATTAGTGTAGTCGTAAGAGGGGAGTCAGAAATAATCATGCTGCTTTTTGGAACTAGAGTTGGAGCACATCACAGTGGGCACAGGATCAATGCTGCTGTGCACCAACCTTTAATGGGTGTTTTGGGTACATGGTGGTAGGATTGGGGCTGACTGTTTGGGCCATTTGGACATTCGCCTGTGCCTTACAGTATTGCTCTTTTGGCAGAAGCTGTCAGAGCTTCTTTCCAAGTTTGCATCTGGTCAGGGACAGAACTCTGTTTCTTGTTCTTTTATGCTTTGTCTCTCCACATCCCATTATCACACTCTGGATGAATGCTCTCTCTAGGTTCTGTGACCTGAACCCTTTACTGCCCAGTACAGAAAATGAATGTGAGAACTGAACTCAGCCCCTAACTCTCTACTGCATCCTTTAAATTGTCTCACAGTTTTCTTATAACAAATTATGCAACATACATATACAGGATGATGAAAACAGTGGTAAAAGGGAGAAATTACACAGATCAGACAGATGAAACCCAGACCACTTCCAATTCCCTGCACTCATGTATTTCTTTTCATTCTCATTTTGGATACTTTCCCTACGTTTCATTTCACTTTTGTACTTTGGCCAGCAGACAAATTCAGCTGCAGATATTTTTTTCGTTTGACCTTACTAAGAATGAATCCCAAATTCCTATTCAAATGAAAGCAAAATTTCCAAATATAGGGGTTGGAGTCAGTTATGAACACACAGAGGTAGAATCAAATGAACGAAGTAAGAGTAAAAAGTAGAGAGACAGGAAAAGAGGATGGAAAAAACTTGCAGAATTAATGAAACAGAATTTGAAAGCATATGATAAGTTCTGTTAGCATGTTCACTGTAAGTTAGGTGACATTTCTCTTCATCTTTGTTATGGCTGCACAGGCTCAGTTTACCCCAGTAATGTGGCAAGCTGATTAAGAGTTCTGAAACCCCATCTGTCATTAAACCGTCTCAATGTATTATTAAAACAGCAAAGCGACTTTTCCTCCAGGCAAACAGAATAAAACAAACTGCAACAACTTCATGCTGTGTCTATACAACACAGAGTGAAATGGAAATTTCTCATTCTCCACTTATTTTGATCAATGTGAATAACTAAATCTGAGAGCTGAGACCACATTTTTACTTTGTGGCCTGCAGGAGCCTGTGTGGTTGTCATATCTTGGTCAGATCAGAATACTGTGTCAAATATTTTTGGTTGTTTTGGCTTTGGCCCAGCTATATATTTCAGAGAGACTTCAGCCCGTTAAAATTCATTTTCTTTAGTTTTTTTTTTTTAATTACATTGCCCCATGAAATAACATAACAAAGGAAAATTAGGTATGCTTCGATGGGAGGAATGTAAAGAAATCAGTATTATTAAGAGATTTTAGATTGATAGCCAAAAAGATGGGGAAGAATTAGAAGGAGTTTAGGAATCTATTTTCTGCACCTCCATTAATCGTTCATTCATAAAACATGAATGGTACTAGGTACCTTCCAGTATTTCTGATACATATAGAAACTATAGTGCCTTCTATCAGGAAGCTTGAAATCCAAAGAGAGAGAGACAGAAAAAGAAGTGATTGCTTACAATATAATGGGGAGGAATAATGTATGGGTTATAAGCTACTGCAGGATGAAATGGGAATAGACGTGGGATTCACAGAAGGTTTCCCACTGAAGTTGATAATGATCATGAATACTCACTATGTACTAAGCACTAGATTAAGCTCTTTGTGTGCATTAACTTATTTAATCTCTAGTAAAATTTTGAGAGCGGTACTGTCAGTATACTCATTTCACGTATGAATAAACATGTTCAGAGAGACCTTTTCCCCAAAGCCCCTAAGTAGACAAACAGATTTGAATCTAGGTCTGTCTGATTTTACAGCTGAGGGGTCTTAACCTCTAGGCTCTAGTTTAAACTAAGTTCTAAAGAACGACCTATGCAAGTAACCTTCCACTAGGAATTGCAATTCTAAGTGTATACGTCAGGAGGTGCTCATTTGTGTACATAAAGGGTTAAGACAAAGAAGTTTACTGTAGCAATGTTTATTTTTATTTTTTTAAAATATGCAATTAGCTAATTGTCCACTAATGAGGGTATATCTTTAAAAAATCTTAGGCATTTATAAAGGATGATGTCGAATACTGAGAGAAGAATCAGCCCATCTGGATTAAAAACCTAGCTCTGCTGTTTCCCTGCAGTGTGAACTTGGGGAAATAGCTGAACTTTTCTGTGACTCTATTTTCTCATCTGTAAAATGGAGATGATAAGAGCATCTAACTCATTTGTGGGAATTAAAGGAAACAATACAAGTAAACCACCAAAAGTGTCTTGCACATACTAAGTGTTCAATAAATATCGACTAGTATTATGTAATGGACCTTCTGTATAGTTAAAAGGAACACGTATATGTACCCAAAATGGAAAGTTCCCAAAGACATATTTCTGAGCATAAATAAGTTGCAGACAGTTGACATAACATGATAATATTTATAAACTATATATTTTCATAGATACATATCATTTATATAAGCACATTTTAAAAAAGACACCTGACAAAGTTTTCCTCTCTCTCTCTCTCACACACACACACACAAACAGTCCTTCAAAGCATCAATACAGCTATCATAACTGTCTAAGTCTTTACTGATTGTGTTTACGCGTGTTGGTCAGGGGAAAAGAATGACTTGAGTGAGGGAGGAGGGAGGACTACCTGTTAAAATTACACTTTCATTTGCTTTGACACAAACATGTACATATATAAATATGTGTATGCCTTTCTAAAATTGGAGAAAAATCAAGTTTTGTTGTTCCATTGAGAACAAAAATACATTCTGGAAAGATTTCACATGTGCTCCTGCCAAATATGGCTTTCATCCTATTTTCAAACAAATATTGATGTCTTTTGCTAGCAGGATTCTTTAAAAGAGTAATGAAGTATAAATGTTTTCCTATCACTAAAATTATGTGCCCCTTTGGGGAGATATTTAGATTTTCTTAATTTCTTTGGGATTTCTTAACATTCATGATTTTGATGGGTGTTTTTGAGTAATGGCACTGCTGGTTTTAATCCCTTCATCTCTGAGGGTACAATTGCTACCATCATTTGCTCTTTGCCCAGATGTATGTTCTCTATTTCCTTCTTTTCTATTAGAGCTGGGCGACGTTCTGACTGTTCCCGCAGGAAGACATGGCCAACCTCACACTAGTGATTTTTGTGCATTCTTTCTCAAGCTATGTCAGTCATTTTGCTTATACCACTAGAGGAGTTTCAGCAAAGCTTGTGGAAAGCATAGATTCTCTAGAAGTGTGGGAAATGATCAAGTTCTTGGAACATCAGGAGGAAGTAAGATTTCTGGGAAAAACAAAGCTCTGGTATCAACTAACTTTTAGAAGTTCAAGAAAATGGATATCTGTGTCTTGGTGCTAGATCCGTCATTTTTTTGGTAAGGAGTGAAGCATTCTCTTTTCAATTATCTTCAACCTATTTTTCAGACTTTTTAAATTGTTTATTTTGGCAGAGAATGTGAACATGCATGCATATACATGTATGAATTCGTGTCACATCTATATCTATCTATCTATCATCTATCTATCTATCATCTGTCTATCTAATCTAATCAATCAAGAGTGCCAAGCATAGCATTTTTTAAACGCCAGAAAATACATTCTTTTTAATATTAAAAGTTGACAGTTTATTTTTAGAAGAAAGTAACTTATTTTCAAGAAAGTAATTCCAAACAGAAAGTATGCAGTAAGTCTACAGCATTTAGGGCATTGATTTATTATTTGAGAGTTATTAACTATCTGAGGTCCTAGGTAACAAAAGAAGAAAATATTCCACTTAAATATCATAGTATAACTAATAAAATAAGTGTGCACTGATTTTGCAGTTTACAAGGCTCTTTCTCATTCCTCTTGTATTTTTATCTTTATGCAAAAAATTATAAAGTCAGTCAATTACTTTTTATTTTATTAGAGAAAACTGATTATCTTTTTCAAAGATAATCAAATTTTCAAAATTACATGTCATTTTTTTCCCCAGGATTCTAATATTTATGATTAATGGAGAAGAGTTTTAAAATTAAATCACTGCTTTTCTTATAGTGATAAGCTACTTTGAGCAGAAGCCTTTTAGGTTTACATAAATCTGTAAGGAGCACTGGCTTTAGAACAAGAAGGTGTACCTTAGTATTTTTCTATTGCTAGCTGTAGACTTTATAAGTTAGTATAACAACAATATTTCCCATTTAAAAATAATTTTTTTCAATCATAGATATTTCAATCATCTTTTTGTAATCTATTTTAAAATAACATTTATTTTTTCTGCTTTTTTTATGTCTAACATACAAACCTAACTTTTTCCTTAGAAAATTTAGAAATTATAGAATGATATAATCCCAGAGAAAATTAGTCAGTTGGAATTCTATCATTGAGAATAAAAGAAGTTAACATTTTGGTTTATATATTTCCAGATTTGTATATAGATACAGCTTTAAAATAAAGGTGCTATGCAGTAATGTTCTATAACCTGCTGCTTTAAATAATAATATAAGTATTTTCTAGATTATTAGATGCATTTTTAAATGACTTTGAAATTGTATGGTGTTTAGTGGTATGTGGGTATCAAAGTTTTTTTTGTTTTTTGTTTTTGTTTGGTTTTGTTTTTTGTTTTTACTAACTTCCTATTCTTTTTCATTTAGATTACCTACTAATTTTGCTTATAGGTTAGGCTTTCAAACTATCTTTGCTCAACACAAATATAACTTTGTACTTTTTTTGTATCTGAATTAACTGTTCATGTTTTTTATACATTTTCTTTTGGGATATTTCTTAGGCATATTTTCATGGGCTATTGATTTATAAGAACTAATTTTATATTGAGGTTATTAGCACTGTATCTACTCTAATGTTACCAATATTTTTCTTAGTTTGTATTTTGTCATTAAATTTAATTTTTTTAATTCATAAGTTTAAAAATATATATTAAAATATATTCTTATTTTTCTTTCTGAGATATATATATACACATATAAATATATATATATATAATTAGTATTTAGAAATGCCTTTCCCAGACTAATTTGAGACTTAATTGTGCCTTCCTCCACTACTGCTACAGTTGGACTCATTCTCTTTGACATTTTGATTGTTATAAATTTTGAAGAATGTATTGGTAAAGAAGAAAGGAGAAGGTGAATTTCAACAAGTTGCATTAAGGCCTAGGTAGAATTGATGAGGCTTGAGGGAATGCAGAAAGTTTAATAGCTGGGATCATGGGGAACTTGAAGAAATGTGATTGACGTCTAGGGTGGATAAATAAATATTGGACAATATGAGGAACTTGTCATCTGAAAAAGAGGAAATTACCTTTGTCAGAGAAAAAAGCACTTTTAAATTGGAATGATCACATCACGTGACATCTTTTCAGCGAAATAGAGATACAAGAATTTTCTGAAAGCAAAGATTTGGAGTGGAGGAAAAGTGAAGTTGCACTGGACTTTCAGGTTAAGTTCAAAGGCAAGTACTTCCATAGTGCTGCAGAAATTCTTAGCAGTGAAAGAAATATGACAGGAAGCAGGAAAAAAACAAACAAACACAAAGAAAGTACAACAGTAATCTTTAATATTATTTAATGTTGTAGTTGTTTTTATAGATTGGATAAGGACTTGATGAGAGCTATGAATCCTCCCCTCAGATAAATGCATGTTTACACTATTTTGCAAACAATTTTAGAAAGTGAGATGACTTTCTTACACTGAGATAAGGACCTTTACTTTAGGGGACATGTAAGACTTCCTCCCTAAATCTGTAGCCAGCCTGAGGGAGCCTTATATCTAGATGGAAAAATGGAATCTTCAGAAACACAATAATGTCATATTGCAGCATATGGGTTTTAATTATAAAGAATAAAGTGAGAATAAATGGAAAGGCATAGAGACATGTTCAATTTCTTTGGTTATTACTTTGTTTCTTTTTTCTACTCCTCAGGCTGCTCTTTGGGTGGGTATCTCCTCTCTTCCTTTATATCTATACTTCTAATGGATGTGGGTATATTCCTTGATTGGCAGTTGCCTTCACCCTTGAAGGCTAAGCATGAACCTATGAACCTATGAAAATGAGAGATAAAATCATTTATCAGAGTGGCTTCTACTAAAGTACTTAAGCTGAAAGTCCAAAAATAGGTTGTTCAGTTTTCTACATGATCCCATCCATATTCTGATGACGAGAGTGTAAGCAGGCATACTGCAACCAATAAAGGAGTATATTTGGCTCATGTATACTTCAAACCTAGCAAAGACTGCATTGAGAATTGGTAAAGAACATGACTCATAATGGGAACTCCATTCGTGATAAATCCCTTGTCTTCATAAAGGATTCAAAGGAAATTAACTCACCATACTATTTACTGAAAATGTTTGTCTGTTGTCTAAGGCTGTGTCTATCCAACTGAAAATGAGCAGAGTACATTATTTTCTGCTGTTCTAATGCCAATATTAATGTCAGTGTGGATTTCTTCATGGTCGATTTGATAATTTCTTCGGAGATGGGCCATTCTTATAAAATAATAACAGGCAACTGGAATCAATTGCACTGTATTGACAAGGTTTATTGTTTTCTCTGAAATCATTTGAAAAGACATGCATGTGAATTTCACTCAGAAGAAAACTTTGGTTACAAAAGTCCTTATGCTCTATGTCTCCCCCCAGAAACATTTAGACCTTTAGAAACATATTTTATGTATAATGTGAATAGGGTACTAAATATATAGGAGAGACTCAGGTAAAAATGGAAAGATTTGAAATCATAAAAGTAACAAAATAAACCCCAAGCATGTGAAATGATAATCTCAAATAAGTTATAACGGAGATAATTTGGAGTATTTAGGCACTCTCTTGTCTCTAGACATTTAATGCTGAATTGTGGTGAACACTGCACTTCAATAGAAATTAAAACAGCCTGATGAGATTCCATCAAAGATGGAGATGCAGGTAAAATTAGTTATCTCCAGGCTTTATGCACAGATGAATATGGCAATAGAAAAAAAAAGCTAGTACCGAAAAACTGAAGTCAAGGCTGAGGCTTGCTGTGCATCTGTAGAAGTGATATATGTACTGATGCAATACCATATGAAGATGGATTAATCTTTACCAAAACAATTTAGTATTTTAATTATGTTCAATTTATAATTGAGAATACATATTCTTTAAAAAAATCAGTTGTAATCTCCTCTCCTCCCCCAGAGACTGATTCATCCAGGGTTCTCTACATAACAATGTAGACATAATAATTTAATCATAAAGTAATTTACAAAATCTCTTTTAAATTCTTGAGGACTTCAAAGAGCTAATAACAATAAAATTATAGAACAAGAGAATATAGGGATTACAGCAATGACACAAACATAGCAAAATAAAGACATACAGTCCATGAAGATCTCTACATTATTTTCTTTACTTTTAAGTTTTGATGAAACTAAACACTAACTCATTAGCTTAATCAGCAGTCATGTTGCTATAGGGGCTGAAGGATGCTAGGTCAGGCCTGATATTGGGAGATGGGGGACTCCTCTGATGGGCAACTTTGGCTTGAAGATTCACCAACAGCCTTGCCAAGCTTTCTTAAAACTGCCACATTCTCTACTACTCTTGCACCTGACATTCCTTTCTTTTCTTTCCCCTCACAAGAGTCAGCCCTGCATACTGTCAGTTCTCCCACCCTCCTCCAGCTCCATCCCTAGTTTCCTTCACAGATGTTTTCCCTAAAAAAATTTTGCACATCTAATTCTGTCTAGGTGTCATCTGCTTCTCACAGTACCCAGATAACACAAGTGGTATCAGGAGTTATCCAAGAAAACAAGATAGGTATTTAGGACTGGCTTACTCATCACCTTGTGGGTGAAGAGGAAGGATATTGTCCTGTTTGGTAGGTGGGGCAATGATACTCCCTTGTACAAAGCAATGTTAACTGCTAAGGATTTCACTGCTGGTGGCAGGAAAATGTCTCTGTGGAGAACAATGCTGTGATAGGGGATGAGGATTCAGGCATTTGAAAGTTTTTTGTTAACAATGCCTTTAAAGAGAGTGAACTTGGCTAGTTCCTTCTAAGTTGTATTTATGCCCTGCAGAGGGATAATAGTAAGAGACTAAGGGCTGTTAACAAGCTTTGGTATCTTACAAAGAGGCCCTTATTTCCTGTAGTGAAAACAGAGAGCTATTCAACAGGCTGAAGATCTAATAGAGTTGCAGGGCTTCAGAGACATTTGAATGATCACCCAGTGTTCTGCTTTGTTATGCCAAAGCCAGGGTGCTGGCTGGGAAAACCTGGGGCCCTGAGACATAGGATGGGGATATCTTGATACTAGTTCTGCATTTGTCCATGAACCTTCTGGGCTTCAGAGGTGGACTACCTTCCTGAGAAAGAGCTATCACTCTTACTGAAGGCCTTGTGGCCCGCATGGCACTGCTCTCCCCCACCAGCAGCAGCTGCTTGAGCAAGTAGCAGCTGGTAGTTGGCACTGTGCTCTGTCTGCTGGCTCCTCTGGTTCTGGTTAAGCAGCTGATGAGCTCAGCTGAGCAGGACATGAACTGCATGTGTCAGCTGCACAGCTGTGGAGGTGATGATGCCCTCATGGTGCTGCTTGGTGGCCTTGTCTACTGGTCACCATCCTGGTGCTGGATGGCCTGGCCACTTCCTCTGCTTGGCCACTGGCTGCCATGTTGTCAGTAAGCATTGCTCTGGTTGCCTCAGGCTCGCTCTTGCTGCTGGGTTTGCTGCTGTATCAAGTGGGTGTGATTGGACACTGCCTACCCTTCTGTGTGGCTGCCCGCCCACCCCCTGCTGCCCAAGGTGACCACCGCAGTGGCAGTGGAAGCATCTTTAGCATCTCACGATGGTTGTCTGCTGGCCAGTGTCATGCGACCACATCCAGCCTCATATGACCTAGCCAGAGCCCTTCTTTCCATCACTTGCCTCAACATCCTGAGTGTTTTGTGTGTGTGTGTGTGTGTGTGTGTGTGTGTGAAGAAGATGGTGAGCGTATTTGAGTAGGTGCATATCCCAGGACTGTATAGCCCTCTGGTGGGATTGCATGATGTGTGATTCAGAGCCTATGGGTACCTACACATTCACACCACAGAAAGGTGAATGTCTCCTTGGAACCCCAGTTTTTGTCCATGGAACTGTGAGAGTCTGCCTGTCTGCTGCACATGGAGTCTCTAGGCCAAGAAGTATCTGGGATCCCTGAAATGTCTTGACTCCTATTACCAACACCAGTCAAATCCAACTCTGCCTTGTAACACCCATCAGGAATTTCCACAGGAGTGACTATCTGTCCACACCAGAGACTGCACCAAGGACCCTTCACTGAGAAGAGTAACTGGTGGCTAAGTGGAAAGAACATGGGCTCTGGAATGTGACAGGTCAGGATTAGAATCTTTCCTCTAACACTTACCAGCTGGGGAACTCGGACAAGTGACTAACCTTTCTGAGCCTCAGTTTCTTGAGGGTTGTGGTCATGGTCCTGGTTGTGGTAATTAATTGTGAGGATTGAATGGCATCATGCATGGAAGGATTGGACACGTGGTAGATGTGCAATAAGAATAGTGGCTGTTGAAAAAAAAAACAAGATAAACAAATGAAAAACTCTCCTCCCGAGGAGACAGGTGATCCCCTTCTCCATTTCTTGCTGCAGGCTGATACCTGGTAAGGCCCAGGATTACCATATTGGGCCTCAAAAAGAAGGAGAGAGACTATATACAATGAATGAGCTGAAAGAAATAGCTAATAAGTACTTGAGCCAGGAGAATTCCCCTGTGATGGGAATTTGAAGATGCTTCATTAAAGAGGCCAGAATGTAAGACTATGTGAGCAAGTATTCTTGATGTGGGACAGTTAACTGACTTTCCTGGGACAAGGCATATCTTAGCCCGGACCCTAGGAGACGAAGTAAACTCACTGCTGCAGTGGCTCTTAGAGACCTAAGAAAAATGATGGCCAACATTAAATGAAGTAGAAACATCTGAGTTATGGTATCTAACGTTAAAGGCAGGAATAAAGAGGCTGAGGGAAGCAGGCATACTGGAGTGGATATATTATCTGAGGCCAGAAGATCTGGCAGATGAATGTGTTCCACAGAGGGAGCCAGAGGTCACATTATTCTCCAAGGCCATCATCAAGATGCTGGTGACAGGGACACTAGTATCAGATATTCTGTAGAGCCTCCTTTGCAAGCCAGAGCTGATGGTAGGAAAAGCAGATACAGTCTTTATTTATTTTTTTTAAACATCTTTATTGGAGTATAATTGCTTTACAATGTTGTGTTAGTTTCTGCTTTATAACAAAGTGAATCAGCTATACATATACATATATCCCCATACCCCCTCCCTCTTGCGTCTCTCTCCCACCCTCCCTACCCCACCCCTCTAGGTGGTTTCAAAGCACCGAGCTGATCTCCCTGTGTTAATGTGGCTGAAAAGCAGCTACAGTCTTTAGAAACCAGGTAGCAAAGTTAGGCACCAGATGCCAGGAGGCCGCAATTACTCTAAAGATCAGCAAGGTCAAAGGGGCAGCCGGATGAGCTTGACTCACAGGGAGCGGTTAAAGATGTTTAATGGAACATGGCGTCCCTGGGAGCAAGAGTGCTGTTCAATAACTATAACCAAAAAAAAAAGGAAACAAAAGAGGAGCAGGAGGCTGAGGATTAAGGACAATCTCCTCAGTAAAAAGTAAAAATCTCTTGCTCAGTTCCCAAGCGTGAGCCAATTTTCAGATATTGAACCCATAACATCCAAACAGTGGGCGCACCTCACAATGAAAGAAGTGAGGTAAAGCCAGATGACCTTGGGAGCCACTGGTTATATCACATAGTGTACCGGCCAGCCCCACAGAACTCTGGAACAGCCTCTAGAAATCCAGACAAAGTGTCAGTTCTGAATTTATAGGGAGCCATTCTCAGGATGTAGTGTATTCATTAAATCAGAGACCTCTCTGTGATGCTGTGTCCCCAAGGGAAAGAATATAGGGAACTGGGAACCATAGAATAGAAGCAGGATTATCCTCATGGACCATCACTTTCAATGACCAGCTGAGGGATTTTGTTCCTCTATACGCAGTGCTCTGGGTTTTGCAGAGTTGGAGGTCCTGGTGAGTAAAAGGGACATACTTTTGCCAAGGGACACATAAGAGGTTCCATTGAAGTGCATGTTACAGCTGCTGTCTGGGTATTTTGGATTCCTTGTGCCCAGAGACCACCAGGATAGAAGCGAAGTCATCATACTGGTAGAGGCAATTGACCTTGATAGCAAGAGGCCACAGGGCTACTTTTCATACAGTAGGAGTGGGGAGGAATATATGCAGCGCCCAGTTGGTTCAGGTGGGCACCTCCTAGTACTCACTTGCCCCATTGTAACTGTGAATGGATATGTGCAGCAACCGCCATCTGAGGGTCTGATTAACCGAGGATACAGACCTCTCAGGAAAGAAGGTTTGGGTCACACTAGTACTGAGGTGTGCCACCAACAGCGCGCTGAGGTGATCACTGAGTGTGAAGGGAATTCTGAATGGATAACAGAGGAGGGATAGTTTGAATATCATTTATGGTCTCGAGATTGACTGCATCAACACTACCTCTTCTGAGTTTCTTGTCAGGTAGAGAGTCCCATGGGAACCATGGATAAGCTGCTCCCCAGCCAGTGAGGAAAGTAGATATATGTGATGCAATAGGTGGCCTGTGGCAGGCGTCAAATTGTGTTTCTCAGAGTTCCAACTGAGGGGAGCATAGTTCAGCAGTGGCTCCAAGCACTGTGCTCTGAAACCCATCACCACTATCACACCAAGGCTGCCTTCTCAATCACTGTTCCCAGCCAATGCTGACAGCAACGCTGAGAGCAGCAGGCTAGGTCATTACTGGAGATGCAGAACTCCTCTAATGGGCCACTTTGGCTCAGTCCTTCCCATTGGCCTTTGACCTTGCCAGATTTCTTAGATCTACCTTCTTCCAGTCAACATTTATTCCCTTTGTCCTCTCAAGAGTCAGATAAACATCTTGGTCTGAGGGAAGACTCTCCTGGTTCCTTTCTAATTTTCTCACAGACATCTCCCTTAACAAATCTCATGCCCATCTGATCTTGTCTTGGCATCTGCTTCTCAGAGAACCTTCAGTACACATTGGTGTTGAAACATAGGTCAGTTTGTGGCGTTTAAGTAAACTGTATCCTAAATCTAGACTGCTTCGTAATACTAATAAGGCCATGAGTATTTCTTGCTTCTTGTAAATACCGGTTGGCTTTTCTTCATTGAGTAATGATAAGCAGTGCACCTAATCCACCCAGCAACCTTTCAATTCTTTCTTCCTTAATATAAGACAGGAAGGATCAGCCAACAAGAGCATGTGAATATGTACAATTTCCCCGCAATTATTAAACAAGCAACTAAGAAACACATGCCTGTCTGACAACAGAATACTTCTAAGGCAGGATCTATATTGGAAAGTGAAGTAGAGACATGTATGAGTCAAAAAATAATGAAAGTCAAAACCTCCACTTGCTTCAACATTCTGATATGTCCACTTTGTTTAATCTTTTCATTGGCTTCAAATTCTAATAATTAAGAAAGCTCACAAGATGGTTTGCAGAAGGAGAATATTAGTGAAAGGATTATTGTGTCCTTCATCCATAAGTCAGTTAAACAGGAAGCACACATCTCACAATGCTAACTAATTTCTTGAACAAATAGATGCCTGTGATTGGATGGATTTATAAATTCATGTTTACATTACTAATATCATTATCAGCATAAATATTTTACGGCATCTATTATGGCAGCTTTCAGGTAGTTGATGCCTCCAGAAATATTTGTTGGTCTGAAATGAAAAATATCTTTGAGAAATGGTTTTAATTAAATACATGCCATAAAGGTAAAACTGACTCACCAGCTGGGGGTGACAAAGAAATAAGTAGAGCAAGGTGTCATCAAATGGATCCTTCTGGTCCCATTAGTGGGAGAACCACACTGCAGCATAAGTGCCTTTGCCCGTGGTAATTATTGCTGACATCCAAATGGCCTAAATGAGCATCGTGTTAACACGATGTAGTTGATGATCTGGGCAAATGCCAACCCAACATGTATATTTCAGCATGCAACTCAGTCAGGGGCTCAACTGCATTCAATATGATTATGGTTTCCAGCTAGATAGGAGGCAAGTTTCTGGCCTTTGCGGGGTTTGATACCCTGAGAAAGTTTTCCAGTTTTATCCCATTTACCACTCCTCCCAAAGTGTACCTCATAGTGAAGGATATAGGAAGTTAGTTATAGGGAACTTCTGTTAAATATGGGAATAGATAAAGAATAAAAGGGAAATGATGGCATATGCCAAAATTAAGGGGACGAGGATCTTTTTATGAATGTGTTCTGAAGAATCCAAACAGTTTTGTGACATTTCAGAGAGGAAAAGTCACTTTTATACTGAAGTAATGTAGGGTCGTGCAAACCTTCATATCAGCTGATAAAGAAAAATATTACTTTCATAGGTTCACACAAGAAGTTCAAGTATTTCATCTCAGCTTCAATTTTTAAGCCATTTTCCTGCAAACTGGCAAATTTCTGCCTACAGCAAACTGATGAAAATTCATGGGTGTTTTCACTCCTCCACTTTAGGGAGGAATAGTAAAACTTTTGCCTTAGATCAAACTTTTGAATATTTGAGGGGAGAAAAAAAACCCACATCACTTCTCAAATGTGAATACCCAAAGTGAAATATGGCTGTTTCTTACATTTTTAGATGCCTGGAAGTTTTCCACAAACTTCTATAACAGTCACTCTGCAGGCTTCTGCTATAAATGTTTCAGGAACTATCTAGGGAAATATTCTATTGAGAGGGAAAGCAGGATTATCTAGCAGATAGAGCGTGGAATTTGGACTTGGACAACCATCTGAGACCTGCACCTGCCTCTTTCATTGCCTTATGGTGCAGCGTTGTATAAATGATTCAGGCTCCCTTTGCTTATATTTTTCCCTGTGGTAATAGAGGGAAATGGGCTAAGCATTAGCCCCTTCTCAACAATCAGAGAACACTGTAAAGGTAAATATGACACTGTCTGTAAAGTGCTATGACCTGTAATCCAGAAAAACAGTGCAAGAGGTGTGAGGCCACAGAGTTTGTGTAAACATTATAGAACCCTAGCGTGGAGAGCTGCGTAGCCTGGCTCCTCACTTCTGTATTTGATCAGGGGTCCTTATGACACATAATCAACAATAGGTATTGCCAATTGCTAATACCAACCACACACATCTTGCCTTCAGCATCTGGAACATGTTAATCTCCCTCTCACAAACTCAGTGAATCATAAGTCAATCAACTTGCATCTATTGATTGTCTAATATGCAAAATGCACTCTGCTGGGTATTAGACCTCTGGTGAAAGTCTCTTAGGACAATAATGATTTATAAAGCATAGTAGCTGTTCTCAAAACACTTGTAATCACAATCTAGTTATAAAGGAGGATTGCCTAAAGTATTAAAAATCATATAAGATACCCATAGATGACGATTAGAAATAATGATTCTAAAGAGTTTAAAGAGTAGAAGGAGGAAAGGTATGAGGATTCAGAGTGCCTCCAGTGCATATGATTTTAGTTTGTAATTAGGGAAAATGTACTCATAAATACAGAAGGAAAAATGTGTACATGCTCGGAAGTATAAAAAAATAAAATGAAAATGGTATCCTTGGAAGTTATCACGCTAAAAAAAGTGATGTGTTATTATCTATGGCTGCCATCATTTATTTCACTGTTCTCATTGAATTTAAGCAATCTTTGTTCTTTTCTACTGATTATTTCTCTTATATGCTAAGTTTGAGGAATTTTGATGTCTTGTTTGAAACCCAGTTCAGTTAGTCAATATGGATGTGTCTTATGAAATAAATTCAGGGTGAAAGGAGGATCATGTGCTACAAAGGGAAGAGAATTAGATGAGGCTCACAGTGATCTCACTCTGAACAATGAGCAGTCTCAACCTCTCAAGGCATCTGTTGATTCATTTGTAAAATAAGAGGGTTGGGCTAGATTTCACTGGCCAGTTCTAAAATTTTCTGGAGAAAAAAATGCTGCTTAGAAGTTCTATATCTTTGTGCTACTGGAAAGCTCCTCTTGCTTTTGCATTCTGTCAGGATCCATGATTATTTCTTGTCATTAAGATCAAAATCTCAATTTTATAGACCATGGATGCCTAAGGTAGAGGAGAAGCAGATGGCAATATGGTGTGCTCAAAAACAGGCTCTAACTGTAATTCTTAATTTAATTATTCTTAGGCTAGACTTTCCCAAGCTCTATTAAATTTTAGTATTCAAGAGAGCTTTGGTCTTGCCTGTAAGGACTAACATAGGTGAGTAGGCTGGTTCTTGGTAGTAGAACTTGTGTGTCAGTGAGCAAGCTGTCTGTAGAACAGAGTGGAGGCAGAACAACCTTGCTGGGGGATATATTGGCATATACCTTTATTTCAAGGTATATTGGTAAATATTTGTTGTAAATATGATAGTATGTATCACCAAAAAGATTAACAATGTCAAAACATCTAGTCAATTCAAAGAAAATAGTAATCCAATGTTAAATTAAGTATGAAATATGTTGTTTGGTTTATGTGGAAAATTGAAAATTTGGATTTTATTTTAAACAGACATGTTTTAATGTGTCATGTGAACAGCCTAGAAAAAAATAAAATTTATTTGTGCTGCATGGTATAAATAATGTGAAACATCGTAGTATATTGGAAAAAAAGTCAGATTTTTTTGAGCATAAAATTGAAATTTTCTAGAATTAAAAAAAATACGGTTTTAAGGACTTCCCTCGTCCAGTGGGTAAGACTCTGTGCTCCCAATGCAGGGAGCTGGGGTTCAATCCCTAGTCGGGGAACTAGATCCTACACGCCTGCTGCAACTAAGAGTCCACATGCCGCAACTAAGAAGTCCACATGCCGCAACAAAGATCCCATGTGCCACAACTAAGACCCAGCGCAGGCAAAATAAATATTTAAAAATAAATTTTAAGATATGGTTTTACACAGTTAATATTATAAACTGACAATAAATAATTGAGGCAAGATACAGCTACTTATTATGAAATGTGTTCACTTATTCATATAAGGGGGCTTTATTGAAGTGTTATGCACAGTCGAGATCAGCACAGTCCAACAGAAATATAATTTAAGCCACATGTGCAATTTAAAATTTTGTAACTTCCACATTAAGAAGAGCAGAAAAGACACAGGTAAATTTTATTTTTTTGTAAATTTTATTTAACACAATATATGTACAGTATTATTTCAACATAAAAATTATTGATATACTGTAATTTTTTACTAAGACTTCAAAATTCAGTGTGTTTTAGTTATAAGTCAATTTGAACTAGACATATTTCAGGTGTACAATAGCCACATGTGGCTAGTAACCTTAGTATTGGCCACCTGGGTCTGTATGATGGGATTGAATACTAAAGAACACAGGCATGGCCACTACCTTCAGAAAGTTGACAGTCTAGTATGGAAGACAGACTCTGAACAATAAATCAAAAGTGTAAAATTTTACACTTTTCACAGTTTTCATAAGCATCACAAAGTTAATATTGTTGAATACATGCCCAGCATTTAATGTATTTCCACTTTACATAAGCTATGGATAATGTGTTCTTTATGTGGGTGAGATTATTCTTGGTATTTTTAAAGAAATGCAGTCTTAATTAACACACTTTTGTAGTCTACTAATGTTCTTTTATCCTTGTGCTTCCCATTTTCCCCAAATCAGTATTACACTGTAAGTTTGAAGTTGAATCATGAGTCAGGAGCATATTAATCTTTTAATTTGTTATATATGATTAAAAATATTAAAGCAGCTAGGTACAAAATAAAGTTATCAGAGAAAACATTATTTAGGATGAGAAAAATATTCAGTGTTTTTCCATGAACTTTCTATAGTTTTATAATTTCTGTGATTTCTGCTGACATGTGTTTGCGAAGGCTTTCTGCTAAGTGCTATAGACTTTCTCTAGGTTTATTTTAGATGTAATTTGTTTCTTATGAAACCTTGCAATTGTTCCTACTTTATACATTAGCTGGTGTGATGCGAGTACTTAGGTATTAAAATAATAAGAGTATAAAACAAAAATATAAAGAGAATAGTTTGTACATGAAATAAACTCCGTCTTGTTTAAGGATTTGCCTTAATTGATTCCATGTAGCTCAAGCTTAATTGTGGATGGTGCTGAAGTTGGTTGTCTATTTACTGAGATATGAAGAATGCCAAAAAGCACAGATGAACCAAAAGTTTAATGTTCACTCATCTAACTAAAAATAAATATATTTTCTCTCTTTGCTTCCCAAATAAAATTGCTACAGAATTTCAGACAGAGAAGATTTTATGGACTGGAAGAGTCAACCCTATGAGAAGAACTTCCTTAGCTGGAAATTGAAGACTGGATAGAGCTGGATTTTTCAGGAAGAAGTAGGCAAGTCTTTCTCACTTGGAAAAGCAGCATAAATAAAGCAAGAGAGTTGAAATTGGCAAGAGTTGTTGGAAAAATAAAGCAGATGGCTTAAGTTTGAGACATAGTGGAAGTTAAAAAAAGGGATGAGCAATCTGAGGCTAGTTAATGGAGACTTAGAATCTTTAACCTGATCCAATAGGTGATATGGTACCAATATAGTTTTGTCAGGGAAGTGGCGTAATGAAAATGGCAATTTTGGAAGATTCGTCTAGCAGAGGTGACATGATTGATTTAAAGAGGCTGAAGAAAAATATCAAAGAGGTTGAGTTGAGAGACCAGATCCAATAATAGATTTGGAAGATTTAAAACAAGCCTTCTTAAAATGGGAGACTCATGCTTTTTTGACAGCATAGGAGATGGAACTGGTTAAGAAGGGAGAGTAAGAGAAGGCTGAGGAAATTTATAATAAATGCAGGATTCAGTTTATTCAGAAAGTAGGCTATTACAGGATTCAGGGCTCTTGTTGGAGTGGGATGGACATAAAAAGAAGGAAAGACAATTCCTCCATGGACAGTATTGGTATAAGCCAGTGGTATTTTGAATTGTAGAGGTACGTTCTCTCAAGTTTCTCTTGTGCAGTGTAATATATAGTGGGGTTAAGTTTTATATTATTATTCTCAGGTCTCATTCCTCAGAGCTAAAGTAAATTGAAAGTTAGTTGAAAAATTACCAAGTGAACTATGGCAATACTTCCATTTCCTTTCTCAAAGCATATATACTTTGGTTTGAATTATTTAGGAAGTTATAGAGCAAAACAGAATTTATGTTTGCCTTATTTTGACATATGGTTTACATTTTGAAAACTTTGCCCTAGGATGGCATTGGATAAAATTATAAGGATAAAACTGGGTATAGAGAAAGCAAAATCACAAAATTCAGAACAGTAATAGACTTTATAAGTCATGTAATTACATGTGTAGAAAAACAATAAATATTTATCAACTATCAGGTGCCAAACCTGTTGAGGGCATTGGGTATATCTATGTGAAAAAAAAAAGTAAAAGATAAACTGTCTGGTAGAGGAAATGGTCACTAAAAAATTAAGCAAACACACACACACACATAATACATTTTGAAAAGTGCTTGTTATGAATTGAATTTTGTACTCTCCAAAAATTCATATGTTCAAGTCCTAACCCCCAGTTCCTCAGGATGTGATCTTATTTGGGAATAGTTTCGTTGCAGATGTAATTAGCTAATTTAAGATGAGGGTACACTGGAGTAGGCTGGGCCCCTAATCCAATATGGCTGGTGTCCTTATAAAAAGGGGAAATTCAGATACAGATATGAACACAGGAGGAACACCATGTGAACATGAAGACAGATATCAGGGTAATGTCAAAGATTGCTTGCAAACTACCAGAAGCTAGAAGAGAAGCATGGAACGGTCTTCCTCACAGCTCTCAGAAGGAACCAACTCTGCTGACACCTTGATCTCAAGATTCTAGCCTTCAGAACTGTGAAACAGTACATGTCTAGTCACCTGGTTTGTGGTATTTTGTTACAGCAACCCTAGCAAAATAATAGAGTGTTACCAAGGAGAATTATTGGTGACGCTGAGAGTGAATAAGGGGATGGAGGCTTATTTTAGATTGGATGGGACAATGGAGACCTCTTTTAAGAAGTTATATTTAGCCTAATGATGAGAATGAACCAGCTATGTGGGGCAATGGAGAAAGTGATCTGGGCAGAAGAAAGAGCATGTGCAAAGGCCCTGAGATAGGAAACAACTTGGAACAAGTAAGGAACTGAAAAAAGACCAGTATGTCAGGAGCATTGCCAACGAAGGCAAGAGTGGCACAAGATGAGACTCGATAGACCTAAATAAAAAGGAATTTGAATTTTATTTTAAGAGTAATTAGGAGACTTTCATGGACTTTAAGCAAGTGATTACATGATCCAATTTACATTTTAAATAAATTTTAAGTACAGTACTATGTAGAGAATGGTATGGAGAGGGAAGTGGAACATGATATTAATAGTATCAAACCAGGTATTCAGGCTTGGAATAGGCTTATGGTAGCAGAATATAGATAATTTGAGAAAATATTTAATATTGGGATTTAGGGAGAGTGTGTCATAAAGAATTGCTCTAAATTTTTTGTCTCGAGCTACGGAGTGTTTCTTATTGAGATGTTATTTACTGAGATGGAAAAGGCTGGGGGGAAAACAGAATGAGGGGTAATAGAACAAGATTTCAGTTCTGGATATGGTAAAGCTGATATGCCTGTGAGATAGCCAAGTGGAGATGCTAAGTGAGATGTTTGTTGGACCAAAGAAAGGTCTAAGAAGGAGGTGGAGAAATAGAAATTAAGTGAGGTGTGCAGTGACCACAGATTACTGAACACTGATATTATAGCTGAAGTCTCCCAATTCCCAGTCCTGTGTCCTGGCAAATGCCTACTCAATGATATTAGAAGATCATTTGATTAATAGTAAGGGGGCACTTTTGTGGGTTGTATTGAGAATAAATGCACAAGCATCTGTGTAGCAAATAAAAGACATGGATGAAGAGTGGTGACACAGTGTCAAGGGCACAGAATTAAGATCTGGAAGGCTTGAAATGTACTTTTAGCCTTGCCACTTGTTGGTTAATTGTGCCTCAGAAAAGTGAGTTCAAGGCATTAGGACTACTGTCTTGTTAATGGAATTATTCTTATCAGTCATAGCAAAGCTAGTTTCCACATTATTCTCTGGTTGTGTTCTTCTGAACATCTTTATAGCTGTTACAGTTTTGTTCCTCTTTTGGGGAAAAATAATGTGTTGTTATTTTTTATGTTAAAAGGGACAAAGATTTTGCTGTATCTAGGAGGAGAAGTGTTTCACTATTATAGAGAGTGCATATTCGTTGGTTGATTTTCTAAAAAAGAAAAAGTATAAGAAAACTTCAAGAAAAAGCTACAACAGACACATTTGACAAGAGGTTCACAAATGTAACTTTATAGTCATTTAAATGGTTGCTTCTTTCTTATCTTCTTGGCCTATTGTCCCCATTCTTCCTCATCTTACAGTTTTTGTTATACTTGAATGATGAGCTCAAAGCATGAAAAGCTGTTGTTTTCAACCTTTATTAATGTTTCCCAACTCATTTCCCTGTTTGCCTGCTGACAACCTGCCAAAATCACCCTCTGGTGAATTGTGAAAAGATTGGGGTAGCAGTCGTGGGACCCAAAATGTGTTGCAGATAATTAGTAGATCAGATCTTTGTCACAGCAGATACTTGGCCGCCCACAGATCTCTATTTTTAAGCCTTGCGTGTCGCACAATGTGTATTCATTGTCTGTTTTAGTGTGAAGAGCACATCTCTGCATTGTATATAATAGAGCTCAGTTGATTGAGAAATTCCATTATTCTTTTGTCGTTTTGTACTGTCACTGGTTAACACATGAGATATACATATTTGGTGAATAACTGAAACCACCTTTGGCTTTTAAATAGCTTTAGAAATGGGAATTACCTATTTTGCTACTTACCGAATAATCCAACCACCACAGACTTTGTTTTCCAATAAGGCAGGAAACAAAAATCTCCTTAGATGATCACATTTGTTTTCATGCTAATTAGTTACGACTAATTTGATTGGCAAGAATAGCAGGTCAGGAGATTAGTTCTTGAATGGCACGAAATAGAAAAGGTTTTTTAGTGTAAGATAAGAGGTGATAAGTTGAAGTAAAAAGAAGAAATTAGATTTGGGAATGATGAAAATGCCAGGGTTATCAGCAGGCTTTCCACCAGAATTGATCACAGAACAGCAGGTAATGAATTATTAGCTAGTGATATGTTCCCTTTAGAATACTATCTAATGGTACAGCCTCTGCACACATGTGGGGGGGTTGTGTTTGTGTGTGTGTGTGTTTTATAATCAACAGATGTACTCAACACTTGCCCCATTTAATTCTTCCCTTACTTGTTTATGTGTTTCAGTATCAAAGGAAATTCATCAGTTGACACAATGTCAGTGGTCTCAAAATATAAGAGTTATGTAGTCACAATATAATGAACTCTAGTTGCTATAATATTATAACCAGAAATAACTTATTCTTAAAAGATTAATAACACCAGTACCGGTCTTAAAATCTGACAAATCAGTAAAGATCATGCTTCCTCCTATAACTGAGATGGTTAACTTAGAGAAGTCACACAAACTCTAAAAGTTGTAGATTATCTGTAAAATGTGCACAAAACAACTCTTCTTCCTGTCTGACAAGATTCTTATCAGGTATAATTGAATTGATATACAGAAAACCCCTTTGAAATTTCTTAGATGTTTTACAAGTGTAAGTCATTATTGTAATAATCTAAATTTTGACCCTGGTTTCTTTTTTCCTAAATCCACATTTATTCATTTTTTAAAAATGAATAAATACCTACTATATTTCAAGTCTGTACCATTCTAGGTACAGGGAAGACAACAATAAACTAAACAGACAATAATTCCTGTTCTCATAGACCTTAAACTTCAGTGAATTGAAGTAACAATAATAGGTAAAAGTTAAAATATGTCAGTTGTTGGTAAGTGCTGTGAAGTAAGACAAAGGATTCTTTAAAAATGATTCCTTTGTAGAATAACTTGAAGGAGGTGATGGCTTCAGCAGTGAGTGAGGGCCAAATTGTGTGTTGAAATACTAGTTTAAAGAAAATGGCCATTCTTGAATGAATAGTCTTTCACTTCTCAATTAAAGCCATGTGTATCACTTACTAATACTTCATAGAAAACCCAGCTAAGTGGTTTGGCACTTAAAACTATTTTTTTCACTCCATGCTTTTATATTTAGAATGAAAATTTTGAAAATAATGCATCTTTATCTCTCTACTTCTTTGACTTGAACACAAAATTATTAATATAAGAAAATGAATGAAGTGTTTATATTGTGTAAGGTCATGTGAGTG
Organism: Balaenoptera musculus; assembly: GCF_009873245.2. Lineage (NCBI taxonomy): Eukaryota > Metazoa > Chordata > Mammalia > Artiodactyla > Balaenopteridae > Balaenoptera > Balaenoptera musculus. The sequence continues at coordinate 24,203,198 of NC_045787.1, read as the reverse complement.
CAATGTAATAAAAATTAATTTCATATTAACAAATGCAAGGTACTTTTAGAAGGGTACATCTACTATCCAAAATGACACAATGCCCTTGAAAGTAAAAAAGTTGAATTAACCTCTCTCTCACATACATACACAGGAAACAAATGCACCCTTCCTTAGCACAGGTGCCGTAGAAAACAGACCTAGAGGCAAAGACCTTATGTGCTAACATTTCATTAGGGAAGGAAATCCATAATTCCCTAATTAGGAGGAAAATTTCTAACTTAAATAGGGAGGGAAGGAAGGAAGGAGTGCATTACTAAACTGACCACAGTGTCTTAGGCACAGCTGATTGCTTTGTGGCTTCAAGAGACAGCTTCAGAGAGTGCATGTGAATTTCTGAGCCTTCTCAGAGTCTGTGGCCCAGTCATTCCAGAAGGAGCATAAACTTGTCTGGGACCTAATTCTTATTGTAACCTATTCAATTTTAAGGAAGAAAAAGTTTAAACACATTGGAAATCTATGAAATACAAATTAAAGCAAAAAAAAAAAAAGAATTGTCTTTTAAAAAATCTGTCAAGTCAGTTAAGATTAAACAGATCAATGTACTGTACTATATTTTTGTTATATGGGAAGGGTGCATTTTTCTGTAATTCTAATCATTGTGTTAGCTGATTCAACTTTTATAGAAATATATTCTATTGTTTAAGACTATTCATTGCCACAGAATGACAGGCATTCTCTCTCTCATGCACACATAAACACATACGTACTCACAGAAAAACAGCCACCGTGGATTAGATTGTCTCAGATTTCTCAGAAGAGAGTAGCCACATGATGTGGGAAAAATATAGTGTAACTTAGCTAGCTGTTCTTGGTTCCCAAGTTCCTAATGGGAGTACACAACCCCTCATAGTGCAAGATATGAAGAGTTGGGAAAGCCTGTTTATTTAATGCACAGTCCCTTTATACCAGGTGTAGGCAAACTACAGCTGCTGGGTAAATCTGAACTACAGTCTGTGTTATAAATAAAGTTTTATTGGAGCACAGCCACCCTCATTAATTTACATACTGTCTATGGCTACTTTCCAAAGTTGAGTAATTGCAGCAGAGACCATATATCCTGTAAAGTCTAAAATATTTATTATCTGATCCTTTATAGAAAAAGTTTGGCAACTGTTTTGTATTATTGGCTTGCATTAAAATTCATGAAGACTTTATAGTCACAAATAATATACACCCTTACGGAGAGTATTCATTGACATTTGAAGCATTCTTGGGTTTCGAGTTAATTCTGGCTCGAAACCCAAGAATGCTTATTAATAGCAAAGCCCCATCCCTGTTGAGGACGGGTCAAGTGTTTCTAGTCACCCAGAAAACCCATTTCCATAGTTCACTCACTGACTCTAACTTCATAACTGTCTCCACAAGGTCATCTTAACTAAAGACCAACCAGATATCTAATGATATATTGGAGGTGCCTCTCTCTGTCTATCTTGCTATCTCTTTATCTATCTATCTATATACATACACACACACACATATATATATATAGGTAAAATATGGAAAATGCCCTTTGTTACAGCAAATTCATCTCTACAGATTTATGCTAAAGACATATTTATCTACAATTTTGCTATAAGGTGTTCATTCACATAACATATCAGAGAAATAATTCTAAATGCTCAAAGACTGGTAAATTCTATCACCATTATAATTATTAAAAATTATATATATATATATTGTGCAAAATGGCAAAATAGTTTACTATGAATATGTAAAGACGGTCCCCGACTTACAATGATTTGACTTAATGATTTTTCAACATTACGATTGTGTGAAAGAACGTGCATTCAGTAGAAACCGTACTTCTAATTTTGAATTTTGCTCTTTTCCCAGGATAGCAATATGTGGTGCAATACTCTCTCATGATGCTGGGCAACAGCAGTGAGGGAGTCAGCTACACGTTCAGGAGGGTAAACACAGGGTACACTCACAACCATTCTGTACCCATACAACCATTCTGTTTTTCACTTTCAGTACAGTATTCAATAAGTTACATGAGATATTCAACAATTTATTATAAAATAGGCTTTGTGTTAGATGGCTTTGCCCAACTGTGGGTTAATGTAAGTGTTCTGAGCACGTTTAAGGTAGGCTAGGCTAAGCTATGATGTTCAGCAGCTTAGATGTAGTAAATGCATTTCGACTTACAATATTTTCAGCTTAGGGTGGGTTTATCTGGACGTAACCTCACTGTAAGTCAAGGAATATCTGTAGAGGATAATCACATTAAAAACTATATTTGTATATAATGGAATAATATTTTAAAATGTAATTGCTGTCTTTTTTCATTTTTGATAACTATATTTTAATCCCTACACCCCTTCCACAATTAAGACCAGGTTACAAGGTGGATACCTATTGCTCTAAGGAGAGAAAAGTGGAAGCATCTTACCAAGGTGATCAATCTTCCTTTAACTTTTAAAATGGAGTTTTAAAATTCAACTGCCAAATCAATAGTCCACAAACCAAAGCACATGTGGTATATAAGAACTAGAGGATTAAGGCAGAAAGTTTTTCTATGAGTTTTCCTATGAATTGTTGGATTGGAAGATCATAAACAAGAGCCATGAGGACTTAGACCCGAGAAAATCACAGAATTGGGTGAATTATATCCTACCTATGCATAATAGGATATAATTAAAATTATAATGCTTTGCACTGGATGAAATCAACTGCTGCAAGTACTTTTCACACATTAAGTTGTTGAATCCTTGTGCAGTAGGTGTTGTATTAGTATTGCTATTTTATAGAGGAGGAAACTGAGGCACAGGAAGGTTAGGTGAGTTGAGCAAGGTTATACACAGCTGGTAAGTAGCGGAGCTGGTGTTTTAATTCAGGTATTCTGGCTCCAGAGAACATGCTATTCACCTCTGTGCAGTATGGCTTCTCCAAGATATAATCATATTTCTCCAGCTGAAAAAGCAATACTGAGTTAGCCACTTGAGGGCTAGAGGGAGGGAAAGAATCAGAATCAAAAAGGAGTCCTAGAGAGACAATATAGGTGCATATAAGCCACTGAACCCTGGTTCTGTCTTCTTCTGAGTTTGAATTATGCAATGGACTAAATATTTGTGTCTCCCCCCCGCCAATTCCTATGTTCAAACCCTAATCCCCATTATGATGGCATTGGAGATGGGGTCTTTGGAAGGTAATTAGATCATGAGGATAGAACCGTCATGATGGGATTAGTGCTCTTACAACAGCCACAAGAGAGCTTGCTACCTCTTTCTCTGTTTTCTGCCATGTGAGGACACAGCAAGAATATGGCCATCTGCAACTCAGGAGGAAGGCTCTCACCAGAACCCAACCATGCTGGTATCTTCATCTTGGACTTCCTAGATTACAGAACCGTGAGAAATAAATTTCTGTTGTTTAAGCCATCCAGTCTGTGGTAATTTTTTAATAGCAGCCCAAACTGTCTGAAGACAAACCCTAAGGGTATGGATGGTAGTGGGACAAAGAAATCTTTATTTCTACTGGAGAAATTCTACATGGAAATTCAAGGAACAAATTTACTTATACCCATAAGACTATGTATCTTCATTTCCCTCCATAGTCCTGGTTTTCACTTATTATTGTACTACTGTAATTATCAATAGCACACCCTTTCACTCTCAAAAGCATCCCAGCTTAGACAATAAATTATATGGTCTCCCTATTTATACATCAGTTACCACATGGAACTCAGGTAGGAGGCTGACCCACAAGGCACCCTCCTCCAACACAAGCAGAGTAGAACACAGAAATGGTGGCAGCAAATGTTCAGACAGAAAGAGGGCCTGAGAGAGCCATCACTCTGTGTCAGCCATCTATTGCTGTATAACAAATCATCCCACAACATAATGGATTAAAACAACAGTTTGTTTAGCTCTTGACTCTGTAGCCCAACAGTTTGGTCTGACATCAACTAGATTCACTCTTTCCTCTGCAATCATCTTCTAGTTATATAATTGGTTGGCAGATAATTGCAGGGCACTGTCTGTACTTAGATGTCCTCACTCACATCTCTGGCAGTGTCTGTGGCAGCTGAGTTCTCTCCATGTGGCTCCACATCCTCCAGCAGGCTAGCTTCGACTTGTTCACACAGTAGTCTCAGCAAGTCCAGCAAGAGAGAGGACATACCCCAACCACTAAGTGTATTACTAGCCTCTGCTGGAGCCATATTAGCTAACATACTGATGGCCAAAGGAAGTGACATCACTGAGCCCAGAATCAGCCTAGAAGGGTGCACAAAGTTCCATGGCAGGGGTACGTTACTAGAGGGAGGGGTAGGATTTGTAACCTTTTGGAATGGAGGCGTTAAGTAGTTACCAGATACCTCACTACAGGAGGTGGGAAGGTGCAGAAAGTCATTGATGTCTCATTTGTCATGGAAATCATTTGTATCCTTGAGCAAAGGAACTGTTCAAAGTAGGACCTGAATGGGAGTTGAAGCACAGGCCAAGGTGACAACCTAGCAGCTGGATACCATACCAGGGAGCTGTGCAGGAGAAATACCATGTGCTGCCTGTGACATAAGAACATCAGCAGCAGATGCATCAGGGGCACATGCACACACTCAAATACTGTGTCTGTTGAGACCTCTCAGCTAAGGGCCAAATCTTTGTGCAAACTGGGGCAGCCCTACCATGCCATCTGTCTTAGTCCTCTTGGGCTGCTCTAACAAAATATCACAGACTAAGTGGCTAATAAACAACAGAAAAGTATTTCTCACAGTCTAGGAGGTTGGAAGCCTGAGATCAGGTTGCAGACTTCAAGTTTTCGCCTCATATAGGGGTAGGAGCTCGGAAACCCCGTGGGGTCTCTATTACAAGGGCTCTGCCCTCATGATCTAATCACCTTCCAAAGGGCCCACCTCCTAGTACCATCACATTGGGGATTAGGTTTCAACATATGAATTCTGGGGGTATACAGACATTCTGACCATAGCATCATTATATCATGGAGAGGAAGAAAAGAAAAAGAAGTTGAAACTTTAAATGAATGAGAGTGAGCTAATGCAGAAATGATTAAGTTAAATGAGAAGTGCTTCGATCATCTTAAAATGGAAAACTCAAGTTTATTTTCTTCCACTACAAATGTGAAAAGGGAGATTTGTGAATGAATCCAGTTATGAAGAAGTAAAATCATATGTCTGTATTTTTAAGTAGTGACATTAAATTTTAAGCTATACATATTTTTATATACACATAAATAAGTGAAAAGTGAGCATATTCACCCAAAATGTTAAGAACAGTAATCTTAGGTAGTGAGCTTATGGATGACTTATATTTCTTTAACTTTTGTATATCCTCTAAATATCCTCAAATGAACATGTATCAGCTTTGCAATAAGAGACAAATTTTGTTTTAGAACAGATGCATTTGTGCTTTTGCCCATTCTGTGCTTGCTGAAGCTAGTTAATCTGAAAACAATTCCACCTTGAAGTGTTAATGAGCTAATAAGTCATTTCAGGGTGAGTTACTTTTCAAAACTGCTGATATCACACCTCTAACTGCACTTGTACTCTACCTACTGATAGGGAGGACCTGGCTATTGAGGCTGTGACCTTATGTAAGAAAATATGACAAAATATGCTTGCTGTCTACATGAATTCTTCTAAACATCTAATTAATTGATATAGTTCCAATGTTAATAAGTTGGTGACTGTGCTTTGAATCCACTCATTTCTCTATATGAGGCCTCAATAGAATATGGCTTAGTCTTTCATAAAGAAGCAAGAGAGTTCAAATTTACTTCCATTCATTCTCAGAAACTTTGCCAGATGTTACTGTAGAGTTTTAAATCTATTCAACTATTTGGAATTTGAAAAAATATATAAGCTATGCTGTGAACTATGAATGAGAAGCTTGCAATTAGCTGTGATTATAACAGTTATATGAATGCCCAAAAGTCCTATCATGTAAAGATTACACCTAACCATAATGTTAGAAAATCCACATAGAGTGCTGGCTGTGCAAAATACCAGTTGATGGGAATTTTAGCTTTTGGAATGATTGACTTACACACTGGTATCTGCACACGTGTGCACATGAGTGTGCACATACACACATACAATTACCACCAGCCACAGAGGAATGGAGAGAGAGAGAAGTAACCTGATGTTGAGGTTTTCCATTGCACCTGTGTTTATGCATTTTCCTTGGGTTGTCAAAAAAAATTTTCATTCACTCTGCTTCCTGTTTCTTCCTTAATTATTCTTACAAAATTATTTTTCACTCTTATAAAACTCCTCTAGTAGTTATTGGCTATTAAGTGAAAGAGGCAATTTTATGATTATCACATACAATATAAGATACAATAGATAAGATAAAATATAGTGAATAATGAATAATTAAAATCATGAAAAAGTGCTGGGTTTGAAACATCAATTAGTTAAGACATGCTACATCCTTCAGAGGTAACAAACCTGGTATATTAGTTAAAATGCTTTATGTTGCAAATAATGATAACTCAACCTGGCTGTGATGTTAATTTCATATGTCAACTTGACTGGGCCAAGGAGTACCCAGATATTTGATTCAACATTATTCAACATTATTATGAAGGTGTTTCTGGATGTGGGTAAACATTGTCCACTCTATTTTTTTTTTTTTTGTCCACTCTATTTTAAGGCCTGAATAGAACAAAATGTAGAGTGAGGGAGAATTTACTCTCTTTGTCTGATGCTCTTTGAGCTAGGACATGGGCCTTCTCCTGCCTTCAGACTTGGACTCAGATTGAAATTTTTTTGTTTTTCAGATTTACTTTATTTATTGATTGATTTTTTTATTGGAGTATAGTTGCTTTACAATGTTGTGTTAGTTTCTACTGTACAGCGAAGTGGAGTTCCCTGTGCTATACAGCAGGTTCTTATTAGTTATCTATTTTATACATATTAATGTATACATGTCAATCCCAATCTCCCAATTCATCTCACACCACCCCCGCTTTCCCCCCTCGGTGTCCATACATTTGTTCTCTACATCTGTGTCTCTATTTCTGCCTTGAAAACGGGTTCATCTGTACCAATTTTCTAGATACCACATACATGTGTTAATATACATTTGTTTTTCTCTTTCTGACTTACCTCACTTTGTATGACAGACTCTAGGTCCACCCACGTCCCTACAAATGACCCGATTTCGTTCCTTTTTATGGCTGAGTAATATATACCATTGGCTCTCTTGGTTCTCAGACCTCTGGATTCAGACTGGAACTTACACCCTCAGCATTACTGCTTCTCAGGTCTCTGGATTTTACTGGATCTGTAACATCCGGTTTCCTGGGTCTCCTGCTTGCAGATCTCGGGACTTCCCAGCCCTCATAATCATGTGAGCCAATTCCTTATAATGTGTGTGGCAAATGCCCTACACATGAGAGCCTTTGTAGAAGTTCAGGTTCCTAGAGGAGAAATTCCAGCACTCTACTGGAGGAAAAACAGAACAAAACAAGTTTGGACACATTGGAGTGGTCAAAAGGCACTTTGCCAGAATCACCCTCCCCCCCAAGGCGGCACAGCATAGAGAATTAGAGAAAAAGAAGGCTGGGGATCCCTCCTGTCAGTGAAAAGGGAGAGTGGTAAGTGAGCACCTGGCCTTCCCAGCCATGCAGGACACTGCTAAAGAAAATCATTTCTCTCTCAGATATTAAAGGAAGAGCTCCATGACTTGGGGGAGGGGAGGAGATCAGGAAGGAGGCAGTTAAGACTATCAGAGCATTAAAGGAACACAGGTCCTGCTGCAGCAAGACCACCTATGATCTTCTGGCAAAAGCTCACCAGAGAATCCCTCCAACTGGCATGCCGGCACCTCCAGTGCCCCAAAGGCTAAGCCCACACCTCTCCTCTCTGTGGCTGGCTCCTTGTGCATGCTCCTGAGGGCAGCAGCAAAAGCAACCTTAGACAGACAGTGAATACACACAAAACACTGAACAGGGTGTGTGGGGAAGGGAGAAGCCACAATTGTGAGCTGTAGTACCACCACTGGGGGAAAAAAAAGAGAGGTTTCCAATAGCGGGCCTGGTGCATTTTAAGTTTGAGAGACGGCATACTAGCTTAAAAATTCTGCCACAAGAGGGAGCAAGAAGCATGGAGCAGGTATACCCATATAAGGTCAGAGAAAGCCTCAGAATACAAGCAGGACCAACAAAGAGTATGTCACCTGAAGGCTGCTGGTAAAGATCGAAGGATGTGAAAACAGCAATGTAAAACTCCAAGGAACATGAAGAATCAAGGAAAATGACATCACCAAAAGATCATAATAATCTTCTAATAACCAAATGGAAAGATGCATAGGACAGGACAGAACATCCAATAACTGTAGGAAAATTTCAAAAGGTATCACACACATAATTGGAATACCAGAAGGAAAAGAAATGAAAATGGAGCAGAAGGAATATTTGAAGTAGTAGTGACTGACAGTTTTCCAAAACTAGTGACAGACACCAAAGCACAGGTACAGAAAGAGCAAGAACACCAACCGGGATGAATACCCCCACCCTACCCCCCAACAAATCTACACCTAGGAATATCATATTCAGTGTGAAGTAAAAAGTGACAAATTAAAAATCTTCAAAGAAGCCAGATGAAAAATAAATTTACCTGTAGAATAACAACGTTAAGAACTACATCAGACTACTCACAAGAAAAAATTCAAAGGAGAAGACAGTGGAGTGGAATATTTGAAATGTTGAAAGAAAATACGAACCTAGAGTTCTATATCCAATGGATTCATCCTTTAAAAGTGGTGAAATAAAGATTTTCTCACATGCAAACTTAAAGAATTCATTGTCTGCAGAACCCTGCAGACAGTGCGAAAAGCATAAAAGAAATTCTTCAGGGAGGAGAAAAATGATATAGGTCAGATATTTGAATCTTACTGAAAGAGCTCCCCATGTCCAAAGCTGGAAAAATTTCAACAATAAATGAATAAATAAGTCTGGGTTATAATCCAAAGGATGAAATATATATTTATGAGTCCATGTTGACATAAATAAACAACTGAATAAATGGGAAAGAAGAGACAACTCTTCCAGACAGAATTCCAAATAATGAATGACGATACTCCATTCTCTAGGAGGCCGAGCAGAGCTCCCCATTTCCCAAGAATGGGCTGCAGATAGTGATTTCCTTCTAAAGAGCATAGTAAGAATGGGAAAAATATAATGGTAGATTTACAGTGGGGAAATCTGACAAGCACTAACTCAGCCAAGTGTTGAAGGTCAACATCAGCAGTGATAAGTCATGTTGATAGATCATATATATCCTTGCTAGGGTGTGATGAGAATGGAACTTTACCTCTGTGGTCTTCCTTCCCCCAAACTCATATTCCCAGATGGATCAGGACAAAAATAACAGACAAATCTTGACTGAGGGACGCTCTAAAAAATATCTAACTACTCCTCCTCAAAATTGCCAAGGTCATCAAAAAACAAAGGAAGTCTGGGAAATTGTCACAGTCAAGAGAAGCCTAAGGGGACATGACAACTAATATGATAAGGACAGGACCTTGGAACAGAAAAGGAACATTAGGTAAAAACTGAAGGAATCTGACTAAAACATGGACTTTAGCTAGTAAAAATGTATGGTATTTATTGTGACAATAATACCATACTAGTGTGTTAATAAGGTGTTATGAATTTGTCAAATTAACACTTGTTAAGGAACACAGGGTGTTGGGTGGTGAGCAGTTCAACAACAGACCACAAAAGAAATTGAAATAGAGAAGCTTATTACTCACATGTCCTGGAGGAAGCACACAGCATGCCTTGAGGAGCCTCGCGGGAGGTCAAGGCAGAGTGCAGACAAAGAGACACAAGACCTGGGGCACATGCCTTTACTAGCGACCATGGGTGAAGTGCTTTGGGGCTTCCAGGCTAAGGGTGGATTGGTCTGTTCAAATCGAAAGGGCCAGTTATGGTAATCCACATGGGGATCTTACCTAAGTAGATCCTTTGGGAAGGCATTGGGAGGCAGAGGAGACTGCTGACTGCAAGGGCTATTGGGTAAGTCATACCAGGAACACAGTGACTGCAGGCTGCTATCTAGGGCATGTGCTTGTATGAGGGAGTAGTGTCAGTTTAGGGTCACTGTAGGCTGCTTGGCCAAACAAAATGGATGTCAAGGCAGCAATACCATGGAGTAACTTAGCTAAACTCTCGACGTAAGTGAAACTGGGGCTGGGATGTTTGAAACTCTCTGTATTATCTTCATAATTTTTCTGTTAATCTAGAACTGTTCTAAAAATTAAGTTTATTTTAAAAATAGTTATCAAGAAGGAAATAAAATTGGCATCAGCAAACTGTAAATCTTCAACTATCTTAGGAAAAATTATTTGGAATTTAGAGTTCTTTATTAGCATTCAAGAGTGGGAGAATAATAAGAATATTTTGGAACAAAAAGGGTCTCAGAAAGTTTAGTACAAATGGACCTTTTTAAAATGTTTTACTTGAAGATGTCTTCCATAACATTTAATTTAAAAAGTCCAAAATGGACAAGATTTTGGTATAAATAAACAGCGGTGTGTGAAAAAACAAACTTATAATTGACACCAAATAATTTTTGATGAAAACATTAAAAAAATTATTGAAATATCAGATGTTCCAGTGTGCTATGTAGATTCTGATGTATTTGAGAGGTTTATATATTAAATACTAAGAGTTACAGTAGCAGAAAAGGAAAAGGATATATAACTCCCAATGTAATAGGAAAAATATAAAAACATAACAGAAATATACTAGATCAGTCAAATGAAGAGTGAGAGAGAAAGGAAATGTTTTTTAAAATCAAAAATAGAATACATATATTAAAATGGCAGGAATACTTATAAGCATTCATTAATCATAAAAATATTAATGAGTTAAATTCCATTTTAAAATATAGATATCCGTAGACTGTGTTAAGAATTCCCCAAACCAAATACACTTGCTATACAAGAGCCATACTTGAAATTAAAATACATAAAAAAGATTGAATGCAAAAGGGTAGAATAATGTATTACCAACAACAAAGATTAATCAAAAGAAAAGAGTTGAAGAAATGTTATTATCAGACAAAATAGAATTGAAAGTGAATTATTTATATAGGGCAAAGGGAAACATTTCATACTGGCAAAAATAACAGTATACCAAGGTGATATGAGAGTCATGAACTTTTATGTGTACATAGTTACAAAATACATAAAGCAAAAATTCATAGAAAGCCAGGAGAAATGGACAAGAAAAATTAAAAGATTTTAAATCCGTGTTAGAGACTACAAAGCAAATAGATAAAAATGAGTGTAACAGTCGAATAAAACATTTACAAGCTTCTGTGTGTGTATATGTGTGAGTGCATATGGTATGTGTGTATGCAGAGACGTTAAGGATTACCAGTATCAGAAAAGAATAATTAAAATAAATTCTCAAAAACCATAATAAACGTTTCTTTTCAAACATACATGTAATATTCAGAAACATTAATATGTATTAGAGCATGTGGAAGACAACTTTGGTTGCTCAACCAACAAATCTAAACTCTCCCCACCTCTTCTTTCTTCCTGGTTAAATAAAACAATAGGGAGTTTTCAATTCAAAGAAGAGTGAAAGGAACTTAATAAAGTGGACTTCAATGTAGAAAATCTTTTGTATCATTTTAATATGATATGGAGAATAGAAACATAAGCCAGTAGCTTAAAAATAGTGCTTAGGTTAAGGAAGGTATTTCTTTAAGTTGGAAGATTAGTATAGACTTTTATGCTAATGGATGAACAATTAGAGAAGAAGAAATTGATGAGGCAGGCTACTTTAAGTTGGAAGATTAGTATAGACTTTCATGCTAATGGATGAACAATTAGAGAAGGAGAAATTGATGAGGCAGGCTACCAGAGACAATTGCTGAAGTCAAGTCTTTCAAAAGGCAAGACAGAAAGGGCTCCAGAGCATAAGAGGAAGTTGTGGCTTTTGATACGAATGGACACACCTCTTTTATTTTTAGCAGGGATCACTTTATAAGGTTGTATAAGATACAATTTCTATCACATGACTGTAATTGAAACACCAGTTAAATTAGCTATGCAGCAAAATTGTAAAGTTGGCAATTTCAGAAGTTGCTAAATTAGAAAGAAACATTAAAAATTTTTAGCATTTTCTTTGAATCAAGGAATTATGACAAGATTGTATTTTCCTCTATAAATTTGGTTTATTCATTTGATAATTATGAAAGGATATATTTTTATCGTATGACCTTGGGCAAGAGAGACTCTTCCAGCAAGGATTATGAGACTTTTTATTGGAGCTGAATATAAAACATCTAGTTGTAGATTAACTGAAAAATAGAGAACAGATAGTGAGCTAAAGATTTTTAAGAAGGTGTTATGCCAAAGATTGTTTCTGGAAAAAAAGTAAAGATAGCTCAGATAGGGCTAAAGAGGGAAGAAACATCTCTTACAATTTAAACCTTGCAGATTTTAGAAGTATCTACTTCAAGCTCTTTTCCAATAGCGCTTTATCCACCTGGTCAAAAAGACATTGAATGGGATCACTATTCTTTCATCTCCATGGCTGTTTTTCCTTTTTCTTTCAAATGAATGTGGGGAGGGGATGCCATGGTGGAAATGAAAGAGAATGAACAAAATATCCAGGGAGAAGAATCTGATATGCTTTGCTTGACAGTTTTCTTGGAAGATGCTACCCTTCTTGCTCTTTTTATGTCTTGTCTTCCTTCATTTTTTTTCCTATTTTAGGGCCTGGTTATAAAGACTAGAAATATATAAAATGCTAGACCTGGATGTTCTTCAAAATGTTAACTGCTGAGTTCAGCAGCTTGAGTCATCACTGAATTACTTCATTGGAGGAAAAAGAAGAAGAAGGAAAAAGAAAGCAACAAGAAAACTCCTGTTGATTGACAGACTGCCCCGGAATACAAATTTGCCTTCTGAAGTCACCAGGAGAGAAACTAATCATTCATTGTAATTAAACAATAGCTGAGTCTCCTCCAGCGGTTCTACCTTACCTAGATTTGAATTGTGAAAACTTCCAGAGAGGTAGCATACTTTCAAGAATCAGCCTTAACACTGCATGCCTGGTTCAACTGAGCAAAACATTACATTGCTGGGGCTTCCTTCTGTCAAGCTTCTCCACATTGTCTTATTTTTCTCTGATGTAAAAATTCTCATTTTTTATTAAAAAATCTTTGAATCTTTCTTCTTTGCAGTAGAATAAAGCTTAAGCAGTTGACAAGACTTACCCCTTGTATTCAGCCAGGTGATGTTAAAAATTATCCATGATCTGTAGAGTTGATTCTTCTCTTGAAGTCTTTTAGGGATGGACAACAAAGAGGAAAGTGTAGTGAAAAAAAAAAGCAGAAAAGTTTTAATACTAGAAGTGAAATTTGAATTGAATGTAAATTGAGGAGTAGAAGAAACAGCTGTCTATGGGCATGTTGACACTGCCACTGTTTGAGAGATTCTAGATATGCACCTAGAGAAACTTAGTGACGACGAACTTACTAACACAAATAAAGAAATGATTGTGACAAAAAGGGTGAAGATATCCTAGAGGAAAGGTGACACCGGCAAAATCTTCGCATGAAAGGAACTCCCAGAGATATTTCACAACATTGCAAGTGCAAAGGATAAAACGTTGGAAGCTGATCCAAACTTAGAAAGGATTATGAAAATTCATCAGGGTGTAGAAAAGATGCCGGCTCCACATGGTAAATTATAAGATGATAAGAGAAGGCAAGCACTCTTAAAACTATTCTTGGTAAGTTTTTTTGTAAAGAAATAAAGCACTTTAAAATCTCAGTGTTACAAGTTACAGTGCACAAAACAAATATTATTTTTATATGTTTTTTTCTTTCCCTATATATATTTAATTGACAATAAGAGAGTTTTAAAGTTCTGGAAAAATAATTTTAGAGGTCACAGAACAATTGTAATTTTTCCCATTAATTATTTAAGATCAGTGTGCATGGTATTAGTTTATATGCTCATTTTTATGGTCTGACATACTGTGCAATGTAAGGACTGTCTGGATTATTAAATAAAGCCTTCCATTTTAAAGTCTTTGTGAAGTAAAGACTATTTTATCTAGCATTTTTGAAGTAAAAGGTGTCAGAAAATGCCAGTTGTCTTTCCTTCACTTGAAGGAGATCATTTAGGACATGATGAGATGAGAATGATTCCAAAGCACCACTCTTAAAGTTCAGAGCAGTAAAAGTACAACACACAGTGACCAGATTTCTCATGATTTTTGTCTCAGGACCTGACTACAAAAATCAACTTCACTTTGTGGATTAAATCTAATTGGAATAAATAAGTGAAAGGTGAAGGACCTATTTTAGTGATCTGAAGGAAAGGAGACTAATTCATTATCCAAACCAGGACGTTACTGAGAGTAAAAGGGATGCTAAATTAATTAAAATTATTTAACTATTGAAATATTTCTTGGTTTTATTGTATTGGTAAATATAATAACTAATTTACTTTTTCAAGTCTTATTTTAAAATTTTCTCTAACAAAATGAAAAGTAACAGCTTTGTACATTAAAGAATAATTTTTTTTAAAACCCCTCAGATTTAGTATCTAAACATTAAAAATTAACATAAGCAAAAGAGTTTTACTTGGTACATATTCACACCTTTTTCTCAGTTTTTAGAGTATACCTGTCTCTAATTAGATGCCACTCTTCTTGATAAAGAATATAATCTGTAAATAAGTCAATATTTTCATAAAATCAACAATCTTCAAAGTTAACTTTTTGTGTAATACATTTGAAATTGCTAATACATTTAATGCAGTTATCTATGTAGATTATAATATTTTAATTGAAAAAATATACTGCAGTTGCTGAAGTCCCTGATAAATTGAGAGCATATGCTGTTAAATGGAGTTACTATAAACATTACATATTTTATTTAGATGTGTAAACATTTGATATGAAATAAGTTCACACATGCTGTCTTTTTTTCTTTATTCAGAGGAAGTTTCCTTGACAAATAAAACAAATAAATTCTTCAGATAAGCTCTTTTTTTAAATGATTCTTTACTATGTATTATCAAATTAAATTGCTGTAAAATCATAGAGCTTTCCATTTCATTCTATTCTTATATATATTATCAAACTATCCAATTGAAAAGAGAGAGCGAGAGAAAGGGAATTTCAACAACTAAACTGTAGGCCCCATTTATACTGGTAGTATATCATAGCTTTGGGGAGCAATTATGAATTATAACTACTGAAACTAATTTCAAAAGCATCCCTACTACATAGCTTTTTGATTTAGAAAGACCATTGCTTTATCTTGGCAATGTGTTCCATCAAAATTTAGATTCATATTTTTTCAGCCAAATATAATAATAAAAATAATCTTAACATTAATGTTTAACTTTTGAACTGAATTTACAATAGCATTCATAATAATGTGAAATATTTATCCTTCAACTGAATGCACTTCCAAATCTTTATATCATATACAAAAATATCAAAACACTATGAGAATTAACTGATTTTCTTTTTTTTTTTTTAATTTTAATTTTAATTTATTTACTTTTAGCTGTATTGGGTCTTCGTTTCTGTGCGAGGGCTTTCTCTAGTTGCGGCAAGTGGGGGCCACTCCTCATCGCGGTGCGCGGGCCTCTCACTATCGTGGCCTCTCCTGTTGCGGAGCACAGGCTCCAGACGTGCAGGCTCAGTAGTTGTGGCTCACGGGCCTAGTCGCTCTGCGGCATGTGGGATCCTCCCAGACCAGGGCTCGAACCCGTGTCCCCTGCATTGGCAGGCAGATTCTCAACCACTGCGCCACCAGGGAAGCCCAAGAATTAACTGATTTTCTATATAAAACATGTCTCTGATAAAAATCTGTGTTTTTCCAACTCTGTATAGAATTCTTATGCTGATGGAGCCAGTCCATTAATAGTTATAGCTTTACTTATAGTATATGTACAAGACAATTTCAACTAAAAATGAAAAATTAATTTAGAAGAGTCATTTTGATCTAAATGAAAATTTATGTTTGAGTGAGAAGTAAACATGCTTTTCTAAAATACAGATGATAAATTATTTTTCATCCCAGACTTCTTACATAAAATAATTACTACCTTTTGAAATAAAAACGGACAATTCTTTAGCACATTTGTGCCTTGTAGCTTTTATGTCTCTGTATTACTATGGCTGTAAGAGGAGAGGGTAAATGTCAATAAAAATTTTGTGCATGTTACATGTTCATAATGATATTTCATGATAAATGGAAATTTAGTACTTAATTTTTTTTTATTTGTTTTTTTGGCTGCACCACAGCATGCAGGATCTTAGTTCCCAGAGCAGGGATCGAACCTTTGCCCCCTGCAGTGGAAGCATGGAGTCTTAACCACTGGACCGCCAGGGAAGTTCCATGTACTTAATTCTTTTTTGACTTGTACTTTTGTTTTTTTAGAACTCATTGCTCATTAGAGCTCATTGCATTTCACTGCAAAATGAAAACATGGGACTAAAAAGGAACAAGGATAGTTTTAGACTTACACCATCTAATAAGAGAAAAGAAAATTGTAACAAGAGGTTCGAAATATTCTCTGTAAACTGTACAAAAGAACTGTTTGGCTTTCATTTGCTGCATATATTTCATGCACTACTAATTTACTACCTTTCATTCTAACCAATGGTAGTCTGAGCAGCTTCAGGTGTTAGAGTTCAGTACTTGAATGGGTCATGGAAGGAGAGCTGGTTTATCACTGGTTTCTTTCAAAAATAATATACTATATCTGATGCGGTTTACAAAAAAATATGGAGTTAAAATTGTGATGGGGTTTATAAAGGAAAAGAACAAGTGTTAGGAGAGAGACTAAGAGGGGAAATAATTTAGAATAAAGATCAGAGAGTTCTGGGAGGAAGCGTGATTAAAAAACATAAAATATTCCCAATATTGGAAAAGGTTGAATTGAAATTTTTAAAACTGCAAGTAACAGTGAAAGATATTTTTATGAAAAATGTTACATTACAATGAAGATCTGCATGAGTCTCTATACTTCATAGAGTACAACTTCAAAAGAAATTTTTAAATTGTAGGAATTGCAATGAAGTGTCGGAGACATTGAAAGACTTGAAATTACCTCTCAGACCATAAAAATCAAGTTGACAAAAACATGTAGACATACAGAATTAGGAGAATGGTAATGAAATCTAAAATAGACATAAGTTATGAATAAGTCATTGAATGTTTTAATAATAATTTTTAATGACGGTTTAGTGTTCATGATATAAGTGAAACAAGCACAATCCAAAATCATGCATGCAGTATCAACTTAATGATGCAAGTATATATGGATCTATATCAAATAAATATAAAACATTTTAAAGAAACCAGCATCAAATTACCATGGCAATTTTCTTCGGTTGGAGTTTGGGTGATTTTTTATTTTCTTCTCTTTTTTATATTTACTGCAATATAATAAATGACATTCATGATCACATCAAACACTAGTTATTATTTTTTAATAGGAAAGATCACAACTGTTGGCTCTTTTAATAAAGCATGGGCATCAGAAAAAATTTACTAAATTTCTGTTTACCTATGTGGTAGATTGATTGTAAAAATGGACCCAATTTTCCATACTTGTCTTTAGCAACATCCTTCACAATCTGTCCTAGAAGCTCTTTTCATCATAGATAGTGTCTCCTCACATTAAATCTGGGCTGAGCTTTGACTAATTTTAGCAAACAAGTGACTAGACATTATTTCCAAGCCTGGGATTCCAAAAGCCTTAAATGATTGTGTTTTTGTTTTTTTTTTTTCCCTTGGACCTTGGCTTTGCCATGAGAATGGGCTGGCACATTGGAGGGATGTGAGAGGCACATGGAGAAGAGTGACCCACAATTAGCCAACTCCACAGATTTGAGAGAATCCAGTCAAGATCAGCAGAGCCTCCAAACAGACCCACAGCTCACTCCAGACTTATTAGCACAGTCAAGATCAGAGGAGCCACCCAACCTATTCATAGCATTGTGAGCAAGAATAAACACTTAACGGTTTTAAGACAGTGAGTTTGGGGGTAGCTTACTACAAAATTTGATTGTGGCAACAGATAGCTGAGACAGAATTGATACTTGACAGAGGGCACTGTCATACGAGAAACTTGAAATATGTGGCATCAGCTACGTGATTGGTTGTAGGTGGCCGTTGGAAAATGATAAGCAGACTGTTAACAAGGACTGGGGGCATGGTAGGAAACTGTAACTGGAGTCTGGAAAAAATGATGATCCATGTAATGTCATTGCAAAATAACTGACAAAACTGTTGCTTGCAGTAACTTGGAAGATGGAAAATATATCTAATGAACTTTTGGATTTGCCTAAGGAGATCTCCAGGCAGAATGTTGAGAGCGTCAGCTGGATTTTCTTAATTGTGTATGGTACAGCAAGAAAGTGATGAACTAAAAAAAAGCTGGCTCTTCCTAAGCAGAATTTAGAGGCAACATGAGAGGGCCAAACTTATAGGCTACAATATAAAACATTTTCTCATCTCTAGTCTTTCTAGTCAGGAAAAGATTATCAAAGTAAACTATAGCCTAGGGACATAGATCAAATCATCAGTGTGTCTTAAGATGTGTTGTTAAGACTTCTGAAAGAGTTAAGGAAGTGCTTAGTCCTCTCAGGTAGGCAGAAGGCTGCTAGGAACAAAGGGTGGCTCCCGCAATTGTCTGATATGACCCAAATGAGTGTGATTAAAAATAATTTGTTGAGTGGAGTGGATGTAAATCAAATTATTTGAAAGTTCACAAAAATTTTTTTAAGGAGTTGTACAGGCAAAAGTGGCCTCATCATCCTGGCCTCAAAGGTACTGAGATTGTTCAAAATGCAAAATGGCTTCTGGGTTCTCATCCTTTTAAGAAGAGAAAACCAGTTGAAACCGATGTTCAGAGGGTGTAAATTCCCCTGATCTCTTCAGAAGAGGTAAGGAGAGAGATGGGAAAGGAAGAAGGTTCCTAAAAGTGGAGCTGTGGAGAACAGTCTGTCCTCGGGAGCAGAATGGAGGGCAAATCTGGGAACATTCTTTTCTCCCAGTGTCAGGGAACCTGGCAACATTTACCCAGTTGGATTTCAAAATTTTTAAGGTCCAGAGAGTTCTACATGCCTCCCATCCTTGCCTTTCTGAATGAGAGTGCTGTTTAATGCAATTTTCCTGTCCTTGTCATTATTGCAATTTTCCTGTCCTATCACATGCAGGGTGGGATTAGTAAAGTACAAATACCTTGTTTTTTTGGTTCATAAGTCTTTGAATCAAAATGTGACGCATCTGAAGAGCCTTATCTAGACTTCATGTAGATCACAAGATGCTGGACTTTGAAGACGATACAATAATTGGAAGGGAATTTGGGCACCTTAGGAGGGGGTGAGTGTAATTTGTAATTTGTGAGTGGTAATTTATGGAGCTAAAGCCAGAGAGAGGAATGGTAGTAGATCGATTGCAACCATTGCCCGCAATTCTTCACCCCTCACTGAAACCACACCCTTTTCAATGTCGCTTCAAGCTCCTCGTCCAGAGGTGGAGTCAATTTCACCATTGCTTGAATGTTGGTAGGCCTTGTAACTTTGTTTTGCAAATAAAATACAGCATAAATAATTGCTGTATTATTTATGCTGTATTTTATAATTTATTTATGATGTGTTTATGATTGTGAGTCACCTCTTAAACTGGCCTCAGAGAGGCCTAGCTCACTTCTACTTTCTTTCTCTCTCTCAGACCTCAGCACTATGAGAATGTCCTGGGCTAGTTTGCTGGATGGATATGACAAATACATAAAAAACAGCTAGACCAGCCAGAATCCAGAAGCCACCAAACATTTGATCAGCCAAAATAAGAGGAATGACCTGCCCAAGATACAGCAGATAGTAGGTCTTGAGTGAGTCTGGCAGAGATTAGAACTGTTCAGTGGATCCACTGATCTATGAGTAGATCTTAGCGTTTTAAGGCTCTGATTTATGGAGTGGTTTGAGACACAACATTAACATAACAATAGATAACTGATAATTGATGTAACCTGCCATAGTAAGTGTGACTGCACTTAAATCAAGCATTGTAAATTTCAAGTTATTGATCATTAATGGAGGGGTTGGAAATTAAATAAATTAGTCTTTTTTAAAAGAAGGAATTACTCTTCTCTGGTTAGAAAAAGACAATTAATGTGATTCCCATTGTTCTTGTGTAGATGCAGGTGACACTGTATTCTTGTTTCTATTCTGAATTCTGTCAAGTCGCTTAGAAGTGAAAAGAATGTAGGAGAGGTGGACACCCCTGGGGAATTGCTTTGGTAGCCAAGCAAGGAAGACACTGAGGTAGCAGACAGCTGCCACCATGATAGAGGCTTTAGGGACTTAATACCAGACTCTGAAAATCTTTTTACAAGACCATGAGTTGTTGACAGGTGAAAGTAGTATTTTCACTCTTTGTGTCTCTTAATAGAAAAGAATAGAAGAATTAACAGTTATAATAGTTAAGTCAATTTTCCCCAAAAGGAATATTCATAGACTTTATACAAAAAAGGTTCTATTTCAGGAAAGTTTTAAAAACATTGGGTCAAACAAAGTGAAATACATTTTTTTTTTAACTGCAGGACTTCCCTGACTCTTACTATACCATTTGTATTGTGAATCCCCCAAAGGAACATACAGCATTCAATATTCTCCAAGTTTATTTGACCATGGGACTCTTCTTTTTTTTCACAGAATATTTTGCAGGATTATATTTTCACCAAGTACACTTTGGGGAATGCTGAGTTCATGGTTTACCTCCTTTTTTAAGTTTTAAAGTACGTTCTATGAAGATAACCTTTCCACCAGTGTATGTTTTAATGTTCATACTCATTTGATAACAAAAACCTAAAAAGCATGAAGTGAAAAATCATGGCATAAATTTTATTGGTTCTAAGGTTCTATAATACACCACGTCTTTTAATACTTGTCAAATTGTAGGTCAAATATAACAGTAATCACTTTTTTTTTTTGTTTGCATTGGATTTTAGTTGTGGCGCACAGGCTTTCTCTAGTTGTGGCGTGCAGGCTTCTCTCTAGTTGTGGCACACAGGCTTCTCTCTATTTGTGGCATGCATGTTTTCTCTTCTTTAGTTGTGGTGTGCAGGCTCCAGGGCACGTGGGCTCTGTAGCTTGTGGCACGTAGGCTCTCTAGTTGAGGCGCAGGAGCTCAGTTGTTGTGGCGTGTGGGCTTAGTTGCCCCGCGGCAAGTGGGATCCTAGTTCCCTGACCAGGGATTGAACCCACATCCCCTGCATTGTAAGGCGGATTCTTTACCACTGGACCACCAGGGAAGTCCCAGTAATAACTTTTATAAACATTCACATGTCGAAAAACTTACCACATGTCAGGCACTGTGTGAATTGCTTTACATATGCCATACGATCATTATCAGAAAAACACTATGAGTCCAGCAGAGTTATACTATGTTTAAAAATGATGAAATTGAAGCTTATAGAAGTACGGCTGTGTTTCAAATTAACTTATTTAAAAGAGATAAAACTGAGATTCATGCAGTTCTATCTAATGCCAACACCTACTCACTTAGTGACTGGACACCACTAACCAGTAGGCATACTGTTGGGGTTTAGAGGAGCACAACTCTGCCTAGAAAACCACACTTGCTGTTGGAGAACTCTCAGGGAACAAATGCATCTTAGAGTAAGTTGATGAATGGAATAGTGAAGCTGATGAAGAAAAGGATATCTGAAGACAGTTTGGAAACTCAGCAGAGTTTAGTCTAGACTGAGCATGGACTCTGCGATTAAAGAGTTAATGTTTAATGTGGAAAGATATCAGATGCTTTGATTCCACTGGAATGTGTTATTTTGCCCAAACTCAAAGTTTATAATTTCTTTCCTTGTATTTTTTTTTTTTTTTTACTATGAGAATTGGAATTTTGGTATGAATTCTAAAAACATACTAAGGTTAACTATGTGATGAGTACATAATCAGATTATCATTATCTTGAGTAAACTTTGGGCGCAGAAGCAAACATCATTTGTAAGGAAAGAAAATAGATGTATGCATAAAATATTTTGGCAGATGTGAGCACTATTTGAGGTGACCCATAATACACAACCAGCTAGTAACTTTTTTTAACGACGTTGTAGACATAATTATGACATACAATAAACCACATGTATTTATACTGTGCAATCTGATAACTTCTGACCGGAGTACACATCCACAAAACCATAATCAAAATAAAGATAACAAGCATAGCCATCACCTCAAAAATTTCCTTATGTTCTTTTATAATTCCTCTCTGCCACCTCTCCTCATCCCCCAAGTACTGGGGCAACCACTAATCGACTGCCACAGTAGATTAGCTTGAATGTTTTAGAATCTTATATAAATAGAATCATATAGTAGGTGCCCTTTCTTTGTCTGCCTTCTTCATTCAGCATAATTATTTTGAAATTCAACCATACTGTTTATATGAATTTTTATTGCTGAGTAGTATTCCATTGTAAACTCATCAGAGTTTATCCATTCACTTATCAATGGACAGTTGGGTTGTTTTCAGTTTTTGGCTATTACAAACAGACTGTGATGAATATTCATGTACAAGTCTTTTGTGGACATATGCTTTCTTTTATCTAGGGTAAACTTAGAATTGTAATGGGAGGATTATATGGTAGGTCATGTTTAACTCTTTGATAAACTGTGAACTGTTTTCCAAAGTGGTTTTATGTTTTTTACATTCCTATCAGCAGTGTTTGAGAGTCCTCCTTTCTCCACATCCTTGCCAATGCTTGGTATGGTCTAGGTTTTTAATCTTAGATATTCTAGTAGGTCTCTAGCATAATTTTGTTGTGGTTTTAATTTGCATTTTGATGAATGATGTTGGGCATCTTTTCATGTGCTTATTTGCCATCGATGTATCTTTTTTGATGGACTGACTATTCAAATGTTTGTCCATTGTCTTTACTGGGTTATATGTTTTCTTATTAACTTTGAGAGTTTGTTATATATTCAGAATATCTGGTTTACTTGATTTTTTTTATAATGAAATGGGGCTTTTGTTTAATGTTTAATTTTGATTCATATGCATGGTCTTACTACTCAGAGAGATAAGTCAGGTCCTAGAGCTCTGGCTTGCTTCATTTCTCCTTCCTAGTTACCAAAGTGTTCCTCAGGTCCTCAGCATCTGGGTCTGGAGCATGTTGAGAATCGGTAGGAATTCCCTCAGAAACTTAAGATTACAGTGGAGATGCCTAAGATTCAGCTTCAGACCTAGCCTTTAGTTTTTGCCTTGAAATGGTCAAGGCAAACAGTATTTCTAAGAATTAAAAAGTGTTTAAATTACAAGATAAGAACCTAAAAGTAATGGTGCTTGGTCCAAAGTAATCATCTTTAGGTATCCTTAAAAGTTGTTTTAGGCTCATTTGTTAAATAAAAATGTATTTATCTTTTACATATGTCAGACACTTTGATATCTGCTGGGGAAAAAAACATAAAAAATCATTGCTAGGAATTTGAAAGTAAAACTATCAGATACTTCACTCTAAAAAAGGAAGTATTTTATTTCAGAGCATCCTAACTATAAAGAATGTGCACTCTCTATATAAATAAATCAGAATTGATCATTACAATTTAAAATAAGAATATTAAGAAATAGATCTTTAAACACATAACACAATTGGTTTCTACTCTTTCTAAGACCATATAATCTTTTCTGTGTTTCATACATTTTGTTTTTTCAGTGGAAAACAAAGAGTAGCTTATGGCCACCTTTCCTGCCTCTATAAGTTATTGCTTCTGTTTTTGCCCTGATGTTTTTCTTACTTTCTACACTCAGACTCTTTTCTCTCCAATTTATGGTTGTGGTATTGTTGTTGGTGTGTGTGTCTTTGTGTGTGCATGTGTCTATGAGGTGGTGGGGGGATTAATAACAATTCTCATGTTATTTTTACTTCCTACTCAATCCCTGGTATTGCTTGTTGGGTGTGGGGCTGGAATTAGTACATATGCAGCACTATGCCATAACTTTCTGTTTCTTTCCTTGGCTAACAGTTTCTATGGTTTATGGCATGAGGTTGAATGGTTGTATGGTTATTAATGTTGAATTATGGGTTTTTTTCCCTCTACTCTTCTGTTGTTCTTATTCACTTTTTAACAGTTGGAGAAGGGAAATTATTTGTTTTGGCTTTACTTTTCCATCTTTACCCCCAAAACTGAGCTTGCTTATGAAATAGCCATTACATTTTTTAACAGTTTACACCTTGACTTGAACGTAATAAAACACAGGTTTTGCAAAACAGACTTATTCTTTTGATTTCTGTATGTAAGGAATCCTCTAAGGAGCGTGGGCTTCAGGGAAGGGCAAAAGAAAAAATAACTAAATTTCTTTTCACCATATTGTGACATTGAAGCTCAAACACCACGTATTTAATCAATCAATCAGTCAAGCAGAATCATGCTGCCAACATTGAATTAGATTACATAAAAATCTATATATAAGACCTGGTAATTGTTTAAAATGAATTTTCTTTTTACTTAAATTTTTATTCAAGTAATGTATAATCATATTAAAAAGTCATCAGGGGAGAGGATCTTTACCCAAATCAATGAAATAGATGAGAATGAATTCTGGGGGCTGTTCCTTTGTATTCTCTCTCTTCATGGAGCTACATCATTCGAGGGTTATCTCTGCTTTTGAAATCTGATGTACCTCGGCTTAGAATTCCCTGTTGTTTTGGGTGCCAATTCACTCAATGCCACCATCAAAAATAAATTAACTCAACCAGAGTTCTTCTAAGAAAGAAATGATAACAGAAAGAGAAGTGGAAATGAACGTTTGCAGAATTTATATTTCAAATGCCTACGAAATGAAATACTCATTTTTAAGTGCTCTGAAAAATGCATTTTTGTATAGGTCTGTTCATGAATGAGTTTCTGGTTACATTTTATATTTAAAATAATTTCCAGATATTATGCCATTTTTAAAAAGTATTTGTGGTTGGAATAAGAAGATATTTCAGTTATGTTTTCAGCTTTTTTTTTTGTTTGGCCCTAAATAATTATGTGACCCTCCAGAATTCAATACTTTAGAAAGAAATTCTTTCCATTAGCACTTTCATAATTAGATGTACACTTATTCCATTTTTTTTTTTTTTTCCCCAGGAAAACATTTCACCTTCCTGGGCATAGAATTGGATTTGTCCTTTCAATTAGATAATTACTGAGTAAATATTTATTGAGTATTATTTGCACAGCATTGTGTAGGCCATTTTAGAAAGAGTTTACAATCTAGTTGAGCAAACAACGTGATGTTTATAAACAGATTTTGCTGCATTGTTAGTGCAAAATTTCAGAGAAGGGAGATATCCCCATGGTATTCAACAGTCTGGGAAGTTCTTATAGAAGGGGTAGGGCTAAGTACAGGAATTTAAAGAATGAAATGTATTTAGGTTGGACAAATGGAAGTGACCATTCTAAGTTGGCAGAAGGGAAAAAGAGGGTGGTGATGAGAAAGCAGTCAAAGGTACTGACATAAAGCAAGACACGTTAATTGTTTTGACTAGAAAAGAGGAACCTCTGAGGTGAATACAAGAAATACTATTTTGTGTGTGGTCGATTGAGTTTACAGTTAATTTCAGCTGCAGAGCTTCAGCTTGAGGCAATAGGAGGTAGACAATAAATAAATTAGTGAAGTGAAATTATGAAAGGCTGAAATACTCTTCAAATAAATTGGATGGATTTTAGAAGGTAAAGAGTGGATTCAAGAAAGCCAGCTGAGATTATGGTTTAAATATGCCATCCCGACAGAAGAAAGTCTTTCATTAGAGCGATAGTAAGACTAATTGAAAAATTTAGGATCTGATGGTCCTTAGATGAATCATGTTATGATTGGGGCAATTCTAATCACGCACACATAAACAATGGTGAAAAACAGGAAGAACAAGGTGACTTTTCCTCAGTATTTGGAAAACAAATATCCTTGATAGCAACGAGAGTCTTGGGAATTATGAATATTTAGGAGTTGCCTAAATAGCATTTATTATGGGACAGATACTCTGCTAAATCCTTTACATTTCAGTATCTAAATTAAAAACCGAGGTGGTACATGGTGTTCTGCTGTCAATCAAACACGGATATGCTTACCAATCCTGTTGAGTCAGACCCCAACAAGGGTCCTTCCGCCCGGTGTCGCTCACGCCAAGAGAACGAAACAGTTTGGTTCAGAAGCGAAGGAAAGCTTTATTCTTCGATCCGAGAATGGAGAGGTGCGAGCTCCTGCTCTGGAGTCCACGCTCTTCCGCCAGGAGGTGGGCGGGGCTGCTTTCTAGGGCTTCCTCGGAAGGGGAGGGGCAGAGTTCTCATCAGGCACGCGCAGCTGTGCTGCTCAGGCTCCGGAGCGCAGGGCCAGGCGCAGCGTCTCTGCCTGCCGCCGCCATTTTGAGTTGCGTGTGGTGGGCAGCGCTTCTGCACACCGTCCGGAGCTGAGGCGTCGCCGCAGCCGTTTCGCACTGGGAACTCTGGTCTGAGGTGCCTGGGCCAAGGTCTCTGCACACGACACCCTATGAGCACGTGAGACTAAGCACAAAGGAAGAGAAAAAGGTTAGACTTTATTTTATTACCCACATTCTATTTTCATTCCCTGGGAATTGTTAATGGGCTTTGCCGGTGACACTGGTACGTAATGTTCATTTTTTGTTTAAGTTTGTTTTGTTAATTGTGTTGAGACAATTAAGTAAATTGTCTCAACACCATTTATTATCCATAGTCTTTGATTTAAAATATTGTTCCTAAAATATACTAATGTTTTACACCCAGGTTAGTTTATGGACCTTTCATCTCATGCCTATGATTTATCTTTCTGTTCTGTTTGTGTATTTACTTACTATTTTAAATGTATTAAAATTTGTTTTTATTATTTCTAAGTCATAATTAGAAAATCTACTGACTTTTGGAGATATTATACTCTCTCTAGTCTGCTTATAAAACTCTTAGTAATTATGATAATTTCTATTATTTTCTTGGGTTTTCAAAGCAGCATATTATATCCTCTACGAATAATGATAAATTAATACCCTCCTTTCCAAAATGTAAACTTTATTCATTTTTGTCTCACTAGCTTGGCTAGAACTTACAAAACTGTATTGAATAGTAAAAGTATTAGTAGGCAGTCTTTTAAATGAGAATATGTTTTAAAAGTAAACATGCTGTTGGTTATTGATCTAAGATATGCATAGTAATCTGTATATTTTTAATAATAAATTCTGAGATGTTAGAATGTTTTTTATTTTAAAAAGTTATTTACTTTTACTACATAACTTTGACAGTGTAAAAAGATGATTATGTTTTTCTTTTCTTACCTGCTGAGATGGTTAATAACAGTAAGTATGTTATATTTGAAACAACCTTGAAATGAAGTCAACTTAGTCATGGTGTTTTATTATTTTAATGTATTAGTTGGATGGACTGGCTAGGAATGAAGTTTTCTGTCACTGAGTTTCCTTTTCAGATGATGGTATAAAAAGTCACACTAGTGAAATGAATTGCAAAGCTTACACTCTTCTTATACTTTCTGGAACTCTGGAAATACCATTCTTGAAGATTTTGAAAGACGGCATTGATAAAAGTTTTTGTGTCTAGTAACATTTTGGGGGCAAACTCATTGGTCAAAAATTTCCTAATGGCTTTCAAAGTTTAGTTTTCTTATTGAGTTACTCTTTGGTTTATATTTTCTCAGGAAATATCCATTTCATGTTAATTTTTAAAAATATTAGTGTGGCATTCTTTCTGTCTGAAGACAGAAAATTTAGTTTAGTTTCTTGTGTATTTATATTGTCTTTATTAGATTTTCCAAAGGGTACTCTATTTTATTGGTCTCTTCTATAATTGTATTTTTAACTGTTTTCTAATTCATTACTTCTACTTTTAATTAACCCTATTCTTGGAATTATTTTGATTTTCTTATTCTAATTCTTGAGTTAAAAGTTCAGCTCAATTATTATTTTCTTTCTAGTCTAATAACTACAACATCGACAAATATAACTAAGTATGGTTTTGTCTGCATTCCATATGTTTTAATATATTCTTAATTTTTAGAGTCCAGAACTGCAACTTTGATTTCCTCTTTAAAATTTAGATAGTACATTTGAAGTACTAAGTGATTTGATTTTTAAATTGTGTAATTTGCTATTTAATTCTGATACTATTTAATTGTGAGCAGAGGGTGTAGTTTATGTGATTAGGAGTTTCCATTTTGACAAAAATAAAACATTCATTCATGTAAACATTCACCTACAAGCATGTAGATGGGAAAAATAACCAATGATTCCCATGCTTTATTGAACATTAGAATAACCTAGAAGGCTTGTTAAAACACAGTTTTCTCTCCCCACCCCTAGGGTTTCTGAATCAGTAAGTCTGGAGTGAGTCTCAATTTTCATTTCTAAAAAGTCACCAGGTGTTGCTGATGTCCCCAGTGTGGGGACCACACTCTAAGAATCAAAACTATAAAGAACTTTAATTTTAATCAGAGGATATTGTACTTAATAAAACTGGAAATTATAGTTGTTGGAGATCTTTAGATGGAGGAAATGATTTGATGAAAGCAATTTTTTAGCAAAATTTATTTGACAAGAAGTTAAAGAACAGTTTGTATCATATTGATAGAAACTACGTTTGGAATAACCAGCTATAGAAACTACTCACAGATGTGAACTTTTCAAGGTGTAGGCTAAGGTGGTCGTGGGGAGAGTAGGAAAAATGTGAAAGAAATAGAAATTAAAAAGAACACATCAGAACGTTATGTCATTGGATGTTGTTGGACTATAATGAGACAATTTAAGGTAGTGAAAAAGGGGATCTTGGTCAGGGACTAAGGTGAGGAGAAGGAGACACATAGGGCACACAATTTAAGGACGCACTTGCTGGTCTCACTCACATCTTTCTACTAGACCTGTGTTTTATCAGGATGAAGGCAGTGACTACTTCTGAGGTTACTGCAGGGTATGGGAAAGTGGAATTTCTATTGCTCTTGAAATTATGAAAGTATTCTGCACATGTCAATTCTGGTAAAATTGAGATCCAAAGACTAACTTTCCAGAATTTTCTCTTTAAACTCCTCAAGTAATGGCTGGATTTCTTTCATCAAATAGAAGAGTTTGGGAGGATGTGGGATTTTTAGTTGAATTGTATCCACCCATCAATGAGGAACTGACAGAACTGTCGTAAATGCAGATGGTGAGTGGTTTATTAGGTGATGAGAGCCTGTTATCCAAAGGTCCATGTCTAGTTGATCTCAGTGGAAGCAAACACTGGGTAAGTGCAGCAAGTGAACATATACAGAGGCAGGCAGGAGGAAGGTAGTTTTTAAAAAGTCAAGCAGCTTGTGGGAAGACTTCAAGCATTACTGTGTCTCAGAGACAAAACGGGAAGGTGGCCCATGGGAAGGGGTCTGGAAGGAACAGAGCAGTGCTGGCTGTTCTAGGATAGGATGAAAATACTAGGCCTCTTAACCAGAGCTAAGGGAAAAGCCTAAATATCCAAATGTACCATAAGGTCTGCTTTAGGATATTGGAAGAAACTAAGTATTATAAGATAACTGACACATAAACTTTACCACTGCCTTGAGCACAAACTTAACCACTTTTCACAAAAGACCAAAGGGAGGGGCAGTAGCTGAGACAGAAAAGCTGTTTTCTGAGTGCTACTTAGTAAATCATTCCTTCAAACATAATAATAAAGGAAAGCTATATCACTGAAAAGAAAGTAAAAGTTGTTATCAGAGGACATGCCTGCCATGTGTTTTATGTGTGTGGATTAAATTCTTTCTAGCATACTACCATTTGTGTTGACATTATCCCTTAGAAATCTTTCACTTCTGAAAAATACACATTTGGTAAGAAAAACTGAGTCAGTGATTTGTATGTATATAAATCACTTCATTCTTTCTTTTGGAGACAATTTTGGTCTGAAAGCCTCCATTGGAAAAAATAAATAAAAAATAAATGAAAATAAAAAGGGAAAGGAGAAAAGTTAGAAAACATAGCCCAAATGACAGTAAATGTTAATGGTCTGATCACACACACAAAAATCCTCCTTCAAACTGAAGTGTGTATTAAATAGTAATGGATAGATATACTTCTCTGTGAGATCTGATTTGTCTAGCAAATCCTTACTGACATATACTCTCATTTACTACTATATAGCCTTTTGAAAATGCCATTCCAGCAGAGCATAAAAAAGGTTATTTAGATTAAGTATAGTTACAAGATAAGCAGTATACTGAGTTCATTGGACTTCATGCACCCTCATTTAATTTCCACCGCTCCATTACTCTGAATCAAACTGTCCCTGAAAGAACAAGAGGAAGGAAAAGGGCATTAAAAAACACAAATCACAAAGTAGAGAACATTCTTCTTAAAAACGAAATGGTCTCCATGTGTTACCATTTAATACCATGGAAATACTTTCTTGACTTTTATAGCATGCAAAGAAATTGCACCAATCTATTAAAGAATGCAATAAAAGAAGTCTTTGAGGTGGGTTAACATTTTCCAGGTCTCTATCATTCTAGATGGGCTTGGAAAACATTGTAAAATATTATAAATGGTATCCATTTGCATCTCTGTGCAGCTCATGGCATAATGAATGCACGACCACTTAGCCATTTATTGAATACAGGCAGAAATACGATGAGACCTTTGGTAATATGTTTTAAAACGAGGCCCAAAGCCAGGCTTTAAAGAAAGACAGAGTGCCAAAACAGTTTATCTTCTTATTTTTCCTTTTAACTTTAGTGCCACTAAGTGCCAATATGAGGCTTTTTGGACTTCATTTGAAATTCAAGTAATTAATATAACCGGAGAAAATAATTTTTAGGGGGTAAGGTATTGTGATAAAGTATAAACAAGGAAGGCCTGAAGTTTAGAGGACAGAAAATGACAGTGCTAATAATAAAAGTTATACTGGGTGGTGTATGTAATTGTTAAGACCTTTCACATGTTCAGTTTGCATTTGACAGTGGCTGAACTTTATTAGCCTCTAATGGCCTTCATTAAATTATATTTGCTATCTAAGAGGCTATGCATCGAATGGGGATCATGAGGACGGTCTCCTTTATCAGCATATATACCTCAACTAAAGAGGTATGACCCTCAGCATCTTGTTTTAGGGTATAGAGTGCTTTCTATCTTATTTCAGACAGTGGAGAGATGGCAATTTTTATAGATTTTCTCTCAATGGGCTCCTCCCCAGTAACTTTTAAACATTCTCTATCTTAAAAAAATTCCCTCATTGACTCTTCATCTTCCAGCAGTTATTTACTGCCGTAGTTGCTTTCGTTCTTTGTATCATCCTCCTCACAAATAGGAAAGCATTATCTGCACCTCTCTCTCCCCAACCCACTATAATATGGTTCTTCACTGACTCTGCTCAGCTCACACCAAGGTCACTAGCAACTGCCATGCAGATGAAGTAAATTTAAACTTTAAGTCATTATCTAATGCATCTTCCTGTTATCAGTCCTTACTAGACCACTATATTTTGTAAAGGAAAAGAAAAACCCCAACCTTTTTTTTTTTCCATTATTTTTGCACATTGCCCATAAATGTGTAGGCTCCCCCAGGTTCTTTCCTAAACCTGATTCTCTTGTGAATCTGTGACTTCTTTCTAGGAAACTCATTCCCTCTTGACACGACAGTGTGTACTTAACAGCCAGACTATAAATTCATGAGAACAGGACCCTTGGCTGTATCTACATAACACCAAACAGTTCCTGGCACATAGTAGGCTGTCAGTAAACATCGATTTCCTGGCTAGCTGACACATCTTCCTTCTGTTCACTAAGCCCATATAGCAAACTGCCTAGAGGACATTTTCAATTGGAGGTCTCTCTGTCACCTGGAACTTAGAATTTCCTAAAATAAATTTGTCGTCTCCGTGAACTACTCCCAACTCCCACCCCCATGTTCCCTTTTCAGGTGTTGGGAGACAGAACCTGCTTCTTCAGTGTGCTTCCTAATTTACATCGTGGTGCCATCAGCCATCTAGTTACCCAAATGAGCGCCCTGGGAGTCCTGAACTTCTTTCTTTCCCTCATTTATTTCCCAGTGAGCCACAATGTCCTGTCTATCTAACCCTTCCCTTCTCTCCATCCTCATCACCACCATCTCAAGTATCAAGAAACAATTATTGTTATAGACTTCAACTCCTTCAGCAACCTGCCAGCTGCTTTCCCAATCTTCAGTCTTAATCCAAGATTTTTTTTCTTACCAGGTAAATTTCTTTTCTAAAATGTAAGCCAACCCCATTAGTGAAATCCTTACAATTTCTTTTTACTGTCCTTAGAGGAAAAAAAAAAAATGCCTAATTTTTTAGCATAGATTAAAAGGTCCTAATTTACACCTCTCCAACCTTAACACCTATCAGTCCCCATTGCAATAATAAACCCCAGTCAGAATAAAATTTTATTCCAATCTCATATCTAGTTTGGAACATACATGCACTATTTCCATCTATTGGAATATTCTTTATTATTGTTTTGATTTCAGTTAAACTTCACTTGGACCAGGAGGCAAACCCTGTTCCACATGCCCCACTGCTCACATTCTCTATGCCATATACGCCTATTCTTCAGTCCTACCGCATGATGTGCGTTTCTTTTAAGACAGTAATGCTATAAGGGAAATATAGTAAAAACAGGTATTGTAATTTCTTCTTATCTTTCTTCTACACCATAAGTTCAGTTAGTACAGGAATCATGTATGTCTTGCTCACTGTACCTAATACAGGAATAATATATTGCACATGCTCAGTGAAGATTTAGAGTATTAGAAAATATTGAATGCCTTAGCGGTATTGGGAATCCCTGGGGTCATAATAGTGTACACTATGGGTAATTTCAGCAGGATTTTGATTCCCTTTATAATGCTTAGTCTTTCATAAAAGGAGAAATCCTAGTTTGTTGACTAATTGTAGGGGTATGAGAATTGCTATATGTGTTAACATTAATTTTCTCCACAGTTTTTTTTTGTCAAAAATGATTTCGAAATTGCCCTTGAGCCCCGTCCTATCCAGGAAATCCTGCAGTTGTTTCAAAGGTTTTATATATTGACTGGTAATTTATCATTCAAACATTCATTAATTTGCCCAAATTATTTAGTTTTCATTTGTATTTATGACTACAACACCTCTTCCTTATGGTAATATATCCTTTGGTTTATCGTACTTCTTCCTTATTCTAATTCTAAGGAGCTCTGCCTTCTACTTTTATTTTGGTGCTTGATGAAAGAAAACATGAGTCCCCGAAACAGTAATACACAAATTTATATAGTGTTTAATATGGTCCCTCTTCACTTTCCAAAATTGAAGAATCCAGTGGTTTGTTTTGTTATTGTTTTTTTTTTGAATCAGTCATCAATTTTATACACATCACTTTATACATGTCAATCCCAATCGCCCAATTCAGCACACCACCATCCCCACCCCACCGCAGTTTTCCCCCCTTGGTGTCCATATGTTTGTTCTCTATATCTGTGTCTCAACTTCTGCCCTGCAACCCGGTTCATCTGTACCATTTTTCTAGGTTCCACATACATGCGTTAATATACGATATTTGTTTTTCTCTTTCTGACTTACTTCACACTGTATGACAGTCTCTAGATCCATCCACGTCTCAACAAATGACTCAATTTCGTTCCTTTTTATGGCTGAGTAATATTCCATTGTATATATGTACCACAACTTCTTTATCCATTCGTCTGTTCATGGGCATTTAGGTTGCTTCCATGACCTGGCTATTGTAAATAGTGCTGCAATGAACATTCGGGTGCATGTGTCTTTTTGAATTACAGTTTTCTCTGGGTATATGCCCAGTAGTGGGATTGCTGGGTCATATGGTAATTCTATTTTTAGTTTTTTAAGGAACCTCCATATTGTTCTCCATAGTGGCTGTATCAATTTACATTCCCACCAACAGTGCAAGAGGATTCCCTTTTCTCCACACCCTCTGCAGCATTTGTTGTTTGTAGATTTTCTGATGATGCCCATTCTAACAAGAGTGAGGTGATACCTCATTGTAGTTTTGATTTGCATTTCTCTAATAATTAGTGATGTTGAGCATCTTTTCATGTGCTTCGTGGCCGTCTGTATGTCTTCTTTGGAGAAATGTCTATGCAGGTCTTCTGCCCATTTTTGGATTGGGGTGTTTGTTTCCTTAATATTGAGCTGAATGAGCTGTTTATATATTTTGGAGATTAATCCTTTGTCCGTTGATTCGTTTGCAAATATTTTCTCCCATTCTGAGGGCTGTCTTTTCGTCTTGTTTATGGTTTCCTTTGCTGTGCAAAAGCTTTTACATTTTATTAGGTCCCATTTGTTTATTTTTGTTTTTATTTCCATTACTCTAGGAGGTGGATCAAAAAAGATCTTGCTGTGATTTATGTCAAAGAGTGTTCTTCCTATGTTTTCCTCTAAGAGTTTTATAGTGTCCAGTCTTACATTTAGGTCTCTAATCCATTTTGAGTTTATTTTTGTGTCTGGTGTTAGGGAGTATTCTAATGTCATTCTTTTACATGTAGCTGTCCAGTTTTCCCAGCACCACTTATTGAAGAGACTGTCTTTTCTCCATTGTATATCTTTGCCTCCTTTGTCATAGATTAGTTGACCATAGGTGCGTGGGTTTATCTCTGGGCTTTCTATCTTGTTCCATTGATCTATGTTTCTGTTTCTGTGCCAGTACCATATTGTCTTGATTACTGTAGCTTTGTAGTATAGTCTGAAGTCAGGGAGTCTGATTCCTCCAGCTCCGTTTTTTTCCCTCAAGACTGCTTTGGCTATTTGGGGTCTTTTGTGTCTCCATACAAATTTTAAGATGATTTGTTCTACTTCCGTAAAAAATGATGCCATTGGTAATTTTTGATAGGGATTGCATTGAATCTGTAGATTGCTTTGGGTAGTAGAGTCATTTTCACAATGTTGATTCTTCCAATCCAAGAACATGGTATATCTCTCCATCTGTTGGTATCATCTTTAATTTCTTTCATCAGTGTCTTTTTTTTTTTTTAAACATCTTTATTGAAGTATAATTGCCTTAAAATGGTGTGTTAGCTTCTGCTTTATAACAAAGTGAATCAGTTATACATATACAATATGTTCCCATTTCTCTTCCCTCTTGCATCTCCCTCCCTCCCACCCTCCCCATCCCACCCCTCTAGGTGGTCACAAAGCACCGAGCTGATCTCCCTGTGCTATGCGGCTGCTTCCCACTAGCTATCTGTTTTACATTTGGTAGTGTATATGTGTCCATGACACTCTCTCACCCTGTCACATCTCACCCCACCCCCTCCCCATATCCTCAAGTCCATTCTCTAGTAGGTCTGTGTCTTTATTCCCGTCTTGCCACTAGGTTCTTCATGGCCTTTTTTTTTTTTCCTTAGATTCCGTATATATGTGTTAGCATACTGTATTTGTTTTTCTCTTTCTGACTTACTTCACTCTGTATGACAGACTCTAACTCCATCCACCTCATTACAAATACCTCCATTTCATTTCTTTTTATGGCTGAGTAATATTCCATTGTATATATGTGCCACATCTTCTTTATCCATTCATCTGTCGATGGACATTTAGGTTGCTTCCATGTCCTGGCTATTGTAAATAGAGCTGCAATGAACATTGTGGTACATGACACTTTTTGACCTATGGTTTTCTCAGGGTATATGCCCAGTAGTGGGATTGCTGGGTCGTATGGTAGTTCTATTTGTAGTTTTTTAAGGAACCTCCATACTGTTCTCCATAGTGGCTGTATCAATTTACATTCCCACCAACAGTGCAAGAGTGTTCCCTTTCCTCCACACCCTCTCCAGCATTTATTGTTTCTAGATTTTTTGATGATGGCCATTCTGACCGGTGTGAGATGATATCTCATTGTAGTTTTGATTTGCATTTCTCTAATGATTAATGATGTTGAGCATTCTTTCATGTGTCTGTAGGCCATCTGTATATCTTCTTTGGAGAAATGTCTGTTTAGGTCTTCTGCCCATTTTTGGATTGGGTTGTTCGTTTTTTTGTTATTGAGCTGCATGAGCTGCTTGTAAATCTTGGAGATTAATCCTTTGTCAGTTGCTTCATTTGCAAATATTTTCTCCCATTCTGATGGTTGTCTTTTGGTCTTGTTTATGGTTTCCTTTGCTGTGCAAAAGCTTTTAAGTTTCATTAGGTCCCATTTGTTTATTTGTGTTCTTATTTCCATTTCTCTGGGAGCTGGGTCAAAAAGAATCTTGCTGTGATGTATGTCATAGAGTGTTCTGCCTATGTTTTCCTCTAAGACTTTGATAGTGTCTGCCCTTACACTTAGGTCTTTAATCCATTTTGAGTTTATTTTTGTGCATGGTGTCAGGGAGTGTTCTAATTTCATACTTTTACATGTAGCTGTCCAATTTTCCCAGCACCACTTATTGAAGAGGCTGTCTTTTCTCCACTGTATATGCTTGCCTCCTTTATCAAAGATAAGGTGACCATATGTGTGTGGGTTTATCTCTGGGCTTTCTATCCTGTTCCATTGATCTATATTTCTGTTTTTGTGCCAGTACCAAACTGTCTTGATTACTGAAGCTTTGTAATATAGTCTGAAGTCAGGGAGCCTGATTCCCCCAGCTCCATTTTTCGTTCTCAAGATTGCTTTGGCTATTCGGGGTCTTTTGTGTTTCCATACAAATTGTGAAATTTTTTGTTCTAGTTCTGTGAAAAATGCCAGTGGTAGTTTGATAGGGATTGCATTGAATCTGTAGATTGCTTTGGGTAGTAGAGTCATTTTCACAATGTTGATTCTTCCAATCCAGGAACATGGTATATCTCTCCATCTATTTGTATCATCTTTAATTTCTTTCATCAGTGTCTTATAATTTTCTGCATACAGGTCTTTTGTCTCCTTAGGTAGGTTTATTCCTAGATATTTTATTCTTTTTGTTGCAATGGTAAACGGGAGTGTTTTCTTAATTTCACTTTCAGATTTTTCGTCATTAGTGTATAGAAATGCAAGAGATTTCTGTGCATTAATTTTGTATCCTGCTACTTTACCAAATTCATTGATTAGCTCTAGGAGTTTTCTGGTAGCATCTTTAGGATTCTCTATGTATAGTATCATGTCATCTGCAAACAGTGACAGCTTTACTTCTTCTTTTCCGATTTGGATTCCTTTTATTTCTTTGTCTTCTCTGATTGCTGTGGCTAACACTTCCAAAACTATGTTGAATAATAGTGGTGAGAGTGGGCAACCTTGTCTTGTTCCTGATCTTAGTGGAAATGGTTTCAGTTTTTCACCATTGAGGACAATGTTGGCTGTGGGTTTGTCATATATGGCCTTTATTATGTTGAGGAAAGTTCCCTCTATGCCTACTTTCTGCAGGGCTTTTATCATAAATGGGTGTTGAATTTTGTCGAAAGCTTTCTCTGCATCTATTGAGATGATCATATGGTTTTTCTCCTTCAATTTGTTAATATGGTGTATCACATTGATTGATTTGCGTATATTGAAGAATCCTTGCATTCCTGGGATAAACCCCACTTGATCATGGTGTATGATCCTTTTAATGTGCTGTTGGATTCTGTTTGCGAGTATTTTGTTGAGGATTTTTGCATCTATGTTCATCAGTGATATTGGCCTGTAGTTTTCTTTCTTTGTGACATCTTTGTCTGCTTTTGGTATCAGGGTGATGGTGGCCTCGTAGAATGAGTTTGGGAGTGTTCCTCCCTCTGCAATATTTTGGAAGAGTTTGAGAAGGATAGGTGTTAGCTCTTCTCTAAATGTTTGATAGAATTCACCTGTGAAGCCATCTGGTCCTGGGCTTTTGTTTGTTGGAAGGTTTTTAATCACAGTTTCAATTTCAGTGCTTGTGATTGGTCTGTTCATATTTTCTATTTCTTCCTGGTTCAGTCTCGGCAGTTTGTGCATTTCTAAGAATCTGTCCATTTCTTCCAGGTTGTCCATTTTATTGGCATAGAGTTGCTTGTAGTAATCTCTCATTATCTTTTGTATTTCTGCAGTGTCAGTGGTTACTTCTCCTTTTTCATTTCTAATTCTATTGATTTGAGTCTTCTCCCTTTTTCTCTTGATGAGTCTGGCTAATGGTTTATCAATTTTGTTTATCTTCTCAAAGAACCAGCTTTTAGTTTCATTGATTTTTGCTATTGTTTCCTTCATTTCTTTTTCATTTATTTCTGACCTGATCTTTATGATTTCTTTCCTTCTGCTGGCTTTGGGGTTTTTTTGTTCTTCTTTCTCTAATTGCTTTAGGTGCAAGGTTAGGTTGTTTATTCGAGATGTTTCCTGTTTCTTGAGGTAGGCTTGTATTGCTATAAACTTCCCTCTTATCACTGCTTTTGCTGCGTCCCATAGGTTTTGGGTCGTCGTATCTCCATTGTCATTTGTTTCTAGGTATTTTTTGATTTCCCCTTTGATTTCTTCAGTGATCACTTCGTTATTAAGTAATGTATTGTGTAGCCTCCATGTGTTTGTATTTTTTACAGATCTTTTCCTGTAATTGATATCTAGTCTCAGCGTTGTGGTCGGAAAAGATACTTGATACTATTTCAATTTTCTTAAATTTACCAAGGCTTGATTTGTGACCCAAGATATGATCTATCCTGGAGAATGTTCCATGAGCACTTGAGAAAAATGTGTATTCTGTTGTTTTTGGGTGGAATGTCCTATAAATATCAATTAAGTCCATCTTGTTTAATGTATCATTTAAAGCTTGTGTTTCCTTATTTATTTTCATTTTGGATGATCTGTCCATTGGTGAAAGTGGGGTGTTAAAGTCCCCTACTATGATTGTGTTGCTGTCGATTTCCCCTTTTATGGCTGTTAGTATTTGCCTTATGTATTGAGGTGCTCCTATGTTGGGTGCATAAATATTTACAATTGTTATACCTTCCTCTTGGATCGATCCCTTGATCATTATATAGTGTCCTTCTTTGTCTCTTGTAATAGTCTTTATTTTAAAGTCTATTTTGTCTGATATGAGAATTGCTACTCCAGCTTTCTTTTGATTTCCATTTGCATGGAATATCTTTTTCCATCCCCTCACTTTCAGTCTGTATGTGTCTCTAGGTCTGAAGTGGGTCTCTTGTAGACAGCATATATATGGGTCTTGTTTTTGTATCCATTCAGCCAGTCTGTGTCTTTTGGTGGGAGCATTTAATCCATTTACATTCAAGGTAATTATCGATATGTATGTTCCTATTCCCATTTTCTTAAATGTTTTGGGTTTGTTATTGTAGGTGTTTTCCTTCTCTTGTGTTTCTTGCCTAGAGAAGTTCCTTTAGCATTTGTTGTAAAGCTGGTTTGGTGGTGCTGAACTCTCTCAGCTTTTGCTTGTCTGTAAAGGTTTTAATTTCTCCATCACATCTGAATGAGATCCTTGCTGGGTAGAGTAATCTTGGTTGTAGGTTCTTCTCCTTCATCACTTTAAGTATATCCTGCCACTCCCTTCTGACTTGCAGAGTTTCTGCTGAAAGATCAGATGTTAACCTTATGGGGATTCCCTTGTGTGTTATTTGTTGTTTTTCCCTTGCTGCCTTTAATATGTTTTCCTTATATTTAATTTTTGACAGTTTGATTAATATGTGTCTTGGCGTGTGTCTCCTTGGGTTTATCCTGTATGGGACTCTCTGTGCTTCCAGGACTTGATTAACTATTTCCTTTCCCATATTAGGGAAGTTTTCAACTATAATCTCTTCAAATATTTTCTCAGTCCCTTTCGTTTTCTCTTCTTCTTCTGGGACCCCTATAATTCGAATGTTGGTGCGTTTAATGTTGTCCCAGAGGTCTCTGAGACTGTCCTCAGTTCTTTTCATTCTTTTTTCTTTATCCTGCTCTGCAGTAGTTATTTCCACCATTTTATCTTCCAGGTCACTTATCCTTTCTTCTGCCTCAGTTATTCTGCTATTGATCCCATCTAGAGTATTTTTAATTTCATTTATTGTGTTTTTCATCATTGCTTGGTTCCTCTTTAGTTCTTCTACATCCTTGTTAAATGTTTCTTGCATTTTGTCTATTCTATTTCCAAGATTCTGGATCATCCTTACTATCATTATTCTGAATTCTTTTTCAGGTAGACTACCTATTTCCTCTTCATTTGTTAAGTCTAGTGTGTTTTGACCCTGCTCCTTCATCTGCTGTGTGTTTTTCTGTCGTCTCATTTTGCTTATCTTACTGTGTTTGGGGTCTCCTTATCACAGGTTGCAGGTTTGTAGTTCCCGTTGTTTTTGGTATCTGTCCCCAGTGGCTAAGGTTGGTTCAATGGGTTGTGTAGGCTTCCTGATGGAGGGAACTAGTGCCTGAGCTCTGGTGGATGAGGCTGGATCTTGTCTTTCTGGTGGGCACGTCCACGTCTGGTGGTGTATTTTGGGGTGTCTGTGGCCTTATTATGATTTTAGGCAGCCTCTCTGCTAATGGATGGGGCTGTGTTCCTGTCTTGCTAGTTGTTTGGCATGGGGTGTCCAGCGCTGTAGCTTGCTGGTCGTTGAGTGAAGCTGGGTCTTGATGTTGAGATGGAGATCTCTGAGAGATTTTTGCCGTTTGGTATTACGTGGAGCTGGGAGGTCTCTTGTGGACCAGTGTCCTGAAGTTGGCTCTCCCACCTCCGAGGTACGGCCCTGATGCCTCGCTGAAGCACCAGGAGCCTTTCGTCCACACGGCTCAGAGTAAAAGGGAGAAAAAATAGAAAGAAAGAAAGAAAGAAAGAGGCTATAATATAGTGAAGTAAAATAAAGCTATTATAAAGCAAAGCTATACAGACAAAATCTCCCCCAGAAGCATATACATATACACTCACAAAAAAAAAGGAAAAGGGGAAAAATTAATATATCCTGCTCCCAAAGTCCACCTCCTGAATTTGGGATGATTCGTTGTCTA
The DNA here is from genome assembly GCF_009873245.2 of Balaenoptera musculus. Lineage (NCBI taxonomy): Eukaryota > Metazoa > Chordata > Mammalia > Artiodactyla > Balaenopteridae > Balaenoptera > Balaenoptera musculus. The sequence continues at coordinate 24,162,295 of NC_045787.1, read as the reverse complement.
TTCAGGTATTCAACAGATGCAGGCACATCAAGTTGTTTGTGGAGTTTTAATCCGCTGCTTCTGAGGCTGCTGGGAGAGATTTCCCCTCCTCGTCTCTGTTCGCACAGCTCCTGGGGATCAGCTTTGGATTTGGACCTGCCTCTGCGTGTAGGTCGCCTGAGGGCGTCTGTTCCCCGCCCAGACAGGACGGGGTTAAAGGAGCAGCTGCTTCGGGGGCTCTGGCTCACCCAGGCCGCGGGGAGGGAGGGGTACAGAGGAGGCGGGGCGAGCCTGCGGCGTCAGAGGCCGGCGTGACGTTGCACCAGCCTGAGGTGCGCAGTGCGTTCTCCCGGGGAAGTTGTCCCTGGATCACGGGACGCTGGCAGTGGCGGGCTGCACGGGCTCCCGGGAGGGGCGGTGTGGAGAGTGACCTGTGCTCGCACACAGGCTTTTTGGAGGCGGCAGCAGCAGCCCCAGCGTCTCACGCCCGTCTCTGGGGTCCGCGCTGATAGCCACGGCTCGCGCCAGTCTCTGGAGTTCGTTTAGGCGGCGCTCTGAATCCCCTCTCCTTGCGCGCCGCAAAACAAAGAGGCAAGAAAAAGTCTCTTGCCTCTTCGGCAGCTGCAGACTTTTTCCCGGTCTCCCTCCCAGCCAGCTGTGGTGTGCCAACCCCTTCAGGCTGTGTTCACGCCGCCAACCCCAGTCCTCTCCCTTCTATCCCGAGCCTCCGCTCCCAGCCCCGCCCGCCCCGGCGGGGGAGCAGACAAGCCTCTCGGGCTGGTGAGTGCTGCTCAGCGCCGAGCCTCTGTGCGGGAATCTCTCCGTTTTTCCCTCTGCGCCCCTGTTGCTGTGGGATCCGCGCTGTTAGCCGCGGCTCACGCCCGTCTCTGAAGTTCGTTTAGGCGGCGCTCTGAATCCCGTCTCCTCGCGCACCAGGAAACAGGGAAGAAAAAGTCTCTTGCCTCTTCGGCAGCTGCAGACTTTTTCCCGGACTCCCTCCCGGCTAGCTGTGGTGCACTAACCCCTTCAGGCTGTGTTCACGCAGCCAACCCCAGTCCTCTCCCTGCGATCCGACCGAAGCCCGAGTCTCAGCTCCCAGCCCCGCCCGCCCCGGCAGCTGAGCAGACAAGCCTCTCGGGCTGGTGAGTGCTGGTCAGCGCCGAGCCTCCGTGTGGGAAGTGCGGGAATCTCTCCGCTTTGCCCTCCACAGCCCTGTGGCTGCGCTGTCCTCCGTGGCTCCGAAGCTTCCCCCCTCTGCCACCCGCAGTCTCTGCCCGCGAAGGGGCTTCCTAGTGCGTGGAAATCTTTCCTCCTTCACAGCTCCCTCCCACTGGTGCAGGTGCCGTCCCTATTCTTTTGTCTCTGTTATTTCTTTTTTCTTTTGCCCTACCCAAGTACGGGGGGAGTTTCTTGTCTTTTGGGAGGTCTGACGTTTTCTGCCAGCGTTCAGTGGGTGTTCTGTAGGAGCAGTTCCACTTGTAGATGTATTTCTACTGTATCTGTGGGAAGGAAGGTGATCTCCGCGTCTTACTCTTCCGCCATCTTCTCTCCGACTCTCATCATCAGTGCCTTGTAGTTTTCTGCATACAGGTCTTTTGTCTCCCTAGGTAGGTTTATTCCTAGGTATTTTATTCTTTTTGTTGCAGTGGTAAATGGGAGTGTTTCCATAATTTCTCTTTCAGATATTTCATCATTAGTGTATAGGAATGCAAGAGATTTCTGTGCATTAATTTTGTATCCTGCAACTTTACCAAATTCATTAATTAGCTCTAGCAGTTTTCTGGTGGCAGTTTTAGGATTCTGTATGTATAGTATCATGTCATCTGCAAACAGTGACAGTTTTACTTCTTCTTTTCCAATTTGTATTTCTTTTATTTCTTTTTCTTCTCTGATTGCCGTGGCTAGGACTTCCAGAACTATGTTGAATAATAGTGGTGAGAGTGGACATCCTTGTCTCGTTCCTGATCTTACAGGAAATGCTTTCAGTTTTTCACCGTTGAGAATGATGTTTGCTGTGGCTTTGTCATATATGACCTTTATTATGTTGAGGTAGGTTCCCTCTATGCCCACTTTCTGGAGAGTTTTTATCATAAATGGGTGTTGAATTTTGTCAAAAGCTTTTTCTGCATCTATTGAGAGGATCATATGGTTTTTATTCTTCAATTTGTTAATATGGTATATCACATTGATTGATTTGTGTATATTGAAGAATCCTTGCATCCCTGGGATAAGTCCCACTTGATCGTGGTGTATGATCCTTTTAATGTGTTGTTGGATTCTGTTTGCTAGTATTTTGTTGAGGATTTTTGCATCTATATTCATCAGTGATATTGGTCTGTAATTTTCTTTTTTTGTAGTGTCTTTGTCTGGTTTTGGTATCAGGGTGATCATGGCCTCATAGAATGAGTTTGGGAGTGTTCCTTCCTCTGCAATTTTTTGGAAGAGTTTGAGAAGGATAGGTGTTAGCTCTTCTCTAAATGTTTGATAGAATTCACCTGTGAAGCCATCTGGTCCTGGACTTTTGTTTGTTGGAAGATTTTTAATCACAGTTTCAATTTCAGTGCTTGTGATTGGTCTGTTCATATTTTCTGTTTCTTCCTGGTTCAGTCTTGGAAGGTTATACCTTTCTAAGAATCTGTCCATTTCTTCCAGGTTGTCCATTTTATTGGCATAGAGTTGCATGTAGTAGTCTCTTAGGATGCTTTGTATTTCTGCGATGTCTGTTGTAACTTCTCCTTTTTCATTTCTGATTTTATTGATTTGAGTCCTCTCCCTCTTTTTCTTGAGGAGTCTGGCTAATGGCTTATCAATTTTGTTTATCTTCTCAAAGAACCAGCTTTTAGTTTTATTGATCTTTGCTATTGTTTTCTTTGTTTCTATTTCATTTATTTCCGCTCTGATCTTTATGATTTCTGTCCTTCTGCTAACTTTGGGTTTTGTTTGTTCTTCTTTCTCTAGTTCCTTTAGGTGTAAGGTTAGATTGTTTACTTGAGATTTTTCTTGTTTCTTTAGGTAGGCTTGTATAGCTATAAACTTCCCTCTTAGAACTGCTTTTGCTGCATCCCGTGGGTTTTGGATCATCGTGTTTTCATTGTCATTTGTCTCTAGGTATTTTTTGATTTCCTCTTTGATTTCTTCAGTGATCTCTTGGTTATTTAGTAACGTATTGTTTAGCCTCCATGTGTTTGTGTTTTTTACGTTTTTTTCCCTGTAATTCATTTCTAATCTCATAGTGTTGTGGTCAGAAAAGATGCTTGATATGATTTCAATTTTCTTAAATTTACTGAGGCTTGATTTGTGACCCAAGATGTGATCTGTCCTGGAGAATGTTCCGTGCACACTTGAGAAGAATGTGTAATCTGCTGTTTTTGGATGGAATGTCCTATAAATATCAATTAAATCTATCTGGTCTATTGTGTCATTTAAAGCTTCTGTTTCCTTATTTATTTTCATTTTGGATGATCTGTCCATTGGTGTAAGTGAGGTGTTAGTGTCCCCCACTATTATTGTGTTACTGTCGATTTCCTCTTTTATAGCTGTTAGCAGTTGCCTTATGTATTGAGGTGTTCCTATGTTGGGTGCATATATATTTATAATTGTTATATCTTCTTCTTGGATTGATCCCTTGATCATTATGTAGAGTCCTTCCTTATCTCTTGTAACATTCTTTCTTTTAAAGTCTCTTTTATCTGATATGAGTATAGCTACTCCAGCTTTCTTTTGATTTCCATTTGCATGGAATATCTTTTTCCATCCCCTCACTTTCAGTCTGTATGTGTGCCTAGGTCTAAAGTGGGTCTCTTGTAGACAGCATATATATGGGTCTTGTTTTTGTATCCATTCAGCAAGCCTGTGTCTTTTGGTTGGAACATTTAATCCATTCACGTTTAAGGTAATTATCAATATGTATGTTCCTATGACCATTTTCTTAATTGTTTTGGATTTGTTTTTGTAGGTCCTTTTCTTCTCTTGTGTTTCCCACAAGAAAGAGAAGTTCCTTTAGCATTTGTTGTAGAACTGGTTTGGTGGTGCTGAATTCTCTTAGCTTTTGCTTGTCTGTAAAGCTTTTGATTTCTCCATCAACTCTAAATGAGATCCTTGCCGGGTAGAGTAATCTTGGTTGTAGGTTCTTCCCTTTCATCACTTTAAGTATATCATGCCACTCCGTTCTGGCTTGTAGAGTTTCTGCTGAGAAATCAGCTGTTAACCTTATGGGAGTTCCCTTGTATGTTATTTGTCGTTTTTCCCTTGCTGCTTTCAATAATTTTTCTTTGTGTTTAATTTTTGCCAATTTGATTACTATGTGTCTCGGTGTGTTTCTCCTTGGGTTTATCCTGTATGGGACTCTCTGCGCTTCCTGGACTTGGGTGGCTATTTCCTTTCCCATGTTAGGGAAGTTTTTGACTATAATCTCTTCAAATATTTTCTCTGGTCCTTTCTCTCTCTCTTCTCCTTCTGGGACCCCTATAATGCGAATGTTGTTGTGTTTAATGTTGTCCCAGAGGTCTCTTAGGCTGTCTTCATTTCTTTTCATTCTTTTTTCTTTATTCTGTTCTGCAGCAGTGAATTCCACCATTCTGTCTTCCAGGTCACTTATCCGTTCTTCTGCCTCAGTTATTCTGCTATTGATTCCTTCTAGTGTAGTTTTCATTTCAGTTATTGTATTGTTCATCTCTGTTTGTTTGTTCTTTAATTCTTCTAGGTCTTTGTTAATCATTTCTTGCATCTTCTCAATCTTTGCTTCCATTCTTTTTCTGAAGTCCTGGATAATCTTCTTTATCATTATTCTGAATTCTTTTTCTGGAAGGGTGCCTATCTCCACTTCATTTAGTTGTTTTTCTGGGGTTTTTTCTTGTTCCTTCGTCTGCTATATAGCCCTCTGCCTTTTCATCTTGTCTATCTTTCTGTGAATGTGGTTTTTGTTCCACAGGCTGCAGGGTTGTAGTTTTTCTTGCTTCTGCTGTCTGCCCTCTGGTGGATCAGGCTATCTAAGAGGCTTGATGGGAGGCTCTGGTGGTGGGTAGAGCTGACTGTTGCTGTGGTGGTCAGAGCTCTGTAAAACTTTAATCCACTTGACTGTTGATGGGTGGGGCTGGGTTCCCTCCCTGTTGGTTGTTTTGCCTGAGGCAACCCAACACTGGAACCTACCTGGGCTCTTTGGTGGGGCTAATGATAGAATCTGGGAGGGCTCACGCCAAGGTGTACTTCCCAGAACCTCCGCTGCCAGTGTCCTTGTCCCCACGGTGAAACAGAGCCAGCCCCTGCCTCTGCAGGAGACCCTCCGACACTAGCAGGTAGGTCTGGTTCAGTCTCCCCCAGGGTCACTGCTCCTTCCCCTGGGTCCGATGCGCACACTACTTTGTGTGCGCCCTCCAAGAGTGGGGTCTCTGTTTCCCCCAGTCCTGTAGAAGTCCTGCAATCATTTCCCACTAGGCTTCAAAGTCTGATTCTCTATGAATTCCTCCTCCCATTGCCAGACCCCCAGGTTGGGAAGCTTGACGTGGGGCTCAGAACCTTCACTCCAGTGGGTGGACTTCTGTGGTATAAGTGTTCGCCAGTCTGTGAGTCACCCACCCAGCAGTTATGGGATTTGATTTTACTCTGATTGCGCCCCTCCTACTGTCTCACTGTGGCTTCTCCTCTGTCCTTGGATGTGGAGTATCCTCCTTGGTGAAGTCCAGTGTCTTCCTGTTGATGATTGTCCAGCAGCCAGTTGTGATTCTGGTGTTCTCGCAAGAGGGAGTGAGAGCACGTCCTTCTCCTCCGCCATCTTGGTTAATCTCCTCATAAAAAAAAATTTAAAAATCTGAGCTGTATTCTTAACCTCATCACCCTAGAGGTTCTGCTAGAGAGTTGGGCTAAGGATGGAGAATTCTATTCAAAAATCTGTTGTTTTAGCTGTTCTGGTTTTATATCAAAGTCCACAGTCAACTCATTCTTGCAATTATTTAGGTTGTCTTAATCTCTGTATTTGAGTAACTTTCAGTTCCATTCTAATTGATTTTTTCATTTTTCTGCTTCACATTGGCAATGGGATAAGAGGACTTCAAGAAACCATTGAGAGTACATCATCCGTATCTGTATTTTTGTCATCATGTTAAATCCTTAATGTGTCATCCCATGTCTCTTCTGATGGCCTAGTTGTTTATTGTGTAGGGATATGACTACCTGCCTATTTCATCCTTGTGCCTTTTCTTTTACCATCCAAGGGTATTTTCAGTTTAACATAGATTCCCTACAGAGGGCTATGATAAGTCCAAATTAATGACTCTTTAGTTTTAAGCACTTTAGCACTTAGATGTAGGAAATTGTATTTTCTCAGTGGGACTTTCCTTGGAATATTTCAGTCAACACAACAGGAAAAATTTCCTTTTGCCTACATATGAACATGGCTTTCCTGAGATTTCATGTTAGTCAAAGACAATGTGGTAGCGTAGGTAGAAAGCATCAATGCTTTTAAACTGGTTACATCCTTCTAGAGTTGCTGGTTCATTGTAAAATAATGAAGATTGGGACAAGATTTCCCATGTAAAATACTTATAATTTAAAGACCAAGGCATTTTAATGTGATAAATATAACTGAGATATGAGCCATCTGGATGCCCCCCAAGTCCTTGTCTTGCTTGAGCAGACAGAACTTTTAAGCTCTGTATAAAATTGTATTGAATGCCTATTTCTCCTAAGGTGACGGTCCACCTTACCTCCCAGTATCTCTAGGGATTTTGGGTGGAGGCTTAAATTTCCCCTGAACTTCTCCGGATCCAATAAACCTATCCCACCAAACTCATCTCCAGAGTGTATGTCACCAAATGCATATGCTATTCTATTTCCACAGTGGATCACCCTACTGCACACCACCCAGTCGCTGTTAAGAAGAATTGACTCTATGAGCAGCAGTTTTTACTAAACTTTTAGAACAGTGGAGAAGGGTTACTATCTAAAAAAGAATCCAAAACATTTTTGAGCGAGCTTGGTAATCACTGATTAGGCAGTAATCTATCCTAATATAGCTTAACATGTCTGTTTTTATAACCATAGAAATACTGAGTTTATAATTTTATCATCTGGTGGCTTTTTTTTTTTTCCTCAGAGTATAACATCTGGAATTTCCTAGATTTCAAGATTACAAGTTGGGATGAAGTTACTATTGTAGTGGAAGTGGGAGGGGGATCAACAATAATATTGTCTAAACAGCATTTACCAATATATGAAGTACTTGAGGGACATTATTGAATATGGGGACTATTTTGGAATAGAAAAACTTATTGTTAAGGATAGCTATATGTGGTGTATATCGTTGTTTATTCAATAGTGATAGGTAACAGGATGTTCAAGATCACATTTCATGCTTTCTGGATAATAATTTTCAAAATAGTGACAGAGCATGAACATTTTCATGATGTAATACATTTAAAAAGAAAGTCAGAATTTCTTCGAACCTATAGGTTCTCTTTTGAATATACATGAATAAAGTGTAAGAAACGACAGATTCTCTCCAGGAACATGTAGGAATCCCAAGCTACTCTTGCCTTTGTGTTTGCCCAACTATGTAATGCATAGTGCTGGAGAATCATCAACAAAATGTGTACAGCTTAGTGACAAAGAAGTATCTCAATATACAAAGTAAAGTGTCTGTGCAGCATCTCAGCATCAGTGTTATTAAAAAACGTTAAAAAACCACCAGTATGCTCATTGTTCTTCAGAAAAAATAAAAGACGCAACACAGTCTTAAATTAGTGTTTTAAATTTTAAAGATTAGTGGTTTCAATATTCAAAAACTTTTAAGTCATTCCTTTGCTATGTCTTCATCTTCAGTTCCTGTCTTTCTCTTAATCACACATACACAGACATAGTATCGGTCACATTTGAGTCATATAAGGAGTTGAGCTTTATTTTTAAATTAAGATTTTTTTCCCTAAACCTGATAGAAAGAAACAGCAGCATCATTTTTAAAAAATGGGTGCATATTACTCTTCATTTAATTTGGAGACTTAAAAATTTGCAAATACTGGAATTAGTGATTAGTAGAGACTCTGAACAGTCGTATTATATTTTTTTTTTTTACAATACTAGAAAGGTGAACTTACTGTGAAGTTCCTTGAGTTTTATTTGAAGGTTTAAAACATAGAAAATAACTGAGATAACATAGTATATACACTTGTTTACTCTTCATCCTGTCATTTTTATTTCAAAATTTTATACAATTATTATTAAAAGTAAAGGTGAATTTTCACTCCTTTCTGCAATCCCATGAGCCTCTATTGCCCTCCAAAGGTAACTGTTGTATTTTTAGTTAATCCTTGACTACATGTGTCTTCATGTAGTATATGTCTTACCTGTATTTCATAAAATACTTGCAAATATGACTATGTAAGTTTAGCATTCTGCTCTTTTCACTCAATATATTTCTGAGATTTGCCAGTGTGTTCTACAGCATTAAATTAATCTATCATATGAATAACTATGGTTTATTTTTTCTAATTTTTTGCTGCAAACGTTGCTATGGTAAACATCCTTGTACACCCTATCTAGTACACACATGCAAGTCTTTCTCTAGGGTCCATACATAGGCATGGAATTCCCAGGTGATAAGGCATTCACCAGATATTACCATATTGTCCTCCAGGGTGGGTTTTAACAATTTACGATTTTACAAGCAAAAAAATGAGTGTTCCTGTTTTCCTGTGCTCACTTCACTAATACTTGATATGTTTAGACTTCTTGAATTGTCCTCACTTTCTTGTTTTCTTTGATTTTCATTTTAGATTTACTCTTATATCACAGAGTTCATACAGTTTGTTCTATAATGGAGATATTTGCCTTTGGTCTTGGTTTTGGATAAATGTTGATTTCAACCAAAATACTTACATGGTGTATCTGTTAATATATAATTAAATTTATATCTTTACACTTAAATATGTATATTGAAAATAAATACAAAGCGAGAATTTGAAGGAAGTTATCAGTCCTACTCACTGAGAATTGAAAAAACTAGCAATTGTGATCTGGTATTCATTCATTTATTCACTCTTTTTTTTACTCCTTTGAATTCAATGACATTCATATCCCATGCTGATCACCAATAAAATAGTCAGAACCTTGCATCAGGGTATATAATACAAATTGTGGGGCAGTTCTCCATTCCTTTTTCTGCAATTACCTAAAGATCATTTTGAATTTAGTGTGTTTAACAAGTGCTTTTTAAAAAGAAATGTGCTTTTCTTTAATTAGCTCTTTAAAACACTGGTGATGGCCACTTAGCATAAAACAGTATTTAACTTTTCGTGTCAATTAAGTGTCATTTTCTGATGAGAATTTCTTTTAATAGCATAATTCTATGGAGGAGTGTCTATTGATGACCGCTCCACTTTTCCCATGTCCCTGTCTACTGAGACAGGGGAGCAGAGAGAAATAGGCAGCATCATAATTGCTTTCTATGATCCCATAATTAGTATGACTAGAAAACATTTTATTCCAAATACTCTAGATGGAATTGAACCTTGGATTTTTACTAAATTCCAAGTGCTACTGTGGGTTATTTTAAAAAACACTTCACTTGGACTCATTACCAAAGGAACACAGGAATTGGTGGAAGGACGATTTTTTAAATTTTCTATATTCAAACAAAAATGTCAAGTGTTTAAACATGTACCCAATGAGAAATGTGCAAAATCTTTTCTGAGGGGTATAAAAATAAAAAATAATAATGACAGTAATTAAAAAAACACTTGACATTTATTAAGGGGGCCTTTCCATGGCAGGCACTGCAGTTATCACATGTATTCATTACAACTCTTAGGAGGTAGAGGATATTACTATCTCCCCACCACCATTGTGGAAACTGCTTCTTTGTACTAGTTGATATAATTGCTCAATGACAGATTTGACATATAGATCTATCTGACCCCAAAGCCAAGTATCTATCTACTTTCATCTACTGCTTTCCTTTAAATTGATAATACCCAGGAAACACATTTGTTAGCTTATTAAAAGCTAAAATGTTTTTACTCTATTAGGTACCATAGAGATTAGTTCAGTCTCCTAGTTTTATATAACAAATTGAAGAGACTAAGTTATAGAGAATGGCAACTATTTGAACAAAGTCCTACACAAAGTTAACAAAGGGCCTACACTCCAGTGACTAATCCATTGTGCAGAACATATTTATTTTTATTCAGTATTTTCTGTAACTCCACTTTTTCTTTATTGATTTAATGGAATCTTATCACAAAGTTAACTTAGCTGCTCGTTTTATTTGCGCAACAGTCCTCCTTCCATTCTTCTGGCCATAGCACTCCTTCTGCTCTGGAGGCTATCTCTTTTCTGTCAGTGGGGTTCTGGTCTATGTGGTTACTAATCACAGTTTTCCAGCTCCTGTCAACATATAGGTGGACACGTGACATGTGAGCAATAAAATTTCCGTTATCCTGGTCGTAGTAATTAGCTCAGAATTTGGACACAAAACCAAAGACAAGGGGCTTCCCTGGTGGCGCAGCGGTTGAGAGTCTGCCTGCCAATGCAGGGGACACGGGTTCGAGCCCTGGTCTGGGAGGATCCCACATGCCGCGGAGCAACTGGGCCCGTGGGCCACAACTGCTGAGCCTGCGCGTCTGGAGCCTGTGCTCTGCAACGGGAGAGGCCGCGATAGTGGGAGGCCCGCGCACCGCGATGAAGAGTGGCCCCCGCTTGCCGCAACTGGAGAAAGCCCTCGCGCAGAAACGAAGACCCAACACAGGCAAAAATAAATAAATTTAAAGCTCCTCCAGGTGAATAAAATGAGCAGTACACATGAAAATGATCATATGGCCCATTTACCCTTAGTCCACTAGGAAAACTTGGGTGGGCTTAGGTTTCATAAAAAAAAAAAAACAAAAAAAAAAAACCAAAGACAAGTAGATCTCAAGGATTTTGTAAAAAGGATTTGGGAACTATAGTTTTTTTATTCAGTAGTTCTCAAACTGAGTTGGTGTAAGTTTAAATCTGTTTTCGGTCATTTTCTTCAATTCTTCAGTAGTAGAGAGTAAGATCAACACACAGAGATAAATAGTGCAGAAAAGGAGGAGAAGCTAAGCAGATAAAAGAAACACACACACACAGATTCAGTAATCCCTAAGGTAACTCTGTCTCCCAGATTTATTGGGACTAATGAAATGCCTTTTTGTTTAAACTAAGTTTTGTCAGTAAAATATTTGGATATGAGCTTTAACTTGATAAAGACATAGATTATGCTCTTTATTTCTTAAACACTTCCTTTAACTTTTGTTCTAAAGGTACTTTAGGAGGAAAGGGTAATGGCAATGTTATGTTGTTTAATATTGTTTATACATACTTAATCCAGTAAATTTAAAAAAATAATGCTAGAAAGTTAGTTTTCTTTCATGTATTTTATTTAATATTAAAACCAGGTTCCATGAATGAGCATAGAATTGAATTATCATATTAATGTAAGAAATAATTGTTAAGTATAATAAATAATCAGTGAAATTTATACAAATAACATGAGATATATATATTTCATAAATGTAATTTTATTTAATTTTTTAAAGCTTTCTCATATTTTTAGGAATATATATTTGCCAAGTACAAGAATACTCAGAAGAGACACTTTCTGAAGAGATAATGAAGATTCACTGTACTTTTATGTAGATTTAATGCTTAGTACCATTTGAACATTGTCATCAAAATTAAACAAATGATAAAATCTCGTTATAAAATAGATCATTTACAAATGCAAATAGGTCAAAATTTGCACCAAGAAAGATACATGTATAATAGAAAAGTTTAGCATAATAAATATATAAGACAGAGGGTTGTTCCATATTCTGACATTACCAAAGAGTGATGGTAATTTATGAACCTTGCTTTCCGTAATTGCTTGTTCACATATCAATACTTGGGATCAAAGAAGCATTGCATTAAAACTATTAACAGGTAATATAATAATTTATATTTATTGAGAATTTACTCTCTGTGTTAAGCATTCTATATGCTTTATCTTATTATTCAAAATCCCTATGATACAATATGGATTCATGTCTCTGTTTTACAGTTAGTAGATGAGTTTATAGCTGATACGTAACTTGACAGGGGCAGAGTCCGGCTTGCACTAAGGTCTCTCTAATGACCGTATTCTTAACTCCTAAACAATATTGTAACTCAGACATTATTTCCACCTTTATTATGAAAGATCGCAGTTTTAATCACAACTTCTTGTCAGATTTGGAAGGGAAAGAGGCAGCTATTTTCTCTTCAAGCACTTTTTTAATTAAAAAATTCGTTCTCTAATATTTGTATAGGCGTAAATGTATGTGCATGTGTAATGGTGAATACATATACTTAATATACGTGCTTAACATTTAAAAAATGCATATCAAAGAGTTCATCTCTTGTATAAGGAATAAAAATTGTGACACTGGCCATTATAAGGTATTAAAAAATTCATGGCAACTTTTGAGAAAGGAGGAATGTTATTAACCTTGGTGTCTTGACCAAATTACAATTCGAGTAATTACATTTGTCTTCCCTAATCTCCTTTTCAATTTTCAGTTGGGTAGTGTATTCTTAATGGATTTCATTACCAAGCTTCCCTTAGGATTTAAAATAGGACTTCTAAGACTTGGTTCACTCCAAATTTATGTTCTCTAACTTCAACTGAGCTGTCACTGAAACTCTTGAATTGTGTGTTTATGTGTTCAATTCATTCCTCTTTTTTTGTTGTTTTTCTTTTTTGTTTTTTGCTTTCTCATTTTGACTCTTCCAAACCATTTCTATTCTCTTCAAGACCCAAATACAGCAATTATTTTTGAATGCTAAGTATGCAACCACTCTCCTATTTGCTGAAATACCAAGATCAATTGTTTGCTAGTTTCCATGAGCTTCCGTATCAGAAAGTGTTACTTTTTTACCCTTTTAGAGATGAATTTACCTCCTACCTCACAGGAAAAAAAAAAAAAAAAAAAAATCAGTCATCTAGGGTGTACTTCTGCAGCTATCCCTTCCCTGTAAAAATATCTTCCTATAATCACGTCTTTGACTTTTCAAAACTCCACCATATCATTCTACCATTTCTTATTTCTTCATTTCTGCCTGTATTAAAGAAAAGTGTGTGCCTTCTTTCCTACATAGGTGCCTTCAGCTGTGCTCTTGATCCCTCCCTTCCTTATTGCCTTACTTCCCTCACTCTTAAGTCAATCAGTTTCACTAACAACATTCCATAAACATTTAAAACATTTTTTTCTTATTAATGGGGAAAAATCCATTTCATCTTGCTTTCTCTAGCCCTTAGGCAATCACACACTCTTTTTTTATTCTTTTATCACCATGTCATTACTTCTCATTTTTTCATGAATTCCACACAATATGGTTTCCTTTTCTACTATTCTGTTGAAACTGTTCTTCAAAGAAACCAGTGAATTTCAAATTGCAAAATCAATACCCTTTTCTTAGCACTCAAAATTTGTATTTCTCTGTTGGCCTTAATGTTGCTGACTGCCCCTTACTCATAAACTCTATGCTTCTTCAACTTCTCATATGTTGTTTTCATCTGATTTTCTTCTCCTGCCTTTATGAATTCTTTAACTTTCTTGCTTGTTTCCCTTTATTTTTAAAATTTGAGGGGAAGGCCTTACCAATGTTGTGTCTTTGCCTTTCTTTCCTTTCTATAATTTTTTTATTAGTGATCAATTTTAATTAGTCGATTGAAGGAAAAATAAGAAAGGTAAAACTGCAGCATTTGTATACTTATTTTGTGCTATCCATTAGACTAAATACATGAATAATTTCATGTATTCAGGAAATCAAAACCAGGGATAATATCAGCATTTTAAAGATTAAAAAACTAAGACTGAATATGACCTAAATATATTTTAAAACCACTTATATACCTGGTTTTGTATTTTCTTACTTAATTCAATTCATTCAGTAATCTCAGACTTAGATATTATCTCTAGTGGTTAGTTGCAGTATTTCAGACAAAAAACTATGAGTAAGCTATTCAGTGGTTCATAGCTAAATTTTATAGTAAGTCCAGGATACAAATTCAGGTATATTCACATCCAAAGTTTATGTTTAGCCCTTTTTCAACATCTTGCTTCAAAATGGATCACTCTGTCATATATATACCGTCATTTATAAACTCTCTCTGGAATAGCCATCCCATGTCCCTGAATATGAATTAGTTATATTTATATGAGTATCTGTTTATCATTATATATTCCACACATGTAAGTAGCTTAATTTTAATATTTTCTAAAAACTCATTTTTCTATCTGGTATTGTTGACTTTCTAATTCTCTCAAGGAGGGCTTGATTTTTAAAATATTTGATTGAAGTATAGTTGATTTATAATGTATTAATTTCTGTTGTACAGCAGAGGGACTCAGTTTTACACACACACACACACACACACACACACACACACACACACACACATTCTTTTTCATATTCTTTTTCATATTCTTTTCCATTATGGTTTACCACAGGATATTGAATAGGGTTCCCTGTGCTATACAGTAGGACCTTGTCATTTATCCATTCTATATGTAATAGTTTGCATCTGCTAATCCCAAACTCCCAATCCATCCCTCCCCACCCCCTCCCCCTTGGCAACTTACAAGTCTGTTCTCTATGTCTGTGAGTCTGTTTCTGTTTTTTAGGTAAGTTCATTTATGTCATATTTTAGATTCCAGATATAAGTGATATCGTATGGTATTTGTCTTTCTCTGTCTGACTTACTTCACTTAGTATGATAATCTCTAGGCCCATCCATGTTGCTGCAAATGGCATTATTTCATTCACCTTTATGCCTGAATAATATTCCATTGTATATATATACCACATCTCTTTTATTCATTCATCTGTCCATGGACATTTATGTTGTTTCCATGTCTTAGCTATTATGAATAGTGCTGCTTGAACATAGGAGTGCAGGTATCTTTTCGAACTAGAGTTTTGTCCAGATATATGCCCAGGAGTAGGATTGCTGGGATCATATGGCAACTCTATTTTTAGTTATTTAAGGAACGTCCATACTATTTTCCTTAGTGGCTGTATCAATTTACATTCCACCAGCAGTGCAAGAGGGCTCCCTTCTCTTCACGCCCTCTCCAGCATTTGATATTTGTAGAATTTTTAATGATGGCCATTCTGACTGGTGTGAGGTGATACCTCATTATAGTTTTGATTTGCATTTCTCTAATAATTAGTGATGTTGAGCATCTTTTCATGTGCCTATTGGCCATCTGTATGTCTTATTTGGAGAAATGTCTATTTAGGTCTTCTGCCCATTTTTCGATTGGGTTATTTGTTTTTTTGTTGTTGAGTTGTATGAGCTATTTGTATATTTTAGAAATTAAGCCCTTGTCGATCATATCATTTGCAAACATTTTCTCCCAGTCTGTAGGTTGTCTTTTCGTTTTGTTTATGGTTTCCTCTGCTGTACGAAGGCTTGTAAGTTTGATTAGGTCCCATTTGTTTATTTTTGCTTTTACTTTTATTTCTTTGAGAGACTGACCTAAGAAAACATTGGTAAGATTTATGTCAGAGAATGTTTTGCCTATGTTCTATTCTAGGAGTTTTATGGTGTCACATTTTGTATTTAAGTCTTTAAGCCATTTTGAGTTTATTTTTGTGTATGGTGAGAGGCTGTGTTCTGACTTCATTGATTTACATGTGGCTGTCCAACTTTACCAACACCACTTGCTGGAAGAGACTGTCTTTTCTCCATTGTATATACTTGCCAAGGAGGGCTTAATTTTTATATCAGTGTTTGTATTAATATTTTCAGTTCTTTCCCTTATAATTTCATTTAGAAACTCATGTGACCAATTATCACTGACACACTGGTCCAGAAAAGGAGTTGTGGAATAGTAAGTTACGAATTATGGAATATTTAACTTAGTGGTTTAAAGATACACATCTTCAATAGTATATTGTGTCAAATAGATGGATGTGTCAAATTGGTAAAATCCATGTTGCTTACTAATATCTTACACATTGATAGATTGAGAAGAAATATATTACAGGCTGAGAGACTTAGAGTCACATTTCTTCATACATTGCACAAAGAAGCAGGGTGCTATGGACTAAATTGTTTCCTCCAAAATCATATCTTTATGCCCTAACACCAATGTGATTTTATCTGGAGATAGAGTGTTTAGGAGGTAAAGTTAAATGCAGTCATAATGTAGGGCCCTAATCTGATAGGACCCTGGTCTTAGAAGAAGAAAAAGAAGATGAAGAAGGAGAAGGAAAAAAGAGAAGGAAAAGAAGATCTTTCTTTCCCTCACCTTACTCCCTACCATGTTAGAACACAGTGACAAGATGACCATCTGCAAGCCAGGAAGAGAGCTGTTGCCAGAAACTGACCATGCTGGCTTGCTCCCTGATCTTGGACTTCCTGCCTCCAGAACTGTGAGAAATTAAATTTCTATTAAATAGAACACCTAGTATGGTAGTTTGTTATGGCAGCCTAAGCTGACTAACACATAGGGCAAGTGGATACATTTCCAGAGCATTTTACAAAGAAAAAAGGAGAAAAGTTATGTAGCTAAAGAGCTAAAATTATGAACACTGAAAGAAATGCATCAGTAACATGTAATGTTGGGCATAGGTATATTTCTGCCTGAGGTTGTGCCATTTTGTTTGTAACTCTTAGAAAAAGATAAAGAACTCAGTGCTTTCTATACCTACTATTCAGAAGAGAGCATAATTGCTACATTAAAGATTAAGGAGAGTTCTAACATTCTAGTTCATATTCAACTTAAGGTAAATGTCAAAATTTCTTGGATAGTAACAACTCTTAACATGAATCATGTGCTTATTCTTTGCCAAACTCTGAGCTTTCTTGCATAATGTTATTTAATACAACAATTAAGATTTCAGAGTACTATTTTCATTTTAATGCCCATTGTAATGACATGGTGGGCTAGATGCCTGCATAGACTTGCCTGCTGAAAAACAATAATATTCTAAAATGCAATATATGTTTAAAAAATCTTTTAAGTATCAGTGTTATCTCAAGAGGGTAAAATATTTTTCATGCTAGGAATTGAGTGAAAGAATCCAGGGAGTAAACAGAATAAGGATGCTTGTTTTTGTCCTTAGGCATTTACATATCTGATAAATCTGAGCTTTGGATTTCATTGCCTAGGTTCATACCAAAAGTATACATTAGGGGATAATATTTTCAGTTATCTGAGATCCAAAAGGACAATGCTCTCAGGGTGGATTTAGATCAAATCTACATCTTGTCCTTTTAGAGGATTACATTGAAAATAACTCTCTTGACCCAAAGCAGGAGAGGATGAGTAAGGAATATTGCTAAGGATTTGAAACCACAAAATGCCCCCATGAGGATTTGCTGTCTCAATTTACACTCGAGTTTTTCTTAAAAAATCCTCTCTGGAAAGCTCTCCCTTATATCTCAGTCTTCCTTCCTCTCTCTCTCTCTCTCTCTCTCGGGAAGAGGAGTAGCAAAAATAACTAAGGATAGAAAGAAATAAGGCACCATGAACAAAAGCCAGCAAGTGGCAAAAGAAACTGATCCAGAAAATTTTTGGTAATAGAATTATACACAGAGACTTTTAAATGACTGAAGGTAATGCTTAATGACATAAAATCCAAGCTTAAAATATGTGCAGCAAGTAAGAAACAATAAAGAATGATCAAGGATATTTGAAAAATAACTCAATAAAAATTTTAGAAATTAAAACCTGAGTAACTGAAATCAGAACTTAGTGGACAATTATTACACAGATTAAGTATGGAATTAGTGAACTAGATGACAGATATAAAGAAAGAATATAATAAAAAGAAGGAAAGAAAGGTAAAATGGGAAAAGTGTTGATATATGAAGAACAGAGTAAGAAAATTTAACAAACATGTAATTTTAGTTCTAGAAGTAGGGAAGATATAATATGACAGAGAAATTATTTGAAGATATAATGTAAAAAAAAAAAACAAGCCCAGGACAGATGAAATCACAAAACTACCAATTTAAGAAGCTCAACAAAACTCCAGGAAGATAAACAAAAAATACCCACCCCTATACACACATAGGGAAACTGCAGAATGCCCAACAAGAAGAGATCTTAGGAGGAGCTGCAGTGAAGCAGGTTTGCTCTAATGGTGCAGTGGTTAGACTGACAGCTGTCTTCAGATATGTGGTAGCGGAAACCAGAAGATGGAGCCATCATATATTCAATGTGATAAAAGAAAATATCTCTCAAGCCAGTATTCCATGAGCAGTGGAAATTTCTTCAAGAGCAAGAGATGACAAATAAAAACTAAAAGATTGCCATCAGAACATTCGCAGCAAAATAAATTTTAAAGAATATGCTTCAGACAGAAGGAAAGTGATCTGAGAAGGAAGATTTGCTATTCAAGAAGTAATAAATACAGAAGATGATAAATATGTGAATAAATTTTAAAACAACAAAGACTTGGGAAACAATAATAAAGTCTAATGGTCTATTATTATCCATATTTTACAGATGTGGAAAGGGAGTGAGAGAGAGCCTGTGTAATTTTCTCAAAATCATATAACTATTAAGTGCCAGACTTAAATTCAAACCCAAGAATGCTGATACCCAAATTCTCTGATTATATCCTCTGTTCAACTATATTTCTGAATGAAAGGATAAAGGACGGATAGAATCCATCTCACAGAATTAGTGAGTTAAAAGATAGATTCTGATAAAAGAATAATACAGGGGAGACAAAGAGTTGAAAAGTCAGAATTCAAAATTCGTGGACCCACAACAAAATTACCTCCCTGGGTAATCTTGTGTAAGTCCCTTATATAGCTCACCTCAGCTTCATACCTGTAACATGGGAATGATATTTGTCCCCTCAGCTAAAGTTCTGTAAGAACAAACTACAGAATGGTTTTAGGAACTGAATGAGAAAATAAGGACCAGTTCAGTCCCCCCTTATATTTCACACATCTGTCAACTCAAGGGATCACTTCAAAAAAAGGCAAGAGCCCTGTAGCGGGAGGGGTGGTGCTGTGGACACAATAGTAACAAAAGGCAACGCAGCAGTTACACATTCCCCCTTCCCACTCTGGGTTTTTCTTTGAAAAATAGATGTGGATGATTTTGAGCACAGTATTATCAACCCTTTTGGGGGTCATGATTTACTCCAGCCACCAATATTTTAATGTTCTGCTTACTCTTAAGGGGCTATCATAATAACAGAATCATTGTGATAAAAGTGAGTGTCCACTGTGGACCCAACCCACCCACTAACAGGCCAGAGCCTACCCTGAGACAGGCTGGGCTCTGGCCCTGCCCACCAGTGAGCCTGCTCTAGTCTTGGGACCAGCCTCACTCACCAGGGGGCAGACACCAGCTGCAAGAAAACTGCAACCCCACAGCCTGTGGACCTGGCCAATCCACTAGCAGGCCAGATTCTGCACTGGGCCCAGGTGGGCCCTGCGCTTACTCACTGCCAGGCCTACACAAGCTTCAGGACACCCTGGCCCTGCACCCAACTATGTCAGGAACTGGCCCCACCCACCAGCAATCTGATACCAGCTCTAGGACCCTTGGAGCCTGCAACCAGACTCCAGGACCTGGCTTTGCCTGGCAGTAGGCTGACACTAGCCCCAGGACCTGGCTTCACCCACCAGTGGGTGGGCAACAGCCCCCAAGTGTCCTGAACACTGAATCTGCCTACCAGTATGCCAGCACCAGCCCCAGAACCCCCTTAGGGTTCTGCAGTCGGCCACTTCATGACCTGGTCCTGCCAGCCAGCGGCCAGCAGCTGCCACACAAGGCAGGGTTTGGCAATCAACTGGACTGGGGGCCAACCAAACCTACCAGCCCACCCACATAACCTGCACAACAGAAGTACCCACACAGCCCTCATAGGGGGCATCCCTAGAGTATATAGCTTTAGTAATCAGAGGGGACTGTGCTGCTGGGAGACATAGAACATCTCCTACAAAAGACCACTTCTCCAAGGTTGGGAAATGTAACCAACCAATAAAAATAAAAACAGCAACCTAGGCAAAATGAGGCAACATAGGAACATGTTCCAAATGAAGGAACAAGATGAAACTCCAGAAGAACTAAGTTAAGTGAAGATAAGTAATATACTGAAAAAAGAGTTCAGAGTAGTGATCTTGAAGATGATCAGAGAACTTGGGAGAAGAATGGGTGCACAGAGTGAGAAGTTAGTAGTTTTTAACAAGAGTTAGAAAATAAGAGAATAACTAGAGATGAAGAATACAATAAGTTAAATTAAAAATACATTAGAAGAAAATAACAGTGTACTAAATGATGCAAAGAAACAGCTCAGCAAGCTGGAAGACAGAGTAGTGGAAATCTCTGTTGCTGAACAGAAAAAAGAGAAAAGAACAAAAAGAAGTGAGGACAGTTTAAGAGATCTCTGGGACAACATCAAGCAGTAATATTCACATTATAAGGGTCCCAGAAGGAGAAGAGACAGAGAAAGGGGCTGAGAACATATTTGAAGACATAGTAGCTGAAAAATTTCCTAACCTGGGAAAGGAAACAGTCATCCAAGTCCAGGAAGTGCAGAGAGTCAAAATATAGGATTAACTCAAAGAGGAACACACTAAGACATTTTATAATTAAAATGGCAAAAATTACAAATAGAGACAATTAAAAGCAACAAGGGAAAACAACAAGTAACATACAAGGGAACTCCCATAAGTCAGTCAGCTGACTTTTCAGCAGAAAATCTGCAGACCAGAAGGGAGTGACATGACATATTTAAAGTGACAGAAGGGAAAAACCTACAGCCAAGAATACTTTACCCAGTAAGGCTCTCAGATTTGATGAAGAGATCAAAAGCTTTACTAGCAAAAACTAAAAGAGCTCAGCACTGCCAAGCCAGCTTTAACAGGAAATGTTAAAGCAAATTCTATACGTGAAAAAGACAAGCCCCCAACTTAAAACATGAAAAGCACAAAAGGAAAAAGCTCAACAGGAAAGGCAAACATACAGTAAAGGTAGTAAATCACCCACGCACAAAGACAGTAGGAAGGTTAAAAGACAAAAGTCCCACAGTAAGAAGGGGCACACAACAAAATAAGATGTAAAATATGATATCAAAAACAGTCATCATGAGGGGAGGAGAGTACAAATACAGAGTTCTTAAAATGTTTTTGAAAAAAGAGATCAGCAACTTAAAACTTCTACATATATATGAAACCTCATGGTAACCACAAACAAAAACCTATAATACAATAGAGTCACAGAAAAAAAGAAAAAGGAATCCAAACATAACACTAAAGATAGTCATCAAATCAAAAGAGAAGAGAATGAAAGAACAAAGGAACAAAAGAGACCTACAAAACAACCCCCAAACAACAAAATGACAATAAGAACATATATTTCAATAATTACATTAAATGTGAATGGACTAAATGGTCCATTAAAAGACATAGAGTGACTGAATGGATACAAAAACAAGACTCGTATATATGCTGCCTACAAGAGACTCAATTCAGATATAAAGACACACACTGACTGAAAGTGAGTGGATAGTAAAAGGTATTCCATGCAAATGGAAATCAAAAGAAAGCTGGGGTGGCAATACTTATATGAGACAAAATAGTTTAAAGACTGTTACAAGAGACAAAGAAAGACATTACATAATAATCAAGGGATCAATCCAAGTAAAAGATATAACAATTATAAATATATTTACACCCAACATAGGAGCACCTAAATACATAAAGCAAATATTAACAGACATAAAGGGAGAAATTGACAGTAACACAATAATAGTAGGGAACTTTAACATCCCACTTAAAACAATGGACAGACCATCCAAACAGAAAATCAAAAAGATAACGCTGGCCTTAAATGACACATTAGACTAGATGGACTTAACAGAAATATATAGAAGATTCTACCCAAAAGCAGCAGAATGCACATTCTCTTCAAGTGCACATGGAACATTCTTCAGGATAGATCACATGCTCGGCCACAAAACAAGACTTGGTAAATTTAAGAAAATGGAATCATATTAAGCATCTTTTCTGACCACAACACTATGAGATGAGAAATCAACCATAAGAAAAAACTGCAACAAAACACAAACACATGGAAGCTAAACAATAAGAAGCTAAAGAACCAATGGAACACTGAAGAAATCAAAGAGGAAATAAAAAAGTATGTGGAGACAAATGAAAATGAAAACACAACAATCCAAAATCTATTGGATTGGGAAACAGCAAAAATAGTTCTAAGAGGGAAGCTTATTGCGATACAAGCTTACCTCAGGAAAGAAGAAAAATCTCAAAAAACAACCTAACAAGATACCTAAAGGAACTAGAAAAAGAATAACAACAACAACAACAAAAACCCCAAAGCTAGTAGAAGGAAAGAAATCGTAAAGATAACAGAAATAAATGAAATAGAGACTAAGAAAACAGTATAAAAGATCAATGAAACTAAAAGCTGGTTCTTTGAAAAGATAAACAAAATTGATAAACCTTTAGCCAGACTCATCAAGAGAAAAAGAGATTCCCAAATCAATAAAAATGGGAATGAAAAAGGTGAAGTTACAATTGACACCACAGAAATAAAAAGGATCATAAGAGACTATCTTGTTGTGCAGCTAAGAACAAACATAAGTCAATAAAATGGACCTAGAAGAAATGGACAAATTCCTAGAAATGTACAATCTCTCAAGAGTGAACCAGGAAGAAATAGAAAATGTGAACAGACTGATTACCAGTAATGAAATTGAATCAGTAATTTAAAAACTCCAGCAAACAAAAGTCCAGGAGCAGATGGCTTCACACCTGTCAGAATGACTAACACCAAAACTAACCCAAATAACATGTTGGTAAGAATGTGGAGAAAAGGGAGCCCTCTTATGCTTTTGATAGGAATGTAGATTAGTGCAGACACTGTGGAAAGCAGCGTGGAGGTTTCTCAAAAAACTAAAAATAGAGCTTCCATATGACCTAGCAGTTCCACTTTTGGGTATACATGAAAAAAAATGAAAACACTAATTCAAAAAGGTATATGGACCCCAATGTTTATAGCAGCATTATTTATAACTGCCAAGTTACGGAAGCAAGCTAAGCGTCCATCAACAGATGAATGGGTAAATAAGATATGGTATATATATACAATGGAATACTACCTAGCCTTAAAAAAGAATGAAATTTTGCCATTTGCAACAACATAGATGGACTTGGAGGGTATTATGCTAAGTGAAATAAATCAGACTGAGAAAGACAAATACTGTATAGTATCACTTATATGGGGGATCTAAAAAACAAACTAGTGAGTATAACATAAAAGAAACAGACTCACAGATATAGGGAACAAACTAGTGATTACCAGTAGGGAGAGGGAAGGGGGGGGAAAGATAGGGGTAGGGGATGAAGAGGTACAAACTACTGTGTATAAATCAATAAGCTACAAGGATATATTATACAACACAGGGGATGTAGTCAATATTTTATAATAACTATAAATGGAGTATAACCTTTAATAATTGTGAATCATTATGCTGTGCTTCTGAAATTTATATAATAAGGTACGTCAACTATACCTCAATAAAAAGTAAAAAAAAAATGTTGGTGTCCAGCACCCACTGGCTGTGACAAGTCTTCTCAAATTTTAATTTCCCCTCCTCTGCATTCTTTTTTTTTTTTTTCTTTTCCTCATGTGTTCTTGATCTTCAGAAACAGTCATCCTCATTTCTCCCTCTCTTCAACTGCATTGGTTGGGGCTCATTTCTCCCTAGACCTTGGCAGAGGAGAATGGAGTAAATCATTTATCTGTTTATTCAGTACATGTTGAGCACTGACCTTGAGTTGTTCCAGGTGACCCATGAGGGGACAGAACACACAGATCTCCACCCTCTTTGAGCTTGTATTCAAGTAGGGCTGACTGACAGTTAACAAAATATGTAACAATTAGCAATGTTAACAGACACATATTACTAATAGTAGATGATAAATGGACCAAATAAAAGAAAAAATGTGAGCAGTAAAGAGAGCCAGGAATGCTGGGATTGGATTAGGCCTCAAGGACAGAGTTGAAATGCTTTATTTTACTCATTGGATCAATTTTTTAAAAATAATTAGCAATTCACAATTATGTATTGCCTCAAAATCAAAACATTGTTTCCTTCCTGACTCATCTAAAAATTTTAAGGTGTAATAAACTCAAAATTAACGCAAATATCCTCAATATGATTTCATTCTTATTTTCTGAGGAGAAATAAGCATATCTGTTTTCTGTGGGAAATTTTCCACTCCCACAGAGACCTGCTTCCCTATTTTACTCATTGCAATAAGGCTAGATAATCACAAATAGAACTTGAAGAAAATTTGTATATATAGCATCAAAGGAAATAATGTGGGTGCAAACGTGCTTCAAGAAAAACCTATAAATAACTATAAAATGAAAATGCTTATTTCAGTCTATAAAAATATCTATATATTATATGTATCTCTTAAAAATTCATTCAGAGGGTTTTGATATTATATATCTTTTGGAAGTTGTATTATTGTCCTATGACTGCCATAAGAAATTACCACAAATTGGGTGGCTTAAAACAACAAAATTTATTCTCTCACAATTCAGGAGGCTGTAAATCTAAAATCAACATGCCACACTCCACCCTAAGGACTCTAGGGGAGAAGGCTTCCTTGCCTCTTCCACCCTCTCATGACTGTAGGTATTCCTTGGCTTCTTTGGCTTCGGACCACATCACTCCAGTCTCTGCCTCCGTGTGCCTGTGTCTTCTCTCCTGTCTGTGTGTTTCTTATAAGGACACGTGTCATTGGATACTATTTAGGCCCTACCTACGCATATAATCCAGGAATATCTTCTCAAGATCCTTAGTTTAATTACATCTAAAAAGACCCTATTTCCAAAATAGCTAACAATAAATTCTGGCGTTAGCACCTGAGCATATCTTTTGGGGGGCTAACAGTCAACCCAGTACAGGGGGTTTGATTTTCATTTTTGTAATCACATTTTTATTTCAATTGTCTTATAGCTTAAAACATTTGCCGTGGTTCCTAGTTATAGCCCATCAATATATGCAATGAAAATATTTTAGAAAGTAAAATACAGAGTAAAAATGCAATTTTATAAACTACAACACACACAATCTGACGATACTGACTGGACCTTAATCATATATTTTGGGGGGAATAATTGGTTAATTTTGATGAAAACAGAAATATATCTTATAATAGACTTGATTTTCTTTGCTACTGCCGTGAACCCCATTAGTTACTTAGACAACCCTGTGCTTCTGCATAAAATTAAATGTTATAGAAAATTCCAGTAGGAAGTAAAATGTCAGAGCTCTACCTTTTTTCTTTTGTGCCCCAAAGGACAGAAAAGAGGAAAAGGACTGGAAAAATTTGAAGCATTGATATAAGAAAAGAGGAATGAAAAAAGAAAGAATTTTAATAAAATAAAAATGAAACATTTATACAAAACAGAAATAAAATAGAAAAATGTCATTAAAGAGACAAGGCACAAGTGGAACAGGCATTTGAAAACTGATGAATACATAGGCTGTATCTCAGATTTTCTGGTATATTCTGCTTCTCTCCTGAAATTCATGTATCTGACCTAGCTGCCTCAGAGAATGCCGGGTGTTGGAAAACTCTTGCCTCTCTGGACATTACAGACCTCTACACGCCTCAAGGACAATGACCTAGTAGGTACCAATGGCAAGTCAAAATGGCCATTAGTAAGAATACAGAAGACCCTCTGACAACATTCACTTACCTGCTGTTGCACTGCTCTGAGCCGATCATTTCCTTCACTCTTAAAACTTGCCTTTCAGTGCTGCCCTGAGGCCTATTTTCCTCTCTAAGTAAGCAGTAATGCGTTTGATTGAGTCTCCCTTTCTCTGAGAGTGACCAGTGTAGATTTATCTGTTTCCTCTCTTCTTTCCCCTGTGTAGGGTTGCAAAACTTTTCTGCTTCAACTACAAAACTGCACTGGGGTCCTTTGGTTCTCTCTGTTCTTGAACAATAAAGAAATGTATTACCTCAATTCAATAACAGATTAAAGACAGAAGAGCAAAAGCAAATTTGCTGATTTAAAAGTCATCACTTACCCTTGTTCTTTTTTACTTCTTTCAAAAGAGAAGGAAAGTTCTCTGGCAGAAAATAGGTGATCCCAAGGGGATTGTGGGCATGTTTAATGAAACCAGCACTGTTTGATCAATTGCTTTTGCATAATTGAGAGGAAAAGATTTGCTGTCCATCCAGCTTTTATGATGGCTGAAAAATATCTTCATAAAAATCAACCTTTTAAACTTATATAGCCAAAGCCCTAGCATCCTACTTCCTTGTCTTTATTCAATAAAGGTTTTAAAGGCAAATGAAATGATCATTATTCAGTTTTCATTCTCACCTGAAATCGTTTGCTGGTGGTAAAATTGGTCAATGTGACACGGATGAGTTCTAATGGAAATTGACATTAACTCACTGTGAGGCCACTAAATCAGAAGTAACCAATCAACTACGTTCTGCACCTTGAGTTTGATTTTTCCCACTTATATGTTCTGTATGATTATGATTGTCACTTTTACATTTGTCAGTGAGTACTGGGTTGGAGTTTGGTAATATGAGAATATAAAACATGCAATACTCTGAGTGGTCAGAGAAAGCTAGTGTAACTTGATATCATATTTCTAGGAGAAATGTTTTTCTGGGAGTTTGGGAGAAAGCCTGTAAGAAGATGCTATGACCTTTGGAGGAAAAGCCCAATCCAAATTTAAGAGGTGTTATCTTGGGCTTGAAGCTCTTTGCAGATCTACTTTAAATATTTAGCTATTTGTTAGGTAATATGAGTATTACAGTTTTAATCTCTGCTGTGATTTAGAAAGGAATAAAGAAGTAGTGATCTGTTTACAGTACATATTAACTAAATGCATTCATTTGCATAATACCTCTTTAGGGATGGACTACATTATACAGAGATTTCTATATGTAGAACTGCAGGGATATTTTAGGCTTCAGTGACACTGAGGCCTTAAGTTAAAGTCTATTAGATTAGCACGACAACTTTTCCTGATTAAAAATTCCCATTAGTGGTGAGACGACTTCTGAGAACCACTTTTCACCTTATGGTGCCAGCAACAGGGTGGAATAAGTTTTCTTGTTTGAAAGTGAATTCCAAATAGAAAGGCCTACAGTTTCTTTTAAAGATATGGAAACAATCACTTTTTGATGCTGGAGGAATTTAAATGTCCTGGAGAAAAAAAGTCCACCACACAATCCCACAATTTAAAAAATATTTAAATTCCAAATTTCTAATAAAAGTTCTAAGGGCAGCTATGTAAAAAATGCTGATTCCATGGTAGATTTCAATTTTGACATGTTCATTAAAAAATGAAAAGTCTTGATACTTGTTCTTGATTGTAAACTGCTAGTCTTACTTTTAACTGGGTAGTTATATGTGGTAGATTAAATTACAATTTCCAAATGTTTCCTTCTCTTCCCTGTGAAAAAACATTCTCCCCCTCCATAATCAGGCTTGATCATGTGATTTTTATTACTCAACCTTATGAGAAGATTTTTCTTCTCCACCCATTGAAAACAACCTTATCTTGTGACTTGGTTTAGCCAGTGAATTGTGGGTAGCAGTGATGTATGCCCCTTTCAAGGAAAACGTTTAAGAGCCACCAGTGGTCTGCCATTTCTTTCTGTCTGCCATGGAAATGGCAATATTCTATCCTATATCCTCCTTCAACCTGGAACTGGAACAGATTTCCACTTGACCTACCATGTAAAAGACAATAACCTTTAATTATTTACATGAGAGACCTTTGTTGTTGGAAACCATTGGCATTTTGTGTGTGTATGTGTCTAGTGTTGTTGTTGTAGCCATTGATGTTACTGTAAAAATAAACTAGGGGAAGTTAAATGGTATAGCATTTTATTTATTTATTTTTAAGTTTTTTTTTTTGATGTGGACCATTTTTAAAGTCTTTATTGAATTTGTTACAACACTGCTTCTGTTTTATGTTTTGGTGTTTTGGCTGCGAGGCATGTGGGATCTTAGCTCTCTGACCAGAGATAGAACCCACACCCCCTGCATTGGAAGGCAAAGTCTTAGGCACTGGACCTCCAGGGAAGTCCCATGGTACAGCATTTTAAAATTCAAAATAATTATGGCAAATATTGGGAAACAGGAAGATGAAGCTTTTACTACAAAAAATAAAAGAACAAAGCTGCAATATCAATGCATATTTCTTTTCTTCTTTGAAGGTTATATAATATTATTTCACATTAGGGAAGATTACATCAATTTTTACCTCTTATGTGGCTTAAACCAAATCATTACATAGTGTAATTTTCAAGTCCATCACATGAAGAGGATGAATGCCCCAATTATCAGTTCTTCTCCCTCCCTCTCTCCCTCCCCCCTTCCTCCTCCTCCTCCTCCTTCTCTTTCCTTCTTTAACGAACCTTTTAAAAACACTTCTTGCAGTCAAACTTTTACATGCTATTATTATCCTATGAAAATAATAGAATTAGATTGTTTTCTCTCTTTTTCTATGTCTGTTATGGAAGTTCTCTGCTCCCACTTTCCTCAACTCAGTAAAGCCCAAAGCTTCGGAATAAGGAAGATATAAAAATGTCTAACAGGTGAATAGAAGTACCAAAGAGAGTAATTCCTTGGGCTCTAGAATTCTAGTGTGAAAATGTTCCTAAGAAGGCGCAAATTGTCTATATTTTTGGCTTTATGTGTAGATACCATGCATAAATAGAGACCTCCATTAGTTTGGAAGGTATATGAATAGAAATAAACATTCACTGTAGGATGATTTTTTTTTTTTTTCTTACTGTGTAGCCCAAAAGATATTTAGTTGGGTTCTTCTTTAGGTGTGTAGTCTATGAATAAGGCTAAAGTTTTAATAAAGTACAACTAAAAATTACTGTTTGACTGATGCAATTAAATATAATTTTCAGCATCTGGAGTAAAAATTGTTGTTGAACCCAAGTTCATGTGCCTGACAGACAGTGAAGCCAAACAAACCAAAATGGAGTTTGGAGCAGAGAAAGGTTTATTGCAAGGGCCAAGCAAGCAGAACAGGGCAGCTTATGCTCAAAAGGCCGGAACTCACCTATGGGTTTCAGGGAAGCATTTTTAAAGGCCAGGTGAGGGAGGGGAGTTGCAGGGTATGTGATCAGCTCCTGCACAATTCTCTGATTGATTGATGGTGAGGTAGCAGGGCGGTGTCACAGGGGTTAACATTGATCCGCTGGCTCCAGTCAGTCTGAGGGCCACGTGCTCATGGTCATCATGTAATTAACTTCTTCCATTTGGTGGGGGCTTTGGTATCTGTAAAACAATTCAGGAAGGTGCGTCAGATACTGTTATCTATGTATTTCAGAGAGGAACTAAAGATTCTGTGACTGCCATATGGCTGATTGACTGTTTAAACTGTTACCAGTTCTCCTGGACCAACTGCTACTTTTGTCACTACATGTTCACATCTTTTCAATCACTGATTCTTGAGCCAGGCTTTTGTGACTCAGGGGAGGCCTGGGAGACTACAGTTTTTCCACAAACAAGAGGCGAGCAGACGACATGAGGGGAGGGGTCTGTCCTGGGAAGGTGCCAAAGATTCCTGCTCAATTACAAAATAAAAACCTTCTTGGGAGAAAATTGAAACAGTGGTTATGAGAGTGAAAGTAAAACATAAGCCATAAGAAGTTGCAACAAGGTATTGTTGGTATTATATTGCTAATATGAAGATAAGATTGTTTTCTTACATCTATCACTAACCTTGAAAAAGTACATGTGAAATTCTCTATTTTGGCTAACCAAATTTTAATTTTTTGCTATTTTTTACATTTTGTTTTATTTTTTGTTTTGTTTCTGCTTTTTAAACAGAAACTGTGAAATATGAGCTATGGCAACTTTATATCTAAAATATAGTGGGAACAAAACTTAAATTATACCTCATAAATAATAGTGCTCCCCGTGTCTATTACTTTCAATGCAGCCGCTGCATGGCTAGTATTAATCTCTCAATCTAGCTCATTACTGTCCATTAGTCAAAGAACATAACACTGGCTTAAGGCAGGTGTTTAAAATATCACCAAGGATGTGACATTAGGGCTCAGAGCAAGCATTTGTATTTGTCAAATGATGGAGTCACCTCCCATGTCTTACTGACTGCTTGGAATTTTCAATTATTTATAATATATGTATATTTATTTGATGTATTTGATAAAGGTTTTGACTCTTATTTATAGAATATTCTATATTAAAGACATGTTCATAGCATCAAAATTATGGTGCTCCAAAGTGAAATAAAAATGAAGAAAGTCTGCTGTGAGGAAGAATTAGAATCAGTTATATTAGACAGAATGAGGAATGAGCATTGAAAGGGAATCTAAAATCGAAGAAAACAAGAAAGAAATGAGAAGACCATGCAAAAAGAAAGAAAAGGAGATGATTTTAGCCATAAATGCCTTGGTCAGGAATTTAGAGTTTTCTAGCGACATGATTTATAAACAAATGCCCAAAGGTTAAATAGATGGATAATTTTGAGAACATAAAGAAAAGAAATTCAGAGAAATTCAAATTAAAAATAAGTATGTGAATATGGAGACAATTGAGAAAATGAGAGAAAACTGAGAAACCATACCTCCTTCTGCCTCATTCAGATCTACTCTTTCAAGGCATGATCCTTGGAAGGATTTGAAGGTGATGTGCAACCTGTGAATGAGTCTCTGTACTCAGAAACATTCAAAGTATGCTTTCCAGTGTTACAGAATTCAAGGTGGGTCCTAGAGAGAAACTTGCAGTCATTCTGTCTTGTCTTACCTCAGGTGAGACAAAATTTCAGAAAACAACATTCAGAGACATTCCTGAATAAGTTAAATTGAGCACACTCAATTGTGCCTTCATTTTCTACTTTCTGTTTTTCTGCTGAGAAAACAAAGTCCATTTGGCCTTGTCCGTTTTCAGGAATAAAAACATTGCAATTTTTCACCTCTGCTTCTGACTGTAACCTGCTGCCCCACCTACAATTGTGGGGTGTGAAAGTGAGAAATGAGGACTATGTTGAAAAACACTAATGACAGGACAAGGGGTAAAAGTTTTAAGTGGCCTGGAATAGGCAGTGACCAGTCAAAACAGGATGGTGCACAAGTGCATTGGAAGGCCTGTATGAGTGCTTATCAGAAGAAAATCAGTTCTGAAATTGTCAGCAAGACCACTGAGTTGCGAAAAGCTGAGAGAGATTCATGAATACAGTTACAGTGTTCTCATATAATTTGCCTTAACTCTTGTAATTCCTGAGTAGAAACATCTTTGTGTTCTTTCTCATCAGCCTGCTTTCCCTGTTGAATCAAAATAGTAACGGGTACAAAGTAGTATAAAATTTCCATCATTCATATGTTAATGTGATTTCACACTTGAACTGGGTTATATTCACCTGGTGGCCTGTGCACAGGAATCTGAAAGGCCAGAAAAACATCAATAAGAGGAGGAGTGGGCAACTTCCCTGAGTAAAAGCCAAAACCTGACTGTCCTGCTGAGGTCAAAGTGTCTCTTCTCTTGGGAAGCAATACATTGTCATGGTTAAGAGTACGAACTATGAAACTAGAATGTCTGTATTTGAATCTGCCAATCTGTGTTGACCTTGGCAAGCTATGTAAATCGTGTGCACCTCAGTTTCCTCATCTGTAAAATGGGAAATACTCTATTATCTACTCCGTAGGGTTTTGGGGAGAATTAACTAAGTACATAGGTAAACAGTTATAAAAGTGCCTGGTACATACTATACATGTGAGTCACTATTGTATTAGTAGTGATAGAGGTCTAGAGTCTATTTCCCCTGTGTTTCCTCCCAAAGTCTCTCTGTTCTGGCTTTATTCTCCACTTTTAGTTGTGATGAAAATATTCTCACCTGTGGACTGGCCATCTCCAACTCCTGTCACCCAGTATCCTTAGCCTGAGCTTTTCTAGCAATTAGGGAAGGGCAGAAAACCGACATGTGTTCTATTAAATATTTTTTAGAAAAAGGATTTCAACAGATAGAGGACTCATGGGAGACATCTCAGTTCTGGGACATTCTGGGGACAAAGCAGTAAAAAGTCCAGGTGAAGTTGGATATTGTTAGAGTATATATGTGTGAGTGTATCCATTAAAATGAAATTAAACTGCACATAGAAGGAAGAAAATTATCAACGGCAGTGTTTATTTTAGAAACTGTAAAACTAAAATAACAAAAGAAAACTAGAAACTTAACCTAGTTTTTTAAAAAATAATTTTCATAGAATTTTTATATCTATTTTGATTACAACATGACTCAAAAGTTTGTGTCATGCTCTCTTTAATGTAACTTGGTTAATAAGACACAGGCTGTCATGAATGTTTGATTTTCTGTTCATAGCACACCTTTCATGAAATGAGACTGTTTACTGTGTTGGTCTTTATTTTACCAGGGTGTTGCCAATTTCCATCCAAAAGCACATAACACCCAGAATGACTCGTCCTGTTACTTCTTTTAGAGACTGGTTTCCTACTTTGGCAGGAAATATAGTCAAATCCATATGACACTGGAATATATTTGAAGAAAGTTATTTTTGAAAGAGGAGACATATGACTTAGTAAAATTTTCTCTCTTTCTAAGATTCCACTCCATCTCCTTACAAGGCTACATTGCTGTTTATATTCTCCTTTTTTTGGTTTCTTTTCTTCTGCTTCCCCTTTAATATTAATGTTCTTTTAGATGGCCCAGTACTTCTTATTTTATTACTTACACTTCCTATGAGTTACCTCATTCAAAAATGCTCCCACTCTCCTTATGTTAATGAAATAGACCAGTGCTTTCTGAAGAATCATTCCAAGATATTTGAAATGTACCAAAAAGACTTTGAGTCATTTTTATGGGAAACAGAAGGTTGATAAATCCATAGCAATAGAGACTCAAATATTTGAGTAAACTCCTGAACCCCGAAATAGTATGAGGAAATTCAAATGACTAGTTATGGAAAATCTTGAAAATAGTTTTCCTATTATTGGTAAAAATGGGTTTTTTAAAAATCAATTTATGATGAGTTCTCCAGTTGTCATTTTATTTATAAATCTTTAGTCTGTGATGAATAGAATTTTAGTGTGTTTAAATTTCAAGGACCACCTAATCTGCATCAATGGCTAAAAATATTTGAGGTAAAAGAGAAAATGAGAATTTTATTACAAAAAAAAAAGGAAAATGTAAAGGAGAGGGAGCAGTATGGGAAAACTTGGTGAAACTGCAGAGGAAAGCCAAAAGATGCGCTCAGAAGCTTCATGCTGTTAAGTAAAGTATTACTCTAAAGTTGATTCAGCTTGATGGGAGAGTGTGTGAAGAGTAATTTGAAGGGGTAGATGACATACAGCTTCTAATTGATTCGTAAAGACATATATCTGCTATCCCTTAATTATCTCTTCACAGCTAAGCAGGTTGAAGAGATAGAATCAATCATCAGAGATAATGATACAGGATAAAAGCAGTACAGAGAAGGACCTTTCTCTGCCAACTGTCCTGAGGTCTAGACATGTTAATAATCCATGGGAGTATCTACATGTGATTTAGAAAGACTTATGCCTAAAGTTTGGGGATGCACCAAACTCAGCAGCAGTTAAGAATATTTTAAAATATACCCAATTACATCTAGGCATATGGTTCTTATCTATTATTGTAGAGGCATATGAATGTTGATACCACCACTGAACATTTTTTCAACTTGAATAGGTTGTTTTGTGCTTGGGAAAGCAATCCAAGACCCTAAATAACTTCCCTAAACATGGCTGATTCTACATAGGCAAGCCTATTTACAAAATGTCCTGATTTTACACGTGAGCTTCAGTAAAGAAACATGTATTAACAATGACAATGGAATGGAATGGGAAATAGAAATAGTATCCATGAAGATAAAGAAAATAGGGTTTTTAAAATAATTCTTCCCCCATCCAAGTCCTAATATTCCCTGCCTTTTTAACTGTCAACTAGTAAAATATGTACACTTTGAGGCATATAGACAAGA
This sequence comes from Balaenoptera musculus, assembly GCF_009873245.2. Classification (NCBI taxonomy): domain Eukaryota; kingdom Metazoa; phylum Chordata; class Mammalia; order Artiodactyla; family Balaenopteridae; genus Balaenoptera; species Balaenoptera musculus. The sequence continues at coordinate 24,128,298 of NC_045787.1, read as the reverse complement.
AACTTCCCATGTACACTGGTTGCAAAATATATTTTTGAGAACCATTGAAAAGGGTCCAGTTCCCCAACATTAATCATCTAAGAAATTGTGCAAATAACCATTTTCTTTGTAAATATGAATCACGGAGAGATTGAACATGCATTTATTTTAGTGTGTGTGTAGTCTACACATTCAGTCACCTCATGTATTTTAAAGCTTTCTAGGTACAAGTATTATATTCTTAAGGATATAAGAACATAAGAATATAAGTGTAATAACATATAACACCTAAAAGAGGAGTCTGGACTCAAATGCACATACCTAGGATATGGTGTAAAATGTATATAAGAAGCTTTATAATTAACTGAAGTAGATAGAGTTAGCAAAAGTTTTGAATCAAAACTTAACAGTGAAGGACATTTATTTAGCCCAATAAAAGATTCTAGACAAAGGAATAGAATAAACAAAGACATAGTGGAAAGTGGATGGATGGATGGATGGGTGAATAGATGGATGGATCAATGAATGAATGTATAGGGAATTTTAACTTTATTTAATAGAAAATCAACACCATTGAAAATGTTTAAGTAAGGAGAAAGTACGAATGGGTTTGGGATGCTGCGGAGTGAACAGCATGTTCAGAGATGTTCTTCAGAAGCATAAATATACGCACAGCCTAAAATGAATCAAACGGAGAGAAGAAAGTGAAATAGTGTTCCAACGTTTTTGACCAGGTTAGTTGGAAAAGGAGAAAGACTTTTAAAAGAAATGTTGAGAATTACTAAAGATATGGATTTAGAAATCATCTCCATATTTGTAATATCAGAAGCAATGGGAGGTAATCAGATCATCATTTACGATAAAATTAACTGCCATTTATTAAACCTTTATTATGTTCCACTTTGCTTAGTGCTTTACATCTTATTTTATTAATTCTCACAAGTCTTTGAAGCAGGTATTATCATTCACAACCCTCCTCCATTTACAGAGGTAGAAGTGGTGCTCCAGAAACCAAATGACTTGTTAAAATTTGCGCAGTTGGTAGGTAGTAGACTGGAGATTTGAACATGTCTGCCTGGCGCAAGACTTGAATTCTTTTTGCTACTGCTGTTTGCTTCTCTCTCAAGACAAATAGTTTAGCAAGATAAAGGAACAAGGCAAAACTATGGGGAGTCTTCATGTTTAAGTGGGAGGCAGGGGTTTAGATGGAATGGGGAAGAGGCAATTTAAACTTAAAGACCTAGTCAGAGAAATGAGAAAAGAATCACATGTTTTATCTGTCATTTCATGGAAGGAGAGAGAGAAGCTTTTTGGGGGCGTGGGGTGGTAAGGGGAGTAATCACAGAAAGGCCGTGAGATACAGGTGAAGTGAGAGAAAAGTCCATAGACGTGTACACGTAGGGTTTTTTTTTTCCTTGCGGGCGTGGGGGGGAGTTTTAGAATCATTAACATGATTATTATGAAAGCAGCCATTTCCAAATGCCCTGATGTGTTATCATAGGGTCATTAGAAACATGTTGAAGTTTTATCACTTTCGAAGAAGGTTTTTCGTTATACAAATGCCAATTTTAACCTTTATTAATAGAACAAACCAGAAAGAGATGGAGATGGACTGCAGCAAAGTATGGACAATATGGTATTGAAATCTTGACTGTGATGACGTTTAAAAGCAGAAAAACTATAATGAACATTTTACAACTTGAATATGTTGCTTTGTTATTTTCAAGTGAGAAACCTAAGATTCTAAATAATTTCTCCAAAAACGGCTAACTTTGCACAGCAAGCTTATTTATAAAATGGTCGGTTCTGAAATGTGTGCTCCAATAAAAACACACACACACAAATTTTTAAAACTATGATAAATCTCTAAGTTTTACTGATATTCTAAATATTCGTGGCATTATCGAAAGCTGAGGCTGTGCTGAAATTATGGCTGGTTTGTGTAATCTGTAGTACTCTTGCCTTATCTTCCAAACTGATGTGGAGAGTTTGAACTGACAACTAAAAAATGTCATTTGCCACCTGGTTCTACAAGGATTTGGTCACTAGCCACTGCAGTCGCTGACCTTTAACTCACCCTGAAAGGAGTTCAGGGCGGAGATCAGGAATGAGGCACTCTGTGCTCTGGTAAAACTGGCAGAATGGGCCTTCAGGTGGATATTTTCAAGAGACAATTTTACGAATCTGGAATCTTGCATCTTCCTATACTTAGACAAGCACTAAGACCATTAACTAAGATATCTGTTCCTTGTGACCAGCAGCAACCCTCTATGGAGATAACTGCTTGGTTGGTACTTTTTGGCAAAGTACCCCCTTTGCCAAAATCACATATATGCCCCTTCTGAGCACTTCCTCAGAGCTGTCTGAGAGGCTGTCATCTGGGCTATGGTCTTTAGTAAGTCTACAAATAAAACTGAAACTCACAGCTCTTGCTATGTGTGTTTTTACTTCAGTCCACAAGACCCAAACAACAGATGGATTGTAACAATGATAGCAGTCATGCAGTCTTAGAGAAGATCTGGGCTTGACGCTTTGCTTTTTTCTTTACTAGCTAGTGACTGTGGGCACCTGCTTAAATTCTCCATTGCCCAGTTGCTTCATTTATAAAATTGGAATGATATCCCCTATACTGGAATGGAGTTGTGTGGTAATATTTGTGAAAATGCTATGTAAACTGGGAAGTATTTTAAAAATCCAAGCTTTTGTTATTGGTTCGGCAAACCACTTTCTTTCTGCTTTTTTTGGTTGCTGTCTGTGTAAATCAGACCTTGGTCTTAGAGTAAATATTTGGAAAAACAAGACCAACTATGAGAAAGTCCTTTTCCAGCCCTTAATTTTATTTTGCTTATGTAGTACACAAAATTTCCTCCAAAGGAAAAATAGGTCAATTGGAGAACATAGATTTTTATTGAAGCAATAATACATTATAGGAAAAAAAAAAACTTCAGGGTTATGGGATCATTTTTCATTCTCAATTGAGTTTTAATTTAAAGGTTTGTGTGTTACCTTTTGATTATTTTCTGAATCAGTTACTCAAACAATAAGACTAAATTGGACACATTACCCAAAGTTATAAATAAAGAGCATCATTTAGTGTGAATTTTCTTCTAAATTATGCACGAATTATATAAAATTAAAAAAAACCTCACTCCAATCAATGTTTTTCTTATGTCAGGGAAAGAAAGAAGCCCTTGTAAAGTGCACCTAGCATTTTACAATTTCCTTCTGGCTCCTTGACACTTGTGTTGCTGTTAATGTTGCCATTGAATATTTCTCCTCTGTGAAATGCAGATGGGAAATTTCATTGCTTGACATTCTATAGCACCCTACTAAAGACAGTACATTTAATCATGGTATTTTGCAGATTAGATAAGGCTACATCCTTGCTTTCTCTTTTCCTCCAGCAATTTAATATTGTGGTTGGCTTGCATACTTGTAATTAAAAAGTGACTTATGAAAGTGCACTACAAACAAGACACCTGCACCCCTTAGCAGCCAGGGCTGGTGACTAGATGCAATAATAATACATAACAATGTCAAAATGATATGATTGTTCCAATGATTGCTCCTGTTTTTCTTGTAAAAGATTGTTTAACATGCAGTTATGTTTGATATTCCAAGAAAAGTAGTACCTAGAGCAGAAGAAGGGTGAATCAGCATTAATGTGCTCTGCAGCTTAAAGATGATGGGTCAAAAAGTGTATCCTTTCTGTACTTATATCTGCACTTATCTCTCTGCATATGTTGCTATTTTGTTTATGTGGCTTTTTAAGGTAAAGTATTTCTCTTCATAAATTTGGTTTCTTATATACTATGGAAGTGCACTGAACTCCAAAGTAGTGACTCTTCTTTAGTGAGAATTGTATAGCAAATGCCAGAGCTGTCTGAATCAGTATTATTGATTAGGTAAAGTTTGTCTTCAGTATATTCAATGCACCGTACAAGATTCCCAGCTTCGTGGACTTCATCCTCAGGAAGTAAAAGTTCTTACAATCTCTCTTTTTTGTCTCTTTTGTCTCTCTTTCTGTTTCACTTTATGCAGTCAGATGTGTATAAAATTTATTACAACCTGCAAACCATTACTGCACACCTGTACCTCTGCCAGGCATGGATGGGATACTGGGGGTAAGTGATAACAACAGTGGGGAAACAAACATGTGAGAGATGGGGATGTGTTCTGATAGTTGGGAAATACACGATCTATTAGGACCTAGAAAGGACAGGATGACCTCTTTTTTTTTCTTAACATCTTTACTGGAGTATAATTGCTTTAGAATGGTGTGTTAGTTTCTGCTGTATAACAAAATGAATCAGCTAAACATATACATATATCCCCATATCTCCTCCCTCTTGCGTCTCCCTCCCACCCTCCCTATCCCACCCCTCTAGGTGGTCACAAAGCACCGAGCTGATGTCCCTGTGCTATGCGGCTGCTTCCCACTAGCTATCTCTTTTACGTTTGGTAGTGTATATATGTCAGTGCCACTCTCTCAGTTCGTCCCACCTTACCCTTCCCCCTCCCCGTGTCCTCAAGTCCATTCTCTACGTCTGCGCCTTTATCCCTGTCCTGCCCCTAGGTTCTTCAGAACCATTTTTTTTTTTTTTTAGATTCCATTTATATGTGTCAGCATACGGTATTTGTTTTTCTCTTTCTGACTTACTTCACTCTGTATGACAGGCTCTAGGTCCATCCACCTCACTACAAATAACTCAATTTTGTTCCTTTTTATGGCTGAGTAATATTCCATTGTATATATGTGCCACATCTTCTTTATCCATTAATCTGTCGATGGACACTTAGGTTGCTTCCATGTCCTGGCTATTGTAAATAGAGCTGCAGTGAATACTGTGGTGCATGACTCTTTTTGAATTATGGTTTTCTCAGGTTATATGCCCAGTAGTGGGATTGCTGGGTCAGATGGTAGTTCTATTTTTACTTTTTTAAGGAACCTCCATACTGTTCTCCATAGTGGATGTATCAATTTACATTCCCACCAACAATGCAAGAGGGTTCCCTTTTCTTCACACTCTCTCCAGCATTTATTGTTTGTAGATATTGATGATGGCCATTCTGACTGGTGTGAGGTGATACCTCATTGTAGTTTTTTTTTTTTTTTTTTTTTCATTGTAGTTTTGATTTGCATTTCTCTAATGATTAGTGATGTTGAGCATCCTTTCATGTGTTTGTTGGCAATCTGTATATCTTCTTTGGAGAAATGTCTGTTTAGGTCTTCTGCCCATTTTTGGATTGGGTTATTTGTTTTTTGGATATTGAACTGCATGAGCTGCTTGTAAATTTTGGAGATTAAACCTTTGTCAGTTGCTTCATTTGCAAATATTTTCTCCCATTCTGAGGGTTGTCTTTTCTTCTTGTTTATGGCTTCCTTTGCTGTGCAAAAGCTTTTAAGTTTCATTAGGTCCCATTTGTTTATTTTTGTTTTTATTTCCATTTCTCTAGGAGGTGGGTCGAAAAGGAACTTGCTGTGATTTATGTCATAGAGTGTTCTGCCTATGTTTTCCTCTAAGACTTTTATAGTGTCTGGCCTTACATTTAGGTTTTTAATCTATTTTGAGTTTATTTTTGTGTGTGCTGTTAGGGAGTGTTCTAATTTCATTCTTTTACGTGTAGCTGTCCAGTTTTCCCAGCACCACTTATTGAAGAGGCTGTCCTTTCTCCATTGTATATCCTTGCCTCCTAAAGTGTAAAGGTACACTTTACAAGGGCTTCTTTCTTTCCCTGACATAAGAAAAACATTGATTGGAGTGAGGTTTTTTTTTTTTTAAATAAGGTGACCATATGTGCATTGGTTTACCTCTGGGTTTTCTATCCTGTTCCATTGATCTATATTTCTGTTTTTGTGCCAGTGCCATACTGTCTTGATTACTGTAGCTTTGTAGTATAGCCTGAAGTCAGGAAGCTTGATTCCTCCAGCTCCATTTTTCTTTCTCAAGATTGCTTTTGCTATTCGGGGTCTTTTGTGTTTCCATACAAATTGTGAAGTTTTTTGTTCCAGTTCTGTGAAAAATGCCATTGGTAGTTTGATAGGGATTGCACTGGATCTGTAGATTGCTTTGGGTAGTACAGTTATTTTCACAATGTTGATTCCTCCAATCCAAGAACATGGTATATCTCTCCATCTGTTTGTATCATCTTTAATTTCTTTACTCAGTGTCTTATAGGTTTCTGCATACAGGACTTTTGTCTCCTTACGTAGGTTTATTCCCAGCTATTTTATTCTGTTTGTTGTAATGGTAAATGGGAGTGTTTCCTTAATTTCTCTTTCAGATTTTTCATCATTAGTGTATAGGAATGCAAGAGATTTCTGTGCATTAATTTTGTGTCCTGCTACTTTACCAAATTGATTGATCAGCTCTAGTGGTTTTCTGGTAGCATCTTTAGGATTCTCTATATATAGTATCATGTCATCTGCAAACAGTGACAGCTTTACTTCTTCTTTTCCGATTTGGATTCCTTTTATTTCTTTTTCTTCTCTGCTTGCTGTGACTAAAACTTAAAACTATGTTGAATAATAGTGGTGAGAGTGGGCAACCTTGTCTTGTTCCTGATCTTAGTGGAAATGGTTTCAGTTTTTCAACACTGAGAATGATGTGGGTTTGTCATATATGGCCTTTATTATGTTGAGATAAGTTCCCTCTATGCCTACTTTCTGGAGGGTTTTTGTCATAAATGGGTGTTGAATTTTGTTGAAAGCTTTTTCTGCATCTTATTGAGATGATCATATGGTTTTTATTCTTCAATTTGTTAATATGGTGTATCACATAGATTGATTTGCATATATTGAAAAATCCTTCCATTCCTGGGGTAAACCCCACTTTATCATGGTGTATGATCCTTTTAATGTGCTGTTGGACTCTGTTTGCTAGTATTTTGTTGAGGATTTTTGCATCTATGTTCATCAGTGATATTGGCCTATAGTTTTCTTTCTTTGTGATATCTTTGTCGGGTTTTCGTATCAGGATGATGGTGGCCTCGTAGACTGAGTTTGACAGTGTTCCTCTCTCTGCTGTATTTTGGAATAGTTTGAGAAGGATAGGTGTTAGCTCTTCTGTAAATGTTTGATAGAATTCGCCTGTGAAGCGATGTGGTCCTGGGCTTTTGTTTGTTGGAAGATTTCTAATCACAGTCTCAATTTCAGTGCTTGTGATTGGTCTGTTTATATTTGCTATTTCTTCCTGGTTCAGTCTCGGAAGGTTGTGCTTTTCTAAGAATTTGTCCATTTCTTCCAGGTTGTCCATTTTATTGGCATAGAGTTGCTTGTAATAATCTCTCATGATCCTTTGTATTTCTGAAGTGTCAGTTGTTACTTCTCCTTTTTCATTTCTAATTCTATTGATTTGAGTCTTCTCGCTTTTTTTCTTGATGAGTCTGGCTAATGGTTTATCAATTTTGTTTATCTTCTCAAAGAACCAGCTTTTAGTTTTATTGATCTTTGCTATTGTTTCCTTCATTTCTTTCTCATTTATTTCTGATGTGATCTTTATGATTTCTTTCCTTCAGCTAACTTTGTGGGTTTTTTGTTTTTCTTTCTCTAATTGCTTTAGGTGTAAGGTTAGGTTGTTTATCTGAGATGTTTCTTGTTTCTTAAGGTAGGATTGTATTGCTATAAACTTCCCTCTTAGGACTGCTTTTGCTGCATCCCATAGGTTTTGGGTCATCGTGTTTTCATTGTCATTTGTTTCTAGGTATTTTTTGATTTCCTCTTTGATTTCTTCAGTGATCTCTTGGTTATTAAGTAGTGTACACTGTTTAGCCTCCATGTGTTTGTATTTTTTTTACAGATTTTACCTGTAATTGATACCTAGTGTCATAGCGTGGTCAGAAAAGATACTTAATACGATTTCAATTTTCTTAAATTCATCAAGGCTTGATTTGTGACCCAAGATATGATCTATCCTGGAGAATGTTCCATGAGCACTTGAGAAGAAAGTGTATTCTGTTGTTTTTGGATGGAATGTCCTATAAATATCAATTAAGTCCATCTTGTTTAATGTATCATTTAAAGCTTGTGTTTCCGTCTTTATTTTCATTTTGGATGATCTGTCCATTGGTTAAAGTGAGGTACTAAAGTCCTCTACTATGATTGTGTTACTTTCAACTTCCCCTTTTATGGCTGTTTGCATTTGTCTTATGTATTGAGGTGCTCTATGTTGGGTGCATAAATATTTACCATTGTTATATTTTCTTCTTGGATTGATCTCTTGATCAGTATGTAGTGTCCTTCTTTGTCTCTTGTGATAGACTTTATTTTAAAGTCTATTTTGTCTGATATGAGAAATGTTACTCCAGCTTTCTTTTGATTTCCGTTTGCATGGAATATCTTTTCCATCCCCTCACTTTCAGTCTCTCCATGTCCCTAGGTCTGAATTGGGTCTCTTGTAGACAGCATATATACGGGTCTTGTTTTTGTATCCATTCAGCCAGTCTGTGTCTTTTGGTTGGAGCATTTGATCCCTTTATATTTAAGTTAAGTATCAATATGTCTGTTCCTATTACCATTTTCTTAATTGTTTGGGGTTTGTTATTGTAGGTCTTTTCCTTCGCTTGTGTTTCTTGCCTAGAGAAGTTCCTTTAGCATTTGTTGTAAAGCTGGTGGTGCTGAATTCTCTTAGCTTTTGCTTGTCTGTAAAGGTTTTAATTTCTCCATCGAATCTGAATGAGATCCTTGCTGGGTAGGGTAATCTTGGTTGTAGGTTTTTCCATTTCATCACTTTAAATATGTCCTTCCACTGCCTTCTGGCTTGCAGAGTTTCTGCTGAATGAACTAATTTTTGGAGTAAATTCATATAAGTATCTTAAGGAGTGTTTTCAAATTAAACTCTAGTATTATAATCAAAGTCCTTGCTAAACACTAACAAAAATTAATAGGTATGTCTAATATATTTTAGAGGTTATTAAAAAACTAAGTTTCCATTCTGCTGTGCAATGTGGTGGTCAGTTAGAGCAGATGGAAAGAAGAAGTTGTAATATGTAGTGTGACTTCCAAGGGCTAGGTTAGGACAAAGGATACAGGCTCTTATCTGTTTTCAGTGTGTGGTTCTGGCGTTTAAACCTGATAGGTAGATTTGACCAAAGATAGAAACAGGTTGGAACATTCTACAGATGGTCTATAAAAGTGTTTCCAATTTTAGAGAAGGGAGTGAAACACAGGAGTTAAAAATATACAGAAGTAGTGAAAACTTGAGAAAGACTAGCTAGCTGATTTTCCATGTTAATCCTGATTCTGAGCCATCAGTTTTGAGTGTTTGGCAAAGCTTGGGTGACTGTAATATCTAGATACTAAACTGGAACACCCTTCCAGGGTTAAAGGGAGCACTATTAGTAATTGCACCAGGACAAGAGTAATAAACAGGAAATGACCCTGGGCAAATCGGGACAGATGGTCACTCTAAAAAACTCCACTTCTAGGACCAGGCCCAATGTCAACCCTTACGACATTGGCTTTTCTATCTCCTTTTCTTATTGTCCTTTCCGCCTCCCCTCAGTGATGATAGAGACCATTTCTATGTGAAGCACACCTCTAATGCCCTGGGGAGGGAGAGAATAATGAGCTAAGACTGTAGTGGCTGGCTGGTCTTCTCCTTCATACTTCAGGAGACACTGGCCTCCGCTTTTACCACTATGCCTTCAAGCATGGAATTCTCTATATTTTCCACAGCAGAGCTAATAACAACAATTCTTGTTTTTATATTTAACTAACTATATTGAGGTATAATTTACTTATAATTAAATACTATCATTTTAAGTTTACAGTTTTGTGAGTTTTGACAAGTACACTCACCTGTGTATATACTCGCCACTGCCAAGAAGATACAGAACATTTCCAACATCTCAGAAACTTCATTCATCTTCTTTACACTCCTTTTCTGATTTCTAAAGCTCACATTAGTTTGCTCTTCTAGACTTTCATATAAATGTACTCTTTTGATTTGGCTTCTTTTGTTTGGCATAATGATTTTGGATTCATCCATGATGTTGCCGGTACCACTAATTCACTCTGCATTGTTGCTCAGTGTCATTCAGTTGCATGGATATACCACGATATGTTTATCCCTTCACTAGTAGCTAGACATCTGGTTTGTTTCTAGTTTTGGGCTTTAATTATGAATAAACTTACTATTAAGATTCATACACAGGCCTTTATGTGGATATCTGTTTTAATTTATCTTGGTTTAATAGTTTGAAATAGAATTTTGAGGTTGTATGGAGAATTTTGAGGTTGTATGGTGTAAGAAACTACCAAATTGTTACCGAAAGTGGTTGTACAATTTTATATTCCCACCATCAAAGTATAAACGTTCCTATTACTCCACAACCTTACCAGCACTTCCTATCATCAGTCTTTTTAATTTTAGCCATCGCTGTAGCTGTGTAGTGGTATTTCATTGGGTTTTAAAAAAAAATATTTATTTATTTATTTATTTATTTGGTTGTGCTGAGTCTTAGTTGCGGCAGGCAGGCTCCTTAGTTGTGGCTCGCTGGCTCCTTACTTGCGTCACATGGGCTCTTTAGTTGTGGCACGTGAACTCTTAGTTGTGGCATGCATGTGGGATCTAGTTCCCTGACCAGGGATCAGACCCAGTTCCCCTGAATTGGGAGCACGGACTCTTATCCACTGCACCACCAGGGAAGTCCCTCACTGTGTTTTAATTAACATTTTTCTGATGACTAATGATGGTGAATATCTTTACATATGCTTATTTTGCATATTTTCTTTTGCAAAGTCTGTTCAAAACCTATGTTCATTTTGCTAAAAATTTTATTATAAAAATTTTCTAATATACAGCAAATTTTAAAGAATGTTACAGTTAATATGTGTATATCCAACACTTACAACCTGTCATTTCAGGGCAAGTTTTTAAAACATCATGTATCTGTTCATTTGTCCTTACTTCTATCTGTCCATCAGTAAATATTATTATTACTTTTTTGTTTCAGAGTAAATTGCCGATAATGGTATGTTTTTCCCTCAAATACCTGAACGTGAAATTCATTAACTGGATTTTAGCATGCTCACAGTTTAGATGTGATTTTTGTAAGAAAATTGCATATACTTCTGTAACACAGCCATATCAATATATAGAATGTTGCCAGAATATTCTTTTAGGTCATTTTATGGTCAATCCTAATTGCAGTCACCTTTCTGATTTTTTTAAATCATAGGTTAGTTTTTCGTGTCCTGGGATATTATTTTTTAATTATGGATCAAAATATTTTATATTTTATCTTTAGCTATTTGAGATATTTTAAAAGATAAAATATTTTATATTTTATCTTTTAAAATATTTTTAAATTCTTTTAATATTTTAATTTTATCTTTAGCCTTTTTCCTCCACATATTTTTTTTTGAGATTTATTCATGTTTTTATGTTAGTTCCTTTTTATTAGTGAGTGACATTCCATTGAATATTTATCTGTCAATTCTCCTACTGATTTTTTTTCCCCCTGCTTGAGTCTTTTAGAAATAAAACTGCAGTAAGCATTCTTATACAATGTTTTTTGTGAACACACATTGTCATTTCTCTTAAGTAAATTCCTAGGAGTGGGATTGTTGGATTATAGGATAATTTAACATTTAGTTTTACAAGAAACTGTCATAAAATTCCCAATACCGTTGTACCAGTTTACATTTTCACCAACAATGTATGAGAGCTCCAGTTTCTCCACATCTTTCCAACACTGAAGTTGTCAGTCTCTTTATTTTTAGTCACTCTGAGGTATGTGGAGTGGTATCTCACTGTAGTTTTAATTTGCTTTTCCTTGATGACATTGGGCACTTTTTCATGCAGTTATTGGACTTTTGTACATCATTTTTTATGAAATGTTACTTCAAATCTTTTTCGCATTAAAAATTGGTTGCTTATATTTATTATTGACTTGTTCTTTATCTCAATCTGTGACTTGTCTTTCTTTGCCTTATGGTGCCTCTTACAAACTAGACATCACTGACTTTTCCCTGTGCAGTAGAAAACTTGAGATTTTAGCCAAACCAATACCCAGTCTTTTCTCACATATTATTGGTAAATCTGGTTATGTAAGCTTATTTATACTATCTAATGATGACAAAGAAATTATGCTTAATGTAATCTTTATTTCTAATTAGTGGAACAATTACGGAAGGAAAACACAAACACTAGGAGATATAAATTTTGGTTTATTTTATCACTGAGTGTTGCATCCTTCAGAGTGATTCGCTCTAGCTTAATAAAAAGAGTAAAGAATATTAATGATTAGTGAACTTGAGCTTTCTGATCCAATGAAATCATGTTAGATTTATACCCCATTAAAACTCTTGGACAGGGCATGCAGGCCACTTATTTTTTTTTCTTTAAAGAAATAAAAATAAACCTTCATAGAGTCATGTTTTTTACTGTGTCTGTTTTATTAGCCATGTGTGAATTGATCCACCTGAATCTCACTTCAGCAGATAATTATGTATATATATATGTTAATATTATATAGATATATAGTATATGTAAAATGTATTATATAGGTATCTATCTATCTGTCTATCTATCTATCTATCTATCTATCTAACATGCTTGGCCATGCCCTGGAAGTCATCATTAGGCTTTTTTGTCAAAAAGACATAGGCAGTGTAGGAGTCTGGTTCTGGCCTAAGGAGTTCTTTAGTAAATGTGATGATTCCAAAGTTTCTAGGCCTACAGTATTTTAGGAGAAAGAATAACTCAGGGAAAATGTTACACTGGCATTGAGTAAGAAGGCCAAATATTCCAACCCAAATGTCCAGATGTCTCTAGTTATTTTCCTTGGTGCGCCCAAGCATCACGGTCCATGGAAAACTTTTATCTGAATATTCTTGGGTACTTCGCTGAAATATAGATTCATTTGCCACACTCAGACTCTGAGTCAGAATCTCTGGGTAGAGATGCTAGTATCTGTATTTTCTAGCAAGCAGTACCGATAATTTTATAGTCTGCTAGATATAAAAGATTTTGCTCAATTCTTAATCCTAGCTAAACAGCATCATGAAGAGGTTAGAGGTTTAATTGGCATGAGGTATCTTGGCTAAGGTTAAGGCTTTCCAGTTGCTAGAAAGGCGTAGGTGTTGGTGGGATGAAGGAAGCTCATTTAAGGGCAGAAAAATCATGAGCTGATCTATAGGCTTAATCATGTTGTCTCTGAAGGAACTGAGGAGGCTGTTCAGGGATAGCCTTTATCTTTCCTAAGGTAGAGGTGGATCACATACTGTTCCTAAAGCAAAGAAATATCTTTGTAGAGTAGTCAGAAATAAGAGAGATATGAGCACATTTGCCCCTTAATTTTGTATCAGTCAGATCTATTCATAAAACAGAAAATATTCTTTATATGTAAATCTCAGATAATTTAAGACAAATGATTTAAAAAATAACTAAGAAACTGGGCAGGACAATAGGACAACTAAGATAGTCACAACAGAAGGACACTGTAAATCCTAAATTAGAGGAACAAAGAAGGGAGATGATATTAACAGAGCCTAAGTGCTTGAAATCACTCAGAAGAAGCAGAAATAGTGGTGGGTCTTCCCAGTAGGAGCTGCAGCCATTGAAAAAACATAGACACGACCAAAGACACTTCCAGAAACAGAAAAGTGCTACCTTCCAGTCTCCAGACCGAATCTTAATTGGCCAAACTGCAACTTAAATGGGTCAGTCCCTCAGTGGCACAGAGCAGAGGAAGGATGAAATGGATCTGATGGCAAACAAGCCCAGGACTGATGCAATCTGCATTTCACCTGGTCTAGAGAATTTGAACTCATTATCCAAGACTTGTTTTATTCCTCATCATCATTCTGTTAATTTAGAATTGCCATTTCTTTTTATAAATGGAACCATGTGAAATTGCTGACATTCAATCACTCTTGAATTACAAAACCACATTTTCATATGGTTCAGTTTAACATCTTCCCCTGTTATACATGATACACACTAATAAGGATTCATAGAGAGGATATAAAACAAGATTGTCCTTATTTACACACATGTCCCTCGGCTAAACTGTAAGAGCTTTGATGGCTGAAATGTGCCTTACTTAATTTCCTGTCCTCAGTGCCACGCACAGAATCTGGGACAAAATTGGTACTTAAATGCTTGTTGGATGAAAGAAGGAAGGACAAATAGTTTTGCATTACAACCTAAATTATCAAACTAGGTAACATTTACATAAGCAAAAATCCAGCATTCAATAAAACATATCTCAAAATAATATATTTTTTCATGTTAAAAGTTCAGAAATTTAGAACTATGGTTTTGCTGAAAAAGTTGGACTTTAGTTGTAGATTTGTACTATGTACTCAAGGAAGTTTTGAAATTATGTAGGTATTAAGACTGAAATAAATTTAAATTTATATATGTTATATACTGTTGACCATTGAACAACACGAGTTTGAACTGTGCTTATAGGAAGATTTTTTTCAGTAAATATATATTACAGTATTACATGTTTTTTGATTGAAACCATGGATATTGAAGGAGGGCTGTATATCTGTATCTATATCTATATCTGTTTTCGACTGCATGGGGGCCAGCACCTCTAGCTCTCAAGTTGTTCAAGTTGTATATCATATTGCTCAGCCATGTTTACTGCATACTCTCCAGATTTGTTAATTTTAATTTTTGGACTCTTTCACACAATTTGTCATTCTTTGTATAAAAAAAATGTGAAGTAAGCTTCTTTTGTTCATGAGCCTGGAATTTGAAATTTGTCTTCTAAGTAAAATTTTCATATCATATCATAGCTAAAAGTGGAAGGAATATATGAAGTCTTAGTACATATGGATTTATTTTACCTTAATTTGAAACTTAACTAAATAGTTAATAAACAAAACCCTAGAATGAAACTACTGATAAAACTAATAAAATTGTATATGCTTCTGTAAAATAATTAACTCAATAAAGTTGTAAATAACATGTTCTTTAACAAAAATATAAAAACTGAGACAACTCAGACAATGATAAGGTTTGTTTTAATTTCCCCCAAAGTTCATGATTTTTATGCTAAAGAAAAAAAAGCATGAGGTGGGATTTTTCTGTGGAAAAAGGCAAGAAGATTAAAAGACAAAAGCAGCACTCCATCACTTTTTTTGTTTGTTTTTGAGTGTGCGTTCTGTAAGGTGCCTTTATCACAAGGTAGTTACCGTATTCACTGAGGCCACATCATCTTATTTACTATAGGAAGTCACTGAACCCATGAAGATTTCATGATTTGTAGACACAGAACCTCTAATCAGAGAAAAAAAATCATGGGGCAAGAACTGCACAAAACAGCACAGAGAAACAAAAATAAAGATCTTTGGTTCATGGTTATTAAAACATAGGGATCCATGAAAAAGTGTCAGCTAATATTTTTTTCCTGTGGCTGGGAAATTCGTGAGCTCATCTCATATGTCTCAAAAGATTCCAAAGGATGAATTGGGGGATGAGTAAATGCTATCACTTGATTTGATTCACTCACTCATCAAAAATTTATTGAAAGCTCCTATACATAAAGCTCAATTGGAGGTGCTCTACAAAAGGGAAAAAATGAGCCTAATGTAAATAATACACTTCCTCAAGGAGATTACTATCTTGATAGGGAAGAAAGACTAAATGATACCTATACCAGTAAATGGTACCTGAGATGCTGATGTTATATTTCTATGTTATATGCACATAGAAATAACTAACTCAAAGATTGAAATTCTCTTTAGCTACAGAAATGAAATGAGCATGAACTAAGGATAGGTAAGAATCAAATCTTAATATATGGAAGATGGAAGAGAATAATACATTAGTCCATGACTAGAAAGGGGTGGGCTGGGGTATACAAACCATGGAGGGGAATGGGAAGAGCTAAAGCTGGAAAGATGAACTGACTGCAGATTGTTACAAGTTTGCATGATAAGGTCAAATGTTTGAACTTAATTTGTTATGTTAAAGAAAGTCATTGAGAATTTTGAGCCAGATATGAAGGGAGACACAATCAGAGTTTGGATTTAGGAAAATACAGGAAAAGCCATGGGTTAAATCTCTTAGACCCTTTAAAGCTTTAAAACTGCATTTTTCTATGATTCTGTGAGTGTTTTGGCAGAGGATATAGAAGAGTTGGTCTAAAGAAGAAGGTCTAGCTGCTAGAGGTTGCCTTGATGCTATTCAAAGGGCCTAGGGGTGAAAGCAGGAGCATGTGGGGTTTTTTCAGGGAGAATGGCTAGAAAGAAGCTTTGTAGCAAAATAAAGGGAAACTGAAAAAACTGCCAGCGTGGGAATGAAGGAAAGAGAAGAAGCTAAGGAGGTTTTGAGTTTTTTTGGCTGGATTGTGTCATGGAGAATTGAAAGTTTGAAAGAAATGGGGTAAATGATGGCACATTTTGAAACTTTAAATTTAGATATGTTAATTTTAAATACTGACAAGACATATGCTTATGAAACCTTACAAAATGCACTTGACTCAGGTTCTAAAATGTGCACACAGACAACATGAGGTCATTGACTGGATGTGCAGAACACAGAGGGAGGTGTCTGTGAGGGACAATCAAGATGAAAGATAGGCCTGGTAATTAATCAGGTGCCAAGAAGTGAGTTGTTTTCTCTAAGTGAAAATCAGAATCCAAAACTCAATTTGCCTATATCACTGAAAGAGCATGGAACCAAAAGCAAAGGAAATAAATTTTAATATATAATTATGTAAAGAATTTTGAAGGCATTATTCCCATGTGGTCCTTTTTGAAGCCATATCATGCATCTGCTGTTCTTAAAGAATCATTAACAGAATTTTGGAAACTGGAAGAAACTTCAAATATTAGAACTACTGCAGACAGGATTGTTGAGTTAGGAAGACATTTGAACTAGATTAGTGATAAAGACCACAATGAGGTGTTATGATTTTAGAAATTCTTAGTAAAATGAAGAGTCAGATTGAAACTATTCTGATAAAAAACGGCCTCTTGTCAGAAAGGAAAATAATTACTCATTTCAACCAACTGCATAGATTGATTATTCATAGATAAATGCTAGTTTTAATTTTGTGATGATCAAATGGAAAAATGGATGGGAATACCTTTGTATATTACATGGAAATATACTGTTTTAAGTTAATAGAAATGAGCAATTATGATATTATTATCATCTGTATAATCCAAGGCCTTCCAAAGTAAAGGTACATATGTTCAGGTATTATATTGTGGAACTAGCAAAATTCATCTTATGAACAGTGTTCCTTTTACTCTGGCTGGTCATTATTTAATAATTATAACACTAGAAAATGTAGAAAAATTATATATTATAATTATAATATATTATGATTGTATATTATAATTATAATTATATAAACATATAATTATATATAGTTTTGAAATCGAAGATATTCCAGTTTCATGGGATTTAAGTAGCATTCTTTAAACTCCTGCTTCAACAGTTTCTTTCATAACAATTCATGTGTATTCCAAAGGTGTTATCAAATAGATAGGAAAGGTGACAACACTGATTAATAGTGTAATAGTACATAGTAAACTTTCACTACATGCTATTTACCTATTATAATCATTATTATCAATATTATTGTTATTTATATGTTCACACAAAATCTGGAAACAAGGGATAGGGAAAAGTGTCATTTTAAAATTTATGAATTAGAAGGAAATAGTTGAGAGCTTCCTGCAATGTTGAAGAATCTTACTTATGATCTTATTCACTTTTCCTGCTATAGTCTTGTGATTCCTACTTATTTAAATGAATATATTTTAATAAATCGAAAATTTAAATTCAAATTACTTTTCTTCAAAACAAACATATTACCAAAAGCTCGAATGTTTGGTAATAGAGAAACCAGTGGAATTGACATCAGCAAGATGCAGAGCAGGAAACCCTGGACTCTTTTTTTCCCCAACAAACAGAAAGATTCAGCAACAACTCATGGACAAATTCTCTTTGTGAGAACCCCAGAAATGAATTAAAAGTTTCCTGCTCCTAGGAGAATGTGAAACCAGACTCAGTGAAGCTAGTGGTGAGATTTGGGACATTCCAGAATCCCTACCCCTGGCACAAAACCATATAATCAAGGAGAAACCCACTAGTTCCCAGATTTTCCCAGGTGTGAAAAGGGTTAATTTGTGCATCCAGCACCCCAACTTTTCTGAGGGGTGTCCCCAGAGGACTGGATTCTGTCTTTCCAGTCTTGGAGCTATGTTGGTACTGGCACAGTCTAGCCACCTGGAGGACAAAGGAGATGGCAGCTTGGATCAGTAGATTCTTCCCTCTGCCCAGAGAGTGAGTGGATGAAACATCCAGCTCTCAGCTTCTTCTGAGGAGGAAAAGAGTTGATCAATGTGTCAAACATCCCACTTTTTCTGGGGCTGCCAAATAGCTAACATTTATCTTGTCAGTCTTAGAGTTCTGAAGGGTCTAATGAATAGTTAACTCAAGAGTTCAAAATAGTCATCTCTGGGTGGCATAATTATGAGTGACGTTTGTGTTATTTAAATTTTTAAAAAATGTTTTCCCATTGTACCATATTTGAACATGGATTTTATAATTATAAAAACCACAATAAATTTTGTTAAAAAGAATGCCATACATCATGTACAGGCAAAAGGGAGAGTTTTTGTTTTCATTTATAATATTATTTCAGTTTTCTAATTCTCTGGGTTTATGTGTGCATCAAGATAACTTGAACACAAGTTTTATTTTACAAGTTATTCTTACTATACTATGAATATCATTTGCTCAAGGCAGATTGTAGAGATTAGGATCTATATGTATTTAAATCTATGATTAAAAATTAAAAACCATTTAAATGATCCCTGGTACACTATGATCACTGGGTTGAGTATTAAAGTGCAGTGTTTTTGAATTCTAGTCTTGCTACACAGAGGATGTTCCTCATTATCCAAAACAAATTAATCCATGCAAAAGCCCATTGATGTGAACCTAATTAAAAGCATCCAAATTTATAATATATAAACAACAATCTAGCTCTACCTCAAAACATAAAACTAAGGGTCTGAAAATATTGTTGTCATATTTAATAAAATTTATTTTATAATAGCAACTATGAATAAAGTACATGAATAAATGATAACTCTTATATAATAATATTCTCTCATTTTTTAAGCTCCCAAGATTTTTCTGTTAGTGATAAACACCATCCTTTACTTTTGACCTTCGCATAATCAGAGCGTGTCACCATGCCGATAGAACTTTGCCACCAAAATAAAATTCAGTGGAGGAAAATCCACACTGCACCAGTGAGATTTCTTATAAAATAAGCTGGGTGACATTGGAGACTTAAAATTAATTGGCATGCTGGGTACTCTGTTCCTCTTTGCCTCTGCATACCCAGTTTTGTTACCAGCACTGAGGGACATTAAGGCACTCAATTTGCATTCTGAGAGTTCTTGTGATGTGAGAATTATATTCTACATTACTCCTGAATTACTGCTTGATCATCAATGCAGAGATGGACAGCTGTCAAGGAAGATTTCTGCATGGTCATTCAAATTGGTATTGATCTTGTCATTTTAGAATAATAGAGATTATGTTTGTTTCTGCTTTCCTATGCTATTTCTAAAAGTATCCAATGGCTTACACTAGTGGCAAACCAAATACTAACCAAGACCATTATCCAAAAACCCCCTGTTATTATAGGGCTGAAGTTGGTCAAATATAGACATAGCTTAATTTTTAAGACCTCCAACAGACTTTAGCACATAGCAGGCTGATAGTTTAATGATAAAACAAAAGTTCAGATTAATATACAGACATTAACACTTTAGGAGGACCTTGAATGCAACATGTTGCAACAGTTTTATATTAATAGAGTCATAAAATTTCTTTAGAAGACAGGCATTTATTATAAATTGGTTAATTTGAAGCACATAATTAAATTCCTTGCCAGATGGCAAATAGCCAGTCAGAGGTAGAGCATGATTTCTGACCTTTTCTCTTTAGTCACCAATGAGAGTGACTTTCAAACTGTTTGTGAATATCACAATTTCACACTTTATTAGCCCTGTGTCTGGGAACAACAAATTCACAGGGATTATAGATTCTAGTTTTCCTATATTTTAAACCAATTTATTTAATAAAAATTATGTAATGATATTTGCATGTTGAAATCCTATCTTTAAAAGCAGAGTTAAATAGTAAGAATCAAATAATTACAGTATACATCAGTTGTGTAAAGGTTAAATGTTTAAAGTTTCTATAACTTTCATGACATGAAAAATACTTATTCTGCCATTTAATCTAAGAATTTGCCTTGATTTACATAATCCCAATATTTACATTACTTGCCCTCATCCTTGCTTTTTTAAACATTTTATTTTATATCGGAGTATAGCCGATTAACAATGTTGTGAGAGTTTCAGGTACACAGCAAAGCATCTCAGCCATACACATGCATGTATCCATTCTCCCCCCTCCCGCAATCTTTATTTTGTTGTTGTTGTTGCAGAGATTCTTGGTCCTGAAGAATCAAATATTAACATATTCAAACATCATTAACTGTCTGATTACAAATAAAGGCATTCTCACCTCCTTATCATGACTTAACTTCTACCACACTTAGAAATATGACCATCTTAAAAAAAAAGGCTTAAATAAATCAGGAAAATTTCAAATATACAGATGAAAGTGAATTTTAACATGCATACATAATTTCTTTTGCTTGTGGATGCAGAGTTAAATACATAAGATAATCATGATATCGTAAGTCATAAATTTATATACCATTTCCCAAGGAACATTGATTTGGACATGAAATTAAACAAGATGCTGATTTCAGAACATGTAGGAATCCTTTTTAATGATAAATATATACTTATCTGCTTTTTAATTTTTGTAAGAAAATTTGTAAACACATTATTAAAAACTAAAAAGTATACATTAAAGTAATTGTGAACTAGCCCTAAAAAAGAAAAATCTTGAAAAGGTCTTAGGCTTTTGAGATCTAACTAGTAAGGCTTTATATAAGCCTAATGAAACTCCTTAGTATGACATTACATGGCAGGCAAACTGCTCTTTCTCTAGAGAATGTTACAAAGGACATTCATTATCTGTTAATGGTGTCAGATTCATAGTGAAGACTGTAGCTATTTCCCTGAAACAAGGAAGCTATTTCAAAATTACATAATTTGGATTTAAGATAAAATGTCCTATTCTGTTCACTGAGTACCCATTTTAAATATTTATTTCAAAAACAAAACATAAAATAACAGAATTTAAAAATAGATATTATTGCATGTCAGAACAATTTGGGAACTTTGTTTATACCATAATACAGTTTTCTTTCTTATTTCTAAACAGTAGCAAAAAGTTTTAATAGCACTTTTACTGCTACTAAATTATTTCAAGGATTAATGCAGGTGTTTCTCAAGCTGTGTTCCAGGGAACATTTGTTCTGGTGAATACTACTAGGTATTTTTTTTAAGTGTCCTGTAATAAGTTTGAAGAATGCCAAATTGGAAAGGGTTTTGGATTCAGAATTTTCAGACAGCCACTATGATTATGTATCTTCTTCAGAAACTCTCTAAAGTTTTTTTGAACTGGATAGAGAAGAGAAAGTGTGGTAGGGGAGAGAAATAAAAGCGAAGAGAATCTGTGTCCTAGCTCCATGAAAGCTCCAGAGAAGTTTGTTTCCTACATGATTAAGAGCAGCATGGACCCAGCACCAAGAGCTGGCAGCCCTGAACAGGACATAATGAGGCCGTGCGGTGGTGGTCGCGTGGCCTAACCATCAGACATCAGAAAAGGAAAAGGACACCTTGGAAGATGCTGCTTTCATGGACAATGACAACCCAGACAAGCTACCGCCTGTCCCCCAGGGACTTTGAGTGATTGAAATTGTATTTCCACAACAGGCTGGAATGGAAACCCAACTTAGAAATTATGCTCAGTGAAAGAAAAGTATAGAAAATTGCATTCCTTGCACATTTGAGTCTGTAGCTTGAAATTTATTTTGACTGTAGGAACATTTCTTTGGACTAGGATTCCTAGGACTATACTTTAGAAAGCAGTAATCAAGCTAATTAATTCCTGACAGTATATATATTTCATACTCATAGAGCTGAGCAAGTTTATCTTCAAAACACAAATTACTTAATAGGTCTGATCAACTTAAGCCTCATACTAGATGTATGAGGTATGGAATATTGATAATGAGGAAAAAGAAACAAGTTCTGTCTAAATGTTTTGTGACATTGCAGTCTTGACCTCGGCTTATCTTAGACTTCAGTTCCTACTGGTTTTAGTCTGAAGATATTTTGTGTGGCTATAATTTATGAAAAATAATTATTTTTCATCTAAGAAATTTTTCTAATCTAAGTTGTCCTTTAAAACAATCCTTTCTTCCTTCAAAAAATTGTTGCAATCCTCTCCTTCAAGCATTCCTGTCTTCTGGAATAAAACTTTCACTTTGATCTAAAAAAAAAATTGTTGCAATCAAGCAAGACAATGTAGCACATTTTAAAACTTTCTTTGGGGTTATTTTACAGGCTATAATCAAAACTCATTTTATTACTTAACTTCACATGCACTTTTAGATCATACATAGTATTACCTAAACTCATCACTATGTAGGGTCTGGTGATTTTGGAAAGTTTAATGAACCATATTGAATCTTGAAAGTCGAAGATTTGCTATTAAAAATATCTCTGGTTCATACTAGGGGTGCATTAAGTACTCGTTGAATAAATGAAAAAAAAATTCTGAGAGTATACTACAGGTTCTTCATAGCTTTTCAAAGCCTAGTTTAATTGTTACCTTCTTATAAGGCATTCCCTATGACCTTTCTCCTTGGCATTCTTCTATTATTTTTATGTTAAAGGCTACCTATATGTTAAAATTAATAGAATTATTTATAGTTTTAATTTATTTTACTTAATTTATTTTACTCTCATTATCTTTGAAGAAAAGGATAAGATATTATTAAATTTTAATCCTACACTGTATCTAGTTCTGTATCTACTACATAATAATTGTTGATATATTTGGTAAAGATTTGTAGCATTCCTGTTGTATTTGAATTGTTTTTATTAGTTTTCCCATTTAATCAAGAGAGATTTTCAGTTATAGAAACAAGTATGGGCTAAACATTGAAAGATACTTTATAGAATAATGTCAATCATATATGCCAAAAGGCTAACACCAATATGTGGTTGTACAAAATTTGACAATTAAGAAATGAAAGCAAATTCCAAAAGCATGAAAATGTATTCCATTTATAACAATGTTACATTTCTATTTGTTATAAATAGAAATATCTATTTCATATGATTAATATTTTGGCTTAAAAACAGCTGTCTTGATTTCCACTTTTACACTCAGATAATCAATAAACATCTTGGTTAATTATAATGGGTTCGTCCCTGGGTAGGTGCTGAGTAAGATCAAGGGTACGTGTTTTTAAGAAATCACAGTTTAAATAGGGAGGATAAAGAAATGCACACTGAATCAATAAATGATAAAACAATATAAACTCACTACAGTCAAATTGTGTTCAATCAGATCAACTGCTAAATTGTCCAGTGAAAATTACAGATAATGAGAGTTCAGAAAAGTGGTATCTCTGTTAATGTGTGTAATCTGAGGAGGGCTTTACAGAAGAGGGGAGACGAGGTGGACTTCAAGTGTAAGTTTATACAAGATCTGTATAGGAACTGACTGAAATTAGGAGAGAAGCTAGAATTAACTGTTTCCCAGCCAAAGAAAACTGTCCTTTTTTTCCTCCAAAATATTCTGATTTCAGCTTTAAAATAGCACAGAGTTGAATTTCTGAATATACAGTATTTTTATTTATTTATTTATTTATTTAATAATTTTGCCTGTGGCCTTTTTTCAAGTTTATTTATTTATTTATTTATTTTTGGCTGTGTTGGGTCTTCGTTTCTGCGCGCGGGCTTTCTCTAGTTGCGGCAAGCGGGGGCCGCTCTTCATTGCGGTGCGCGGGCCTCTCACTATCACGGCCTCTCTTGTTGCGGAGCACAGGCTCCAGACGCGCAGGCTCAGTAGTTGTGGCTCACGGACCTAGTTGCTCCGCGGCATGTGTGATCTTCCCAGACCAGGGCTCGAACCCGTGTCCCCTGCATTGGCAGACAGATTCTCAACCACTGCGCCACCAGGGAAGCCCTACAGTATTTTTAGAAGTCACAGTCATAATATACTACAAGTTGAAAACACCAAGAAAATCAGTATTCTGTTTTTATTTAAACTACTCATATGGTGTTTTAAGAGAGTTTTGATTGCTTTACCCTCCTATAAACATTGGAATTATTAGGTCATCGCTGTTAAATTATTTTCTTATTGCCGGTATAGATTTGCACAATGGCCTAGAATGTTTAGCAGGGCCTAAACTTTCGACTAAATTTGTACGAAAGAGCCTTAATGTTTTACAAATGTCAACAGAAAATCGATTCCATTTGTGATGTCTTTTTTTTTTTTTTAGTACTTCTGTCAATCGATTCTCTTTGAAGGTGTTTTTACAGCAATTTCTAAACAAAGCTGTGAAGATTTTCCATTCCAAGACTTTTGTCATTTCCTAAAAAAATACACAAATCATTATATATAAAATTAGTAAACACCACTAATTATCTGAGATATTGTAGGTTCTTCATTAATTATAGATTTCCATGATGAGTAATGCTGGGTAACAAAATGTTAAACAAGTTCCTTTGCTGGGTTTTCCCAGATTTTATTACACCAAAGTGTATGTAAATCACGAGGGGTGGATATGTTACGCAGCATCTAATATTTAATCATAAAATATCTATTAATACTTAATGGAAAAAGTATTCCAAGGAACATAGTGAGGGAAATGCTAATTTAAGTCAAGTATCTGAACCCCCTTCCGTTTTGTAGATGGAAAATTAGAAGCCCCGATAAGTTGTATGTCTTGTTCTAGGTCATCTAAGTGGTCACTTGCAGAACACACACTTACAACCTCTCCTTCCTGAAACTGCATTAAAATGAGAATAAAGGAGGTTTAAAGTGTAATAGTAGAACAACAGAAGACATATGGAAGAGGAGTGATTGATGGAAGAAATGGAAGCGAGAAAGTGCAGCTAGAATATGAGGCCTGCTTAGCAAAATCAACACAGGTTCCTGATTCAGATGGATAATGGGGAGCAGCTGTAAGAAGTTAGGCAGGAAAGAGAAGACTAATTGAGGGTACCATGACAAAATAGTTGACGCTCCAAACACTGCATATGAAGGGAAGAGAGGCCAGGTATTTACATGTTCAACAAGCAAATAATCATTCAAACCCACATATATAAAAAAAGATATTTCTTGCAAAAAATATAAGCAACTATGACATGATGTTTCAGCTAGTGGGTATTCCTGCTGCAAATCAAAGCCTTCTGTATTCCCTTTGGGATTAGCTGCCTAACATCTAATCCTAAACATTTCCTGTCAGTCAGCAGTACCCACTCAGATAATGAGAGATACCAGCAGCCTTTCTATTGCCTCATTCTTAAATATGGGTGGATTAAAAAAAAATCTATGAAATAGTTGAAGCAAAAATAAACATCAAGATAATCAGAAAACCAGCCCTAGTGCAGACAGACATACTTAAAAGAGCAGAAATAAACTTTAAAAAAAAGAATTGCATGATCTCAGCAAAGTTTGAGATGCTATTTTTGGAGAAAAAAGCAAATATTAAAAATAATCCGTATAAAATATTGTATAACTAAGCTACTTAAATCACTATATAAATATGGTAAGAGCAGAAATACAAAATACTAAAAAAATTCAGGGAAAATATGTAGTCGTAGCATACTGCTTGACACTACATTGAATATTATTTATATATTTGTAATAATGCATATTCTGATTTATTGAGTTTTCAACATTTAAAACCAACTAAGGAACAAAGAAGAGCTAGTTATGTTATGCAGCAGAATGTAAATTTTATCCCTAATGTTGTAAAATTATGACAGAAAAGATAACTATTGTGAACGTCTTTCTTTTAAAAATCTGTCTAACAATGGAACATCAAGACAGGGCTGTATCAGCATATTATTTTAGAGACTTGAAAATAGCCGTCAGACAAATGAAAACATGTAAACAGTTAATGGTGGTTCTTTAAGTGAGAGTAACAGAGGGCGAGCAGTAGAGAAGGAAACCACTGGCTTTTAAGCCCATAGGATTTAAAATTATGTGCATGTATGTATTACTCAAATAAGAATAATAAATCAATTTTAAAATAGCATTTAGCAAATAAATTAAAATATGGATCATTTCTTAATAAACTTTGGAGAGAGATATAAGAAGCCTTAATATCTTTTCCTTTTAGAGATTGAAATTGTTTAATTCCATCTTTCTAATACTTCAAATTTAGTAAGGCTCATTATGTTATGAATTTTGAGAGTAGGCATATTTTCTAATTATCTTTGTATCCCCAGCCTCTAGTAAGTACTTTCTATAGAACAGGTATTCAAATGTTGGTACTTTCCATAGACAAGGCACTCAAATATTGGTAATGCATCAAAAAGACATGATTGAGATCACATTAATATTCATTAAAATTTATTTACAAAATTCATACTAAAATAATTGAGGAATAGATGGCTAAAGTGTGTACAATGTTATCTATGAAGTTGTTTCCTTGTAAACAGGCATATGCACAATATACATGTTTGTTCACACTCAAATATGTATTCTATATGGATATGGATTTTAAATCTTATATGTTATTTTTCCATATATTGAAGTCAGTCACTGATTTTTTTTAAGTTCAAAGAAGATAACTGAGCTTTCTATAGGAAGTATTTGGAATCTTATCAGCTCTCATTCATGCAAAGTAAATATATTGTCTGAAGTTTACCAAAATTAATTATTAGCATTGATCTCTTATTCAAAGTACAGACAGATGAATGTATCAGTAATGATTCCAAACAAGAATTTTTAAGCCTAGATTCTCTCAGAAGATTTATTTTTGCGTGCTTAATAATGCATGCAATCTGATATTTTTTGCATGCTTAAAAAAGAATAAATGTATGCTTATTCCCTTTATTTTGAATTCTCTTTTTTGGGGAATGCTTGTATCATTCACAATTAATACTGATCACTTATCTTCTTACTTATGAATCCTAAAGAGAATGGTCATAGTCTTCCTGGACTATCGTCTTTATGTTATCTCGTATTAGAGGTCAGTGTCTGCCAAATTTTAAGCTATCCTTTATTATAATAAACAGATTTGCATATGTGAGATCAATTATAGATACTTCTGTCTTTTAATATAAACACTGTATTTGTTCAGGATTCCACCAACAGGACATATTTTAACATGGTGAGATTAGGAAGGATAGTAGAAAGAACATACTGTGAGGATTTAAAGGAAAAATCATTTTCTCACTAAGCCAACAAAAACCTAGAATTGTTTGATAGAATGTGGATGCAAATAAGGTCACTTGCTATTAACTTTTGTTTCTCCTGAGGCCTTCTTGTTTGACTTGTAATTCTGTATTCCTGCAAGGCAGTGACTTTCAGGAGGGAATTTCTGTCTCTTGCTTCATGGAAAGATTGAGGTAGCAAAATAGTTTGTAATAAGGAAGAAGTCAACCTTTGCCCTGAACACAAAGCAAACCTTCAGCATACTTTCCAAAACTCAGCAAAACTTGGATACATTGTTTAGAAGTGTGTGTACAGGTGAAACCCGTAACTTTTAATTTTGCCTGGGTCTGGAGACGATCAATGTGGAAAATGAGTAGAAAACCTGTTCTGGAAGAAATTTTTAGTCTCTCTAGATGTAGGAATGGATACCTGAACAGAGACTGAACTCATGTTTACATTAAGTAAGATTCTTCTAATTTATTGTGTATTTAATAAGAGACCTAAATAGCTCAGAACATAATGCCAACTTTTTCTTTCAACCCCAAAACGTGTTGAAGAGATGTGAAAAATGGTTACACGCTCTTAAATTTTTCACTAAACAGACTTAAATAAAATTCAAATATTCACATCTACTCTTACTTAGCTACTATTAGGAAAAAGAAGTCCAAAGGAATACAACATTATTTTATTATAATATATATATAATATGTAATAGTCTCAAATGTAGGTGTCATGTAAGGAAACATGGCATATGAGAATACTTGCAAATGGGCAGAAAAATAATATGCATAGAAAAGCTTAATCTGAAAAATCTATTTCTTAATGCACAATTTCTCATTTCTTGGTATTTTTTATTCATGTATATGATAATGGCTTAATTTATTAAAAATGGTTTCGTTTCTATAGTTAGGACTTTATATAGAAAGAAAAAAAAGACATTTACTAGTAAGGAGTGGAATGGTATAACAAAAATAGTAGGATTATTTTAAGGTAAATAAATACAGCCTAGCAAGAAATTAAAAATGTAAATAGATGGAAAATTAATACAGTTTCCATCAATTCGTAGAATTTAAAATTTAAGGTGAATTGCTAATCATCAAGTTCAATTTCTTCTGTCACATTTCTAGAGTTTCATACATAAAATCATATAATATACTCTCTTTGGGTCTGTTTAAACTCAGTATAACACTTTTAGATGCATCATGTGTCTTTTTGCAGGGTTAGTAGTTTGTCCATTTGTACTGCTGAGTAGTAGTCTGTTTTATGATTGGTCTACACTGTGTCCATTTACATGTTGATGTACGAGTTTATATGAAATTTATTATTTCTTCCTAACAATATTTTACAGAATTCATGTAGGTCTGAGGGCTTTCTTTGCATGCATTTTTCATTAGAAAATTCTACTGATAAATAATATAGCCATTCAGATTTTCTATTTCATTTTGAGTCAGTTCTGGTAATTTTTGTCTTGCAAGTAGTTTGTAAATTTCATGTAGATTGTTGAATTTATTGGCATTAATTGTTCATAATTTTCCCTCCTTCTGGTAATATCTGTAGGATCTGTGAATCTCTTCTTATATTCCTGTTATTAGTAATTCATGTATTTTTATTTTTTTGTTGATGATTCTAACTGAGGTATATAAGTGTTTTTAATATTTTCAGAGAACCACATTTTGGTTTTATTGATCTTTTCACTATTTTTTCTTTGTGTTTTTGTTTTCTATTTTATTAACATCTCTTATTTTTATTTTTTGTTCTTTCTACTTGTTTGGATTTAATTTGCTCATATTCTTCTGGTTCCATGTGTTCTTAAATCATTGATTTTAGTTCTCTCTCAATATCTGGTAGAAGCATTTAAAACAAAACATATAACTCTAATTGCTGTTGTAACTACCTCCCACAGATTTTGATATGTTGTGTTTTTATTTTCACTCAGTTCAAGGTATTTTCTTATTTGCCTTGTGATTTCTTCCTGGACCTATGATTTATGTACAAATTTAATGTTTAATTTCAAAATATTTGCAAATTTTCAAAATATCTTTCTGTAGCTGATTTTGTTGTTGTTGTTGTTATTCATTTTCCTTCTATCCATCAAGACCCTGAGCTCAAGGGACTTGCAGTTATAAAGAGCAATAACAGTGGCTCATATTTGCTCAAGATTTTCCTTTCTTTTTTTTAGTGGATCTTATATATTTATTTATTTATTTTTAGGTTCTCATTAGTTATCTATTTTATACATAGTATTAATACTGTATATATGTCAATCCCCATCCCCCAATTCATCCCACCCCCCCCCTTCCCCCTTGGTATCCATACATTTGTTCTCTACATCTGTGTCTCTGTTTCTGCTTTGCAAATAAGATCATCTCTACCATTTTTTTAGATTCCACATATATATGTTAGTATACAATATTTGTTTTTCTCTTTCTGACTTACTTCACTCTGTATGACAGACTCTAGGTCCATCCATGTCTTACAAATGACTCAATTTCGTTCCTTTTAATGGCTGAGTAATATTCCATTGTGTATATATACCACATCTTCTTTATCCATTCCTCTGTTGATGGACATTTAGGTTGCTTCCATGTCCTGGCTATAGTAAATAATGCTGCAGTGAACATTGGGGTGCATGTATCTTTTTGAATTATGGTTTTCTCTGGGCATATGCCCAATAGTGGGATTGCTGGGTCATATCGGAGTTCTATTTTTAGTTTCTTAAGGAACCTCCATACTGTTCCTTAAGAAACAGTATGGAGGTTCCTTAAGAAACTAGTGGTTGTATCAATTTACATTCCCACCAACAGTGCAAGAGGGTTCTTTTTTCTCCACACCCTCTCCGGTACTTATTGTTTGTAGATTTTTTGATGATGGCCATTCTGACTGGTGTGAGGTGATAACCTCATTGTAGTTTTGATTTGCATTTCTCTAATGATTAGTGATGTTGAGCCTCTTTTCATGTGCCTCTTGGCCATCTATATGTCTTCTTCGGAGAAATGTCTATTTAGGTCTTCTGCCCATTTTTGGATTGGGTTGTTTGTTTTTTTGCTGTTGAGCTGCATGAGCTTTTTGTATATTTTGGAGATTGATCCTTTATCAGTTGCTTCATTTACAAATATTTTCTTCCATTCTGAGGGTTGTCTTTTCATCTTGTTTATGGTTGTAGCTGATTTCTAATTTAATTTTGTTGTACTCTGCATTCTGGGCAAATTCTCTCTATATGATCTCAATATTTGGGAATTATCAAGACTTTTCAATTCTGTTGAAAGATACATTTGCACTTGGAAAGAATGTGTCTTACACTGTAGTTGGGTTGTTGTAACAAATTACCACAAACTGGATGGCTTAAAGCAACAGAAATTTATTCTCTCACCATTCGGGAAGGCCAGAAGTCTGAAATCAAGTGTTAGTAGGGTTTGTTTTTTCTGGATGCTCTGAGGAAGAAGCCATTCCATGCCTCTCTCTTAGTTTTTGGTAGTTGTGAGCAATCTTTGATATTCCTTGGCTTGTGGAAGCATCTTTCCACTCTGTACCTCTATCTCTACATCATCTTCTCTGTGTCTTCTCCTCTTCAGTCATTATAAGGACAGAGTCATTGGATTTAGGGCCACCCTAATCCAGGATGATCTCATTTCAAGATCCTTATCTTAATTACATCTGCAAAGACTCTTATTCCAAATAAGTTTACATTCTGAGGTTCCAGGTGGACATGAATTGGGGGACCATTATGCCACTCACTATTACTGTGGGTGGGTGTTTCATAAAAGTCAATTAGGTTCAGTTGGTTGATGGCATAGTTTATGGTTTTCTCTTTCCTTGTTTTTGTCTACTTGTTCTCTCAGTATTAGCTGCTGAGAGGTCTGTTAACATCTTCAACTACAATTGTAGATTTGTCTATTACTCCTGTCACTTCTTTCAGTTTTTGCTTCATGTATTTTGAACATTTAGGATTGCAGTGTCTTCTGTGTGAATTAATCCTGTTATCATTAAGGAATGTCCCTCCTTATTCCTGGTATTATTTCTTGTCCAGAAGTCTCTTTCTGATGTTTATCTCACCACTCATATTTCTTTTGATTAATATGTGCATGATATATCTCTTTTTATTACTTTACTTTTAACTTCTCTCTCTTTTTTTTAAAGATGTATCTCTTTTTAGACAGCAGATAATTTTGTCTTGCTCTGAAAAGACCTACCTTTTAATTGATATATTTAGATGATTTACTTTTCATGTAATTATTGATATTTCCAGGTTTAAATCTACCATCTTAGTCAGTATTTTCTATTTATCTCATCTGTTATTTAGTTTATATTTCCTCTTTGCCTTAACTCATTATCTTTGTCATTTCTGGCTCTTTCTCCCCCCCCCCCCCAATGCTTATGGGTCATGTTTTCTTTCTTTTTCTTTTTTTTTTTTTCGTTTTCTTTGCATATCTGGTGTTTTTGGTATTGCCATTGTGTACTTTCATTGTCAAATGTGTAGTTTGTTGTTTTCTTTAAAGAGTCTTAGACTTTGTTCTTGCCTTAAGTTTGGTAGTTTGGGTGCAAGTTTGAGCCCTTTAACATTTTTTAACCTATTAAGAGATGATCTATTATAACCTTTACACTTGGGCTAAATTAGCCCCACAACTGAGGCATGGCCTTCCTGTGGGTTCAACGACTGCCATCATGTAGTCACCAAGATTTCTACATGCCTGCTAGTTAAAGCTTGACCACTCATTGGATTTTAGTGTGTTCTGCTAATTATTTAGCTCACAGCTCTCCTATAATTGTTTTTTCCCTAAAAGTTGTTCTTCATTCAGCATCATGGAATTTCCCTTTACATATGTACAGACTGATATTCAGTGAAAGATTCAAGATCGCTCTGTGCATATGTATAGAGGTCTTTGCCTGTTGATTCCTCTTTTCCAGTATTCAGCCCTACGAATTCTACTCTTTGAGTATTATGGTTTTAGCTGGCCATTTCAACTTTTCTCTTCATAACTCCTACCAATTATCTTGTCTTCGTTACCAGCCGATGGCTTCATTTTCTAGATTATTGAGAAATTTTGAAACAATAAGAAGGGAACTTTGGTAAGCTTTATCAGCACACCTATCTACCCTCAGGCATCTGAGTACATACACACTTGGATGTTATTACCTTGAATGAATGATTTATGCTATTGACAGTGATCCATGCCTGCACATGTATAGTAGGAGTCATATACTCTCACCTACTCAAGGACATTGCTCCTACAGTTCTTCCATCTTTCTCTTGATTCATTAGTTCCTTTTTTCCAGAATACAAATATCCTATAATAACTTCTACACCTAAACAAAAACAACCCAGTCACTTTCTCATCAGTCCAAAATCCTCTTCATCAATTGCTTCCATTTCTCTACTTCTCTATGGAGAGAAATTCCTCCAAAGGTACTTTATACTCTCTTTCTCTACTTCCTCTTCACTCATTTTCCTTCGGATTTAGTCTAATCAGACTTTTATCTTTACCATTCTACTGAAACAGCTTTCGCCAAGTCACCAATAACCTCAAAATTGCCATGTCGAATCTAATCCAGGATTGTCTAGTCTAATTCCTGCCCCCATGCAACTCATCCAATTGTCAGAATTTGGAGCAAGTGATCAGCCTGTTTTTCTTGATATACTTCCTTCACTTGGCCCTGAAGTCATTATTCTATAGGCTCCTACCCACCTCACCACCTGTTCCTGTACTGTCCCCTTTGCTGGTCTCTTCTCTCCTCCTCAAACTTTCTTTTCACCCTTAGAATGCTCTATGGTTTAGTTCTTGAACTTCTTCTATAGACTCACTATCTAAATTGTATTATCCTCTTTTATGGATGTAAATTCTATCTACATGGTGATGAATTCCAAATTTATATCTCAAAGCCTGACTATTCTGTAAGTTCCAGACTTTAAAACTGACTGTCCAAAGGATTCATTTTGATGTATAATGAATGACTTTAAAACCAAAGTCCTAATGTTGCTTCTCTCATTTTATCATCTCATAATTGGTAATTGAATATTTCTACCTCCTGAGACCAAATACCCAGGGAGTATCCTTGACTTTCCTCTTTTCCTCACAATCCACCCAATATATCAGCAAATTCTTATAGTTCTACTTTCAAAATATACCTCAAATCTATCTCCTTTCTTCTGCTTCTGCTGCTGCTGCTTTGCACCACAGTACCATAATTTCTGTCTTCTTCAGTTGAAATAGAGCATAACTTGTTTCCATGCCTCTTTTGCTTTATCCCTCCTTCACCACTATTTCTCGCACTGTAAACAGAGATACACCTTAAAAATGGAATCGTTCTTCTGTTGTATCAGTCCAATATCTTCCCTCTCAATTCACAGTACAATCCCAATTTGGTATACTTGTTACCTCTTGTTCTTCTCTGTCATCACTTCCCTTTGATTGCTCCTCTCTACCCACACTTACCTCTTGATATTTTTCAAACATATTCTGCCCTCAGAGCACCTGATATTCTCTCTGCTGGCCCTATTAAGTACACAGTAAATATTAACTAATTAAAGTGAGAAACTGAGATGGATGGATTATGTAACTTGGCTAATAAAATACACCAAGTTTAGGGCAGAATAAGGACTAAAACCTAATCTCTTTTTCCACAATGTTTTTTTCTCTAGATATCTAGAATTTAAAATTCAAACAATGAATGCACCTTCACAGTAGAAACATGTTATATATTCAGACAGACATGGAGTTTATTTGTTTGTTTATTTATTTATTTATTTATACTTTATAATTTTTTCTACCTTGCAACCTATTTATTTTCAAACACTATCTGTATACTTTTAGTATTAAAAAGTGTTTCTTGTGTTACCATGAATGTTGTTGAAGATCTTTCAATAGATTTCTTCTGGTTGTAGGGAGAAATTTAAATTGTGCTAGTTTCATATTAAAACAATCAGCAACAACAGAACAATCTAGCTATCTAAAGTTTTACTCAGAAAAATACTCAAAAAGGAAGTATGTGTAGATTACTTACAATGTTGAATTAAAAAATAAACACATTCAAAGTGACTACTATAATTTTGTCATGTGAGCTATAAAATGTTTTATTCTTTAACTTCTATAAAAAGTTAGCAGTAAAGCTCTGTCCATTTGGATGGTGCCATAGTTATTTCATTGAGCAATTCTCCCTAATTCCATATTGCCAGCTGAAAAAAGCAAATTGTATTTCAGTAAGAAAGAAATGGCTACACTCTTCCTCAGTTCTGCCATAATTCAGTTTCCTCTACTGGCTGCTGCAGTCCACCCCTGACTGACGGTAGGCAGCAACATATGGCAACATAGAGAGAATTTATAAAAGAAGTCTGCTAATGGCAACAAACAAATAAGCAATCAGGAAGACCCACCAGTCAGGAAGAATTAATAAAGCTGGCGAATGCTGGGTAGTAGAGCTTCTCACAGTGAACAAAGCCAAATGTCTGCACGGATCTTGGTTGAGCTTTTCTCTTGTCAGGCAGAGCATATTAATTTCCAGGGCTGTACTGAATTTAATATAGTTGCAAATATAAGTACATTGTTACTAAGGCCTTCCATATTTCTTGGGCTCTGAACCTCCAGAAACCAAGTAGGCAAGCTTTGATGATCTTAGCAGAATGCAAAATCTAATTATTTCTGACTTACAATTCAAAACAAACAAATAAACAAATAACCCCCCGAAACAAAACAGAAACCAAACAACAACAACAAAAGATGCAAACCTTCCCAAAGCAAGGCTAGATTTGTGCCTTGTATGTCTTATTAACAATTCTGAAAGGAATTTTAGGCTTCAAGGATAGTTTGATGTACAGTAAAAAATAAGTGTATGCTTTGAAAATTACTTTGCTTTTTCTAAACTAGTTGCTAAGTCCCTCTTTTAGTGACAAGTAACTATTTTTCCATTCCTGTTATCATAATACTTAATAAAAAGGTGAAAGTTTTTCTAATCAAAGAATACAAGAAAACAACGGAAAATATCAATATTTTAGTAGACTAGATTTTCCTCCTTTGGTTATGTGCCTTTGATTTCACTTTTGTCTAATTCTTCTAGACTTTACAGGTGAAGAAAACTGCTTGTCTTTTGGTCCCAAATTAGGATTTTCATCTTAAACATGCCATATAGATCCATTTCCTTTTTAAATTGTGGTGCTTAGCCTCATGTAGTTCTTTGGAATGCAGAATTGTTTGTTCAACTTTCTAGGTTTTTAATGTAGTTTCGAGTCTATTTAAAATGATCAGTTTTCAATTTTATTCTTCAATGACTATATTCATGCTCTTTTTCTGTCTCTAAGATATGAATTTACCTCCTCCATTAATGATGAGGGGACGGATTATCAGTGGGTCTCAAACTTAGATTCAGATACTAATCACCAGGGGGGATTTAAAACAACAACAACAATGAAAAACAAAGAAACAAAAACTAAAACTGAGCTCTAGATAAGTAGTAATAGACTTTAGACGAGTTAAGATTGGAATCTTTTGAGACTGAAGTCCAGATAACAGCTTTTATTAATATTTTTAAGTCTCCAGGTGATTCAAGGGTTAAAACAGCCAGTGTTGAAACCACTGCATTGGAGATTGTAGCCAAAGCTCTACATCCCTTTCTGTATCTATGATGAGGAATCTTCAGAGTTTGGGTCTTTTCAAGCTTCACGCAGTACAACACAAGAAGCCCAAAACTTCGTAGGACCCTACCCAATTTGGACTTCCTCAAGTTAGTTGTCCCCCATCCTCATTAAGGAAAACCAAAGCAACTCACCAACATTCATAGGAATTCCTGGACAGTGTTCCAGAGTTTTGGCCTTAGCAGATCTGGAGCCTTGAGCTGAGCCATTGGAACCTTGGAAGATACTTAATCCTGCATGACATTCCATCTCAGTTTTCTCCCTTATAAATTGTACCTCAAACTCCTCCGTTCATCAACATTCTCCTATACTCTCATCTTCATGTTGCCCTGTATTTCATCAGCAACAGGATAAACTGTCAAGTCAAATATTTTCAGGTAAGAAAGACCTGTTTGTGATTTTTTTTCCCCTGAAATGTACATTCAAGCTTTATAGAAGAGATAGCAGTGCCTACTCCTTGGGCTTGCTTCAAGGACCATGCAGAGTAATGTATGTGAAGTGCTTAATATAGGGTTTGATGCCTAAAAGCTACTTCCTTTTCTAATCTGCTGCATCCTCATACATCCTCGAGAATACAGGCCCTTTGGAAACTAACTTCCACCATTCTGAACTTTTTTTCCCAGTAGGCTCTTCATGGTCCCAGCTGCCACCGAACTCAAATTCTTCTCTGAAATTGCAGTATCCCTGTGGTCTTCCTAAAAGGAGATGCTCAAGCTCCCACATTTTCTCTATTATTTTCATATTACAGCCCCTTGAATGAATACTTAAGCATATTAGAAAGTTTATGATTCTAAAAAATAACGCCATTGAAATGACTAAATGTGTACTGACCACTTACTCTTTGCCAGGCACTGTTCTATGCAAAGAGGAAATGCGACTTGCAATCTAGTAACTGGCCCAGGGACTAAAGTGCTGTAAATGATCAGCACTCAGATGCAGCTTGTGGTTACTGATTATATTCTGCTTAAAACCTAAGTATGCTTTTTCTCCATGCCTGTATTTGAGTAGATTTCCTAACCAGCTAGAAAAGCCCTTTTGATGCTGTGGATTTAATGTACTAATAGGATTTGATGCTGTGGATTTATGTACTTCTAACCCTTAATGTAAAAAAAAAAAATCAACACAGATTGATTCTTAGATGAATAAGACCACAATGGGTGGAAATGGCATGATCTACTTCGTGATATATCCCATCCAGAAAGGTGGGCCAAGGGCAGCTGAGGATGCTCAGGGCAAATCTCCCAACGGAGTAATTCTGCAATGAGTAGAAAAGCCAACTGTACACTGAGTCAGAAAACTTACAGTTAGATTTGATATTTCCATTACCTGGCTATGATGACTCAAATCAGTTAACTCTCAGGGCCAGATACTTCTTATCTGTAAGCATTCATGTAATGTGTACTTTGTGTCCTAAGTTCCATTAGACACTATAAAGTATAGATATAAAGCTTAAGAACTTTATGGTTTTGCTGGAAGGAGAAGATCTTCAGACATGTCATGAAGAACAAAATAAAATGTTATATTTGCATTCTATGTATTTGGTTACAAAACTAAGTAATATTATTAAAGCACCATAAAGAGAGCAAAATTATTGCTAACCACTGTAGTCAGTGATGACCCACGTACCACTACAAAAGGTTGTTGGGAGAATTAAGTGAGAAAAGGGTTGGTATGCATTGTAAAGTGTAGGTATTCAAAATAAAGTATAAGATCTTTACAAAGGTCTTCATATGATTAAGTGCTATTATTCTATGAAACCAGAAATCCATTGCTGAGATTTTTATGTTAGATCCATAGTTATTTCCTTTGAATTGAAAACATCTGAGTAAATTCACCAGTGAGCTAGTGTGATTTTACTATCTGAAATAATCGCCTAGAAAGCAGGTGGCTTTTATGGAGCTTTATGGCCTCTTCCAGTGTTATGTGATGTGCTTTCATCATTCACTTCCTGTTACCGCCAATCCATCTAGATTCTGTTGCTTTGGTGTACAATTTTTTATCTTTCCCCTTAAACAGCAAAGGTCACTTGACAACAAACTTTTGGACAATATCCAAATACCATTCCAGGCAAACTACCAGCATCATGGGAAAGGCACTGAGGGTGTGTAGGTCCTTCATAATGGGCAAAGTCAGATCTGTGATGGAATTGATAGTAGTTTGCATTTACATAGAATCTTTAACACTGTAAATTCACGGACTTTGCAAACTACCTGTCATGAAAGTGAAGAACAAACTAGAACATAGCAACCATACATTGGTACATAGGGATTTGATAGACTGAAGTGTTATATTTAATTGAAAATGTAAGGGAATGTTAAATAGGAAGAGTGCAATTATGTGAAATGGAACGGTGCCAGGCCTTTTACTCTGTCCTGGGGGTATTATGGACTCCCAGGAAGTGACCAGATTGTCGGTACTAAGGCTTACATGTGAAGGACACCACAGAAGCAACTGGTCACTGGGGATAGTTATAAAGTGAGAGTGGGGATTTTATTTCTTACAGTGAAATAGCCCTTGTCTAGATGACAGTACAATCATAGGGTGAGGTGACCTAGAGAAAAGTTCCTTGCATGAGCACTTTTTCTGTTTTAATCTTTTGTTAAAAATCTCAGAGCTGAACTTAGAATTTGGCTTAAATTTTACAAAGTGAATTATTATCCAAATAATGATACTGTGTAGGATTAAGGATAGAATACTATGTAGGATTAAGGATAGAATTCTGAAGAACTAACCACTTCAAATGAACCACACGTATTTCCAGCTAGCTGCATGTATTTTAAAGGCTAATTACTCTGGGGAAAGAATAGGTAAGTTCATATTATGTTTTGGAGCTGAAGAAAATACATATAAAAGAGCAAAGGAAAAGGGCAAGGGTACGAAGAAATCCCTTCATGTAGACCATGATCCTAAAGGCAGTTTTATTGTTATTAATATTTCATAGCATTTTTCCATTTTAACATTTATTTTTACATATTACTGTTTCCTTTTTCTGCTCTTTGACATGACAACTTGACACGAGTTCACATATACTAGGTGAAAAATGATTGTACTGATATAGCTTTATATTTTATTTCCATTTCCTTCATAACGAGGCAATGGAAGCAAGAAGTTAGCTGGCAAGTGACACTTGTATGTCCAGAACCCTAGGTTAGCCTCTGATACATTTCCACTATGCACATTTCTTTGAGTTGTATTGAGAGGCGTTTTCTATTTACGAAGTTCTTTACATTCTCAGGTGTGCTTTCAAGACATAGCCCCTCATCTTCTCCCAACTTTATATCTGTTTGCTAGAGCACTAATCTGAGTCTTTCATGAATTCTCTTCTTATTTCTTACTTATTCCTAATGCTTGTTGCAGCCCTAACCCCCATTGTGACTGTGTTTGGAGACAGGGTCTTTAGGAGATTCATAAGGTTAAATGAAGTCATCAGGGCGGGGTCCTAATCTAATAGGACTTGAGCATGCTCAGAGGAAAAGCCATGTGAGGTTAAAGAGGCCATCTGTAAGCCAGGAAGAGAGTACTCACCAGAATCTGATCCCTGCCAGAACCTTGATCTTGGATTTTCCAGCCTCCAGAACTATGAGAAAATAAAATTTTTGTTGTTTAAAAGACACACAGTCTATGGTATTTTGTTATAGCAGTCCAAGCAGACTAGGAGACCTGTTTCACACATATTCCTCCCCACCTCCATCCTTAACACTGACTGTGGCTATTTCCAAAACCAGAGATCCCATAATTCTGGAAAATTGCTAACTAAAAGCAAATATGACAATCAAGATGTGAACTCAGTCGGAGACAGAAATTTTACCACAGTGCTTACTGCTGGTCTGAACTTCTATGACCTAACAAATTTCTCAAATCATAGGATTTCAGTGCCAGGAAGGAAATATTGTTGGGTGTGTTCTAGAAATTGAAATAAATCTAAAGTGTGTATAGCCCCTACTCTGACAGAAATTGCATGTGGTAGATTGCAACTGGCATCCCACCTGTTGCCGGACTTGCTAAGGGAGGCGTATGTCCCACCTCCTTGTCCCCTCTTAATATCAAAATTAGTCATTGACTTGGTTCAGTCAGAGAAATATGAGCAGAAGTGAGAGCATGCAGTTTTTAGCAGAATCTTTAATAGCCCCTGTTGGTTTTGCCAGTTTTCTTGTTCATTTGCCTTTGTCAAGAGAATAGCATGTCCTGAGTAGGGCTGTTTCTCAGCCTAGATCCTGAAATGAGAAGATATATATATATAGAAGAACCACAGTCAATCCATAGCCACTGAGCTGTGTTGGAAGAAGCTGAGACTTAGGACTTTGTTACCACAGCTGAACTTACCAAAAGACAACTGATGCTGAGTATTGTGAAGAGTCTGGAAAGCTAAGTCAGATCATGAAGGATCCTATACACTAAATGTTTAGACTTGATCTTATTGGCAAGAGGAAAAGCACAGAAAGGTTTTAAGGATGGGAATGTAAGCTTTACTTGTTCATTTTTGTTTAGTTATATTGAAGTAACAAGGGCAAATGATTCAAAAATTAAATATTAATAAACATTTTATAATGAAAAAGACTGGTACCCTATTAGACTCTTTCCCAAACACAGGTCTTATTTCCTAGTGGAAAAGAATTTTAATAATTCATCTTGCATGTTAGATCATATTTCCTCCATATTTCTTAAACATTTGTTCATAATGCTTTTTTGATTTATACATTTTAAACATTATTGTTATTTTTTACTTAGATAGATGCGGTAGTTATTTGTTTTTAAATGGCTGTAAAATCTTTGACACTCCTCCCGTTGAGAGATGGGGTTTATGCTTCTTCCTCTAAAATCTGGGCAAACTTAAATGGCTTGCTTGTAACCAATGCATTGTAGCAGAATGTGCATGACTTCTGAGGCTAGTTTTGGCCACATGAAGATGTGTCTGTCAGATTTATTTGCTGTGGGGAGCCTAAATGAAAGACAAACTCAGTCTCTGCCTTCTGGATCCACCCCAGCCTTCATGTTGAGATGATGCTTCCCATGGGCTGCTCCCAGTCAGTGACTGAATATAGTAGGGACACTAAGGCAGGCCGGTTCCTACCAGATGTGGGACTCCTTTGACATGCATCTTTGGCTTAAAGACTTCCCATCAGCTTGTCTAATACCTTCCTGATTGTCCTGCAGTCAGAGACTCTGCCTATCCAAACTTCTTCCTTCTCTCCCTCCTTTATAAGAGTCAGACCTGCATTGACATCTGAAAATGCTCATTGCCTTCTCTGGCTTTCTCCTCTTTTTCCTTCACTGGTGTATGACCCGATAAATCTCTTGCACAACTAATTCCCATCTTGATGCTGTTCTTCAAACGACCCAAACTAACGCTCTAGGTCAGAAAAGGCAGTGTAGCTTTCTCCTTGTGTACAGGGCCCCCCTATGTTGAAGGTCTGATCCACCACATAAGAGGTCTGACCACCCTCACACTGTTATTCTGGAAGGAAGCCCAGAGAATGAGGAACCATGTGAAGGGACATCTAGGACCAGTCACCAGACATGGGAGAGGAGATGCAGCTCCATGATTCCAAACCCCAGACATCGTCACCCCTAGCTGTTTGGTTTTCCTATCTGAGGCTCTAGTCATTATATATTAAAGGGAAGCCATTTCTTCTGTGCCATGCTGGAATTTCTGACACACAGAATCATAAGCATAATATGTTTTTTAACTACTAAGTTGTGGTTGGTTATTTGTGGATTGTGAGTTTGATCCATAGAAACCTTTTGTGGCCTACTGTGAGGATGTGTCCTTTCTGGGAAATTTTGCAGTTGTATCTTTCAGGTACTCCAGGGGCAAACAGGAGGCTATGTTAGTTTTCAGGATGAAGTTTCTCAGAAAGTATAGATATGTTAACAAGTTCATGGCTAGATGTATTTTTTCAACCAGAGACCTCTGCACCGGAGACCTTTACAACCAGAGAGCTCTACTGAAACAGTTCCGATGTTAGCTGATATGCTCATCACAGAATTTTTTTTTTTTGTAACTGGGTATGTTTTCAGGCTATCTATTGGTGGATATGGAAGTAGTTACTACACTTGGTAATGGAAAGAACTTTTTGGTTTAAAATCGTTTTCTCTCAGAAATAATTATTCTGTTGTATTTTAGCAGTAAGTATTACTGTTGGGAAGTCTGATAATGATGAGGTTGGGCCTTTTTCTGAAATCCTGCCCTAGCTTGGGGTCTTCTCCTTCACTGTCCTACACCACCCCCCCTTCCTTGTACAGATTTTTTTGGGAGCCTGCCCTTAATAAATCACTTACACGCACCTCCAGTTCTCAGAGTTTGCTTCCTGGAATCATACCTAAGGTAGGTGGTGGACTCAAATGTTTTATTCTCTTAAGAGAAAGGCATTTCAAAGAGGGATGCAGAAGCAATTGAGGTGCAGAGAGGTCACTGAGTAGAGCCTTGATCCCTGAAGTATGTCCAGTTGGGGGAGGCTAAGAGCGTAAGGAGTTTTGTATGGGAGGGCCCAAGAAGTGTATTTTAAATAGAAAACATTGCAGAGTCTCTGCACCCTTCTTTCAGACATCTGCTTTTTTGGTGAAATTTTAGCTACTGC
Source organism: Balaenoptera musculus (assembly GCF_009873245.2). Classification (NCBI taxonomy): domain Eukaryota; kingdom Metazoa; phylum Chordata; class Mammalia; order Artiodactyla; family Balaenopteridae; genus Balaenoptera; species Balaenoptera musculus. The sequence continues at coordinate 24,085,798 of NC_045787.1, read as the reverse complement.
ATCACAGAAATACCAACTACTGTCTCAACTTCTAGATAGCCTTTGAATTTAGATAGGTTATTGTCAATAAGGTAAATATATTACAAAATCTAATCAAATTATTCAGTCTTGGTTTTTATTTATCAAATAAAAGATCACAAGCTTCAGATACAAGAAATTTATAGAGACGCTTTCATATGCACCTAAACACCTACTATTTCATTTTCCTCAGGACACTAATCTTTGCATTTATCATCTTCGCTTTTTCATATGTTCAGACCCTGGCGCCTTATCACAAATTCATAAGAACACAATAAAAACAATGTTTGCTTGTGTGTGTTTTGGAGCAAATCGTTACAACCTTCCAAGGGAGGAAAACATTCAAAGGTTCCACTTTAAACCGTGTTTTCAATAATATCCTTCATTTGCTGTTATCTTCCCTTTATTCTCAGTATTCAGAGTCGCATATAGAGATATTATTCCTTCTGTTTACCAAGGTTCCTGCTGTGCTCGAAAGCTAGTTCCTGACAGCTCACGGTCACTTCTGTGAGAAGAATCTAGGGCTCTCAAACTCTAAAATGCTTACCCAAGAGGAAAAATGCTTATATGTTTCATTTCTACCATCTTCCAACATTTCTACTGCTGATAAAATACAGAAAGAGGGCAAACGAGGGATAAGTTTCATGATAACCTTTCGGTGCTGGTGCAGACCTCCCGCTGGGATACATTACCCACCTAACAGGTGGTCTATTCTCCTCAAATACTACTGAGCTGGTGAACTTAAGCAAGAGCATATGACCCACTTCTCAGACCTGGGACTCAGAGCAGCAGGGTTCGTATAACCGTCTGAGAATCTCATGTTGAAAATCTTTTCTGTAATGTCTTTATTAACCTGTGCATCTGCTCTGCCCACTTAGAAATTTCTGTGGATGATGAAGGCTGAGATAACAGAATGAGCCTTCTGCTCCTCGTGTTTCCTAGGAACTCTCTCACCTGTGTCTGAAGGACTTCTAATGGGTTCTGATTATAAATCTAAGAAAACCATATTCACATCAAGAATTTGCGTTTGTAGTCTTTCCTTAGATTAGAACCATTTTTAGTGTTAGTTTCCTTTGAGATTTGATAACAAATACATGCTAAGGCTTCTCGTTACAGGAGAAACGTATAGTTACTGTCAAATTTCCAAAGTGTTAGGAAAAGTGAGAATCTCTTCTTTGTAATAATTACATATAACAGTAATTAATGGTCTGGGACGTGTATGATTAAGGAGATTTCATACCTAGATTGTTCTGTAAGTCAATACACCTGAGTATTTCCAGTTTCTAAACATATCTACCTTCTTAATTCATATCGACCCCATTTCTTTTAAACTGTACCTCCAAGTATTTGAAGTTCTCCGAAGTTTACCTGTTTTGTCCTCTTTCCAATTCACAAACAGAAGCCATGTCAAGGTAATTAACTGTGATAACCTATTTAGCATGAAGTTATTATAAGGGAACAAAGAGCACAAAAACTTTTCAGAAACACCCCCAAATTCTTAAGTTTCTAAATTAGAGCACATGTTGCCATCTTCCAACCTTCATTTTTTATTGTTTGAGTGAAGAAATATTTTCAATAAATTACAATAACGAAAAAATCCAGAGATAGGCCTAATCATCATGTTTTAATTGCATAGATTATAAGTAAATACTTTTCAGCCAAAGATCTTCTATAATTTCAACTGTGCTAACACTTTCTGAAGTTGTACAGGATTTGATGACGTTGGGTCTACCAGAAAAAAAATCCACTAATTTTCGAGAAAGCCCTCAGCTTTTGGTTACATGACAATTCGTTGTCAATGTCTACTTCATAAGTTTGCTTCTTAATATTTTGATGTTCTATTGGTGAGGCCCTCCAGGGATATATTAATTTGGGTTGGAATATCCTAGATATTAAAAGAAATAAAATAAGGTTTCATCTTCAAGCACATTTTAGACATAGGTCGGTCAGTATTTAGAAATGCTCATAAAATAATGATAAAGAAGGCAACTGGGAGAAATGCCAGATAACGACGAGCTGTGTGTTTATACTGTGGTTTAAGTCATCTGCACAGAGATCCTCAGTAACTTTGAATATCAGCACATCCTTCTTGCCTGGACTGGGAACGCTAAACTTTCTGTGTAACTACAAGAAAGCTAATCAATTCTGTGTGACAACATAAGCCAAATTAAAATAAAACCTTTTTTTTTTTTCTTTTTCTTTCTTTCTTTTTTTTTTTTTGTCTTCTGTGTTTAAAACATTGCTAGGGTTTTTAGGTGAGAGGAGGGGAAGTTTCCAAGTGGGAGCAAGAGAGACTGATTAGAAAAGTTGGTGTGAGTTCTCTTATCCCAGATCTAAAAGAGGCAGGGAAATTGACATTTTATAATGAAACCGTCTAGGGTTTTTTTCCCCTCTGTATAAAATACTAGATCTATTTTCCAGAGGAGAAAATAAGTTTCTGATATCTCTAGAAGTTTACCAAATTTAAAAATAGGTACAACATTTGAAACTTTAGATGAATATTGTTGTTGGCTTTTCTGTTAGATTAGCTGTACCTTTGATATATTAAAATTTATTGCGACAGTAGAAGATGTCTTTCTAAAAAAGTTTTAATTTACATTAAAAAAGCTTTAAAAATAGTCCAAATATGAGGCCAAATTAAAACAATAAGTGAAAGTACTAAATGTCCGCTTTAAAATCTAAGTGTTCATATTCACACACATGTAGCTGATTCTCCCAATTTGAATGTATTTGAAGTTACAGCAAGTGAATTGTTTGAGATACAGTGTTTGAAAATCTAACTTTAAATGAGAAATTTGATGTCTCATGTTAGCATGAAATGCTGCGATTCCGCGGAGGAAAGAAGGAAATATACAGAGTTTGTTGCTAGCATGTACCAAAACTGGGACCTAATTTCCTTGCATTTTTGTTCAACGCTGTTCCAGTTGGAGGCATGAAGTGAGCTGGATGCATCATCTGAGGATGGCAGCTCCACAGGCATCCACGAACCTGCTAAAAGGCTTTGCATGTGTTTGTTTATTTTTGTGATTGTATTTCTCAGTTCACAGATGCTTATCCAGAACCAGCCTTCTACGCTGGCAAGCAAAAATGGATATACTTCAAATGTGTGTGTTCTAGTCATATTGACATACTTCAGTGGGAAATTAAAAACTATTGATGAAAGTGGGGGTCAGGGAATCTGGTGATTTTAAAAGGATAAGTACTAATCAGATATACTTGAATAAAATCTGACTACTGCTGAATGGATAATGGAATTAAATAACTGAGTGATAGAAAGTTATTGTGTAATATGAAAGCAATTTGTTATGGGAAAAGGTAGTGCCCAAGTGTTAGAAGTGTGACTATGCAAATTAAGGAAAACATACTTTTCCTCTTCTGATCTCTGGCAGGCATATGTAGGCAAAGCGAGCTTTCTCATATCATGTCCTCATTCCTTTTGGTTCATTTACGTTATTGTATAGACATAATCGTAAATAAGACTAAGCAACTATAAGACATAGATAGGCATACATCAGCAGCAAATTTATGTACAGAAATGTTAAGAGGCTGGTTTCCTGGGGTGAAGATTTCCACAGGTTGGAAGGAAAATGCAGAGATAATAGGGCAAACTGGATGGACCAGCTGAAACATCTTAATAAAAACTTGGATAGTACTTTATTTTATAGCAGTACACTGCTTTGTCTCACGTTTCTCATTTGTGATTTATTCTGTGATGTGAATCTTTTTTCTGAAATTTGTTAAGCTCTTGTTTTAGCCCTTCCACATGCTGGTCTCAGTTTTTCCTCCCAATTTTGTCCTTCAACATCAGCTCTGCCATCCCCTTCTCCATAAAAATGGATCTGATTAGTAGTTTCTTGACTTCTAACTTAGACCATTTCTGTCACTCATAAAATTTCTTCCCTTCTCTACCCTACTATATTTATTTAAGCCTTAGATGGACCGTATCCCATCTTTGTGGAATCTTCTGAGAACTCTGGGCAGAATTGACTTATCTATTCTCTGAGTCCTCTACCCTGACCTTTTTTAGAGTGTGTGTGTGTGTGTGTGTGTGTCTGTGTGTGTGTGTGTAGTGTAGTGTGTTAATGGCCTGTTAGTGTGTTAGTTTTTTATTGCTGTCATAACAAATTACCATGTATTTAGCAAAAACAGCACATTTATTATTTCGCTATTTGGTATGTCAGAATTTAAGGCACATGGTGGTAGTTTCACAGGTGTATACTTACCCCCAAATCATTGAGTTGTATACATGAAATATGCACATCTTCTTACATGTCAATCATACCTCAATAAAGTGGTGTAAAAAATAGTTCAGGCACAGAGTGACTCATCTGGTTTTCTGCTTAGAGTCTCCCATAGCCAATATCAAGGGGTCAGCAGGGCTGCATTCCTTTCTGAAGGCTCTGGGCATGAATTTGCTTCCAGGTTCATACAAATCGTTCACAGAATTCAGACCCACAGAGTGGCCGTAGGACTGAGGTTGCCATTTCCTTGCTGGATGCTGGCCTAAGATCTTTCTCAGCTTCTAGAGGCCCCTGTGTTCTTTGGTGGTTGGCCTCATTCCTCCATCTTCAAAGGTTGAGTCCTTCTCAAGCTTTGTATCTCTCTGACTTCCTCTTCTGCAGCATCTCTTCTGCCTCCAGTCAGAGAATTTCCTCTGCCTTTAAGGGTTCATATGATTAGATTGGACTTACCTGGATAATTCAGGATAATGTATCTATTTTCAGAACCATAATCTTGTTTTCATATCTTGGCTATTGTGAATAAGGATGTAATAAACATGGGAGTGCATATATCTCTGCTAAATCCTGTTTTCATTTCCTTTGGGTATATATCCAGAAGTGGAATTGCTGGATCATATGGCAGATTTATTTTTAATTTTTTGAGGAGTCTCTATGTATTTTTTCTTTTTTTTAGTTGAAGTATAATTAATTTACAATGTTGTGCCAATCTCTGCTGTACAACAAAGTGACTCAGTTATACACAGAGACATTCTTTTTTCATATTCTTTTCCATTATGGTTTATCACAGGATATTGAATATAGTTCCCTGTGTTATACAGTAGGACCTTGTTGTTTATCCGTTCTCTATATGATAGTTTACATCTGCTAATCCCAAACTCCCAGTCCTTCCCTCCCTCATCCCACTCCTCCCTTGGCAACCACAAGTCTGTTCTCTATGTCTGTGAGTCTGTTTCTGTTTTGTAGAGAGGTTCACTGTGCCATATTTTAGATTCCACATATAAGTGATATCATATGGTATTTGTCTTTCTCTTTCTGACTTATTTCACTTAGTATGATAATCTCTAGTTGTATCCATGTTGCTCCAAATGGCATTATTTCATTCTTTTTTATGGCTGAGTAGTATTCTATATCATATATGTGTACCACATTTTCTTATCCATTCATCTCTCGATGGACATTTAGGTTATTTCTATGTTTTGGCTATAGTGAATAGTGCTGCTATGAACATAGGGGTGCATGTGTCGTTCTGAATTATAGTTTTGTATGGGTATATGCCCAGGAGAGGGATTGCTGGATCATATGGTAATGGTAATTCTATTTTTAGTTTTCTGAGGAACCTACACACTGTTTTCCATAGTGGCTGTACCAACTGATATTCCCACCAACAGTGCAAGAGGGTTCTCTTTTCTCCACACCCTCTCCAGCATTTGTTATTTGTAGACTTTTTAATGATGGCCACTCTTATCAGTGTGAGGTGGTATCTCACTGCAGTTTTGATTTGAATTTTTCTAATAATTCGTGATGTTGAGCATCTTTTCATGTGCCTACTGGCCATCTGTCTGTCTTCTTTGGAGAAGTGTCTATTAAGGTCTTCTGCCCATTTTTTAAAATTTTTATTTATTTATTTTAACATCTTTATTGGAGTATAATTGCTTTACAATGGTGTGTTAGTTTCTGCTTTATAACAAAGTGAATCAGCTATACATATACATATATCCCCATATCTCTTCCCTCTTGTGTCTCCCTCCCACCCTCCCTATCCCACCCCTCTAGGTGGTCACAAAGCACTGAGCTGATCTCCCTGTGCTATGCCCATGTTTTGATTGGGTTGTTTGATTTTTTGTTGTTGAGTTGTATGAGCTGTTTGTATATTTTGGACATTAAGCCCTTGTGTGTCACATCATTTGCAAATATACTCTCTCATTCAGTAGGTTTTCTCTTTTTTTTTTTTTTATTGGTTTCCTTTGCTGTGTAAAAGCTTGTAAGTTTGATTAGGTCGCATTTGTTTATTTTTGTTTTTATTTCTATTGCCTTGGGAGGCTGACCTAAGAAAACATTTGTATGATTTATGTCAGAGAATGTTTTGCCTATGCTCTCTTCTAGGAGCTTTATGGTGTCATGTCTTGTGTTTAAGTCTTTAAGCCATTCTGAGTTTATTTTTGTGCATGGTGTGAGGGTGTGTTCTACCTTCATTGATTTTACAAGCTGTCCAACTTTCCCAGTGCCACTTGCGGAAGAGACTGTCTTTTTCCCATTTTATATTCTTGCCTCCTTTGTTGAAGATTAATTGACCGTAGGTGTGTGGGTTTATTTCTGAGCTCTCTGTTCTCTTCCATTGATCTGTATGTCTGTTTTTGTACCATTACTACACTGTTTTGATTATTGTGGCTTTGTAGTATCGTCTGACATCTGGAAGGGTTATACCTCCTGCTTTGTTTTGTTTCTTCCTCAGGATTGCTTTGGCAATTCTGGGTCTTTTATGGTTCCATTTAAATTTTGGATAATTTGTTCTAGGTCTGTGAAAAATGTCGTGGGTATTTTGATAGGGATCACATTAAATCAGTGGATTGTTTTGGGTAGTATTGCCATCTTAACAATATTAATTCTTCCAATCCAAGAGCATGGGATATCTTTCCATTTCCTTGAATCTTCTTTAATTTCCTTTAGTAATGTTTTATAGTTCTCAGCATATAAATCTTTCACCTCCTTGGTCAGGTTTATTCCTAGGTATTTTATTTTTTTGGTGCTATTTTTTTTTTTTTTTTTAAATATTATTTATTTATTTATTTATATTTTTGGCTGTGTTGGGTCTTCGTTTCTGTGCGAGGGCTTTCTCTAGTTGTGGCAAGCGGGGGCCACTCTTCATCGCGGTGTGTGGGCCTCTCACCGTCGCGGCCTCTCTTGTTGCGGAGCACAGGCTCCAGACGCGCAGGCTCAGTAATTGTGGCTCACGGGCCTAGTTGCTCCGCGGCATGTGGGATCTTCCCAGACCAGGGCTCGAACCCGTGTCCTCTGCATTGGCAGGCAGATTCTCAACCACTGCGCCACCAGGGAAGCCCTGGTGCTATTTTTAAAAGGTATTGGTTTTTTGCATTCCCTTTCTGACATTTTATTGTTAGTGTAAAGAAATGCAACCAGTCTTTGAATGTTAATCTTGTATCCTACTATCCATATGGTTTTCTATAGTGGTTGGATCCATCAACAGGTGAATGGATAAAGGAGTTACACACAAACCCACACACACACACAGACACAGAATGGAATATTATTCAGTCATGAGAAAGGACATCCTGGCATTTGTCACAACATGGATGGACCTTGAGCACATACAGTATACTTAGTGAGATAAGTCAGCTAGGGAAACAAAAGTACTGTAGGATACCACTTATATGTGGATTCTAAAGAAGCCAAACTTAAAATCAGAGAGTAAAATGGTGGCTACCAGGAGATGGGGACTGGGGGGATAAGACAGACACTGTTTAAGGTGCAAGTTTGCAATGAATAGTAAATAATCCCTACAGATCTAATGAACAATACTGTATAGTGAATATAGACAATGATAGTATACTATAATCACCAAGTTTGCTGAGAGACTAGAACTTAATTATTCCAACCACTATAAAGAAAGGATAATTATGTAATATGCTAGAGGTGCTAATTATCACTACAATGGCAATCATATTACAATATATAAATGTACCAAATTAACATGTTGTATACCTTATATTTACACAATATTATAAGTCAAATATATTCATTAAAAACATTTTTTAAAAGGATCGGAATCTTAATTACATATGAAAAATCCCTTCTCAGCAGTAACCAGGTTAGCATTTGATGGAATAACTAGGGGACAGAGAATTCTTCCTATCACAGCCATTACCACACAGTTGGCTTCTATCCTTTATTACCTCGCTTTGGCCATGGTAGTATCTTTTTGAATTGTCTTTCCACACTCCCTTGGAGTTAGTGTTCTTGGTGTGAATTAAATTGTGCAAAGGAAATCCTTCATGTAGATTTGAAAAGTACGAGTTAGAGAAAGATGCTATTCATATAGTGTTATAGTGCCTTGAGAATCAGCTAGTAAAGTAATTGTTACCCTGATGCAGATTTCAGTGTTTATTTCTAGCTTCCTAGGTGTCAAGAAACAGTGGGGGTTGCATTGGCTTCTTGATTTAACTCCATATTCCTTGATTTATGCTGAGTCTTTAGCTTTGTCTTGTTCAGGATGCTACAGCAGTGGTGGCAGATGTAGGCCATAATGAACAGTCCCCAGTGATGGTTTCAAAGGAAGTAGCTCCCCTGATGAGCCGGTTCTCTATTCTTGGAATCTTTTTAAGAGGCTCAGGCTTGAACATGCTTCTTTATTTCCTATAAGGTTTTATAAGAGCCTATTTCTCTGTGTTCTTCTTTATGCTTAAAACATAGCAATGGCTTATGGTTCCTGCACTGAACCCTGCCTGACACAGTATTTGATCCCAGGAATAAGTGCCACATAATAGATCCTTAAAATATGTGGCTTTGGTTTAGTGGTTAGGTAACAGATGTAGGGAAATGATGCTGCAAGTTAGGACCTTGTGAGGCTTTGGCCAAACATTTGTAAAATTGTCATCTACAGTGACCTGGAAGGAAAATGTTCCACAGTGCCTACAGCTTTGAGGGAAATTGTTGTATAGAGCCGTAACGTTGGCATATCATACCTGTTTCTAGCTGTATTTAACAAAGTATTATATAAAAACTGACCATCTGTCACAGGTAAGAAGTTTTAGGTGTGTAGACAGGGAGAGAAAGATATGGAAAGGTCCACAAATTTGGGGCTTCACAGCGTTAAAAAATCTATGGCTACCTCTGTGCCCAGAGAATTAGGTGTTAAAGCCAATCAAGTAAGCCAGTAAAATAAGACAGAGTTAACGTAATTGTTAAGTCCAGAAAAGAAGTTTGGATATGGTTATTGGCATATGGAACCAACTGCAAGCAGATAGATCAGATGCTTAATATATTTTGAGATAGTCATGTTACCAAAGAAACCACAAAAAAGCCTGTGTTTTTTCAATTTCAAAAGCAACCTTCAAGTTTCCAATGATGAGCTAGGAGAAAATAGACAGCCTCTAGGGAGAATCCACTCTCTAACATCCATTTCTTATATGTCCCCAAGGGATGAAGGAGAAGAAATACCTCTAAGAGGGCAAACCATGGCAACAGAAGAAACTGGAAAGGTGTTACTCTCAGAATGCTGAGGTACAATTTATATGAGGAACCCATTTCATTGCCAGGAAAGGAGTTTTGCAGTTCTAGCCCACCAGGATTTTTTTTCACTAGTGACCAACTATCACTGAGAATCCTTAATGCCTTTCCTTTTCTTGAATGGTAATTTTAATTATATTTATCTTGTTCCTATTCCTTCATGAATCTCTCAATTAAAGACTTTATTCTGAAATCACATAGGTAAAATGAATTATTTAAAACCTTCGTTTAAGTGTATTTAAAAAAATTCATTGGGAACAATGAAAGTGATCAGTTTTATTTCTTAGTTATGTTTCTACATTAGAAACATTGCAATTTTATACTCAATTGCGTAATTTATACAATGGTTAAATTATCCATTTCCTAATGTAACCAACTTAGAGTTATGAATACATTTTAACGAATGCCTTGAATTATTTTATGATTTTCATATTCTGCCAAATTTCTGTAGTTTGTATAAATGATGCCAAATGTTTCGCCCTTATTCCCTAAATAATTAAGAAATAGCAATAAAGAGATCTAACCTTTAGGTGAATACAAACATCATTAGAATGTAACAGAATTTTTAGCTATTTGCATATTAGATGATACCATCTTGATTATTTGTTGGTTTTCACAAGTTATTTTTTTTGTCACAAACTGCAGGAATCAAGATGCAGTCTTTGATGCAGTAAGGGTAAATTGATAGGAGATTTTATACACCCATAACTTTTGGGAACTTGAAAAAACTTACTTTTATTATGGTGATGTCATACTCATATCTTCTTTAAAAATCCTTTAAATCTATTATAGAAGTTAATAAAAATAATATCTATAACATATTTATCAACTACAATGTTCTAGGCATTCTGTTAGGCATACTTAATATGTTATATATAATCTACCAGTACATAAATATTATTTCAAATAACATAGTAAAAACAATTTAATAATTTCTAGAGGTACAATATGAATCTTTAAAATGAAACAAACATAAAGAATGAGAGTGAATAGGAATGGGAAAACATTAGAAAAGATAAGAATGGTTTTTACTTGTAGAGAAAATACATTGTTTGCTTTTCTGTAAGGTACCACCACATACATAGAAACTTGTGCAATAAACCCCCATGAGTTACAAAACACTATCAACATTTTGTCAATTATAATTTATCTATCCCCTCCAACTTTCTCCATACTCCTTTAAGGGAAAAAAATCTAGATGTCTTGATCACATCGCTAGGCCAAATTTAGTGAAGTGATACTTTATAGAAGGAATTGGTTATCTCTATTTTCATATACGTAACGTGCAAAAATTTTGAGAATTTTTGAAGTTATTTGCCATTGAAATTCACCCTTTTTCTTCTTTCCTAGTAATTTTACAGTTAATTATAGTCAATATCCTTCCTTCTTCAGTGTTTACATTTGAATATTTCCTGTTGCTGTGGAGTGTGTCACTTGAACAGGAAAAGTCTCACTCCAACTCCAATCCTATGCTTCTAGAACCCCAGGAAGAGGGAAGCTCCACTTAAATTAAAGGCGTTCTACTAATTTCTTAGGAATTGGGGAGGTTTTCTCACTTGAGTAGGGTCAAAGGGTCTGAGTAAAAGTAAATATATGTATTTACTTTCAGTTTGCATTCCAATAATTATGGCGTAAAGGAAAGATGTTACTTCAACTTGTAAAATATATGTTTAGTTATATCAGTGATTCATTCATTCATTCCAAAAAATATTTATTGGAATCCTGCCAAATTACATGATCAAATACAGTTAATTTAACCATAGTTCATGTGCCATGTAGTGCCAACTAAGTATGTTGAAAGATATGTATCACTTACTGAGCCAACTGACTAAATTAAAATTGGGGTGAAAAACTATACAGATTCTATGATAAGTCAGCTTTATTTTCCCATATTTTTGCTATTGAAACCTATGGCCACTGCTAAAACCCCAAAGGAGTGAGAGCATTTTCCCTCTTCCCTCTTTGAGTCTCAATTCAGGTTTATTCTTTAGTGAGAGGAAAGAATTTCTGATCAGCATACTGCAGCCTTGAGCACAGCTGGCATCTGCAATACTTTTGTGCATGTCCAAGAGCCATGCAGAGAAATGACATACCAGGGACTTAGACATAATTTCTCTACTCCCTGTAGAAGTCTGAATTCAGCACAGTGGCAGAGGGCCCAAAAGGGAGCTGAAGGAAAGTCATTTCTGCGCATATACGTAAATCTGCACCTGGGTTTTCATCACAAGATTTAGATTGGTCTAGTGTCTGATTTCTTGGATCGAAGTATCAAGTCATTTTTTTTTTTTCTGTAATTACTATTGTGACCATAGCATTTGCTGCAAGGATTGCATTCACATTACTCCCCATAGGCAAGTCTAAGGATTTGTTTATTGATGGTTGTTTAGAGAGGAAAAAAAAAAATCCCTGTGCATTCAGAATTGTGGTTTGTAAATGCTGTACCAGTGTCATTCATTGTTCTCCAGTTTCCCTGGTGAGGAAGAAATTTCATTTGGGTGTAATTTTGTCAGAGCTCTGGGAAGTGCATACCACTTCTGACATGTGAGACATCACAGCTCTGGGAAAGAGCTGATTACCAAGTCATATTTGTTATGGTTTTCCAGGTGGCTGGGTATTTCTAAAGCATCCTGCCTCTCATACAGCTGTACTCACACTGTTTCTTTAGAAGACTGAGTCTACACTACACAACAGCAGGCAAAGAAATGCTGCCATTTATATAGAAAATTTATGCTTCATAATAAGGAGAATCAGAAAGGCAGTAGAGTGCAGTAGTTCCACTCAGTGGTTACATTGGATTATCCTTGAACCATTCATTCTTCCAACAGTGTTATTGTGGACAACTTACTAAATGTTTAAAGTCTAATTTCCATAATCTGTAAAATGGGGTTACCAAGACCTCCCTCATAGGCATCATTTTATACTGTTTAAAGTTTTTTCAATGTATGTAAAGCATTTATCTCAGTATCTGTCACGTAATTACCTTTCAATAATTAGTAGTTCTTACTGATGCATTACATAGTTCTAAAATGTTTCAGATCTGGCATAAAATCTAGTTATGTATGCTGAAGAAATAAGAAATTTATAAGGATTTGGAATACCTATTCATTTCCTTTGTAAAGCCAGTTTCCACTCATTTGCATTCTTCATTTTTCAGGAAAGGGGTGTATCATATCTGTAGTCTATATGGAGCATCGATGCATTCCATTCACTGGTCTTTTTCAAATAAAAACCTTACAGACAAGGGGAAAATTTTTGTTTACTTCTTCTGCTCAAATTGCAGGCTACAGTTACTTTTAAATTACTCCCTTTTTTAAATAGAAGAGCAGATTACTAAAATTTTAGCAAAGAAATGCACCACAGAAAGATCCTTTTTGACCAACCTACTAGAGAAATGGAAATAAAAACAAAAATAAACAAATGGGACCTAATAAAACGTAAAAGCTTTTGCGCAGCAAAGGAAACCATAAACAAGACGAAAAGAGAACCCTCAGAATGGGAGAAAATACTTGCAAACGAAGCAACTGACAAAGGATTAATCTCCAAGATTTGCAAGCAGCTCATACAGCTCAATATCAAAAAAACAAACAACCCAATCCAAAAATGGGCAGAAGACCTAAATAGACATTTCTCCATAGAAGATATACAGATTGCCAACAAACACATGGAAGGATGCTCAACATCACTAATCATTAGAGAAATGCCAATCAAAACTACAATGAGGTATCACCTCACACCAGTCAGAATGGCCATCATCAAAAAATCTACAAACAATAAATGCTGGAGAGGGTATGGGGAAAAGGGAACCCTCTTGCACTGTTGGTGGGAATGTAAATTGATATGGCCACTATGGAGAACAGTATGGATGTTCCTTAAAAACCTAAAAATAGAACTACCATACGACCCAGCAGTCCCAGTACTGGGCATATACCCTGAGAAAACTATAATTCAAAAAGAGTCATGTACCACAGTGTTCACTGCAGCTCTATTTACAGTAGCCAGGACGTGGAAGCAACCTAAGTGTCCATCGACAGATGAATGGGTAAAGAAGATGTGACACATATATACAATGGAATATTACTCAGCCATAAAAAGAAACAAAACTGAGTTATTTGTAGTGAGGTGGATGGACCTAGAGTCTGTCATACAGAGTGAAGTAAGTCAGAAAGAGAAAAACAAATACCGTATGCTAACACATATATATGGAATCTAAAAAAAAAAAAAAAAGGTTCTGAAGAACCTAGGGGCAGGACAGGAATAAAGACGCAGGTGTAGAGAATGGACTTGAGGACACAGGGAGGGGGAAGGGTAAGCTGGGACGAAGTGAGAGAGTGACATGGACTTATATACACTGCCAAATGTAAAATAAATAGCTAGTGGAAAGCAGCTGCATAGCACAGGGAGATCAGCTCAGTGCTTTGTGACCACCTAGAGTGGTGGGATAGGGAGGGTGGGAGGGAGACGCAAGAGGGAAGAGATATGGGGATATATGTATATGTATAGCTGATTCACTTTGTTATACGCCAGAAACTAACACACCATTGTAAAGCAATTATACTCCAATAAAGATTAAAAAAAAAAAAAAAAGAAGTAGGAGCTTTATTGAAGCAATCACTGAAAGATCAGATCAAACCATTTGTTAAATTGCTATCATTACTATTAGTTTTGATATGTTGACATATAGTGTAGGGTGTCTGGAACTTGACTTTATTGATGGGGTTAGTGGTAATTTACTTTCACAGCGCCTTGCTTGTTCAATGAATTTAGAACTAGAAAGCTTACATTTGCTTCTGTAAACCTGTAAATCCGTGTGAGCGTTTAAACGTTGAGCACTTAAATACAATTAACTGATTGGCAAGAATTTGGCCAGCTTTGATTTCAACAACCATATTTATTGTGGGTTTCCAGTTGGAATTGTACTGTATCATACTGAATGGTATCAATCAAGTCAGTTGGGTGATTGGCATGAACCCTCTGGAAATAACTCACCTCATACCCAGCTTTTCTTAATGCTAGATCGTTTATCATTGTGTAGCATGGATATCTGGGATTATTTTGCTTCTTTTTTAAATGATAGATAGTACTCTATTTAAATGAATAGAACAGTTAGAGGAAATTATCAAACTTTCCTCTCAGATAATCTGGGAGGTCCTTACCAAAATTACTGATCAGTCCTGAATAAGGAGTAAGTAAAAGTTATGGAAATTATGATTTAAATTATATAACCAATTGTTATTTCAGATTTGAAGTCTAATGTAAATGTAGTACCAGAGGGCGAAAGGAAGGATCAGAATTTCACAAAAAAGTAAACAAATGAGCTAACTTCAAATAATGATTTTATTAGTTTCAATTACTTAATATTTGAATATTATATTTCACCAAACCATTTTATAGCCTATTGATATATTGGGGAAATTTAGAGAATATAGTTGCTGATCATCTTCTTTTTGAAAAAAGAAAATCTGTAACTTAAATCCTCATCTTCAACTTGGAGAATATAGTGCCCAACTCATAGGATTGTTGAGTGTTAAATGAGAAAACACAGATCAGGTGCCTGAGAGATGGGTACAGAGAATGTTATTTTTCTTTTTCCATTTCCACTGTTGCACTTTATCCTTAAAACATCAGGGTTCATATTTTTTTAATATTTACCTCATCACCCAAAATGAACACTACACCAAGAAACAGAAGTGAAAACAACAACGACAACAAATGTGGTGGGTGATTAAAGCCCAAAAGAAGGTAACTTATGCATAGAAGATACAACTGAACTTCCTCCTGAGTATACAACCTTCCCAGCTTGAAACACTTTCATAAATGTAGTTCAGTTTTACATTAACAAAAAGTAGAGAAGGCAAAGTTAAATACAATTTAAGGGATTACTAGAAGCGCATACATCAGACTGAACCTGATTTTAATGCTAGGAGGTACCTGTGTCCAGATAAGTTTTCAGATTTTAAGGATCTCCCCTCCCTTCAACCAGTGGTTATTTGATATTAGGATTTAGGGACATTTTAAGACAGCCCTGCTAAATTTTCAGCAGAGGAAGGTTGAGTAAGAAATAGACTAAGAATCATTTTAAAGCCTGGAGGACATCAATCATAATTTGTTCTAGTAATTAAATGATTTTTATGCTTTCTTTAAGGAAGCACCATAGAGGCTAGAGTCTATAGACTATGAGGGTCTACAGAAAATTCTGGGCAACCTACAACCGCCCAGAGGTGCTCATAGGTAGACTGGGCCAGAACTGGGTTTAGAGTACAGTGGATCCCCAGGCAGTAAGGGAGGACCAGGGCTGACAGGCAGGAGGAAGCCTGATAAACTTAAAAAGCTGACTCAGGTCCCTTTTTTTTTTTTTACTGATTTATTTCACTCGGGGACTTCTCAGAGCTTTAAAATGCAGCTGGGTATTGTGGATTTCCAAGAAGGGAATCTAGGATGCTATACTACCTAAATTTGACCACGAAATGATTTTATTTTCTGAATGCCTATTAATGTCTTATAGAATTAGTTATTCTTTTTTGGGACACAACTGTTAAAATATGGACCTAAAAAGTTCAAAGCCCCTTAAGAGAAATCCTTTCTACATCTTCTTGGCCTCTTGATGCTCCTAAAACTGGAGGAGATTTTGCACCTCTTTGGGGATCCCAGTGAGATATGAGCCATAATTAAGTGATAGCAACATGAAAATAAATATCAATGTATTAATAAAATATCTAGTATGAATATAAAATCTATCTTTCATCATTCCTATGGATGAATTCAAGTGGAATACACTATCAGTCAAGTCAGCTTTATAAAATTGATGAGGTACTAAGAATAGGTTTGACTATTGGTTGAATTATGTTTAAAGAAAACAAGAACTAAGTTGAAGTATGCCTTAATTGTCCACTTGCATCTTTTTAAAACTTATACATTCCTCACGGATATATAAAAAGTAAGATAATAAGACAGCTTTGAAATAAGTATACTATATTTTCCCTGAGAAAACTATGTATATATGCATATCTCTACTAAATGTCCTTCTATCTATACAATTTTCAGGAAAATTTAAGAACATGACATCAGTTTTATTAAAGGACATTTAAACTGAAGTATGTGGAGCTATTTGAATAATTAGAACAAAAAATTATTCAGAATTTCATTTCAAAATATGGGCAGTTGTTTTGGTTGTAAGAGAATAATGCTCTGGAGGGCTGAGTGGCCCTGCCAGAACCGAACACATTTGAGAAATCTCAAGGGAAGCTTCATCCTCCAGAGATTTTCCGTTTGCTTTTCACTTCAAAGCAGTCAGGCTCAGCATCTTGATAATAAGCCAATGTGAACATCCAAACATCTGTGGTTTCTCTCTTCACGTACTCAGTCCTTTTGTCGGTATGTCAGAACATGGCAATGTAAATCATAAAGACAAGATTGCCCTTTTACTTATGTTTTAACTTCAGCACATCCCTCGCAGAGTCAAATGATCATATTTATGTTACTTGTCCATGGAATTAAAGAAATAACTATTTAAAGCTGGATGGGATCATAGAATCTGATTTTGCTGCTTTACAGAGAATAAATGGGGGCACGGAAATGTCCAGGAACTTGCCTAATGCCACACAGTGGGTAAGCAGATCAGCTCCGGCCCTGTCTCATGTGTCCCTCTTCTCTCCTGTCATCTGCTGCTTACTGGCCGTCTGCCTTCACAGCAGCACTGTGCCAGGCTCTGTGCCAGAGGATGCTAAATTCGAACATGATGTGATCCTGTTTTGTCCTAGAGTAGCTAAGGGTATATTTTTTCACCAAACGTTTTTGAGTGGCATAGTAAGATCATTTATTTATAATGATTAAAATTCAAAGAGTTTCATATATATGTTTGCTTATGCAAGAACACAAAGGACATAGAGTTAAAATAATTTTGCTAGTGTATAATGTCTAAAGAATTAAAGTAACTTAAGAGTGATTTTTTTCCAATTTTTTTTTTGTTGAAAATGTTTAATTGGATGGATTTGTATCTGTATCTATATCATCTGTATCTATATCCATACCCATTATCATTAGTCTTTCAACCATTTGAGAGCAAGCTGTAGATATAATGCTTCTTTACTCCTAAATCCTCAAGTGCGAATTTCCCCTAAAGGAGTATACTTTTTTCATTACTCCATAAAACCCTCTGAATAGGATAACCAACTTTTTAGGTCAACCCAGGACACAGTCATACAAGATCAAAATTTTTTATGTAATGTATAATCAGTAAGTATATACATGCATTTTTTTTTTTAAAGATTTATTTATTTATTTATTTATTTATTATTTTTTTGGCTGTGTTGGGTCTTCGTTTCTGTGCGAGGGCTTTCTCTAGTTGCGGCGAGCGGGGGCCACTCTTCATCGCGGTGCGCGGGCCTCTCACTGTCGCGGCCTCTCTTGTTGCGGAGCACAGGCTCCAGACGCGCAGGCTCAGTAGTTGTGGCTCACGGGCCTAGTTGCTCCGCGGCATGTGGGATCCTCCCAGACCAGGGCTCGAACCCGTGTCCCCTGCATTGGCAGACAGATTCTCAACCACTGCACCACCAGGGAAGCCCCCATATTGTTATTTTAACATAAATATAGGAAAAATAGGTGTTTATTTGAAATTATGTTTTATTCTGTATTTACTTTTTGTTACATAAATGCTATTATTTAAATAGGACTAGTTAACAGTGGCAGTTAGTAGTAATTGGTATTACTAATTAAATCAATTATAAAGAAAGAAAAATATAACAATATTTTAGCATGTTTCCACTTCTGTCTTCTGATACAGCAATTTATTTAACCTAATTTTAAAAATATTTACTTGATATTTATAGTTTGTAGGCTATATTATTGGATATTCTTAAAATAGGTAAATGTGTTTTTAAAAGGAGAATGTGAAAACAATAAGGCCAATTAAATAGGCATCATCTAATACTTAATAAAAATAACAATGACTTTTTTTTCCTTCACATGGTGCAGTAGGATATTTTCACTCTTTTATATGGTGGTAGAACTGAATACCATCAAACATAACATTCACTTTGTCTTGTAGCTCCACTTTGGTCAAGCCTATATTACACTCACCCCTGTGTCAGTCCAATGTGATGGCATCAAGCTAAGTATACTCTCAACAGAAGCATTTGATCATGGAATACTTAGAATTTTTTGAACTAATGTTAATTTTTTTAAAAACAGTTTTTATTGAAGAAAAATTCACATAACACAAAACTACCATCTTAAAGTGTACGTTCATGATGTTGTATGACCATAATCTCTCTCTGGTTCTAAAATATTTTCAACATCCTGAAAGGTAACCCTCTACCCATTAAGCAGTCCCCTCACCATTCCTTCTTCCCCCAAGCCCCTGGCAACCACTAATCTGCTTTTTGTCCCCATAGATTTATCTATTCTGGGATATATCACATAAATGGAATTATATAATGTGAACTTTGTGTCTGATTTCTTTCACTTAATGTTTCAGGGTTCATCTATGTTGTGGTAGATATCAGCACTTTATTCATTTTTTATGTCTGACTACTATTCCATTGTTTAGATGCACTGCATTTTGTTTATACGTTCATCTGTTGATGGCCATGTGGGTTGTTTCCACTTTTTGTCCATTGTAAATAGTGCTGCTATACAGATTTGTGTATATGTTTTTGCTTGAATACCTATTTTTTAATTTTTTGCTAGTGAACCTAGGATTAGAATTGCTAGATCATGTGGTAATTTTGTGTTTAGCTTTTTGAGGAAACACTAAACTGTTTTCCACAGTAGCTGAACCATTTTAAATTTCTACCAGCAATGTCCAGTGATTCCAGTGTCTCCACATTCGTGCCACCATTTTTTACTGTCAGTACGATTATTATTATCGTTGCCATGCTAGTGGGTGTGAGGTGGTATCTCATTGTGGTTTTGATTTGCATTTTCCTAGTGACTAATGATATTACACATCTTTTCATGTATTTGTTGGCCATTTTTGCAATTTTCTTTGAAAAAAGATGTCAACTCAAATTCCTTATTTCTAAACTAGATTTTTTTGTTGTTGAGTTTAAGACTTATTTATTTATTCTGGATACCAGACCTTGTCAGATATATGATTTGCAAATTTTTCCTCCCATTCTTGTGAGTTACCTTTTACTCTCTTGATAATATCCTTTGATGTACAAAAGTTTAAATTTTATCAAGTCAAACTTATCCATTTTTTAGTTGTTTCTTGTAATTTGGGTGTCATATCTGAATCCACTGCCAAATTCAAGATCATGAGTACATACCACTATATGTCCTTTAAGAGTTTTATAGTTTTACTTCTTATATTTAGGTCTTTGACAGATCTTGTGTTAAGTTTCGCATATGGTGTGAGGTAAGGTTAATACTTAGAGTTTTACTTATTAGTAACAGCAGGTTTTTAGACTGGTAGGAATTAGCTTCCAGCTCCTCAAAAATGTCCAACCTCTGTGTATCTACAAGCTTATTCGGGTAGATCAGCTGTTTTTCAATCATGTCTTTTGCATCTATAAATTCATCATACAGACTATCCATGTCTACACTCTGAAGCTCATAAGATAAACCTCTCTTTCTTAGGGAAAATGGTTTTAAAGCAGAGATGATTTGAATTGTGAAATTGAAGGTGGATTTCAAATGAGTTATATTTTTAGTAAAGAAATTGAGAAAGTCCTTTTAAAATTGGCTGCACCTTTTTTGGTGGCTGTTTTGAGTTCTGAAGCAATCTTACATCTAAAAATTGAGGCTCTTTTTTTTTTTCTTTGGCTATATAGTTTTGTCATAACCTGCATATAACATTGAACAACTAAGATTCGGTCAGTCCGTAATTTTCTCCTCTTTATAACCTCTTCAAATATCAACAAATAATTTTGGAGAAATAAAACATAAATTTTTGTTTTGCTGAAATCTTTTAATGATTCTCATTCACAATGTATTTCCACATTAGAGAAGAACGTTCTTCGTGTCTCACATTTTGAAAATATTATGGCACAATTGGCCAACATTTTAACTTAAAAAATATTTCTGACAATGATAGCCATTTTGTAGGCACATGTCTAGGGAGACTGTCTTCTTCAATTTCTATAAAATGAAAGTCTCAAAAAGTGCTTCTGAATGTTTTGAGAAAACTGAAAATGACAAAAATATTATGAAAGCTTAATATCACAGGCAGGAAAATCACACCCATTTTAACAGTGTTATGTACAAGGTATGAAAGATATTCAGAAGAAAATATCATTTTCTTTGGTAAGGAGGTTATAGACTGAATAGAATTTGCCAAAATTTATATTTGAACTGTCTGGTGAATATACAAATAGGTGAACAAAGTCTAATTTGTATTTGGGCAGATATTAATGATTCTTTGTTATATGTTTTCTCAAGTTGCCTTAAAATCTTCACAGATTTCAAGACTATACTTTGATAATCCATTATAAAAATCAAAGTACTTGAGAGCTGGGAGTAGGGGCATTTTTTGTTGTTGCTATGATGCTATGCATCACTTAGACTAGAAAGCATGGTCCTTGGTATGATCTGACAGAATCAGCTCTTCACTGTAAAGGGCTAATGCATCTGTTATCAAAATCTCTTTGTTGTTCACCCACAGGACAATGTGGTTACAACCTCTGATACAGGTAATGTAAATTTACTTAGTTTCATAGATCAGTTAAGGAAACCATACAGTAATTTGTTAATGTGGTATGCCCAAGTTAATTCAGTGCTGCTATTTCCAGTTAAGCATTAGTGACCTTTTGGTAGATACACACTTTTGATTGGTTTAGAAAAACTTGCCTGTCTTATCCTATACTCATTAGACTCAGTATTCAGGGACTTCCCTGGTGGTCCAGTGGTTAAGACGCTGCACTCCCAATGCTAAGGACATACTCAGTATTCATATATACTTTCACAGCTCTTGCTCCACGGTGCTTACTACCCAGTTAATTTCTATATATTGTGCAGTATGCTCTCTTAGCTTACTCATCTCCCTAATCCATTTGTATGTGTTCTTCTGTCTTAAAATACACAGCAGATTCGTCTTCTTTCTTGGTGATATTTATATCATGATGGCATTGATATTGTAATCATTCTCATTTTCCTTATAGTAACCCTTAGAGAACTTGATCCTAATAATCACAATGTTAATAGTAAACTAGACTATCTGGATAAAAAGCACAACAGTTAATCCACAGCAGTGTCAAAGATGAACTATTTTTAGTGTCACTATTGTTGGTTTTTATTTTCTTAAGTGCTGATTTATATTATAATTTCTGTCACATACTGCTCTTTCAAAAACAAAAGGAAATAACAAAATTTTAATAGAAATAATGAAGACAAAAGTGTTACTTGGTAAACAAGAAAGCAGTTGTTCAATGGTTAATATGTGTTGATTTCATAGTATAACTCAGAGTTATGGGATAATTTTTGGAGTGAATGTGTTTATTTATATATTTATTTATCGGTATTGAGTAGTGTATAGTTCACATACAATATTATATTAGTTTCAGGTGTACAATATAGTGATTCAATGTTCTTACTGATTTTACACCACAGTAATTATAATATTATTGACTATATTCCCTGTGCTGTACATTACATCCCTGTGCCTTATTTATTTCATAATTAGTAGTTTATACCTCTTAATCCCATTCACCTATTTTGCCCAGCCCCTCAGCCCTCTCCATCACAACAATTAGTTTGTTCTCTGTATCTGTGAGTCTGTTTCTGTTTTGTTATATTCATTCATCTATTTTGCATTTTAGATTCCACATATAAGTGAAAACATGCAGTATTTGTCTTTCTCAGTCTGACTTGCTTCACTCAGCATAATACCCTCCTGGTCCATTCATGTTGTCACAAATAGCAAGATTTCCTTCTTTTTTATGGCTGAGTTATATTCCATTTTGTGTATATATATATCACATCTCCTTTATCCATTCATCTATTGATAGGCATTCAGGTTGTTTCCAAATCTTGGTTAGTGTAAATAATGCTACAATAAACATTGGGGTGCATATATCTTTTTGAATTAGTGTTTTTATTTCTTTGGATAAATACCCATAAGTGGAATTGCTGGATCATATGATAGTTCTATTTAATTTTTTGAGGAGCCTCCATACTGTTTTTCATAGTGGATGTACCAATATACACTCCCACTAATAGTATACAAGGATTTCTTTTTTTTCACATCTTTGTGAGTACTTGTTATTTCTTATCTTTTGACAGGTGTGTAGTGATATTTCATTGTGGTTTTGATTTGCATTTCCTTAATTATTTGTGATGTCACATCTTTTCATGTGCCTGTTGGCCGTCTGTATGGCTTCTTTGGAAAAATGCCTATTTAGGTCCTCTGACCATTTTTTAATTAGATTATTTGATTTTTTTGCTATTGAGTTGTATAAGCAATTTGAATATTTTGGATATCAACCCTTTATCAGACATATTATTTGCAAATATCTTTTCCCATTCAGGAAGATACATTTTTGTTTTGTTTATGGTTTCCTTTGCCGTGCAAGAGCTTTTTAGTTTGATTAGGTCCCATTTGTTTATTTTCTTTCTTTCCGTAGCCTGAAGGGACAGAGTCAAAAAAACATTGCTAAGACCCATGTTAAAGAGCATACTGCCTTCATTTTCTTTTAGAAGTTTTATTGTTTCAAGTCTTACATTTAGGTCTTTAATGCATTTTGAGTATATTTTTGTATATTGTGTGGAATATGGTCTAATTTCATTCTTTTGCATGTAGCTGTCCAGTTTTCCCAGCACCACTTATTGAAGACACTGTCTTTTCCCCATTGTATATTCTTGCCTCCTTCATCTTAGATTAATTGACCATATGTGGAGGGTGTCATATCTTATGGTTAAGTCTTTAAGCCATTTTGAGTTTATTTTTGTGCATGGAGTTAGGATGTATTCTAACTTCTTTGATTTACATACAGCTTTCCTCCTTTCCCAGCACCACTTGCTGAAGAGATAGTTTTTTCCCATTTTGTATTCTTGCCTCCTTCTCGAAGATTAATTGACCGTAGGTGTGTGGGTTTATTTCTGGGCTCTCTATTCTGTTCCATTGATCTGTGTGTCTATTTCTATGCCAGTACCATACTGTTTTGAATACTATAGCTTAGAGCTTAGTAGTATACTTTGAAGTCAGGGAGTGTGATGCCTACAGCTTTGTTTTTTGGGTTTTTTTCTCAAGATTTCTTCGGCTATTTGGGATCTTTTGTGGTTCCATGCAAATTTTAGAATTATTTACCGTAGTTCTGCCACTGAAATTTTGATAGGGTTTGCATTGACTCTACAGATTTCTTTGGGTAGTATAGATACTAATACTGACACAATTAGTATTAGATACAATAATAATTCTAACAATCCATGAACACAGGATATATTTCCATTATTTTTATCATCTTCAGTTTCTTTCAGTGTCTCATAGTTTTCAGAGTATAGGTCTTTCACATCCTTGGTTAAATTTTTTCCTAGCTATTTTGTCCTTTTTGATGTGATTGTAAACAAGATTGTTTTCTTGGTTTTTATTTCTGATACTTCATTATTAGTGTACAGAAATGCAAGAGATTTCTGTAAGGTGATTTTTGTATCCTACAACTTTCCTGAATTCATATATTAGTCCTCATAGTTTTTTTGTGTGTGGAGTCTTTAGGATTTTCTATATATAGTACTAAGTCATCTACAAATTGTGACAATTTTGCTTCTCTTCTAGTTTGAATTCCTTTTCTTTCTTTTGTCTGCTTGCTGTGGTGAGGACCTCTAATAAATTCTTTGTTAAGTAGAAGTGGCAAGATTGGGCATCCTTGTCTTGTTCCTGATCCAAGAGGAAAAACTTTTACCTTTTCACCACTGAGTATGATGTTAGCTGTGGGTTTGTCATAAATAGCCTTTATTATGTTGAGGCATGTTCCCTTTATGACAACTTTAATAAGCGTTTTATCATGAATGTATGTGAATTTTGTCAAATGCTTTTCCTGTGCCTATTGAGATGATCATGAAATTTTTATCCATCCTTTTGTTAATGTGGTTTATCACGTTGATTAATTTGTGGATACTGAGCCATTCTCACATCCCTGGAATAAATCCCACTTGTTCATCTGTTCTTTTCTTCATTTAGTCTCTTCTCTTAACTACTTATTGTAGTTATTATTGATTTTATGACTTTTGTGTTTTAACCACCATACTATCTTTTTAAGTGGTTGATCCAGTGCCTTTACTACCTATTTACATTTACCAGTGAGATTTTTTTCTTCACATATTTTATTATTTCTTGGTATAGCCTTTTCTTTTTCACTTAGGGAAGACCTTTTAACATTTTTTTGTCAGGCTGGTGGAGTGGCAGTGAACTCTTTTAGTTTTTGCTTGTCTGGGAAACTCTTTCTCTCTTCTTCAATTCTGTATGA
Source organism: Balaenoptera musculus (assembly GCF_009873245.2). Lineage (NCBI taxonomy): Eukaryota > Metazoa > Chordata > Mammalia > Artiodactyla > Balaenopteridae > Balaenoptera > Balaenoptera musculus. The sequence goes on along the minus strand of NC_045787.1, from coordinate 24,060,900 downwards.
TAACCTTGCTGGGTAGAGTATCCTTGGTTGTGTAATTTTTCCTTTCAGCACTTTAAATATATCATGCCACTTCCTTCTAGACTGCAAAGTTTCTGCTGAAAAATCAGCCTATAGCTTTATAGGAGGTTCCCTTATACATGATTCTTTGTTTTTCTCTTGCTGTCTTTAAAATTTTCTCTTTATATCTAACATTTGCCATTTTATTATAATATGTCTTGGGGTGAATCTCTTTTGGGTTCATCTTGTTTGGGACTCTCTGTTTTTCCTGGACATGGGTATGTTTCCTTCCCTAGGTTAGGAAAGTTTTCAACCATTATTTTACCAAATATGTTTTCTGCTCTTTCCCTCTTCTTATTCTGGGATCCCTATAATGCAAACATTAGTACACTTGATGTTGTCTCAGAGGTCCCTTAAACTAACTGTATTTTTTAAAATTCCTTTTTCTCTTTGCTGTTTTGACTGGGTGATTTTCACTATTCTGTCTTCTAGTTCACTCATGCATTCTTCTGTATCAGCTAATCTTCTGTTGATTCCCTCTAGTGCAGTTTAATTTCGTTCATTGCATTCTTTAGCTCTGATTTTCCCTGTATTTTTGGTATGTATTTTCTAACTCTTTGATGAAGTTCTCACTTTGTTCCTCTATTCTTCCCCCCAAGTTTTGTGAGCATTTTTATGAATACTCTTTTTCAGATAAATTACTTATCTCCATTTCATTAATTTTTTTTTTCTGGGTTTCATCTTGTTCTTTTGTTTGGGACATATTCCTCTGTCTTCTTACTTTGTTTGACTTTCTCACTTTGTCTTTGTGAAATTAGGCAAAACTATTTCAAGACTGTGACAGTCTTGGAAGTATGTCCTTGTGTAGGAGCAACCCTTGCAGACTGCATGTGTCTGGTGGCTTTGGTGGGAGAGTTGGAGACAACACAAGCAGGGGCCAGGGCTTCTCACAGGGTGCACTGGGGGCTGCCATCTTGACAGAGGTGAGCTGAAGCCAGAGGGGCTAGAGCTGGATTCCATTGTGGCCCAGGGCTTCTACCAGGGTATGGTAGAGGCTACCACCTTGGTGATGGTGTGGGAGCCAGAGTGTGGCGTGGGCTTCTGCTTCTCGTGGGGCAAGCTGGTGGCTGCTTCCTTGGTGGGGTCAGCATAGAGCCAGGGTTCTAGAGCTGGAGCCTGAGGTGGGCTGGGGCTTCTCCTGGGGTACTCTGGTGGCTGCTGACTTGGAAAGGTTTTGGAGCTGAAACCAAGTGCTGGCTGGAGGTGTGCTTGGACAGTTTTGGCAGGCCAGCTAAAGTACCAGGTGCTTTTTAACCTGCTACCTCTGTGCTGGGACTCAGAGCTAGTAAGTTTGTGAATGTACCCTTTAGGAGTGGAGTCTCAGTTTCCTACAACCTTCTCGCTCTCCTGATTGTAAGCATTGTTGGCTTTCAAAACCCATTAAGACTGCAGGGCTAGGGTACCTAATGTGGGGCTTGAACACCTCCTTCGTAGTGAAGATCTCCAAGTTTGTGATATCCCCTTATTTTGGGTTGCCTGCCAGAGATGTGGGTCCTGAGTTGATCACTTCTCTTCCCTTCCTATCCATTTCAGTGTGTTTTTTTCTTTATATCCTTAGTTGCAGAAGAACTGTTCTACTAGTCTTCTATTTGTTCTCAGAGAGAGTTGTACTATATATAGTTGTAGTTTTGGTGTATTCATGGGAGGAGCTGAGCTCAGGGTCTTCCAACTCTGTCATCTTGATCTTGCTAATGGTAAACTGTTACTGTAATGATTACAACCTATGTACTTTGCACACTTAAGTCACATCATTCAGAGTGGTGTAACAATGAGTAATTCATACTTGAGACTCACAAATCATATTTAATGTCAGTGGCCAGGGTAAAAGCAGCAACCTTGGCTATGGAAGGGAGATAATCTATGCTGTATTCATTTCAAACAAAAGCATCATATTCTGTCTGTAGTATGGGTTTTGTAATTTTTCCCCAAACTTCTGCACCTATCCTCAAAAGCAAGTGTACTTTTGTGACTTTTTGTGACTAGGGAACGTTTTTCTATGATACTGAACTTTCTGTGGTAAAATCTGATTGGTCCTGGGCATAGTAGGGCAGATGGTCAACCTACCTTGATGACAACAGGAGATCAACCTTGATGCAACACTACCATTAAACTCACAGACCTTATTCGCATTTCTTGAACTGTTTTTAATTTATATCTATGTAGACAATGTTCCTTTTTACTTTCTGGTTCTAGGTCCAATCCAAGATCATGTGTGGCATTTATTTGACATGTCATTCCAGTCTTCTTTAATGTGTAACTGTTTCCAGTTCCCTTCTTCTTGTATGACCTTGACAGTTTCCAGTCAAACTTAAGCCATTCATTATTTGCAGAAATTCCATAGAACTGATACAGTGCTAGTCTAAGATGCCTCACATCAGCAGGTGCCTGCTAAGGACTTATCCTGCTAATGGTGATGGTAACCTTGATCACTTGGTCAGTTTCATGTCTTCCATTTTTTTTTTTCCTCCAGAAAGGCATTTTCCAATTTGTAATTGGTAAGCATTTCATTGGAAGCTACTCTGAATCTATGCCAGTATTCTGCTCCTCCTCAAACTTTCACTAGCCTAAGCATCCATTAATGATTCCTGTGTGAATCAACCACCACTATGCTTGCCAAATGCTGAATTTTATTTCCATCGTTTCTTCTGCAGCTGTTAGTTATCTTTTTAGTATAAGTAGATGCTTTCCCTTCTCGTGAAGCTATTTGTTTCTATTTTTATCAATATAGACACGGATAATTGTTTTAATCAATGAGTTGTATTCTGTTTACTATCATTATTTATTTAGATGCTTAAATTGTTCTAGATTTAGCATGTGAGTCCCTTCTGCATGTTGACATAGCCCCATCATTTTTTCGCACTTACTTTTTCTTGCAAAAGATTTTCCAGGCTCATCTTATTTTCCTCACTCAGCCCTGGAATTAGCCATTTCTTTCACAGACTGTATATTCTTTCAATGAAAAAAAAAGCGTTTAGAAACAAGGGTCTGAGCACTTGTGCTCACTGCTAGTGAGGTGTCACTGTTTCTATATCCTCTCAGCAGAGAGAGATTTATGAAATATATGTATACAAGTATGCCTGCACACACATATTATGTACATATGTATGTATATATATATTTACTTACCTATATATTTATTTATAATTAAAACCTTAAATCAAGTTTTTTACACCAATATTTTCAATTCAAATGCAATACCTCAGCATTTTTTTTCCAGCATGCCAACATGCCATGTTTGTAAATTGTTCTCTGACATGCAAGAAATTTTTTACTACCCTAAAGTTTTTTTTTGCTTTGCTCAGTCCCTTTTCCACCACTTTGACTCTTGACACTCCATCACCTCTGCTTAGCTGCCACCTCACTGCCACCTTCTTAGATATTAGGTCAGCCTCACCTCTCTGCATGACATCCCCACCATGACCCTTTCTTCAGCTGCCAGGAAGATGCCTGCCTCCACACAGCCTCTTCATCATCACCAGCAACTTGGTACTTGTACCTGCTCCTGTCTCAGCTTCCTGTCCTCCTGTCTCCACTTTCTCAGATTTAAGGGTTGGTACCTCCTCTGCAAAGTCACTCTGCTATCCCATAGAGACTCTTTAAAAAATTGTACACACATTTTGCATATCATCATTTACTCAGTTTATCTATACTGTTTACTTTGCTTTTGGGAGCGGAGTAATGCACTGCAGTCAGGCAGCATTTAATCAGAATTATTCAAATTTTATCTGAAATTTAGTGAATAATCTCCAGGAGGGTTTTGGTTACTATACTTTATTACTATCCGTGATATATTGAATCATTCATTTTCACTTAAGACATTCTCTCCTTTTAAATTGGAAGATTACAGGAAATTGATAGTACTAATCTCTTCAAGAGACTTATTTTATAGTTTCCTCTGGGCCTATAATCAAAGGAAAAATATTTTTCTGTTAGATACAGACCACATAAAATTAGAAACTATTTTCTGGGGGTGTCTTCTGTTCTTCTCAACACTTGGCTCATTCATAAACAGCGCAAGAAAACCAGACTTGTAAAGGATGCTCACACTGGAATTACTGGATTCAGAGAATACAGAAATCTGATATAAAAGAGGAGAGTAAAAGTTTGACAGTACAGAATTTTAATTGTTTCTTAGGAGCCTTGTGGTAGTTATTTTTGATAGTATTTTTCATAGTTATTGGCTTAAATTATTCATGTTACTTATTTTATTTTTAATTTGTGAAAGATATATTCTTTCTTGATCAGGCTTGTGAAGTGCCTATTAATTTTATTAGTTTCTTCAAAGAAAATACTTTGCCCTTGTTGATTTTTTCCTGTGTACTTTGTAATATCTCTGAATCAATGTACATGGACTATTTGTTTATGATCTGTAGTTTAGTGTGATTGATTCTTCTTCTGCATTATTTATAATATGTTGTCAATAAGCTGAAGTTGTTTCATCCCAGGCATTATAAACTTATATATTCATTTATAATATGAATTCTTATATATACAAATATATCTATTTTGTTTGAAGTAATATTCGATAAATTAAAGATATAGTGGTCATATTAGTGATGAGAATGCATTCTCTAAACAAAAAAGAAAAAGGATGATGTATAACCTCCTGAAAATTAAAAAAATTTTAGTGACTCTAAAGTGTGTTTTGTTATATAAGAAACAAAGAATGTGAATTAATGTATGTAAGTTAATAGGTATTTGAAAATAAGTATGAACATAGTGTTTGTAAATTCTGTGCACTAGTGTGTTTGTAATTGATTTGTAAATTGATCTTGATTGTAAATGTAATGTTGTAATTACTGACTATTTTACAAGAAATCCAGATTAATAAAATTAGGTACTAAGAATGACACAAGAAAACTGCCATCCTGGATTGTTGTTTCTATAAAAACACCCAAGAATAAGTTATCCATCTATATGTTGAAAAGAAAATTAAGCAGTTTTGACTGTGAATAACCTAGGTGTAAAAAGGGTTGCCTTGTAGGCTTTCTAGTAAATACTTTCAGAGTGCTTAAAAATAATTCATTTCTTAAATTCAGTAAATATATTCCTAGTGTTCACTATTGATTTAATAATAACTTATCAACATATCTTTATGGTTAAAGGTTAACATCACCAAATTCCATAGCCAAATTATGATATATTGGGAATTTAAGAAGATTTAAATATTATAAATTTATTATATTAAGTCTAATGATCAATTTTTGTCTCAATCCAAAGCAAGTGTTAATTAAATAATGTTGCATGTCATTGTGTGTTCCAACATATCAGGAAGTTAAGAGGCCCTCTTTTTCCTGTTTCATTAGAGCAATTACCTGTTTTGCTTCATTAACTTCTTCCTGTACTTTCTGTGGAAATTATCTTCTTGGCCTGGAGCTTTTGAATCAGTTCATAAAGTGATGACTCATTAAATCATCTGTCCTAAACTTTACGAATATTGAGAACATTTGCATAACCTAACTTTCTTCAGCATCTTCAGGGTCAGATTGGTATACAATCCAATCAATTTAGTGCACCTTTTTTTTTGTATAATTGAAACCAAATGAGAAGAGGCAAAGTTGAACATAAATAGAAAATTTATTAAAGCAGATAGTTTAACTGAAATTCTGAATTCATTGATACCTTATTTTTATCTTTAGAGTAATCGGCCTCATTTTCTATGTAAAGATATGGAAAACTCTGATGTGTACACTATATTTTATATATGTGTATGTATGTGTGTGTGTGTGTGTATAACACTATATCCATTATATATAATATATCCTGACGCTTTTTTATAAATCTCTAGTGGATGCTGTTGGTACCTGGCCCAGATCCTTGGGGCTTTTCTTTTCAGTAAACACTTGCTTGATTTCTAACTGCCAGGACATGCTTTTCTTGGTGTGAGGATTTCTCTGGTAGCCAGAACCTTCTTTGCTTCCATGCAACAGACTAGGAATGCAGGAGAAATAGTGAGCCCTAGAAGCAGTTGTCAACCAGTGACTGATGGGAGGCGGTCATCACCTCCTGTAATTGAGGTATCAATACCTCAGCTTTCTCACTTACTGGGTGTCATAATTCTGATGTACATGTTCTGTGTATTCCTTCAAGGTGAAACTTCTGTTATGCACAGTGGTAGCTAACTGGCTTGACAACACACAACACTTTGATGACTGTCCTTTTTCTATCCCCCTTAACTGCTCCACTACCCATGTTTCCTGGGATCATCTCTCAAATAAACTACTTGTATTTGAATCAGATCTCTGGTTCTTGTTGGGGTAAACAAAACTAAGACAGATTCATTTATTCAGCCAACAAATATTTATGTGAAAAAAATATACAAAACTTCCTTCCTCATGGGGTTTACATTCTAGTGGGAAGAGGGCAAAAATTAAAAACAAAAACTAAACATATATATATGTGTGTGTGTGTGTGTGTGTGTGTGTGTGTATATATATATATATATATATATATATATATATATATACAGACACATAATGATTATAGCAGACATTGATGAGTACCTCAGAAAATACCAAGGCAGGGAAGGAGGAGATGGAGTGCAACTTTGGTGTGCATTGCATCCTATAACAGGGTGGGCAAGGAAGCCTTAACTAAGATGGTCATTTGAACAGAGCCCTGAAGGATATGAGGTCGTGTCATGGGGAGGAATATGATCTCAGTTCTAATGGACTTAAAATTATTTCTTTATATGTTTATTTCCTTACGAGTTTTATTTAAAATATTATAGGAATGTAATATTTTTAAAAATGGAATGTAAAAATCCTCTAAAACAAGGGAAGAAGAGTCATGAAAGTCAAATATATTGCACTTTGACAGAGACATTTCGATGCCTGACTGTATCGAAATGACTCTCTCCACATGACTCCCACATTAAATACAGCTATATCTAAATGTCCTGCTCTGAATAAGATAATGTTCCTTCCCTCAAGAGACTAAATTTTAGACATGTAAACAAACTAATACAAAAATATATTATGTTCTAAAAAAAGACAGAATTTAGAGTAATAAGGAATTAATCTGTGACAGAATTTAGAGTAATAAGGAATTAATCTATGAGAGTGCAGATCAAAGAAACTTTTAGAGAGATGCTGGCACATGAATAGCATACTGAAGATCAGTCAGACAAACAAGCTAGGACATCCTGGATTCAGAGAACAATAGGTGCAGTGCTGTGAAATCATGTGGTGAATGCCTTATCTTTGTTAAGAATTGCAGGAGTATGCATTTCAACAATTATGAGATAGAAGGTGAGGCCAAAGAAAGAGGTAGTGTTCAGATCATGAAAGAACTTGGGTGCCTGGTGAAGGGGCTCCTGAATAATTTTGAGCAAGACAAATGACATCATTAGGCTTACTTTCTGACAACATTCCTCTGGCTGCAATGTGGAATGTTAGTTGGAGGGAGCAGAGAAGAGACTGAAAGCAACCTTAGGAATTTGGACGTTCAGTCGTGTTAGATTCGATGAAGAACAGAAAACAGATTCAGAACGATACATATGAGAAAACCAATGGGATTTGATTATCGGCTAGACTTGGAGAGTTGAGTGAGAGTTACCTGAGTGACAATGCAGGTGTCTAGATGGTGTTCCTGGTTGGATGGGGCACTAATCTCAAAACAGGATATGAGCTCAGAAATAGTCTATATTACTTCATAGCAAAGTATTACTTCAATCTGCCTCTGTTTATCTATCATGTTACTGTAGTATTTTGTTCCTGGATGAATGGAAATGAAAGATTGAAGTGAGCTGGATCATAATAAAATTGTTGGTACCTATTGATTAGTCTTCAGAATGAAACATTTCCACCTTCTTTCATTTTATTCTATAAATGACAAGATACATTTGGCTAGCCAATGGTTAATGTCGACTGTTAATAATTTTGCTAGCCAAAATACAAATAAAATTTTCCTCTATAAGAGGGACAAAACTAATTTTGATTGTCTAATAAGCACACTTTGCTAACGTTCCCTCCCTCATGAGAATGCTATACAGTAAGACAATACCATTTTAAAAGTGAGAAACCAAAGATCTTTTGTTCATTGTTCCATGAGTCATAAGTGGTGAGACTGGGGAATTTAAACTCTCTTGTCTTTGATGCCAAAGTCCCAGATTTCTCCACAACGGGACAACAAAATTCAAAAGTAAATGAGTAATAGTCTGCTTTTTGTATATATGATTCTAATTAGATAAGGCATCTGTATTTTTGTTTCGATAATAGATTATAATGAGCCATTGAAACTTTTCATTGAAGGCAAATTGTGATCATTTTAATCAGGAATTGTTGTGATTGAAACGAAGCTTGGGAACTCTGATACTGCCGTTATGCAAAGGTGAATTATGATTAGATTTAAAGTTGAGTGAACTCAAACAGGGACATTTACTGTAGTATTTATTTCTTTTTAAACTGGCTGCATTTGGTTTTATATTCTAAATCAAAAAAAATTTAGGAATTTTTGCTCTAAGAGAAGATGTGGGCATATTACCTTGTCTGAGAAAATGATTTAATGAAGTTACTTTTTTGTAGAAATACAAGAAATATATAATACATATATTTCATATGAGGTATGTGAAATTTATCATATGTATATGATACGCACATGCACGTATATATACACATATAATTATATATAAATTTATATATGAATGTTTGCTATTTAAAGTCATAGTAGCAAGGAGAAAATTACAAGGGCATCATTTACTAATGTTACTGAGTGGTTATTTATTTGCTCTCAAATTTGTATTGACAAAAACATAATCAGATGCCAATTATATACAAATACAATTCCATATACTCAAAACCAAAGTCCCCTTTGATGTGTGTATAAAAATACTTTAGGACTTCCCTGGTGGCTCAGTGGTTGAGAATCTGCCTGCTAATGCAGGGGACGCGGGTTCAAGCCCTGGTCTGGGAAGATCCCACATGCCGCGGAGCAACTAAGCCCGTGAGCCACAGCTACTGAGCCTGCGCGTCTGGAGCTTGTGCTCCACAACAAGAGAGGCTGCGATAGTGAGAGGCCCGCGCACCGCGATGAAGAGTGGCCCCCACTTGCCACAACTAGAGAAAGCCCTCGCACAGAAACGAAGACCTAACACAGCCAAAAATAAATAAATAAATTAAAAAAAAAAAAAGAATACTTTAACAAAAGAAAGAAATTTTTAAGCAATGATGTCAGATGTTCTTTTAGTACTGAATGATGAATTCAACACTACTAAAAGAGGTCAGTGTTAAGTTTACAACTTCTTATATGGTGTTTAATTTTTATATAGGAAAAAATGACGGAACATTTTAGAATCAGAGCAAACATTTTTGTTGAGGACAGAAGTTTTCTTAAAACGTAGACCATTTTCAAAACCACTTACATAAAAAGTGCTGCATATGGGGATTTTGGTTCCAGTATATTGATCCGTCAAGCAAATACAGGGATTACAGCAGAGTGGGATTTAGGACTTCCCTAAAAGTCCTAAGTCCTAACCACTGTGGCTCAGTGGTTAAGAATACTCCTGCCAATGCAGGGGACACGGGTTCAATCCCTGGTCCGGGAAGATCCCACCTGCTGCGGGGCAACTAACCCCGTGTGCCACAACTACTGAAGCCTGCGCGCCTGGAGCCCATGCTTCGCAGCGAGAGAAGCCACCACAATGAGAAGCCCGTGCACCACAACGAAGAGTAGCCCCCACTCGCCACAACTAGAGGAAGCCTGCATGCAGCAGTGAAGACACAACGCAGCCAAAAATAAATTTAAAAAAGAAAAAAAAAAGAAGTGGGATTTAGAAGAGAGCTGGGAATTGGTTCCTTTGTATTTTCCATCCGTAGTTCTTAGTTACCCTCCAGGGCTTCACAAAACACAGTCTGTTCAAAGCAGAAATATGATCATGCCTCATCTCTTTAAAAACCTTTAATAACTTTTAATTGTTTTATAATCTCAAATCCCAACATGCTCTCAAAATTTCCAGCATGATCTCCAGTTCATCTTGCCCTCCTCTTTACCTCTCTCATTTTATTTGAGCTACTTGGATTTTTCTGAGGTCCTCAAGTCCCACACACTCTCCTCCATCTTGGGACTGTCATACTTCACAGCTACTTCAAACTTAACTACTCTTTTTTTATTTTTTGGCCGTGCTGCGCTTGGCGTGTGGAACCTTAGTTCCCCAACCACGGATCAATCTGCGCCCCCTGCAGTGGAAGCACAGAGGCCTAACCACTGGCCCGCCAGGGAAGTTCCAAACTTAACTACTCTTTCAAGTCTCAACTTGAACATTGTTTTCTCTCTAGGAATCCTCTCCTAAACCCACAGTTTAGGCTAAAGTCTTCTGTTAAATAATCCCATCATACAGGATACTTCTCTTAAAGAGCACCTTGCACAATTGAAGTGAATGAGATATTTATTTAAAAGTAATTTTTCAATGACCATTTTCTCCATTGACATGTAGACCCCTTGAGCACAGAGGCTGCTATGTACAGACTTGTATGCCCAGTGCCTGACATTTAGCAGGAACAGAGAAGATGGCTGTAGATTAACTACTTCGTGATGGTGCTTTCCTATAAAAAGTGTTTTAAAATTTCAAGCTGTCATTAAGTGGCCCAGGAGACTTTTCTTGTCTAGACAAGCTCAATAAGGAAACAACAGAGAAACATTCTTCTTTTGACATGTGTATGCAGTCCTCTGCCATTTTGGTTCTTTCCTCACCTATTTGTTAATGTCTGTTTTTAAGAGTGGTAGAGAAGTAGGCTGATGTGCTTACATTTAAGACTAGTGGTTGTCAACCAGGGTGATTTCGCTCTTCAGGGGACATCTGGCAATGTCTGGAGAGATTTTTGCTTGTCACATGGTGGGGGGTGGGTTGGTACTGGCATCTAGAGAAGCGGATGCAGCTAAAATCCTACAATGCACAGTGAAGGCACTCAAAACAAGGAATTATCCAGCCGACATGCCAGTAGTGCAAAGGTTGAGAAACCCAGATATGGAGAATGGGACTATAAATTATTATGTCCTGGATAAAGAAAGTTTCTATAATACAGCATCAGAGTATATTACTTCAGTTAATTTATTTTGGATAGTTATATAGACATGAGTATTAGTCTTGTTTCATGATGTGTAAGTGGTTTATTTAGAGTCTAGTACAAATAGCTTTCCATACTGAGCACATATCTTGCACATTACTGGCATTTGATAAATCTTTGTTGAATTGAATTTTATTTGGCATATCATTCCAACTTGTCAAGATCATTTTGTGCCCAAGACTTGATATCTAAATTATATCTAACGTCCTAGTTTCATGTCAAGCACAAAGTTGAATTGTATGGCATCTATGCTGTTGATAGAAATAGTGAACAGGAGACCATACACTAAGATGAAATTCTGGAGATTCCATTTTGAAATATAAGCATTGTTTATATTACCATTTCATCATAGTGGTGTACTTGATCCTGTGACACCTGCTTTGTGTAAGTTTGCCATTCATTGATGGAAAAAATGTGATTACACTTTCAAGGAGATTCCACATATAGAAAGGAATATGAAAAGATGGGTAATATTTTAGAGTAATTATGAAAAAAATGGGTTAATGTTTTAAATGATTGAATTCTTCATACAGATTGCTAAAAGTGCATTATATCTTCTATAGACAAATGGACAAAGATCAAGAAAAAATTATACAAGAGAAAATTATTTTAAAATATGAGGCATTTAAAAAGTAATAGTCAACATTATTGAACACTATTTTTTAGGCACTAGGCTAAGTGCTATTCATGCACTTTCTGACTTACTGTGAAGTACGTATTATTTGTATCTATATTTGATGGGCTCATCAAGGGTAAGTAATTTGCCAAGATCCCTTAGCTATAAAGGGATATAAGAAAATATATTTAAGTTCACTAGAGGTTAAACACTTGCAAATTAAGCAACTACATGATAGATTTTGCATTACAGATTAGGGAAAATTAAAAATATAATAATATTCAATGTTGTAAATCTTGGAATAAAATATATACACACATATTGGTGGAGATGAGGTCTTTAACTCAATGGAAATCAAATTGACAGTGTTCTAAAGCATCATAAAAATGTATTTATGCTTTAACCTACAATCCTACATATAATAATTTATCTTAAACAAAAATAAATTGTAAAACCATTATTTGTATATACAAGTTTATTTATGTGTAACCTTATTATTATTTAGAATGACAAGACAGTTAATTAAATATCCAGAAGCAATTTAAATAAATTAGACAAAGACCAATTGATGAACCATTATTTTATTTTTTATTTTTTATTTTTTATTTTTTTTAATCAGTCATCAATTTTATACACATCATTGTATACATGTCAATCCCAATCGCCCAATTCAGCACACCACCATCCCCACCCCACCGCAGTTTTCCCCCCTTGGTGTCTATACGTTTGTTCTCTACATCTGTGTCTCAACTTCTGCCCTGCAACCCGGTTCATCTGTACCATTTTTCTAGGTTCCACATACATGCGTTAATATACGATATTTGTTTTTCTCTTTCTGACTTACTTCATTCTGTATGACAGTCTCTAGATCCATCCACGTCTCAACAAATGACTCAATTTCGTTCCTTTTTATGGCTGAGTAATATTCCATTGTATATATGTACCACAACTTCTTTATCCATTCGTCTGTCGATGGGCATTTAGGTTGCTTCCATAACCTGGCTATTGTAAATAGTGCTGCAATGAACATTCGGGTGCATGTGTCTTTTTGAATTACGGTTTTCTCTGGGTATATGCCCAGTAGTGGGATTGCTAGATCATATGGTAATTCTATTTTTAATTTTTTAAGGAACCTCCATATTGTTCTCCATAGTGGCTGTATCAATTTACATTCCCACCAACAGTGCAAGAGGGTTCCCTTTTCTCCACACCCTCTGCAGCATTTGTTGTTTGTAGATTTTCTGATGATGCCCATTCTAACTGGTGAGAGGTGATACCTCATTGTAGTTTTGATTTGCATTCCTCTAATAATTAGTGATGTTGAGCATCTTTTCATGTGCTTCTTGGCCATCTGTATGTCTCCTTTGGAGAAATGTCTATGCAGGTCTTCTGCCCATTTTTGGATTGGGTTGGTTTTTTTTTTAATATTGAGCTGCATGAGCTGCTTGTAAATTTTGGAGATTAATCCTTTGTCAGTTGCTTCATTTGCAAATATTTTCTCCCATTCTGAGGGTTGTCTTTTCATCTTGTTTATGGTTTCCTTTGCTGTGCAAAAGCTTTTAAGTTTCATTAGGTCCCATTTCTTTATTTTTGTTTTTATTTCCATTACTCTAGGAGGGGGATCAAAAAAGATCTTGCTGTGATGTATGTCAAAGAGTGTTCTTCCTATGTTTTCCTCTCAGAGTTTTATAGTGTCTGGTCTTACATATACGTCTCGAATCCATTTTGAGTTTATTTTTGTGTATGGTGTTAGGGAGTATTCTAATTTCATTCTTTTACATGTAGCTGTCCAGTTTTCCCAGCACCACTTATTGAAGAGACTGTCTTTTCTCCATTGTATATCTTTGCCTCCTTTGTCATAGATTAGTTGACCATAGTTGCATGGGTTTATCTCTGGGCTTTCTATCTTGTTGCATTGATCTATGTTTCTGTTTTTGTGCCAGTACCATATTGTCTTGATTACTGTAGCTTTGTAGTATAGTCTGAAGTCAGGGAGTCTGATTCCTCCAGCTCCGTTTTTTCCCCTCAAACTGCTTTGGCTATTTGGGGTCTTTTGTGTCTCCATACAAATTTTAAGATGATTTGTTCTAGTTCCGTAAAAAATGCCATTGGTAATTTTATAAGGATTGCATTGAATCTGTAGATTGCTTTGGGTAGTAGAGTCATTTTCAAAATATTGATTCTTCCAATCCAAGAACATGGTATATCTCTCCATCTGTTGGTATCATCTTTAATTTCTTTCATCAGTGTCTTATAGTTTTCTGCATACAGGTCTTTTGTCTCCTTAGGTAGGTTTATTCCTAGGTATTTTATTCTTTTTGTTGCAATGGTAAACGGGAGTGTTTCCTTAATTTCTCTTTCAGATTTTTCATCATTAGTGTATAGGAATGCAAGAGATTTCTGTGCATTAATTTTGTATCCTGCATCTTTACCAAATTCATTGATTAGCTCTAGTAGTTTTCTGGTGGCATTTTTAGGATTCTCTATGTATAGTGTCATGTCATCTGCAAACAGTGACAGTTTTACTTCTTCTTTTCCAATTTGTATTCCTTTTATTTCTTTTTCTTCTATGATTGCTGTGGCTAGGACTTCCAAAACTATGTTGAATAATAGTGGTGAGAGTGGACATCCTTGTCTCGTTCCTGATCTTAGAGGAAATGCTTTCAGTTTTTCACCGTTGAGAATGATGTTTGCTGTGGGTTTGTCGTATATGGCCTTTATTATGTTGAGGTAAGTTCCCTCTATGCCCACTTTCTGTAGAGTTTTTATCATAAATGGGTGTTGAATTTTGTCAAAGGCTTTTGCTGCATCTATTGAGATGATCATATGGTTTCTATTCTTCAATTTGTTAATATGGTATATCACATTGATTGATTTGCGTATATTGAAGAATCCTTGCATCCCTGGGATAAATCCCACTTGATCGTGGTGTATGATCCTTTTAATGTGTTGTTGGATTCTGTTTGCTAGTATTTTGTTGAGGATTTTTGCATCTATATTCATCAGTGATATTGGTCTGTAATTTTCTTTTTTTGTAGTGTCTTTGTCTGGTTTTGGTATCAGGGTGATGGTGGCCTCATAGAATGAGTTTGGGAGTGTTCCTTCCTCTGCAATTTTTTGGAAGAGTTTGAGAAGGATGGGTGTTAGCTCTTCTCTAAATGTTTGATAGAATTCACCTGTGAAGCCATCCGGTCCTGGACTTTTGTTTGTTGGAAGATTTTTAATCACAGTTTCAATTTCATTACTTGTGATTGGTCTGTTCATATTTTCTGTTTCTTCCTGGTTCAGTCTTGGAAGGTTATACCTTTCTAAGAATTTGTGCATTTCTTCCAGGTTGTCCATTTTATTGGCATAGAGTTGCTTGTAGTAGTCTCTTAGGATGCTTTGTATTTCTGCGGTGTCTGTTGTAACTTCTCCTTTTTCATTTCTAATTTTATTGATTTGAGTCCTCTCCCTCTTTTTCTTGATGAGTCTGGCTAATGGCTTATCAATTTTGTTTATCTTCTCAAAGAACCAGCTTTTAGTTTTATTGATCTTTGCTATTGTTTTCTTTGTTTCTATTTCATTTATTTCCGCTCTGATCTTTATGATTTCTTTCCTTCTGCTAACTTTGGGTTTTGTTTGTTCTTCTTTCTCTAGTTCCTTTAGGTGTAAGATTAGATTGTTTACTTGAGATTTTTCTTGTTTCTTTAGGTAGGCTTGTATAGCTATAAACTTCCCTCTTAGAACTGCTTTTGCTGCATCCCATAGGTTTTGGATTGTCATGTTTTCATTGTCATTTGTCTCTAGGTATTTTTTGATTTCCTCTCTGATTTCTTCAGTGATCTCTTGGTTATTTAGTAACGTATTGTTTAGCCTCCATGTGTTTGTGCTTTTCACTTTTTTTCCCCTGTAATTGATTTCTAATCTCATAGCGTTGTGGTCAGAAAAGATGCTTGATGTGATTTCAATTTTCTTAAATTTACTGAGGCTTGATTTGTGACCCAAGATGTGATCTATCCTGGAGAACGTTCCATGCGCACTTGAGTAGAAAGTGTAATCTGCTGTTTTTGGATGGAATGTCCTATGAATATCAATTAAATCTATCTGGTCTATTGTGTCATTTAAAGCTTCTGTTTCCTTATTTATTTTCATTTTGGAAGATCTGTCCATTGGTGTAAGTGAGGTGTTAAAATCCCCCACTATTATTGTGTTACTGTCAATTTCCTCTTTTATAGCTGTTAGCAATTGCCTTATGTATTGAGGTGCTCCTATGTTGGGTGCATATATATTTATAATTGTTATATCTTCTTCTTGGATTCATCCCTTGATCATTATGTAGTGTCCTTCCTTGTCTCTTGTAACATTCTTTATTTTAAAGTCTGTTTTATCTGAAATGAGTATAGTTACTCCAGCTTTCTTTTGATTTCCATTTGCATGGAAGATCTTTTTCCATCCCCTCACTTTCAGTCTGTATGTGTTCCTAGGTCTAAAGTGGGTCTCTTATAGACAGCATATAGATGGGTCCTGTTTTTGTATCCATTCAGCAAGCCTGTGTCTTTGGTTGGAGCATTTAATCCATTCACGTTTAAGGTAATTATCAATATGTATGTTCCTATGACCATTTTCTTAATTGTTTTGGGTTTGTTTTTGTAGGTCCTTTTCTTCTCTTGTGTTTCCCACAAGAAAGAGAAGTTCCTTTAGCATTTGTTGTAGAGCTGGTTTGGTGGTGCTGAATTCTCTTAGCTTTTGCTTATCTGTAAAGCTTTTGATTTCTCCATCAAATCTGAATGAGATCCTTGCCGGGTAGAGTAATCTTGGTTGTAGGTTCTTCCCTTTCATCACTTTAAATACATCATGCCACTCCCTTCTGGCTTGTAGAGTTTCTGCTGAGAATTCAGCTGTTAACCTTATGGGAATTCCCTTGTATGTTATTTGTCATTTTTCCCTTGCTGCTTTCAATAATTTTTCTTTGTCTTTAATTTTTACTAATTTGATTACTATGTGTCTCGGCATGTTTCTCCTTGGGTTTATCCTGTATGGGACTCTCTGCGCTTCCTGGACTTGGGTGGCTATTTCCTTTCCCATGTTAGGGAAGTTTTTGACTATAATCTCTTCAAATATTTTCTCTGGTCCTTTCTCTCTCTCTTCTCCTTCTGGGACCCCTATAATGCGAATGTTGTTGCGTTTAATGTTGTCCCAGAGGTCTCTTAGGCTGTCTTCATTTCTTTTCATTCTTTTTTCTTTAGTCTGTTCCGCAGCAGTGAACTCCACCATTCTGTCTTCCAGGTCACTTATCCATTCTTCTGCCTCAGTTATTCTGCTATTGATTCCTTCTAGTGTAGTTTTCATTTCAGTTATTGTATTGTTCATCTCTGTTTGTTTGTTCTTTAATTCTTCTAGGTCTTTGTTAAACATTTCTTGAATATTCTCGATCTTTGCCTCCATTCTTATTCCGAGGTCCTGGATCATCTTCACTATCATTTTTCTGAATTCTTTTTCTGGAAGGTTGCCTATCTCCACTTCATTTAGTTGTTTTTCTGGGGTTTTATCTTGTTCCTTCATCTGGTATATAGCCCTCTGCCTTTTCATTTTGCCTATCTTTTTGTGAATGTGGTTTTTGTTCCACAGGCTGCAGGATTGTAGTTTTTCTTGCTTGTGCTGTCTGCCCTCTGGTGGTTGAGGCTATCTAAGAGGCTTGATGGGAGGCTCTGGTGGTGGGTAGAGCTGACTGTTGCTGTGCTGGTCAGAGCTCAGTAAAACTTTAATCCACTTGACTGTTGATGGGTGGAGCTGGGTTCCCTCCCTATTGATTGTTTTGCCTGAGGCAACCCAACACTGGAGCCTACCTTGGCTCTTTGGTGGGGCTAATGATAGAATCTGGGAGGGCTCACACCAAGGAGTACTTCCCAGAACTTCTGCTGCCAGTGTCCTTGTCCCCACGGTGAAACAGAGCCACCCCCCGCCTCTGCAGGCGACCTTCCAACACTAGCAGGTAGGTCTGATTCAGTCTCCCCGGGGGTCACTGCTCCTTCCCCTGGATCCCAATGTGCACACTGTTTTGTGTGCGCCCTCCAAGAGTGGGGTCTCTGTTTCCCCCAGTCCTGTCGAAGTCCTGCAGTCAATTCCCACTAGGCTTCAAAGTCTGATTCTCTATGAATTCCTCCTCCCGTTTCTGGGCCCCCAGGTTGGGAAGCCTGACGTGGGGCTCAGAACCTTCACTCCAGTGGGTAGACTTCTGTGGTATAAGTGTTTGCCAGTCTGTGAGTCACCCACCCAGCAGTTATGGGATTTGATTTTACTCTGATTGCACCCCTCCTACCGTCTCATTGTGGCTTCTCCTTTGTCTTTGGATGTGGGGTATCTTTTTTGGTGAGTTCCAGTGTCTTCCTGTTGATGATTGTCCAGCAGCTAGTTGTGATTCTGGTGTTCTTGCAAGAGGGAGTGAGAGCACGACCTTCTACTCTGCCATCTTGGTTAATCTCCCTCCATTATATATATTATTAGGGACTATTTTAATTTTGAAGAATAACAACCTAGAAACATTTTCTTGATATAATTCTAAGCAAAGAAAGATGCAAGGTAAACTGATTGTTACTTTATCAAAATATGCCTACCTATGACAAAAATCTAGAGAGGAATATGTGATAAAAATAGCTCTGTAATGTGATGGCAGTATAATTAAATCAATGGAAACAAAGTTAATACTGTAAATATATGCTGCTCAATTTCTATGAATACCAAAAATAAATTAATTAAAGTAATTCACTTTTAGGCTATATTGTAGAATCTATCATCCATCCAGAAGAGAAGAATTAAGTGATGCTCCTCATATCAGGGTTTCTCAACCTCTGAACTATTGATAGTTTGGGCTCCATGACTCTTTGTGTGGGGGAACCACCCTGTGTATTGTAAGGTGTTTAGAAGCAGCTCTGGCCTCTATATGACTAGAAACCATTACATCACTCCCTCACCCCCTATCCTCCATTATAACAACCAAAAACCTGTGAACTATAATTTTGTTAGAAGATCATTTGGAAGACTGGCCACAAGCATTCCTCTGTATACCTCAATGCATTTGTAATGTGACTTCATACCTCCTTTCAAGTGGATTCTACTTTTCTACTCCCTTAATCTGGCCTGGCTTTGTGACTGATTTCAGCCTGTGCAGTGAGCTGGTAGTAATGGGTCTCAGTTCCAAGCCCAGGTCTTGTGAGGCTATACACTCTTCCACTTGATTTTTTTGCACCCCTGGCTCTCAGCTAAATAAACCCAAACTAGGGGCTTAGAGGAAGAAAGACAACATAGATCAGAGTACAGTTAACCAGATGTCCCAACTGAGTTTCCAAGTATGTCTGAGAGACCCCAGCTAGCATAGCAAAAGACAACTCACAGGCTAACCACAAATGTACCTGAGATCCCACTCTGGAGCAGAACATCCCTGCTGAGCTTAAATTCCCATACCACGGAATAGTGAGCCAAATATATAGTTGTTTTAAGTAACTAAATGTTTGTATCCTTTGTTATGTAGCAATAGTTTACCAATATATTTTGTGACAATAAACTGTATACCTTCTGGAAAATTTGTGTTAATGCCATACCTCAGCAAAATGAAGTTCTGTATCCTACAGTTTACCTTTTCCCCACGATTGATCACTAATACTTCTAGTATTATATACCTGGGTTTTCTACAGGATGTTTAAATTCCAATCAAGTAGTAGAAACAATCACATCTTGTGGATTTTGACCACATAAGTAGCTAGATTTTTACTCTAAGATATAATTTATTTTTACTTGATTAGAGCCAATTAGGCTTATTCAATTTATTTCACACTTTTTTCGATTAATTTGTGTTTTATGGGAGTAATGAAGTTGCAAGGGAAGACAACAAAACGACTTTAAGATATAAATATTTGTGAGAAGTAGGTTGAAACTGCTGGGATATTTTGTGAAAATAATTAGGTTTGAAGATTAATGAAGTAAAAATTATTGTAATTGTATTCTAGCAGTAGGACACTGCTGATGCTAAGATTGTACTGAAATCTTTGTGTTGTATAAACTTTCCACTTCTTCTTAGAAACCTATATGATAAGTATTCCAATGAAGGCTTTTTTTTTTTTTTTTTTTTTTTTAAATTAATTTAT
Source organism: Balaenoptera musculus (assembly GCF_009873245.2). Taxonomy (NCBI): domain Eukaryota; kingdom Metazoa; phylum Chordata; class Mammalia; order Artiodactyla; family Balaenopteridae; genus Balaenoptera; species Balaenoptera musculus. The sequence goes on along the minus strand of NC_045787.1, from coordinate 24,041,041 downwards.
TTATTTATGGCTGTGTTGGGTCTTCGTTTCTGTGCGAGGGCTTTCTCTAGTTGCGGCAAGTGGGGGCCACTCTTCATCGCGGTGCGTGGGCCTCTCACTATCACGGTCTCTCTTGTTGCGGAGCACAGGCTCCAGACGCACAGGCTCAGCAATTGTGGCTCACGGGCCCAGTTGCTCTGCGGCATGTGGGATCTTCCCAGACCAGGGCTCGAACCCGTGTCCCCTGCATTAGCAGGCAGATTCTCAACCACTGCGCCACCAGGGAAGCCCAGCTTTTTTTTTTTTTAATAAGATATGTGAGGTACATCCTTAACTTTTTTTTTTTAATTATTTATTTATTTTATTTATGGCTGTGTTGGGTCTTCATTTCTCTGCGAGGGCTTTCTCTAGTTGTGGCAAGCGGGGGCCACTCTTCATCGCGGTGCACGGGCCTCTCACTATCGTGGCCTCTCTTGTTGCGGAGCACAGGCTCCAGACGCGCAGGCTCAGTAATTGTGGCTCACGGGCCCAGTTGCTCCGCGGCATGTGGGATCCTCCCAGACCAGGGCTCGAACCCGTGTCCCCTGCATTGGCAGGCAGACTCTCAACCACTGTGCCACCAGGGAAGCCCCCCAATGAAGGCTTTTTAAAAAAATTTCTCATCTCAGGTTGTAGTGCTAACAATAATTTAATATGAGATCTTATTCTGTTTTGGCAATTGCTGCTATGTTTTGTTTAAAGTTTTTTTGAGGACATATTGAGCAACCTTACAGATATGGAAATACAAAAATATTTCTAGATTTTTGAATCAGATGTTGTTAAAACTTTTTATACTGACATTTTTCAAATTTCTAAATTTCTTACAGTTTTCTTATTTGAAATTTAGACATTGTGATAAACTAATGGCAAAAGTGGCCCCAATTTTTCCCCTTAACCTATATATGGTCCTTGCAATGTGACGTTATAGCTTCCTCTATCAAGAAGTGCAGTTTATTTTCCCACTCTGAATCTGAACTGACCTGTAACTTACTTTGGCCATTAGAACACTGTAGCAGAAATGGTGCACCAAGGTCTGATACTACACCTTGAAACAGTGCTTTTTCTCACTGTCCTGGACTCCTCCCTTTACATGAAAATGAGTCTGACCAAGACCACTGGAGGAGGGGAGAACACATGAAACAAAGCCATTGAATCACCCATGTGAGGCCAGGCTAGACCAGCCTGCCCCCATCCGACCTGCTGGCTGATTGCAGATGCATGAGCAAACCCAGATGAGATCAGCCTCACCCAGAGCAGATAAACAGAACCATCCAGCTGACCTATAGTCTCATGGGAAATAATGAATCTTCGCTTTTTAAGCCACTATGTTTTGGAGTGGTTTGTTACACAGCAATGACAAACTATATTATGTAAAATCATTTCCACAGTTTTCTTTATCTCATATGTGAGGCTTAAGTGGCATTATTTGTATGAAAAAACAAGCACATATTTTTGACCAATAATAGTTTATGTAATAGCCAATATAATTTTATATAATAATGCCATAAATCATTTTATAAATTAACTGTATTGCATTTTCTAAATAAACAAATTCTATAAATTATTTTAAACATATGATATATATCTAGTTTATCTGAGTATTAATTTTACTGATTATTTAAAATTAACAATACTAAATGGAAACATTAAAATTTTTTCTGCATGTGCTTGAAAGCATTGTTTCCCAAATTGTGTTTTGAATTTGAGAAAACGTTGTTATAAAATTATTTTAAAATAGAAAAATCCGTTAAAATGTTCTTTTAAAAAACTTAAAAAAAATTTGATTGGGTAATAAGTATATAGACATTTCTCAGTTAAATATGAAGCAAAGACAAGTTAAAGAAAACAAACTGTCCAGATTTCAATGTTTCAAGATTTCCTTTTTAAAAAATCAGATGTCCATCGAGAGATGAATGGAAAAAGATGTGGCACATATATATAATGGAGTATTACTCAGCCATAAAAAGAAACAAAAATTGAGTTATTTGTAGTGAGGTGGATGGACCTAGAGTCTGTCATACAGAGTGAAGTAAGTCAGAAAGAGAAAAACAAATACCATATGCTAACACATATATATGTAATCTAAAAAAAAAAATGGTTCTGAAGAACCTAGGGGCAGGACAGGCATAAAGACGCAGATGTAGAGAATGGACTTGAGGGCACGGGGAGGGGGAAGGGTAAGGTGGGACGAAGTGAGAGAGTGGCATGGACATATATACACTACCAAATGTAACATAGGTAGTGGGAAGCAGCCTCATAGCACAGGGAGATCAGCTCGGTACTTTGTGACCACCTAGAGGGGTGGGATAGGGAGGGTGGGAGGGAGACGCAAGAGGGAGGAGATATGGGGATGTATGTATACGTATAGCTGATTCACTTTGTTATACAGCAGAAACTAACACACCATTGTAAAGCAATTGTACTCCAATAAAGATGTTAAAAAAATAAAACATAAAAAAGTCAGATGTATAAATATTTAATTATTTAAATCATTTATTGAAAATAAAAATAGGGGAAGATAATAGACCCTCAACAATGAATTTGCAAGTCATTCTTGTTACTTGAATGGAATAATCGCGAACAGTTTAAGCCATTGCTAAATGACAGCAGATTCTCTGTAATAGGACATGTTTACTCTGTTCTTATAAGGACAGGTGTTACTGTAATTTTCACCCCTGAAAAGGCACATGTTGGAAAATAACATTTACAGTGAGTTCATTGACTTGGCTCAGGAATTGTCTTATACTTGTACCGACGGCTGCTGGAAAAAGCCAGCAATATGTTCTGACCTGGTGTTTGTTAACTTTTGCAGGTACTCTTCTTTCCAGGGGCTTCTATAAACCCCTGGCTTTCATTCTTTTACCCTTGTTTGAGCTGACATTGTCATTCATGACTGCACAGGACTATAAATGATGATCTAAGGTCACTTATCTAATTACTTGGCATCCTGCACTAAAGTTTAATCTTCCTGGGTCAATATCAGCTCTCAGCCTGGTGTTCAACAAACAAGCCTAGGTATGTGTATGGATATATCTACAGGGGGCAAGAGTACAGCTTGTCTTTTCTTTACTGAGGCATTACTGACATATAAAAAATTGTACATATTTAATATATACATCTTGATGAATTTGAAGATAAGTATACACTCATGAAACTCTCACCATAAATAATGTATAAACTTAACCATCCCCTCTAAAAATTCCCTCTCTCCCTCTTTTATTTGTGGTATGAACATTTAACATAAGATCTACCCTCTTAACCAATTTTAAGTATACAGTATTGTTAATTATATGCTCTATGCTGTACATTAGATCTCTAGGACTTATTCATCCTGTATAACTGAAACTGTGTACCCAACATCTCCTTGATTCCCCCTTCTCTGAGTCCCTGGTAACCATTCTTCTGCTGTCTATTTCTATGAGCTTGACTATTTTAGATTTCTACTGTAAGTGAGATCATGCAGCATTTGTTCTTTTGTGTTTGTCTTGTTCACTTAGCATAATGTTCTCCAAATTCCTATGTTATAGGAAATGGCAAAATTTCCTTCTTTTCTTTTTATTGCAGTATAATTGCTTTACAATGTTGTGTTAGTTTCTGCTGTACAATGAAGTGAATCCGCTATATGTATACCTATATCCCCTCCCTCTTGGACGAACCTCCCACCTTCCGCATCCCACCCATCTAGGTTGTAGCAGAGCACCGAGCTGAGCTCCCTGTGCTATACAGTGGGTTCCCACTAGCTATCTGTTTTACACATGGTAGTGTATTTATGTCAAACCTAATCTCCCAATTCATCCCACTCTCCCCTTCCCACCCTGTGTCCACAAGTCCGTTCTCTATGTCTGTGTCTCTATTCCTGCCCTACAAATAGGTTCATCTGTACCATTTTCCAAGATTCCACATATATGCGTTATTATATTTGGTTTTCTCTTTCTGGTTTACTTCACTCTGTATGACACACTCTAGGCCCATCCACATCTCTACAAATGACCCAGTTTTTTTCCATTTTATGGCTGAGTACTATTCCATTGTATATATATACCACATCTTCTTTATCCATTCATCTATTGTTGGACATTTAGGTTGCTTCCATGTCCTGGCTATAGTAAACAGTGCTGCAGTGAACAATGGGGTACATGTGTCCTTTGGAATTATGGCTTTCTCAGGGTATATGCCCAGTAGTGGGATTGCTGGGTCATATGCTGGTTCTATTTTTAGATTTTTAAGGAACCTTCATACTGTTCTCCGTAGTGGCTGTATCAATTTACATTCCCACCAACAGTGCAAGAGGGTCCCCTTTTCTCCACACCACCTCCCGCATTTATCATTTGTAGATTTTCTGATGATGGCCATTCTGACCGGTGTGAGGTGATACCTCATGGTAGTTTTGGTTTGCATTTCTCTAATAATTAGCGATGTTGAGCATCTTTTCATGTGCCTCTTGGCCATCTGTATGTCTTCTTTGGAGAAATGTCTATTTAGGTCTTCTGCCCATTTTTGGATTGGGTTGTTTGTTTTTTTCATATTGAACTCCATGGGCTGCTTGTATATTTTGGAGATTAGTCCTTTGTCCGTTGCTTCATTTGTAAATATTTTCTCCCATTCTGAGGGTTGTCTTTTTGTCTTGTTTATGGTTTCCTTTGCTGTGCAAAAGCTTTTAAGTTTCATTAGGTCCCATTTGTTTATTTTTGTTTTTACTTTCATTACTCTAGAAGGTGGGTCAAGAAAGATCTTGCTGTGGTTTATGTCAAAGAGTGTTTTTCCTATGTTTTCCTCTAAGAGTTTTATAGTGTCTCGTCTTACATTTAGGTCTTTAATCCAATTTGAGTTTATTTTTGTGTATGGTGTTAGGTAGTGTTCTAATTTCAACCTTTTACATATAGTTGTCCAGTTTTCCCAGCACCATTTATTGAAGAGACTGTCTTTTCTCTATTATATGTTCTTACCTCCTTTGTCATAAATTAGGTGACCATATATGCGTGGGTTTATCTCTGGGCTTTCTATCCTGTACCATTGATCTATATTTCTTTTTTTGTGCCAGTACCATACTGTCTTGATTACTGTAGCTTTGTAGTATAGTCTGAAGTCAGGGAGTCTGATTCCTCCAGCTCCGTTTTTCTTTCTCAAGATTGCTTTGGCTGTTAGGGGTCTTTTGTGTTTCCATACGAACTGTAAAATTTTTAGTTCTAATTCTGTGAAGAATGCCATTGATAGTTTGATAGGGATTACATTGAATCTGTAGATTGCTTTGGGTAGTATAGTCATTTTCACTATACATTTTGAGTGGTATCGTCATTGATTCTTCAAATCCAAAAACATGGTATATTTCTCCACTGTTTATGTCATCTTTGATTTCTTTCATCAGCATTTTATAGTTTTCTGAGTACAAGTCTTTTGCCTCTTTAGGTAGGCTTATTCCTAGGTATTTTATTCTTTTTGTTGCGGGGGTAAATGGGATTGTTTCCTTAGTTTCTCTTTCTGATTTTTCATTGTTAGTGTATAGGAATGCAAGAGATTTCTGTGCATTAATTTTGTATCCTGCAACCTTACCAAATTCATTGATTAGTTCTAGTAGTTTTCTGGTGGCATGTTTAGGATTCTCTATGTATAGTGTCATGTCATCTGCAAACAGTGACAGTTTTACTTCTTCTTTTCCAATTTGTATTCCTTTTATTTCTTTTTCTTGTCTGATTGTCGTGGCTAGGACTTCCAAAACTATGTTGAATAAGCATGACGAGAGTGGACATCCTTGTCTTTTTCCTGATCTTAGTGGAAATGCTTTCAGTTTTTCACTATTGAGAACGATGTTTGCTGTGGGTTTGTCATGTATGGCCTTTATTGGGTTGAGGTAGTTTCCCTCTATGCCCATGTACTGGAGAGTTTTTATCATAAATGGGTTTTGTGTTTTCTGAAAAGCTTTTTCTGCATCTATTGAGATGATCATATGGTTTTTATTCATTAATTTGTTAATATGATGAATTACATGGATTTATTTGTGTATATTGAAGAATCCTTGCATTCTTGGCACAAATCCCACTTGATCATGGTGTATGATCCTTTTCATGTGCTGTTGGATTCTGTTTGCTAGTATTTTGTTAAGGATTTTGGCATCTATGTTCATCAGTGATGTTAGTCTGTAATTTTCTTTTTTTGTGATATCTTTGCCTGGTTTTGGTATCAGGGTGATGGTGGCCTCGTAGAACGAATTTGGGAGTATTCCTCCCTCTGCAATTTTTTGGAAGAGTTTGAGAAGGATAGGTCTTAGCTCTCCTCTAAATGTTTGATAGAATTCGCCTGTAAAGCCATCTGGTCCTGGACTTTTGTTTGTTGGAAGATTTTAAATTACAGTTTCAATTTCATTATATTTGATAGGTCTGTTTATGTTTTCTGATTCTTCCTGGTTCAGTCTTGGAAAATTGTACCTTTCCAAGAAAGGTACAAAATTTTGTAAAATTTTCTTCGTGGTTGTCCATTTTATTAGCATATAGTTGTTTGTAGTAGTCCCTTATAATCCTTTGTATTTCTGCGGTGTCAGTTGTGATTTCCCCTTTTTCATTTCTAATTTTATTGATTTGCATCCTTTCCCTTTTTTTCTTGATGAGTCTGGCTAAAGGTTTATCAATTTTGTTTATCCTATCAAAGAACCAAATTTTATTGATATTTGCTATTGTTTTCTTCATTTCTATTTCCTTTATTTCTGCTCTGGTCTTTATGATTTCTTTCCTTCTATTGACTTTGGGTTTTCTTTGACCTTCTTTCTCTAGTTGCTTTAGTTGTAAGGTTAGATTGTTTATTGGAGATTTTTCTTGTTTCTTGAGGTGAGATTGAATTGCTATGAACTTCCCTCTTAGGACTGCTTTTGCTGCATCCCATAAGTTTTGGGTCATTGTGTTTTTGTTGTCATTTGTTTCTATGTATTTTTTAATTTCTTCTTTGATTTCTTCAGTGATCTCTTGGTTATTTAGTAGCGCACTGTTCAGCCTCCATGTATTTGTGTTTTTTACAGTCTTTCTTCTGTAACTGATTTCTAATATCATAGCATTATGGTCAGAAAAGATGCTTGTTACGATTTCAATTTTCTTCAATTTTCCAAGGCTTGATTTGCGACCAAATATGTGATCTATCCTGGAGAATGTTCCATGTGCAGTTTAGAAGAAAATGTATTCTGCCACTTTTGGGTGGAATGTCCTATAAATGTCAATTAAATCTATCTGGTCTATTGTGTCATTTAAAGCTTGTGTTTTCTTATTTGTTTTCTGTTTGGATGATCCGTCCATTGGTGTCAGTGGGTTGTTAAAGTCCCCTACTATTACTGTGTTACTGTTGTTTTCCCCTTTCATGGTTGTTAGCATTTGCCTTATGTATTGAGGTGCTCCTATGTTGAGTGTATAAATATTTTTCCTTTTTTTTTTTTTTTTTGGACTTTAAATATATTTATTTATTTATTTATTTTGGCTGTGTTGGGTCTTCGTTTCTGTGCGAGGGCTTTCTCCAGTTGCGGCGAGCGGGGGCCACTCTTTATCGTGGTGCGCGGGCCTCTCACTGTCGCGGCCTCTCCCATTGCAGAGCACAGGCTCCAGACGCGCAGGCTCAGTAGTTGTGGCTCACGGGTCTAGCCACTCCGCGGCATGTGGGATCTTCCCGGACCGGGACACGAACCCGTGTCCCCTGCATTGGCAGGTGGACTCCCAACCACTGCGCCACCAGGGAAGCCTAAATATTTTTAATTGTTATATCTTCTTCTTGGATTGATCCCTTGATCATTATGTAGTGTCCGTCCTTACCTCTTGTAACAGTTTTTATTTTAAAGTCTATTTTATCTGATACTAGCATTGCTACTCCAGCTTTCTTTTGATTTCCATTTGCATGGAATATCTTTTTCATCCCTTAGCTTTCAGTCTGTATGTTTCCCTAGGTCTGAAGTGGGTCTCTTGTAGACAGCATATATATGGATTTTATTTTTGTATCCTTTCAGTGAGTCTGTGTCTTTTAGTTGGAACATTTAATCCACTTATGTTCAAGGTTATTATCGATATGTATGTTCCTATTACCATTTTCTTAATTGTTTTGGGTTTGTTTTTATGGGTCTTTTTCTTCTCTTGTGTTTCCCGCCTCGAGAAGTTCCTTTAGCATTTGTTGTAAAGCTGGTTTGGTAGTGCTGAATTCTGTTAGCTTTTGCTTGTCGCCTGTAAAGCTTTTGATTTCTCCCTCAAATATGAATGAGATCCTTGCTGGGTAGAGTAATCTTGGTTGTAGGTTTTTCTCTTTCATCACTTTAAGTATATCCTGCCACTCCCTTCTGGCCTGCAGAGTTTCTGCTGAAAAATCAGCTGATAAACTTATGGGGATTCCTTTGTATGTTATTTTTTGCTTTTCCACGCTGCTTTTAATATTTTTACTTTGAATTTAATTTTTGTTAGTTTGATTCATATATGTCTTTGTGTGTTTCTTCTGGGATTTATCCTGTATGGGACTCTCTGCACTTTCTGTACTTGTGTGACTCTTTCCTTTCCCATGTTAGGCAAGTCTTCCACTATAAACTCTTCGAATATTTTCTCAGACCCTTCCTTTTTCTCTCCTTCTTCTGGGACCCCTATAATTCAAATGTTGGTGTGTTTAGTATTGTCCCAGAGGTCTCTGAGAATGTCTTCAATTCTTTTCATTCTTATTTTTTATTCTAGTCCTCAGGAGTTATTTCCACCATTCTGTCTTCCAGCTCACTTATTAGTTATTCTGCCTCAGTTATTCTGTTATTGATTCCTTCTAGTGTACTTTTCATTTCAGTTATTGTGTTGTTCATCTCTTTTTTTTGTTTTTTAGTTCTTTTAGGTCTTTGTTAAACATTTCTTGTATTTTCTCGATCCTGTCTTACTGGTTGTTTGGCCTGAGGCTTCCAGCACTGGAGTTTGTAAGCTGTTGGGTAGAGCTGGGTCTTGGTGCTGAGATGAGGACCTCTGGGAGACCTCACTCCGATGAATATTTCTTAGGGTCTGAGGTTCTCTGTTAGTGGTTTGGACCTGGGGCTTCCACCTCAAGAGCTCAGGCCTGACCCCCGGCTCATGAACCAAGATCCTGCAAGCTGCATGGGGTGGCAAAAAAAAATAAAGAAAGAAAGAGAAAAAGGAGCAGAACCATAACAAAGAGTAAAAAATAAAATAAGATTCAAAAACTAACAGATACATTAGAAAAATAAATAAATAAAAATATAGATGAAACAACAACCGGAAGGTAAAACAGAACTACAATAGCAAAAAAGAGGAGGAGAAAAAAAACAGCCAGCAAAGGCCTTTGCTGTGGGGGGTGGGGCTTAGGTGGGTGCGGGGTTTAGGCAGTGGGTGGACCTATGCTTAGGACCCATGGGGCCGAAAAAGGCCCTGGGGGTGTGGGGGGTGGGGCTTTGGCTCAACACAGCAGGAGGGGCCCAGGAGTGCCTCTGGCCTTGGAGGGTGGAGAACCAGGTCCAGGACCCCAGCAGGCTCCCTGGGCCCAAGTGGGCAGGGGAAACACTAGGTGTGTTCCTACTGATCCTCCGATCCCAGAGGGTCCCTCCCTGTTGGCCTCTCTTCTTCTTCCCCCTTCCCTCCTATGCCCCATGTGGCCTGGAGGGGCCCCAGAGAATGGAGGATGAGGCCCGGGAGCCCAGCAGGCTTCCCGGGGCCTGACTGGGCAGGGGAAACACTAGGTGCACTCCTCCCTGATCCTCTGAGAGTCCCTCTAAGCATCGGAACCCCTCCCCTCTCCCAGCCACCCTTCAGGGCTGCTGGTCCTTCCTATCTGGCCTCCACTTCTCCTTCCCCCTCACTCCCCCTCTCATCCTACCCGGTTGCTCAGGGGTTCCTCCCACCTCCTTGGGTGTTGAGGTACCCCACCAGCGTCCGGCAGGTGCCCTAGTTATGGGGAGACGTGAATTCCTCAGCTTCCCACACCGCCATCTTGACTCCGCCCTTCCTTCCTTTCTAAAGCTAATATTCTGTTAATGTATATACCATATTTTCTGTGTATATTCATCTATTGATGGGCATTTATGTTTTTTCCACATCTTGGCTATTGTGAATAGTGGTAGAATGAACATGGGACTGTTAATATCTCTGAGATCATGATTTCAATTCTTTTGGGTAAATATCCAGAAATGAGATTGATAAATCATACAGTAGTTCTATTTTTAACATTTTGAAGACCCTCAAACCTCTACTCTCTGCTACTTTTCCATAATGCTGTACCAATTTACATTCATGCCAACAGTATACAAGGATTCCTTTTTCTCCACATCCTCGACAGCATTTGTTATCTCTTGTGTTTTAGATAATTCCCATCCGAATAGAGGGTGAGGTGATTTCTCATTGTGATTTTGATTTGCATTTCCTTGATGCTTAGTGATATTGAGCATCTTTTCATATATTTCTTGGCCATTTTTATGTCTTCTTTAGAGAAATGTCTAATCAGGTTCTTTGCCTATTTTTTAATTGGGTTATTTGCTTTTTTTGCTATTGAGTTTTAAGAGTTCCTTACACATTTTCAAATTAAGCCTATGTTAAATATATGATTTGCAAATATTGTCTCAGATTCCACTGGTTACCTTTTCATTCTGTTGACTGTTTCCTTTGTTGCGTAGAAGCTTTTTAGTTTAATATAATTCTGTTTTTCTGTTTTTACTTTTATTGACTGTGTGCTTTGGTGTCATATCCAAGAAATCATTGCCAAGACCAAGGTCAAGAAGCTTCTTCTTCTTGACATTGTTTTCTGCTAGGAGTTTTATAGCTTCAGATCATGCATTTAAGCCTTTACTCTACTTTGAGCTGATTTTTGTGCATTGTGTAAGATAAAGGTTCAATTTCATTATCTTGCATGTGGATATCCAGTTTTCCCAACACCTTTTATTGAAGAGGCTCTTCTTTCCTCTTGGTGTATTCCCCACCCAGCCAGTCAGAGATCAGTTCATCATAAACGTGTGGGTTTAGCAGCATGCATTTTAAGGCCTTACTAAGCATGCATCTTTGATAAATCCTGAATGAACAAAATGTTGATTTTTTTTTAAGGGCAAGCTTTGAAAAATCTCACTTGAATATTTCTGAATCTGAACAAGAAAAGGCTTCCTTGTGTGAATGTGATTTATGGAAATGTGTTTACCTAATATTTAACATATTTGACCAGTTCCTTCAAGAGAAGTGCTTTTATTGTTTCCTTTTAGTAGATGAGAAAATTGAGATGTTGGGCAGTTTGCCCAGTTCCATACCATAAATCACCAACAGGGATGAGATTAGCATTCAGTGAACTTGGACTCTACTCATAGATCCACATCCCTGAATCCATAGGTCTGATGAAGAGCTTTTAGAAGCTGAATTATCATTACATTTGGAAAGATTGCAAATCCTTAAAAGTACTTTAAGTAGTCGAGCAAAATAAAAAATTTAAAAAAAAAACAAGCAACTTTTAGCTCATCTCTTACTGTATTAGGAGACCATTGTTAATCTCTTAATTTAGTCCATTAATAAAGTTTGTGTAGGGGAGAAAGAGAGAGGAAGAGGGGGGAGAGAGAGAGAGAGAGACTGAGGTCACCAGGCTTCATAACGTTAGAGTGTCATGGCTTTAAATGTCATATTAGTTCTAGCTTTATTTTAACGAATTTTTAAAATCTTGTTTTATATTCCCAGAAAAGGACAATGTCCTGTGATTTTTTAAAATACGGTTGAAGCAATTGATAGTACGTAATTTGTCCTTTTATGCCTCTGTACTTCATTTTAGGCTATGATAAAGTTGGTAATGTTAGCATTGACATAAAAGATAGTTTACCACATGGGACAGATTGGAAGATATAGAACTCTTCATAAAAAATTTACTCCAAGGACATGTTTTGTGTAATAATATTCCTTTTCTGCGTATAAGTCATCTGCTGGATATTGACAACATATTTCTTAGGGATTTTCATTACATTTTTTTTAAGGTAAAGAAGAAATCCCCTGAACACTACACCTAATTAAACTCCCTTATTTTGACTTTTTATATTTTAAGCATGCATTTGGAAATTCACCCTTGGTAGGCATGTTCTTTTTTTTTTTTTTATTATACAAGAATCAAAAGGAAGCCAAGTGTTTTTGAGAAAACTTTTCTTTTACATCTTTGACCACCTCAGATCGCCTGCTTGCTTCTATTTGGAGTCGTGTTTCCCTTTGAAGCTCAAGACAACTGAGAGTCAGTTCAGGTATTTTTTTCCATGTTAATATCATTTATGCCCCATTCTGAGCTGGATGATGGAGGCATAACTTCTGAGAGTAGGTAGAGAGAGTTGCTAAAATTATTTCCCTGTAAATTCAGTGACAATTCATTTTCCCCACATAAGGGTGGTGGTGATGGAATCAGGATTGTGTTGCTCAACATTCTCAAATCCTTTCTATGGAATTCATGTGCCTCACAGTTTGGTTCTATATTAGTGTTCTTACCTGATGCCAGACATTCCTTTACAGATTACTGCTTTCATCAGAATTTCATTGGCTTCATTAACAACATAGACAAAGCCTAGCAACAGGGGTATAAAAAACTGAGGGTGTTTCTACTTTTCATTCTGTAGAAACACTACAATATAAAGTATTCAATGTGCGAAAATGCTGAAGCAGCCATCCTTGCTCTTAGGACCATACAACTGTCAAATATCGTGTCGTGTCAAGTCTAAAGAATCAGTGCAAAAAAGTAAAATTAGAATATATTGTAGCACATTGGGTTTTTTATTCCTGGTAGTAGAACTCTAGAAAAGACGTAAAAACAAGCCACAAGCCTTTATCCAATTGATAAGTTTCCCTGATTGTTTCATGTTCTCATTGGCAAAGAGGTGTTAGGTGCTTAAAGGGGATAAATGATGTTTTAAAGTCCTATCTCTAATACTCAAAATCATGCTTCAATACCTCTGCAGAACCTGTTTTTTTTTTTTTAATTTTTAGCTAAATTTATGTTTGCACATCAACATAACAAAGAGAATAAGTAGGAAGCAGATGTTTATCATACTTCTCTGAGAATGAATGGATAATAAAATCAAGATAGCTCACTCGGGAGTTCTCTGCTTCCATACTGGCTGCATAAGGGTAAGAAAATGACTTAGGACACAACAGCATATCAGATCTGAAAAGATTAAAAGGGATTGCTGTCTTCTCCTGTGTGTGAATGTGTGTCTGTCCTTATGTGTGTTTTTCAAATACATATGTCAAATATTACTGAGTACTTATTAAATAGCAGGACGTAGCTCTAGGTACTGGGACTATAACTGTAGAGTGGTTGCATTTTCTGAATTGTTGAAAAATAGAATTGAGCTCAGGGTGAGAACAGCAGCCATTTTTAGACTTCAAGTGTCAATCAAAAATAACTATCTGTTTCATTAGAGATGGAGGTTTGAATTAATTTTGAAAGATTCCTTCATTTTAGAAAATAATTTAATAGTGATGTGATGGTAAAGCAATAGTGTTCTTCTGGAATAGGGATGGGCTAGGCAATGGGGAGATAAAATGAACTTCACATTAAGATATAAAACTTTTCTTTACTGTGGTAGGAGCTGGATCCTAAAGATTTTAGTATAACTGCTTGCTGTGGAATGGGTTTTATAGCGCAAGCTGGAGTCTGTTAGGAGTGAACAGAAAGCGACTTTATTATTTATTTTTATTTACACTTTTTCAAATTGGCTTTGTTGGATCACTCTTTCCTGCCCCTACACTAAATATAAGTGATCGCAGATGCCATAGATTATATTTAGAACTTCTCAGGTATTAATGCATAGTCATAATTTAAAGGTGTTAAAAATTCTAATTTCACCAAATTAAAGCTTTTCTATCTCATCTCTCCTCTCCTATACCCAGCTTTGGCTGGATTCAGGTTTGAAAACCCACACAGTGGGTTTAATAATGAGAGTTTCAAGCTGAAAAAATAAAAGCTATTACTGTTTAAGTCTTAGCGCTAATATATTTTTATTTTAGATCCAATGGATAATATACTATGTTTATAGAAATTCTAAACATTTGCCACTCCCCCAGTTGGAGAATCCATAATAATATAAGAAGGAAGTCACAGATTTATGTTTACATTAGACACCAAGCCAACATGGTTTGAAAAATGCTTAGAGTCTAAATATTGGGAACAGATAATTTCCAAATTGCTTAAAATATTACAGATCACAAAAGAGGAAAAGAAGCTATTCAATTTATTTTATGATACTAATATTCCCACTATCAAAAGTAGTTAAGGGCAGCATAAAAAATACAAGAATAGAGGAAAACACACAAGTTAACTTTAATCAAGCAAGCAAACAACAAAATAAATCCAAAACCCGTAAGTCAATCTCATACATTCATGTGGAGGTGTACATCTTAAATAAAATATTATTAAAAGTATATTAGTGCATTAAAACAATAACATAGTATAGCCAAGTAAGTTTCTCATTCATGCACTGCAGTAACAAAATAATTCAACATTAAAAATAATGTCAAAGGGAAACTATTTATAAATATATTAAAGCAAAAATATAGTAATCTCAATTGAAGCTCCAAATATATTTTTGAAAATTCATCATCCATTTCTGATGTGAGTGTGTGTGTTTGCTTGAGAAAGAGTAAAGAGTGAGATTTTCTGCAAAACTCACACTTAGTGAAAAGAAAAATAATAAAAGCAATTCGAATTAAGCAGCACAAGCAAGGTGACTGCCCTCGTTAATACTATTCAGTAGGAAAGCCCATAGACTTCTAGTAAAATAAATACTGTGGAAGAGAAATAAAAGTATAAACACAGGAAAAGAAGAGACAAATCTTTCATTATTTGTAGAAAATATAATCCATATAGAAAATGCAGCAAAATCAATTGAGAAACAAAACAAGAGAATTTAATGATATGAGCAGATACAGTAGTAACATAAAAGTTAATAGGTTTATTATGCATCAACAGAAACTATTCCAAAATATAAGAGAAAGAAGTTGTCATCTGAAATAGCAATATTATAAAATAAATTGGAACAGAACTAATAAGAATGTGCAATACCCATATAAAGAGAAATATAAAACTGCCGAAACGAAGAGATGATTAAATAAAGGAACATATGTTTCTGTGTAGAAATGATCAGCATTGTAATATATACCTTAATTCATATGTAAATATGGTACAGTATATTAAAGAAATTGGCACAGTGTTTTCATGTAACCTGAAGAACTGACTGTAAAACTCATACAAAAGGAAAAAATAGGAGATTGCCAAGGTAATTTTGAAAAAACATTGTAAAATAAAATAGTGCACTCCGGAAAAGTTTAGTTTGAGAATTAATTATAACAGTGGCATTTTGAGACATTAAAGAAAGAATGAACAGGTCAATAAATCGTTTTGTGATAATTGACTATTTGAAAAATAACAAACATAAATCCATAAAATGCCGTTCACCAAAATAAATTTCTGTTGAATTTAAGGAAAAATAGACAAAAATACTTTATTAGAAGAAAATATTGGAAAATAAGTCTTAGACACAATATGAAATGCAAAGAAAATGTAAAAGATGGATTACATTGATGGATTTTAAACTTCTGACCCAAAAAGAAATATCACTTAAAAAGTTAAAAAACAAAGAGATTTATAGGAAATACTTAAAATATTTATAAAAAGTCAGAAAGAAAAAGACAAATATTTGAATAGAAAATGAAGTAAAGAATAAGAACTGACACTTTACTGAATAAGACATTCTAGTCTTTAGTAATAGATGAAAACGTGTTTAGTTTTGCTGGTAATCAAGGAAATTACAACTAACATTAAGAAATGCCCTTATTTACAAATCAGCATGACAAAAAATTGAAAGTTTGAGTATATCCAATGTCGGTAGCATTTGATATAAATGTTGGAGTATAAATAGTTGTAGGCATGTTGGAGGGCTATTTAACAATACCTATTAAAATACCACATACTTGCATTTCTACACTTACATATACGTTCAAAGCAACTTTCACAAGAATGATGGTGACAGAGTGATTTGAAATAGTAAACAAAAATTGAAACAAATGTAAAAATTCATCCATAAGTTATTATTTGAATAAAATATACAGACACATATTCTATGGAATCCAATGCAATGGTTGAAAACTATTAAAAGATGTTTTATGTGTATTTATAAAAATATTCTCAGTATATTTCAAAAACTTCTATATGCTTCTGTATGCCAGATGTTGACCTAAGAATGAATCATTTTAACAGGAATAGTCCTCCCAAAATCCTGTAAGGCATAAATACTGTTAGACCTAATTCACGGGTGGGAATAATGAGTTACAGGGAAGGTATTTAACATGAAAATAGAAACAATACTATGTTTTTCCTTAGATTCTTAAATAAGTTTGTAACTATATTGAACAATTGAGAAAGAGGACAGTAAACTGGTAACGGTGGTTATCTTTACAGAGTAGGGTGGATTGTGAGCATAATATTCATGGGAAGTCAGCTTAACCTGTACAGTTTGACCATTTTTTTAACAGAATTATTTGCTTTATCAATCATTTAAAAATATATTCAATGTATGATTTGTAGATCTGGTAAAGGTAGTTTATTAAATTGTATCTTGAAAACAAAAATCTTTATCGGGGAAATGCTCTTTTTAAATATCTCATATATCTTGTTGGACCAATGATTTTTAAAATAATCCATAGTTAATAAGCATTGAAAAATACATAGTAAATATCATAAATGTACACGGTTATATTCAGAGATCAATTAAAATTCATGTTCAGTGTAAATAAAATCTAAATTATTTCTGACATAACGTAACGTCAAAAGACAGAGTAAAACATACCTTAGTACAACAGGTCTCAATACTTTCAAATATCAAGATCTGCATGTACTATACACAAACAGAAATGAAGCACAAATTTAACTGTAATGTTTAGGGAATAGGAGCTTCTGCTTAGTTAAACCTGTCTGGTGTCAAGACTTGTTTGGTTAGTTGCTTTTCTCCCTACCTATTGATCATAATTGAATATTTAAGATATGATTGAAGAAGTGCTCAAAAAAACAAAATGATGGAGGTATGTTAAAAGGACTAACCTGGAGGAGCTCCCAAAATACATAACATATTGCCAAAGCTGCAACAAAATACATAACATACTATTGGATTATAACCCAAAGTAGAAAATAAATATTCATGAGTTTCTGTTGATATAAATAGCTGATTGAATAGTTAAATAAATGGAGGAGATGACAATCTCAAGCGCAGAAGAATTCCAAATGAGTTATATAGGTACCCATCCCTCAAGGAGGTGGAATTTAATACTCCATCCCTCATGTGTCAGTGGAGCTTAGTGATTTGCTTCCGAAGAGCAGTGTATGGAAAGGAGAAAACAAAACCAAAATCTTTAGAGTGGAGAAACCTGATAAACACTGTCTCAGCTAAGTGATCAGGTTAACATCATCAGTGTTAAATCATGTTGAAGTATGTACCCTTCATCTGATAGGATGACAGTGGTACTTTACCTCTGTCATCTTCCTCCCCAAAACCTAAAAATTTACTTTTTTCTAACCATCAGACAAACATCAGACAAACCCAACTGAAGAACATTCTACAAAATATCTGAGCAGTCTTAGTCTTAGACTAAGACTAAATATCTTAGCAGTCTTATCAAAAGTCTTAGTCACCAAATGCAAGGAAATTTTGAGAAACTCCCTCAGTAAAGAGGAGACCAAGGACATATGACATCTAAATGTTATAGAGTAACATGGATTGGGTCCTGGGGCAGAAAAAGGACATTAAGGAAAAACTAATGGAATCGAGATGAAGTATGGTGTTTAGTTAATAAGAATATATCAACGTTGGTTCATTACTTGTGATAAATGTCCCATAATAATGTAGGATGTTAATGATAGGGCAAGCTGGCTATGGGGTAAACTGAAACCCTCTGTCAGTCTTTACACATTTTCTGTAAATCCAAAACCACTCTAAAATGAAAAAAGTTTATTTATAAAATGATTGTGTATATTGTCATATTTTGGGGTCATCACTATTTGAACATGAGTAAAGAGGGCAATATACATCATGGTAGACACAGGTATATGAATATAAATGACTAGAAATAGGAATGCTTATGAACAACAGAAAATAATGTGGTCTTTTTTTAAAAAAATTATATCATTTGGTTTTGTTTTTAGGCTTGCTTATATATTTATGATAAAATATAAGTGAAGTAAAAGAGTTGTTTGTGGATTTGATCATTTGCGATCTGTTATTATTAATATCGTGATAAATTTTAGAGTCTATGAGCATTTACTCCTACTTTAGCCATAGTTTAATCTCCCACTAAAAGTTGATGAGTCTAGGAATTAAATTGATGGGTATCAAATGCCGCACATCAGACACTCATGAGCTTGGATACCTCATTAACCTGAGTAATTGTTCTGGCTGGGAAGACTGTTGGAGACTATAGACATATCTGTCCGTGCACTTGCTCTCCACTTCTGTTGGTCAAAACTCAGATCTACTTATTCTTATTAAAAATTCCGCAATGATAAAGAAGAGAAAGAGATTAAAAAAATCATTGTTAGGAAATAATCTGTTATTATTATCTGAATATATAAACAGAAAACACAAATTCTTCCACTGGAGTGTATAATGGATGTTGTCACTGAAAGGAATGTGAGCCTTTTCTCTATAACTCTGAAGTCTGTCTGTGTAAACTGCTTGTGTATGAAAATAGCTTGTATGTGAAAAATTTTTTCATTCACTTGCATACGATTAAAAAAAACATGAAAATAAAACTGAGTTTAAATAGTTCTGAAATTAATAAGAATCCCACCATTTTCTCTCCAACCCAACCGTCTTCTTTTTTACAATTCTTGAGTTCTGCAATATTTAGGTGGGTATCTACTTGTATATCTACTTACAATAAATATGGGTATACGAAAAGTTACTGATTTTTTTATAATTTTATTTATGTCATCCTTATAAAATAGGAAAATGACAGTCATAGGAGAGGAAAAAAGCTCACTTGAATTCTCTCTCCTCTGTCTCTGTCTCTCTTAGATAATTTTGTGACAGTTGCAGAGTAACATATCTTTTGCACCTGTTATGAAGTCGGTGTACAGAGCTGTAAGTTCCCTGCCCAAAATATTTATACCTTACCGTAACAGCCTACTCCAGTAGGCTCCATACTCTGATTGCAAGATATGCATCTTGGTGTTTGAGGGCTTTATTTGAAACCCTCTCTCCATCCGGGGTCACACTGACATGCCAGGGAATTACACTCCCCAGGTGTAGCATAATCTCCAAGAGGATCAGGGGTCAGTATATATACACCCCACTTCCCTCTCCCCTGACTCCTAGGGTACAAAAAACCAAGACTTGTGTTTACATCCTTTCTCATAATCTCTCCATGTGGTTAAACTCTAGTTGATCTCTGTGGGTGCTGGCTTCCTACCCTTTCCCATCTCGCCTCTCTACTGCTCTGAGATTGTTTCTGCATCTCTCAGAAAATCTGCTTGCACTTTGATCCTTACCTTGGCTTCTGCTTTTGGGGGAGCAGAGATTAAGGAAGGTGATCTGAGTGATAGTGGAAAAGAGAATAGAAGAGAATGAGAAAATGGTTTGTTGTATGTATGGCAATTGTTTGTATGCAACCAATGGCAAAAATAAACATTCACGTAACACTTATTTTCATTTCATTATGTCATTTGCTATACTGCCATATCTAGATAATTTCCTTAAACTTCTCTAATACTTGAATATTTCATTATCGATCTCTAGTAACATCTTGTCAGTTTAAACATAAATATCCTATACAGGAACAATTAAGTGATTTATATAAGGTTGTAGCACTAATTGAGCAAATTTTCATATGTCACAATTTAATGTTTTTAATACTTTTCTGATAGCAAGATTTTTGTTTTTATGATAAAAGCATGAATGCTTTGATGAATAAACAATAGACCATAATAATCTCATTAACTGTTTATGTCACCAAAGGGGCAGAATTTCTTTAAGGAGAAAGCAAGACAGGAAATACCAAATAGGCATGAAGACCTGTCTCTTAGAGCTTCCAAGGGAAGAACTCTCTATGAGCAATTAGTAAATTAATTATATTAGTCACTAGAAAGTGGAGGACTTTATGGTCCAGTGAAGCATGAAGGAAGAGGAATTAAAGTAATATATTTCAGGCCACTCACTCCATTTATTCTTTGTTTATTAAATATTTGCTAAACACACCTTTTGTGCTTTGCTGTTTTATGTCACTGTAATCTATAATTTGAAGTTTTTTTAACTGAGAGTTTATTGCTTTCTACTAAGTAAACTTTGAAATAACTACTAATTTCACAAACTTCAAAGACCACTTATTTTACCATTGTAAAGAAGAGAGCAAGTTTATCCCTCATGTGTTGAGTGAAGGCTGTATCTTTCTAGATTCTTGTTGTTGCAGGTTATAACCCCAGCACCCTGGTGTTCATAGAAAATAACCATAAGGTTTGCTGAAGGAAAATTTCAGAAAAATCTAAAGGAGATAGTATGACAGATGCAATATTTTATAATAACAGTAGAGTTAATGATATTATGCTATATAGTAATGGTGTCTGTTTATTGTGCAATTATATTAGCCAGACTTCTGCAAGACCCTTTTTATTTATTATCTTAATTCTTAGACTAACACTATAAAGTAGCTGTTTTTGACCATTTTATATATGAGAAAACTGAAGCTCAAAGCAGTAAACTAAATTTTCCAAGACAAAACAGCAGGTCAAGGAAGTAACTAAAACACAGAAGCATGGAACAATAAAGCCCATACTTCTTAATAGTAAGTGATACCTAAGTAATCATTTTGAGGCTAAAGATGATTTTTAAATATATATAGCACATTGGCATATTTCTGAGTAAATGATTAAAAAAACTAATAGCTGATACTTGAAAAATTCAGGTTTTATGAAGGAGACAATTTGTATCCATATTGATGATAAAAAAGACAAAGAAGTATCTAAAATCATTTCTTTAACTTAATGACCTTAACATCTTTATTTTTCTCTCAGTGACATTTTCTTACCTGAAAGTTTAGCACTTTTTGTCTCTAGTATATATTTGTCATGGAAAACAAAGAGGGTATGCAAGAATTTTTAAAGAAGAAAACACATTAGTATAATTTTCCCACTTGGTTGTGGGAAGCATCTATCAAAACTAGTATCACAATACAATTTTTTCCTTATAAATGTCTTAAGTTGTGAATCAAGTGACTAATTTTTGTGAAATAAGAACATCAGCTCCCTTCATTGTAAAAATGACTTTACACTTGGTGACATGAAATAGCTACTTTTTTTTTTTTTTGGCTTCCTCTACATTCACAGTCTAAACCAGATAGTTAAACTGTACCTTTACTAAGACCATGTTTATATATAACTAATATTTTTATAATTCTTGTGTTACAGGGTGGTACTTATTCATCTTATTGTTTCTGTGTTCTTTGGCTATCTAAAATTATTTTACATAATAAGTGAGTCTGTAAAAGTCTTTAGGATTGTATCACTTAATAGACATTTTTGTATGTTCATTTATATTATTTTATCTTGGCTGATTCAATAATTCATTTGAGAAACTGTTTTTGGAGTTGCTAGCACAGAGAAGGAAAATGACAGAGAATAATCACCCCTGAGTAACAACCTTATTAACAGCTATTCAATGTATTCAATCCTTTCTGGAATGCTGCCACCATTTATTCTTTGGCATAGTGACATATTAGATTCTATACCAGTAGTTTTCACATACACACCAGAAACGTTCTTATAATTATCAAAGCACTTGGGAAAATTCAACCTGAACTGACCTGAGCTTCTACTATAAAAAGGAATGGGGTATAACATTAAAAGTTATCAGTCTATTATTAAGAGATAAAAGAAGCAAGAGAGAAAGTCATGAGTGAACTAAAATATGCTCATCACACATTAGGCACCCTTAATTGCTACCAGTGATATTGTTCATATAGAGATACTGGGAAAAAGATGTCAGTTTCTTCCATCCAAAATATTAATCTCTTCAAAAATGATTAAGAAATACTGATTCAAAATTGAAAAATTTCACTTGAGTTAGCATGTGTGTAGTTGTATGCCACTGCATTTGAGTCTATAGAAGTTTGTATCATATACAAATGCTGAAACCATACTTGCAATTGTATATTTTATATTAAAACTTAAGAAATATACTTGATGAAGAAAATAAAGACTGGATAAATAAAATGGACTAGTAACTTTTCAACAATTTTGATTTCTTTTAGAATATTTATCAAGTACTATCTATTAACAAAGCCAAAGCAAAGTTGTCAATATATTTATAGATGTATAAAATTTGGCCTACCTCCTGGGTTAAATTGGGGGATTTATAAAAATTGGCAAATAAACAAAATGCAAGAAACAATAGAAAATAAAACATCCATAAAGATGTACAAATACATACTTGTGCCTACTTAAACCTTTGAAATCAAACAGAATATAAATTAATTCATTTATATCTTTATTAAACAAGGTAAGCTTATATTTGGTTTTAGAGCACAAAGAGACGTGTTCAATTAAAGTGTTAATTTGAGATGGATCTGAAATGCAGGATAGGATTCTAATAGGGAGAAATTGAAGAAAGAATATTCTAAGAAGAAAAAATATTAGTATGACTCAATTCACCAAGTTTTTTTTTTTTTTAAATTGGGGTATAGTTTTTTTTACAATGTTGTGTTAGTTTCTGCTGTACAGTGAAGTGAATCAGCTATATGTTTACATATATCCCTCTTTTTTGGATTTCCTTCCCATTTAGGTCACCACAGAGCATTGAGTAGAGTTCCCCGTGCTATACAGCAGGTTCTCATTAGTTATCTATTTTATACATATTAGTGTATATATGTCAATTCCAGTCTCCCAATTCATCCCACCCCCCTTTTTCCCCCCTTGGTGTCCATACATTTGTTCTCTATGTCTGTGTCTCTATTTTTGCCTTGCAAACAGGTTCATCTGTACCATTTTTCTAGATTCCACTAACATGAGTTCATATATGATATTTGTTTTTCTTTTTCTGACTTACTTCACTCTGTATGACAGTCTCTAGGTCCATCCACATCTCTACAGATGACCCAGTATTGTTCCTTTTTATGGCTGAGTAATATTCCATTGTATATATGTACCACATCTTCTTTATCCATTCATCTGTCGATGGGCATTTAGGTTGCTTCCATGACCTGGCTATTGTAAATAGTGCTGCAATGAACATTGGGGTGCATTGTCTTTTTGAATTATGGTTTTCTCAGGGTACATGCCCAGTAGTGGGATTGCTGGGTCATATGGTAATTCTATTTTTAGTTTTTTAAGGAACCTCCATACTGTTCTCCATAGTGGCTGTATCAATTTACAGTCCCACCAACAGTGCAAGAGGGTTCCTTTTCAACACACCCTCTCCAGCATTTACTGTTTGTAGATTTTTTGATGATGGCCATTCTGACCAGTGTGAGGTGTACCTCATTGTAGTTTTGATTTACATTTCTCTAATAATTTAGTGATGTTGAGCATCTTTTCATGTGCCTCTTGACCATCTGTATGTCTTCTTTGTAGAAATGTCTATTTATAGGTCTTCCACCCATTTTCTGATTGGGTTGTTTGTTTTTTTGATATTGAGTTGCATAAAACTCTTAGAGGAAAACATAGAAAGAACACTCTGACATAAATCACAGCAAGATCTTTTTTGAGCCACCTCCTAGAGTAATTTATTTTTGAAAATAAAACAAAAGTAAACAAATGAGAGCTAATGAAACTTGAACGCTTTTGCATGGCAAAGGAAACCATAAACAAGATGAAAAGACAACCCTTAGAATGGGAGAAAATATTTACAAATTAAGCAACTGACCAAGGATTAATCTCCAAAATTCACCAAGTTTTGATAAGGCTTGGTGTATGTGTAAAAGAGTTGGGAACTTTTTACCTGCATTTCATGCTGTAGCCCATAAATTTTTGTACATTTACTTTCATTTTATTTTCAAGAAAATCTCCAAATTTGCTTTGTATTTCCCTTTTAACAGGTCATTTTTTACCTACTGGCGTAAGGGCCTTTTCATTTCTGAAATATTATTTATGTTGGGTTTTTTTCATTGTGCTGTTTCCGTTACCTTGATACTTTGGGAACTATTAAGATGTGTTTTTTGTGTGTGGTCTAATATAAGGGAAGTTCTTACTGTTCCATAAGCATTAGAAAAAGTGTATTTTCATCATGGTTCTAATATATACACCACATACTTTTGATTTAGGTTTTTTTTTTTTTTTAGATCATCTACGTTTACCGTTATGTTATCCACTTAATTATGAGAAGTGTCTTACAATCCCTGTGATCAGTGGGTTTCTATCTGTCTCTCCTTGCATTACCTGTTGTTTCTGCTCTATGAAAGTTGTTGCTACATTTTGGGGGCATAACTATCAATCACTTTTTATTTGCCTTCTCCTAGCATGTAAAATCCATACAGAAATGTGAACAAATCATAAGGAATAGTGTTGAATTACTTTTAACAATGTGAGCACATTCTTGTACAATGCAATCAGTAGATAGCTAGACATCACTGTCACCCAAGAAGCTCCTTGGCTCCTCCTAATCACTAACTACTCCCCTTAGGTAATCATATACTGGCTTTAAAAATCAAGTTTAGCTTTTCCTATTTTTGAACTTCATATAAATAGAATTATGCCATTTTTTCTCAACTAAGATGATGTTTGTAGGTATTTGTCCATGTTTAATACAGCAATAGTTTGTTCATTGTCATTGGAGATAGAATATTCCATTAATTGAGGACATTGAGATGGACTGCTCAGATCCTCCTTCAAGGAAGACTAGTGGCACAGCTATCAGGAGCATTGTCTGCAAATGGCAAATGGTCTCCAGCTGTCATCTTCTACAGGTTCTGTTTCAGCTGCAGAGAATCTCCTCCCTTATGCACTCCCTGGGACAGTCCACATCTGGTTACTGAGTGTGACAAATGTTACATAGTCTCAAATATTTCAATCCAAATTAGACAGCTCTTATGGGTAATCTTCATGACCAAGATTCCCACCTGTTTCTGAATGGGGCTTTGTTGGTCCTGCATCAAAGTTCCAGTTCTCTGTTCAATCAGTACCTCCTTTCCCTTCTTTTCACAGGTTTTGATCCTTAATAAACATCCTGAACTGATTCTGAGCTCCATCTCAGAATCGTCCTCCAGAGAATTCAACCTTTGATACCATTATAGGAGAATACTATGGAAGGGTGTCTGGGTTTTCCTCAGTTATCGGCTATTACCATTAGATCTACTAGGAACATTGTAATATGTTTCTTTTGGATACATATCTATCTAGGTGTGGGATTGTTAGACAATGGAGTATTTTTTTTTGCTTAGGTTTAGTAAAGATATTTCTATAAAATGCTTGTACCAATTTACCACCGGTGTATGAGAATTCCAGTTGCTGAACATCTTCACCAAATCTTGGTATTCTTAGCCATTTATATTTTAGCCTTTTTAGTGATTGTGTAGTGGTATCTCACTGTGGTTTTTAATTCACACTTTTATGATGACTAATGCAATTCAGCACATTTTCAAATGTGTACTGGATATTTGTGTATATATATATATATATATACATATTTTACTTACCAGATATGTTTTATTTTTTTCTTTTATTGAAGTATAGTTGACTTACAATATTATATTAGTTTTCGGAGTACAACATAATGATTGGATATTTTTATAGATTATACTCCATATCAAGTTATTATGAAATATTGGCTATATTCCCTGTGCTGTACATTACATACTTCTAAGTTACTTATTTCATAGCTATTAGTTTGTACCTCTTAGTCTCCTTCACCTATCTTTCCCCTTTCCCCACACCTCTTTCTACTGGTAACCACTAGTTTGTTCTCTGTGTCTGTGAATCTGTTTCTGTTTTGTTACGTTCATTCGTTTTATTTTTTAGATTCACATGTAAGTAAAAACATGCAGTATTTGTCTTTCTCTGTCTGACTTATTTCACTAAGCATAATATCCTCCAGGTCCAACCATGTTGCAGATGGCAAATTTTCATATTTTTATGGCTGAGTAATATTCCATTGTGTATATATACCACATCTTATTTATCCTTTCATCTATTGATGGACACTTAGGTTGCTTTCATATCTTGGCTATTATAAATAATACTGTGAGAACATACTGTATAGCACAGGGAACTGTACTCAGTGCTCTGTGGTGACCTAAATATGTTACCACAGCAGAAACTAACACAGTATTGTAAAGCAACTATACTCCAATAAAAATTTTTAAAAAATAAATAATACTGCTATGAACATTGGAATGCATATTTTGTTGAGTTAGTGTTTTTGTTTTATTTATATATATACCAAGGAGTGGAATTGCTGTATCATGTTTTAGTTCTACTTGTAGTTTATTGAGGAACCTCCATACTATTTTCCATGTGGCTCTATCAGTTTACAGTCCAACCAACAGTGTGCTAGGGTTTCCTTTTCTGCACAACTTCATCAGCACTTGTTATTTCCTGTCCTTTTGACAATAGTCATTCTGACACGATTGAGGTGATATCTCATTGTGGTTTTGATTTGCATTTCTCTGATGATTAGTGATGTTGAGCATATTTTCATGTTCCTGTAGGCCATCTGTATATCTTCTTTGGAAAAATGCCTATTCAGGTCCTCTATTTTTTAATTGGGTTGTTTTTTGATATTGAGTTATATGATTTCTTTATGTATTGGACATTAACCCCTTATCAGACATCATTTACATATATCTTCTCTCATTCAGTAGGTTGCCTTTTTTGTGTTTATGATTTCCTTTGCTGTGCAAAAGTTTAAGTTTGATTAGGTCCCATTTGTTTATTTTTGCTATTGTTTCACATGCCTGAGGAGAAAGATCCAAAAAAATATTGCTAATACCAGTGTCATAGAGTGTATTGCCTATGTTTTCTTCTAGGAGTTTTATGGTTTCAAGTCTTACATTTAGGTCTTAAATCTATTTTGAGTTTATTTTTGTATATGGTGTGAGAAAATGATCTAGTTTCATTCTTTTGCATGGAGCTGTCCAGTTTTCCCAGCACCAATTATTGAAGAGGTGATTGTTTTCCCATTGTATCTTCTTGCCTCCTTGATTGTAGATTAATTGACCATAGGTGAGTGGGTATATTTCTGGGCTCTCTATTCTGTTCCATTGGTCTATGTGTCTGTCTCTGTGCCAGTACCGTACTACTTTGATTATTGTAGCTTTGTTGTATAGTCTGAAGTCAGGGAATGTGATACCCCCAGCTTTGTTGTTTTTCTCAAGATTGCTTTGGCTATTCTGTGTCTTTTGTGGTTCCATACCAATTTTAGGATTATTTGTTCTAGTTCTGTGAAAAGTGTCATGAGTATTTTGATAGGGATTGCCTTGAATCTATAGATTGCTTAGGGTAATATGGACATTTTAATGATATTATTTCTTCCAATCCAAAAAATGGGATATCTTTCCTATTATTTTATGGGCTTCAATTTTCTTCATCATGTCTTACAGTTTTCAGAGTACAGTTCTTTCACCTCTTTGGTTAAGTTTATTCCTAGGTAATTTATTCTTTTTGATGCTATTGTAAATGGGATTTTTTCTGCTTTCTTTTTCTGATAGTTCATTATTAGTATATAGAAATGGAAGAGATTTCTGTATATTAATCTTGTATCCTGCAACTTTACTGAATTTACTTATTAGTTCTAATAGTTTTTTGGTTGAATCTTTGGGTTATCTATATATAGTATCATGTCATCTGCAAACAGTGACAATTTTAATTCTTTCCTTCCCAGTTGGATGCCTTTTTTTTTTCTTGTCTAATTGCTATAGCTAGGACTTCCAATACTATGTTAAATAGATTGGTGAGAGTGGGCATCCTTGTCTTGCTCCTGATCATAGAGGAGAAAAGCTTTCAGATTTTCACCTTTGAGTATGATGTTAGCTGTGGGTTTGTCATAAATAGCCTTTATTATGTTGAGCTATAGTCTCTATATACCCACTTTGCTGAGAGTTTTTTCATAAGTGGATGTTGAATTTTGTCAAATGTTTTCTCTGTGTCTGTTGAGATGATCATGTGATTTTTATCCTTTATTTCATTGATGTGGTGTTCCATATTGATTGGTTTGTGGATATTAAACCATCTTTATATCCCTGGAATAAAACCCACTTGGTCATGTTGTATGATTCTTTTAATGTATTGTTGAATTTAGTTTGATAATATTTTGCTGAAGATAATAATTATCAGGGATATTCTGTAATATTCTTTTTTGTAGTGTCTTTTTCTTGTTTTGGTATCAGGGTAATGCTGGTCCTGTAAAATGAGCTTGGGAGTGTTCTCTTCATTTTTTTGAAATAGTTTGAGAAGTATAGGTATTACTCTTCTTTAAATGTTTGGTAGAATTCCCCTGTGAAGATGTCTACTCTTGGACTTTTGTTTTGGAGGAGTTTTTTGATTACTGATTCCATTTCAATACCAGTAATTGGTCTGATCAGATTATCTGTTTCTTCCAAATTCAATCTTGGAAGATTGTATGTTTCTAGGAATATTCATTTCTTCTATGTTGTTTCATCTGCTGCTTTATAAATGTTTCTTGTGATTGTTTTTATTTATGAGATATTGGTTGTAACTTTTCCTCTTTCATTTATAATTTTGCTTATTTGGGCCTCTTTATTTCTTAATGAGTCTGGCTGAAGGTTTATCAATTTTCTTATTTTTTCAAAAAGCCAAATCTTAGTTTCATTTATTTTTTTCTATTTTTTGGTCTCCATTTTATTTACTTCTGTTCTGATCTTTATTATTTCCTTTCTTCTGGTGACTTAGGGCTTTGTTCGTTCTTTTTCTTATTTCTTCATGTGGAAAGTTAGGTTATTTATTTGAGATTTTTCTTGTTTCTTGAGTTAGGTCTGTATTTTTATTTGCGTTTTTTCTTGTTTCTCGAGTTAGGTCTGTATTGCAATAAACTTCCCTCAAAGAACTGTTTATGCTGTGTCCCATGGATTTTGGAAAGTTGTGTTTTTATTTTCACTTATCTCAAGGTATTTTATGATTTCCTCTTTGATTTCTTCATTGACCCACTGGATTTTTGTAGTAAGTTGTTTAGTCTTCATGTTGTTTGCGGGGGTTTTTTCCCTTTTTTTTTTTTTTCCTACAGTTGATTTCTAGTTTCATACCATTATGGTCAGAAAAGATGGTTGATATAATTACAATGTTCTTAAATTTACTGAGATTTGTTTTGTTGCCTAGATTGTGATCTATCCTGGAGAAAGTTCCATGTGCACTTTAAAAGAATGTGTATTCTGCTTTTTTTTTTTGATGGAATGTAGTGTAGATATCTATTAGGTCTATCTTGTCTAATGTGTCATTTAAGGCCACTGTTTCCTTACGTATTTTCTTTCTGTATGATCTATCCATTGATGTAAGTGGGGTGTTATAGTCTTCTACTATTATTGTATTACTTTCAATTTCTTCCTTTATGTCAATTAATATTTATTTTATAAATTTAGTTCCTCCTATATTAGATGCACATATGTTTACAAAAGTTATATCCTCTTGTTGGATTGATCCTTTTTCATTATATAATGCTCTTTTTTTGTCTTTTCTTACAGACTTTGTTTTAAAGTCTACTTTGATATGAGTATTGCTACCCCAGGTTTATTTTCATTTCCATTTGCATGGATAGCTTTTTCCATCCCCTCACTTTCAGTCTGTGTGTGTCTTTAGCTCTGACGTGAGTCTATTTTAGGCAGCATACAGATGCATCTTGTGTGTATTTTTTTTAATCCTATCTGCCACACTGTGGCTTTTGTTTGGAGCATTTATTCCATTGACATTTAAATTGATTGTTGATAGGTATGTATGTATTGCCATTTTGTTGCTTGTTTTCTGGTTGTTTTTGTAGTTCTTCCTTGTTCTTTTCTTTTAGCCTCTTCCCTTTAAGTTGATGACTTTATTTAGTGTTATGTTTGAGTTCCTCTCTTTGTCTTTGTTTCCTGTGCAACTGTTCACTGTAGGTTTTTGATTGGCAGTTACCGTGAAGTTCATATATTTTTGACCTATAAATATATCTACTCATTTTAAACATATAGTCATTTAAATTCAAACACATTCTGAAAGATATACATTTTTTACTCCTCTTACTCTATGTTCTGCAGTTTTGATGTCACATTTTACATCTTCTCATATATTCCTTACTTTTTATTGTATTATCATTGATTCATAATTTTTGCCTTTTATCCTTTGTACTAGCTTATTTAAGTGGTTGTTCCACTGCCTTTACTAATATGTGCCTTTACCAGTGAGATTTTTCTCTTCTCGTATTTTCTTATTTCTTGTTTTAGCCTTTTCTTTTTCCCTTAAAGAAGACCCTTTAACACTTCTTGTAAGGTAGGTTTAGTGGTGATGAACTCAATTTTTGCTTGTCTAAGTATCTGTCCTTGAATTCTGAATGATAACCTTGCTGGATTAGAGTATCCTAGGTTTTAGGTTTCTTACTTTCAGCATTTAAAATATATCATGCTGCTCCCTTCTGCCCTGCAAAGTTTTTGGTGAAAAATAAGCTGGATAGCCTTATGGAGGTTCCCTTGTATGGGACTTTTTGTTTTTCTCTTGCTGCCTTTAAAATTCTCTCTGAAACTTTTGCCATTTTAATTATGATATGTCTTGGTATGGGTCTCCTTTGGTTCACTTTGTTTGTGAATCTCTGTGCTTCCAGGACCTGAATATTTGTTTCCTTCTTCAGGTTAAGGAAGTTTTAGTTTTATCAAATACATTTTCTGCCCATTTCTCTCTACCTTATCCTTCTGGGGCCCCTATAATGCAAACATAAATATGCTTGATGTTGTATCAGAGTCCCTTAATGTATCCTCATTTAAACATTTTTTTTTGTTATTCTCATTGGATGATTTTGACTATTGTATCTTCCAGGTCGCTTATGCATTCTTCTATATCACTTAATCTCCTGTTAATTCCTTCTAGTGTATTTTTCATTTCAGTTACTGTATTCAGGTCTGAGTGGTTCTTTTTTATATTTTCTAGATTTTTTGTTAAAGTTCTACTGTGTTTCTCTATTTTTTTCCCCAGCTCAGTTAGCATTTTTATTACTATTGCTTTAAATTCTCTATCAGTAAGTCATCTATCTTTTTTCATTAGGGTTTTTCTTTTTTTTCTGGGTTTTCATCTTTTTCTCTTCTTTGAAACATATTCTTCTCATTTTCTTTGACCTTCTCTGTTTGACTTTATGAAATTAGGCAAAACAATTACCTATCCCACTCTTGAAGGCATGTCCTTGTGTTGCAGCATCCCTATATTGTCTGAGTGTGTCCAGTGGTTTTGATGGGAGATTTAGATTTGAAGTGAGCCTGGGCCACACATTTTCCTGGGGTGCACTGGCAGCTGCCTCCTTGGTGGGAGGTAGGGCTGGAGTTGAAGGGGCTAGAGCCTGAGCCAGATGCACACTGGGGCTTCTCCTAGGCTCAATGGTGGTAGCCACCATATTGGGGGGTGTAACCAGGGCCCAAGGGCTTGGAACTGCACTACAGACCTGGCTGCATTCCTTCCTCAGTGGACATGTGGGTGCAATGGCAATGGCAGTCTTCATCTTAGCAGGAAGCAGTGTTGGAGCAGGAGGGGCTGGAGCTGGAGGGACTGGAGCTGGAGCCCAATGTGGGCTGGGGGGTATGCTGGGGCTGTCCTGGCAGGACAGCCAGAACACTAGGCAGTTTTCAGTCTGCTGCCTCTGCACTGGGATTGGAAGCAAGCAGATCTGTGTGTGTGCTCTTCAGGAATGGATTTTCAGTTTCTTACAGCCCTCTGGTAAGCCCCACTGGTTTTCAAAATTGCTAAGGGAGCTTGTCTCCCTGGTTCTGAACAATAGGGCTGGAGTTCCTGATATGGAGTCTGAACCCCTTGTTCCTTAGGGAGGATCCCCAAGCCTGTTATATCCCCATCCTCTTCTGGGTCACCAGTTAGGTGTGTGGGTCCTGACTAAATTCTCCTCCCCTCCTACCTGACTCCACAGGGTTCTTTTGTTACAGCTTGGGTTGTAGAAAGTCCTCTGCTAATCTTCAGGTCATTGTCAGGGAGAGTTGCTCTATATGTAATTGTAATTTTGATGTGTTTAGGGGGAGAGGTGAGCTCAGGGTTTTCTTACTCTTCAATCTTGCTCCTGCATCCTGTTTTGTTTTGTTTTTTTCTTTTTGTATAGAGTAGCTTCTCAACTCTTTTGCCTTTTTAAATAAACTGTCTTTTTTCTTATTGATTTAGAGTCTTTCATTATTCTGGATGCAAGTCATTTTTGAATATATGTATTGCAAATTCCTTCCTATTATCTGTGGTTTACTTTTACATTCCCATGATGGTGATTTTTATTAACAGAAATTCTTATTTTAATGCATTCTAATTATCATTTTTTTTCCTTTAAGCTAATTGTTTTTGTGTTTAATTTAACAAATGTTTCTTACCCCAAGGCAAAGGCGATATTCTGTTTCCTACTAAAAAGTTTATTATTTAGTCTTGCAAATACTGTGAAGTAGTCATCAAAATATTTTTTCATATGGAAATCCATTTCATTTTGTACTTCATAATGAAATTGACCATGTCTGTGGTTTTCTAACTTGTCTGACTGGGTTATTTTCCTATCCTTCTACTGTCATTTTATATAAGTTAATATCTAATTATGTTATTGCTCCAGTTTTTTTAAAGGTCCTTCTGGCTATTTTTAGATATGTATTTTCATTTATATATGAATTTTAGTAAACTTCCCAATTTCAGTAAAAGAACTGCTGGTATTTTGATTGGTAATGGATTTATTCTATAGATATATTTAAGGGGAATTGATATACTATAATTATTAATTCATTAAATCCTTGAAAATCATATATTTCTCCCTTTATTTATGCCTTTAAAACTTTCTCTTAAGAGTATTTTATATTTTTAATCCAGCTATTAAGAATTAGATTTATTCTCTAGTTATCTGTTGGGTTTGATTCTTTTACAAATGTGATGTATAAAAAATTGGCTGTTTTAATTCATTGACCTTGTATCCAAAAACATTAATAAATTCATGTATTATTCCTAATAATTATCTTTAGAGTCTTTTAGAGTATTTCATATTTTTATCATACACAATCATTTTATCTGTGGATAATAAGTTGTGTTTCTTTCTATTCTATATGTCTTTTGGTTCTCTTTTCTTTTTGTTCTGAATAGACACTCAAGTGCAATACTGAATAGAAGTAGTGACAAGAAGCATTCTTGTCTCCCAATCTCTGAAAGAAAGACTTCAATCATTCACAATTAGTGTGATGTTTACTGTAGTTTATTTGCAGGTAATCTTAAGCAGATTAA
Organism: Balaenoptera musculus; assembly: GCF_009873245.2. Classification (NCBI taxonomy): domain Eukaryota; kingdom Metazoa; phylum Chordata; class Mammalia; order Artiodactyla; family Balaenopteridae; genus Balaenoptera; species Balaenoptera musculus. Next base: position 24,007,672 of record NC_045787.1, on the reverse strand, counting down.
GGAGGTTTCTTTCTATTTATAGTTTATTATACATTTGTATTCTGAATGGGTCAAGAATTTATGCAAATGCTTTTACTGCTACTATTGAGATGGTTGTATGATTTGTTTCCTTATTATCTGTTAATGTGATGAATTGTATTTTTTGGCTATTATATTGTATCCTCCTTATATATTGTTGGATTTAGTTCCATTTCTGCCTAAGATGTAGAAATCTAGAGAGAGCATTGCTCTAACCTTAACAATGACAGAAATCTGAATAAACTACAAAATAATAATTTTCTTGAGCCCATCGGAGAGCTAAAGTAAACCAATAGCCTGGACCCTCATTCAGGACACTTTAATGAGAGCCAAGACATGAGGACTGGTTCACCTGGGGCCACATAGTAGAGCCAGAGGTACTGGCCACCATACAAATAGTTAAAAGTAAATTAAATATAATTTTAATGCAAAGGTTTTGAGGATTTTGTAAATTCTAAAGGTTCTAAAGTCAACCGACTAGTTAGTATCATGATCACCTAGTTAGTGATAGGCTTATATAAATTCAGTGAATAGGTCTTTTCACAATTCTGTGCTGCAACCTCCCTTAATTCTAATTATCTATTGCTAAAATCATCATCATCTAAAGTGTAACCATTGAATGCTTTTGTGTGGTGGTGGGGGCACAGGGGAGCAAAGGAGAAAGCACTTGTTTCTGAGATAAAAACAGTTTCATTAATGCTGAGTGTACTTTAATTAGAATAGATTCTCTTATTAGTGTATCTGTGAATTACTATATACTATCTATGCTGTTCCAGTGCACCTTTATTTTCTTGAAATAAAAGCAGCAGTATTTAATAATTGCATTATTAAAATTCTTTAACCTACATGAACTAGAATATGATGGCTCAATAGTAAATAAGAAAAGTTTCCTCTAAAGATAGCAATCACTGAAAATTTAGCTGAATTTCACTAAACTATGAAGACTTTTAATTTTAAAAGTAGGCCAAGACTGTCTCAAGATTAGATTTTAATAAAGGATTGCAAATACCACATTCCTCTAAATTTTGATGCAGCTAGCAAAACTGTAAGAATCTGAAAATGAAGAATATTTCCAAAAACAGCTATCTGATTATTTGCAAACATGTTAGTAAAAGAAGTCTTGTCCTGAATTCATTTAAAAATCTTAGAACGTATTTTATTTTACCTGAATCTGTCCCCATATTTCTGGTTATCATTACATATTTCTTCTCATGCATGGTTCAAAGGAAGGAATATATTCATAACTTTTCAAATATAGTTGAAAGAAGTTCTGGAAAACATTTGTTGACATTGTTTTTAGCCAGTGCTAGAGAGAGCAAAAAGTATTGAAGCTCCCCAAATGATGACAAACCAAGCCAGTTCGTTCAAACTATTATGAAAAATGTACTGGTTGCTCCTGGTACTGGACTCTGCAGCTATGACATCTAAGTAAGAGAAGTAAGGCTACTTGAGTCTTGATCACCTCAGTTAATAATGAATTTACCTAACTCTCCAGATATTGAACTTCCTGGCTCAGTATAATCGCTTTTATTGACACACAAAAACTATCCCTTTGTATTGTCAACTGCTACCCATTGAACAATCATCTCTAAATCCCTCCCCGTCCATTCAAGAAGTTTATCTAATTAGACCACTAATTGTCCCACATCTCATTACTGTTTTTCACGTGAATGTGAGTTTTGTTCAATAAAAGAGAATGCAGATATTAGAAACAGATATTAGAAATCCAAGGTGAGATATCCACTGTAAAATAGAAAATCTGTATTTTTAATTTTTGAAAATGGTTGTGGAAAATGGAGAACACAAGGATAGTGAGAGAAGCACTCTTTTACTTAATCTGGTTATGGAAAGCAGAGGACAAGTTTAACAGGGATTCATGCAGATGAGCCATATTGGAAAGACAGTAGGTCTCGGGAATAGCAGAGAAGGAGAAAGACTTACGGTTATGCATTACTCCATATTTTCGCTTTCATAAATACCTTCTACAAGCATGTGGTCTAAGAAAATCCAACTCATTTAATGATTAATTAATGGGAAAAAAATAACTAGTCCATAAGGGAAAATGTAGGTAAACTTCTGCAAAATTTATCAAAATTTATTAATATTAGCCTGAAGAATATTTCATAGAGAAAATGAAAATTGGAACCAAGTATTATTTATTTATTTATTTATTTTGTTTTTGGCTGTGTTGGGTCTTCGTTTCTGTGCGAGGGCTCTCTCTAGCTGTGGCTAGTGGGGGCCACTCTTCATCGTGGTGCGTGGGCCTCTCACTATCGTGGCCTCTCCCGTTGCAGAGCACAGGCTCCAGACGCGCAGGCTCAGCAGTTGTGGCTCACGGGCCCTGCTGCTACGCGGCATGTGGGATCCTCCAGACCAGGGCTCGAACCCGTGTCCCCTGCATTGGCAGGCAGATTCTCAACCACTGCACCACCAGGGAAGCCCAGAGCCAAGTATTGTTCTAGAGGAAGAAGAGGAAGAAGGAGGAGGAGGAAGAGGAGGAGAAGGAGAAAGAAGAGAAGAAGGCATTGTTAATTTTATGTGTCAACTTGGATGGGCCATGGTACCCAAATATTTGGTCAAACATCAGTTTGGATGTTGCTGAGAAGGTAGTTTTCAGATGAGATAAACATTAAAGTAAATAGAGTTTTAGTACAGCAGATTACTCTCCATAATATAGGTGGGCCTCATCCTATCAGTTGAAGGACTTAAAAGACTGTAGTCTCCTGAGGAAGAAGGAATTCTGCCTTCACACTGTCTTTGAACTTGAGCTGCAATATCAACTCTTCCTTGGGTCTCCAGTCTCCCTGCAGATTTTGGACTTGCCAGCCTCCACAATCACATGATTCAATTCCTTAAACTAAATCCCTCTCTTTCTCTCTCTGTGTATAGACAGACACATATACACATACAAACACGCACTCACACACTCATATATACATACACACATATACATATATATATATGAAAGAAGAAAGAGGGAAAAAAAAGAAAGGAAGAGAAAATAAAACATGCACAAAGCTCTATTGTATGATGAATTTAAAATAAAGTTTATATTCTGTAATTGAATTGGGCTTTTATTAATTTATTTTCTTTTTAACATTTTTATTGGAGTATACTTGCTTTACAATGGTGTGTTAGTTTCTACTTAATAACAAAGTGAATCAGTTTTACATATATCCCCATATCTCTTCCCTCTTGCATCTCCCTCCCTCCCACCCTCCCTATCCCACCCTTGTAGCTGGTCGCAAAGCACCCAGCTTATCTCTCTGTGCTATGCGACTGCTTCCCACTAGTTATCAATTTTACATTTGGTGGTAGTGTATATATGGACATATATACACTACCACTCTCTCACTTTGTCCCAGCTTACCCTTCCCCTCCCCATGTCCTCAAGTCCATTCTCTAGTAGGTCTGTGTCTTTATTCCCGTCTTGCCCCTAGGTACGTCATGACTTTTTTTTTTTTTTTTTTTTTTAGATTCCATATATATGTGTTAGCATACAGTATTTGTTTTTCTCTTTCTGACTTACTTCACTCTGTATGATAGACACTAGATCCATCCACCACACTACAAATAACTCAATTTTGTTTCTTTTTATGGCTGAGTAATATTCCATTGTATATATGTGCCACACCTTCTTTATCCACTCATCTGTCGATGGACACTTAGGTTGCTTCCATGTCCTGGCTATTGTACATAGAGCTGCAATGAACATTGTGGTACATGACTCTTTTTGAATTATAGTTTTCTCAGGGTATATGCCCAGTAGTGGGATTACTGGGTCATGTGGTAGTTCTATTTTTAGTTTTTTAAGGAACCTCCATACTGTTCTCCATAGTGGCTGTATCAATTTACATTCCCACCAACAGTGCAAGAGGGTTCCCTTTTCTCCACACCCTCTCCAGCATTTATTGTTTGTAGATTTTTTGATGATGGCCATTCTGACTGGTGTGAGATGATATTTCATTGTAGTTTCGATTTGCATTTCTCTAATGATTAATGATGTTGAGCATTCTTTCATGTGTTTGTTGGCAATCTGTATACCTTCTTTGGACAAATGTCTCTTTAGGTCTTCTGCCCATTTTAGGATTGGGTTGTTTGTTTTTTTTGATATTGAGCTGCATGAGCTGCTTGTAAATTTTGGAGATTAATCCTTTGTCCCTTGCTTCAGTTGCAAACATTTTCTCCCATTTTGAGGGTTGTCTTTTCTTCTTGTTTATGGTTTCCTTTGCTGTGCAAAAGCTTTTAAGTTTCATTAGGTCCCATTTGTTTATTTTTGTTTTTATTTCCATTTCTCTAGGAGGTGGGTCAAAAAGGATCTTGCTGTGATTTATGTCATAGAGTGTTCTGCCTATGTTTTTCTCTAAGAGTTTGATAGTGTCTGGCCTTACATTTAGGTCTTTAATCCATTTTGAGTTTATTTTTGTGTATGGTGTTAGGGAGTGTTGTAATTTCATTCTCATACATGTAGCTGTCTAGTTTTCCCAGCACCACTTATTGAAGAGGCTGTCTTTTCTCCATTGTATATTCTTGCCTCCTTTATCAAAGATAAGGTGACCATATGTGTGTGGGTTTATCTCTGGGCTTTCTATCCTGTTCCATTGATCTATATTTCTGTTTTTGTGCCACTACCATACTGTCTTGATGACTGTAGCTTTGTAGTATAGTCTGAAGTCCGGGAGCCTGATTCCTCCAACTCCGTTTTTCTTTCTCAAGATTTCTTTGGCTATTCGGGGTCTTTTGTGTTTCCATACAAATTGTAAAATTCTTTGTTCTAGTTGTGAAAAATGCCAGTGGTAGTTTGATAGGGATTGCATTGAATCTGTAGATTGCTTTTGGTTGTATAGTCATTTTCACAATGTTGATTCTTCCAATCCAAGACATTGGTTTATCTCTCCATCTATTTGTATCATCTTTAATTTCTTTCATCAGTATCTTATAATTTTTTGCATACAGGTCTTTTGTCTCCTTAGGTAGGTTTATTCCTAGGTATTTTATTCTTTGTGTTGCAATGATAAGTGGGAGTGTCTTCTTAATTTCAATTTCAGATTTTTCATCATTAGTATATAGGAATGCAAGAGATAACTATGCATTAATTTTGTATCCTGCTACTTTACCAAATTCGTTGATTAGCTCTAGTAGTTTTCTGGTAGCATGTTTAGGATTCTCTATGTATAGTATCATGTCATCTGCAAACAGTGACAGCTTTACTTCTTCTTTTCCGCTGATTTGGATTCCTTTCATTTCTCTTTCTTCTCTGATTGCTGTAGCTAAAACTTCCAAAACGATGTTGAATAATAGTGGTGAGAGTGGGCAACCTTGTCTTGTTCCTGATCTTAGTGGAAATGGTTTCAGTTTTTCACCGTTGAGGACGATGTTGGCTGTGCGCTTGTCATATATGGCCTTTATTATGTTGAGGTAAGTTCCCTCTATGCCTACTTTCTGGAGGGTTCATAAATGGGTGTTGAATTTTGTCAAAAGCTTTCTCTGCATCTATTGAGACGATCATATGGTTTTTATTCTTCAATTTGTTAATATGGTGTAACACACTGATTGATTAGCGTATACTGAAGAATCCTTGCATTCCTGGGATAAAACCCACTTGATCATGGTGTATGATCCTTTTAATGTGCTGTTGGATTCTGTTTGCTAGTATTTTGTTGAGGATTTTTGCATCTGTGTTCATCAGTGATATTGGTCTGTAGTTTTCTTTTTTTGTGACATCTTTGTCTGGTTTTGGTATCAGGGTGATGGTGTCCTCGTAGTATGAGTTTGGGAGTGTTCCTCCCTCTGCTGTATTTCGGAAGAGTTTGAGAAGGATAGATGTTAGCTCTTCTCTAAATGTTTGATAGAATTTGCCTGTGAAGCTATCTGGTCCTGGGCTTTTGTTTGTTGGAAGATTTTTAATCACAGTTTCAATTTCAGTTCTTGTGATTGGTCTGTTCGTATTTTCTATTTCTTCCTGGTTCAGTCTCGGAAGGTTGTGCATTTCTAAGAATTTGTCCATTTCTTCCAGGTTGTCCATTTTATTGGCATATAGTTGCTTGTAGTAATCTCTCATGGTCCTTTGTATTTCTGCAGTGTCAGTTGTTACTTCCCCTTTTTCATTTCTAATTCGATTGATTTGAGTCTTCCTTTTTTTCTTGATGAGTTTGGCTAATGGTTTATCAATTTTGTTTATCTTCTCAAAGTACCAGCTTTTAGTTTTATTGATCTTTGTATTCATTTTTTTCATTTGTTTTTCATTTATTTCTGCTCTGATCTTTATGATTTCATTCCTTCTGCTAACTGTGGGTTTTTTATTCTTCTTTCTCTAATTGCTTTAGGTGTACGGTTAGGTTGTTTATTTGAGATATATCTTGTTTCTTAAGGTAGGATTGTATTGCTATAAACTTCCCTCTTAGAACTGATTTTCCAGCATCCCATAGGTTTTGGGTCATCATGTTTTCATTGTCATTTGTTTCTAGGTATTTTTTGATTTCCTCTTTGATTTCTTCAGTGATCTGTTGATTATTCAGTAGTGTACTGTTTAGCCTCCATGTGTTTATATTTTTTACAGATTTTTTCCTGTAATTGATATCTAGTCTCATAGTGTTGTGGTCAGAAAAGATACTTGATATTATTACAATTTTCTTAAATTTACATAGGCTTGATTTGTGACCCAGAATATGATCTATCCTGGAGAATGTTCCATGAGCACTTGAGAAGAAAGTATATTCTGTTGTCTTTGGATGGAATGTCCTATAAATATCAATTAAGTCCACCCTGTTTAATGTATCATTTAAAGCTTGTGTTCCCTTATTTATTTTCATTTAGATGACGTGTCCATTGGTGAAAGTGGGCTGTTAAAGTCCCCTACTATTATTGTGTTACTGTCGATCTTCCCTTTTATGGCTGTTAGTATTTGCCTTATGTATTGAGGTGCTCCTATGTTGGGTGCATAAATATTTACGATTGTTATATCTTCTTCTTGGATTGATCCCTTGATCATTATGTAGTGTCCTTCTTTGTCTCTTGTAATAGTCTTTGTTTTAAAGTCTATTTTTTCTGATATGAGAATTGCTACTCCAGCTTTCTTTTCATTTCTATTTGCATGGAATATCTTTTTCCATCCCCTCACTTTCAGTCTGTATGTGTTCCTAGGTCTGAAGTGGGTCTCTTGGAGACAGCATATATACGGGTCTTGTTTTTGTATCCATTCAGCCAGTCTATGTCTTTTGGTTGACATTTAATCCATTTACATTTAAGGTAATTATCGATATGTATGTTCCTATTACCATTTTCTTAATTGTTTTGGGCTTTTATTGCAGATCTTTTCCTTCTCTTGTGTTCCTTGCCTAGAGAAGTTCCTTTATCATTTGTTGTAAAGCTGATTTGGTTGTGCTGAATTCTCTTAGCTTTTGCTTGTCTGTACAGGTTTTAATTTCTCTGTCAAATCTGAATGAGATCCTTGCTGTATAGAGTAATCTTGGTTTTAGGTTTTTCCCTTTCATCACTTTAAATATGTCCTGCCACTCCCTTCTGGCTTGCAGAGTTTCTGCTGAAAGATCAGCTGTTAACCTTATGGGGATTCCCTTGTATGTTATTTGTTGTTTTTCCCTTTCTGCTTTTAGTATTTTTTCTTTGTATTTAATTTTAGATAGTTTGATTAATATGTGTCTTGGTGTGTTTCTCCTTTGATTTATCCTGTATGAGACTCTCTGTGCTTTTGGACTTGATTAACTATTTCCTTTCCCATATTAGGGTATTTTTCAACTATAATCTTTTGAAATATATTCTCAGTCCCTTTCATTTTCTCTTCTTTCCTGGGACCCGTGTAATTCGAATGTTGGTGCATTTAATATTGTCCCAGAGGTCTCTGAGACTGTCCTCAATTCTTTTCATTCTTTTTTCTTTATTCTTCTCTGCAGTTGTTATTTTCACTATTTTATCTTCCAGGTCACTTCTCCATTCTTCTGCCTCAGTCATTCTGCTATTGATCCCTTCTAGAGAATTTTTAATTTCATTTATTGCGTTGATCATTATTGTTTGTTTGCTCTTTAGTTCTTCTAGGTCCTTGTTAAATGTTTCTTGTAGTTTCTTCATTCTATTTCCAAGATTTTGGATCATCTTTTCTATCATTATTCTGAATTCTTTTTCAGGTAGACTGCCTATTTCCTCTTCATTTGTTAGGTCTGGTGGGATTTTACCTTGCTCCTTCATCTGCTGTGTGTTTGTCTTCTCATTTTGCTTAACTTACTGTGTTTGGGGTCTCCTTTTCACAGGCTACAGGATCGTAGTTCCCGTTGTTTTTGGTGTCTGCCCTCAGTGGCTAAGGTTGGTTCAGTGGGTTGTGTAGATTTCCTGGTGGAGGGGACTAGTGCTTGTGTTCTGGTGGATGAGGCTCGATCTTGTCTTTCTGGTGGGCAGGTCCACGTCTGATGGTGTGTTTGGGGGTGTCTGTGACCTTATTATGATTTTAGGTAGCCTCTCTGCTAATGGGTGGGGTTGTGTTCCTGTCTTGCTAGTTGTTTGGCATAGGGTGTCCAGTGCTGTAGCTTGCTGGTCATTGAGTGGAGCTGGGTCTTGGTGTTGAGATGGAGATCACTGGGAGATTTTTGCCCTTTGATATTACATGGAGCTGGGAGGTCTCTGGTTGACCAACGTCCTGAACTTGGCTCTCCCACCTCAGAGGCACAGCCCTGACGCCTGGCTGGAGCACCAAGAGCCTGTCATCCACAAGGCTCAGAATAAAAAGGAGAAGAAAAGAAAGAAAGAAAAAAAAAGTTAAAGTTAAATTAAACTAAATTAAATTAAAAGTTATTAAAATAAAAAACAAAAAATAATTAGTAAAAAAACATTTTAAAAGTATTTAAAAAAAAGAAAGAAAGAAAGAAGAACCAAACCGAGAAACAAATCCACCAGTGATAACAAGTGCTGAAAACTATACTAAAAAAAAAAAAGGAAAGAAAAAAAGAAAACGGACAGATAGAACCCTAGGACAAATGGTAAAAGCAAAGCTATAGAGACAAAATCACACACAGAAGCATACACATACACACTCAGAAAAAGAGAAAAAGGGAAAAAAAAAAATATACATATATATATATATCGTTGCTCCCAGAGTCCACCTCCTCAATTTGGGATGATTCGTTGTCTATTCAGGTATTCCACAGATGCAGGTACATCAAGTTGATTGTGGAGATTTAATCCGCTGCTCCTGAGGCTGCTGGGAGAGATTTCCCTTTCTCTTCTTTGTTCGCACAGCTCCTGGTGTTCAGCTTTGGATTTGGCCCCGCCTCTACGTGTAGGTCTCCTGAGGGCGTCTGTTCTTTGCTCAGACAGGACGGGGTTAAAGGAGCAGCTGATTCGGGGGCTATGGCTCACTCAGGCTGGGGGGAGGAGGGGTGCGGATGTGGAGCGAACCTGGGGCGGCAGAGGCCGGCGTGACATTGCACCAGCCTGAGGCGCACCATGTGTTCTCCCGGGGAAGTTGTCCCTGGATCACGGGACCCTGGCAGTGGCAGGCTGCACGGTCTCCCGGGAGGGGAGGTGTGGATAGTGGCCTGCGCTTGCACAAAGGCTTCTTGGTGGCTCAGCAGCAGCCTTAGTGTCTCATGCCCGTCTCTGGGGTCTGCGCTGATCGCCTCGGCTCGTTCCCATCTCTGGATCTCCTTTAAGCAGCGCTCTTAATCCTCTCTCCTCGCGCATCAGGAAACAAAGAGGCAAGAAAAGTCTCTTGCCTCTTTAGCAGTTACAGACCTTTTCCCGGACTCCCTCCTGGCTAGCTGTGGTGCACTAGCCCCCTTCAGGCTGTGTTCATGCAGCCAACCCCAGTCCTCTCCCTGGGATCTGACTTTGGAAGCCTGAGCCTCAGCTCCCAGCCCCCGCCCACCCCGGCGGGTGAGCAGCCAAGCCTCTCGGGCTGGTGAGTGCTGGTCGGCACCGATCCTCTGTGCGGGCATCTCTCCACTTTGCCCTCCGCACCCCTGTGGCTGCGCTCTCCTCTGTGGCTCCGAAGCTTCCCCCCTCCGCCACCCGCAGTCTCCGCCCGCGAAGGGGCTTCCTAGTGTATGGAAACCTTTCCTCCTTCACAGCTCCGTCACACTGGTGCAGGTTCCGTCCCTATTCTTTTGTCTCTGTTTTTACTTTTTTCTTTTGCCCTACCCAGATACATGGGGAGTGTCTTGTCTTTTGGCAGGTCTGAGGTCTTCTGCCAGCATTCAGTAGGTGTTCTGTAGGAGTTGTTCCACATGTAGATGTATTTCTGATGTATTTGTGGGAAGGAAGGTGATCTTCACGCCTTACTCTTCCACCATCTTGAAGCTCCTCTGGGCTTTTATTTTTGTCTCCAATTTCAATGAAATGAAAAATGTTCTATGCTCACAAAGAAAATAGTTTAAATAAAGCTGATTTTATTTAATCTAACAATTACTTGTTGACAAGAGAATGTTCTACTGTTTAGAATATTGTGTCATGTAAAAGTGATTGATTTGCACTTCAAGTGATTATTAGATCACTGGATGATCTGAAAATATGTTCTGGCAACATAAAATATTTCATCGTTGTCCAATTTCTAATGTGATAAAAACTGTAACTGAAAAGATGGATATTACTTCAACAACATAGGGCTTTTCAGAGTAGATATTAAACTTGTGAAAGGAAAATGAAGAATTAGGTAATACCTTAGGCCTCTTGTCTGCAAACATTTTTTTTTTGTATGAAATGTACACATTTGTTTAGCATAATTTTCATCCTCAGTTAGAAAACCTTGATTTTATAGCAGTGATTTTTAACTTAAAAAAAATGACTTTTAACTCCATTTGCGGAGGGGGAGGATATTTATGGGGAAAGAGCTTTAGGAAGGCTCAAGGGGAAATGTCAGTAACTGCTGAAGAAGAATGGAAATGTCGTTTTGCATTAAAAAAAAAATACATGATTACGACTTTGCTGTGAAATTCACAAAACCTTTTATGACAAGGGAAAACTTAACTTGATTAAGTGGTACCAGACACAGATGTATATCAAATCATAACTACAGTGCCTACCTGAGAAATGTTCATTGACATCCAGGGAAGACAAGCCCTTTAATATTGCAGTGATGTATGCACTTGTATTTGAGTAGAAATGTACCACAAGGGCTACAACATTAAACTCTGTCAATTCTTAAATTTCAATTGTCTGCAAATGAGTAAGCTTCATTTCCTAATAATAGCCAGAAATACTGTTTTCAATTGTAAACACTTTTCCTTTAGAAGGAAAAAAATACTATTTATGTCCTTAAGAAATATGGACACCCTTGTAAATGCCACTTCCCCCAGTGGTTACTTATATCAAGACTCTAGATTTATGAGCAGTTTGATGTTAACAGTAAATGAGTGCCTTTCTCATCATGTGCACTGAATACCTATCTGTTGAGTGAATTAATAAATATGTGGGAAAATGTTTTTAAATAAAGTTTTAAAATTTTATTCATTTGTGTATCAGATTTTTTTGCACTATTTCACTGTCAGCATACAATTGAATGCGAAATACATCTCCGATTGTTATGTTCAGGAGGACCCCACCTAAGTTTTTCTTCAGGGAATACTGTTGCAGGCTGTCCTCTGGCAAATTGTACTTACTGTAGCATTTACTTTAAGAATATTACTTTTTTTAAAATTTTTATTTTTTAAAAAATTTTATTAGAGTATAGTTGATTTACAATGTTGTGTTAGTTTCAGATGTACAGCAAAGTGAATCAGTTATACACATACATATATCCACTCCTTTTTAGATTCTTTTCCCTTATAGGCCATTACAGAGTACTGAGTAGAGTTCCCTGGGCTAAACAGTATGCCCTTATTAGTTATCTATTTTATGTATAGTAGTGTGTATGTGTCAATCCCAATCTCCCAGTTTATCCCTTCCCCCTTTTCCCCACTGGTAACCATAAGATTGTTTTCTACATCCATTACTCTAATTCTGTTTTGTAGATAAGTTCATTTGTACCATTTTTTTAGATTCCACATATAAGCAATATCATATGATATTTGTCTTTGTCTGATTTACTGCACCCAGTATGACAATCTCTAGGTCCATCCATGTTGCTGCAAATGGCATTATTTTGTTCTTTTTTTATGGCTGAGTTATATTCCATTGTATATATGTACCACATCTTCTTTATCCACAGAATATTACTTTAAAAATGTAGTAAGTTGAGGCAAGAATAGTAGTAGTAAGGGTTACCATTCCAGTTGACTTGAAGAGCAAACTTCACCCTTGGGTGTGCCTGGTTCAGTATAGAGAAATCCAGTAATGTGACATGTGTGCCTTGTACGTTAATATAACACTAACATAAAGAGAAATGAGCCTTTGGTACTAACTAAATTAATTGAATATACCCTCTCATATTTGAGAACATTTTTATATGCTTGTGGAGAAAATACTTTATAAATAAGATGTGTCATGTTCTTTTCCTTTATAGCTGTTAGGATTCAGTTCCCAACATCAGAAACTGGAGTAGGAGTCCAGGGCTAGTTTGGTGCTTCACGGTGCCAGAGACCTCAGGTCCTTCTATTTTTAGCACTGCTATGTGTGTCTTCCACTCCAAGGTCACTCAATGGTCTAAAGATCCACTCCAGCTCTAACCGTATTAGTCACATTCCAGCTAGCAGGAAGGGTAGCTACAAAAGAGGCAATGGACATATGCCAGCCATCTCAATGAAGAAACTAGACAGTGCTACACTATACTTCTGTTCACACATCATTGTGGAAAACATAGTCATGGAAACACATATACCTGCAAAGAAGGCTGGAAAACGCAATCTTTATTATGGCTACTCAAATGCTCTGCTAACATGTATATAAGTTCAGAAGAAGAAAGGGAACATGGATATCTTTGGAATAACTAGGTTTTCTGTTGATTTTTTTCTAGAGATACTGATAATAGGTTTGTGAATATCATTTTGAAGATTATTTATATGCCAGCTCCACTTATCCAATCATGAACTTCTCCATGGTTAAGACTTGTTTTAAACGTCATGTTTTTCCTCAGTGCATAGTGATCTGCATTAATTTTAACACAATGCTCAAAAATTCATTGAATTTCATTGACTTCTGTTGTTAATTTTTAAATAAAATTTTACATGTGCATGATAAATAATACTCAGAAAATTCTTCAATAACAAATGGAAAATGAAACATTACTTTTATTTTATTATTTTTATATTTTATAATTGATGTATAGTTGATTTAAAATATTATATTAGTTTCAGGTGTACAACATAGTGATTCAGTATTTTCAGAGTTTATACTCCATTTAAAGTTATTACAAAATAATAGCTATATTTCCCTGTGCTGTACAATATATCCTTGTTGCTTATTTATTTTACATACTGGTTTGTGTCTCTTAATCCCATACCCTTATCTCACCCCTCCCCAGTGCTAACCACTAGTTTCTTCTGTACGTCTGAAACATTGCTTTTAACTCTTCCTATTTTTATTTGCTTTGGTCTCTATATCAAAGTCCAAATAATATGTACATTTATGAGAGATAAGAAATTTTTTCAGTTAACACTAATGCTCATCTCACCATTGCAACCAGGTTCTCTATATTACACTTTAATCTTTAACCCTTCTATTAATACTATTGAAGATTGGTTTTTTTGGAAGCAGATTCTGAGGTGGAGATTCTTGTGCAGGAAGTTTATTAGGGGCTACTCTGACTATCACAGCCTGTGGTAGAAGGGGAGGAAGAAAGTATGGGCAGAGGAAAAAGCCAGGCTTCCATGAAAGCTTGACAGAAGCCCCTGCAGGCACCACTGAGAGCTCTGAAGTGGGAATGGTCTTGAGTTTCTCTAGTTGAGGCATTGAGGCATTGCTTTACAACCCCGCGTTAACCAGTCATTGAATGCAGGTTGCTCCCAAGAAAGGCGTGTGACCCTAAGGTAAGGTGACTCTTTCTTGCAAAGGGCAATTACTGGAGTTGGCAGCATCTGATGACTACCAGCTGACTTCAGTCCCAGCAGTGAGGGGAATACCTTTTTCAGTGCTGAGGCAGAATCTAAGCAAGGCTCCACAGGGTCCACTGTAGTTGATAATTTTACCTAAGGAATAAAGCCTTCATTTTTGTTCCCTGATCTTTTGATTGCATTTCCTGACTCTTAATAAATGTCTTAAACATAAGATTATATTTTCTCTCACATAAACAAAGACAGAAACAGGGAGTGACTCTATGGCAATCAGAAACATAGGCACATTCCATCCTTCAGCTCTTTCTTCCATAGCAGTGGTTTCCGTGTTCCAGATTATTTTATGTCCAAAGTGGGTATTGGAACTCCATTCCATTTCATTCCAGGCAGCAGAAAGAAAGGACCAAAAAGTATTTTCCAAATGGCTACTACTTACCTAACTAATTTTTCTAAATATTTTTGTGAACAGACACAGTCACATGGCACATTTAGCATCAAGGAAGACCAGAGAATGTCAGCTCTAAGCTGAGCATATTGCAATACTGAAATAACTTTGGGTCTGTTAACTGCAGAAGAAGGGGACATTGAATATGAGAAACTAATAGTCTCAATATATATATACATATATATGTGTTTGTGTGTATGTATATGTGCTTATATGTTTATATATAATTTTATTTAGCTCTGGTGAACAATAATCAAATATTTGTTCTGATTTTAAATGTTACTCTTAATTATGTGTTAATTGAATAACTATTTTAAATGTTATATTTAATATAATTTTATAACAATGATGAAAAATAGTTTAAAAGTACGGCATTCTATTTACCTCTATTTGAAGTCTCTATATTTAGAAAGAAAATTCTTTTTCAAGCTCTACCAACCAGGTAACTCAAATTGCAGGAGAAATATCCAAAAACAAAAGGAATAACAATGCCCTCCTGTTGTAAATTTTCAAATCCAAACGTACAAAATGTTAGAGAGTATTAAAATACTCTATCTTGGTGAGCTAGGAGGGAATGGACAAAACATCCTTACTTGATAATAAAATATAGATTGTAAGATATAAAAGGGATATTATAAAAGAGAAAAAGTTATCAAAAATAGTTTTGAGAATATATATTCCTTTACTTAACAAAACTTTATTGCTCTTCAATAAGTGTAAGATTAGCCACTGTTTAGGAGTGTACTATAAGGAAAAGTTGAAAAGGTCAACTGTCTTTAGAAAACATGGCAAGGAGAAAAAGGAAAGGAAAGGACATCAGCAATAACCTTATTAATTGCAATACAATACAATAAAATATTATGCACCTTTTGTCAATGATTATAGTATTTATTATTAGTCCAGAAATCTTCTTATTGTCATTGTATTATGAATTTTTATCAGCTAAAAAGTGAAATTCCAAAATAAGGAATGTAAAATAGGAAAGTGTTCCAAGGAAAGAGATGAGTTAAATAAAGTATAGAACAATAAAAAAATATTGAAGAAGGAATGATTTAATAAACCTTCAAATATATGAAGAGCTTTGTGAAAGTATGGTAATCAATATTTTTCTTATATTGAAGACAGAACAAGAGAAACTAGGCTTAATATTAAGCATGATGGATCTGAGTTAGCGAGTAGTAAAATATTTTCTGACAGTGAGAAAGTTGTAGTGAATCTCTTTCAAAAGTCTTTTAAACAAAAACAGATTCTTACTTTTCAAAAATTCTTTATGCATTAACTGATGATTGAAAAACTAGGTGATATTATCCATTTTTACACTTATGATATCATTATATAAAATATGGATTGTGTCAAGCATCCTCACTAAAACCCCTCCCCAAAAGTTAAAATAATCTTTTCATAGAAGAAAGTTTATATTAAAATGACTTGAAATGATATGAGAATTCTATTTGGTATGATCCATCTTAAGTATATCATTGAAAAATTTGGACCATAAACAGAACTAGGAAGAGACAGAAGCTGAACATGAAAACTAAAAGACAACAGTCTTTAATATGTTTTGCAAAAGTTGTTGAATATTTTAAAGTTCATCCTCTTTAAAGATGAATGTCAATTAAAAAATAACATTTACATATGCATAGATTACAACAGTAAAGCATTTGTGACATAAAATAACAACCTGTATCTCTTCAGGTGTGTTCAAGATTCATAGTTTCTTCGAATTAACAGAGACACTCATGAGCTATTCTCACTTAGGAAGAAAACAAAACTTACTTTTCCAAAAATCTTCCATGTGTAACCACCCATCAGGAAGGAGATTCTTTACAAGACTCTAGGATGTCTACTTCCACACAGGCTACCAACCTTGATTTAACTCTCTAAAAACAGAATATCCCTGGGCAGCCTTCTGTAGCCATAAGTTTCAATAGTAAAAATGACAGGATAAAGTTTACTATTACTCATCTAACTTGGATTTTAAAATGGTTCTTCTTTTTTTTTTTTTTAAACTTTCATTTAATGGAAAGAGTCTTTGGTCTGAGGTCATTGAGGGCAGCATAGGCTGGATGTGTATAAAGGATAAGAAAAGATTTCTTTTTAAGGCTAGTAGTTTAAATTAATTTAGTTTAAACTGATAACGAATTACATAAATTTTCTAAAGTTAAGTTCGAAGACTGTAAATGGGATCTATGAAGTATCTGTACATACCATAATTACATGAAGCATATTTTTCAGACTGCCTGCAAAAAATCATTTTGTTTGTCTTCCTCAGAAAAGGCTAAGACTTTTTTCTTTTGGTTAGGAAAATTCTCATAAGCTTCTGGGTCTGACTTAAAGAGCTTTCATGAGATTTAGGCTTTGGACATGATCGAAGATGCAAGAGACTGGATTTTAGCTGTCCTTGATAATTACTTCTGAAAAGCAACTACTAATTCTATCAGCTTTCTGAAAAGGGTATAAATCTTGATGCTCCCAGATATTCTGTGTGCTGAAACAACTAGAGAAAGAAAAGCAAAGAATCTACTTTTCATCTATTTAGGTTGCTTAGCTGTACTCATGCGTTTTCTCCAGTTTGTATCTGTAAACATAAGCATAAGGAACAAAGTTCATTTAATTTTAAACCCTTACCACAATGCTGTAGTCTTCAGAATTCAATTAGCTCTTGGATCTGAAAGGATTTATGAAAGAAGTCCTGTTAAAAACTACTAGAAAGGGAAGCAAGTACAAAATAATGTCAATGTTGAAAGCAAGCATGAGAGAGAAAATAAGGAAATAGAACACTAGTAAGGTTCATGGAAACCTGTCAAGGCTCACTTAAGTTTACTTAAGAATGAGAAAATGTCTTCATTTAACTAACAGAAATATTGAAATAGTACACCTCATTCTCTATAGTTGACATGTAGGAAATGTCTAATTTTCATTTATTCTCTGAAATGTTTCTGAAACTAGTAGCTCGAGAAAACTGTAGTCAAATCAGACAAATCATTTTTACATTCATTAGACAATGTATTCAACCCAATTCATTTTTAATCACTAGCTGTGTTATAGGAAATGATGTAAAGTAGTGAATAAAACAAAAATCCTACTTTCCTAGATTTTTGAATAAAGATAATTTTGAGATGGAGAATATAGGAAAATGATGGAGACAACAAAATGGAAAATGATCTAGCAAGAAAAACTCATTCAAAATCTATCATGGGTTGGACCTGTTTACACCTATGTGAAGGGAATTATGCCTAAACTCTCTATAGTAGTGCTTTGTAAAACTTTCACATTCTGACATGCTTAAAAAATGATAATATTCATATGGTAAACTGGAAGAGATCTGCATAATTCTATATTGAACTTGATAAAAAAATACATTTGGCCCATGAACAACCCAGGTATTAGGGGCACTGACCTCTGTGCAGTGGAAATCCACATATAACTTTACAATTGATCTTCGAATCTGTGGTTCTGTAAGTGTGGATTCAACCAACTGAAGATCATGTAGTACTGTAGTACATATTTATTGAAAAAAATCCACGTATAAGTGGACCTGTGCAGTTCATACCAGTGTTGTTCAAGGATCAACTGTACATATATACATACTTTCCTTATGTTACATAGTTATAAAATAAATTATCAAATTCTGTAAAATATGTTAAAAATTGAAATATTGCATTTGCAAAAAAATTCCAAATACTTTTTTTTTCAGTAAGAATATTGAACTTCCACCTGTGAACATTACTTTTGTTATATCAGGTTATCAGGGTTTTTTTGTTTGTTTTGGGGGTTTTTTTCCCCTCAATGTTAAAATACAATTCTATGAAATTGTGGGTTGGTGAACACATTGAAGTTCCTGGAGGGTGACATTTCCAAATAGGGCTTGGGAGTGCTGTGTCTTTCAACTCCCATGCCTCACCCCATGTATCTCATCTATTTGGTGTTCCTGAGTTGTATCCTTTATAATAAACATGCAAACATGCTACTTACCTTGATTAATAATGATACAGTCCTTTGGCAAATCCTATTAATACAACCTCCGTCTACTCGCGGGAGAAATATTTTGGAAGGGTTATTCGAACTGCTTCCACCCCTGGGTTATAGCCAAAATCCAAAGCAGTTTACTGGCGTACAAATCTATAAAACAATTATGGAATTTAAGCATACCTGCAGTGCTTTCGGTATAAACAAGTAAATACGAGTTTTGGAATGATAAAAAATACTACTATTAATCACTTTTTTATGATTATCTTTCCTTTCTTATAGTCACCAACCATGACAAGATTTTTTTACAGAAGCAAGCAGTAACAAGAGACTGCAGACTTTTTCTCTGACAGAAACTCCTTTCTAAGCATTGACAAAAATTCAGATAGAATTATCTTTTTATATTTTAAGATTGTGACTATTATGTAAATCAATAAATTCTATTGTTATTGGTTAACAAGTGTATTATTGAGCTTTCTTAGTTGAAATTTCCTGCTCATGTGAATGTTGAGTACATTTGAGTTTTGCATGCCAAATATTTTTAAATGTTGATAAAGATTTTCCTCGAGTATACACCAGTGTTGCTCTACTAGTCATAACAATTCTTCTCTAACATACAAATCATAATATTGTCTAAATATTATGCATGAATCAATGTTTAATAAGCTTTTTTATCAGAGTATAAGGTACATATTGAAAATCATCTTATAAGCAAATCAAAAGTGTACACAGCTCGATGAATTATCACAAACTAAATCTGCCTGAGAGATCACAATCTAGCTCAAAAAAGAGAACATTTCCAACAACCCAGGTGCCCCCCTCATGCTCTTTTTAATTTCTCCCCCCTCTCCAATACAAATGATCAACAACACTGACTTTTAACATCATGTTTTGTTTTGGCTCTTTTGGAATTTTATACTAATGGAATCATATGGTGCATATTCTTTGCATATGTTTCTTTTCTTTTGCCCAACAAGGCATTTGAGAGATTGATCCACATTGTTTTATGTGGTAATACTTTGATCATTTTCTGTTGTAGAGTATTCCACTGTGTAAATACACTACAATTAATTTATCCATTTTGCTGTTAACAAATGTGTGGGTGTTTCCAGTTTTTGTCTCTTGTGAATGTTGCTATAAACATTGTGGTACATGTCTTTTGTTTCACATAGTATGAATTTCTGCATATCTGTGTGAACTTTTTGGTCTTAGGGTGTGTCAGTTTTCCAAAATTGTTGTACAAATTTTCACTTCTACAAGCACTGTTTGTGAATTCCTGTTGCTCTACATCTTTGCTGATATTTGGTATTTTCAGAATTTAACCACTGTAGTATGTGCATGGTATTATCTATACACCGCTTAATAAGATTGTCTATGGTTTAGTTTTACATATAGATAGCTTCTCAGAGAAAAGAACAACATATTACTTGAACATCACATTCTTGTTGCTGAAATAGTCTAAGGCAGTGTTTCTGTGATATCTTACATGCTTCAAAGTATTCACTTACCATGCTGAATATTTTAGGATTTTATTTTAAATTTGTTTATTTTGATAGGTCTTTGTAGGAAAATAATCTTTTTTGTATCATTTTTTCCAAGGATTTTAACTAGTGCTATTAAATACGTGCAGTTCCTAACATCAGTAGATTAATCCAGTACAATAGAAACATCCATGGCCAAATAAAGAATAATGATAAATACACTATTACTGAAGTATTAATCTCACAGACTGAAATGCTCCAATGGGAAGGTCAGAGAGAGACATCCTATACCTATATGGTATTGCTGCTACTGAGCTGTTTTCTGCTTGTGGATATTATCCATAAAATCTTACAAGCATAATAAAAATGTGAAAAATAGGAGTACATGAAATCAAAAGCAAAGCTAAAGATTTTAAATTCACATAAAAATAACTTCACTGATAATTATGAGAGAAAATTGACTGAAGTAATAAAACTACCTGGGATGATTAAATGTGTTATTCAGGGGAGACGTTCATTGTTATAAATGTTACAGAGATTTCTTTGATGGTGGATGCTAAAAATAAAGCTTTAAAGGCCAAAATAGTAATTTTTAAATACAGGAATTTTCAATGTTCAACTACAATTACAGATGTAAATTTTTGATTGAGTGTGAAAAATAATCTAAATTTCAACAAATTTGCAATGCACTGTGGAATGCACAGTGCTTGGGAAGCTATGCTTCTCTTATTCAATAGAGAGAATGTGTGTGAGAGAGAGAGACAGAGAAACAGAGAGAGAAAGAAAGAAGAAAGAGAAAGAAAGAAAGAAAAAGGAAGGAAAGGAGGAGGGAGGGAGGAAGGGAGGAAGGAAGGAAGGAAGGGGGAGGGAGTGGAAGGGAGGGAAGGAAGAAGGAAGGGAGAAGGGAAGAAAGGAAAAGGAAAAACAGATCAATTAATATGTTTTAATGTTGTAGAATCTTAACTGTAAGTTAAGTAAAGGGAGATTAGGATATAAAACCATCACCAAAATTTAAAAATCAGAGAGCTTTAAAACTCCACTCTGACAATAAACTTTTTTTTTTCAACATCTTTATTGCGGTATAATTGCTCTATAATGGTGTGTTAGTTTCTGCTTTATAACAAAGTGAATCAGCCATACGTCAGGATACATATAACCCCGTATCTCGTCCCTCTTTCATCTGCCTCCCACCCTCCCTATCCCATCCCTCTGGGTGGTCAAAAAGCACTGAGCTGATCTCCCTGTGCTATGAGTCTGCTTACCACTAGCTATAGATTTTACATTTGGTAGTCTATATATGTCCATTCACCTCTCACTTCATCCCAGCTTACCCTTCCCCCTCCCTGTGTCCTCAAGTCCATTCTCTATGTCTGCGTCTTTATTCCTGTCCTGCCCCTAGGTACATTAGAACCATTTCTGTTTTTTTTTTTTTTAGATTCCATATATATGTGTTAGCATACAGTTTTTCTTTTTCTTTCTGACTTACTTCACTCTGTATGACAGACTCTAAGTCCATCCACATCACTACAAACAACTCAATTTCATTTCTTTTTATGGCTGAATAATATTCCATTGTATATACGTGCCACATCTTCTTTATGCATTCATTTGTCGATGGACAGTTAGGTTGCTTCCATGTCCTGGCTATTGTAAATAGAGCTGCAATGAACATTGTGGTACCTGACTCTTTTTGAATTATGGTTTTCTCAGGGTATATGCCCAGTAGTGGGATTGCTGGGTCATATGGTAGTTCTATTTTTAGCTTTTTAAGGAACCTCCATACTGTTCTCCATAGTGGCTGTATCAATGTACATTCCCACCAACAGTGCAAGAGGGTTCCCTTTTCTCCACACTCTCTCCAGCATTTATTTATTTATTTATTTTTAAATAATGCTTCTCACTTCTATAAGCACATCTTCATGTAGTTTTTTGTTTTTTTTTAACATTTATTTTATTTTTTAATTTTTGGCTGTGTTGGGTCTTCGTTTCTGTGCGAGGGCTTTCTGTAGTTGCGGCAAGTGGGGGCCACTCTTCATCGTGGTGTGCAGGCCACTCACTATCGCGGCCTCTCTTGTTCCGGAGCACAGGCTCCAGATGCGCAGGCTCAGTAGTTGTGGCTCACGGGCCTAGTAGCTCCGTGGCGTGTGGGACCTTCCCAAACCAGGGCTTGAACCCATGTCCCCTGCATTGGCAGGCGGATTCTCAACCACTGTGCCACCAGGGAAGCCTCTCCAGCATTTATTGTTTGTAGATTTTTTGATGATGGCCATTCTGACCAGTGTGAGATGATATCTCATTGTAGTTTTGATTTGCATTTCTGTAATGATTAATCATGTTGAGCATTCTTTCATGTGTTTGTTGGCAATCTGTATATGTTCTTTGGAGAAATGTCTGTTTAGGTCTTCTGCCCATTTTTGGATTGGGTTGTTTGTTTTTTGGATATTGAGCTGCATGAGCTGCTTGTAAATTTTGGAGATTAATCCTTTGTCCATTGCTTCATTTGCAAATATTTTCTCCCTTTCTGAGGGTTGTCTTTGCATCTTGTTTATGGTTTCCTTTGCTGTGCAAAAGCTTTGAAGTTTCATTAGGTCCCATTTGTTTATTAGGTCCCACTTGTTTACTTTTTTTATTTTCATTTCTCTAGGAAGTGGGTCAGAAAGGATCTTGCTGTGATTTATGTCATAGAGTGTTCTGCCTATGTTTTCCTCTAAGAGTTTGATAGTGTCTGGCCTTACATTTAGGTCTTTAATCCATTGTGAGTTTATTTTTTGTGTGTAGTGTTAGGGAGTGTTGTAATTTCATTCTTTTACATGTAGCTGTCCAGTTTTCCCAGCACCATGTATTGAAGAGGCTGTCTTTTCTCCATTGTATATTCTTGCCTCCTTTATCAGAATTAGGTGACCATAGGTGCATGGGTTTATCTCTGGGCATACTATCCTGTTTCATTGATCTATATTTCTGTTTTTGTGCCAGTACCTTGCTGTCTTGATTACTGTAGCTTTGTAATATAGTCTGAAGTCAGGGAGCCTGATTCCTCCAGCTCTGTTTTTCTTTCTCAAGATTGCTCTGGCTATTCAGGGTGTTTTTTGTTTCCATACAAATTGTGAAATTTTTTGTTCTAGTTCTGTGAAAAATGCCATTGGTAGTTTGATAGGGATTGCATTGAATCTGTAGATTGCTTTGGGTAGTATAGTCATTTTCACAATGTTGTTTCTTCAAATCCAAGAACATGGTATATCTCTCCATCTGTTTGTATCATCTTTAATTTCTTTCATCAGTGTCTTATAGTTTTCTGCATACATGTCTTTTGTCTCCTTAGGTAGGTTTATTCCTAGGTATTGTATTCTTTTTGTTGCAATGGTAAATGGGAATGTTTCCTTCATTTCACTTTCAGATTTTTAATCATGAGTGTATAGGAATGAAAGAGATTTCTGTGCATTATTTTGTATCCTTCTACTTTACCAAATTCATTGATTAGCTCTAGGAGTTTTCTGGTAACATCTTTAGGATTCTCTATGTGTAGTATCATGTCATCTGCAGTGACAGCTTTACTACTTCTTTTCCAATTTGGATTCCTTTTATTTCTTTTTCTTCTCTGATTGCTGTGGCTAATACTTCCTAAACTATGTTGAATAATAGTGGTGAGAGTGGGCAACCTTGTCTTGTTCCTGATCTTAGTGGAAATGGTTTCAGTTTTTCACCATTGAGGACGATGTTGGCTGTGGGTTTGTCATATATGGCCTTTATTATGTTGAGGTAAGTTCCCTCTGTACCTACTTTCTGGAGGGTTTTATCATAAATGGGTGTTGAATTTTGTTGAAAGTTTTTCTGCATCTATTGAGATGGTCATATGGTTTTTCCCCTTCAATTTGTTAATATGGGGTATCACATTGATTGATTTCTGTATATTGAAGAATCCTTGCATTCCTGGGATGAACCCCACTTGATCATGGAATACGATACTCTTAATGTGCTGTTGGATTCTGTTTGCTCGTATTTTGTTGAGGATTTTTGCATCTATGTTCATCAGTGATATTGGCCTGTAGTTTTCTGTCTTTGTGACATCTTTGTTGGGTTTTGGTATTAGGATGATGGTGGCCTTGTAGAATGAGTTTGACAGTGTTCCTCCCTCTGCTGTATTTTGGAGGAGTTTGAGAAGGATAGGTGTTAGCTCTTCTCTAAATGTTTGGTAGAATTTGCCTGTGAAGCTATCTGGTCCTGGGCTTTTGTTTGTTGGAAAGTTTTTTTTTTTTTTATTAAAATTTTTTATTTATTATTTATTTATTATGTTTATTTTTGGCTGTGTTGGGTCTTCGTTTCTGTGTGAGGGCTTTCTCCAGTTGCGGCGAGTGGGGGCCACTCTTCATCGCGGTGCGCGGGCCTCTCACTATCGTGGCCTCTCTTGTTGCGGAGCAGAGGCTCCAGACGCTCAGGCTCAGTAGTTGTGGCTCACGGGCCCAGTCGCTCCGCGGCATGTGGGATCCTCCCAGACCAGGGCTCGAACCCGCGTCCCCTGCATTGGCAGGAAGACTCTCAACCACTTCGCCACGAGGGAAGCCCTGTTGGAAGGTTTTTAATCACATTCTCAATTTCAGTGCTTGTGATTGGTCTGTTAATATTTGCTGTTTCTTCCTGGTTCAGTCTCGGAAGGTTGTGCTTTTCTAAGAATTTGTCCATTTCTTCCAGGTTGTCCATTTTATTGGCATATAGTTGCTTGTAGTAATCTCTCATGATCTTTCTATTTCTGCAGTGTTGTTACTTCTCCTTTTTCATGTCTAATTCTATTGATTTGAGTCTTCTCCCTTTTTATCTTGATGAGTCTGCCTAATGGTTTATCAATTTTGTTTATCTTCTCAAAGAACCAGCTTTTAGTTTTATTGATCTTTGCTATTGTTTTCTTCATTTCTTTTTCATTTATTTCTGAACTGACCTTTATGATTTCTTTCCTCTTGGTAACTTTGGGATTTTTTTTGTTCTTCTCTAATTGAATTAGGTGTAAGGTTAGGTTGTTTATTTGAGGGATTTCTTGTTTTTGAGGTAGGATTGTATTGCTATAAACTTCCCTCTTAGAACTGCTTTTGCTGAATCCCATAGGTTTTGGGTCGTCGTGTTTTCACTGTCATTGTTTCTAGGTACTTTCTGATTTCCTCTTTGATTTCTTCAGTGATTTCTTGGTTATTTAGTAGTGTACACTGTTTAGCCTCCATGTGTTTGTATTTTTTACAGATTTTTTCCTGTAATTGATATCTAGTCTCATAGTGTTGTTGTCATAAAGGATGCTTGATACGTTTTCAATTTTCTTAAGTTTAGCAAGGCTTGATTTGTGACCCAAGATATGATCTCTACGGGAGAATGTTCCATGAGCACTTGAGAAGAAAGTGTATTCTGTTGTTTTTGGATGGAATGTCCTATAAATATCAATTAAGTCCATCTTGTTTAATGTATGATTTAAAGCTTGTGTTTCCTCGACCATGAACTTTTAATTCTTCCAGTTAATAAACTATGAATACATTTCTTTATAGCACTTTTTACATATAACCTAGACAGTATACTTTCTGCAGTAAGCCCACCACATACTCATAGAAGTTAAATTTCAGTTATAAACTATAAGCTTTATGTAGCATATCTTTTATTAAAAATTCATTTTACAGTTAGTACCCTTTGTTTTTTCTATTTTTTTGTGTATTCTACACAAGTCTTTTCAATCTACCCCTGAATATGAATTTTGTGTACTGTTTATACATTACCATAGACTTTTAGGGAAGATCAAATATAATTTGAGTAGTAGGTTAGTACAGATCGTAAGACAGGTGATAGGGGGCAATGACAGAAATCCCTGCAGCTTTCAGTCTGCATAAGTCAATCATTCAGAAATTTTTATTTATGTATCCTGACCTGATTTAAGACCCTTCATATCCTGACCCTTTTCAGTTTCAAATGACTTTTTACTAATTCAACATTTTCAAATTTTAAGCCCGACTGGCCAGTTCCTTTTTCAGGGAACCTGTTTAAATGCACACTGGCATCTACACCTTTAATATTAATTTCTCCTCCCTCTTGTCCCTTCCATGTTTCATTAACCAAACCTAATAAAGTAGTCCAGACACATGGCATTCTTGTCATTTGGACAGCTATACCAGTTACTACCTGTGCCACAACTTTGGCCTATACCATATGAATTACATATTTTGATAACTGTTTGTCAGTTAAGCTTAATCTGACCAATTGATTGTACCTTCCTGAGAGTGTGGCTTTTATAACATTTATTCTTAGAAACCAGCAAGAAAGTGTGATGTTTTAAATGACAGTGATGTTTAAGGACAGCAATGATATAGTATCTTTTTTCATTGTTTCATTGAAAAGTAATCCTTGTAAATGTAGCCCAAAATTGATAAGATATTTCTTTTTAAGCAGTAAATGCTTGTGCCATTACAGATTTGTCAATTTCTGTCCCAAATTTTTCTTGGTTTCTCATCTTGGCACTTTAAAACAATGTTAAGATGGAATGACATCAGTATGGCCCTAGAGGTTGTTCAGAGAAAGCTAGTAGCTCAGAGTGTGGAAGAAAACCTACTTCTGTCTGAGTAGTCTCTGGACAATTGGACAAACTTTTCCCCAATAAATATGACATCAGAAAAATAGTGTTTATAATTAGATAGCTGCTTTGTACCACATACACGCATTCAAAATTTATTCAACAAATGTTTGTTGATTGCTCATTAGGTTCTCTTTTAGGTAGTGGAGGTTTAACCATGAGAAAAGCAGAGAAAGTTTACTCTGTCGTGGCCACCAGAGTGACTTGATCCAAGTAGTGAGTAGAAAGTGGAAAGAAATGAGATCAGAAATCTCTTTTGGTCAAGTCAGGAGTGCTTGTTGGAAATGGCAGACAAGTTTCTATTCAGGTGTGGTGGAAAGCCATAGGGAGGTTTTGTGTAGAGATTTTAAATGACCTGATATAGTTCAGAAAAATTTTATGTGTGATTCAGGGTTGAGTTCTATTATTTATTTACATTTAAAATTATACCTAAATATATTACAAATTACACATTATAAAAGTATATATGTTAATTATATAAAAGTATACACATATGTATTTATATATCAGAATTTTAACGGTGGTTGCATTTAGTGATGGATAGAGAGTTTTAGCAGTCTCCATGGCTACTCCATATGGATCTTGGGGCGGCAACCACAATCCCACTACACAATAGTGTCTTACTAATTTGTCACTATGCCTTCAGGTTGTCTCCATTCTATACCTGCCAATATGATTTTTCTAAAATAAAACTTTGTTGAGTTTACTCACCCACTGTTTAAAATCCATCAATAGTTCTCTATTGCTGTCATGTGAAAACTGGGACATTTTAGGAAAACTTAAAAGCTATCAGCACTGTAGCGCCTTTATTGTTCTCTTGACAATATCCAAATCAATACAGTCTCCTTGCCATCACTAATATCTAAGTTCTTTCTAGCCTAGGCACTCATCCCTTTGGAGAAATTTCTTTTCTATACCCCTGGACAAAACACAGGTATCAACTCCTCTGAGAAGATCTCCCTATTTCTTCTAAGGGTGCCCTTTCAAGGTGAGCCTATGGCATCCATGCTGACCTCTATAATAGAGAAGTAAGGTATCCTTCTATATTATATCATAATTGTCTCTTTACCTGTTTTTCTTCCCACTAGGTTGTAACTTTTGTTCGATTAGAGACTATGTCTTTCTATCTCTGGTAATTTGTAAACTTCCTGGCATAATGCTTGTTAACTGAATGTCTTGTTTCCATTTAATCAATAACATGATTTTGTGGGGCTCTATTTATGAGGTACTTTTCAGTAGGGTCACAGAAGGCAATAATTCTAGGCCAGGCAAAAACTAACCTAATTAAAAGTGATTTGGAGAGAGAGGATTTTTAAAACAATGATAAAGATATATTTGATATTATAAAGAATTATGAACACACATATATGTCTTAATGGATCCAGTTTTTACCCCTTTTATTACAATTCAACCTGCTGGCTTCATTTTCCTTCTAAAGTAGAAAGTTCTCTCCACTGATGGAAATTTTTAAGGACTCCGTTTAATCTACTGCCTAATGTGCAGATTTCTTATGGTTGCGTCCAGTCTTCCACATTAGGTTCCTTATCTGTGATGGTAGAGAAAAAGAAATTACTTTGTAGAACTCGCCATCTGAATTTCTGCTTCCGAAGTGAGAAACAAAATAATTCGCTTGGGCATATACTCCTTGTTAAGAAAAATACCAAAGTGGGCTTTTTTGCTCTGTGATGGTAAATCTTCAAGGCATTGTTTAGAAGACAGAAGTGAGATAAAATGAAGTAAATTGCTTTGCATAACCTTAAGAAGATATTTTCACTTATTCAGGCAAGTAGGAAGGATGAGGAGATCTTGGAGGTAGCAAGAGTAGGAGAATCCCAGCAAAATACCAAGAAGCTAGTTATTTTTCATGTAACAGGGTGTAAGAGAGACCAGTGCATTCCTTCTATTAGAAATAGAACAACCTAAATTTTAGCTAGGCACCTGGCTGCCATAGTAATAGCTACATTTCCCAGCCTTTCTTGCAGCTAGATGTCACCAGGACACTAATGGGAGAACAATGAGTTTTGACAAGAAGTATTCAGCTTACGGTTTGTCTGTGTAAAAAAGACACCCGCTTGCCCTGGGCTTTCTCCTTCCCCCTCCTACGGATTGGAAAATGGTGGGCACTAAAATCCACCCTTTGAACATAATAGCACTACGACACTAGTCCCGTTCTACTCATCTCTGTACTAGTATGTGGGATTGAAATAAAGTTCTGTTTTACTTGAGCCACTGAATTCCTGGTTCATTTTGTTTCAGTAAGCATTCACTATTACTAGCAAGGATTACTAATATCTAATTTTAAGACCTTTCTTATGCTTTTCCACAATATATTCATCCTGTTACTGCAGTGCTTCAATAAAGGTTTCCTACATTTTCATTCTTAGGTAAGTGATTGGCATGTGCCCCCCAAAAAGGGCAATTTGGAAAAGAATAGAACTTGCAGAAATTAAAAAGTAAGTAGAAGCAGAAAACTAGAGTCAGAAGTGAGCATGAGAAACATAAGTTCTCTTTGAATCCCTAGAGAAATGCAGAGGAAAAAACAAGTTTTCTTTTACATTTGCACTAGCAGTTTTATTTAAATCCTAAAGACAAACTATTCTAACACGCTGGAGGACCTGAGCTTCTCACACAAGTGGCTCTTGGGTTACATTACTTTTCCCACCTCATCTCTTACTAGCTCTCATTAACCGACCCTTTGTTCTATTGAAAATATGTACAGTTCCCTGGCTTCAGAACAGATCATGTTCTTAAATAGACTATTTTATTCAAGCTTTCCCCTTTTATCATCACTTGTTTCTCTCTGCCTTTTATTACAGTTCCTCTATTTAGCAATTTGTTAATTTAGAAAGTTTGACGAGAAGTCTTGTTTATGGATACCAAAATTATCCAGGATATTTCAAAGAAACTTAACAGTATCCTTTTATCTCTTCTCTTATAGTATCTCTTATTAGTCTTTGACTTCAGTCATGTAAAACTGAGGTGATGTTGCAAGTTCATAAATATCCAGAGATAACAGTTCTATAAAATTTACCATACATAAATTTAATAATCTTACATTTAAATGGTATTAGAAAATGAATGATTCAGATAATGGGTGATGTACCTTGACTCTATAGTCCAGAGAAGTTAATTACCTGTTATCAACTATTTATTAGCATGTTATGAGTAAAATTAACTAAAACTATAGTTCGCTACTTTCCATTATGTAATTCAACTCTCTTCCCTTATAATTTGTCCCTGAACCTACTTATAATTCACTTTACTTATGTTTTGATTTTTCTCTTTTTTCAACAATATATGTAAACAAAAATTTAGTATAATTGTCCTCTTTGAATTTGCCTTCATCTCACAAAAATGTGATCAGTGAAATGATTCATTTATTTATTGACAATTTCTTTTTTAATAACAATTTTACTTATTCTCTAATAGATTCCAAATAAGGGGAGGACATTTGAGACACTAATCTATGTCTTATTCTCAAAAAAAATTGAGAAGATGGGGTAGCCATGTAAACAATGCATCATGATTAAGCAATATTTAAGTAGTATACATTTTAGCAGTAGGAGCTTCAGCATAAAAACTATGAGCAAATTTATTTAATTTTCTATTTACTTGCTCAAATCTAATTACGTCTATGGTAGGCAATACTATATCTTGGTACCCCATTTGCGCTTACTGTAATTCCTCTTGAATTTGGCTTACAGAGCCTAAAAATTAGGGACTCAGTTCGGCAACTATAACGAAGCAGAAGGTCAATTAGAGTCTAAATTGCCCACCTCTGCCATTGATTCTTGCTGCCACGGCTACTGAAGTCCTCCACATAGAGACGTAAGATATTGTGTTAGTGTCATAGTGACTTCTCACTGGTTAACATTTTTAGCCAATGTTGCAGTGGTTCTTCAGTGAGAATATAGCTCATCTCATTGTAACCTTCTGCCATGACCATGGTTGGTCTTCCAAAACCACAGTACAGATGAAAGAATTTTCGTTTAGAGGTATCAGTTAGAAGGCTAGCTTGCCCCAAGAATATTGTTTCAGAATTTAATAATGTTCAACATCTGTAAATCCTGGTAGTCATGCCCTCCTGATCTCCCTGGCAATCCTCTTTCCTTGAAATCTGGATTAATGTTTCATCATCTAGGGAGGTTACCCTTAAATCTGTGATCCTACATTACTCTTCTGTTGGAAACTAACTTTAGAAAGTCTAAAGTGATTTTATCAATCTTCTAAAGGAGTTTCCTTTAAAAATTGTTAAGCTTCTGCTTTCCTAAAGTAAAGAAAAATTTAAAAATTCAATTTTAACATCTGATGGTGCATCCTACAACTACTGTTACAATTGTTATTGAAGAATTACAGGGACCAGCGGTGACACAAAACAGTGACGATCACGTTTGCCTAGCAAGATGGTTTCAGAAAAGACTTCATAGAGAATCTAACACATGAACGAAGTATTAAAATATGAATATGGTTAGCCAGTTGGACAAGGTGATAAGGATATTCCAGTATGGGATCTGTGAGAATAGGCTCAGAGGTGAGACATAACAATGGTACTTTCTGGAAATGTAAATAATTTGGTGCAGCTGGTGCTTTAGAGTCCAGGGCTTCCCTGGTGACCGCAGTGGTTAAGAATCCGCCTGCCAATAAAGGGGGCACAGGTTTGAACCCTGGTCCGGGAAGATCCCACATGCCGTGGAGCAAGTAGGCCCGTGCGCCACAACTACTGAAGCCTTCGCGCCTAGAGCCCATGCTCCGCAACGGGAGAAGCCACCTCAATGAAAAGCCTGTGCACCACAACAAAGAGTAGCCCCCGCTCGCCGCAACTAGAGAAAGCCCATGAGCAACAACGAAGACCCAACACAGCCAAAAATAAATAAATAAATAAATTTATTTAAAAAAAAAAAAATTAGAGTCCAGATCAGTGTAAGACAGGTCATGGAAGTAGGCAAGGTTGAATTGTGGACCCTGTGGAACGACTTGCTAAGTATTTTGGTCATAATCCTACAGTCAACATAATGGTAAGTGAATTTAAAGAGTTTAATTAGATCTTTGATATGATTATATTTAAACTTGAATCATCACTCACCTAGTAATAGTGTGAATGATACGCTGGAGGGATTTGAGATTATTAAACTCTTCTAGATAAGAGAATTATTGCCTGAACTAAGGATAAGAGTTTCAGTTATGTATGGAAGTTGCATTGACAAGTCTTGGTCATGGTCAAGGCCCTTAATCTACTTAATCAAGGCAGGTTAGTATAATTTTACTGATTTTAGGCTTTTGTTCCTTAAATAGACCAGATAATTTCTGCTTAAAATTTAATTCTATTTTTTTTTCTATCTTTGCTGATAATTTGCTCTCAGGTCCAACCCTCACCCCTCTGTGTTTGCCCTGTTTTGTAGTGTGCTGATCCTTGCAATCTACTTTTCTAGAGCTTCCTTGTCAATAAGCTTCTATACAGTCTCCACCAATAGGAGGCACTGGCAGGAAGAATAAAGAAGCCCGGACGTTTCTCCCCAACTTCTCTGCTTCAGGCAGCATCCCCCGCAGTGGCTGCATCTCCTCAGGTGT
Organism: Balaenoptera musculus; assembly: GCF_009873245.2. Taxonomy (NCBI): domain Eukaryota; kingdom Metazoa; phylum Chordata; class Mammalia; order Artiodactyla; family Balaenopteridae; genus Balaenoptera; species Balaenoptera musculus. The sequence goes on along the minus strand of NC_045787.1, from coordinate 23,975,665 downwards.
TTTGACTTGCGACAAAAAGCCCCTTTCTCTTAATCCTTCCTCCTAACCAAGCAACCACTTCATAGTCCCAGATCCCAGGCTCTGTAATACCAACTCTTCTTTGCACACCTCTAATCCCAAAGAGTTGGATGTATCAGGCAGAGCCATTTTAATAATCTCTGGTTTGCCTCATACTATCCATTTTGGCCTTTCAGCTCGTTCAAGATTTTAGCAACTACTTCTGCATATTAAGTACCCACTTTCAAACTATGAAGCCTGAGCTCTGATTTCCTCACTGAACACTGATTGAATTTTGTTAAGTGTATTACCAGTATTCATTGACTTGAAGAGCTACCAATACTCTCTGTAGAGAGGATCATGATTGTACTGTATATGGTTTTACACTCTTCAAAGAAGTTCATATTCTTTTTTCCATGTTGTCCCTAGAACAGTCTGTGAGGAGTCTGGGATCCAGAGATATGTGATGCCTTCCTTAAGTTTACAATAAAAAATATTAACACCATAAGAACAACTACAGGAAAAAGTTTCTGATTCAGCATCTGAAACTACACTGCAGTGCCTTTTCTTAGTGGATTAATGTCTTTGATTCCTTCTAACTGTGTTATATATGTTACCTTGCAATTTTTTAGTGATACTTATCCTCTGAAGTCATACAACAAGCAAATTTTAAATATTTTTTTAATCTTTTTTGGGTCACATTAATTGATGCCCCTGTTGAAAATTTTTACATTAGATTTAGTATTGCTATAAATCAGTTTAAGAGGATCAAAATATTTATTCTCAGAAGTTAGAATTTTGGAAAAAATTCTGGTAAAGTAGGGAAAATTTAAATCTTCAACTCAGGTTTAGTTTGTAAATAGTTGTGAGAAAGGTGAGATGTCCATCCTCCTCTATCATCCACCACCACCACTACCACCATCACTATGTCTGTCCTGCTTCTCAGAACCCTGAGAATCTTAGCACACCCAGAATATTTGTAATAGGATATAAGCTTGAACATAATTCTAAGGAACACTTCCTTAATCTGAGGCTAAAACCTCTCTATGACTGCCCTAGAGCATCAGGTTGGGACTACCGAATACAGGAAGATAAAAAATTTCCCTGGGGTCACCGCACAGTCTGAAGATTTTTGAACAAGTCCAGAAGCAGCAGTTTCCTCTCCAAAGCTGCTCTGAGTAAGCTCCTGCTGCAGCTGCATTTGGCCTGAGGGCACCAGCACTCCCTGTTTATGGCACTCTGTGCATCCTGATTTTCCCGAGGCTGACATTATTCTAATCCTCATGGCTTGAGATCTTGGAGTCATATTTAACTCCCCATCCTTCACTGTTGTCTGGTTCTAAACAAAGAGTAAGTCTACCTTATCTCTTCTAAATATTTCTGATATCTTCCCCCTTTTTTTCATTACCATTAATTTTTACCTTTGTCTCCCATATCCCTCTGGGAATGTATTATTCCCTGCTTCTTTTCTTTAACTGGTTCAGTTCATCCTAAAACTCTTTCATCAGACACTTCCTCTACAGGAATAACTTCAATGCCTCCCCATTGCCTGTGGTATAAATTCCAGATTATGCCTTTGGAATGATTGCCATTGTAAGGTTACTCACAATTAGACTTATCCAGTTTTTGCCACATTATCTGTACATACTATATACTACTTTCCTTTAAAATCCCAATTCCAGAAAGATAATGTTTTTTCAGTGCCGCTTAAATGATGTGTATGTGCATATGTATATAGTTACTTCAGCTAATTTTATTTTTACCCCATTTTCCAATATTTGAATGTCTTCTTCTTTCTAGCTCATTATTATATATCTGTAGAGTTTCAATGCAAATGCCACTTTAAAAAAATTGTTTCCTGATTATTCACCATTTAATTTATGATTCTTTATCCAACTCTTATGTTATCTCATTGTGTGTGTGTGTATACAGAATATTTATGTCCTAAAGTTTCATCTCCTCATTGAAACTATAAGCGTACTAGAGATGGGAATTTTAAGACGTCTTTGTGTGCTAACATCATTTAAACCTGATGCTTTGAATTCCTTAATATAATAGGAATCAAGGAAATATTTATTTATTCCTTAGTAGGCTGCCCTGATTCTAACCCAATGTAACCTAGACAAATGGGCATGTAGCATTTGTTATTTCTATTGACAATGAGAGCAGATATTTTATTCAGTATCAGTATTTTTACATTCATTTACTGATTTCAATGTCCAAACCATCTTTGAACATTTTGAGAGTTCTTTGTTTCCCTCAATTTTTGCCATTTTTAAAAAAAAAGCTATCAAATCTTCAGTGCATATACCCTTCAGCTAGAATATACAAATGTTTATTTTTAACCTGCCTTTTGTCGTTTCAAATCCCAGATTTTCATGCACAATTTAAATGCAGTAATATAATAAGTGAGTTATGATTTATTTATTGGGTAAACTACATAGCAAATTTATATATTTCTAATAACAGATTGGTACTTAAAAGCACCAAAATCCCAGTAAATGCAAACAAAAACAACAGCAAAGATTTGTTTTGTACCATTTATTTTCAATGTGCTTTAATTGCACTGAAATTTTAATTGAGCTGTAATTGCATTTTATTGCATGCATTTGTATGAATTAAAAAATACTTAAAGCTGAAATGTGGTGGATGAAACAATTTCATGCATATAGCGAAACAGTTACCATAAAGAAAAGTTTTATCTCTTCTATAGTATCACTAACAGGCACTTTAAAAGTTAAGCTTGCAGTCCAATCACATTTTATTCATATGTGCTTTTTATCCTCTTTCTCACTGCCAGATACACTTATTTATCCTCAGTTCTTCTCTGCTGTGTTCTGTGCCCTGGGAGTTTGAACCTCTGTAGATTTCCTTGTCTTCTGGTTTTATGTTGGATTCAGCCAATGGGAGGCACTTGAAGAAGAAGAAAGCTATGAGGAAAGACTGGTGTGGGTGTTTAATCACCGTTCTGACAGTGGCGGCTCCTGTTGGCTATCCGTCTTCCACAGATCTAACTCTGGCTAGGCTCTCATAAACACTGCACCTTCTCCTTGCCTCTTTCACTCAGGGTAATACTGGCTTCCTGTTGTTACTAATTCCTGGGTGTTTATCTCTCCTTGGTGTCCTTAACTTCATCTTCTCTGTGTGGAGTCCCTCCACTGAAGCTCACGTCACTTAAATACTTTGAAGACCATCTGTTTCTTGCTTGGACCTTAACTGCTATGTCATCCATACAAACATATAAATCAGTTTTTTGTGTGTCTTTAAATATGAGACATAAGTGGTGTTCAACTAGGAAAAAACATAACTGTCTACTAAACACACCATGTGATATTTATTTCCAGACTAATTCATTAAGCACCAATTAAAGTGTAACTATACGTCATTTTGCAAAAGTGTTGGGTTCAAATTCTCATTTTTGCATAGGCCAGATTAAGGGTTCTCCTATTACTATAATTTATGTCAATGTGTATTGACTGACATGGAAATTCTGTTTTCACCCTGAAATAGACTACATTCAGGTAAGAAAATGTGCTACCACTGAGGTATGGCTAATTGAATCTATATTTGATCTAGACTACCATGAAATCTCTTGACGTATGATGTAGGATTCTCAGTTTAAATATTTTCATTTCCATGGCTCTCTATCTATTGCTAAGATAACTAAATTTTATACCTAAATCTTATTCTATACCTAGAATTTATCCAAGAGTATCATTTATTCCTCAGTTCTTTTTTTTCTTTTCAGAATCTCACCACAGTTTTTCAGCTTGTCAAGAGTATACAGACCAGATTTATTAAGGGCTTGCAATTATTCTTGTTTATTCCCTCCATATTTATCTATTTATATGGGCCATCAGCTACTCCATAAGTTTTTAGCAGATGAAGCATTATTTTCCCAGGTTCAATATTTGCACAGCAATAAGCAGTTTATTGGCCATTTCTAACACGAAACAATTTCTGAAATTTTTATCCATTTTGTTGACAGAGTTAGCTGAGATCTGTTCAGTATGCAGACCCGTCAACATTGTCACAGCAGGCGTGGGTAGCAACTGTTGAAGAGGGTCTGCCAAAGAAGGTTATGTTACGGTTTAAGAAACGAGACTTAAAGTTGAGCCAGCAAATGGGCTTCGTTTGCTATTAGAGTAATTCATTTATATTTCTGTCTGCACTTATAACCTGTAAACTATAATGATAATGACTGATGCTTTACTGAGGGCTTAATGTACTGTATTGTATTGCATGCTGTTTACATCACCCTGTTTAAACCCCCCAGCTATTTTATACTACATACTAATGAAATCCTCGATTACAGAAAAATAAGGAGAAGAGTAGAGCGGTTCAGTAACATGCCCATAGTCACATAGCTGGTATATGGTGGAGAAATATCTCAAATTAAGTCTGTGTAACCCAGAACCTCATAGGCTCCCATAAGCACTTTCTGGGGCCTTTGCATAATGCTGGTAAGTGAAATTGTAGCATAATCACATATGTATTAACGTAGTAATTTGAAGCATATTTGACAAGAGTCAAGGTATTTAGGCAGGTATTAAATATATTAGAACTAAAATTTCTTTTTTAGTTCATGTCTGACAAATAGGAATAAAAGAAGAATAAGGGAAAACGCTAATTAAAAAATAATTAGTATTCTTTCTATTTGTGTCAGTGTTTCATTATTATTCAAATATTCTTTCTCAAATTGGAATATAGGTCATAGATAGCATTTTCAATTTCTATAGAAATGCAAGTTGCTGCCTCATTTTTTTTCTCCTTTTTTTTCTCCTGTTTCATTTCTGGAATAAGGTCTTTTGCAATATCAAGATCATCTTATATTCATTAGAAAAAACATATGTGATTTTGTAAATGTCATTTATGTCTGCAGCAAGTTATTTTTTTCTATTCGCACTTATGTAGGGCTTTAATTTATCATGTCATCTACCATCTGGTTTTCAGGAGAGATTTTTATTACATTTTAATAAAGAACATATTGAAGACAGCAATTTTTGTTGCTAAGTAAAGTATATAGGCATTCATGTTTTTCCCTGGTAACTTTTCATTGATAATCATTTGTCATTTAAAATATTGGTTACTCTAGTTTATGCTTGCATGGAAAAACTCATCTGATAGCTGAGTGTGTTTAAAATCATATTATGTATATGATATTACATATGATACCTATTAGACAAACGTATTTTTAAAATTGCAAAACCCTTTTATTTTTTTGTTTACAAGTGTGTTTGTTTGGAGAGAAATAGAAGTGGTGAGTGTATCCTGGCATATGTGTCTTAAAGCTTTAACAAGTTTTTTCAAGTTCTTATTCAGCCAATACATAGTGTCCCTCAAAGAGAAGATCCTTTCCAAATCTATTACTTATTGTTCCCTTAATGAGAATAATCAATATTGACTCACCCCCAAAGAATCAGTATTAGATCATCCCTTTGACGCTGGAATTTCCTGTAAACAGTACCTCCATTGTGAATAATCTATGGATGGATTCATAAGTCTAAAGTAGGATTTTAGTCACCGAAGTCTGGCCGTATTTTATTTTAATGCATCTTCCTCTATAAAATGTTACTGACTTATGAAAATGCGTTGTTCCAGGGGTTTTCTACTTAGAAAAATATCATTGTAGTACTTCTGGATCATAGGGCAATGCCATCTTCTCTACAAAAATGAGATGTCTGTTATCTCTCTGTTTTGCACTTCAGTTTCCTCTAATTCTGAGATCAAAACAATTATCTGATTAAAGGAAAAAACAAGCAAAGGAAACAGCAACATTCATAGACTGCCCAGGCTTGCTTGTTTGCTTGCTTGCTTGCTAGATTGATTGATTCATTGATTCATTCATTCATTCTCTGGAAATTTTGACATATTTTCCTTACTTTTCTCATTTGCTTTCAGTTCTGGAATACCATGAGACAGTCAGATAGACATTGGGGAACCTTTGATCTCACTGTATTTAATTAGGGAAACCAACAGGATCTTATGTTTAGAGGCCAGCGATGTGTAAAAACCCATGTTTAATGTGAAGCCTGACAAATTGCGGTGAGTATTTTTGGACAGCAGACCTAGTGGGCCCTTTGTTGTCTGTGCACTGTCAGCTTTTGGCCCAAAGAGAGTGGATTAACATAAAAAGAGAATCCTCCATTCCTGGGGCATGCCTGGAAAGCATGAATCTGCCTCTTTTGATTCTTTTTCTTCTGAGCTATGTCAGGTACAGTATAAAACCATCTACAATTTATAGACTTCAGCTTTTTTAAAAAAATTGGCTTTAGATAGGTAGTGCCTTTCGGTTTTCCATGGGGTAAAATAATAATATCTATTCCCTCTGTATCATAGAGTAGTCTTCCAAGGATTAATAAGCTAATGAGTTTAAATCACTTTGTGTTTCTCAGTGATATTACCATGTATTATAATATATCAAACTTTAACATATATAACCTCCAATGGGGAGACATAAAAACTCCTCTTTTTTAGGGAATTTTCAGTGCAAGTTATAGCTACACAGTAATGAGTTTGATTTTTTTTTTCCAGGTGGAGGGAAGTATATGTTTGTGATATTTCCCTATATGGTGCCTAAAAATTGAGGCAGGACTTCTAAGTTTCAGTTTCTCCTAATCACTGTGGAAAGATTCAGGATCTAAATACATATGATCCCTGAACCCTGAAGTCAGGTAGCTCTGCAGCTTCTGTCAACCTTAGAAATTATGATCTTTGCCCTTACCAGGTGCCCTATTCCGAAGGTCCACTTCTGTGGGTGTGCCTCTCATCACACCCGGGGATGTTCTCGCACATCCCTGGGGGTATTGCAGGAGAATAAGTGTTATCTCCCCAAACACTGAGAGGACCTATAGACCTCAATCTCCTGGAACATCTGAAGACTCCCCCTTCCCTCTGCTTTAGGGGGACCATCCCTTCATAGGCACTGGTCACTCTTTCTAGAATAATCCTCCAACAAACAAAGTGATTAAAGTTCAAATTACCTACAATTAAAAAAAAGAAATCCATCTGCAGTAAAACCAGGAACCCTGTCTCAGTCTCCTTTCTGAGCAGCTTCCCTCTTATGCAGATAACTCTTCCAGCAATCTGGCCTCCTAGATTCCTGGATGCCCAGCTACAACATTTATCTATGATTTACTTCAGTATCCTGTGCTTTGAATGCACATTATACTTGCAGGAATGAAGAGGAAAAGACTTTCTTAATCATTTGTCTACCACGTGTTACCTCTTTGTATTCTCATTTTCCCAGTTTTACAAGCCTAACTGATGAGGGCCAAGATATGTGAAGACTCCCTCAGTTGGATTGCATTAGAATTTCATGATGTGTACAAATGCCCAAACTTTCTTAGGAAATTCTAAACCTTTCTATGGCCACCCAACATTCTCATGCTCAGCACCAATGTGTTCATTACATTTTTAAAAAATGACCTGCTACCCAAGAAGGCATTCCTTGACCTCACCTTACCCCTGCACTCATCCGATTCTTGCATACATCAATTTATTAGCATATTTTCCTATTTTATTTTTTCCTCCTTTTTCCGTGTTATACCCCAATTTATTTTCTTTAATTTTATTCATGATACCCTTCCTGTTTTTCCCTCCTCTTGGCTTTCTCCATTCATTATTCTTGACTTCTTTTATACTTTCAGTCTTTTAAAAAATAGTTTATTTCCAGATTTTTGCACAATTCGGTATTATTTAGTTCTGTTAAATGTATATCTCTGAATGCTCAATACATGTAAATTAACTTGCCACACACTGTAGGATATCTGAGCAGCACATATTAGTTTTAAAAAAATCTTCCTTTGATCTGGCTTCCACAATAAAGAGACCTTACAGATTTCATTTTTTCCCTACATCTCCAGATATCTTCAAATACTCACACTGTGTCCAGTTCTTCCTCCTAAAACTCTTTAACTCATTATTCTTTGGCTTTAGGCCCTACCTATCACCAAGAGAAACTATATTGAAGGTCAATAATGACCTCCTTCTTTAAAAAACCTAACTTTTTAGATACCATTTTACTTTATATTTTGGATATCACTTTTGGATATCATTTTAAATTATATTTCTACTGCACATGACATTGTAGAACAAAGGTTATATTTAATACTATTTTTTTTCTCTATTTCTGTGAAGGTGCACATTCTTGAATCTGCTTTTCCTGCACTTACCACTCCTCAGGTTCTCTACAGTTTTCTTGTTTTCACAATTCCCTCTGATACATTTTCTCTAAGGCATCTATTTGTTCACTGATTCCTTCATCCTATCCTAAGGGTTTTCTCTGGATTTTATCAACTTCCTCATGAGGCTTTAGATATAACCTTTATATATGTTTAGACATCTTTCCAATTTGGATTATTTGCCTGTGTTCCTAATTTGCAGTATGACTGTCCATAGGGTATCTTCAATGAGTCTGCTTTAATCTGCCCTGCCACTCAATATGCCCCAATCTGAGCTCATTATTTTCACAGAAATATTCCCCACTCATATTTACCATCTATATTAATGATATTATTACAGCCTCTCTGGTGGAAATCATTTGTCCCCATGACAAACACCTTCTGTATACAACAAAGATCTGATATGGTTACACTTGAAATTATTTTATTTAAAAAGAAATGTAAACTCCCCCCCCCTTTTTTTTTTTTACCAGGTCAAAGTCATATAATTTTAGAGCTAAGGAACTTTAGAGATTATTAATTTCCCCATTGTTTAGAGTTTATATGAGAACCCTGAAGCTTTGCTGGGGGAAAAAATTGTCTCCAAGTTAGTTAATTGCTAACCTAGTTTTAAACCAAGTTTCCCTTACTCCCAATCTGATGATTCTAATGTTCTTTCTACTGCCATAGTTTGTGAACTTTCTTCCTATCTTCCTAAGGATCCTCTAATAGATCTTTTACTTCATCCCCATTATTTGATTTATTAGACATTTATTTGACGCCTCTCAAATGTCATGCAATGAAGTATCCTTATTATATTGCATATAAAATAATGCTATTATCTGTAGAAGAAAAATAATGACTCCTCAATTTTTAAAAATAAAATTCTAATTCCTTGGAAAGGTGCTCTATGACCTGGTCACAATCCTTTTCCGTTTCATTTCCTATTACTTTTCCCAGGTGCTCTACACTCCAGTTTCAAATAATCTGTTCTTTAGTGACACCATGAAATCTCACAACTCAGTGTCTTTTCTGACACCTCTTGTTCCCTCAGGGTCAAATGCCTTTCTTCTGATCCTTCAAAACAGTTTCCCTTCTTTCTTCAAAGTGAGTGTGGACACCATTATAGCAAGGTGGTTAAAACCTCATGCTTTGGAATCACACAGTTCTGGGTTTGAATTCTGACCCCGATACCAGCAATGTGACCTTAAATTAGTACCATAACAATGTTATGAGTGAGAGTTCAATTACTGGTAAATGGCCTTACTATTATTTACCTCACCAGAGTAGTATGAAGATTAGGCAAGATAAAGCATATAAAGATCTAGCATTGCTATTGCTATTAGGAGTAGAATTGGTAATATAGGAAGAATAAAGGAAAAAATAAAAGGAGGGTTAGTGGAGAAGGTGGTATTCTTAGTGTATTTAACCCATTACCCTCTTTAGAATTCATCTTTCCTTTTTTGTATTCCTAGTGCTCTTTATTTATTTATCTTTTTAAAAAATTTTCCAGCCTTTATTGCAGTTCTTTTTTAAAAAATTTTTATTGAAGTATGGTTGATTTAAAATGTTGTGTTAGTTTCTGCTGTACAGCAAAGTGAATCGGTTATACATATACATATAGCCACTCTTTTTTAGATTCTTTTCTCATACAGGTCATTACAGTGTATTGAGAAGAGTTCCCTGTGCTATACAGTTATATCTCTTTTTTTTGTAGCCTATTCAAGTATTCCGTACAGATTTTATTTAACAGGGCATATGTGTCACAACTGTTTCATCATCAGTAACTTAAATTCAAGGAGAGTATTTTATTCAAATTTGAATCTTATTCAGTGTCTAGTATATCATCTTGTATAGAGTAGGCTCTTAGGAAATATTGAAATAATTAACAGTAGGTGGCTCAGATAAAGGGTTATAGGAATTTATGGGCAGCCTTAGGAAGAGAAGGATGATACCACAGGATCAGTCTCTCAGTTTACAAAGTCAGGATGCTTTCTATTCTGCATCAAAGCCTCTGTTGCTAGATATTAGAGGAAACAAAGTCAAGCTGACCACGTAACAAGAAATGGATGGCACAGCCTCCTCTCTGTTATTGATTTGTGGTTGTTAGGCAACACTTTTCTTAGATTTCTCAACTGAGTGAAGATAAAAATACTGACTTATGCCAGTTAAATCCACAAAGACTAATGCTTTAACCACAAATATGAACAATTAAAGCCCCCAAATGCACTAATTTGAGTAAATAAGCTTGCTTTTGCTGGAATTAACAATTGGTGGTAACTCTAGAGGCAGGTTGTGCTTACTTCATGCATTTATATCTTAATTTCGGGCATATGTAATGTGCATTTTAATCTATGGAAGTGGTATGTGGTCTTGACATTAATACCCTTGTGCTTTTATTTAATAAAATTGGTTCTTAGAAAATATCTTTGAGATATATCTTCAAAATTTATTACCCTTAAAGTGTGGATTGACTGATAATTATAAAAAAAATATTGTGTGGGTTTTACCGTCTAACATCTCTTCAGTTTTAGTATGTGCATCTTAAGGTTTCAAGTAGAAAAGGAGATTGTATATTCAAGAAAAAATTCTCCTAAGTTAAAATCTTTTGAGTAGCAAATAGGAGATATTTGGGGGATGCAACATATTTGATGAGTGAATTTTTAGGGATCTGTTTAGATTAAATCATATCTGGCAAAATGAATTTCTTCAAAATTATGGTTTTAAATAATGAGAAAAATCACATATCAATTATATCATTGTTTCCAGGTGTCAATTCCAATTTTAGCCTTGATATTTTAAAATTATATCTGTTTTGTCAATGGAGATGTTTGGCTTCATTGTAAAGCAGTCAAATTTGGTTAGCAGAATTCATTTAACTTAACCTTTCTTACATAATTTGTTTATATGTGATTAGAGTACCTATTTTCTTCATCAAGTTCAAGTTACCTCAGAAACATCCTTGATGGTAAATTTATCTTCAACAAGATAACAATAGTGATCTTAGATTTTAATTTATTTATTACAGTTTGACAAGTATTTTCACATTTATTATATCATTCTAGCACTAAAACAATACTGTGAATGAATCTTCCCTTTAAATAAGTGGAGAACCCAAGGCCCCCAGTAGTTAAGTGATTTGACCAAAGATAAATAACTAATAAGTAAGCTATATAACTAGCAAAGCTTAGATTTGAAGTATGATTTTATAACTTAAACTATTTGTTCATTCAGCGTTTCATTTGTTCAGCAATTTTTTTTTTTTTTTTTTATGATCCAAGAACTACTTTAAGCATTGGGATTATATGAAGGAAAAAACATAGATGAAGTAGATACTCTCATGGCATTTACATGCTACCAAGGGAGGAAAGATAATAAATACCTTCATATAGAAAATAGTTCCATAAGTATAATAAAACTGAGTAATGTGAGGGTGACATATGGAGAGTAGGGTTATTCTTGTATAAGAGAGTTCTAAAATACCTCTTTGATCTGAGAGGCCATTAATGAAAAAAAAAAAGCCATCTACACTAAGACCTAGAAGAAGGAAGAATTTATTTTATTTTTTTGTAAGTATAAATGTTCTATATACTAATTGCATATTTCTCTTATTGTTTTTTCTTTGGGTACAGTCTAATATGAAGGTAGATGTAGTATTCACACATACATGGTCTAGGAAATGAGCAAATATATGTGATATTTTCTCTATCATGTGGTGCAATATGCTAACAGATTAGGGTTTTAAAATTATTCTTTCAGAATCTCTGATAGAATTTTGCTGTATTTTAGAGATGCTAATAAAATTAAAATAAATTCAAATGAAACAATTTCAAAAATGCTTGGAATTAAAATTATTTGCCTTTAAATGTAGAATTATATGAGAATACATCCAAATAAGACTTTGGTGCTAATTTCCCCTAATATTCAACTAATATTAGAAAAGTTGTTAAATCACAGAATTATGGAACATAGTTTTAGAATCAATCTCAGAGGTCATCTAGTCCAAATCCCTGCAAGGTGAAGATACATATTTATTTTAACAAATCCAGTCAAGTTGCTTTCCAACAAAAGACCTTGATGATTTCTCATAATCCTTAGCATAAGGCTTGATGTCATTAATGTGGCTAATAAAGCCATGCATGGGAAGTGATTCTAAGTGACTCTCTCTTAACCCCATAGACAGGCCCCTTATATGATAACTAGGCTAGAAAGTTCTGTTTTCTAAGGCTACAGGGATTGTCTGCTTTCTTTGCAATAATCACTAAACTTAAAATACACACACACACACACACACACACACACACACACACTTTTTAAGTTAGTGAGAAAACGATGGCTAAACTTTGAACAACAAAAAAAAAACCTTTTCTCTAAGTCTCAAATTCCTTATTTGAAAAATGATGTTTCATTTATTTTTTCCTTTTTCCTTATTCAGGCAAATATTCTTTTCCTTTCATCTACTTTATGTTAAACATTATGAAATGATTACAATACCAGAGTGAACAACTTAGTTGAGATTTCTTCTCTCAAAAATCTTACATTCTATTTACACTTTCATTAGGGAGATAGATAATACCTATAGAAAAGAACGGATGAATTAAACAAGTTGTTATTAAGGAAATAAATAGCTTTATGAAATAGAGAAAAGCAGGCAAATGTTAAAGGCTGAGTTGAGGAGATGTTTAATTGATGTTAAGAGCCAGGGGAAGAATGTTACCAAGGAAAAGGAACAAGAGGAAAGTTCCCATGTGGCACAGAGCTTAGCGCTTTCTGAGAAGTAGCAGAAAGCCAGTGTGTTCGGAAGTTAGTGACAAAAGACTATGTCATCATTCATCAGATGAGGCTGGAGATGTTGGGAGAGCTCAGGTCAAGCGTGGGGAGGTTTTAGGTATAATTCTAAGAAAAAGCAAATCATCAGAGGTTTTTAGGCAAACGAGTTCCACTCCATTTATATTTTTAAAATGATTACTCAGATTGTGAGTGATTGATTAGGAAGCAAGAATGGAACTGGAAAGACCAGTTCAATGGTTATTGCATTGTTTCTGGGGATAGTGTGGAGGAAGGTGATGGCAGTTGATAGGAGATGTTGGTAGATTTGGGAAACATTTTGGAGGTAGAATCAACAGAAATTGATACATAATATAAGGAAAAGGAATTTAACAAATATGAACCCCCTCACTTCTGATTTTAATAAATAGATGAATGGTGGTATTAATCAGAAGAAAATACATTTGCAGATTGTGGTAAACATATCTTAAGGAGTGTCTTTTAAGCCTGATAAGAAGAGACACAAATAATTTTTTTTAAATATAAGTACATAGCATAGTTTAAAAATTATATTTAAAATACCTTTTATATTCACTAATAGTGAATGTTTTTTAAATTAAAGAAAATCTACAAAATAGTAAATAAATAAGAAGATCAACATTTATGGAAAATAAAGTTTAGTGTGCACTTTGGAAAGAAAGTTCACATTTGAAATAAGAAAAATGAGGCAACCCTCCAGTAAAGTAGTGAACAATGGTCATCATAGGCAATTATTTTTTAAAAAAGAAATATATGTGACAGATATATTCTGCCTCATTGGAGTTCCAGACAATGAAATTTTTACCAATAAAACTGTCAGAACAAAATAAAAAAAAAAAAACATTTGAGGCAAGAGTATGAGGGAAACAGTTATTCTAATTCACTTCAGGAGGAAGAGTAAGTTTGATGTAACCATTTGCAGGAAAAAAATATCAATACGTAGCAACGGTGTTTAAAATAACTTCCTTTGACACAAGAATTTCTATACTAGGACATTAAAAATAAATAAGCACGTGTACAAATGTTACTTATACAATTGTGATATTGTCTACAAAAAAACCTTAGAAAGAACTCACTGTTCAGTTGTAGAACATTGGTTAAGTAAATTATTGTAAATGCATTTTTAGAGAATACCTGTTGACATGTAAAGATGTCCACAGTATATTGTTATATGAACATACACATTAAAAACATACTTTACACACACAATATTATGTTTTATATGAAACATGAAATATAGATAAGGAGATGATGGATGAGATAGATTGATAAACAGATGATAAACAGATAGTGTTAAAAAACAAGACCATAGGGCCAAAACGTAGTCATTTATTTTAAGCTCCACATCACCAAACTGAGATTTAACTTAATTACAGCTTGGCTCTCCCAGAAATGGCATCTTAAACCAGTCCATCAGGAGTCACCTGATCAGTACTAGTTAGGTAATCTGTCTGATATACCCCTGCCATCCTCTAAAGGAAAGTAACTTTGCAGTAACTAATCTGCTTTTTTGCCTGGTGTAACTTCCTTTGTTCCTGCTCCCTTCTGGCATTGAAAGTCTTTCATTTTGTACAGCTTTTTGGAACTCCTTTCTATCTGCTAGATTGGATGCTGCCAGATTCAAATCGATTTTTCCTCAGATAAATTGTCAGATAGATAGATAGATAGATAGATAGATAGATAGATAGATAGATAGATAGATAGACAGACAGATAGATAATAAGCAGATAGAGAAGCAAAGCCCAATGAGGGAAAGAGAAATAAGTGTAGACAATTCAAAGAGGTAATTTATTACAGAAAAGTGTCTACAAAGTAGTAGAAGGATAGAAGAAAAGAAGGGAGAAAGATGGAGTGGACCAGTGTAGGGTCTGGAAAGGCAGACAGGAAGAAAGGATGACTCACAGTGATGAGAAAATGCCAATGCTCCTGTGACGGGGTCTGCAGAGTTGCATCTATAGCTGTAACGTTGGAGATGTTATTACGGGAGGTTATGGATCCACTGAAGAGGTGCTGTTTCAGCCAAAGCTAGAACCATCAGAAAGGCTAGATGCCAACTCCCTGCTGCTTTGACTCCCACGTTGTGGTGTCAGTAAACTCCAATATTGGAGGCAGTTGTCTCCTGTCAGAACCGGAAGGAAGTATCCCCTTTCTTCCTTTCACCCCTTGACCTAAGTAGCCAGTGCTGCTTATTGTCAGGAGTTAGTAGGAAGCCACTGGCCAGGAAACAGAGTAGAGTATAAAGGGCAGATATGGTACTAAAGGACAACAGGTAAATAACAGACAGACAGACAGAAGGAAGGATATAAGGTGGGGAGGAGAGATGTAGGGAGAGAAGGCAGGAAGGCAGTAAAGAAGAAAGGTAGGACATAAGAGAAAAAAGGAAGAAAAAATAAAGCTGTAAGACATATACATCAAGAGTATCAAGTGATTATCTTTGGAGCCTCATGAAAGGATGTTTTCTAATATTTTTTCAATGACAATATATTTTTGTTTTATAAAGAAAAAAAGAAATATATGGAATTTAAAATAGATCACTAAGTTCTCTGTGAGGTGACATAGCTTGCAGTTCTGGCTTTGTTTTATATATATATATATAACGTCTTTATCCATTTATCTGATTTCATTAAATCATCTTTTTATGTTTCTTACAGCTTACTGAGTTTCCTTAAAACAACTATTTTGAATTATTTAAGGAACAAATTGCAGATCTCCATTTCTTGGGGATCAGTTACTGGAAATTATTGTGTTCCTTTGGTGGTGTCATGTTTCCTTGATTTTTCATGTTCCTTGAAATCTTTCATTGCTATATTCACATTTGAATAAGCAGTCATCTTCTCCAGTCTTTACTGACTGGTTTGGGAGAGAAATACCTCAGTCAGCCCTACTAGGGATCCTGAAGCATTCTCAGACCTTTACTAGGGATAGCCCTGCTCCATACTTCTTGTTCCCTCTTGGGGGAAATTCTTGGAGGGATTGTATGCTGCTGTTCTCCCAGCCGCTCTCTGACCGACCCCCAGTCATGTAGCAGCACACCACGGTATTCTGGACAGGGCAAGAACGCAGTGGGCCTCTTTAGCAGTATCTCCCACAATGGGAGAAGCCAGGGGCTCGCTCACAGGCTCTCACTTTTTCCCCATGGGAGAAACCGCTGGCCAAAAAGGTCTGTCTTGCCACTGAGCTTCTCACCTTGGAGGAGGGTTGACATGGGTAAAGTGAAACTGTTCCTCTGACCCTCGATCTCAGATTTTTTTTTCCCAGTGTTGAGCTGGAACTTCTCTGCTGAACTCTCAGATTTCCACAAAGGCACTCCCATCCTGAGTGATTGTCTAAATTGGTGATTTTGTAGGGAAGACGGTAGAAAAACTCCTATTCTGCCATTCTGCTGATGTCACACCTCAGTGCTATTTTGTTTTAGATTACACTTCCCAATATCTCTGAATTGTAGTTTGTAGTTGTAACTAAAGCTAACAAAATTTTGAGTAGCATGAGAGCTGAACAGATGCCAAGAACTCTTTTTTTTTTTTTTTTTTTCTGGCAGCTTGAACAATTTTAGGGGTCAAAAAGAAATGGAGAAATTGCCCATGGAAGAAAAGCACATTACGTTAGGAAACAAAGACAAATCAATGACTATATTTCTTTGACATATCATATTTGGAAAGAAGTCCATGGGGGAAAATGGAGAAAAGTTGAAATTAATTGAAAAAATGTGTTTACCTTTCTCATTTAATTACTTAAAAAAACTGATTATTCCAAAGTCACTTTTTAAAAAAAAAATCCAATCTCTTTTTCTTGTTTGGTTATTGTGCTTTTAAAAATAGGACATATTATTCAAAATAATTTTATTTAGCTGAGTCTAGTTGTGTTAATCCTTATCAGTTTCAGTCCTGTATTCATCACAAATGTGGTTAAGAAAACAAGACAGCATCTCTTTCCACACTGCTTCAATATCAACACCATTTTTAATTATAAAGGCACATTAGCTATTTCAAATTCTATTTATTTCTTAAGTGCTGTACAGATAGCATTTCCTCAGTCTTTTTTATGGAGTAAATAATAATTATGTGGTTAATAAATAATGCCATAAATGAAATATGTTATCCTAATTTTACAGTAAAGAGATTGAGGTTTGCAGAGGTTAAATCACTTCCCCAGTTTAATTCAGTTGGGAAGTGAAGTTGAATTCAGTGGGCAAAGGTTTGCATGCAATTACTTCCCTTTCAGAGTTCAGACTTCCACATTTTTGTGGTAGCCATAGTGACACATGTACTTTATGTTAGATATTTCAGATACATTTTTACTTTTTTGTAATTCAACAGTTATAAAAATTAGCAGACTCTTGTGGTTTTGAAATCATATTAATAATACATAGAACTTGGGGACAATATAGATGCTTATTGTCTATATTGCATGGCAGATAAAAGCAAGTATCAATTTTCTTTTAGTTGACATTATTACATTTATATAAAATATATGTGTTTATCTATGGAGGTCAATATGTAATGAAATTTGGATTAGGAGAGTGGGCATGGATGTATTTATTATTGTTGTTGATTCTAATTTTATTTTCTTTAATGTTACAGATAGAATAACACAAAAGTAACAAGCATGCTGACTTTTATGTCTAAAAACATTAAAAAAATATAGTATTACATATTCAGCTTAGGGATAAAAAAAGAAAAAGAGAGGGAATGAGAGAGACAGAGACAGATTCAGATAATTTTATTTTTGTTCTAGCCAAAAAGGGGGGAAAAAATCAATGTTCTAAGTTACTCCTTTTTTTTCCATTGTACTCACATATATATGGTAGTCTGGTAGATACTGCTGCATTTTATTGTGGCATATGGCAGCATGGAAGGGAATTTATTCTGTTTTCACACTGTCTGGTCATATTCAACTAAACTCAAGGCAAATCTCCTTTGAGCTATTTTGTTGCTTTGTTACTGCTTTCTACCTGAAGTTTCCACAGCCCACTGCTTGATGGTCAAAGACAATAACCCTGATCTGGAGCCAGAAGACTTTCTTATTGCTCACATGGACCTCTGAACAGGAAGCATCTTTCTCTATGTGGGTTCTTAGAAACCTAGTCCCAACAATTGCAACCTACTAACTACGTAGTGAATTTACACTGAATGCTGACATACTGGGAAATATAACTAAATCTCAGAGGCAATATCTGCAGATCTATAAGAGAAACACATGAGGTTGAAATTCAAAGTGCTTGCACTCATCCACAGCTCTGGGCATTTATAAGACCCATAGCTCATAATGCTTAACGATACAATCTTGAGAGCTTAGTGTCAGTACTGATAGACAAGAGAGTCCATGTTGATAACAGCAGTGTGGAAATAGAGAATAAAATCTCTCGTTTATTCCCCCATCTCTTTTTGGATGATTACAATGGTTCTTTGGAGGCACGTGATATCATATTTATGCATTCCCCAATGATTTTAAACTAAACTTTGACTTTTCTCTATATTTAGTGAGTGCAGAGAAGAATAATTGAAAACGATGGTCTTTATTTTCATTGAGAAAAGTGCATACAGAATTATTTATTTTCCCATGAATGTGAAATTGTCTAATAAGCTCCAGCTATACATAGCATGGAACACACCTTTTCTTTATGTATGAGTCATTCTCTCTCTCAAGGAAAAATTGGATTGGATTATTTAATTTCGTATTGGTTTAGTCCAGTACTGATAAGCTGAGAACATCTGACTTATTGAGAACCACTATAATTATGTGTAAGCACAGGGATATTCTTTTAAGGAGTCTGCCGCTCAGCATAGACACATTCAGAAACTGGATATTAGGTACTTGACAGAATTAGAGTTCACACCTTTCTGCAGGCTGGTACTCATTTTTAAGGCTAGCAATGAAGAAAAAGTTTTAGAACATTATTCTATGCCTACAGACCACTCTAGAATTATTTGATAATATTTATATATTAACCACATTGTTTTAGTTCTCTGTTTATGGGTTCTTGTCTTTTTGTTTTATATTTCTTGGTAGATCTCAACCCTACTTGTTTCTACAATGTATGTGGAAGATATTTACAGTAAGATGATACTTATTCTGACTCCTTTTATTTCTCTTAGGGCAGATGTGATAGGCCATGGAGAGGTCCACTCATGGCTCCATTACTGCATTTGAGGCTATTAATATGGACATGTCCTGCTGTGTTTTTTAATAGCAACTTTCACAGCAAGTCAACACATTTGTGGACAAATTGACTCACAGAAACTTTGTAAATATTACTAATTAAGGGAAATTTGCTTTCAGATTTTGGTGTGACTTAAGATAAATAAGTGCCAGAAATTATTTTTTTTCCCTATCGTTTTTTTAAGAAAGAAAGAAAGAAAAAAAAAAGAAAAGAAGTAGGGAAGGAAGCAAGGAAGGGAGGAAGGAAGGAAGGAAGAAAGAAAGATTAAATGTGGGGTGAGGATTAAGGGGCTTGCAGGACTATAAAATGGCAAATGATAAAAAGTTTACTGTTACACTGAATAGCATGAACTAAAGAAGCATATCAATTCAGTTGAGTTCAGTTAGTGTGTTTTGAGAGATTTAATATTTCAGGTCAATATATTGGCCCATAAGATCTGAGTATCCATCTAAAAGTTGTAAGGCAGCCAAAAGTTATATCAACTTTGGTGGTGTTATTTCATTGTTATATGAGCAGAACAATTACAGGGCTACGAAGATAAATTACTAAGAATTCTTATATTAAACACTTCTCTGTTTGGCCATGTGGCATGTACTTTTGATTTGTGTGATATGGTTTCTTTTCTCAGGAATCCTACAAAGTGTTCCCAATTAGCTTGATAGAAAGTGATGCTAATCTACTCCAACAAGTCTCACCTAGTAGTGACTGGGATGACTTGGAGTCTTTTGAGTATAGTGTTGACATGGACATCAATAAATCAGGTATGACAAATTTTTGTCACATTCCCAAACAGATGTAATAAAATGGGGTCCGGCATTTATCATGTATCTATTTGAATCAACATCTCACTAAGAAGTTTCCATATGCTTTGCTACTTAATTTATATATGATTGTGATTAAGTTTAAATTAATTATTAAATTAAATAATTATTAAATTAAATATTTATCTATGAATTTCTATTGGTCTTAGAATGTGTCATAAGTACAATCTGCAAGAGAAGAAATTGAAACTCAGAGAGTCTAAGTGACTTTTTCTATGGTAAAATGTGAATGCAACTGTTTATGGTTACAATTTTAAATAAATGTACTAGATAATTCTCTCTAATTAGATAGTAACTTTTATGTGGTGTTCTTGTGAAATTGTGGGAAAAATATTATGTATTTTATTTTTAGAATGTGAAAAACTTCATTTTTTAATTTATTTTCCTTTTGTGGATAACATGATATTAAGATTCTTTTTTTTTTTTTTAATCTTTTTTTGGAAAGATTCTCTGGTCCAGAGATTTATAATGAAGATGTATTTACATTATTGTGGCCATCCATCAAGCAGTGGTTCACGGGATGCTTATCAAGTAGTGCAAGCATGGTTAACATATGACTTGTTTTCTATCATGCAGCACATTGACAGAATCATCTGGAAAAATAAATTCAGAGTCTAAAAATTTGGTTAGAGGAGAGAGCATTATAGTACGTGACAGATTGGCACTTTGGTTCAAGCAGGAGATTGATTGACCTATAGATTTTGCTCAAAACGTTAATGTACAATGCTGCAGGCAGAGAGAAGCATTACATTATCAAGATGGATAGGCAGGGAGTACTTATTTTCCTTGGTCCTACTTTCTTCAAGATAAATGTAGTAGTGGAGAGACAAAAAGAACAGTGGGCATTGAGCAATTCCAGGAATTGAATTTGTCAGCTTTGAGGTAACAGAACATACAGACAGACTTCTTAAACTCCTTTTTTCCCCTTTGTACTTGAAAATACAATCTATGCTAAATATTATTATTGTTTTTCCTTATAGCATAAATAATTTATCAATTTTTTTGAACATACTCACCTGGCATCACTATTCAGTTAATATTTGGTTAGTTCTCCCTTCCAACATAACTAGTTAATAATCTTTAAAAAATTGTTTGACTATCAGGAAGAGTCAGTTCTTACTTGGGCACATATTCAGTGGTCAGTAAATTCTACCCAGATTTAGGGTTATTTTGAGGTTACCTCAGTAAATATAATATTAACACATCTATAACTATATTACCTAAGTTGTTGAATTAACCATATACACATGAATAACTTATGCCAAAGTGGTTAAATATAAATCACTATCTACTAGAGATCAGATCTGTTGTCGTATTTCCTCAACACACACTTTGGTCTTTTCTGTCAGTTCTCCATTGTCACAACAATGTTGAATATCAAAGCGTTCTGAGCTGAGTGGCTTAAAAAAACTGATTGAAATTCTTGCTCATCAGTCTCTGGATAATCTGGACTTTTCTTTTGGTCTCATTTGGGCTCATTCATATATTAGCAGTCAGCTAGAGGTCAGGTAGGTGACTTTAGCAACCTGATTGGGCTTTCTTACCTGGCGTGAGATAAGTTGAGTGTCAGCTGGTCATGTATTGCCTCAGCTTTGCTAGTCATTGTCTTTCGTCATCCAGCAGACTAGCCCAGGTGTTTTCTCATGGTGAAAGCAAGAGTTCAAGAGAAAGAGAGTGGAAGTGTACAAGGCTTCTTGAGGCCAATCTGAGGAACTGTCACACTGTCACTTCTGCCATGTTCTATTGGCCAAAACAATTTACAAAACATACCCAGATTCAAGGGAGCAGAAATAGACTCCACCTCTTGAAGGGAGAAGCAGCTAAGTCACATTGAAAAAGCATAGATTCAGAGAGAAGTGGAGAATACGGGGAAATTTGTAATCAATCTGCCATATTGACACCTTCTTTTCTTATTTGGCCATTTGACCATTTAAGAATGGTAGGAGTGGGCATCTTTATCTTATTTCAGTTCTCCAAAATAAGGATATTAACATTTCACCAACAGGAAAATTTTGATACAGCTTTAAAAAAATAACCTTTATCACATTAAGAACATTTCTTTTTATTCCTAATTTGTGAAGGGTTTTTGTCATGAACATTTATGGAGTTTACCAAATAGGTGATTTTTCCACATCTATTTTATTTATGATATGGTTTTCCTTTCTTTTTTATGTCGAATTAATTACACTGTTAAAATTATTGAATATTGAATCACTTTCACCCTCTGCATTAATATTCTATTGCTGCCACAGGCTTAGCAGCTTAAACAATACAAATTATTATCTTGCACTTCTGTAGGTCAGAAGTCCAATACATGTCTCAGTATGCTAAAATAAAGGTGTTGGCAGGGTTGTATTTTATTCTGAATGCTTTAGGGGAAGGTTTGTTTCCTCCCCTGGAGAGGATAGGTTTCCTTGATAATTCAGATTGTTGGCAAAATTCAGTGCCTTGTGGTTATAGAACCTATTTTCCCATTTTCTTACAAATTATCTAGTGGTGGCTATTCCCAGCTTCTAGAGACCACACACATTATTTGGCTCCTGGCTCCTTTTCTTCATTTTCAAGGCCATTAACCACAAGTCAAGTTCTCTCACATCACATGTCTCTGACACAGCCAAGGATAGTTCTCTGCTTTAAAGGATCTATGTGATTAGATTGGGTGACACCCAGATAATGCAGGAAAATTTCTTCATCTCAAAATCCCTAACCATAATCTTATCTACAAAGTCCTTTTTGCCATATTAAGGTAACATTATTCACAGAATCACAGTTTCTGTGATTATATCTCCTACTATTGACCCTGATCCTTTTACCTCCCTCTTATAAGGACCCTTGTGATTACATTGGTTCTACATGGGTAATCCAAAATAATCTCCTGAATCTACAAAATCTTTTGATTAATCACATCTGCAAAATCCTTTTTACCACATAAGGTAGTACATTCACAGGTTCTAGGGATTAGGGTGGGAATATCTTTGGGAAGTCATTATTCTGTCTAATACATCTTCCTAGAACAAACTCATTTGTTCATAATGCATTAACTGTTTGCTAAAATATTTTGTTTGGGATTTTGCATCTGTGTTTTATGAGAGACATTGGTGTAAATTGTCTTTCTTGTAATGTCTTTTCCGTCTTGTTATCAATGTAAACTGATCTCATAAAAGAAATTGGTGGAAGTCTTTCTCTTTTTCTGTGCTCTGGAAGAGTTTTTTGTAAAATGTGTATAATTTCTTTTCTAAATGTTTAGTAGAATTCAAACATTTCATAGTAATTCATATGATCGTTTTAAAGTGCAAATCTAATTTAATTGAAAAAATACCAACATTCATTTAAAAAAATTTTTGTCAGTTTTAATAAATTGTGCTTTTCTGGCAACTTAATCTAAATATTTAAATTAGTTGAAATTTGATTTTTCAAACAGTTCTCTTATTTTTATAGTTTTGGTAATATCTCCTTTATCATTCTTGATATTGGTTATTTGTGTCTTTTTCTTCTTTAATTTTGTCCAATATCCAAATCATTTATTTTTATCATTTTGGAGAAGATTTTCTGATTTAAATCCTTTGAAATTCTTAAGACTTCCTTTGCAGCTCAACATATGATTAATTTTTCTAATTTCCCTATTCCCATTAAAAAATTATTTTGCTGTTTGGGGGTGTGGTACTCTATATATACCAATTAGTGCCAAGTTTTCTATTCATGCTGTTCACTTCTTCTAACTACTTACTGACTTTTGGTATTCTTATCCTATCATTTACTGTAAAATATATGTTGAAACACTTCTTTCTGATTATGGATTTGTCTATTTAAACTTTTATTTCTGTTAATTTTCCCTTTATATAATTTGACATTACCTAAATTAAAATCATTTTATCTTCCTAGAGGATTGTCACTTTTATCATTAGACATGTTCCTCTTTAACTCTAATTATGTTGCTCACCTCCCCCCAACCATTTATATTTAGAAAATGTAAAAATCTAGGGAGCACTCATATAAACAATGAAAGCAATTCAGTATTTTATTTCCTGTACTAAACTCATGCTCATAGATTGATACACTAAAACAAATTTTTAACTAATAACACCTTTGTACCATTTATTTTAATTATTAATCCATTTTCCTCGTTGTATCTCTTGCAAATATTTAGCTGTTGGAAACTAAAGAGACAACAATCTGCTTTTCAGGTTAAGTTCATACAGGTGAAAAATAACATAAGACATATGGACATCCAAATTCTTTTGCATTGTTAAAAAAATCCATCATATTGCTGAAAATCACATACCTGATAGAGCATTAAGTCTCCCCTTAAATCTGATCCCTCTTGGTCCCTGATCTTATTTACATCCTCCATGCCGCTAACACTTTTGTTCCCTTCCTTCCTTCCTTCCTTCCTTCCTTCCTTCCTTCCTTCCTTCCTTTCTTCCTTCCTTTCTTCCTTCCTTCCTGAGGCTAGAGTGTTAGGTAAATATAAGGGAAGGTTTGTTATTGCTTGTATTTGAAACTGGGTGTGAGTGATAACTAGTAGGATTAAGAGATGCTAAGTGCTAAATGATTGAGATATTTATACTTCGATAATTTCTATTAAAAGAAAGTTTGTTTTTTAGAGTAATACTGGCTGACCTTGATTCTGCCTCTCAGATTATCAAATAAGACATTTCTCTTTTTACTTTTGACCCCCGTTCACCCATTTATCCCACCCCCAAACTCTCACCTCTGACAACTACCAATGTGTTCTCTGTATCTATGAACTTTTTTCTGTTTGTTTTAGATTCCACATGTAAGAGAAATTATATCATATTTGTCTCACTCTGTGTGACTTATTTCACTCAGCATAATGCCTTCAAGGTCCATCTATATTGTCATATATGGCAAGATTTCATTCTTTTTTTTATGGCTGAAAAATATTCCATTGTGTGTGTGAGATATATATATATATTTGTATGTGTGTGTGTGTGTGTGTGTGTATATATATATTTCCATGTCGTGTCTATTGTAAATAATGAACATGGGATGGGAGTGCATATATTTTTTTGAGTGAAAGTTTTCATTTTCTTTAAATAAGTAACCAGAAATGGAAAGCTAGATCACATGGTAGTTCTATTCTTATTTTTTGAGGAAACTTCAGAATATTTTCCATTGTGGCTGCACCAATTTACATTCCCACCAGCTGCATACAAGTGTTCCCTTTTCTCCACATTCTCGCCAACACTTATTACCTCTTGTCTTTTTGATAACAGCCATTCTTATAGGTATGAGGTGATATCTCATTGTGGTTTTGATTTGCATTTTCCTGATGATTAACGGTGTTGAGGATCTTTTCATGTACCTGTTGGCCATTTGTATGTCTTTGGAAAAATGTTTATTCAGATTTTCTGCCCATTTTTATTTACTTTTTGTTTTTTTGCTGTAGGGTTATATGGGTTCTTTATATATTTTGGGTATTAGCTTCTTATAAGATATATGATTTGCAAATATTTTCTCCCATTCAGTTGGTTGCCTTTTCATTTTGTTGATGGTTTATTTTGCTATACAGAAGCATTTTAGTATGATGTAGTCCCACTTATTTATTTTTGCTTTTGGTGTCAGATTAAAAAAATCATCCCCAAGACCTATGTGTAGGAGATTACCACCTATGTTTACTTCTAGGAGTTTTATGGTTTCAGGTCTTAATTTCAAGTCTTTAATTCATTTTGAGTTAATTTTAGTGTATGGTGTAAGACAGCGGTGCAGTTTCACTCCCTTGCATATGGCCGTCCAGTTTTCTTAACACCATTTATGGAAGAGATTCTCCTTTCCCTGTTGTATATTCTTGTCACCTTTGTCATAAATTAATTCATCCTATATGTGTGAGTTTATTTCTGGGCTGTCTGTTCTGTTCCATTGATCTATATGTTTTTATGCCAATACCATATTGTTTTAATTACTATAGCTTTGTAGTCTAGTTTGAAATCAGAGTGCATGATACCTCCAGCTTTGGAGGTAATCTTCATTCTCAAGATTGCTTTGGCTATTCAGAGTTTTTTATGCTTTCATACAAATTTTAACATTATTTCTATTTCTTTGCAAAATCTCACTGGAATTTTGAGAATAATGCTTCTTAATGCCTAATATTTTGTCTGATATTACTATAGGTAATGTAGGTTGAATGTCCAGTTTCAAGTGAGGAGGTTTTCAATACAAACTTGAATATGTATGTAATGGAAATAATAAAAATTGGTTACTTTCTGCAGGTATCCTCTTTCAGAACAAATTTACTTTACTTGCTGTGTATGATACCTAGCCTATGAGCAGATTCTTAGATATTATTCTGCAGAATAGGAAAAAAAAGAAAATGAGCTACTGTTCAAGTGAAGACAAATCGCATGATCTCAGAGAATTGATCAGTCAGGGAAAGGGGAAACTGAGGAAAATATTGCTAACATCATTTATTTTTGTCTAAGAAATTTTTAGGTGAACATAATATGGTTTAACTGCATGTGTTTTCTTCTTTTCTCTGCTATATCCTACTTTAAGCACTAGAACATATTTTGGCTTATTATAAAAGGTTTTTAGACTCATATACTATTACTTTAAAATAGGAAACACTCAAATGAATTAACTTACTAGAATCTAGTTTCATGAAAACACATCAAAATCTGTTTCACTATTAATCTCAATTTCCCTTGCCTGATGCCAATGGCAAGAGCTAAAAAATATATATATATAAAACTACTGACATGAAACCGGTGAAAGAAAAAGGACCTCTTATGTTGTTATTCATGCTTTTTAGATAGTGATAGGTCAGGCATATGAAAGAAAAGGATGAAAAAGTAATTATTAAGGTAGATATTTCATCATATAAGTTACTTAATTTTATAAGTAATGGAACAAAATATAAAATAAATGTGAGCTTCAAAGGCTCTTTTAACAAAATTATAAGTAATATCTACTTAAGATTGTTATATGGCATGTGTCATATATTATGTCATAGGGTTGATAGCTCATAAGTTTTTGGAACATTATATTCCTATAACAAGGAAAATATTTTATGTCTATTTTAAAAATACTTTGTCCCTTTGACAGTTACCCATATTCCAAACTGAGGCAGAGGTTTGAACTAAAGTTTTGACTCCGAATGATAAATATATTCACAGTTTACATATTTTATTGATCTTTAGGAGCAACAGATAAACATTTTAAAACTGGCAAAATGGGAAAGTTTAAATGGACACCAAAACTTCTGTTTCAATCTATTGCTGTCCTCATTCTCCTATAATTCTTAATTTGATTGACAAATCCATAATTGAAAAGGAATATACATATTTAATTTTAAACCCTATTATTTTAAGTGGAAAACAATATTTGCAAAAAAAGTCTTTATCCTGTAGACATAAAGAATTTTTTTTCCAAGTAGACATGACAACCAGGAAACAAAAATATATAATAACTCTGAAATCTTTTACGTTTCAATATTCAAGCTCAAAGAGTTTCTTCTTTCTCCACTATAAATAAAGCAGAGACAGTTAGTAAAAGAGACATTCACTGACAATATAGTAATTTCATATCTGTTTTTCCTCTCTGCAACTGGGAGGTGGTATTTAGGTAGAAGAAACAATTTCTTCACCTGACAAGACATAAGCACTTATTAGCTTTGTTCCATGTCTTTTATTGAGATCTACTTAGAAAGATACTTTACTGTGTGTGCTGTTAAATTCCATGTGGCTGACTAAGTAACAGAAAAGACAGAAGCTGAGGGCCACAGAGGTTTGCAGTTGTCAGCATGATAAGCTAGTGCTTTATCATCAGAAACTAAAGAGTACTTAAATGATACTGGCTGCAGTTGTGGTCATAATTTATAGGCCTCAAGTGACTGTGTGTATGTGCCCCTACCTTCCTAATCTCAGTTTCTGTTTTGCCAGAGTCTGCGTTATAAAACTTCGGTGATCCTCCTGCAATGTAGCCTTTATTCTCTAACATCAGAAGAATAAAAAGAATGCATGGCTTGAAATATAAGAAAAACAATTACAGGGGAAAAAAGTTTAAAAGTTAGTACAAATAATATGCTACTAAAAAGGCTGTGGACAGATGATAATCCCAATGGAAAATTGGAGGTTAGTAGGCCTGAAGCACAATTATAGAGCTGATGCTCTCAAATAAGAATTCACTTTTGGTTTGCAACATGAATGAGTTAAAAGGGGTCATCTGAAAATGTTTTATTTATTTATAAAGTGCATTCTCTAAAAGGAATTGATTTTGAAATCCATATCTACTAGGTCAGGAAAAGTTTAATAGATTTAAATTGTTTAAAAACAAGTTTTTAAAAAAATATTTTTTAACCTCCTAAGACAACAGCAATTTGAAAGAACTGATTTTTGACAGTGAGCCAACTCCTTTTGGCCCCTGTGCTAAAGCTGCCAGTGTAGAAGGAAACTTCTGAAAAACAAAAAGGAAGGAAACAGAGAGAAAAATATTTCTTCTATGGCCAGTCTTCCTATGATCTCTCTGCTCCACTCTATTTGTTCCTATCCAAAACTCAATGAGGAAACCTAAAGTATTGACTTTTTCCTCTTCCTTTTAAATTTATGCCATAAGAAAGAAAAAAAGTAATTATGTGAAGAGATGGATTAATGTTAACTTGACCATAGTAATAAATGTATGTATCTGTATATCAAAACATCATATTTTACACCTAAATATATATAATTTTATTTAAAAAAACAAAACAAAACATGAAAACAACCCAAATGACCATCAATGGATGGATAGATACACAAACTGTGATGCATTCATACAACAGAGTATTATTCAGTTATAAAAGGAATGAGGCATTGATACACGCTTCAACGTGGATAAACCTCAAAAACATTAGGCTAAATGAAAGAAGCCCAACAAAGAAACCCACATATTGTATGATTCCACTTGTATGAAAAATCCAGACTAGGTAAATGAACAGAGACAGGCAGAAGTTTAGTGGTTGTCAGGAGCTGGGGGAGTGGGGAAAGGGGAGTGACTGCATAAGGGGTACAGAGTTTCTATTTGGGGTGGTGAAAGTGTTCTGGCACTAGATAGCGGTGGTGGGGTAAAACAGTGAATGACTACTAATGAATTGTAAAATTAAATTTTTAACTTAAAAAAATGCCACAAAATACAATGATCAAGAAGATAGAATTGGGGTTGATAATTTCATTGAGAACGTGGTTAAAATATGGAGTTAATTGCAGGGCATAAGTGAATGTGCTGTGAAAGAAATAGTCATGACCACTCCCAGGTATGACACACTCCCTGATAGAGCTTCTTATTCTAAGACACAGAAACAAAGGGTCTGAAGTCATAGGTCAGGTTCTCCTAGGGATAGATATAAGATGGAGACTTACAGACAAGTGGAGTTATTAGAGGCATGCTTACAAGAACAATACCTGTAATGGAGTGAGGGAAGCTGGACTGACCAGAGGAAGAAGGAAGAAGCAAGACAGACTTTGGCTGAGGTGGCTTTCCGAGAAGTCCCAACTTGAGGCAAAGAGATCAGACCTTTCTTCTATTGTTTCTGCTAGTCATTGGAAGGGAGATATTCCCAAGGAGAAACTGAGGCAGCTCCCTTTGACAGATGCCTATTTCTGGGGAATATCTGGGCTGTGAGCCATTAATTAGCAGTAGTCTCACTTATGATTATTTTTCCTTGATTTGTTTGTTGTACAGATTGAGCTAGAATACCCTTATTAGGTTCCCATCTAAATTCTCCCTAGAGTCTCATGCTCTATTAAGCCTCTCCATAGTTCTCTACTGATCAGACCTCACTAGCTTCCACTCCAAGTTTGCCTTTCATTATCATAATTCCACATAGGTTTTTTTCTTATCAATGAGATCTGCACCTAGCTTCTATTATTTGGGACTCCATCATCACTAGTGCTAACAGAGAGCCCAGTTCCATAATAGCACCACTCAACCAAAACCCTGGCCAGCAAAACAATCTAGCTACCACTGAGCTTCTCAGCTATTGGTGTGCATCTCTCCAGCCCATTCTTTTTCCTTACTGAACTGTAGTTGACTTAGAATATTGGGTTGGTTTCGGGTATACAGCAAAGTGATTCAGCTATATATATATATTTTTTTTTTCAGATTATTTTCCATTATAGGTTATTAAAATATATTGAATATAGTTCCCTGTGCTATACAGTAAATCCTTATTGCCTATCTATTTTATGTATAGTAGTTTGTACCTGTTAATCCCATACTCCTAATTTACCCCTCCCTCTCCTCTCCCTTTCCCCTTTGGTAAACATAACTTTATTTTCTATGTTTGTGAGTCTGTTTCTGTTTTATAAATAAGTTCATTTGTATCATTTTTTAGATTCTACATATAAGTGAAATCATATGTATTTGTCTTTCTCTGTCTAACTTACTTCACTTAGTATGATAATCTCTAGGCCGATCCATGTTGCTGCAACTGGCAATATTTCATTCTTTTTTTTTTTTAACATCTTTATTGGACTAAAATTGCTTTACAATGGTGTGTTAGTTTCTGCTTTATAACAAAGTGAATCAGCTATACATATACATATATCCCCATATCTCTTCCCTCTTGCGTCTCCCTCCCTCCCACCCTCCCTATCCCACCCCCCCATCCCACCCCTCTACGTGGTCACAAAGCACCGAGCTGACCTCGCTGTGCTATGTGGCTGCTTCCCACTAGCTATCTATTTTACGTTTGGTAGTGTATATATGTCCATGCCACTCTCTCACTTTGTCACAGCTTACCCTTCCCCCTCCCCATGTCCTCAAGTCCATTCTCTAGTAGGTTTGCATCTTTATTCCCGTCTTGCCCCTAGGTTCTTCTCCCCCCCCCCCTTTTTTTTTTTAGATTCCATATATATGTGTTAGCATATGGTATTTGTTTTTCTCTTTCTGACTTACTTCAGTCTGTATGACAGACTCTAGGTCCATCCACCTCAATACAAATAACTCAATTTCATTTCTTTCCATGGCTGAGTAATATTCCATTGTATATATGTGTGACATCTTCTTTATCCATTCATCTGTTGATGGACACTTAGGTTGCTTCCATGTCCTGGCTATTGTAAATAGAGCTGCAATGAACATTGTGGTACATGACTCTTTTTGAATTATGGTTTTCTCAGGGTATATGCCCAGTAGTGGGATTGCTGGGTGGTATGGTAGTTCTATTTTTACTTTTTGAAGTAGCCTCCATACTGTTCTCCATGGTGGCTGTATCAATTTACATTCCCACCAACACTGCAAGAGGGTTCCCTTTTCTCCACACCCTCTCCAGCATTTATTGTTTGTAGATTTTTTAATGATGGCCATTCTGACCGGTGTGAGATGATATCTCATTGTAGTTTTGATTTGCATTTCTCTAATGATTAATGATGTTGAGCATTCTTTCATGTGTTTGTTGGCAGTCTGTATATCTTCTTTGGAGAAATGTCTTATTTAGGTCTTCTCCCCATTTTTGGATTGGGTTGTTTATTTTTTTGATATTGAGCTGCATGAGCTACTTATAAATTTTGGAGATTAATCCTTTGTCCCTTGCTTCAGTTGCAAACATTTTCTCCCATTCTGAGGGTTGTCTTTTCGTCTTGTTTATGGTTTCCTTTGCTGTGCAAAAGTTTTTAAGTTTCGTTAGGTCCCATTTGTTTATTTTTGTTTTTATTTCCATTTCTCTAGGATGTGGGTCAAAAAGGATCTTACTGTGATTTATGTCATAGAGTGTTCTGCCTATGTTTTCCTCTAAGAGTTTGATAGTGTCTGGCCTTACATTTAGGTCTTTAATCCATTTTGAGTTTATTTTTGTGTATGGTGTTAGAGAGTGTTGTAATTTCATTCTTTTACATGTAGCTGTCCAGTTTTCCCTGCACCACTTATTGAAGAGGCTGTCTTTTCTCCATTGTATATTCTTGCCTCCTTTATCAAAGATAAGGTGACCATATGTGCATGGATTTATCTCTGGGCTTTCTATCCTGTTCTGTTGATCTATATTTCTGTTTTTGTGCCAGTACCATACTGTCTTGATTACTGTAGCTTTGTAGTATAGTCTGAAGTCAGGGAACCAGATTCCTCCAGCTCCGTTTTTCTTTCTCAAGATTGCTTTGGCTATTCAGGATCTTTTGTGTTTCCATACAAATTGTGAAATTTTTTGTTCTAATTGTGAAAAGTGCCATTGGTAGTTTGATATGGATTGCATTGAATCTGTAGATTGCTTTGGGTAGTATAGTCATTTTCACAATGTTGATTCTTCCAATCCAAGAACATGTTATATCTCTCCATCTATTTGTATCATCTTTAATTACTTTCATCAGTGTCTTATAATTTTCTGCATACAGGTCTTTTGTCTCTCTAGGTAGGTTTATTCCTAGGTGTTATATTCTTTTTGTTGTAATGGTAAATGGGAGTGTTTTCTTAATTTCACTTTCAGATATTTCATCATTATTGTATAGGAATGCCGGAGATTTCTGTGCATTAATTTTGTATCCTTCTACTTTACCAAATTCATTGATTAGCTCCAGTAGTTTTCTGGTAGCATCTTTAGGATTTTCTATGTTTAGTGTCATGTCATCTGCAAACAGTGACAGCTTTACTTCTTCTTTTCCGATTTGGATTCCTTTCATTTCTTTTTCTTCTCTGATTGCTGTGGCTAAAACTACCAAAACTATGTTGAATAATAGTGGTGAGAGTGGGCAACCTTGTCTTGTTCCTGATCTTGGTGGAAACGGTTTCAGTTTTTCGCCATTGAGGACGATGTTGGCTGTGGGTGTCATATATGGTCTTTATTATGTTGAGATAAGTTCCCTCTATGCCTACTTTCTGCAGGGTTTTTATCTTAAATGGGTGTTGAATTCTGTCGAAAGCTTTTTCTGCATCTATTGAGATGATCATATGATTTTTATTCTTCAATTTGTTAATATGGTGTATCAATTGATTGATTTGCGTATATTGAAGAATCTTTGCATTCCTTGGATAAACCCCATTTGATCATGGTGTATGATCCTTTTAATGTGCTGTTGGATTCTGTTTGCTAGTATTTTGTTGAGGATTTTTGCATCTGTGTTCATCAGTGATATTGGCCTGTAGTTTTCTTTCTTTGTGAAATCTTTGTCTGGTTTTGGTATCAGGGAGATGGTGGCCTTGTAGAATGAGTTTGGGAGTGTTCCTCCCTCTGCTATAGTTTGGAAGAGTTTGAGAAAGTTAGGTGTTAGCTCTTCTCTAAATGTTTGGTACAATTTGTCTGTGAAGCTGTCTGATCCTGGACTTTTGTTAGCTGGAAGATTTTTAATCACAGTGTCTATTTCAGTGCTTGTTATTGGTCTGTTCATATTTTCTGTTTCTTCCTGGTTCAGTCTCAGAAGGTTGTGCATTTCTAAGAATGTGTCCATTTCTTCCAGGTTGTCCATTTTGTTGGCATATAGTTGCTTGTAGTAATCTCTCATGATCCTTTGTATTTCTGCAGTGTCAGTTGTTACCTCTCCTTTTTCATTTCTAATTCGATTGTTCTGAGTCTTCTCCCTTTTCTTCTTGATGAGTCTGGCTAATGGTTTATCAATTTTGTTTATCTTCTCAAAGTACCAGCTTTTAGTTTTACTTATCTTTGCTCTCATTTCTTTTTCATTTATTTCTGATCTAATCTTTATGATTTCTTTCCTTCTGCTAACTTTGTGGGGTTTTTTCTTCTTCTTTCTCTAATTGCTTTAGGTGTAAGGTTAGGTTGTTCATTTGAGATGTTTCTTGTTTCTTAAGGTAGGATTGTATTGCTATAAACTTCCCTCTTAGAACTGCTTTTCCTGCATCCCATAGGTTTTGGGTCGTCGTGTTTTCATTGTCATTTGTTTCTAGATATTTTTTGATTTCCTCTTTGATTTCTTCAGTGATCTCTTGGATATTGAGTAGTAAATTGTTTAGCCTCCATGTGTTTGTATTTTTTACAGATTTTTTTCCTGTAATTGATATCTAGTTTCATAGCTTTGTGGTCAGAAAAGATACTTGGTATGATTTCAATTTTCTTAAATTTACCAGAGCTTGATTTGTGACCCAAGATATTATCTATCCTGGAGAATGTTCCATGAGCACTTGAGAAGAAAGTGTATTCTGTTGTCTTTGGATGGAATGTCCTATAAATATCAATTAAGTCCACCCTGTTTAATGTATCATTTAAAGCTTGTGTTTCCTTATTTATTTTCCTTTTGGATGATCTGTCCATTGGTGAAAGTGGGGTGTTAAAGTCCCCTACTATTATTGTTACTGTCGATTTCCCCTTTTATGACTGTTAGTATTTGCTTTATGTATTGAGGTGCTCCTATGTTGGGTGCATAAATATTTACACTTGTTATATCTTCTTCTTGGATTGATCCCTTGATCATTATGTAGTGTCTTTCTTTACCTCTTGTAATAGTCTTTGTTTTAAAGTGTGTTTTTTCTGATATGAGAATTGCTACTCCAGCTTTCTTTTGATTTCCATTTGCATGGAATATTTTTTTCCATCCCCACACTTTCAGTCTGTATGTGTTCCTAGGTCTGAAATGTGTCTCTTGTAGACAGCATATATACGGGTCTTGTTTTTGTATCCATTCAGCCAGTCTATGTCTTTTGGTTCAGCTTTGGATTTGGCCCCGCCTCTGCGTGTAGGTCGCCTTAGGGCGTTTGTTCTTTGCTCAGACAGGACGGGGTTAAAGGAGCAGCTGATTCGGGGGCTCTGGCTCACTCAGGCTGGGGGAGGGAGGGGTACGGATGCGGGGTGAGCCTGTGGCGGCAGAGGCTGGCGTGACGTTGCAACAGCCTGAGGTGCGCCATGTGTTCTCCCGGGGAAGTTGTCCCTGGATCACGGGAGCCTGGCCGTGGCGGGCTGCACAGGCTCCCGGGAGGGGAGGTGTGGATAGTGACCTGTGCTCGCACACAGGCTTCTTGGTAGTGGCAGCAGCAGCCTTAGCATCTCATGCCTGTCTCTGGGGTCCTCGCTGATAGCCGCGGCTCGCGTCCATCTCTGGAGTTCCTTTATGTGGCACTCTGAATCCCCTCTCCTCGCGCACCCGGAAACAAAGAGGCAAGAAAAAGTCTCTTGCCTCTTTGGCAGCTCCAGACCTTTTCCTGGACTCCCTCCTGGCTAGCTGTGGTGCTCTAACCCCTTCAGGCTGTGTTCACGCTGCCAGCCCCAGTCCTCTCCCTGCGATCCGACCGAAGCCCGAGCCTCAGCTCCCAGCCCCCGCCCGCCCCGGCGGGTGAGCAGACAAGCCTCTCGGGCTGGTGAGTGCTGGTCGGCCCCGATCCTCTGTGCGGGAATCTCTCCACTTTGCCCTCCACACCCCTGTGGCAACGCTCTTCTCTGTTGCTCCGAAGCTCCCACCCTCTGCCACCTGCAGTCTCCGCCCGCGAAGGGGCTTCCTAGTGTGTGGAAACCTTTCATCCTTCACAGCTCCCTCCCACTGGTGCAGGTCCCGTCCCTATTCTTTTGTCTCTGTTTTTTCTTTTTTCTTTTGCCCTACCCAGGTACGTGGGGAGTGTCTTGTCTTTAGGGAAGTCTGAGGTCTTCTGCCAGCATTCAGTAGGTGTTCTGTAGGGGGTGTTCCACATGTAGATGTATTTCTGATGTATTTGTGGGGAGGAAGGTGATCTCCACATCTTACTCTTCCGCCATCTTGAAGCTCCTCCTTCATTCTTTTTTATGGCTGAGTAATATTCCATTGTATATGCCTCATCTTCTTAAACCAATCGTCTGTCGATGCCCAGCCCATTCTTTATCACATTGGAAAATGAGATTCCTCCTGGCCCCCTCACAGAACATAGTCAGCTATGGCTTTCTGGCCTTATGTGATCATTGACTACAGGCTGCTGTCAAGGAGGGTGGTAATCCTGGGAAAACTAGTATCTGGGGAGGGCCTCATTTTGTGAGCTGTCAGCAAGCAACATTTCCAGCAGGCAGCAGGGGCTAATAAGTGCTTAGTTCCTGAAAGGGGGAGATTTGGGTGATGGGCCATAGTGTTCACTACACAAATCCTGACCTTACCTCTTCGGGGACATCTATGTATTTTCACATCATTCATTGTATATGGATATGTGCATCGTGTGTGGTACAGCGTATGTGTGTGCAACCTGGAGAAGAGAAAAATGAGGGTCATTTGACCATTTTCCAGGGTGGTTTTGATTATGTTTACAAATAATTTCTTCGTAAATGGATTTCTTTAAGACACATAACTTTTGTAATATTTGTATGTTTTATGATCTCGATAGCTATTATAAAGAGGCTGTAAATAAATATCTGCAAAATGATTGTCTGAATAACAGTCCTACATGTTTGCCATTGGGTATATTACTGTAAACTGTGATGGGCCTGGTTTTCTTATTTATTTTCCTCCCTCCCTGACTTTTCTTCCTTCCCTCTTTATCTCTTCCTTCTCCCCTCCTTTCACCCACTATCCTTGTTTGGTTTCTCTCTTGGTCAGATACATGGATACTTTGTGGAAATTCTTTTATGTTTAGATTTTTTGTTTAGCTTTGTTTGAACCTATATTTTTGATGTACTTATTGCAGAATTGCATCTAATTCTGAAAAACTTAAAAAACATCCTACTCAACCATGAAGGAAAAATTTAAAGGTTTATAACAATTTTTTAAAAAATTTAGAGATTAGAGTATGAAAAGGAAAAAGTAATTTATAGTGGAGACATCTGCTAGTAACTACCTTAGCCAAGTCATCATGTTGATATCACATAACCCTGATATGGCATGATGATAAGGAAATTTCAGGTCTGTGGTGTTTTTGAAAACTCGTAATTCCAATCTCATCATGAAAAAAAAAATTAGTCGGATGCAGAGTGAAGGCTGCTCTAAAGAAATACATGTAAAGAAATACATGACTAGAATGTTTTGAAACTGTCAAGTTTATGGGGAAAAAACCAAGAAAACAAAAGACTAAGGAACCTTGGCAATTATGATGACTGAATATGATGTGGTGTCCTAGATTGTCTTTTGGAACATTCGTGGAAAAGCTGGTAACAGCTGCATAAAGTTTGTGGTTTAGTTAATAGTAAGGTGCTAATATTAATTTCTTAGTGTTGACAAATGTACCATGGTTACAAAAGATGGTAATATTAGGGAGCTACTAGCATTAGGGTACTTTTATATTTTATGACTTGAAGGTGATTCAGCTAAAAGAGTTTAACAAATAATCATGGAAAATTTTTAATCTCCGGAGTTATATGCCAGTCAGGGTCCAATCAAAAAACAGAACTAGTAGGAGAGCGAGAGGTGACAGATGGGTAGATAGATAGAGGGATAGATAGATAGATGGATAGATATAGAGAGATAGATCACAGGGAGTTGGATAAAGCAAATGCAGAGGCTGGTTAAGTAGCCCCTGCAAGGCAGTCTCCATCTCTGACACTGAAGTACAAAGCAAAAGCACGCAGGCAGTCAGGAAGGGACCACCAGGAGCAGGCTGGAACCCATGAGCACAAGCTGGGAACCCCACAGTCGCAAGCTGAAACCCGACTGGCGTGAGGCTGGTGAACAGGAAAATGAACAATAGGCAGTTTCCATATTGTTGCCTGGAGCCTTGATGATGAGCCTGCAGAAGCTGGGGCCCTTCCCCATGTTGCTGATAGCATGCTTCCAGTCTAGAAGTCAGAATTAGGAAAGATCCAGGGAGAAGGAAGAGCAAATTGCAGGCCCAGCTACTGCTTTGTGCCAGTGGAGTGTGGTTGGCAGATCAGCAGCAAGGCATTTGTGCTACAAAATGACTACCTACCCCCCTTTCAGTCATTTCCTTGACAAGATATTAAGCTTTAGCCAGTAGACTATTTTCTTGAATTCTGCATTGTCTCCTGGAACCTTTTTCGTATGGCAATGTTCAGCCTCCTTAATATGTTGCACTTCTATCTGAAATAGTAAGCACTATTTTCTAGCTTTAGTCTCAAAAAAATAAGATTAATATGTCAGTTAATTACTGTAGCACATTTGTATTTTGCTTTTTAAGATGGAAATCTTAATAGAGCCCTTGGTATCCCTACTCATTTCATTAAATATGAAATGTATATATATAAACTTAAATATCTAACATAATGTGTTGAATCTTTATGCAATGCTTTGCTGTCCAAGTCCATATACGTATATCTGTGGATTTTGAGATAATTTTCTGAATTGATGGGTTTATTCATATAACACAATGACTCTCTCTGCATTAACAACCTTTTAGTTATGAATAGCTTTCAGCTATTAAGCACGAGGAATTAACTCTCAGATGAATTTTGAACAAAAAGAGATCCTGGTAGCTCTTAAGATATATTGTGAAATGCTATAATGATATACCATTAAATTTATTCCAAAGGATATTTTTTAAATTGCCTGTAGAAATATGAGTGCTTTTTTCTTTCTTTTTAATCATGAAACTTGCCCCAGGTTGCCAAAAATGCAGTCATCTGCATTCTTTAGTGAAGGCAGTTTAGTACCGTCAGCCATCTATCTCCCCTGTTTCATGGTTGATGTTTCTTATCTGTGAATACAAACATTAAAATGGAACCGTAATCCTACCTTAGTATATAGAAGGTCTCTAGCTGCCTTTCTGGCATTTGGAGCCTATCTGCTAAGGAAACTAGGCACACATGCATAAGGGAACATATTCACAGATTATACGTGTTGCACAGTAATACAATTATTAAAGATGACATAAGGAAATGATGAAGGCATAAAGACCAATAATAAAAAGAAAAATAATAAAAAGATAATTTTGTTAATGATTTTACAAAGAGCAGATAACATCTATGGAGCTGAACCCCAAATATCTACCTGTTATTTCTTACATCAGGTTATTTTTCCAGAAGTATATCATTGACTCCTATTACTGTACGATCTTTTGCATACATTGACTTCTTATGCCATATGTAAAAACCTCAGGATATTTTATTGTGATCTTTACATAAAGAACCTGAAGATATCATCTTGTGCATAAAATGACAAAGAGAAGAATAGCAGCTATAACAGTTATAAAATCTTAAAACCTATAGTATATAAATAGATTTTAGTTTTGCTTCTAAGGCAAAGGGACCTCCACCTCGATTTTCAGAAAATATTCTAACCATTGCCATATGGCAGCAGAAAGTCATTTTTACATAGTTGGACAGAAGAGAATAGTCTTGAATGAAAACCTAAAAGTTTTATTAAAATATCTTATATACAGCTGTATCAATGTATACCTTATAATCAAGGGATATTTATTAAACACAAATGATGTGTCATACTTGTTTTAAAAGCAGGGATTATAACGATGAATAATGGGCCTTCCTTGCCTTTTATGAACCCACAGACTAGTGAGAGAGCACATGTAAATAGCTAATTATAATTATTTTGATGTTGTCTCTTAAGCTCAGTATTGGGTGTGTGGGTCTACCACTATTTGTTAAACCATACAGATACATCACACACATACAGACACACACACACTCCCATATACCCTTATATACTGTTTTGTATGTGTAATATATTTCATAGTATAAACATATTGAAAATACAGATTCTGTCAGAACAGAGTCATGCTAGCTAAGGAATTCTCCAAATCTTAATTAGGGAAGAACTACAAATTGGAAAATCAAACGAAGAAACAAATGAACAACTCGTACATAATATTGCATTCAGTGTGTACCTATGCCTGCTCAACATTACTATACAGTCAGTTATATACAGCTAAACGACACCCTTAATTACTATACACTTTATGTAAATCTTAATTATCAAAAATAACTAGGTTTGGACTTTTTAAAATGTACTCACTGTGTGAATTCAGACAACTGTTTGAATCGATTCAATTTTCTTATCAGTAAAGTATCTGGTTGGGATTAACTATATTGCACTGCTCCCTCCTTCCCTGCTACGTGACCCTCATTGAGCCCACACAGGTCTTTTTGTCCTCAAATACTTTTCTCAGAGATTCCCACCAAACCTGTCCCTTAGAGTCTAGATAATTCTGCCTCCCACGGAGACTCTTCTAGCCTCTATACCTTGAGTCCCTACTGCAGGTGAGCACCACTCCATCATATTACCATTTTAATATTTCTTCAGAGCACTTAGAATGATCTAAGCGTTATTTTGCTATTTACTTACTTATGCTCTGTCTCTCCTCACTGGCCCCTAACTCCATAAGGGTGAATAACTTGCCTTTTATTACTAGTTCCTAGCCTGGTGCCTGTGCCTGGTACATAATGGTGCTGTGGATATTTATTGAATAGAAGACTAAACATATGGAAAAACACCTTACATTAAACTTGGCACAATAGAATTCAATAAATGTTATTTCCCTCCCTGTCAAATCCATCCTACTCCCCAATTCCAGGTTAATCTTCTTCGAATACTATTTTCATTACTGCAATAATTTTTAAAAACAATATTTTTAGTCAGAACAAATGAAAGCTCATCATTCAAGGCTTACTAAAATGTAAATCTGAATTTCCTTCCTCACTTTATCTTTGGCTGTGTTCCCTAGAGTTATGAAATTAATCTCTGCATTGTTTGCTTCTTAAAGTCCCTCTGCCTGAAATGCCTTCCATCATTCCTGCCTATTCCTCCTTACAAACCCAACGTTAGTCTGATCATGGGAAAATTCCCCTTGCGGGGAAGTCCCTAGGGAGAAAATGGTATCTAAAGGTTTCTTTCTTCTCAATATTAAGCCTAGAGTTTGCCTGAAAGGAACAAATAAAGAGTGAAACTATCATAACTTATAAGCTTAAAAAAATCTAAAGGTATTAACATAATACAAAATCAAAATTTTATAATTCCACCTGAAGTGTACTCTGATAATCAGGTGTGTCTGGTCCTATCCCTGTTCTAAGCAACTTTCACTGTCTCTGAACTTTCCCTGAACCCCTACTCCATAGCATTTCTATCTACGCTGCGATCTTAAAGCATTTATTGTTTACAACAATTGTTATGACAATCTGTTTCTATACAAAGTCCTTATAAGAATATCCTCTTCTTTTGTATATCTGAAACTGGGCTTTGTACATAATAAATGCTCAGTAATTCAAGGTTAATTGAATGAATTCCATGTCACACTGTGGAATGCCAATTCAATTTTGTAACCTGTCTTTACAAGACAGATACTGATCCCATTGATAGAATTGCTTATGTGGCAATTAGCATAATTAAGATAAATTACATTAATGGATCAGATATCCATTTCTTTAGTCTTTAGAAAACTGGCCTTAATGATTAGAAACTTTTCACCAAATTAACAATACTCATCAAATTAACACTTTGTTTTCATTCATCCAAAACACACATTTATAGAAATTAAAAGATTAGATCAGTCTGTGATACTGAAATTTTTTCCACTATTAAATTCATTTAAATAAAAGCTTCAATAATTTACTCCAAATAAGGTTATTACAAATATTTCCTAGAGATAAAAAACTCCTGCTTATGTTAGTATGCTGTGAGTTTTCATTAATTTGTTTGCTATTTTCATTTGACCATTAACCACTGGGATTAAATTCATATAAAAATACAGATAAATTTTATCAAGTTTATTATTAATATTACATTTTGGTTAAAAAAGAGTAAAATGAAGATCTTTTCCAGCAGTTTTTGCCATGAATAGAGGAAAAAACTTACCCTGAATTGTTGATGGAAATTCATATTTTCTCTCTCCCATAAAAGTCATAATACTAAGCATAACTAACGGAAGAAAAATTTTCTCCCATCACAGTTTTCAAACATGCTAAAGTTAAAACTTTTTTCTGTCACTTAACATTTTGAACAGTTTCCCTAATACTTTGTTTCATTTTACAATAAGAGGAAATCTATCATGGCCTAATATTTAGTAATTTAAAACCTAATCCTATTCTATTGACAACATAAATTTTATATCCAATTTTAAACAGATATTTGTCCCAATTTCAGTTCTTACCTTGGCTCACAAATTCCTCTAAGGACCAAGAACAAGGTTGTGTTCCTTCGCTCTTGGGCCTTTCCTTTTGTTCCTCTCCAGGGTCTTTGATGTTTTCTTCTGGGGAGGGTCTGGACTAGAGGGGAAGAGACAAATGTCATTTTCTATGCTTTTTCTATTCATACTCCTTTCTTAGCTGATGGGCCTGGGGGTCATGCTCCATTTACGACAGGCACACCTGTCTTACTCCTTCACAGATTGTGCTTGTTCCCAGTTGTACTCACCCGTGCACTACAGCAGCACCTCGTCCTCTGCCTCCTGCACCGGCCATTCAG
Source organism: Balaenoptera musculus (assembly GCF_009873245.2). Taxonomy (NCBI): domain Eukaryota; kingdom Metazoa; phylum Chordata; class Mammalia; order Artiodactyla; family Balaenopteridae; genus Balaenoptera; species Balaenoptera musculus. The sequence continues at coordinate 23,933,529 of NC_045787.1, read as the reverse complement.
GGTTTAGCTTATTTCCTGAGAGCCCCCTGCATCCTGTGACTGCCCTCAGTGTTTCATTGCACAATAGGCAACCTCTCACACAGATGTAACATTTTTCGGGTTTTATTTTTAGGATTAAACTGGTTTCATATAATGAACTGTGGCATATTTTCTCTTTTCTGTTTTCTGGAAACTAAAAAAATTGAAATGATCTCTTGAAAGTCTGGTAGAACTTACTTGGGAAAAACATCCTGTCATTGTGTTTAGAAGGTATAAATATTACTGTAAATATATAACTGTTTGCCTGTACATTTATATAAGTAGATAAATATGTATATGGATGACTTCTATTTCTTTAATAGTCATTTCTTAAATATCTTAATAGTCTATTTTTTAATATCTATGCTTTATTTCTTCCCTTGACACTATCTTGATGGTCATCTGAAATTTAAACTCTTGGTTATCATGGATGTATTTTATTTGAAGTTTTATTTTGTGGGGTTGTCTTAGTTTTTATTATTTGTTCCTTTTATTTTTTTAAATTTAAAAATTTTTTTAACATCTTTATTGGAGTATAATTGCTTTACCATGGTGTGTTAGTTTCTGCTGTATAACAAAGTGAATCAGCTATACACATAAGTATATCCTCATATCTCCTCCCTTTTGCGTCCCCCTTCTACCCTCCCTATCCCACCCCTCTAGCTGGTCACAAAGCACCGAGCTGATCTCCCTGTGCTATGCGGCTGCTTCCCACTAGCTATCGGTTTTACATTTGGTAGTGTGTATATGTCCATGCCACTCTCTCACTTTGCCACAGCTTACCCTTCCCCCTCCCCGTGTCCTCAAGTCCATTCTCTACGTCTGTGTCCTTATTCCTGTCCTGCTATTTGTCGTTTTTAAAGACAAAATTGTTTTCCTAAAGCATTTGAGCATCTTTAAGTGTATTTTTCCTGAATAAGTTAAGTACTTCATTCAAAGTTCTATTTATTTATTTATGTAGTTAGTTTAATTTTTTAATTGAAATATAGTTAACTTACAATGTTGTGTTAGTTTCAAGTGCACAGCAAAGTGATTCAGTTATATATATGAGTGTGTGTGTATATATACATATATATATTCTTTTTCATATTCTTTTCCACTATAGGTTATTGTAAGATACTGAGTATAGTTTTGTGGGCTATACAGCAGATCCGTGTTGTTTACCTATTTTATGTATAGTAGTGTTTAATATGTTAATCCCAACTTCCTAATTTATCTGCCCCCCACCATCCACCTGCCATCCCCTTTGGTAACTGTAAGTTAGTTTTCTATGTCTGGGAGCCTGTTTCTGTTTTGTAAATAAGTTCACTTGTATCATTTTTTTAGATTCCACAAATAAGTGATATCATATTATAGTTGTCTTTCTCTGTCTGACTTACTTTGCTTAATATGATAATCTCTGGGTCCATCCGTGTTGCTGCAAATGGCATTATTTCATTCTTTTTAATAGCTGAGTAATATTCCATTGTATATATGTACCACATCTTCTTTATTCATTCATCTGTCAAAGTTCTTTTCCAGGAATGTATTCGTATGCAAAAGCGTCTGAAGCTTATATTCCTGAGAACATTTTCATCGTGTCTTCAAATTTGAACTACAGTTTGGCTGGTTATAAAATTCTTATTCAATGATCTTTTCCTTCCACATTTTGAACACGCTATTTGCCTTCTTGCAACCAATGTTACTATGGGAAAATACACTGTCATTCTGTATACAATCTGTTCTTTCCCTCTGAAAGTTTTTAGAATTTTCTCTTTGTCTTTGATATTCTCTAATTTCAATATGAATTGTGAGCTTTTTGTTATTGCCACTCTTTGTTTTTCTGTGGTATTCTTAGTCTTATTTGGTACATACGAGAAATTTATCTCTATCATTTTTTCAAATATCCTTTTCATTTATATTTTTATTTCTTTCTGGGGTTTCTATCACCTGATTCATAGTATTTCCACTATATTCTCTGTTCTATTGTATTTACTATATGTTTGTCCTTTTCTTCTTTCTTTGAATGAGTTTCTCAATCTTCTTTGCCAGTGGACTAATTTACTTCTCAGATATATTCATTCTATAATTGACTGCCCTCATTAACCCAATAGGTTAATAACCCCTAGGTACTATAATGTATGCAAGGTGCACAGGTAAACCTGGTGTATTTCAGGAATTTGGAAGAAGATGGTCAATAAAATGCCTGTGGTCCTCCAGAATCCTGCCATCACACTGAAAGTACTGTTTGGGCCTGGCATTTTTGTATGACCCTTATGTTCTAGAGGGACATTTAGAAACTTTCATTTCTAAACAGTTTTGTTTATCCCTTTTGTTTCTAAAAGGAAGAGTAAGAGGGATCACTTACAAGACTTAGAAATGCATGAAAATTACAATTTGTGTTGCAGTCTTGCTGTTGTACAAAACATTCTTTACTTGGATGCCAATAGCCTAGAAGTTTGCATATATTAGTTTTAGCTGACTGATGAGTCAACCCCTTCCTGTGGCTGAGTTACAAATATCATCCAGGGATAAAGTGGCTTGTCTTTCCACACCATCTGTTATCTGTTCTTAACCTTTATATTCTTTGCAACTAAATCTTTTTAATTTCCTTTGGTTTTCATTTTGCTTTTCTTTCATTTTGCTCATATTGTCTGTTAACTTTTAGTATGTTACATTATTTTACATCTTTGACCCATCTATTCTAGTGTTTCTGCTTCTGATGGCATGACTTACTTGTTGTTGTTGTTGTTTTTAACTTGAAATAGTTGAACCCCTCAGATTCACATTATTTTGGCCTGGGAGTTTATATTTCCCTTGAAGGTATTGAGAACTCTGTCCTGTAATGTGTATGAGGAAACGTCCTAGCATCAGACCTGCTCTGTGTCAGCCCCAGTGAACTCAAGCTAAGCAGGAAGGAGTCCTAACATGGAAATCTACAGACTTGAGTCTAGTACAGTAAATCCATTCTCAAACCAAGGAAACAATTCTTCACTTCAAGGCATTACCCTCCAGCTCCAGGGAGAAGCCAACTTGAGGGGAAGGAATCCTTGGATTGTATTTCACCAGCCCTAGGTGTTTGGAAAACTAGTGTTTGGAAAGCAAATTCCACAGGCTGGTCAGTTCTCACACATTTTTTTTTTTTTTTTTCCTAGCAACTAAGCCAACCAGTTTTTATTTTATCCATGAGTACACCTACCTCAGAGGTCTGATTTACCATAGTTACATGATCAGGCACTGACAGTTTCAAGATAATGTAGGGTTAGCTATGAGCAGTGATATCAGAATCCTTTTTTATCTTACTAGAGTGGCGCCTGCCCACCTCTTGCACAAGCTAAAGCCACTACCACTAAGGCAGACCTGTTCAGAAGACAAATATTTTCCCCAAAAGTGTATTTTCACTTGGTGTTTCAGTCTTTAATTCCTTTGGGGTTGGTCTTGGGGAGGATGTCAGCAGTTTTAGCTAGATCAGCATAATGATAAGAATTGGTGGTTCTAATATCTCTACATTAAGAGATTTATTGAGGTTTGCTTCCAGTCAATTTTTATAAATAATTTATGTCACCTAAACTGTTTAATCTCTGTCATTAGAGTTTAAAGAGTGATCTTTATTTTTACTGGAACAATACATTATATTATTTAGAAGCAGTTTGTTATCTGAATTTATGGCAGTCTGTTGAATTTTCCTATTTGGACTTTATGCTGAATTTCCTTGCACTTTCTTCTGATTTTGCTTTATTAATTTTGATGCTTTTTATTTGGTGAAGATAGTTTTACAGTGCTTGTGTTCTTTGGGTTTGTATCGCTTTTTATTGTTTTAAATGTTAATCCCTGAATTTCTATTTGTCTGGAAGTCACGTTGTGATCCAAATTTAATGTTGGTTTGGTTAATGACTTTGTCCTAGTTTTATAAATATTTCAGAACTGATATTTGAGTATAGTCAATTGTTTATTTGATTTTGTGATTTAATCTGTGCTTAATTTCTTCTCCTTGTGGTCATTTGGAAGATTTGTAGTATTATTTTGGTATAATGGGTTATATTATGTATTTAATATATTTAATATTTTTTTGATTTATCAATTTCAAAAATGAAAAATGTATTCTAGATTTCCTAAGATAATAGTGCTGGCCTGAATTATAATCTATTAATAAATCTTCCTAAGACACATACAGGCCCAAAAGGAGAGAATACAAAATCACCCATAGACCATAATTCCATGTTTCTAGGAGACAGTGACAATCAACTTTTATTTACATGTAAATGAAGAAATACATATCTGAGACTTACAAAGTTGAATACAGGACCCACATTAGACATACAGAGGTGGAAATAAAGATATCATTAATGAGGGTTCATTCTCAGAAGAAGACTCTTCTATGACTAGAAATACTAAAAACAGTTCTGTGACCCAGTTGGCTATTGGTGATTAGCAAGAAAAAAGTTTTGAAAAGTCTGCAAGACCAGAAGTGGCAGTCTTAGAAAGATGTAGTTCATGGAGAAGAAGATATTTCTGAAGGGGGAGATACCCCTTGTAGGCTTAGTCATAGAATAAAGAAGTGAAGGTTGTAGGATCATAATGAAGCAAGATAAAAGAAGCAGAAGGTAAGAGACAAAAAAAAAAAAAAAAAAAGAGCACCATGATTAGGGAAATGGTACTTCATTGTAGCAACAGGAGAGTCTGCCCTTAAGTTGAGAAATTACACCCCCTTTCATTTTCTTTATAGGCTCCCCTGCTATTGCAAGTCTAAAAACATTTTCTTTAGAATTTAAAGACCAAAAAACCCATTAACCATAAATTGTTATAGAAAAATAATGAAAATAAGAATCAAAAACTTTAGCAGAAAGTACACAAACATGTTCATACACACACATGTAATAACAACCTGTGAAGCAAATTTAGTAATGAAACAAGCAAATATGGACATGAAAGTAAATGTAGATAGAGGAAAATGTAAAATAAGACCTATTAAATTTCAGGAAAAATACTGAATATAAAACAGAACTTCAGAAATAAGAACAAATTATACAGTTTGAATATATCTACTAAGAGAGTTCAATGAAGAACACAAGGGGCTGAATAAAGGGATGCAAGCAAATTAAACAGGAGAAGAAGTATTTAAAAGGTAGAAATAAAGGGATAGATAAAGAAAGGCAAAAAGTATCCAACATAAATATAAATAGGTCTTCTGAAAAATACAAAAAACCACTAAGTAAAAAGAACTTATATTTAATATTAAATAAATTTAAGACTTTCCAGAAATCAAAGAAAATACTATAGGGCCTAGGTCTCAATTCGGAAAATGGACCTAGAAAGATCAACCCTGAGACATAACCTTTTAAACCGTTAAATTTTGATATTAAAAAAAGTTTCTTTGGGCATCCAGGCAAAACATCAAAGAAACAAAAAAAAAGAAAAAAAATCAAGTTTGTTATAAAATGACTTAATAACATACTTAAAAATGTACAACCTCAGAGCAACATTTTTAAAAAAAAACTCAAGGAAAAGAAGTTTGATCCAACAATTTTCTTCTCAGCCAGATTTTATAAAAAAAATCGGGACTATAGAAAAAAACTATTTTCAACATGAAATAAAAACATTTACTTATTCTGTTTGAGAAAAAAGGGAGATAATACCTAGTTGAGAAGGATAGTTTCTAGTAGATTAAATTTCATAAAACCTTAAAAAGACTAATTTCCACAGAATTGTTCCAAAAACTACCTCCCTCACCCACAACGAAGAAAGTTTCAGACAAGACAATTTCTGAATATAGTTCCACAGACTTTCAAAGATACTTCCAAAGCTGTCTAAACTGTTCCTAATCATAAAATAGAAGAAGAAAAAACCTCCAAATTCTTTTCATGAAATAGCATAACACTGATCCTTATACCTGATAGAGATTGTGTAATAAAAGTAAATTACAACTCAATCTATGTAAAAATTACCATAAAAGTTCCTAAATATTATCAAGAAAATCCAGCAGCACATTAAAAATAATATAAAATGAGCAACTGGGGCTTATTCCAGCAATGAAAATTGATTCAGTATTAGAATAGTCAACACCTTAGTTTATTAGACTAGAGGAAGAATGGACAAAAAATAAAAACATCTCTATAGATACTTAAAAAGCATTGACAAAACTAAACACTAGTTATGATTAAAAAACAATAAATTACAAGTCAGTCAATGAATACTTTTTACTTCTCCATCATATATATGAGAAAATAACATCTTTCTTAATGATGAAAAAATAAAAGCATTCTAGATGAAGCCGGGAGGTAGGCAAGCTCTCCATATCCTCATTTCTTTTTAACATTATATAACCCACTCAAGCAATGTAGAACAATTAGAGGCATAAGAATTAACTTTATTTGCAGTTAAAAACTCAATAGTATCAGTGTAAAAAAAGATATAAGATGATTTAGTAAGGTAGCAGGATAGAAAATTAACATACAAAAATCTATTGTCTTAGTATATACACAGTGGTTCACAGTAGGATGTACTTTTGCCTCCCGTCTCGGCAGGACATTTGACAAAGTCTGGAAACATCTTTGATTGTCACAGTGGTAGGAATGGGGTTGAGGGTGCTGTTAGCATTTGGTGAACAGCATCCAGGGAGGCTGCTGCAAAGCATCCTACAATGTACAGAATAGTTCCCGCCTCAACAAAGTATCCAGGCCAAAAAGGCAATAATGCCAAGGCCGAGAAACTGATATATACTCACAACAGTTAGATGATATAATGGAAATGAGGCAATATTTACAGTAGTAAATGAAGTATAGAATCTCTAAAAATAACAATTTAAGTGTAAAAATTTTTCATGAAAATTTCAAAATGCTTCTAAAAATGAAATTTCATCAAATGGAAAGACATTCAGTGTTCTGGAAGAAGAATGATCCTCATAAAAATTTTAGTTCTTTCTGAATTACTAAGCAAACTTAATGTGACTCCCATAAAAGAAGCAAAAAGATTTTTTTTCTGGAGCTCGACATGTTGACTAAAAAAATAAAAATGGTATATAAAAATAAAAAAAGAATAACCAGGAAAACTGAATAATCACAAGTATATATAGCATCTCACATATAATAAAAGTGACATTTCAAATCATTGAGGGGAAGGTAATATTCATGTGGGTATAAATAATCCCTATTGATTATAAATACATAGCCTCACTGGTGAAGTAGCATTTTTGCTACTTGTGTTTTCGCCTAAATTTTGAATCTAAATCTAATAAAACCTCTACAGCTACCAGTTTAGAGGAAAGAAAAGGAATAGGATCAAGTCAAATGAAAAAAGTTAGTTGAATTCAGAACGTGGAAAAAGCTGTGAGAAAATGATCTGCTTTCTTCATGAAATAAAATATATTTAAAAGAGAGAGATAATCCTTATTGATCATATATATATATATATATATATATATATATATATATATACACACACATACATACACACACACACACACACACACACACACACACATATTTGATCTAAAGATGATGAGAGACATATAATGCAGACCTGGACCCAACCTGCAGGTTGACTCCTAGTCCAGCTAAACTCAGTCTAACTCAGCTGACTCTCAACTGATGAGAGTAAAAAATTGTTGTTTTAAGCCATCGTGTTTCTACCACAGTATTACTGTGCCAATAGCTAAATAAGTGAACGTCATGATAATGAATAAGACATTAGAAAGGTTCATGGATGGTGGTGCTGACAAAAGTATCAAGAGTAGGTGAGGCAAATGCAAAGTTTTCTGAATACAAACCTCCGTCCTTCCATGATGGAAGGAGTTCAATAAAATGTATGTAGTATCATTGTTACTGGTTTGTTTCCTCAAGGACAAGTAACATTAGAAACTCAGTTTGGGGTTCTGCTGTTAGCGGGTGATCAGCCTTAGTGAATGGAAGTCCATATTGGTGAGCAGACGCCTACCTTACATCACTCTTACCATAGTCCCTTTTTTTCATGAGTCTTATGAGCAAGCACTGAAGAGGGCAAAGAATAACATCCTTTGCAGTGGTTGTCCTTTGGGAGCATTTGAATAGGAAACACATATCCTTATCCAAGGGCACATTTTGAGTGTCCAATCACATACTCCCTCCCAGATCTCTTTGCACCAATCTTGTTCTATCTGTTTTTGATAATCCAGCCATATCACTAACTGCGTAGATCCATATTTCTGACCAATTCTTCTTCCAGGAAATGAACAAACAGAAGTCCTGCTTGAAGTGCTGTCCATGGGGGGATTTGGTGTCCCCACTGTCTTTCTGGCCTAAGTCAGACTGTAATGTTGCAGTGGTCCATTCCAAGCATGGAAAAAATATGTATATAAAACAAGATTGATTTTTTTTTTTATGTTATCAGCTGGTCATAGAGAACTCTCCATGTGGTTCTAGGTGTAGATTAAGAAGAAAAATACTTGGTGACATTAAATTCTTGGTGACCTTAGAGGAATTTGGCCATGTTGTCAGAGAATGGTCAGCAAACAGAAGAATACAGACAAAATTGTACATTCAAGTTTTAGGAGAGTGTATCAATCCCTGCTAGGCCTCTAAGTAAGAAGGTGCTAGACCAGCACTAGAAATTTTTGAAGAAAGTAATTCTGACAGCACAATCACAAATGATTCCATTGAGGAAGAATTTTGGAAGATATTGAAATATAGTCACCTTAAACGCTTGATGGAAAAAAAGCAAGGTTTAAATTATAAACAAATACCCAAAGAACTGGGTGTGATTTTACAAAGAGCTCTATGTTAAGCTCAGATTGAATTTTTTGTATAAAACCTGAAAATAATATAATCAAGAATCAGTCACATCCCAAATAATGAACTGGCATGTATGGGGAAAAAAACTAACAAAGGATAAGTAAGATGATTTTAGTTATGCTCAGAGGAAGAAGAGCTAGAAAGCTGTCAGCTCACTCCTTAAATACTGTTATAATGCTAATGATGGCACTGAGAAAAAAAAAAAATTCCTACACTCCTGTGTGCTCTCTTTTTTCTTGTTAAAGAAAAGGGTCATACTGGAATAGAAAATTTAGCACTTGCTGTTGGTAAGATGAAATTCAAATCCAAACAAAGAGGGGAAATTGCAACAGAGCAACTATACTACATTATTTTTCATATTCTACACTGTATGAATTAAATTCTGAGTCACTAAAAGACATGACAGTTAAAATGAAGAATCATCACCCCTAAAAATTAGTAGAGAAATGTAGGATAAATTAGATAGTCAAAGGCATTTACAAGTTTTGAGGCCAAATAGAAGGCATATTCTGCAACCAGAGATCTTGATGTCAGTTTTGAATAATTTCCCTGAGTCTATTAATAAAAGAACAGTGTTGGAACACCTATAAAGGAGAGTGGTGATGATGAGGAACTAACATAACCTCATTAAATAAGTCACACTAGGCTAGTTCAATTGTCTTTTTTGATATGGTTATGAGACTATAAGCTCAGAGAAGTGCAGCAGTCAGAGTGAAAATGATTTTCAGCAAGCTGTTTGACAGACACTCACATGATATCCTGTTGTGTAAAGTGGAGAAATACACACAGCAAGACAAACTGGGTGAATGAATGTAACCAAACAGCAACAAAGAAGGCTCGAGTTAAAGTAGTTTTGACATGTTCCATGATTTTCCCCTGATGCTCTCCTGTAATGTATCTCTATGAATTGAATGCAAACTTTGATAACATCCTCACTAAATTTGTTCAGACATGGAGTTGGAAATAATAATAGATATTCTGGATAACAAATTCAGCATTCAAAAAGATACCTGCAGGCTAGGAAGATGGGTTAAATGAAAAAGTTTACAGTTAAAAATGGATAGCAATGGACAGACAAAAAAAAAACAAAAACAAAAAGAAAAGAAGGAGGAGGACGGAAGAAAGAGAACATAAATGAAGAAGAGATTTTGATGATATAATGATGAAAGATGGCAATTTTAGTCAGAGATGAGATTAGCATAAACTATAATCTAGAAATTCCAATTAAAGCAAACTTTTATTTTAAACAAATTCACCCAAAGATGGCTACCCAATGAATCATGCTTCCCAGTGCTCTTGGGATCCCTTAACTTGAATAGATCTCTCAACTTGAATTTGGTCTGGCCCTACGATTCAAGATAAACTAATAGTGTGTGTCCAGTGCAACACTGAGATGACTTCTCAGGCTAGTCGGAAAAAGCCTTGCAGGTTTGCCTTGGTCTCTTGGAATGCTCACTCTGGATGAAGCAAGCTGCCATATAAGTCTGACAGCCCTGGGATGACTATGCACTGAGGTGTGCAAGCTACCTACTTTGAGAAAGAGATGGCCAACCAGGCCAGGCATCCTACATGTAAGTGGAGAAGCATCCATTTGACTCCAACCTTAGCTACCATCTGACTGCAACCTTATGTGAGACCCAGGAGCAATAACTGTCCAGCTGAGTCTGTCAATTCCCAGAACCATGAAGAATAGTTGTAAACTGTTATATTTATATTCTCAGTTTTAGAGTGGTTTCTACACAGCAAGAGATAACTGGAATGGCCCCAAACTTGATTTGAACTTAGGCTACATTGATATAGTTATATTCCTGTTTAGAATAAGGATGGCAGGGGTAGGGGTGGGTAGGGGTGGGAGGAGTGTCCCATTCTACTTATTTCAGATCATACAGTACTTCGTTTTGAGGGCTGTGCTTTAAGAATTTTACTCACAAATTGAATTTCATCATAAGAGGGGAAGAGGAAGAGGATGATGAGAGGAGCCATTTTGTGTAAGAAATGCCAAGTTACTAAAGATGTCTCGCTTAGGAAAAGAAAAAACACAGATCTGGGCTTTCCTGGTGGCGCAGTGGCTAAGAATCCGCCTGCCAATGCAGGGGACACGGGTTCGATCCCTGGTCAGGGAAGATCCCACGTGCCACGGAGCAACAAATCTCGTGCGCCACAACTACTGAGCCTGCGCTCTAGATCCCACGAGCCACAACTACTGAAACCCATGCCTAGAGCCTGTGCTCTGCAAAAAGAGAAGCCACCACAATGAGAAGCCTGCGCACCGCAACGAACAGTAGCCCCCGCTCTCTGCAACTAGAGAAAGTCCGCACCCAGCAACGAAGACCCAATGCAGCCAAAAATAAATAAATAAAATAAATAAATTTATATAAAAAAAAGAATAAACACAGATAAGGTGAAAGCATATCTCCTGCTTCACCTAGCAGAGTTTCAGTTTATGCCTGTTGCCTCAATGTTTCTCCCATTTAGCATTGAACCAATTCTTCATTACATTAAAATAAACTAGGATAGGTTTATTTGTCCCACTTTGTACTTACAGTTCCTATTATGGTCTCATCTGATAGTGTGTGACACCTTTGTATTAGATGGAATTCTTGCTCTGACATGTAGTTTAATTTGAAAAATTATCAGCTAACACTTGAATCTTCTCTCAACGTTTTCAAGATACCACATAACCAGTATTTCCCCATCAAAAACAGAGTGTGTGGCGCCAACTGACAAAACTAAGTAGCCTCAGACACAGGTACAAAGGACAGCTACAAAAGGACAATATTTGGACTCAGACTGTAATCAGAGAAGTATTCAGTGTGCACTGACCCTGCCAGCAGTGGAGCTAAGGACTGAGAGATCAATTTAGTCCCTAGGTTATAGTCCACAGAGTCAGTAACAAATAAAAAGAAATGATAGTTACAGCTACCTGAGGTATATATGAGATATAGAAGCTGAGCAACACTGTTGAGGGTATAATGTATTTGAATGTCCTTGATAATGTATTTCTGTCGCTTATTTTATGGTGTAAATACATAACTATTTTATCTTTGGTAACAACTTTTTATTCTGAAATAAACATACTTGGTATCAATACTTTATTAAAAAGTATTTGTTAAATAATAAATTAAGAAATCCATCTCTGTTTCTCAAGAAAGTTGACAATGAATGTGTCTTGTACAGCTTATCAAAATTTGGTGTTCATCATGGAGGACTTTGAACTATCACTTACGACATGTAAGCCAGAAAACGAAAATTTGTTTAAGAAGTATCGACCTCTACTTCATAATTTAAAAGTCATTGTCAGCAGACTATGCACTAATATTATGGTTTAATTGGTACAGCAACAGATGCTACATTTAGATATCACGCTATAAAGAATGATTTTTCATTTAGATCAAGTGACTAGTCTTCCAAGTTAATCTTGCACTTTTTTTATTCCACAATTTTTTGTGCGTATAAGAAAAATGAAGAAAAAGTTAATATGTTGGCTGTGTTAGAATAAGTTCAAACAGTTCATTGATACCAGTTTATATCAGTGACATCAGATTCTTCAAAACTAGTTTCAGTAATGGCTTGATTTTCATCATCCAGTTCTTGTAATCAAAGATCTTAGAAGTTAATTCTGTCAAAGAGAAAATACCTGACATCATTGTGAATGCTATTGTAAATTCAATTAAAATGTTGAATATTGAAGGTAAAATTATTTTTTCATAGAAATAATAAAATTAGAAACTTGAAAGAACCATTATGTATGGCTACAACTACATTCTTACAAAAACAAAAGCAAAACTTTGAGACAGAAATGTATATGAAACTAGTTTAGTGTTCGTGTATTTCCTGATCATATCAGGAAATTCTACAATATTCTTTAAATTAAAATAGAAGTTGTACTTTCAGCTCCAGCATATAAAGAGCTTAGCAGTTGTCACTTCCATACTTAGAAGAAAATAATTGAACAAAATATAAATCAGCTTTACTTGGACTAATCAGAGAACTGAGGTCACAGGACAAACTGGCTCATCAAAATCTGGAGAGACTGGTAAATAAAGAAAGTTGGAGGAGGGGTTTGCTTACCCGGATTAGAAGATGCTGGAGCTATAAACTGGTAAGAATGCTTAAATGATGATTTTGATGAATTTCGGAAGGATAATTGTGAACTAGCTTGAGAGTGAAAAATTCCTGAGGGCTGCAGTCTTAGAAGTGTCCCCACACTTCTGTGATTTATATCTTCAGTAACTGCACCAGATTCTCATAGTGAGGAGTCATGAAAATCCCTTCATGTCTCTGCCAAAGAGATAGGAGAGTAACAATAATGATGTAAGCCCACAGTGTTCTCCACAACAAAGGGCTGCTCTAAAAGGAAAAGACTACCTGTTTCCCCTGCAGGAAGTACTGGTACCAGACTGCAGCCCCTATCAAGCCTCCTATCTCACCTAAAGGGAGGGAAATAGGAAACCATAGTGAAGGTCACATCTCAGGGACACACACCTACTAAATGACTGAGATTGAATCATAGCATTCTAGAACACTTTCCATCTCAAACACCTTACAACCACATTAATAAGACTACAGTATAATGATGGATTATAGCTGAAAGAGCTATAAAGCACAGAATCTGTCTAGGAAGAATTCTCAGGAAGTCAAAAGTCAAGAAGGGGAGACAAAAACAAGGAAAGTAGAGAAAGTTGCCTATAACACCTACAGCTATAGCACACATTAAAACACCCCAGATCCTAGTTAGATTAACACTAAAAGTTGATTTACATCAGTCCCTATTGTCCCTAAACAACACATTCATATATTAAGAAAAACTAATAAACCATGCTAAAAGGAAAGACAAAACACAATCTGAAGAAACAAAGTAAGCATTAGTTCCAAACTCAGATATGAATCAGAATTAGGAATTTTCAGAGAGTGAATTTAGAATAACTATAATTAATACGTTGAGGGCTCTAATGGAAAAAGTAGACAACATGCAAGAACAAATTGATAATATAAGCAAAGAAATGGAAACGCTAAGAAACAATCAAAAGGAAATGTTAGAAATTAAAAACTCTAAGAGAAATGAAGCATACCTTTGATTAGGTCCCAGTAGATTGGACACAGATGAAAAAAGAATCAGTAAGCTTGAAGATATGTCAATAAAAACTTCCCAAACTGTAATACGAAGAGGAAACAGGAAAAAAAGGAAACAGAAGAGAACATCCACGAACTCTGGGACAATTTCAAAAGGTTCAACACATGTACAATTTGGATTCCAGAAGGAGAAGTAAGAAGGAAACATCAGAAGAAATATTTAATGTAATAATGGCAGAGAAATTTCAAAAATATATAATTATTGTCTGAAACCACGCAAGCAATAGGAGATTGGAGTGAAAAGTTTAAAGTGTTGAGAGAAAACAACAATAACACCAAACTGGAATTCTATATCCAGCAAAATAACTATTCAAAAGTGAAGTAGAGTATTATAGATAATAAAAACTTAGAGAATCCATCACCAGCAGACCTTCCCTGCAAGAATTTTTGAATTTTATTTTATGAAGTTATTTATTTATTTTTAAAATTGAAGTATAGTTGATTTACAATGTGTTAGTTTCTGGTGTACAGCACAGTGATTCAGTTTTGTATATGTATGTGTGTATATATATATATATATTTATATATACACACACCACATATTCTTCATCAGTTCATCTGTTGATGAACATTTAGGTTGCTTCCATGTCTTGGCTATTGTAAATAGTGCCGCCGTGAACATTGGGGTGCATGTGTCTTTTCGAACTAGTGTTTTCTCCGGATATATACCCAGGGGTGGGATTGCAGGATCATATGGTTACTCTCTTTTTAGTTCTTTAAGGAACCTCCATACTGTTCTCCATATTGGTTGTACCAATTTACATTCCCACCAACAGGGTAGGAAGGTTCCTTTTTCTCCACACCCTCTCCAGCATTCGTTATTTGTGGACTTTTTGATGATGGCCATTCTGACTGGTGTGAGGTAATATCTCATTGTAGTTTTGATTTGCATTTCTCTGATGATTAGCGATGTTGAGCATCTTTTCATGTGCTTTTTGGCCATCTGTAGGTCTTCTTTGGAGAAATGTCTATTTAGGTCTTCTGCCCATTGTTCGATTGGGTTCTTTGTTTCTTTTTTGTTGAGGTGTATGAGCTGTTTGTATATTTTGGAAATTAAGGCCTTATTGGTTGCATTGTTTGCAAATATTTTCCCCTAGTCCATAGGTTGTCTTTTCATTTTGTTTATGGTTTCCTTTGCTGTGCAAAAGCTTGTGAGTTTGATGAGGTCCCATTTGTTTATATTTGCTTTTATTTCTATTGCCCTGGGAGATTGACCTAAGAAAGCATTGCTACGATTTATGTTGGAGAATATTTTGCCTATGTTCTCTAGGAGTTTTATGGTGTCATGTCTTATATTTGTCTTTAAGCCATTTTGAGTTTATTTTTGTGTATGGTGTGAGGGTGTGTTCTGACTTCCTTGATTTACATAAGAATTTTTAAAAAATATTTTTTAGGGAGAAGGAAAATTATATCGATCAGAAACTCAGATCTACATGGAAAAGGGAAAAGCATTCAAGAAGGAATAAATGAAGGTAAGATAATTTAGAATTGTTTTCTTATTTTTAATAGCTCAAAATATAACTTTAAACTAGTAACAGTAATAATGTATTAGGCAATTATAGCATATGAATAAGGTAAATGAATGACAGCAATATTATGATAGTCAGAGGTACAATTTGAAGTACTGTCTTAAAGCACTTTCACTATACATGAAACGGGATATTGTCATTTGAAAGTGGACTTAGAGTAGTTATAAATGAATATTGCACACTCTAGAGCAACCAGTAGGCTTTTTTAAGTTAGGAATAAAATCAAAGATAAAATGGAATCATACAAAATGCTCAATTAAAACCAGAGAAAACAGCATATGAGTAGGGTGTGGGGAGAAGAACAGTACAAAAAATAGAAAACAGGCACAGAATTCATAAATGTTGTGATGGCAAATTTTTGTGTCAACTTTAATGGGTCACAGGATACCAAGATATTTGGTCAAACATTATTCTTGGTGTATCTATGAGGGTGTTTCTGGATGAGATTAACATTTGACTCTGTTGCCTGAATGAAGCAGATTGTCCTCATTGATGTGGGTTGGCTTCATCCAATCAGTTGAAGACCTGAATAGAACAAAAAGGGTGACCCTCACTTGAGTAAGGGGAGAGTTTTTCCTGCCTTTGCTCTCAAAGTGAAGCATCAGCTCCTCCTGGGTTTCAGGACGGCTGGTCTTCAGACTAGAACTACACCATAGGCTCTCCTGGATCTCCAGCTTGCTGACTCACCCTTCAGACATAGGGACTTGTCAGCCTCCATAATTCCTTAAACCAATTCCTTATCTTATTTTTCTCTCTCCCTCTCTCTCTCTCTCTCCTAGAGGTTTTGGTTCTCTGGAGAACCCTGACCCATACAAATATTAATGAAACTCTATTAAATTTGCTTTAAATATGAATTGTCTAAATACACCCATTAAAAGACACAGATTGTCAGAATATATATTTTTTAATCTGTATTAATTTCAGACAAAATGGACTTAAGAACAAGGAAAGTTAACAGTGATAAAGGGAGGCATTAAATAATGATAAAGTAGTCAATTCTTTAAGAAGATATAACAGTCCTCAATGTGCATGTCCCTAACAAGAGATCAAAGGCAAAGCAAAAGCTGAAAGAACTGAAAGGAGAAACAGACAAATCTAGTGCTACAGTTGAAAACTTTAACACTTCTATTTCAGTAATTGATAGACCAAGCAGGTAGAAAATCAGTAAGGATATAGTTGACATGAACAGAACAATAAATCAATCTGATTTAACAGACATTTATAGACTATACCCTCCAACCACAAAATACACATGTTTCTCAGTCTCACATGAAACATACACCAAGAAAGACCAAAGTCTGTCCCATAAAATAAACCTTAGCAAATTCAAAAGAATATAAATCATACAAAGTATATTCTCAGACCACAATAGAATTAACCTAAAAATCAATAACAGGAACATAGCTGGAGAATTCCAAAGATTTGGAGATTAAACAACATAATTCTAAATAACAAAACGGTCAAAAAGAGTCAAGAGAAATTTTAAGAATATTTTGATCTAAACAGAAATTACAACTAACATCAAAATTTGTGGTATGCAGTAAAAGCAGTGCTTTAAGGGAAATATGTGATTTTAAATTAATGTGTTAGAAAATATCAAAAATCAATATCCTAAGCTTTCACCTTTAGGAAACTAGAGAAAGAAGAACAATGTAAGCCTACACAAAACAGAGAAAAAAATAAAAAATAGAGCAAAAAATCAATGAAATTGAAAGCAGGAAAATGAACAAAATAGAAATAAATGGAACTTAAAGACTTTTTTTGAGAAGATTAATATGGTTGATAAATTTCAATCTAGGATAAGCAAGAAAACAGAAGACACAAGATGCCAATATCAGAAATAAAAGAGGGGCTATCAAAAATGATTTCATGGATATGTATATTTAAAAGGATATAAATATATATTTATATTTAAAAGGATAATAAAGGTATACTTTGAACAACTCTGTGCCTCCAAATTTGATAATGTAAGTGAAATGGACCAATTCCTTAAAAGATACAAACTACTCAAATTTCTACATAGAGAAATAAATAATCTGAATAGCTTATATGTGTTAAAGAAATTGAATCAATAACTAATAACTTTCCAAAAGTAAAATTACCAGGTCCAGATAATTTTATTGGTGAATTTTAGAAAACATTTCATAAAGATGTGATACCTATTTTCCACAATATCTTCCAGAAATAGAATCAGAAGGAATAATTCTTAATTCATTATATAAGGCCATCATTATCTTAATGGCAAAACCAGGTAAAGAAATTACAAGAAAGGAAAACTATGGACCAATATCTCTACTGGACACTGATACAAAAATTTGGACAAAATATTAGCAAATGGAATCTAACAATGTATAAAAAGATATATACAATGATCAAGTGGGATTTATTCTGAGTACACTGATTACTGATTAGTAATTAAGGCTGATTTAGTATTTGAAAATTAGCTGATGTAATTCATCACACCAAAAAGCTAAAGAAGAAAATTTACATAATCATATTGATACTGAAAAATTGTTGAACAAAATTCAAGACATACTCATAATAAAAAAATCTCAGCAAACTAGGAATAGAGAACTTCCTCAATTTGGTAAAGAGCACCTACACGTAACTTATAGCTAACACAGTGTTTAATGCTGAGTAACTGATTGCTTATCTCTTAAGACTGAGAATAAGTCAAGAATGTCTTCTCTCACTACCCCTACTCAATATCATACTGGAAGTTATTACTAATATTAATATAAAAAGATGACAAAGAGAACAAACAGCATATGGGTTGAAAAGAAAGAAAGAAAACCATCTCTGCTCACCAATGACATCATTATCTAAGTAGAAAATCCCAAAGAACCTGGAACTAATATGCAAAGCTAGCAAGTTTGTAGGATAAAAGGTGATATACAAAAATCAATTATTTTCTTATGTATCAGCAATGTATAATTAGAATGTGAAAATTAAAAAAGAATTAGCACCCAATAAAATGAAATTGTTAGGTATAAATTTATCAAAACACATACAGAGACCATATGTGGAGAACTGTAAAACTCTAATGAAAGACATCAAAGATGATCTAAATAAATGGACATCATATACTGAAAGATGTAACATTGTTAATATGTCCATTCTTCACAACTTAATCTATAGATTCCTTGCATCCCAATCAGTATCCCAGGAGGCATTTTTTAGATAGTGCCAAAGAGATTCTAAAGTTTATATGAACAGGTAAGCAACATACAATACCCTAAACAATAGTAAAGAAGAACAAGTTTGGAGGGCACACACCACCTATTTTCAAGACTTCTTATAAAGCTGTAGTAATCAAGGCAGCAAGGTATTGGCAAAAGAATAGACATAGATCAGAATAACAAAGTAGAGAGCCCAGAAATAGATATCCACAAGTACCGTCAAATGATCTTTGACAGAGGAGCAAAGGCAAGTCAGTGGAGAAAGGATAGTATTTTCAACAAATGGTGCTAGAATAATTGGACATCCATATGCATATATATATATAATATATATTATATTAAATTAACTTAAAATGGATCATAGACCTAAATGTAAAATTCAAAACTACAAAACCTCTTAAACAAAGTACATAAGAAAAACTAAGTGGACTTGGATTTGGTGATGAGCTTGCTTCCAGAAACACACAACCCCAGACCAGTCATGAGAAGAAACATTAGACAAATCCCAATTGAAAGATATTCTACAAAATACCTGACCAGTACTCCACAAACCTGTCAAGGTCATCCAAAACAAGGAAAGTTCGAGAAAATGTAACAGCCAAGAGAAGCCTAAGAAAGCATGAAAACTAAATTTGATGTGGCATCCTGAGTAGGATCCTAAACAGACAAAAAGACATCAAGGAAAAACTAAGGAAATCTGAAGAATATATGCGTTTCAGTTAATCATAATATATCAATATTTACACTAATCCTAACAAATATACTATAGTAATGTGAGATGTTAGTAATAGATGAAACTAGATAAGGCATATATGTGACCTTTTTGTACTATCTTCACAATTTTTCTTTAAATCGAAAATTCCTAAAAGTACAGATAATTTTTAAAACTATAAAAATATTAAAACTATAAATGCATAGAAGTTTTAGTCATGAAATTTATAAATATTTCTATTTTTAGACATATTAGTGGACTACAATGTTTATAACAATACTGATGTGGAAAACACAAAATAATTTGAAAGCAATTAGATTGTTTTCTCTTTGTTACCCATCATTAATCAGATTTTTAAAAAAAATTAAACTTGGTTGTTGACTACTTCCTGGGTCAACCTAAAGGTCCTACATTGTGAGTTCTTGAAATTTTGCTTATATGTGTTTTTTTCAAAAACAGTTGGGAATTTTTAATCACGGTAGTCAAAGTATATAGCCCCAGAACGTTGGGTCTTAATATTTCTTAGAATTGTAATTATTTTGAAAATAAACCTTGAAATCAAAAAGACGTTAAAAGTATCTCTACAAAACCAATATATCAACTAAATAAATTAAAGAATGAGAATTATTGGATTTGTTTATTTGTATTTGGAAGACACTTTTTTTGATAGGTTAAATTTATTCTTTCTATCAGACTGGAATGAAATTGAGAAGATTTATAATTTTACCCTATTTAGTTTTGGGAAAATATTCAGAATTCTAAATAGATATACTGTCTTTGACGAGTTTTGTCTTACAAAAGTATTTGTTGAAATACTCATTTTAAATTAAGGCAAAAGAAACTATGAAAAAAAATATAAATTATTGCATGTTTTAGATCCTGGAATGGATGATAATTTATATGGCCACCTTTCTCATGAGGGTCATAAGGATTAACTTTAGATAAGTTACACAATGTGAAGTGTTTAGACTTTACTGTATGTGACCAAAAGGTGAGAAAAACGGCTAATATTGCTTTAAAATAGTAAGATATGCCTCAGGAAGAAACATATTTCATTTAAGGTCTTTCTTGAAAATAATATTACAATTACTGTAGAATGGTTAGAAAATAAATGTCTTTAAGATTGTCTCTAAATCTAAGTAGGAGCTTCCATAAATTTGTGAAAACAATGATTCTGAATAGGTTGAAACGTGGTTCTAAGTGGATGTGTGTATTGGGTGTGGGGAACTGGACTCATTATTCTTTCCTTCTGAATAAGGCTTTATTTTTAGTACTGTAACTGGCTGTGTAACAGTCGGAAGGATTTATGATGAGGTCACTAAAATTCTGAATTCTAGTGGTGTTCATAGCAATAAAGTTGGCCACGATTACAGCTACATATGCTTACAAAATAAACAGGCCACATAAATCTCTGCAAGAAAGATCCTATTATAAGTGAAGTGAGAGAATTACAATAACTATTATGAACAATGGGGAAATTTTCTGTTACTGTCTATATAAAACTTTCAAAATTACTGTTGTATTAATTGAACTATTTAGGCAAAATTAACTGAACTATTTATGAGAAAAAGCCCCTTAACATTTGCTGGTTTTTAAGTAAGTTAAACATTTCTGAATGAGTTAAATTCAATTAAAATTACTCACTTTTTTTTCTTGCACATTCCTTAGATCTATTCTTCTTTGAGAAATCTTGTGAAGATAAATTCTTCTCATTTGAAAACTAGCCGCAACTGTCTTGGTCACTAAGTGGATAGAATCTGGGGGCACAAAATATGTTTGACTGGAGTAGGAAAAGAGGGAAGGATTAACGGAGGACTTGTCTTCTGTTACCGTTAATTTACTCCATCTTTACTTACAGAAACAAATTTTAAAAGGAACAAATGACAACTAGAAAGGATAGAATACATAAAAAGACTGAGAAATTTCACAGTAGTTTTCTGGGTTGATGGTGAAAGTTATTAAAAAAAATAAGCTAACTGAATATTGAAAATTTCATAGAATTTTCAAATCTGATTAGAATAATAATTGAACAGATCTTTTCTTTAATAATTGAAGTAGAAAATGATAGAGGAAAATATAGGTTAGAAGAAAAAATGAGAGAAAAAATGAAGAAAAATATAGGATTGGTGTATAAAATATGGCAAAATTTTATTTAGTATATAGAAATACTCTAGTAATCCCATATTAAGAAAGAACAAAACAAAAGGTTAAATCAGAGTTCTTTGGAAAGTAGGTCTCGGGGCAAGCATAGCAGAGAAAATAAAGGAGCAGAACAACTCATATAATTGTTGGTTAATGCAGATCATACACAAATACGATAATAACAAAATACTGTATACATTTTCTGGGAATTTTATAAAATTTAATAAAGAGTGCAGGGCTTCCCTGGTGGCGCAGTGGTTAAGAATCTGCCTGCCAATGCAGGAGACACAGGTTTGAGCCCTGGTCTGGGAAGATCCCACGTGCCGTGGAGCAACTAAGCCTGTGCACCACAACTACGGAGCCTGCGCTCTAGAGCCTGCGAGCCACAACTACTGAAGCCCGTGTGCTTAGAGCCCACGCTCCCAACAAGAGAAGCCACCACAATGAGAAGCCCGTGCACTGCGATGAAGAGTAGCCCCCGCTCGCTGCAACCAGAGAAAAGCCTGCACGCAGCAACGAAGACCCAACACAGCCAAAAATTAAATAAATAAAATAAAATAAATTTATCAAAATGAATAAATAGTGCAAATTATTTAAAGAATAATGACATCTCTTTTTAAAACTTGAATTTCCTTTCATACAATAAAACCATTTGGGAATTGCATTCAGTGGTAGCATTTTTGAGTGTGTGTTTCAAATTATGCTTTGAAAAATTTGCTTAAGTAATTTTTATTTAAGTAAAAATAATTAGGTGTTCACTTTCCATCAGGAAAAGCCAATTGATTTATAAGGTACAATAACTAGAGATGCAGAGGTGCACATAAAAAAGGACTATGTAAGTAGACCATATAAGATGCTAAACTTGCCCTTTTTAAAAAAAAAATATTTTTTTTATTTATTTATTTTTGTCTGTGTTGGGTCTTGCTGCACGTGGGCTTTCTCTAGTTGTGGTTAGTGGGGGCTACTCTTTGTTGCGGTGTGTGGCTTCTCATTGCAGTGGCTTCTCTTGTTGCAGAGCATGGGCTCTTTGCTCACAGGCTTCAGTAGTTGTGGCACATGGGCTCAGTAGTTGTGGCACGTGGGCTCAGTAGTTGTGGCATGCGGGCTTAGTTGCTCCATGGCATGTGGGATCTTCCCAGACTAGGGATCAATCCCGAGACCCCTGCATTGGCAGGCAAGTTCTTAACCACTGCGCCACCAGGGAAGCCCCTAAACTTGCTCTTATACACATCTCTTTCTAATCCAAAATATGTTTAAAAAAGATATAATTGTAAAATCCTTTATGTAAAAATATTTTTTCTGTTTAATTTCTTAAAATTTCTTTTTGTTTTTTTTTACTTTAAAAAACTTCACACAGTGGGTATTTTAGTGTTCATGTTGTCATAACATAAATGAGGAGTAGATATTTCCTTTAGCTACCAATTAAAAGCACTATGAAATACAGTTTTCAAATCCACAAGTCTTTTGCACAGAGTAGCCAAAAAGAATGCACCTGTGTACCTGGAAGCACTCCTGTAACCTGCTTACTACCTTCCCACTGTTTGGCCTCTGAATCCTCATTACCCATTATTGCTCAGCCATGGAAATTGGAATTGGTGTGATTGGCTCCTTCTCTAGGGGAACTCCCTCTGCTGTCCTAAATATCTAAGTTCCTTATATTTAACTTTCTACTGATGCTCGAAGATGAATGCTGGCCCACTGACAGCATTGTACTGTCATTATTTTATGGAAGTAGTGGATGCAAAGAAATGATAATGGAATATTATAAAGGTTTTGGTTTTTTTTCATTTGCAGCTATTGAATAGTGTCTAATTATAGAAAACAAATGTGAACCATCATTTTAAAACATTTTGTGATTGGCAATATTGAAGATAAGTAACATTGCTTATGTTCTCAAAGCAAGTAAACTCTACAATTATGAAAACTATTTTTCTCTAGTGTTTTAATTTGTGTTTTCTAGTTAAATAAGTGTTTTCTCTAGTGTTAAAACTATTTTCTCTAGATTGTTAAAGATTACTTTTCTCTAGTTTCTGAGGCTATAAGGAAGACGGGCATAGGAATTTTATGCCTGACTTCCTCATATCCTCAGAAACTAGAAGTTTGTTATTTTCTTTTCTTTCCTTTTTTCTCTTGTTCACCCAAAGGCTTTGGTGATTGGCTCCAATTCAATCCCAGGACACCACACTGCAGCTCTTTCAGAAGGAGAATCTAACACTAATCTGTCTGCACTGTCTGTTTTGAAAGCACATTGAAAATCAGGTCACCTGTAATAGAATTATACCACAGATCTGTGGAAAAGAATATATAAAAGTAAGGGAAGGACCAGATGAACAAAGTAAAAACCAGTGGTGGGAGCAAGAGGGCTTTTTAGGAATACAAAAGAAATAGTGAGTCTTTTGCCTTTAAAACTAGGACTTAATTGTGCAAGAGGTAGAAAAGAATCAAACCAACACTTTAATTTCTCTTGTATAATTTTTTAAAATTAACTTTTTATTTTAGAAAAGTTTTAGACTTAGAGAATTTTTGCAAAGATAGTCCTATATATTCCATATCTTGTTTCCCTTGTTAACATTTACATTCGTATGGTACACTGGTCACAATCAATGAATAGTGATGCATTATAATTAACTAAGTCCATAATTTCTACAGATTTCCTATTTTCCCTTCCTGTCCTTTTTTGGTTCCATGATCCCATCCAGGATATCTCATTACATTTAGTTGTCATGTGTCCTTAGGCTTATCTTGGCTGTGACATTTATTCAGACTTTCCTTGCTTTTGCTGACCTTGACAGTTTTGAATAATACTAGTGAGGTATTTAGTAGAATGCCCCTCAACTGGGATCTGTCTGATGTTTTCTCATAATTAGATTGGAAGGAAGACCACTAAGGTAAAGTGCTATTCTTATCACATCATGTCAGTCATGCAATATATAAAAGTTATCACTGTTGATTTTAACCTTGATCACATAGCTTGACATAGTGTTTGTTAGCTTCTCTACTGTAAAGTAACTATTTTTATTTTCCCTTTTCATGCTCTACTCTTTGGAAGAAAGTCACTATGTGCAGCCTTTACTTGAGGAGGGCGATTTAAGGTTCATCACCTTAAGAAAGGAATATCTACATAAATTAGAATCTTCTAAACATGGAGTTTTTTCTTCTCCCCATTGATTTCTTTATTCAATCATTTATTCATATTTGTATATACTTGTGGGTTTATTTGGTGGGGGAGGAGCATTTTCTTAATTTTTGAAACTAGACATTTTTCCAGGGTCGTCATATATGGTTCCTGCCCTAGTCAGTCACTTCTTCAAGGAGCACTGGTTTCTTTTCCATAGAATGATATTAGAAAGCAACATTTGGGCACTGGGTATGCTTGTTACTTCTGGGGAGTGCTCTAGGCCCTTCAAGGGGATATATGTATGTACAGTAACCCATTTATGCACACATTTCTATACATATTTCTACATGTTGCCATTTGTTTTTGGTATTTACCTGCTTGATGCTTTGAACTTCTTGCATCTGTGATTTGGTGTCTGCCATTAATTATTGAAAGTTCCCTGCCATTATTAATTTAAATACTTATTCTGCTGTGTTTTCCCGTTCTTCTCCTTCTTGGATGTTGCATATTTTCTTCTGTTTACTTTTTTCATTCTTTTTTTTTTCCTCTTTGTATTTCACTATGTGAAATTTCTGTTGACATGTCTTCAAGATCACTGACTCTTTCCTCGGCCTTGTGCAACCTAATGGTGAGTTGATCAAAGCCATTCTTCATTTCTGATATAGTGTTTCTGATATGAAGCATTTCCTTTTGATCGTTTCTTAGATCACCTCCACTGTCCTTCTTAACTTCTCTCTAGAAAGAGTCTGTGCCTTGCAACTCTTTCATCTATTATCCACTTTTACTATATTGCAACCCTGTTGATGTTATGGTAAGGTATGGTGGAGAGCAAGTTTTCTATAATTTTCCAAGTAAATCGCAGTTTTATAGTGGTCCTGCATTTCTTTTTGATTACTTTCACCAGTGTTTCTTCCTTCCCCCTACTCTTTTGATGGGATATAAAAATTTGAGGAGGCTGGCATAGGTGGAACGCCCCTCCCTCATGGCACTGGGACAAGTCAATGGTAAAGCCTTTCCCCCTTTTAATGGAGGAGGCTCTGGCTTCATTTCCCAGGGATTGCTCTTCATTTGCTCCTATCACAGAAGCAAGGGATTCTTTCTTGTATCTTCCCCTTGAAAACTTGATGTGTTTCCTTGGCATTACCACAAAAGTGTGAGGACTCCTCAAAGACTGCAGCCATGAGTGTTTCTCACTTACACACTAGTCTCTACTTAGTCTTCAGAAGTTTGTCAAAATTACCATTTAAATGTTTCTACCAGTCTATGGCTCTAGTAGCTTCTGCTCCAGATAAGCAGATTTTGGCTATGATTTTCTGGATTTACCTGTCTCACCAGATTCCAGAGTGGCAATTTGCTCTGAAAAGCCATTTCTCTGTTATGTCCAAGAAAAAAACATTGGTTT
The DNA here is from genome assembly GCF_009873245.2 of Balaenoptera musculus. NCBI lineage: Eukaryota > Metazoa > Chordata > Mammalia > Artiodactyla > Balaenopteridae > Balaenoptera > Balaenoptera musculus. The sequence goes on along the minus strand of NC_045787.1, from coordinate 23,907,552 downwards.
TCAGTTTGTTAGTTTTTTTTTTTTTTATGTTGTAATAATGAGAGTGAAAACTTCTAAGTTCTTTACGTGTTGGCAGCAAAACCAGCAGTTCAAATTAGCTTAAAATTTGTTGTTGTTGTATTCTTGTTTCTCTATCAGATTGCTCAGTTGATAGTTGCCTCTAGTGGAAATTTCCCCTTCCTTCCACTTATGCTTTGCCTTAATGTTCCTTCTCAAATTTCTTACGTGGCTTCTTGACTTTTTTTCTGAAAATTACTTTTATATTACTTTAATTTTTGTCATTTGCACTCCCTTCTTTCTGTTTCAGGCCTCTTGTTTTGCAGTTGTAAATGCCAGAATAGCATTATGACAATTTCCTAATTCACTTGTCCCTTTGTTCAGCCTACCATACCTGGACACTGATTTAAACTAGGGAATGTTGACTCAGGTCTTTGAGAAAAATTGATTCTGTTGGTTGTTTCTAGGCTCTTTTTGGCTGAACTTCTTGACAAATGCTAATTCTGGGTCTTATGTATATTTTCTTATTTAATGCTTGTTTCTTTTCATTCCTTATCACTATGTTTCCATGTATATAAATCACAAAAGTGGAAAAATTACTAACACAAATTCATTCTTGAAAACTTCTTTGATACTTTAGCTTAACATTTTCAAAATTAATGCTTATAAAAAACAAAAAATGTTAAAGTCATAGGGGTCCAATCTTTGGTTTCTTTGGGGCAATTTTCATGTATTTATATTCTACCCCATCAATTAAAAAAGGACCCAGAGATTAACTAGAAAACCTATGTGCTCTTGTAAGATTCATGTAAATATTAAATTATTAAATATTAAATTACTGAAAGAAATCATGGATCTAAAACTGAATTATTGCATAACTTTGAATGAAAGTTACATTCAATGGAGCTGAAATCTTTAAATACTGAAAGAAGTTTCCAGGCTTGCCATTTCTTGTTTCATATTTTGTGTGGTGCCTCTATATCCCATTAGTAAGCTTGTAAGTATCATGTGTGTGTCTTTAGTGTAACACTTGTCCACCATTGTTGTAAAGATTGCAGTGAACTGTGGAGGACTGAGAGGGACGACGCTAGCCTATACTGTTTCTGAAAGTAACATATAGGTATGGTATGAGTTAGTCTTATTTAGTTTGGTGAGGATCCTGACTAAATGTCAAATATGGATCAACATCATTGTATAGTTTAATTCAGGTTTTTAAAAGGAGTTAAAATATATAAATATAGGCCTAATATTTGAGGTTACTAGTACCTTTAAACCAAATAAAAATGTCAAAATATGGTGATATCTTAATAAAAAGTCAATCCATTTGCAAACTAAAGCAATAGAAAATATACTATGGGCATCCCTTTCTACTGTGTGTACAACTTATAAGACGGTTACTCATAAAGTACAGGGGATTAATCATAGACAAATCACCTGATACATTGTTCTAGGTAATTACTCTTAAAATCTACAAAAAGCCCTCAAAATCCAAAGAATTTAATTGCAGATATGGTTTTGAAAATGGAAACACTTATAAAGAAGCATATTTTAAGATTTGATGTACTTTTATTCTGCTAATTGACACACAATTATCTCAGCTGGTATATTTCACTAACTTAGTGAAATAACTATATATATACATATATATATATATATATCTGTATGTGTATATATAAAACAAAAAATCCTTATAAATTGTGCCTACATAATAAGAAGAAATAAGGTAGAGAAAATATTTTCTAAGTCTATATGTTTTAAATATATTATGTCTGATATAGCAAAAACAATGTTAGTGTTTAACACCTGGGATAAGATTTTCTTAAAGATATAATAATATTTTAATATCATACAGATATGAACATAAAAAAGAATGTGTTGTAAAGAAAAATTAAAAGCTTAGAAGTTAAATATTAAAAAACATAATAGATGCTGGGTAAGCTTAATATAATTTTCAGTGAAATGCATTAATTCTAGGATAGAAGAAATCATTGTTAGCTAAATCAATAAAACAGAAACCTTTGTGGAATGAATGGAAGCATAACTTCTTTATTTCGAATTTTTTAAAATTGCATTTATTTTATTGATATATAATTGACATATAAAGCATAACTTCTTTAAAAAGAAAAACTCAGACAACTGATAGACTAGGTTTCAGGTCTTGGTGCTAGATAATGTACATGCTTATGAGAAGTATTATTTTTAATGGAGGATTTTGCTTAAGAGAAGTATTGTTTTCAGTGGAGAATTTTCCTTTAATTATTTTTCATATGTGTTTATTGAATTATAAAAGTCATCAAATTACCTATTCAAAATATAACTGGCCTAAATCAATCATAACAGTAGGGGAGAAAATGACAATAAACAGGAATTAACTCACTTTAAGACTTAATTGAGCTGACTCCAGGGGTTAGATATACATCTCTACATGAAACACATTAATATTAGATTGTGATAGTGTTGGCTGGGATAAAAGTCTTGGGTCTGATGTTGACTTTTGAAAGAAAAACCTTTGTTTACCTAAATTACAGAAATAATTAGTAACAAAATATTTTGAGCCAACTCAGGAAAATTTACAGTAATAAAATAAAGTTTTCTGGTGCTTAAAATGTTTTCCCCTTAGATATTCCAGTTTAACTTTGGCAACTTTTAACCGCGATTTTCTGACTTAGAAACAGAGAAAATATAAAGGTCTTTTCTAGAGAGTATGTAAGTTAGTCTTGTAAATATTTTCTGGAGTTACTTATGTATGTATCAGTAATTGAGAATATGGTTGTGTGTGTGTGTCTGTGTGTGTGTGTGTCTGTATGTGTGGCAGAACGAGAAAAAGAAAGACAGGTATCATTTTAGCCTCACAACGAGAAAGGTAATTAATTTAAAATTCTAAATATTAGTCAATTATTTCCATTTAATTACCCAAACAATTAAGAGAACTTGAGAAATTGAATAATACTTAGAATTTTAAACTCATCATCTTGCTTTTGGCAAGGCCAGGAGGATACTACATTTTCAATTATTAATCCTGTCACCGCTATTTATTTCAAAGTTTCTCTCAAATAGGGAAGTATGTGTATACATTTCATACACCTTACATCCATATCCTTTCTGATAGGTAATGCATGATGATAGCACCTTTGTAGATTTTTCTTTTCTGTTGCTCCCCTCAGGTCTGAATATCAAAGGATGTCATAAAGTTACAATCCCATATTATTTGACAAGTTCTGAGGCTTTGGTGGAATAAGGAAACTCATGGGAAGATTAGCTGAAGAGATGGCCACCAACACATTTGAACCCAATGCTACATTTTCTCATTAGAAAATACTTACGGAACATCTGAAAATTATAACCTACTGAATTTAACTCTATACCTGAGGAAACATGAGTTTGGTTAGAAAAAAATTATCCCTGAGCAAAGAGTGTTATTTCTGATTTTACTTTCTAGAAGACAGTGGTCTGTAAGGTCCATTCTTGATAATATAAAGATCTTTGTGGAAAATTATTTTCTGATGATAGTCTTTGCTAAATTAGTTAAATATCTAAAAACTCTGATACTGTAATTTAATTTTTCATGGACAGTTTTGACCAGTGCAGTGCAATTTGCAGGAAGCTAATTTAATATCAATATAGATCTCAAAAAAAGGTAAAGAAATGGTTTGTCTACTGAGTGATACATTTACAGAAATCCTGTATCATATTTCTGAGAGATTCTAACCTCATCATCATATTTATGATTTGGAGTAGAAATTGAAGATAATCTAGTATAACCTCCTACTGGATGTGAGATCCCCACATTAATGCTATACATTATAGTTTCCATTGCTTATGTTTAATTTTAACATGACAAATAATTACAATTAGGAGATTTAAGAATGTATGATTAGAAATAGAACTCTATAACTAATCAACTGCATTAGTTTCTGAAATATTGGCACACTACACTGTTTACCGTATATATGACCCACCTCCTTATAGCATAAATTCATGGAGGCTTGCAAATGTTATTCATGCCCTATTTTCTCTAGGAAGCCTTTTCAAACATGATTCATACTATCCCTTGTATTTCTCTCTAATTTCTAACTCCTTCCCCATAATCTCCAAATATGCATAGGTCCTACTGTATCTTAGCAATGCCTTTCTGATTTGAATGTCATTTTCTTTCCCTGTAAACTCCTCAGATAATATCATATTTGCTTCCACAACAATTATATTCAGCACTCACAGTTTAGTCACCCATAAATCTGGATATTTATTTTACATATTACACTTAACTTCACAACAATGAAACTGTCTGTGGTCAATATGAATGAGTGATGTTGGCTTCATTCATTCCTTCATTTATTAACCTATTCAGTTTTCAATGCATAAAGTATTAAGTGTTTTTTATGATCCAAGTAGTCTGCTAGGAGCTTAGGTTTTAAGACAGGCACATTCTTTGTCCCTACAAGCCTTATGTACACTTGGAGAAGAAAGCTATTGTACAAATAATAGATTGTAAATATGAAACTTTACTAAAAAGTACAAATACACAGTGAATAACCCTGGGAGCCAAAAGCTCAGGAGTCAGAAAATGACTCCCTGTCATATGGACTGCCATAACAAAATACCATATCTGGATGGCATAAACAAAAAAAAATTATTTTCTCACAGTTCTGGAGGCTGAGAAGTCCAAGATCAAGATACTGGCTTACTGTGTTCCTGATGAGAGCTCTTTTCATAGCTTATTGATGGCCACCTTTTTGCTGTGTCCTCACATGGTCTTTCCTTTGTTCTTGTGCATGTAGAGAGAGATTTCAAGCTCTCTAGTGTCTCTTTTTATAAGGGTACTAATCCCATCATGAGGACCCCACCTTCATAATATCATGTAACACTAATTATCACCCAAAGGACCATCTCCAACTATCATTACACTGGAGTTTAGAGCTTCAACATATGAATTTTGAGGGAGCATAAACTTTCAGTTCATAATGCTCTCTAACAAAGTTTACATTTTTACTGATAGTTAAAAGTGAAGAGAAGTGACAATGGGAAGGTAGATAAAAATACTTTTATGAAGGCTTGAATTAGAAAACAGTGATCATTTGATTAACTAAAGCAAACCTAAGAATGTTAGAGCCTGGTAAACAAGACAGAGGGGGTGCCATACGACATAGATGAAAGAGAGGCAGAGGTGAGATCATAACATTTGTAACGCTGGACTCAATTCTAAAAGAAAAATAATAGTGATGGGCTATAAGCAGGGGAGTGGCATAATCCCCTATGTGCCTTTCCAATAAATTGGTGTAAATTAAGTCTGAAGGCACATGAGAGTGTTTGCAAGAAATAATTGTTGTGGTTTGTACTAGAACAGTTGTAACAAAGTGTGGAGACAAGTGAAAAACCTTGAGAAATATTCAGGCTTTGGCAATCAATTAACCTGTAATTGGGTAGGATGTGAAAATGAATGCTCCTCTTTTTATAAAGTTCATATTTCTGGCATGAAAATCTCCTGGTATATTAATGCCAAACCGTAAGACAGGGAATTATTGGAGGGGCATGAATGCAAAGTCCGTTTCTGAATGTTGTTCCTAGTTTTAGTAAGAATGTTTGTGTCTTTTTCTTGGGCTAATGTCACTGCCTTGTACTGAGAGTTAACTCCCCAGACTATACAAAGATTGAGACCCTGATTTACTATTTTTGACCACTTTCAGAAGGGACTAGAGTCCTATCCCTGACTCAGGGCTGTAGAACTGGGTCCTTGCCATTTCCCAAGCAGGGAGTTCAGTAATTAACAGGAAGTATGAAATCATAATAGGTGACTGAGTGCAAATCACATTTTCTTAATTGAAGATCTCAGTTATTTTATCTGGCCCCCAACTTTGAACATCAGATTATTACATGTTCTTGAACTTTCTCTCATTGGGACATTCTATGCCCCTTATGTTACTCCTCCCTCCTGAAGGACTATCCCACTCTCCCAAACTACTTCTGTATTATTTTTGGAAATTTCAATATTCGCTTATCCTTCCAACAGCCTGGTTCCTTAAACTGCTCTTCTTTGGTGATCAGTGATCTTGGCCCCTACCCAACTTGATCTCTACCTACCATCATACCTAAAGCTTGTCATCGCCAATAGCTGCAACTGTGGCATGAGTCCAAGTTCATGCATGTGATAGTTTTATGTATCAACTTGGCTAGGCTATAGTACCGAGTTATTCAATCAAACACTAATCTAGGTGTTGCTGTGAAGGTATTTTGTAGATGTGGTTAACATACCATCAATTGACTTTAAAGGATGACCTTGATAATATGGGTGGACCTCATCTAATCAATTGAAAGATCTTAAAAGAAAAATTGAAGTTTTCCTAAGGAAGAAGAAATTTTGCCTCAAGGCTTTGGCATCAGCCCTTGCCCAAGAGAGTTATCATTCTGCCAGTCTGCCCTATGAATTTCAGACTTGCCAGCCCCAGAAATGAATTACATAAGCCTATTCTTTGAAATAAATCTCTTTCTCTCTCTTACCTCTCTCTCTCCCTCTCTCCTCTCTTCCTCTCTCCCTCCCTCCCTCACTGCCTTCTTCCCTGTATCTGTCATTTATATATATACATATATACAAATATATATTTGTGTATATATATACATAGATATATTTCTTAATATAGTATATATACATATAGATAGGTCTAGCTGATCATAAATATATAAATAGATTTACACATAGACATTCTTAAATACACCCCCCCCTACACACACACACACAGAGACATATCCCACTGGTTCTGCTTCTACTTTTCTGGAAAACCCTGACTGGTACAAAGCATCTCTCTCTCTGACTCCAATGAGATTGATCATTGCTTCTTTCACTTATGTCTATGCCTTTGATGTTCTCTCTTCCTCCCTTACCCAGTTTAACTTTCATTAAATCAATATAATCACTCCCTTGAATATATACGCTCAATTGCTTTGTCCCCTGCTTTCTTATTCATATTAACTTGGAAAATTTACAATCTTGGGTAAGCCTATCTCAATTCAAGCTCTGCACACACACCTGCAGCCATTCAAGTGAAGGTAGGTGGAGAAAAGCACTGTAGAGACACACTGATTTGTCTCATGTTAAATTCATGACGAAAAAGCTCATGCGGGCTCTTAATGCTTCTTGTCCGTTGACATTTCCAGTGTCCTAGAAGAGTAGTTTACATCTCCTTTTCTCCTCAAATGACTCCCAAACCCACATTCTGGCCTAATATCTTTTTCACCCATCAAATTCTAGAGATAAATGATTGAAATCAGACATAATGTTACAATAACATCTTCATTAATCAAGAATGTGTTTAGCTATAAACAACAGAAAACACCTTCATATACCGATTGCTACCCCCACTAGATGCTGCTTCCATAATCCGTACAGGAGAAGAGGGAAAGGGCAAAAGACAGAGAGGACAAAAGACTGAAGCAGCATGCCAAGTGAATTTGCCTATTTTAAAATACTTTTTTTTTTTTTTAACATCTTTATTAGAGTCTAATTGCTTTACAATGGTGTGTTAGTTTCTGGTGTATAACAAAGTGAATCAGCTATACATATACATATATCTCCATATCTCCTCCCTCTTGCATCTCCCTCCCACCCTCCCTATCCCACCCCTCTAGGTGGTCACAAAGCACCGAGCTGATCTCGCTGTGCTATGCGGCTGCTTCCCACTAGCTATCTATTTTACGTTTGGTAGTGTATATATGTCCATGCCACTCTCTCACTTTGTCCCAGCTTACCTTTCCCCCTCCCCATATCCTCAAGTCCATTCTCTGGTAGGTCTGCATCTTTATTCCCGTCTTGCCTCTAGGTTCTTCTGCCCATTTTCTTTCTTTTTTTTTTTTTTTTTTTTTTTTAGATTCCATATATATGTGTTAGCATATGGTATTTGTTTTTCTCTTTCTGGCTTACTTCACTCTCAATGACAGTCTCTAGGTCCATCCACCTCAATACAGATAACTCAACTTCATTTCTTTTTATGGCTGAGTAATATTCCATTGTATGTATGTGCCACATCTTCTTTATCCATTCATCTGTCAGTGGACACTAAGGTTGCTTCCATGTCCTGGCTATTGTAAATAGAGCTGCAATGAACATTTTGGTACATGACTCTTTTTGAATTATGGTTTTCTCAGGGTATATGCCCAGTAGTGGGATTGCTGGGTCATATGGTACTACTTAATGTAACACAAAACTATACAATAACAAAAGAGAAAACTACTGCTGCGTATAACATGGATGAATCTCACAGAGAGAATAGCAAGGAAAAAAGCTAAATACTTAACAGTACAAAATATATGACACCATTCATATAAACTTCAAAAACAGGCAGAACTAATCTGTGGTGATAGAGGTAAATATGGCAGTTACTTTGGGTATGGGACAATGATTCCACGGTGGCATAAGAGGTCCTCTGGGGAGCTGGCGATGTTTTTCATCTTGATCTGGTGGTGGGTGTGTGTGTGATAACCTTGTAAAAATCCATCAGACTATACATTTAAGACTTGCATTCTTTGTATATATGCTTATTTCAGTAAGCATTAAAGTTAAAACAACAACTATAAAAAAAAAAAAGACTTTTTCCAGAAGTCCCCACCAGTATCTTAATATCATGGGTTAGAATTGAGTTACATAGCCACTTCCAATCACAAGGAAATCTAAGGCGTCAATTATTTTTAACATCACTGCAAAGAACAAACTCAAGTGTTATTGGCTGTTGGATTTGGGATTTTTTTCTTTTTGTAAAGAAAAGGGAAAATAAATGTTAGGTGGCAATCAACAGTTTCAGTATAACTACTTTCAAGATTTTTATGTAACAGTTTTATAACACCATATAAATGATAATTATTATGGTATAAATGGCAATAATGAGATTATTATTTTGCTGAAAATGATAGCATACAAAAATCAATCAGCAATTTATTATAATTATTTAAAATATTTACAGAGTGGTAGGGTGTGTACTAATAATTTGAACATCAATAAAAGTTTTTATGTATTAGTAACATCCTTGTAGCAATCCTAAAGATGGTAGAATTCCATTCTCCATAATAAATATAGAATAATTTAATGATAAAAGTGTAACATATAGAAAAATAAACATTCTTTGTAAAGATACCTAGAACACAATTTGAGTAAATTTAGAATCTATTAATTTCCAGTTTAATACAAGTGAAATAAAAATTCTAATGTTTTGTTGTCGTGGGAGAAAAAATTTAAAAACAAAGTTATTCTAAAATAATCTAGAATAAAATATATGAAATAATAGAAATCCAATGCCAAAAAATATAAGTAATTCTAAGCAACTATACTACTAGATCTTACAATGTATTATAAAATTACAATAGGCAAAGGAGATAGATCAATATTACATAATGGGAGAGAAAGAAAGGAAGAAATTATATTTATCAACTAAATATTAGATATTTGATAAATACTTGATTTTAATTAAACTATACATTTTAATTTTACCTTGCCCTCCTTTTTCCAAAAATGAAGACATTTGAAATACAGCTGTGGGCCTGCAGTTAAGAGAGAAATGCACTTGTACATTAGATTATTTATATGGAGTTTAAAAAAAAATATCTTCTGATCTTCGAGTTAATTTTTTTACTGTGTGCTGTCTTAACCCCTGCACCTATAAAATAATATATTGCAATCCCTAAATGTGAAATGGAGGTGGCAGCTTCATAATTTCTATAGAGGAACAGCAATGTTGTTGTAGGAAGTAATCTAAAGTAGTGTTTATATAGAAATCTATATAAAATTAATTGTAACAAAATCAATTGCCCAAATCCAAAAGTTTGGATAGGGCAATAAAGATTAAGACGGAAGAAGGGCTGTCTTTCCTTCCCAAGCTAGCTCTAGACACCATCACTGCGTATTCAAACCCTCATTTATATTAGATCCCAGGGCCTGGTCTTAATTCAGAATTCTTAAATTAGGATTGTTGACAGCCCAACATTACCTTTCTTTTACCTGTATTGTGTCCCTCTGCTGCCCTCATCTGATAAACACTGATTCATCCTCTATGTTTATTTGTTTATTTATTTATTTATTCATTCATTCATTCATTCATTTTGGGCTGTGTTTGGTCTTCGTTGCTGCGCACGGGTTTTCTCTAATGGCACCGGGTCGGGGCTACTCTTGCGGTGCGCAGGCTTCTCATTGCGGTGGCTTCTCTTGTTGCGGAGCATGGGCTCAAGGCGCGCAGGCTTCAGTAGTTGTGGCCCGCAGGCTCTAGAGCACAGGCTAAGTAGTTGTGGTGCACATGCTTAGTTGCTCCGCGGCATGTGGGATCTTCCCGGACCAGGGCTCGAACCCGTGTTCCCTGCATTGGCAGGTAGATTCTTAACCACTGTGCCACCAGGGAAGTTCCCATCCTCTATGTCAATGAGACTTCCTTTTGGGGAAATAAATACTCTGCATTTTGAGCAGTTTTGTAACTTTTTTATCAGCATATGTTGAGTTTTCAGAAATGATTTCAAAAGGTAGACTTTTTTGCAACAGTCCTTGAAAGAAATATATTTACAAGAAATGAACATGGCAAAGTGACAAAGCATTTTGTTTCTTGTCATGTGAACCAGTTACACTGAAACTATAACCACCATTATAGTATCAGAAAGCAACTTCAATCCAACTGCACTTTCTCTTGTGTTATGAAGGAGAGCAGAAATTTCAGGTATATCAGTATTCATAGTACATTCTCATTTTCAAAGTATGTGTGTATATATATATATATATATATATACACACACACACACACACACACACACACACACACATAAATGTCACAAGTCTTGTAATTCCAGCCCATTCCACTGTGCTGTGGTTTGATAGGTTGAACAGATTTTGAGTAATTATGATTCTACTAACTTTTTTGACTAGAAATCTCATTTTGAATGAAATGGGCATCAATTAAATTTCATTGCAGAACATATAGTAAAGTATGTTTTTCTTTACTTGCCATATTTTTCTTTACTTGTATATTCATGTTGAATATATTTCATCAAAGACAAAATCATGGGAGGTTTTAATTCAGTCTATATCTTTGCAACAGGTAGAATGAGAAACTCAGGCTTCTGTGTTAAAATTGGTGGTTCAGCTACTTAGTATTTGACATTTAGCAATATCTCCATAGCACCACTTATTCTCTTTAAGAAAACTAAAACTCAAACATTAAAATATAGAAGTATTTATATCTGAATGTCTCATAGACCTTACTATTTTAGTCTTAATTTTAAAAAACTTTGGGAGACACCACATTATGCCATGTTTGGATTGTTAGGTGCTCAGCATTATGTGTGGGATACTGTGCAATTCATCCTTCAAAAAACCTATCTCTTTTGGTTTATAATCACAAGAATCAACAAACCAACTGTCATCAAGTTCTTCGTTGTCCCCAGTTAAGTATTTTACTAAGAGCTGCAAAAGTTTCAGCCACACTCAACTTTAATAAGTATTGGCAGTATTACTTGAGAATGGATTTATTTTTCCAGCTTTAGCTTTACTAGAATTACATTGTTTCCATCAAAATATTTTGCATAGGATAAAAAAATCTTTGAGCTTCTAAAAAGCAATGGAGTACAATATATTCTTCATAATTTTATCCCAATTTTATTGTAGTGCCCATTTACAGATACTCAGAAACAGAAGGGAAAATAACCAAATAATATTTGCCATAGTGAGGGATCTAAAGTTCTAATGTGAGAGAAACTGGAGGCAATGGTAGCAAATGGAAAAGAAGCATAGCAAATTTTGCCAGGTATGTAAGTGTGAGGGGATGGAAGTCTAGGATGTGCCAATAGTGAAAATACCTAGGTTGAGAGGTGAGCAGAGGAAGAAGATAATCTGGTGATGAAGTCACTCTGATCCTAGAGAAGGCCTAATGATAAAGCTGCAGTGTTCAGGAAAGTAAGTTAGTGGACTACAAGCTGGAACTGAAAGGGAGAGACAAATATCTAACATGAACAAGGAAGTCACAATGAGGTTAAAACGGGTTAAAGTTAAATGCAGAGGCTATGAACTGGAGAATTCAAGGAAAAGCCTGTAGCAACTCAGAATAAGCCTTTTCATGTGTAGTAACTCAGAATGAACCTTTTCATGTGAACTGTTGTTCAAGAGCTGGAAGCTAAAAGGCAAGGTCAAGATGAGTTTCAGATTTCTCATCTCTGATAGTTTCAGTCTCAATATCTCTGCTTTGAAAACAGCCTTGCCGCAGCTGCCCAAGGAACAGTATATGTTCTAACAACCTCTGGAAACTATAGCATGCCAATAAATAAATGATCTGTATTTTGTTTTGGTCTCTTCTCTCTTCTCCTATCCTCTCTTTTCTTTTCTTACCTCTCCGATGATCTCCTGTCTTCTCTCCTCCCTTCCCCTCCCCTCCCCTTCCCTTCCCTTGCCTTCTTTTTCTTTCACTTCCCTCCATGTCTTCCTTTCTTCTTTTACTTACTGTGTCTGCACTGGCTCAGGTATTATTTTCCCTGCTGGTGGGGAACCTACCTAAACAATACATTTTGCATAATCTCGTCAGATTGAACTTCCTAGAACAAAATTCTGGCCTCATAAATTCACTTCTCAAGATGAATTATGAAATAGCTTCTTATTACCTATTGAAAATAGTTGTAAATTTTCAGACTTGCAGGAGCCACCACCATTTATCCTCAATTTATTTTTCAGGCTATAATTCCTGCTCTTTTGCCTTTACTATGTATATATATATATATATATATATATATATATATTTTTTTTTTTTTTTTTTTTTGCCTTTACTATATTTTAATGAAACATATATTTTAATATTCTTCAGCCTTGCCTTATGCCAGTGTTTCTAAAACTTTTCCTCAGGGTCTTGCTGTTAGCAGAATTAAGTACATATTCTAATTGTCCTGAAGAGAATAGAAATTTGTTAGAAGACTATGCTGTTTACATTATGGTCTCGTACATCCAATTTTAAAGTAAGAAATTATGTTTGTTGGTATCAGGAAGAAGGCCAAAAAATCAACATTTCTCACTGGTTAATGTGAGAGATGTTTTCCTAAATCTACCATCTTTTGAAAAAGAAGACTGTTAAAAATAGTTGACTTTCTGGGCTTCCCTGGCGGTCCAGTGGTTGAGACTCCATGCTTCCACCACAGGGGGCGCAGATTCCATCCCTGGTTTGGGAACTAAGATCCCACATGCCACGTGGTGTGGCCAAAAAAAGAGGAAAAGAAAAAAATAGTTGACTTTCTATGATTGATACACACCTTGCTTATATTCTGTATATTTTGTCAATATTTTGAGAACCATAATTCATTTAAATCTGTGATTATGTTATTTTTCACTATTTCACAGGTTGATTCAGGATTATCACAGGTGCACAAAGTTCAGAAGGCTGCCAAATATGTAGTATTATGAAAATTAATCAGGCTACTGATGGTAGGCATCTCAGTAAGTGAACCTTCCCAATGGGAGGTCCAAACACTTTTTATATGGCAGATGAATGAATTATAAATGATGGAATCTCTGACCATCCTTACTCTTTTAGGGAAATAGTTTTCAAATAATTTTTAATTGTGAAAAGATGACTGATGATGGTCTCTATTTAACCACCAAGGCTACAACTTTCATCACATGTAATTAAATTAATTGTCTCAAATGACCACTAGTACCTGTGATCTATTTTTTCTGCCAACCCATAATCTTCATTTTAATGACTTGTTGATGACCTGTATAGTAAAAATATTAAAAATTTGTTGATTCATAGTATGCTGATATTAACTTCAAATTGAGTTTTTGAGCTAAACAATAATATGCCATCTATGAATTAATTTATCTTATGTGCTATTCATCAATCTCAGCATAACAAACCAGCCCAACATTTTATGACTTTAAATAAAAATTTACTACTGTCTATCACAGTTCTATGGATTGACAAGGCTCAGCTAAGCAGTTCTTACTGAAGATCTTCATACAGTTGCAATCAGATAGTGGCTCTAGACATGTAGACTCTCCACTGGACTTGAATGTTCAAGAGGACAAACTTGCATGGCTGGCTGTTGATGCTGACTGTTGACTCAGACCTGAGTTAGGTTTGGCAAATGAGGTGTGTACTAATGACATTTCCATTTGGCTTGAGTCTCTCAACATATGGTGTCTGAGTTCTGAAAGAGTGTCTCCAAATCAATATTCCCAAAGGCCCAGGTAGAAGCATATCTTTTAAAGTAAAACAACACCATTTCTGCTGCACTCTATTGCTAACAGCATTCTCAGGGCCTAACCAGACTAAATGCTGTGGAGAACTAGACACTTTGTGTTTAGAGAATCATAGAATCATTTTGTAGAGGAACATGTATAATAGGAGATTTTGTTGAAGTCCTCTTTGCACAATGCAATCTGAAACAGTCTTCCGTTTGATCATACAACTCACATCTTTCCAACATGCAAAATACATTCACTCTGTCCTCTAAAATACTATACTATTACATTCTCAGTTCAAGTCCAAGCATCAGCTAAAAATCCAGAATCTCATCATCTCAGGTCAAGGTACAGACGTGGTTCCTTAGTATCTAATCTGCATGTATACAGTTGTTCTCATCTGAAAACCTTTGAGGTAAAGAGAGAACTTACCTGTCTCTTATACATTCATGTATAATAACGAGGCAGGAATATATTTGTTTTCTTTAAATTAATTTTTCTTAGAGTATAGTTGCTTTACACTGTTATCTTTTACTGCACAGCAAAATGAATCAGCCATACATATACATATATCCCCTCCCTTTTGGATTTCCCTCCCATTTAGGACACCACAGTGCATTAAGTAGAGTTCCCTGTGGTATACAGTATATTCCCCTCAGTTGTCTATTTTATACATAATATCAATAGTGTATATGTGTCAACCCCAATCTCCCAATTCTTCCCACCCCACCACTTCCCCCCTTGGTGTCCATACATTTGTTCTCTACGTCTGTGTCTCTATTTCTGCTTTGCAGATAAGGTCATTTATACCATTTTTCTAGATTCCACATATATGCATTAATATACGATATTTGTTTTTCTCTTTCCGAGGAAGGAATATATTTGAATACTCCCATTAGGAAACAGGCAGAATGAGATATACATAGAAGTCACTAGTCCATAACAATTGTGAAACTCAGCCAGTTGCATGTACCAGTTCCTTCATGCAAAGGGAACTGGTACATGCAGTTCCCTTTGCATGAAGGGAAAGGAACTGCATGTACCTGGGCCCAATCCTTTTCCTTTGATATGGCTTTCTATGGTTTGGTTTTACCTTTTGACACTTGGTTCTGGCTACAAGTCATTTTTTTTCCCCTTGTTTTAATTAGTAATGACCTGTGTTTGTACCTGAGTAGATTTCCCAATTTCCTTCTCATGCATAGAAGATTGAAGTTCAGAAACCTCCTTTCATTTTGAGCCATCTTTGTCAATTTTATTACATGATGGTGTTTCCCCCAAAATGATTCTCTTTAAAAGCAAGGTAATGGGGTTTTTTTCTTTTTGTTTTTGTTTTTTTTGCATGTGAGAGTAATATTGGAATTTACTCCATCGGACAAGAGACACACTCTCAAATTTCTTTGAGACAGGCCCTCTCTGATGTGGACTGAGGATCAGGGTTATGTGGGACAACTTTGGTATTCTTAAAGATTTTAAGTTTATCAGAGAATGTCTAAGAGGCATGCCCTTATGACACTTTTTGTATAGCTTAGAGTTAGCAAACTATGGCACATGGGCCAAATTTGGCCAATGACCTGTATTTTGTAAATAAAGTTGTATTATAACACAGCCACATCCTTTCATTTATGTACTGTCTATGGTTTCTTTCTCTCTACAATGACAGAATTATTTCTGCAGAGATCGTATGGGCAATAAGGTGTAAAATATTTGCTATCTGGCGTTTACAAAAAAGTTTGCTGATCCCTGGTGTAGTTGAGATGGCTTACAAGGCAGTACTTAAATCTTTCTGATGTCTTAACAAACAGTTTATATTCACCCCTGTGATATAAATGTTACTCTGGGATTATGTTTTGCAAGCAGAATCCTGGATTTTATCTTTGCCCTAATGTTATTCCCCATTTTGAAAACTGTTTTATGCTGGATGGAAAGACTTAGAATGAAAACTGTTATTATGTTCTAGCCCAACAATTCCTAGCTTCTTTATATTTTGGTTAAATTCCACTTAAAGTCAAATATTTCAAACCTTGCCTCATTTCTTTATATTCCTACCAATCATACACAGCTAAAATTCTGCTTGGAAATCCCCTTAGTCAGATCCAAAAAATCTGAAGTAAATTTTCTATTTTCCATGTTACTGAAGGTCACAGTTCTGATATACTTTCTGCTACACGTATCATCTTTATTTCAGTTTTATATAAGGGTTTTCTCAGTGTTGTTCCTGTTCTCATTAACAGTCTTCTTGAAAACTTTCTAGCCTCTACCCATAGCCCAGTCACAGAGCTGACATCCTACCTCATGAACTCATGAATTCATCTAGATCTTGTACCTAGATGAATTTTAGAGTAAATTTGAAAAATAAAATCCTTCTGCTTTTTCCTTTTCACCCATATTTTAAAAAATCATTTCTTGAGAAAATTTGAAAATCCATACTTATAAAAAATGTATTGATTTCACATAGGTTTAAATATATATGACATTTTATATCTTTTTCCTGTTGTCCTCATTTGTTATTGTGTTTTCTAAAATTATTTCTTAGATACCCAATTCAGAATTATATTTATTTTAAAAAAGATAATCCTTTGAATTGATTTGTTAAATTTGGTGTATGGAGAAGCTAATTCAATTATTTCAGCTTTTACTTTTATTAATTCCCTTTTCCTGTATATACTGGTTTACTTTTATGTTTTTCCCTGGAGTCCCAATTTAAATTCTGAATTAATTTATTTTGATTTTTTTTTTTTTTTTTTACAAAAATATAACTGGTTTCATCTTATTCTACCGCTTCATTCAGCATCATGAAAGTGGATTTTAAATATTGCTGAATAATATTTGAATTACTGCTTAGTGTTTCTAGAAGAATAAGTAGTAAGGTTATGTCAGTGTATCTCTCCATGATAATAAAATACAGGATGCATTTTGAGGCAGTTTTTAAATCTACACTTTATTATTTGATTGATGCTGCTTTAGACAGACTCACTCGGCATGGTTTGGATAGTGCTTTGACTTCACTGTCATTTCATCATTGAGAGCCTCAGGGACAATGTCGTTTCTGTCAAAATGAACACAATTTCAAGTTGTTATAATTTTTCCTCATTTAAATTTATTTATAATAAGTCAAAAATGAAAATGTGTATGTTAAAACTTTAAAATTAAATGTTTTGATTATTTGTTATGGGAGACTGTATAGCTAAGAATGTAGCTAAGCCTACATTTTTAATAAGAATAATCTCAAAAAAAGTTTTAATGAACTAATTATTTGTGTTTGTAGTTAAAGATTGAAAAATGCAAGCAATACAATGTGAAATGATACACTCTTTTTAAAGAATTTATTATTATATATGGTAGCCTTTTTACCCTATGTAAACTCGTATCTCTATTTCTACCTTTCAAAAAATATGAACTCTCTGCATGCATCAGAAGTGTTACTATGATCTATATTTATATTGCACAACATGAGTTCACACTAATATCACAATCTTCCATTGTGTTAATTTGTGTAAATCTTGCTTCTTCAATCATAAACATTGTGCTGGTCCACTTAAGCAGAGTTCTATTGAACTGCACATCTGTGTGATAAAGGCTCTTAAGGGCACAAAACTTCAGCGTTTTCTAAAATTGGTATCTTCCACTCTGACCCCTTGTTTGAATTCCACTACCATGCATGTATATTACCTGCTTTGTATGTGACCCCTACTGTCCTCAAACCTATGGCTATATAGTTGAGTGGAGAAAAAGACACAATAAACAGATAAA
Organism: Balaenoptera musculus; assembly: GCF_009873245.2. Lineage (NCBI taxonomy): Eukaryota > Metazoa > Chordata > Mammalia > Artiodactyla > Balaenopteridae > Balaenoptera > Balaenoptera musculus. Next base: position 23,889,623 of record NC_045787.1, on the reverse strand, counting down.
GTCCTCGTGTGTCATCGTGAGAGGAGCCAAGCCAGTAAGTGCACAAATCTCTAATATTTTACCAGGGGCAAACCTATGAAGAAAAATAAATAAGAGAGAAATTTCTGCTTCCAGAAGTGATATAAAACATATTTATAACCAACTCTCTTGCTGAGATTAACTGGAAGAGCAGAAAAAAAATATTTTAAAAATACCTATGTGAAATCCAAGGGAGTAAGGATTGTGAGACCAAAATCCCAGAAAGAATGGAAGTTCAGCAAATGATCCCAATATTTGGTATGGTTTTTCTCATCAAGGCATTTGATGATTTAAAATCAGAGCCTGGAAATCTAAAAGAATGAATTGAGCTTTCAGCAAAATCATGAGGATGGGAAATGAAAAATGATATTTATGGTTCATTAAAGATGATGTGCCTTGATATTCACACCAGGCTTTCAATTAGGATCATAAAGGGCTACACAAAGCAATAAAGGTAATGGAGGAATTAGTCAATCCTGAAAAACAGTGAGGCCAAGTTCAATTTATTGCAACCTGTATATGGAATAAGGTTTACTCTCCATTGCCATCTGCTTTATAGAAGAAAAAATATGTCTTCTTTGAAGAGGGTAACATATTGGGAATATTTTCACCTATGTAATCGAAAACACAAACAAACAAACCCCACATACACAAAAAGACAAGAATTTGCCAAAAAGCATGTGCAGGAGCAGATAATACAGTCAAATCCATAGTATATCCAGATATGGCAGGATATTAAAATTAATATAATTAAATTACCAACTAATAAATTACATGGCTGGGAATTTCAGGAAATAATTCAACAGTATTAAAAAACCTGATGGAACATCCAGAAATGAAGCAATAATAATTGGAATTAAAACCTATCTGTGTGATAAGGAATTAGCCAATTAGAAGATAAGTCAGTGGAAAATATATACACTGAAGTGCAGAAAGACAAAGTGAGGGAAACATAAAAGAGTATAAGAGACATTTGGATCAAAGTGGAAAGTTTCAACATGTATGTAATCAGACTGCATAAGGAAAGGAGAATGAGAATGGATTAAAAGTAACATATGAAAAAATAACAGCTGAGAGTTTTTCTTAACTGTCTAGAGCCCCAAGCAGAAAAAAAAGCCACAGAAAAAATGCAAAAGATCTAGGCATATTACAGCAAGTCTACTAAAAACCAAAGGCCAAAGAAAATTATGAAAGTAGCCAAAGAAAGCAGATATATTATTTTCAAAAGATTAAAACTAAAGTAAGCAGCTAATTTATTAGGAGAAACGTGTACAAGCCAGAAGATAAATTATATTACAAAGTACTTCAAAGAAAAAAATTACCAAAGTAGAATTCTACATCTACAGGATATATTTGTTTTGGGGGCATTTGCAAAATAATATAATATTTGATATCAGAGGTGGAAGATGAAATAACAAATGACGAAATGATAAGCAGTGTATGTAGATCTAAATATATTACCATCTGTATAAAACAAAGCAATAACATTTTATGACATGTTAAATGTATGGAAGAGAAAGTTAATTGGAATTATAGTATCCTAACATCCTTCATTATCTAAGAAGTGAAAAATATATACTAACAGAATGAACAGCTAAAGATCTAATAGAGAGAAAATGGAATTAAAACACTTAATGAATCCTAAATAAATTTTTTTTTTTAAATGAGAGGAAAAAGAACAAAGAAAAGGAGTGAAATAAAACAAAGCAAATGGTAGGTTTGGCCTAATTCCAATTATCAGTAAATAGCAGAATAAAGAATGCAGTTAAAATACAAAGTTTTAAAAATGGAATTAAAAAATTGAATTATATAATATTTATAATATTCATGTAAAATGTAAGAATATGTAAATGTAAACAATGAAAAATGGGGAAAAAAAGATGCCATGAAAACACTAACAGAAGGAAAAATTTAGTTATACTAAATACCAAGCAAAGTAAACTTAAGGCAAGAATCATTACTTTAAAGAAAGATATTTTAAGATAATATAAATGCTAATTCACCAGGAATATATAGGAATTTATATCTAATAACATAGTTTTAAATATATATAACAGAAATCTCCAAAACTAAAATGAGAAATAAATCTGAAATCAGTAGGAGATTTTTAACTAGTCTTATTAATCAATAGAAGAGCATAAAAATTGTAAAGATATAAAGGATTTGAAAAACATAATAAAAACAAAAGTATTTAATTGTCATATATACAATAATTAAACTCAACTATTGCAGAGTACACATTCTTTTTAAATGCCCATGAAATACTGACAGTAATTATCCATATGGTGGGCTATCAAGCAAGTCTCAACACATTTCAAAGCACTGATAAAATGCAGAGTATAGAGTATGTTCTCTGACCACAGTAAAATTAAACTAGAGATTAATACAGAAGAAAAAGCACAAAATCCCCATATATTTAGAAATTAAACAAAAAACTTTTAAAGTCATTGGTTAAGGAAAAAGTCACAACGGAAAAGGTAATGTTTTTAAATAAATGGAAAACAATATACTACATATCAAAATTGGAAGGATATCATTGAAACAGGGGTAAAGGATAAACGTAGAGCTGAAAACATTTTATATATTAAGAAAGGCTGAAAATCGAAGTTCTAAGCATCCATTTTAGTGAGTTAGAAAACAAACTGCAAATTATAAGAAGCAAGGAAATAGTAATTACTGCAATAGAAAACAAATTTATAATAGAAAAACTAACAAATAAAAAAGTCGATTCTTTGAAAAGAGTAATGCAATTCTAAACTTTCAGGAAGACTGTTTTAAGAAAAAAGAGAGAAATAAACAAAAAAACCTATGCCAGGAATGAATAGAGAATATCGTTACATCATAAAGATCTTCCAATATTATCAAATATACCCTATTCTCATCATATTAACTTCCCTAATTCAATTAATATTACATTTTGACAATTGTGGAAGTTTTAAGACAGGGCTGTAAATTGTTTTACACTCATTCTATTGAGAGGTGTGAACTTTTGTCCTTTCACCTTGAATTTGACCTATGGAGTAGGGCAAAAGTGATGCCATGTTACTTCCAAGAGCAGGTCATAAAGGGTCCTGCAGCTTAGTTCTTGTTTTCTTGGAACAGTCACACTTGGGGTCTTAAGGCACCATGTAAGAAGTCCAACTAACATGATTCTGCCATCCTATAAGGAAGCCAAACCCACACAGAAAAGCCATATGTAGTTGTTCTGGCCAACGTCTCAGCTGTGCCCAGCCCTAAAGTAACCCCATACCAGGTGTTGGTGAAGAAGCCTCCGGATGACTTCAGCTCTCAACTCAGGGAGTCACCTTCAGCTGTACTCCCTGTAACTCAGAGTTTGTGAGCTTAACAAAATGGTTGTAGTTTTACTCCTCTAAGTTTTGATGTGGTTATAATGAAGTAATAGATACATGGAACAGCTGGCATCTGAGAATGGCCACTTTAATGTTCTCCTGCTTCCATGCTGCCCTACCTTAAATGATTTCTCTGAATGGAAACCCGAGTCAAATTTTAAAACAGCAGATCTGATCATATTTCTACTTTGTTTAAAACCTTTTGCAGAATGTCCAGTGTTCTCAGCAAAACAGTCAAATCTTCCTTATTTATAGAGATTTCTCTGGTGTCAGCAATTATATAGCTTGAGCACTAAGGTCAGGTCAGCTTACCCTGTTACATGCTCTTATACTAGTACATAGTTTATCATTACACTTCCTATCATTATGATTTTGCATGTATTTGCAAGATTATGTGATCAGTGATTATCCCTCATTAAGCCCTGGATTTTTTGAGGGTAGGGACTGTGACTAGTTTTGATTTTCATTCTATCACAGGCTCAAGAAAGGAAGATCTAAGATGCTAAGAGAGAGAAAGATGATAGAAAAAAGGGTATAGACTAAATTTAAAAAGGGAGAATTCTAAATATTGTTTTCTTGACTACAGGATCACTTCTTTCTGTGAGGTAAGAGGCCTTATAGTGGCATCTTGAGAGAATTTATGTAAGAACATTGGGATAGGGCCAGATACATTAATTAATGAGAAAATAGAATGCCCGAACCCATAAATGAAAAGTAAGGGAAAACAATTTGTCAAAAGTTGTGCAGGAGAGGCTTTAAGATGAAATTCATAATTTCTGAGAAGGGAGATTTTGACAGCTGCTTCAAACTAACAAGATTCCAAACCAAGAATCCTTTTGATATTGTCATTTATGTGCCTAACACAATTGCGACCATATAAAAAGAAACATATATAGCATAATAAGATACTTAAACTTGCCAAATGGACTGAGGCAGGCATATCAATTGAAACTAACTTCTTCCTGTGATTTTTTTCTGTATCTATGGCTATCTTGGTTTTGAAGGACAGACTATGGAATCTGTGGGACTCAAAGGACTTTTAATATTGAGCTTGGTTCACTTGTGAATTTATTGCTGGTTCTATCAGGATATTGGAGGTTTTGAGATCTGAACATGACACAGTTTGTTGTTAAGGAATAACTCCTGAAACCATTGAGAACTAACACTCAGTATAAAAATTTTAAAAGTTAGTAGAAATGGCAATCGAGTTCATAAGAAATTATATCACTAGCTCAAGATTTGTAAATAAGACATTATATTTAAATTATAAATTGGATGTTTCTCCAGTGGAATCTTTTTGAAACAATTAATTAAAAGATAAAGATGCAAATGATATGACCAGCAAGGGCTTAATTTCCAAAATATACAAACAGCTCATACAGCTCAGTATCAAACAAAACGAAACAAAACAAAAAACCCAACCAAGACATGGGCAGAAGACCTAAGTAGACACTTCTCCAAAGAAGACATACAGATGACCAGTAGGCACCTGAAAAGATGTTGAACATCGCCAATTCTTAGAGAAATGCAAATTGAAACTACAATGAGGTATCGCCTCACACCAGTCAGAATAATAGATGCTGGAGAGGATGTGGAGAAAAAAAAAAATGCTGGAGAGGGTGTGGAGAAAAGGGAACCCTCCTGCACTGTTGGTGGGAATGTAAATTGGTACAGTCACTATGGAAAACAGTATGGAGGTTCTTGAAAAACTAAAAAGATAGTTGCCATATGATCCAGCAATCCCACTCCTGGGCATGTATCTGGGCAAAACTATAATTCAAAAGGATGCATGCACCCCCTATGTTCGTAGCAACACTATATACAATAGCCAAGACATGGAAGCAACCTAAGTGTCCATCGACAGATGAATGGATAAAAAAGATGTGGTATATATATATACACAATGGAAAATTACTCAGCCATAAAAAGACTGAAATAATGCCATTTACAGCAACATGGATGGACCTAGAGATTATCATACTAAGTGAAGTAAGTCAGACTTAGAAAGACAAATATCATATGTTATCACTTACATGTGGAATGTAAAAAATGATGCAAATGAACTTATTTACAAAACAGAAAGAGACTCACAAACATAGAAAATAAATTTACAGTTACCAAAGGGGAAATGGGGGGAGGGATAAATTAGGAGTTTGAGATTAGCAGACACAAGCTACTATATATAAAATAGATAAACAACAAGGTCCCGCGGTATAGCACAGGGTAATATATTCAATATCTTTTTTATAAATTATAATGGAAAAGACTAAAAAAGAATGTATGTATAAACATATATAAATGTATATATATAACTGAATCACTTTGCTGTACACCAGAAACTAACACAACATTGTAAATCAACTATATTTCAATAAAAAAGATAAAGAAACTATGAAAATAATACAAAGTATTCATACTATTGAAGGATAGAATTTTTTTTAAATAAAGAGAATGTTCACGGTGTGATAAAATGTCAGCTAATGTCTCAAGAGATCAAAATTCTATTGCATTAGTCCAGCTAATGATATTTACCAGCACTTAGTCATCTACAAGATTCTTGGCAAATACACGTAGGTAAGGTCTGAGGCAGTGATCATTTACACAGATGCTGGCTCTTCTCGTGACATCTATTTTGGAAGTGTTTGATCCAGTTGTTAAATTGTTCTTATTTTTACAAAATAAGGCAGGTCCTGATGAAATCACACTAAATTCATCAAAATAATATGTGATAGGTGGATATGAGTCATACCTGTCACATTTACTGCCATTGAGCATGCATGATGTCTTTGTTATTTTCTCGCGTACGATGATTTCCTGTCTAAAATTATATCACCTAACTTATTTGGCTGGTTTGGCAGGTAAATAAGAGTATGAAATTAATGTGCCAGGTGTTTTATTTCTTCTCATTTGGACAGAAAGTTAAGACTATTTGGAATAGTCTTGGGATGAACTGTAGCTGTTGGGATAGAAGTTTGGATGGTAAGTATAGGCTGGGCAGTTATAAGGAGAAGGATAATGGAAATACCACAGTCTTTGGTCTTTAGGAAAGTAAAAGACACTAAGAGAGGGGTGCCTAAAATTTGAAAGGTATGGCACTGGAATGCTTTCATTCATAGAAGGAAATAAGTATAATTTCGCCTTTTACTTTATCCTCATCATAGCTCAGTGACATTAACATTATTGCTGGTATTATTCTACTTCCAGTAATGGAAGTAGAAGCAGCAGTAATAGTAATAGTAGTAATAATAGCAATTGCAATAGTAACAGTATTAATAGTTTTTATAGTGTCACTAGTAGTTTCTAGTAGTGGTGGATTCGAGTCCTAGCTGGGAACAGATTATACTCAAAAGGCTGGATTGAAGAAAGTTTAGTGAAGGATTATTTACAGATTCAGGGACAGAACAAATGGAACTTACGAGAGAAAATGAAGAGACTAGTAACACTGGAAGAAGTCTTGACCTTGGACCTAGGAAGGTGTTACGTGAACAGAGTGGGAGTTGAAGCCATAGACGATGAACCACCTGTAGGAGCTGTGACTCAAGATAACTGTTATCAGCCACTTCCTGGAGGCAGCTCAGATGTGGGGGTAATAAATACCTCGAATGCTCTCTCCTCCTGCCCTCTGATGTCCTGCGGTGATTTCCATGGGTTGCAACCAACAGGAAGCCAGAGGCAAAGGTGCTCCAAGGAGACATTTCACAGAGAGCAACCTCCTAGGGCATAAAACAGGGCAGAGAAGGGTATAAAATGAATTTGGAGGAGCAAATAGTGAATGGCCCGCTTAATAATAAGAAAAACAATAGCGAAAACAATTACGGTTGTACTTACTTTGTAGTTATTATGTATGAGATACTGTCTGTTCAAGGTTATTTACATGCATTATCTGATACTTAGTAAACATTATTATTCCTGATTTACAATTAGTAACAATTTAATACACGTGAGTTTATCATACCCTTATTTCATCTACAGGGTGATGTGGATTGCCTTGTATAAGAATTAAACACAAATATCACCCTCTATAAGAATGGAAGCCTAAAAATATGAACTTCTTCATTTTAAAAGAATGACTTGCCTTCATATGAGTTAAGGATGATGCAAAAAGGAGACAGAATTGACAAATCTTTAACTTGGATAAGAGACTGCATAAGAAATCAAGGGTGTGTGTGAAAATAGCACTAAATTTAATGGAAAAAGAAAGTAAAAGCTTCTTAGAGACATGTTCAGGCACAGCAGGTCTTAGTGACTCAAGGTTCTTTACTTTTCTATATAGAAGAAAAGCACACAGTCTAAATTGTTTCTCCGTCTGCCACTAAAGTGCTTGAAAACATTGGTAATTCAAAAATTAAAAAAAATTATCAGAAGACAAATGCATAACTAGAAATATTAGATCAATGCACACAATTTTAGGAGAAAACTAGTAACAGCAGCAGAGACTGCTTATTTTTTCCAGAGCTGTATGAATTCATCATAACCCTAGGAAAGGCATGGCCTTCTGCACTTTCCTGTGAACCCAAGGATTTATTTTTCTCTACTTTCTTTATCCTATTTTCCCTTTGGTTTGAGGTGCTAGGAAAATAAAATCTAGTGATCTGCAATGGTAACCTTAAGTGGTACTTGTCAAATATGATCTGGTAGGGGAGAAACCAAGAACAAAAGCAGCAAAATTTAGTAGAAAGAGCAGTGAACTAGAGGGCAGGTGACCTAGACACCAGATATAACCAGTAACTAGCTGTGGGATTTAAGAATAATCTTTTACTCTCACCATGCTGTAAGAATTTTACCTCCAGGCAGTCGCCATCCTCGGAAGGATTTGTATTCCAAAAGTTCATTTTGTCAGTGTGTTTTCAAGAGCACCAAACATATTTTCCCATAAGAACACTCTTCTCGAGGAAGCACACAGTGTCTTATTTCTATGTATTTCTTCTTGTAGCTACCTGAGTGTATTGTGTGTGTTTTAGGAAATGCCTTTTATTTTGTGTTATGCTTGGTGATGGCAAGCAAGTGTTAATCTAGCTAGACTGTAATCAGCTTTAGCAATATACACCCATTGACATGCATGTGCTTGTGCACACATACAGAATGGGTTGTCTTTTACCAATTTTGGATAAATATAGACTCAGAATTGTTGTTAGTAAATCAATGACACACTCTTAGAGACATTACCAAGTGCTTTTAATCACCATAAATACAACGAACATAACCACCCTGTAGGCAAGGTAATGTGAAAACATAAGGATTATGCTTATTGGGGATAGCAAGAGAGAAGCTATTTTTATGAAAACATAAAATATAAAAGTTGCCTTTTTTCCCAAGACCAAAATGCAATAAGAAATATCGAAAGTATTTTTTCACAGTGCTGTCGATAACCAGGTGATTTAGTAGAATTTTATAGACACTCAGGAAGTCGAAAAATATAGAGCTAGCTTAGTATAAGCTACAGATCCTTTCCACTTCCTTTCCCATGAGATTCCCCATCTGTGTACTAGCTTTGATCTGAAGTCACAAACAAAGACTGTTTATTCAAGAGATCAAATGTTACTTTTGGTATAGACCCTGGGGAAACTCAGAAGAGGGACATAAGCTTTGGGAGTACATTGATTTTCAAAGCGTTGATCTGAATAATCTATGATGTATTTAGTTTCTTCGACTGTTGGAAGATATACACGAAGGTGATGAACTCACAGGGCTTTGTTCTTTGAGCATAAATCCCCTCCTTCCCTTTGCAGTCATCTTCTTTATATTAACACAGAAAATACTCTAAATGGAAAAGGCTGAGTTATACATCTTCTTGCCAGTGAGCTGGGAAATGTTCCTAGAGTTTCTCTGATTTTCTTGTTTTAGATTAAAAAAAAAACTAAACTCATTCTCCTTATTTTTTAATGTCATGCTTTGAGCTAATTTTTCTCCAAAAATTCTTAATATAATGTACATCTTTTTTAATAGGCTTTATTTTTTAGAGAAGTTTCAGGTTTACAGAACAATTGAGCAGAAAGTTCAGAAATTTTCCGTAAGTCCATCTCTCCCTCCCCATAAAGTTTCCCCTGTTATTAACATTTTGCTTTAGTGTGATACATTTATTACAATTGATGGAGCAATATTGATACATTATTATTAACTAAAGCCCATAGTTTATATGAAGGTTCATTCTTTGTATTTCTTTGACTTTTGACAAATGCATACTGCCATGTATCCATCATTATAGTATTATATAGAATAGTTTCACTGCCCTACAGATCAGCTGTGCTTCATCCCTTCTTCCTTTCCCTCAACTCCATGGCAACCACTGGTCTTTCTACTGTCTCTATAGTTTTGCCTTTCTCCAGAATGTCCTATAGATGGAATGATATTGTAACATAGTCTTTTCAGGTTGGCTTCTTTCATTTGGCAATACACATTTAAGTTTTCTCTGTGTCTTTTTTGTATCTTGATAGCTCATTTCTTTTTATCTCTGAATAATATTTTATTGTATGGATGTAATATAGTTTGTTTAACCATTTACCTACATCTTGGTAGCTTCCAATTTGGGGGCAATTATAAACAAATCTGCTGTAAACAATTTGTGTATAGGTGTTTGTGTGGATATAAGTTTACAACTTATTTGGGTAAATAACTAGGACTACAGTTGCCAGTTTGTATGGTTAAGACTATGCTTAGCTCTATAAGAAATTGCCAAACTGTCTTCTGAAGTGGTTGTACCATTTTGCATTCCCACCACTAGTGGATAAGAGTTCCTACTGCTCTACAACCTGGCAAGCATTTGATGTTCTTACTGTTTTGGATTTTATCAGAAATGTATTTTCCAATTTTTTCTCCAGTCTGTGATTTGTCTTTCATTCTCTTGATAGATCATTTGCAGAATAAAAGTTTTTATTTTAACAAAGTCCAATTTAAAACTTTTTTCTTTCATGAATCACCATTATGTATTCAAAAAATCATCACCTAATTCAAAGGCACCTAAATTTTTCTCCTATCTTATCTTCTAGAAGTTTTATAGGTTTGCATAACCCATTTGGAGTTAAATTTTGTGGAAGATGTAAAGTCTGTGTCTAGATTTTTTTTTTTTTTTTTTTTTTTTGGCATGTGGATGTCCAGTTGCTCCAGGACAATTTGTTGAAAAGGCTATCCTATCTTCATTGAATTGCTTTTTCTCCTTTGACAAAGATCAGTTGCCTATATGTATATAGGTGTATTTCTGGACTCTATTCTGTCTCATTGATTTATGTGTCTATTCTTTTGCCAATACCATACAGTCTCGATTATTGTAGCTTTATAATGTTTTGTGATCGAGTAGTATCAGTCCTCAGATTTTGTTCTTTTTATTTAATATTGTTGGATATTTTTCCATATAAACCTTCAAATAAGTTTGTCAATATCCACAAAATAACTTGCTGGAATTTTCATTTGGATTTTGTTGATTCTATAAATCAACTTGGGAAGAACTGACAACTTAACAATATTGAGTCTTCTTATCCATGAACATGGACTATCTCTCCATTTATTTAGATATTCTTTGATTTTTAAAATCAGAGCTTTGTAGTTTTCCTCCTATAGATCTTGTACATATTTTGTTAGATTTATACCTAAATAATTGTAAATTATTTAGTTATTTTGTTTTCCTTTGGTGCCAATGAAATATTTTTCATTAGCCCTTCCATCTTTATAAGGCATTCACTGATTTAGTTTTAATAGCCTGAAAATTAAGAAAGTTTTGCTTGTCTGCTTGTTGGTTGCTATTGTAAATGATTTAAGGCCTGGCAGTTTTCTTTCATTTCTTGAACCTACATTTTTATCAATTCCGTATCTGTTCAAATCTTTTGTTTATGATAATTTCTGCATGAAAAACTACATCTACTTTTGTGTAAGTATAAGGTCCACTTCAGCTTTGTCTTGTGATGGTTTAGGCTATTTTAAAGGTAGATTAGTTAATAAATTATGTATTTTAGTGAAGTCTCAAACATTAAACACTTTTAAAGATTTTCATAAAATTTACCCTGAGTGTGGTCTTTGCCATAATTTGAAATGAAAAAATGGGATGCTCATTATAATGCCTACAATCATAGAGTTATGTATAATATTAAATTATCATAGAGACAGAAGAACCTAAAAAATAATTGGTATTTAGGTTAATACAACCAGGAACTAGAAATGTGGAGTGATTTTTACACAATCATAGAGAAAGTTATGCTGTAGGATGTAATAGAAATCAGTTTTCTTTATTTCTAAAGCCTTTTTCTTTTCACAGTGGTACCCTCAAAGTTTTCATGCTTTCTTGTCCCTCTGCTCAGGAAATAATTTAGCATTTTCTAGAAATGATGGGAAATTTCTGTTTTTATAAAACGGGAAAGCTTTCTCTGGAAAAAAATCACGATGCTTTCCATATGACTTTTGGGGTGACTTTTCATCCTCCAAGTGATTTGTCCTAGAGAGGCCATGGTTTACATTTGCCCATATCATTTAAAAATACAAGTATATAAATTTAGTATAGAATAAATAGTAAGTAGACATTATAATTATACACTCTTCATTTTAGTATCTTTGGAAATCACAAATGGTTGCTCTTCTTAGCATATCTGACAGTTCATGAGGACACTGCCATGTATTTAACTTGACTCGGAGGGCTTTCATTTATTCTGTACCATTTGCTTAAACTAAATTAATTCATGGGAGCAACTGATGAGATAAAAGGACTCAGAACATGTACTTAAACCAAAATATTGTAGTCTTAGACTCACTCAGTGAATACAGGAGTACCTACTATTCTCATTTGAAAGAGGTCCTGGTTTAATTCTAGAGAATTGACACACTAAAATATGCTGTGGATGCCTGTAATATTACTCCATTAGATCTATTGTCAGAAAATTGCACTCTACATATCTGGCTGCACACACATTGCATAAATTGCCAGGTTTTGTGATGACTTCTTTAGTTGTCTTTGTTGTGTTTTGTAATGCTGTGCTAATGTAATGCACTGCTTTGTCTGCCCAGCTCTGTGTTTAAAGCTTTATCTGATCAGATTTTGAAAGAAATGCCTTGTGTAACATCACGTGTATGTTTCCCAAGTAAAGTGCTTGCATTTGTACCTGAATATTTCTTATCTTCTTTTTTGTATGACATTGGCATACTTCAAAGACAGTTCATAGTGTATTTGATTACACAGTTAGACATAATAGTTTAGCACAATATGCTGTAATCAGGACTACTCAGAAAAGCAATTTAGTTCTGATCTTGTCAAATTAAGTGTGTATTGAATATATAACTCACCCTCACCAAAAAGAGCTATTCAGAGGCAGGAGTGAGCAAGAGACAACTATTATTTTTTATCATTATTTTCTTTTAAGGAATAGATTGCTAGAATCAGTTGAACTGTCATGGGACTAATCTTTCAATAATCTATTTTTGTTTTTTGCAAGAATACAGAAAGGTTGGGTTTTGTGGGTAATACTATCAAAGTAAGATGAAATCGGCTTGAAATAAAAACAAGTAGAAAAAGAGAGATGATGTATAAAAAGTAGATGTGTGTGGAAGAGGAAGGAATATTAAAGAAATTAAAAAAGAAAGAAAGAAAAGACTATCGTTGAGAGGAAGATGCCCTTATCCTTTGCTTGTCAGGTGCTGCCATATAAATGATAGCCATTCCAACATTTGACCTCACAATATCTGTGATCTCAAAATTAGAGCTTATCTCCTTTGAGCTTCATACTGACTGAACCAACAGATCTTGCTTTGCAAACTTCATCTCTCAATGAAATCATCTGGCTATGATCGTAGCTGGCTTTTGATATTTGTACATTAGACTGGCTGCATGGCTGTCAACTGGGTTCCTTTTTTCTTCTATTATTTTTCCTGTTATCACTTCTTAATAAAGATAGATGATAAAAGCAGTGTCTATATGGGAGCATACATCTGAAGTTATATCAGAAGTTTCTTGTGGAAGAAACAAATGACAGTGTACTCAGAAATGTTCCTATTCAAACTAAATTAATTTTGGTGATCACCAATATTACCAAGGGTGTGGGGAACCAGGGATTCTTACATAATGCTAAAGATATGTATGGTTAATGAGGTAAATATTTACCAAAACTGAAAAATATACCTAACCTTTGATAAAATAGCCACATTAAATTTACTTACAAAATATACTAATTAACATTTATGAACATATGCACAAAGATACTCATTATTAATACTGCTTTAAAATACTACTATATATAAAATACATAACCAACAAGGACCTACTGTAAAGCACAGAGAACTATACTCAATATATAAATTCTTTATAAATGTATGTATATGGATGCATATATATATATTTGAATCACTGTGCTGTACACATGAAACTAACACTACATTGTAAATCAACTATACTTCAGTTAAATACATAAATACTATATAAATATAATCATACAGCAAAAAAAAATCTGCTTTAATGCAAAACAATAATAAACAATTTGGTATAACAAAACCATCTAAGTGTGGATTAGTTAAGTAAATTATGGTACATAATTATTTTGCTACTTTCAGAATAACAGAAGATCTGTAAGAGCTGTTAGAAAAAATGTCTAAAATACATTATTCAATGAAAAACAAAGGTGCAATTGTAGTGTGAAGAGTTTGGTCATTTTTATGTAGTTATGTGACACCTATTTAGGGATGTCATGGTAATACTCAAATCTGAGTTTTAATTATATAATTCAGCTTTCTCTTGTACCTTGCCAAAAATTATAACTTAATATGCTAATTTAATCTCATTTTATTTCCATTAAAATGTAAAATGATGGATAGGTAGATAGATAGATAGATAGGTAGACAGATAGACATACCATGAAAGATACCAGTGTAGCTGAGGAGGAGAACCCTGAGCTATGCATGTTCAGCAAATGGTTCAATCTATCCTCAAATTGTAGATACATAGTTGTACGAACTGGGAAGAATCATTAGTCTTGAACTTTGTCAAACCCTAGTGTAAGGTACACTTAAGTAAGTTTTCCTTATTATTAGACATCAAAATCATCAGTGATATTTTTGTAACAAAATCAATGTTATTTTGAGAAGAGTAGACTGAAAAAGTAGGATCAACCATGTGGGTCCAAAGCATATACCATACAGCTAGAAAATAAAATAATAACATTCAGCATTTTTATCCCAAATTATTTTTAATGATATAAGAGCTTCATCTTCCCTCCCAAACAGGAAGATTCCCTAGGGCAGAACATATGTCTGGTTTCTTTGCAGCTGTTATATCAACTTGAACACTATTGACTTTCAATAAATATTTGGAGAAAAAATATTTTGGAGATTGACAATAATGCGCTGTGAAATTGAAGGGCAGATATCTCTCAGAATGAAAAACTATTAGTTTGTGTTTTAGAAATTCTTCCCTAATAGAAATGTATACCAAATCTACTTGTTCAGCTACTTAAAATAAATTGTGTTGCTTGCATTGTTGAAGAGTCTCAATTTATTCTATTTACTATTTCCCCTCATCACAGGTGGCTCTTTCCATATTTGACTCTTTAGAGTCAAGTTAGCTCTGTTGAACTTAAGTATCTTCCATTTTCATAATTTCCCCAAAAGTAATTGTTGCCCTATATCTAGCAGTATGCAAGTCATTGCATAGCTTAAGGGAACCTTCACATGACTTGGGTCCATAATTCTATACATACACCTGCACACCCTATTTTCATGGAGGTAAATGGCATTCTGTGTTCTTTGGTAGAGATGTATAATATATTGACTGTTTACATGGAGACTTCCATGGATTCTACCACGAATTCCCTCAGCTCCCACCTGAAAACTGAAAGTAATAATGTTCCATGAATTGTGCTATTTTTTCTCACAGTAAGCCTCTCAGTGGTAATGGATTTTTTGAGAGCAAGTTAGACTATTTTAGAAGCTGCATAAACTATTTTAGGTGACAAGGGGACCATTTGGTGCACTGAAGTAGTAATTTGCTAGTGGCCTAAAAGAGTTAATGAAGCTTTCAACAGCATATGACAGACTTGAAAGGATTATGTACCAAAAAATTGTTTTACCATAAATGAAAACATCAACTAAAAAAGACATATGGTCTGTTCAGAGGATGCAAATTTTTAAAAAATTCAGTGAGTAAGATGAAACTTGGGAAGAAATGAAAACTCAGAAAACGAATTTACAGAGACAACAAGAATTTATATATGAATTATATTATAATTTTATATTATTACATAATTTATATATATAATATAATATATATATAATACCATACATATTAAATCCACATAAATTCATTGATATATGTGAGGAAATAAGAGCGTGGCATAAATCATTTAAAGTTAATATAAGTTTTTAATTAAATTTACATTACACACTTCAGAAATCATCATAGCAAACTGTCATTTTTAATACAGTTTAGATGTTATAGCTATATAATATAGAGCTAAATTATGGAATATAGAAATATATATGTAACAAGCTATTTTTTTCTAAATAAATGGATTCATTTAGTCAGTAGTCAAGTTAATATTACAGTTGGCCCTGCTTTTCTGAGCGCTCCACATCTGTGTATTCCACCAGCTTCAAAATATTCCCCCAAAATCCAGAAAGTTCCCAAAAGCAAAACTTGAATTTTCCTTACACTGGCAAATATTTACATAGCATTTACCTTGTATTAGATTTCATCTAGATTTTATTTAAAGTATATGGGAGGGGCTTCCCTGGTGGCGCAGTGGTTGAGAGTCTGCCTGCCAATGCGGGGGACACGGGTTTGGGCCCTGGTCTGGGAAGATCCCACATGCCGCGGAGCAACTGGGCCCGTGAGCCACAACGACTGAGCCTGCGCGTCTGGAGCCTGTGCTCCGCAGCAGGGGAGGCCGCGATGGTGAGGGGACCGCGCACCGCGATGAAGGGTGGCCCCCACTTGCCGCAGCTGGGGAGGGCCCTCGCGCGGAGGCGAAGACCCAACACAGCCAGGGGGAAAAAAAAAAAAGTTGAAGTATATGGGAGGATGTGTGTAGGTTATATGCAGATACTACACTATTTTTATAAAGGACTTGAGCATCCTTGGACTTCGGTATCCTTGGGGTCCTAGAACCAATCCCCCACGCATACTGACAGAAGAATGTATTTGAAAGTTGTGAAAACAAATAAAAAGTGAGATACTGTATAGAAACACTGTTTCTAGTATATTAAAAATATTATGCCTATTTAAAGAGAAAGAGTTTTTCCCATGTACAGTGACTTCTCACAATATAGATCTGCTTCTTCACTCTTCTCTCAGATCTGTGCTTAGAGGTGAGATGTGCATGGGTAAAGTGCACCGACTCGCTAGTGGAGGTGCCAATAGAAAACCTGAGGAAAGGAGGAGAGTAAGGTCAAGGTATTTATCTTGTTCCTCTCTCCCTGTGCAATTGGCTCTTTTCATGAAGCTGATCCTCTCTATTCAGGGAACCCTCTCCACACAGGTACCCTCTCCCCAAAGGGAACTCTGTCTACACAGCCCTCTCTCTGTTTGGGTTTTGGTAAACATGAGGTCCCTTTCGGACCCTGTTTGAAGTTATATTTATCTTTTTTTGTTTTTTGGCTGTGCCACACAGCATGTGGTATCTTCCCGACTAGGGATCGAACTCGTGCCCCCTGCAATGGGAGCATAGAGTCTTAACTACTGGACCACCAGGGAAGTCCTGAAGTTATATTTATCTTAACCCTAGTGGTGGGAGAATTTACAGTGGAGGTAATTAAGCTCTTATAGAGAAAACAGAGAAACCAAGAATAACCAATGGAAACTTTAATAAGCTTAAATAAACTTTAATAAGCTTAAGTAAAATAAAGGCAGCACACTAACAGGAACGTTAATGAACTCTCACTAAACAGCTTCAGTGAGAAATAATAGACCTTGTACTATTTTGCATTTACAGTCCTCAAGGACAGAAACATGTCTGTAGTCCTTTCTTATTTTATCATGTCCCCTGCCGTCTTTTAACCCAATATTTACTTAAAATTTTGTTTCAGTTCCTACATAAAAGTTAGGCAAGATTTTATTTGACTGAAAACTTGGGTTTTAGCTTTTTTTGACACTGAAAATACTGAATCCTGCCTTTCACTCTTCTATACCCTGTAACCCAATCCATGCCCAGATGGAATTGTCAAATTCTCTTACAGTGTCCTCACAGATATCAATGGAGAACAGTTCTAAGATCTAGTCTTCATTTAACTTTTCTTAGTTCCTTTTTTACCTGATGATCATTTATACGACTATTCTTCCCTAAAATGTCAAAAGATAATGAATTTATTGATATTCAACCAAATTTATCAAGATTCCAAAAAGTTGAATAGAATTAATTTACAAGTATTTAGATTCTACATAAGGACAATTTGAATTTTGGATGTGATATGCTGAGTAACAACTCTGAAGGATAGAGTTAAAAATGAATAAATGGTACCTATGAAATAGCATGGCTATTTCCATTGAAACTAGGAGATAGTAGAGTGATTCCTATTATTTAAAATTGTTCTAAAATTAAGTG
This sequence comes from Balaenoptera musculus, assembly GCF_009873245.2. NCBI lineage: Eukaryota > Metazoa > Chordata > Mammalia > Artiodactyla > Balaenopteridae > Balaenoptera > Balaenoptera musculus. Next base: position 23,871,751 of record NC_045787.1, on the reverse strand, counting down.
CAATTAGATATGAATCAGATATAAGAGATATGAATGTGAATATTAGAATGTAAGAAATATATGGGTGATATCTACCATTCTACCTTGTATTCTGTTTGTCTTATATATTTTTGTTTTCTCTTCCCTCTTGCTGCCTTCTTTTGGGTTAAATAAGTATTTTTAAGATTCCATTTTAATGTACAGCATTTGCAATATTATAGATTTTAAAGAAATAATGAAAAATGGTCTATTTTATATTTATTCATATATTTATCATTTCTAGTGCATGTTTGAATTTTTAAAAATTAATTAATTAATTTTTAGCTGCATTGGGTCTTCGTTGCTGCGCGCAGTCTTTCTCTAGTTATGGTGAGCGGGGGCTACTCTTCATTGCGGTGCATGGGCTTCTCATTGCGGTGGCTTCTCTGGTTGCAGAGCATGGGCTCTAGGCGCATGGGCTTCAGTAGTTGTGGCACGTGGGCTCAGTAGTTGTGGCTTGCAGGCTCTAGAGCTCAGCCTTATTAGTTGTGTTGCATGGGCTTAGTTGCTCCATGGCATGTGGGATCTTCCCAGACCAGGGCTCGAACCCGTGTCCCCTGCATTGGCAGGTGGATTCTTAACCACTGCACCACCAGGGAAGCCCTGCATGTTTGAATTTTCATCTGATGCCATTTCCTTTCTGCCTAAAGATTTTCTTTTATTATTTCTTGTAGTGCATCTCTGATGGAAACAAATTCTCTTAGTTTTATTTTACATGAAATATCTTTATTTTACCTTTATTATTGAAGGTCATTTTCACTGGACATAGAATTCTTTTTTTTTTAATTTTTTAAAAAATTATTTTATGGGAGTATAGTTGATTTACAATGTTGTGTTAATTTCTACTGTACAAAGTGATTCAGTTATACAGATATATATATTATTTTTCATATTCTTTTCCATTATGGTTTATCACAGGATACTGAATATAGTTCCCTGTGCTATACAGTGGACCTTGTCGTTTATCAATTCTCTGTATAATAGTTTGCATCTACTAATCGCAAACTCCCAATCCATCCCTCTTCCACCCCCTTCCCCGTTGGCAACCATAAGTCTGTTCTCTATGTCTGTGAGTCTGTTTCTCTTTCATAGATAAGTTCATTTGTGTCATATTTTAGATTCCACATATAAGTGATATCATATGGTATTTGTCTTTCTGACTTCACTTAATATGATAATCTCTAAGTCCATCTATGTGGATGTAAATGACATTGTTTCACTCTTTTTTATGGCTGAGTAGTATTCCATTGTATATATGTACCACATCTTCTGTTTTTTATCAACATATATATGATTTTTTAAAATTATTATTTTACATTGGAGTATAGTTGATTTACAATGTTGTGTTAGTTTCAGGTGTACAGCAAAATGATTTAGTTATACATATACATATACTTATTCTTTTTCAGATTCTTTTCCCATATAGATTATTACAGAGTACTGAGTAGCGTTCCCTGTGCTATACAGTAGGTCCTTGTTGATTATCTGTTTTATATATAGTAGTGTTTATATGTTAATCCCAACCTTCTAATTTATCCCTCCCCTCCACCTTTCCCCTTTGGTAACCATAAATTTCTTTTCTAAGCCTGTGAGTCTGTTTCTGTTTTGTAAATAAGTTCACTTGTATACTTTTTTTAGATTCCACATATAAGTGTTATCATATGGTGTTTGTCTTTCTCTGTCTGACATACTTCACTTAATATGATAATCTCTAGATCCATCCATGTTGCTGCAAATGGCATTATTTCATTCCTTTTTATGGCTGAGTAGTTTTCCATTGTATATATGTTACTACATCTTGATCCATTCTTCTGTTGATGGACATTTAGGTGGCTTCCATGTCTTGGCTATTGTATAGTGCTGCAGTGAACATTGGGGTGCATGTATCTTTTTGAATTATGGTTTTCTCCAGATATATACTCAGGAGTGGGATTGCTGGATCATATGGTAGTTCTATTTTCAGTTTTTTTATGGAACTCCATCCTGATCTCCACAGTGGCTGACCAATTTAGATTCCCACCAACAGTGTAGGAGGGTTTCCTTTTCTCCACACCCTCTCCAGCATTTATTGTTTGTAGAATTTTTGATGATGGCCATTCTGACCAGTGTGAGGTGATCCCTCATTGTAGTTTTGATTTGCATTTCTCAATTAATGATGTTGAGAATCTTTTCATGTGCTTTTTGGCCATCTGTATGTCTTCTTTGGAGAAATATGTATTTAGATCTTCTGCCCATTTTTTGATTGGGTTGTTTGGTTTTTTGATATTGAGTTGCATGGACTGTTTGTATATTTTGGAGATTAGTCCCTTGTCTGTCACATTGTTTCCAAGTGTTTTCTCCCATTCTGTGTGTTGTCTTTTTGTTTTGTTTATGGTTTCCTTTGCTGTACAAAAGCTTGTAAGTTTGATTAGGTCCCATTTGTTTATTTTTACTTTTATTTCTATTGCCTTGGGAGACTGACCTAAGAAAACATTGGTACGATTAATGGACATACAATTCTTAACAGTATTCTTTTTCATTGGTTCTGTCAACAGGACAAAAGTCATTTGTATTCTGGATCCACTGAATTTAATGTGCTGTTTTGCTCTGCCTGCTTTCAAGATTTTCTCCCTCTTTTTTTTTTTATTTTTATTTTTGTCAATTTGACTATGATTTTCCTGTATGTCATTTTATCTGCATTTATCTACTTAGAGTTTTCTGATTTTCTTGAATCTTTTAATTAAAATCTTTGAATTAAAACTTTCCCCAAGTTTAGGAGATTTTTGGCCATATGTCTTTAAATATTGTTTTCAGGTCCATTTTCTTCTGGTAATTTATTCCTATCACACAATTATCAGACCTTTGATATTGTCTCAAAGTCATTGACACTCAATTAACTTTTATCAGTTTTTAAAATCATTCTCTCTATTCCACTTATCTGATTATTTTTATTAATCAAATTTACTAACTCTTTATTCTGTTAGGTTCAATCTCTATTTAAGTCCATATATTTACTTTTTTATACCAGATATCGTGTTCTATTATTTCCATTTGGTTATTTTTATAGTTTTTACTTCTCTACTGAGATTCCCTTTATAGTCATTAATTATGACAATGTTTAACATTTTATTCAGCTTAGATATAGTAGCCACTTTAAAATACTTACCTGTTAGTTCCATATAAGGATTATCTCATGGTCAGTCTTCATTAATGACATTTTTCCTTAGTATGGGTCAGAGTTTTTATTCATATGTATTAAATTTGGATTGCATTTTCAAATTTGTAAATAATATTATGTAGAGATTCTGGATTTTCTTTTGTTTCCCTGAAAAGTATTGTTTTATTTTCTTTTGTAGAAGTTTACCTTGCCTGGCTCAAACTACAAATCTGTGCCCCTCAGAAGGGCAGGAGCTGGAATGTCTGTTCAGTTATTTTAGTCTTAGTTAGTCTGCTTATTGTATGCTCAGTGGATGCCTAGTTTAGAGGTCAGCTGGAATTTAGAAAGGACTTATATGTAGAGTCTCCTTCTCTGAGGCAGAATGATCTTTATGGAATATCCTGTTTTATTTTTCTGCTGCTGCTATAAGAAGTTACCACAAATTTGTGGCTTAAAACAATGCAAATTTATTATCTTATAGTTTTGTAGGTCAGAAGCCAACAGGGTAACCTAACATTCGGTAAAATCAAGATGTTGGCAGGGCTGAGTTTCCTTCCACAGTCTCCAGAGGAAGAATCCAATTTCTTGCCTTTTCCTATTTCTAAAGGCTACTCACATTCCTTCACCTGCGACTCCCTTACTTCATCTTCAAAGTTAGCATTGTTGCATCTTTCTGATCCTTACTCTGTACTCATATCTCTCTCTCTGACCATTGCCAGAAAAGGTTCTTCACTTTGAATGACTCATAACTTTGGGCTCACCTGGATAATGCAGGATGATCTTCCATCTCAGTGTTCTTAAGCTTAATCACATCTACAAAGTCCTTTTTGCTATGTAAGGTAGCATATTCACAAGTTCCAGGGAAGTAGATGAGGACATTTTATTAAGGGATAATTATTCTGACTACTGTACTACACTATCCCATAAATTCCATACATTTATGATAAGGTAATGAAACTCCCTCATCAAGAGGTGGGGATCTATATTCCCTCCCCTTAAATCTGGGTAGGACTGTGACTCACATGGAAGTTGTGATAGTTAGTTTTATAGGTCAACTTGACTGGGCTAAAGGATGTCCAGATATAGCTAGTAAACATTATTTCTGGGTCTATTAGGGTGTTTCTGAGAAGAGATTAGCATTTGAATCAGTAGACTGAGTAAAGAAGCTTGTTCTCACCAGTTCCAGTATCTGGATATCACTTATCAATTCTCAATTCCTTTTTTTACCTGATCATTTATACCACTATTCTTCCCTAAAATGTCTAAAGATAATAGATTTATTGATATTTAATAAAATTTATCAGGATTCCAAAAAGTTATATGGGATTAATTTACAATTTTTCATAAGGACAATCTGAATTTTGGGTGTGATATACCGAGTAACAACTCTAAACTATAAATGGAGTTAAAAATGAATACATGGTATCTATGGTATATTATGGATATTCCCATTGAAACTAAGAGACAGTAAATGTCTGTCTAGTGGGCATTATCCAATCCTTGGAGGGCCTTAGTAGAACAAAACCAAATGGCAGAGGAAGTGCAAATTTGCTCTCTGTTTGAGCTATGACATCCATCTTTTGCCTTTGGAGAGTGGTAGTCCTGATTCTTGGGACTTCAGACTCAAACTGAATAGCACCACTGGCTTTCTTGGTTTTCCAGCCTTCAGACAGCAGATCTTGGGATTTTCTTGGCCTCCATAATTGAATGAGCCAATTCCTCTAATAAATCTCCTCCCATCTATACTTGGTTTTCTTTCTCTGGAGAACCCTGACTAATACAGAATTAATGCTATATAGCTTCCAAGAGCAGGTGATAAAAGGTAATACAGTTTTCACCTTTTTTTTTCCCCTCAGAATGCTTCTAATTGGGACCAACCACTGTGTTCTGTAGGTATGTGTTTTTTGGACTACCTGAGTCCTAACTGAGATCTCCATCAGCAGCTAGAATCAACCAACTGTTGTATAAGTGACAGTTTTTGAGGAGACATTAGTTCCAGTCACCATCTAACTGCAACTGTATGACAGACTTCCAAGGAGATTTGCTTAGTCAAGCCCTAGAGCTGTGAAGGACAAGATTAAATATCTGTTTTTTTACAGTATTAAGTTTTGGTTATATTTGTAATTCAACAGCAGATAACAAACACCATCTCGGGTTCTGTTCTTTCTGAGTTTTCTTCCCTTAATTTCTAGCTGCTCTGTTTACCCTAAACCCTGCCCTCTGATTCTTCAAGTCAGTAAAACTGCAGGTTTCTATGCAACTTTAGCTGCTCTTCATGGTGCCAATTACAGCCTGCTTTCAGGTCAAAGACCATGACCCATCAAGTGTCTTTCCTTTCTTTCGAGTGTAGAACCTTCTCCAGATTCTGCCCATTTTTGTTGTTGTTGTTGTTCATTTTATAATAGCTTCAGGTAGTTGTTTTTGTTTTGGTTTTATTCAGAATTTATAGTGTTTGCCATGTCCAATAGAAGCATCTGTGTCATTGCCAGAAGTAGAGTCACCGATATCAATAGATCTTTGAACACTCTAATTTGTCAAGTTTGTATTTTATATTATTTCAGATATACAAAGAAATATATGTTCTAATATACCTTACACATATATAGCCCCCATTTCAGTTTATCAAATCTTAACAGGTTTATTAAATCCAAGTTGCGTTGATGTACTTGCTTCAGGTTTTTTTTTTTTTCTTTTTACTCTTTAAGAAATAATTCATTGAAGAGACATTTGAATCTGTGTACCCCTCTCTGACCATTCTTGCCTTTCTAGCATAAATCCTATATGATACATTTAGAAATATACAGTGTTAGATTAAAACTGTTAGTATTCTATTGGGAATTCTTCATTAATATTTATAAATGGGAAAAGCTTTTAATTTAACCTGTGTGTATGCATAACTAATTGGGTTGTTACAAAACAGATGGTAGATTTAAAACTGAATTAAATGATTTCCATTTTTTCTAAAATTATCTCTTTATAAAGATTTAAATAAATATTAATTAATTTTTCCTGAGAGAGTTAATAGAACATGACTTAGAATCTACTTTGGTTAGGTGTTACTTTAGTTGGTACATTTAATTTCCATTTCAACTGTTTTCTATCCATTTTTGTATATTGCTGTTTGTTTAACATATGGATATCTTTTCCACAGATTATTTTAAAGTTGTTTTATTTAGTTACTAAGCGTTTGTCGAGTCTCTATTTTTTTCTGCTATTAATGTATTTATTTTTTCACTTTTGTCAGATATTAACTCTATATTATATTAATCTTTTAAAATTCATTGAGATTTGTTTCATTACTCAGCATGTGTTCTAGCCTGATGAATGCTCCATGTACCCTTGAAAAGAATGTGCATGCTCTTCTTGTTGGTTGTTGAGTGGAGTTTTCTATAAACATCAAAACGTTAAGCTTTTTGAAAATGTTTTTCAAGTGTTTTATATTCATATAGATTTTATGAGTAATTTTTGTATCAATGAGATAATGAGAGTGGCAAAGTGTTGACATCTCCAAGTATTAATTTTGTCTATTGCTCCTTTCACTTCTCTGATTTTTGTTTCTATGTATTTAGAAGCTCAGTTATTGGAGACATATATATTTAGAATTTTTATAGTCGCTTGTTGAATTGACCCTTCTATCATTATTGAAATGTTCTCTTTATCCCTGGTAATATATTTTCTTGTGAAGTCTACTTTGAATAATATTATACAGCCACTTTAGATTTCTTATAATTAGGGTTTATGTGGGATTTTCCATTATTTATTCTTAACCTGTTATTTTTATATAAACATAATTTTCTTATAGACAGCATATAATTAGTTCTTTTTAAATTCAATAAGGCAAAGTATACTTTTAAATGATAATTTTTAGGCCATTTTAATTTAATGAGATTATCAATATGGTTCCTTTGAACTCTACCATCCCTATCATTTATTTTCCATTTGCTCTCTTTTAGTTGTTTCTTCTTTTCTTTCCTTATTTTAGATTAAATATTTTGGAAAAAGTATTTTTTTTTTTTTTTTTTTTTTTTGGAAAAAGTATTTTTTGATCAACAGTTTTTAAAAATATTTTATCTTATCTCCACTAAAGGCTTACTAGCTATAGTTTTTTTGATCATCATAGTTGTTTTTTTTAATAGTGGTTAATCTAATATTTAAAATATGCATCTTTAACTTGTCACAGTATTCCCTTAAATAATATTATGCCACTTCATGTCTAATGTAAGGATCTTACATCAATATATTTCCATTTTCTTCTCCTTTCTTTTTGCTATTTATTTAACAGAAATTTTAGTTCTATAAATATTACAACTCCTATGATACATTGTTATTTTAACATTTATTTTCAAAAGCAATTATCTTAAAAATTAAAAAGTGAAACTAATATTTTTTATGTATTTACCTATACATTTACCATTTATGATACTGTATTCCGTTATATATATCTATGTTTTCTTCTGCTATTATTTTTTTTCTTCTTGAATTTCTTTTAACATTTCTTGTAGTGCAGGGCTGCTAGCAACAAATTCCCTTAGCTTTTGATTGTCTAAAAAATTTTATCCTCTTCATTTTAAAATATACTTTCATTGGATATAAAACAAATTCTATATCCATAAGAATAACACATGTATTATTGATTGATAAATTCTTTCTTTTATCACTAAAGATAATGTCCTCATGTCTTATGGAGTGCTTTGTTTCTCATCAGAAGCTTGTGTTAATTTTTATGTTTGTAATTCTGTTTACTTTGCTCTTGTATTATTTTTGTTTTTGTTTTCTATTTGGTTCTCTTTATCTTTTTTTAAACTTTTAAATTTATATTGGAGTATAGTTGATTAACAATGTTGTGATAGTTTCAGGTGTACAGAAAAGTGATTCAGTTATACATATACATGTATCTATTCTTTTTCAAATTCTTTTCCCATTTAGGTTGTTACATAATATTGAGCAGAGTTCCCTGTGCTATACTGTAGGTCCTTGTTGGTTATCCATTTTAAATATAGCAGTGTGTACATGTCAATCCCAAACTCCCAAACTATCCCTTCCCCCCTGGTAACCGTAAGTTCATTCTCTAGGTCTGTATGTTTCTGTTTTGTAAATAAGTTCATTTGTATCATTTCTTTTTAGATTCTGCATATAAGTGATATCATAAGATATTTCTTTTTCCCTGTCTGACTTACTTCACTCAGTATGACAATCTCTGTGTCCATCCATGTTGCTGCAAATGGCATTATTTCATTCTTTTTAATGGCTGAGTAATATTCCATTATATATATGTACCACATCTTCTTTATTCAATCCTCTGTCATGGACATTTAGGTTGCTTCCATATCTTAGCTATTGTAAACAGTGCTGCAGTGAACATTGGGATGCATGTATTCTTTTGGCTCATGTTTTTCTCTGTATATATGCCCAGGAGTGGGATAGAGGGGTATCATATGGTAGTTCTATTTTTAGTTTTTTAAGGAACCTCCATACTGTTCTCCATAGTGGCTGTACCAGTACATTCCCACCAACAGTGTAGGAGGGTTCCCTTCTCTCCACAACTTCTCCAGCATTTATTGTTTGTGGATTTTTTGATGATAGCCATTTTGACTGGTGTGAGGTGATATCTCATTGTAGTTTTGATTTGCATTTCTCTAATAATTAGCATGTTGAACATCTTTTCATGTGCCTCTTGGCAATCTGTATGTCTTCTTTGGAGAAATGTCTATTTAGGTCTTCTGCTCATTTTTTGATTGGGCTGTTTGTTTTGATGATATTAAGCCACATTGTTTGTATATTGTTGAATTTCTTTGATACATAGACTTTTGAGGGGTTTGATTATTCATCAAATTTAGAAAATATTTGATCTTTCTACCCTGGCCTTCCTTGACTCCAATTACATGATATTGCCCTACAGATTACTAAGACTTTTCATTATTGTTTTCTGTCTCTTTCTGTGTTTATGATCTATTTTGAATAATTTTAATTGCTTTTCTTCAAGTTTATTAATAATTTATTCTTCAGCATCTATTATGCTGTCAATCATACCCAATGGATTATTTATTTATTTGCTTATTTTATTTAATTTATATATAACAGCTTTATTAAGTTATAATTGATATATAATACAAAGAACTGCATATTTTTAATGTGTAAAATTAGATGATTTTGGACATGCAAACACCAATTGTACCATCACCACAATCTAGGTAATTGACATAACAAACTCCTCCCAGAATTTCCATCTTTCCCTTACTAGTTGTTCTTGATTTGGAGTTTTTTGGTGTGTGTTTGTGGGTTAAGAACACTTTATATGAGATCTATCTACCTTCTTAACAAACTTTGAAGTACACAATACCACTTTGTACAGCAGGTCTATAGAACGTATTCATTTAGTATAACTGAAATTTCATAGGTACTGAATAACAACTCCACATTTCCCCCCACCCCCCAGCCCCTAACAATCACTGTTGTATTATCTGCTTCTATGAGTTTGACTATTTTATGTAATTCAAGTAAGTAGAATCATGCAGTATTTGTCCTTCTGTGACTGACATTTCACTTAGTATGATGTCCTCCAGGTTCATCTATGTTGTCACAAATGGCAGGATTTCCATCTTTTTTAAAGGCTGCATGATATTTCCATTATATGTACATATCACATTTTATTTATATATTCTTCTGTTAATGAATACTTGGATTGTTAAAGCTATAGTAATTAAAGCATTATGATACTGGCATAAAGACAGACATGTAGACCAGTGAAAAGAATATAGAGTCCAGAAACAAACCCATGCTTTTATAATCAACTGGTCTTTGTGCCACAGACTCACAATGCGGAAAAGATAGTTTCTTCAGCAAATGGAATTGAAAAAACTGGGTACCTACATGCAAAAAAATTGGACTTAACCCCACATAAAAATAAATGCAAAATGAATTGAAGACTTAAACAGAAGACCTGAAACTGTAAAACTCCTGGAAGAAAACATAGGGGAGAATTTTCTTGACATTGGTATAGGCAATGGTTTTTGGATATGACACCAAAAATACAGGCATCAAAAGCAAATATAGCAAAAAAAAAAAAAAAAAACAAATATAGCAAGTGAGACTATGTCAAACAAAAAAGAATTTTAGATAGTGAATTTGGATCTTTTTTTATTTTTATCTTCTTTTTATCTTTATATTCTTTATCTTCCTTTTCCTTCTTCATTACCTTTATATATTTCTTTACAATCTTGATTTTACTTTTAATACCTGTTTTATTGTATTTGCCTTCTTTTCCACCTTCTCTATCATTTGGGGGTTTCTTTCCAGTCTACTGGTTATTTTTCACATTTTCCTATGTCTTAACATGTCTAGTAACTTATTGTTGTTAAATGTCTCTGAATCTTTTCAATTTCCTTTAATAAATGTTTGTTTATTCTGGTTGGCTGTTGACTTACTTTCAGTTGTGTGTGATCACTATCAGGCTTATTTTAGCATTTTGTTAAGATTTTCTAAAATAGCACTTACTCTGAGTAATTTATTTCCCTTACTTAGACATGACCCTTCTGGAGTTTCTAGTAAATGTTACATTTGATCACTGAAGACTGTCTGATCTGGGGTGGCCAGAAATAATTCCCAGCCCTTTGTGACCTCTGGCAACAATTCAGCTCTTAGATGGTCACTCTATTGAATCACCTTGTGGAGTTTGACCCTATACATGAATAACTTAATATTCAATAAAGATTCAAGGGAATACGAGCTTTTGAAGCTCTTTTCTTGACTGTTTTCTTCTCTTCAGAACCCTGTCTCACCACCTCCAGCTATATCCATGAACTCTGATCTGTGTCTCCTCAACTTAGGAAGACTGGCACACTTTACTGATCTTCTTTACTGCCCTATGGCTCAGAATGTGCCTCCTGGCATGAAGCCTGGACAGTCCAAGGGTTTACCTAATTTTTCCTTCTCTCAGCATCCCCGCCCTGTGCTATTTCTGCTGTCTGAAAAAAGTTAAGTATATTTTGTTCAGTTTTCTAGATGTTTAAGACAAGAGGCCAAATTCAGTTCCTCTTATTCCATCATTGCCGAAATGGGAAGGAGAAAAGTTAAACAAATATGTTTAGTCTACTCTCATAATTTAGTAATTTTAGTCTTTTTAAGTTTCAAAATATAAAACCCATGAATATAATAAATGGTCATGATACATTTCAGAATATAAATTAATGCTATATGTTCTTGAGATCAAATAACCCATTTTAAAATTAGGATATCTATGAATCTGAATATTTCATCTAGTAGATAAATACAAACATACTGATGTAAACATATGCTTGTGAAATTCACACTTTATTCTGTTATTCTAGGTATACAAGTCAACCTCAGGCTATTTAGAAATATATTCAGTGAGATGCAGCCAAAGTTTTGATTTCTACCATCAGATCGTTTTAGAGAATTATGTTCATCAATTGGCAATTTTCTTATTGTATAGACACAATCCAATTATAACAAAAATGCAGCAAAATTAAAATGTGTTTCCTTAAAAGATTCACTTGAGAATTTGATGATTTAAAAATTTTAATCTGTCAAATAAGAGATAGAATGTAATACCCTTTAGAAAACTCTTGTGCCTATAAAATAATTAACTGTGAGGTTTAAAACAATATTGACCACATAAAATTAATTTGCACATTAACACACAAGTATAATTATTTTTATCTTGTTCTAAGAGAGCACATTTTCAAATATCTAAACTGTACTCTAGCCACTGAATAATAAAGACAGGTTAATTTAGATAGGTTAATTTTTCTTCATTAATACATGATTGTGATAATTAAAGACCTGTTACTGAAGCTGTTTTAGATATCTGTCAATTTGGGGAGAAAATGCTAAAACATCACATATGAGTGATATTTGTATTATATAAAATGAAGCTATCTTTTTTAAAGAACTGTCAAATGTTTAAAGAGGAATATTTTGGTACGAATTTAAGTTAATATGTAATTCTGATATCCATTTGACAATTAAGAAAAACACACTTTTAGCACTTATTCTATTAAATGGTCTAATCATTTTTATTGTATTAGAAACACAAAATAGTGCAGGACTTTTACTGTCTTTTCCTCCTCACTCCAGACTTTTATAGAGAGATTTATCATTCCCCCTCATACTTTGTCTTTCATTGAATCATGTTGTCTTACCCCTTTCACACTCTCCCATTCTTCTAAGAAGTAGACCCTACTGCTGAATCAAGCTTGAGCCTTATTGTAAAGATCTGTTATTTCAATTAGGAAGTGTGCTATTACAAACAATAACCTTCAACTCTTCTGGTCTGAATAATAGATTTTTTAAAAATTAACATAGTTGTCGGTCCATTGGCAGATAGATGTTAGGGTTGATTGACTCAACACTTCTGCCTACTATCTGCCTACTATCACCCTTTTACTTTTTCTCCACATCGATGAAAGATGTCTACAGCATTTTCAAGTATATAGAGACAAGCAATGCCCTTTTCTTTCTTGGATCTCTTCTGAGGAGATGGGAAACTTTTCCCAAAAGCAGGCAAAAACTCTTGCTATCTGTATCAGGACTTGGTTTGCAAGTCCATTGCTGATTCAGTTTTTGTCATTAGGGACTGAATTATGGTTGTTGGATCCAATCAATTACTGGAGGTGAATTGGGTACTATGAAAACTTCTGTGGCTATCACTCTGCCCATCATTAAGTGAAGGGGCATGGGAAATGAAAATGCATAGAGGCCCAAAGTTTAGGAGGATTAAAATCATATACAGAAAGAATACGATCCAGGGGTGGTAGGGGTGGTGGGGGTACAGGGGAGAGAGAAAGAGAGAGAGAGAATGTGTGTTTGTGTGTGCACGTGTGTGTGTGTGTGAGAGAGAGAGAGAGAGACACAGGGAGAGAGAGAATGGGTAAGGGGGAGAGGGAGACAGAATAGGAATTGTATTTTGGCTGAGTTGATTGTTGATTGAATTATTTTTGGAATTTGGAAGAGGAGAAGAATATTATTGGGCAGCTATGGTATAGGAGAGCAGGAAAAAAGTATAGAAAGAATATTGTAAGAAGTTTGACTGTGGTTTGTATTTGGCTGTTGTTTATACTTGGAATAAATTTTGCTTTGGTTCTCTAGAGAAACTTCTAAAAATTACATTAAAATTTTGTTGAGATGTTATTTTGTTGAGTTGAATCACAAAAAAAATGCTTTCAATTTGATTGTCATTCAGAATTGCTTTTTTTGAAATAGTAATTATTAGTAAAGTAAATGAACAAATAATTGATAAGTTATCACATCTGCAAAAGTTTTATACCTCAAATTAAAAGCAAGTCTTTAAATTATTAATTTTGTTAAAATGTATACTCCTGAGTTTGTCAATTAAAATGATATAAAAGAAAGTCTATAAAGCAGATTTAGGAAATATGACATTTTACTACTGGATGTGTCATTAACATCTATGACTTCAAATAAGAAAATTAAATTATCTTATATGCCTAGAAGTGAAATTTCTTGGTCAGAGAGTAGGCATGTGTTGAATTTTATTGGAGACTGTCAAACAGTTTTTCCAAATGATTAAACAAATTTACATTTTCATCAGCACTGTAAGACTTCCAGTTGCTCCAAGTTCTTACCAACATTTGGTATCACCAACTTTTTAGATTTTAGACATCCTGGTGCTCTATAATATTACCTCATTGTGTTTTTCATTGCATTTCTCAGATTTAATGGTGTGAAAAAGCATTTAACATAGACCATTGGAGTATCTTCTTTTATAACATGCTTATTCAGATATTTAATATTTTGTCTTCTTCTTGCTGATTTTGCCTATGTAAAAATTGCAACGATATTGTTCTAAGATTGTTCCTAGAAGCTTTGCAGTTTGACCCTTACACTTCAGTCTCAGATCCATTACACATTTTTATACATTGTCTGAAGCAGGTATAAAGGTTCATGTTTTTCTGTACATTTATTCAGGTTTTTTTCCAGCACCATTTGTGCAAAACGTTCCATACCCAATGTTGAACATATGATTAAAAGTTACTAAACTTGTTTAAAAAAATACAGGTTAAGGTGGTGCATGATTTAGAACAACAGAAGTTGAGATGAGCCAAATTTTGGAATTAGCTAAGCTTTAAAACAGCTATGCTATTAAGTACTTTCAAACACTTCAAGGGAAATATAATTGTGATAAATTATGTGATGAATAATAGGTGAAAGGATAAATTTAAGAACTTAAAATTATAATATGGGAAACGAAATCTTCCTAGAATGGTCTTAATAGCAGATTGATGACAGCAAAAAATAGTTTCAGTAAAGTTGAAGGCAGATCAACAGATATTTTTCAATGTGAAGAATACTGAGTAAGGAATATTTTTTTTTTAAAAAAGGAACAGAGAGTCAGTGAGGTATAATATCAGACAAAAGGACAATAGGGTAGGACATGTTTTTGAAGAAATAATGACCTCCATTTACTAAATTTAATAACGTACAAAAATATACAGAGCCATGAATCTCAGCCAACTCAAAATAGCATAAATACAAACAAAAGCAAGGGGGATCATAGTCATATGCTAAAAGGCTGAGAAAATAGAGAATGCTGAATGCAGCCAGAGGAAAGAAAATTTTTAATCAGGGAAAGAGTGCTAGACATGATATCCAAAGTCTCATCATAAATAACAGAGGCTGGAGGCCAGAAGACAATGTATTAACATCTGTAAAGCAATCAGCACCAATTTTACAAACTCTGTCAACCCAGAATTCCATATCCAGTGAAAATTTATCCAAAAATGAAGGGAAAATAGGGACATGTTTAAATACATTTTTAAATGACATAATTAAACTCCATGGTAGGGAGAATTATGACGCCACACCTTAACTGGGGATTTTGAAACTTTACCTTACAGGAAAAAAGGGATTTTTGCTGATTTTAAAGTCAGGAGATTATTTTGAATTATATGGGTGCTCCCATGAAAATCATACGAGCTTTTAAAAGGCAGAAGAGGAAGGCAGAGGGGAAGTCAGAGAGAGTCAAACAAGACAAAGATTCAACCCATGTCTGCTGCTTTAAAGATGGAGAGGGTCACGTGAAAGGACCATAGAGAGAGAGCTCTCTAGTACCTGAAAATGAAGGAGGGTATCAGTCTTAAGGAACTGGATTCTGCATGAATTTGGAAGTAGATTCTTGCCTTGAGCCTCCAGAGAAGAGCACAGCCTGGCTGACCCCTGGGTATTGGCCTTGTTAGACTCTAGCAGAGAATCTAGGCATAGACTTCTGACCTCCAGAAGTGTGAAATAATAAATGAATGTTGTTTGAAGCAACGAAGTTTGTGGCATTTTGGTTTGGCAGCAGTAGCAAGGCAGTATTATCCCAAACAGAGCTGCATTACAAAGAGTACTAAAAGTAGTTTTTCAAGCTGAGATCATACCTGATCTGAACCCAGATTGACTGAAAGTAATAGAGACTTAGAAATGGTAAATATGTGGGAAAATATCTAGCACTATTTTTTAAGCTTTAATTTATTTAAATGACAACTTACAGTTTAAATCAAAATTATAAATTGTACGTGGGTCTTATAAAGAATACGTATGTAAAATATGACATAAATTGTATTAAGAATGGAGTAGAATATGTTATTATACCACTGCAATAGGACTTCAATCTCTTTTTATTTCTTTGTTATTATACTTTGCACGATTATATCCCCTTTTCTAGTTAATTTAAACATATTTTATTTTCTATTTATCGTTAGTTTTCAGCAGTTTTACAATGATGTTCCTTGGTTTGGCTTTATTTGTCTTTAAGAAAGTTTGAATTAGTAGAATTTATTGAAGGCAAATATGGATGTTTTCATCAGTTTTGGAAAACTGCCATCTGTTACCTTAAGATATTGCATAGCCTCGTTTTCTCTCTTCCCTTTCTTTGAGATTCCAATTGTATACGATTATTGGAAATATTCTCCTTTTCCACAGTTTTTGTATACGATATTCATTATGTTTTCTACTCTTTTTTACTCTTCATGTTTCAATCTGGATCTTTTCATTTCATCTGTATCCAAGATTATCAAATTCTTTATTTTTCAACAGTGTTGACTCCAACCATTAAATGTTTAATCTATGTTTTTCCAGCTTATAAATTTAT
This sequence comes from Balaenoptera musculus, assembly GCF_009873245.2. Taxonomy (NCBI): domain Eukaryota; kingdom Metazoa; phylum Chordata; class Mammalia; order Artiodactyla; family Balaenopteridae; genus Balaenoptera; species Balaenoptera musculus. Next base: position 23,855,486 of record NC_045787.1, on the reverse strand, counting down.
ATATTATCTAGGTTTTATATTTTCTTTTAATTTTGTAAGCATGATCCTTTAAAGTCAGTATCTGGTATCCTTAACTGGAGACCCAGAGATTTTTTTTTTTTTTTGTAATAGTTTTTATTTCTATTTTCTTGGCTTTTAATCATTTTCCTTTTCTACTCTTATTTCTGTGTGCATTTCTCATTTTACCTGACAAATTGTTCTGATAATTTGTGGCTTTTCATAACATTTTACTCCAGAAAGGATTCACTTGTTGTAACAGGTAGCTAGGCTAATGGTACAGTCACTTTCACATTACCATAAACAAATCAAGGATTTAGATCCCTGGAAGTGGGGATTGAGTTCCTGACGCCAAATTTTACTCTTAGCCTGGGTATTCGCCAGGTACCATCCCCTTCGTTGGGCCCTGAACTTCAGTATTTGTCCTGTGGGTGAGTGTACTGGAAACTTTGCTCACCTTCTCAGCCTCTCAGCCATGCCACTGGAATGAGAAGATGTCCATTGTGTCCAGCAGCTCCATTCTGTACTCACCTCCATGCATTAGTCTCCTATAGTCTGGGGGAGCTTTCTCATGGTTTTGATTAAATATCCTTTTTATATTTATGTCCAGGTCTTCTGGTTTTCAGCAAAAGAGTTGACACAAGTCCACCTACCGATTCCATCATTTCTGGAATGACCAATTGACTTTTACATATGCTTATACTTGGCGAAACGTTATGATGGGCAAAATGTTGCTCCTAAAAATTTGAAACACACACACACACACACACACACACACACCCCTAAATACTTCTAGTAACTCTGGGGACAGTATATCACATGGTTAGGAAGAACATAGAAATAAAATTATTCCTTGCAATTAATAATTTGATTTAGAATATTGCAAAAATAATGACTTGTGTAAACAGGATTTGACCATTAATTTTCACATAATCAACCCACTGACATTACCAATATTTTTGTGATTCTGTATGTGGATGAATGAGTAAGATGGCATGTAGAATTAAATCACTGTTCAGTGAATTTTATTGTGCAATCAATAACCATTGTAAACCATCTTAATCTTTAACTTACTTTTTCTTCAGTAAGATTACACCATTATGTATAAACAAATTTAGTGTCCATTATATAAAAATAACTTAAAATATTGTCACACTTGTCATCTCAGAAGTCTAATTTCCCCTTATTGTAATCTCATATCCTATACCTATGACTTGAGAATTCATTGTGTTAGTTTCATAGCACAGGCAAATATGCAAGTTCCGGGATACTACAGGTCCCTGAAAGCCCCTATGGGAAAAGTCCAGAGCAAAGAGGCCATCATCTGTTCTAAAATTATATGTGCTTTGTACAATGGACTGCAGAATTAAGACAGTTTGCAAAATGCTTGTATATAATTTTCTCTTAAGTGGCAAGAAAAATAAGAAAGAAAAAAGAATTTTGACCAAAAGAGAAGTGAAATTTTAAATTTGTCCTAGGAAAATTTATAGTGGGTTGTAGTTTATACAGAACAAACATAGTTACTACTAATTTTACACTATTAATTCATAATGGATTACCAAGGGAAGGGTAAAAATAAATAAATAAATAGATCTTGTCTTTTATGTTTATAATACTGATTTATTTCAGAACCTAGTTTCCAATTTTCATATAGTCAAATGAATCATTGTTTTCATTTCTGGCTTTATCCTTTTACCACTGAAGATTATAAAAATAGTCCTATATTTTAAGGCCAAATAGTTATACAGTAGACTTTATTATTTATGTACTGATATATTAATTTTTTAGACCATTCTAAATGTGAAATGAAATGTTTTTTAACTAAACAAATTCCATAATTCTATAATTCAACAGTAATACATATGGAGAAGCCACAAAATCTGTTTCCAACAGTACTAAAAATTCATTTACACCTGGCAGTGAGAGTACTAATGAAGTATAAATATTTTCTTCATTTTAGAGGTATTCTTATTGGTTAACTGCAGAACACCTTGTATCTTTTGTAGAAAGACTGTTTTTTCTAACAGTGCTTGGAATGAATTCAGTAAGAATGGACCAGTTCTTGTATAAGGGACACATAACTGTTTACATTAATATGTGCCATTTTGTTATGAGACTACTATAGTCATGAGGATGTAAACTATGCAAAGCAGAATAACTTACTATCATATAAGAAAACAGAAGTATTCCCAGGAATTTGTAATTCATAGAACTGAAAAATAATCTTATAAAAATGTTAATGGCAAGCTAGATTAATATTGTTTCTGTACAGCTAACATCTACAATTAAAAATATCTATTGATCATCGTAGTGATTACTTTTTGTGTAAGTGTCCATGTGGTGTGTATTTACTGCAGCCTCTGTTAGGGACCTGTGTTTGCACATGTCTGACTGTGAGCACAATGATAGCAAATCATCTCTACACACTCAGTGCAAACAAGATGCCAAGAAAAGAACTCTTGCATATGCAGTTCCACTCAGATTCAAAGGATTTAAATCTATTTACTTTTTCAGCTGTGATCTTAATGATAAATTCTAAGCAAATCTCTCAACTGTGATTTAACTGAATGATGAAAACTTTTCTTGGGAGGAATCCATGATTTATAGAGCTTAGTATCAAATAAGATTTCTTGGAAGCTTGAGAATTAATCATTTTTGGTAGTGTTTTTTTGGTTTGTTTGTTTGCTTTAAAACTATGTACTTCTATTCTCCCACCCCAGGCAAATTTGCCTTGGTACTCATCACTCACTACTGTGTACAGGTGCCTCCTGGCTTAAGCACCTTTCACAGCATTGGCCATAGAAAGGGTAAACATTCAATGATATTGACTGAATGTGACTGTGGAAAAGCTTATTGAAGTTAATATAGTGGGGGGAAAAGCATAAAATATATTCTCTTTTTCTGATCACTGGAGTATATCATTTTATGCTACTTTCTATTCTGAGGGACAATTTTTCTATAGTGGAATAAGCCTTCATACTTTTTTAAGCCTGAAGGGAAGAATATATGTCCTAGGACATAAGACTGCTTCTATTTCTAGCTTAGGAGTGGTAGATTTAATAGATGTTTTCCTTTTACATGGTTTCGTATTTTCAGCAGATGTCACCTTTAACATGGAGTAAACAACAAATCATACATGAATTTTGGGTAGCCAGAGTAGGTGGCTTATTAAATGTTATGAATTGTGGGGTGTCAGGAGAGCTCCATGATTGAAAGATTTCTTCTCTCAGGCTTACGCTTTTTATTAGGCTTGTGCTTTTAAAGAAAATACTACACCTAAAGCCTGTTTAGAAATTATTTACTCTAATGCTGCCACTACAGATTAAGAAATTGTACAGATTAAGAAAGCTTAAAGAGAGTAAGTATAGAAGCCAGTAGAATCAGAGCTAGCTAAGTCATCCAGTTCGTGCTCAGGCTTCTTCCACCAATTTTTGACAACTTCTTAGGTTTGGTTTAGGCCAGTTGATCAATTTCTTTGTATGCTTTTCCATTAGTTTAAAAAATTTCAACTACCATTTCAATTTACAATCAAATATCATTGACAGTTTTAGGGCATCGCAATAGTATTATAACTGATGCCTTATGATACAGTTTAGCAGATAGTTTTCCAGAATACGACCTCCTGAGAGCAAGCGCTTTAGGAGATTAGCTTCATATTGACAAGTATGGCTAATACGGAATGATATCTCTGGGTCATGAAGAGGTCTTACCTTGAAAATTCAAGCCAGATAGTGGACCATATTACAAGAGAAAGCGGGGGCCTCAGCCAGTGTTAGGGAAAGATACAAATTATGAAATAAAAGGAAAGACCACCGAGGCTAGCCTTACAAAATAGAATCAACATGGTCAGTGTTTTCAGAGACTGTCAGCAATGCTATTTTATGCAAACTCTTATAATAAAATAGAATATGTTAAAGCCAAAGTCATTCAACAAATACTCTGCTTTGTTATAAAGTAATACAAATATTATAGAGAAAAATATGCCATATTTACAAAGCAGAGAAAAAAATGGCATAGTTAAATTCTGAAAGAAAGAGACATAACATTTTAAAGAACTGGTACTTTCTGCCTTAGGTAAAGAGTATGGGGAAGAATACTGCCAGGACATGAGGACTGAGAGATCTGCAGGAGCAAGATCAAAAGCGAACCTATGTACTAGGTTAAGATATTTGTTTTTATTGTTTTTTTTTTCTGAGGACACTGAGAAGTCATTACTATGTTTTAAATAGGAACTCATATTTATATCATAGAAAGTTCACTCTAGCTGTAGTTGTAGAATGCATAAGACAGCGGCCAAGAAAGGGTCAGGAAAACCAGATAGGAGTCTCTGTAGCAGTCAAGGTGATCCTATGTTGGTCTGAAGAAAATATGACAGTTGAAAAAATATTAAAGTAGTAGGACCTTCAAGATGAAGGAGTAAGATGTGGAGAACACCTTCCTCCCCACAAATACATCAAAAATACATCTACATGTGGAACAACTCCTATAGAACATCTACTGAATGCTGGCAGAAGACCTCAGACTTCCCAAAAGGCAAGAAACTCCCCACATACCTGGCCGTGTGGCTGACAGGGTCTTGGTACTCCGGCCATGTGTCAGGCCTGAGCCTCTGAGGTGGGAGAGCCGAGTTCAGAACATTGGACCACCAGAGACCTCCTGGCCCCACATAATATCAATCAGCGAGAGCTCTCCCCGACATCTCCGCCTCAATGCTAAGACCCAGCTCGACGCAATGACCAGCAAGCTACAGTGCTGGACACCCATGCCAAACAACTAGCAAGACAGGAACACAACCCCACCCCTTAGGAGAGATGCTGCCTACAATCATAATAAGTTCACAGACACTCCAAAACACACAACTGGACGTGGTCCTACCCAACAGAAACACAAGATCCAGCCTCATCCACCAGAACACAGGCACCAGTCCCCTACCAGGAAGCCTACACAACCCACTGAACCAACCTTACACACTGGGGGCAGACACCAAAAACAAGGGGAACTACGAACTTGCAGCCTGCGAAGAGGAGACCCCAAACACAGTAAATTAAGCAAAATGAGAAGACAGAGAAACATACAGCAGATGAAAGAGCAAGGTAAAAACCCACCAGACCTAACAAATGAAGAGGAAATAGGCAGACTACCCGAAAAAGAATTCAGAGTAATGATAGTAAAGATGATCCAAAATCTCGGAAATAGATTGGAGAAAATACAAGAAACGTTTAACAAGGACCTAGAAGAACTAAAGAGGAAACAAACAATGATGAACAACACAATAAACGAAATTAAAAATTCTCTAGAAGGGATCAATAGCAGAATAACTGAGGCAGAAAAACGGATAAGTGACCTGGAAGATAAAATAATGGGAATAACTACCACAGAGCAGAATAAAGAAAAAAAGAATGAAAAGAATTGAGGAGAGTTTCAGAGACCTCTGGGACAACATTAAATGCACGAACATTCAAATTTTAGAGGTCCCAGAAGAAGAAGACAAAAAGAAAGGGACTGAGAAAATATTTGAAGAGATTATAGTTGAAAACTTCACTAACATGGGAAAGGAAATAGTCAATCAAGTCCAGGAAGCGCAGAGAGTCCCATACAGGATAAATCCAAGGAGAAACAAGCCAAGACACATATTAGTCAAACTATCAAAAATTTAAAACAAAGGAAAAATATTAAAAGCAACAAGGGAAAAGGAACAAATAACATACAAGGGAATCCCCATAAGGTTAACAGCTGATTTTTCAGCAGAAACTCTGCAAGCCAGAAGAGAGTGACAGCACATATTTAAAGTGATGAAAGGGAAAAACCTACAACCAAGATTACTCTATCCAGCAAGGATCTCATTCAGATTCAATGGAGAAATTAAAACCTTTACAGACAAGCAAAAGCTAAGAGAATTCAGCACCACCAAACCAGTTTTACAACAAATGCTAAAGGACCTTCTCTAGGCAGGAAACACAAGAGAAGGAAAAGACCTATAATAACAAACCTGGAACAATTAAGAAAATAGTAATAGGAACATACATATTGATAATTACCTTAAATGTAAATGGATTAAATGCTCCAACCAAAAGACATAGACTGGCTGAATGGATACAAAAACAAGACCCGTATATATGCTGTCTACAAGAGACCCACTTCAGACCTAGGGACAGGTACAGACTGAAAGTGAGGGGATGGAAAAAGATATTCCATGCAAATGGAAATCAAAAGAAAGCTGGAGTAGCAATTCTCATATCAGACAAAATAGACGTTAAAATTAAGACTATTACAAGAGACAAAGAAAGACACTACATAATGATCAAGGGGTCAATCCAAGAAAAAGATATAACAATTGTAAATCTTTATGCACCCAACATAGGAGCACCTTAATACATAAGTCAACTGCTAACAGCCATAAAAGGAGAAATCGACAATAACACAATAATAGTAGGGAACTTTAACACCCCACTTTCACCAATGGGCAGATCAAAATGAAGATGAATAAGGAAACACAAGGTTTAAATAATACATTAAACAAGATGGACTTAATTGGTATTTATAGGACGTTCCATCCAAAAACAGTAGAATACACTTTCTTCTCAAGTGCTCATGGAACATTCTCCAGGATAGATCATATCTTGGGTCACAAAAAAGCCTTGGTAAATTTAAGGAAATTGAAATGGTATTAAGTATCTTTTCCGACCACAGTGCTATGAGACTAGATATCAATTACAGGGAAAAAAAATGTAAAAAATACAAACACATGGAGGCTAAACAATATGCTACTAAATAACCAAGAGATCACTGAAGAAATCAAAGAGAAATCAAAAATACCTAGAAACAAATGGCAATGAAAACACGATGGCCCAAAACCTATGGGATGCAGCAAAAGCAGTTCTAGAGGGAAGTTTATAGCAATACAGTCCAACCAAGAAACAAGAAACATCTCAAATAAACAACCTAACCTTACACCTAAAGCAATTAGAGAAAAAAGAACAAAAAAAAACCCCAGAGTTAACAGAAGGAAAGAAATCATAAAGATCAGATCAAAAATAAATGAAAAAGAAATGAAGGAAATGATAGCAAAGATCAATAAAATTAAAAGCTGGTTCTTTGAGAAGATAAACAAAATTGACTAACCATTAGCCAGACTCATTAAGAAAAAAAAGGGAGAAAACGAAATTCAATAGAATTGGATATGAAGAAAGAGAAGTAACAACTGACACTGCAGAAATACAAAGAATCAAGAGAGATTACTAGAAGCAACTATATGCCAATAAAATGGACAACCTGGAAGAAATGGGCAAATTGTAGAAAACACAACTTTCTAAGACTGAACCAGGAAAAAGGAGAAAATATGAACAGACCAATCACAAGCACTGAAATTGAGACTGTGATTAAAAATCTTCCAACAAACAAAAGCCCAGGACCAGACGGCTTCACAGATGAATTCTGTCAAACATTTAGAGAAGAGCTAACACCTAACTTTCGCAAACTCTTCCAAACTATAGCAGAGGGAGGAACACTCCCAAACTCATTCTACGAGGCCACCATCACCCTGATACCAAAACCAGACAAAGATGTCACAGAGAAAGAAAACTACAGGCCAATATGACTGATGAACATAGATGCAAAAATCCTGAACAAATACTAGCAAACAGAATCCAACAGCACATTAAAAGGATCATACACCATGATCAAGTGGGGTTTATCCAAGGAAAGCAAAGATTCTTCAATATACGCAAATCAATCAATGTGATACACCATATTAACAAATTGAAGAATAAAAACCATATGATCATCTCCATAGATGCAGAAAAGCTTTTGACAAAATTCCACACCCATTTAAGATAAAAACCCTCCAGAAAGTAGGCATAGAGTGAACTTACCTCAACATAATAAAGGCCATATATGACAAACCCATAGCCAATATCATTCTCAATGGTGGAAAACTGAAACCTTTTCCACTAAGATCAGGAACAAGACAAGGTTGCCCACTCTCACCACTATTATTCAACGTAGTTTTGGAAGTTTTAGCCACAGCAATCAGAGAAGAAAAAGAAATAAAAGGAATCCAAATCGGAAAAGAAGAAGTAAAGCTTTCACTGTTTGCAGATGACATGATACTATACATAGAGAATCCTAAAGATGCTACCAGAAAACTACTAGAGCTAATCAATTAATTTGGTAAAGCAGAAGGATACAAAATTAATGCACAGAAATCTCTTGCATTCCTATACACTAATGATGAAAAATCTGAAAGAGAAATTAAGGAAACACTCCCATTTACCATTGCCACAAAAAGAATAAAATACCTAGGGATAAACCTACCTTAGGAGGCGAAAGACCTGTATGCAGAAAATTATAAGACACTGATGAAAGAAAGTAAAGATGATACAAACAGATGGAGAGATATTCTGTGTTCTTGGACTGGAAGAATCAATATTGTGAAAATGACTATACTACCCAAAGCAATCTACAGACTCAGTGCAATCCCTATCAAACTACCAATGGCATTTTTTACAGAACAAGAACAAAAAATTTCACAATTTGTTTGGAAACACAAAAGATCCTGAATAGCCAAAGCAATCTTTAGAAAGAAAAACAGAGCTGGAGGAATCAGGCTCCTTGACTTCAGGCTATACTTACTACAAAGCTACAGTAATCAAAACAGTATGGTACTGGTACAAAAACAGAAATATAGATCAATGGAACAGGATGGAAAGCCCAGACATAAACCTATGCACGTATGGTCACCTTATCTTTGATAAAGGAGGCAAGAATATACAGTGGAGAAATACAGCCCTCAATAAGTGGTGCTGGGAAAACTGGACAGCTACATGTAAAAGAATGAAATTAGAACACTCCCTAACACCATACACAAAAATAAACTCAAAATGGATTAAAGGCCTAAATGTAAGGCCAGACTCTGTAAAACTCTTAGAGGAAAACATAGGCAGAACACTCCATGACATAAATCACAGCAAGATCCTTTTTGACCCACCTCCTAGAGAAATGGAAATAAAAACAAAAATAAACAAATGGGACCTAATGAAACTTAAAACGTTTTGCACAGCAAAGGAAACCATAAACAAGACGGAAAGACAGCCCTCAGAATGGGAGAAAATATTTGCAAATGAAGCAACTGACAAAGGATTAATCTCCAAAATTTACAAGCAGCTCATGCAGCTCAGTATCAGAAAAACAAACCACCCAGTCTAAAACTGGGCAGAAGACCTAAATAGACATTTCTCCAAAGAAGATATACAGATTGCCAACAAACACATGAAAGGATGCTCAACCTCACTAATCATTAGAGAAATGCAAAACAAAACTACAATGTGAAGCTTCCCTGGTGGCGCAGTGGTTGAGAGTCTGCCTGCCAATGCGGGGGACACGGGTTCCAGCCCTGGTCTGGGAGGATCTCACATGCCGCGGAGCAACTGGGCCCGTGAGCCACAATTACTGAGCCTGCGCGTCTGAAGCCTGTGCTCCGCAAGAAGGGAGGCCGCGATAGTGGGAGGCCCGCGCACCACGATGAAGAGTGGCCCCCGCTTGCCACAACTAGAGAAAGCCCTCGCACAGAAACGAAGACCCAATACAGCCATAAATAAATAAAATAAAATAAAATTTAAAAAAAAAATTTAAAAAAAAACCCAAAAAACTACAATGTGGTATCACCTCACACCAGTCAGAATGGCCATCATCAAAAATCTACAAACAATAAATGCTGGAGAGGGTGTGGAGAAAAGGGAACCCTCTTGCACTGTTGGTGGGAATGTAAATTGATACAGCCACTATGGAGAACAGTATGGAGGTTCCTTAAGAAACTAAAAATAGAACTACCATATGACCCAGCAATCCCATTACTGGGCATATACCCAGAGAAAAGCATAATTTAAAAAAGAGTCATGTATCACAGTGTTCACTGAAGCACTATTTACAATAGCCAGGACATGGAAGCAACCTAAGTGTCCATCGACAGATGAATGGATAAAGAAGATGTGGTGCATATACACCATGGAATATTACTCAGCCATAAAAAGAAACAAAATTGAGTTATTTGTAGTGAGGTGAATGGACCTAGAATCTGTCATACAGAGTCAGGTAAGTCAGAAAGAGAAAAACAAATGCCGTATGCTAACACATATATATGGAATCTTAAAAAAAAAAAAAGATTCTGAAGAACCTAGGGGCAGGACGGGAATAAAGACGCAGAGATAGAGAAGGGACTTGAGGACTGGGGGAGGTGGAACAGTAAGCTGAGACTAAGTGAGAGAGTAGCATGGACATATATACACTACCAAACGTAAAATAGGTAGCTAGTGGGAAGCAGCTACATAGCACAGGGAGATCAGCTCGTGCTTTGTGACCACCGAGAGGAGTGTGATAGGGAGGGTGGGTTGGAGACACAAGAGGGAGGGAATGTGAGGATATATGTATACGTGTAGCTGACTCACTTTGTTATACAGCAGCAACTAACAACAATGTAAAGCAATTATACTCCAATAAAGATGTTAAAATAAATAAATAAATATATAGCAAATAAGTGGTTAAAAAAGAAATATTAAAGTAGAAAAATGCATAGGATTCCATGTTTAACTGGGTACAGAGAATGAGTGAGAGAGAGTGGAATCTTAAATGATTTCCATGTTCTCGTATTTCTGGCTTGAATGAAAGAAAGTGGAACTATTCACTGAATACAGGAACAAGGTGCAGGGTTTGATTGGAGGTGAGATAATGGATTCTGTTTGACACATGTTTGTTTGTAACTATCTTTAGACCATGCAAATAGAGATGATAGGATAACACCGAATATTGTTCTGGAGTTCTGTGTCCTCTTATGCTTGGGATTCATTAGGTTCGGGCTTGCAATATAAAACTATGTATATTAGTTTTCTATGCTGAATAACAAATCACTAAAAATTTAGCAGCTTCAAAAATGTCCACTTAATTATCTCACAGTTCCATAGGTCAGAAGACTGTGCAGGGCTCAAATAGTTCTCTATCAGTGTTTCTATCAAGTCTTTATCAAAGCCAACATCAAGATATTGGCCAAGGCTACAATCATATCTGAGTCTCAGGGATCTCCTTTAATATCACTGGTTGTGGTATAATTTAGTTTCTAAGGTTGTAGGACTCTGGTACCCATTATCTACCCAACTGTCAATTAAGGTTGCTCTCACTTCTAAAGTGTCATCTGCCATTTCCTTCTATATGGCCCTCTCTACACCAGGACAGTTTCTTTCCTCAAGGCCAGCAGGAAAATCTCTTCCTTTTGATGAACTCAATGTCAGCTGATAAGAGAACTTAAATATATCTTCAAAATCCCTTTGGCTATATAACATAATCAGGGGAGTGATATCCCATTGTTCCACAGGTCCAGCCCACACTCAAGGGGAAGGAATTATATAGGGTATATACACCAAGAGGCAGGAATTCTGGGGGCCATTTTTGATTCTGCCTATAGCAATATGAGTGTGGGCAAGTTCCCTAAGGGGCAGAAAGCAGAGTCAGATGGATGGGCATAGGGAAGAAGCCTGAGAACATAGCACTCAAGGAAACTTGATAGGAAAAATAATCTGCAAAAGAGATTGTGTACTGAGAGTACAATATGACAAAGGCAGATGTATGATTAGAACCTCTAGCCCTACATTCTTAAGGCTGTTAATTAATTACTGTTATTGCCATGACTTTGTGCCTCATTTTACTGAACATTTCTTAGAATATCCATGGTCCTGTCACTAAATCACAACCAATGTATGATGTTGTTACAAAATATTACTTTGACTGGTTATAATTTAGAATTCAAAAGAGTATTGCCATTCCAACTAATCGCTTCAGTCTCTTCAGACCAGGAAAAGCCTGGGTTTTTTGACAGTTTATGTCCAAGGCATTCCATAAGGTGAAGGTATTTGACTGTCTGCTGAAAGTATATGCATTAACTTGAGCAATGCACAAAAACTGAAAGGTATAGAAACTGTATTGATCCCTATCACCTGTGGATCAGTTCCCACGGGTGATATATATTATTCTCTTATGTTGTATGACCTTCTATATTGTATGTTTGTGAATATATTTTATCTCTATTATTAGACAAAGATCCTAGAGAGCACGTTTCACTTCTTATTCACATTTTGGGTCTACACTCCACACAATGCCATAAAAATATTAAGTACTTATATACTGGCTGAAAAAAACAAATGAAGGGAAAAATTGTTTTACTTGATAATAATACTCCTAATATATTCCTTGTATTAGATATTTTCTTTTGTAAATTAACATCATATTTATTTAATTTTTGATAAAATAACATGGATATAAAAGTGAAGTATTTTTATAGAATGTTGCCGCTGACAATAGAAGGACTCATAAAGTATAAGAGGAATTCTGAGGATATTTAACAGAATTGGTCTTTAAGAAAAGATTGACCTGAAAAAGTGTTCATATAAGCCAATGTCTGCTCAGTGCCACTTCACCTGGGAAACAAAAGGTCCATTTAAACTGACAGAAATTGATGCAGTGACCCAAATTAGTAAAAAAAAAGGCCAACTTTAAATCACGTTGAAAAAAGATTTTTCTTAAATTTAAAAAGGGCATTTGAGAAGTGAACAAAAAGAAATTTAAGCAATGGAAACACAAATACAATTAAACATACATCTGAAGTTTCACAAGAAGCCAGAAACAAAAACTCCATTATGTGTCTCCAGAAAATACAAAGTATTAGACACAATGAAATAGAACTGTACTGGTAAATGTTTTGTGGAAGATCTATATCTCAAATTCACAGAACCTAAATATCATATTTTTAACTAAATAACAATTATTTTAAAAGACTGTAAAGGCTAAACAAAATAAAATAAGGTGTATTTACTGTTTAAAGAGTCCTAAAAAGTTAACTGAATTCACTCAAGTGTCATGTTAGAAAAATGTATCATTAAATATTGTGATGAACTATTATTAATTTTAAAATTATATGATTTTCTAAATAATAATGTAACCAGTAAAAATGATGAGTATTACACCTTCTGCTTCATATATATTTGCCTTACATATATTCATATATATGGAGAATACAAATGTATTAAATATAACTAGGTTATGGCTCAAATAGCACATTGAACTGCTTCTGAAATTATTAGTCAATTTTATCCTGGGTAAGATCTCTGAATCTTGTGAGTCTGATTTGAATGTTCTGCAACTTCCAATATCAGTATCAAAGAACATATAAAATTATAAATTACCTCATGTGACTACTGCCTTTGATTTATCTATTTATTTTGTTTAGCACCAGAATTATTTATTTATTTATACATATTTTGAATTTTATTTATTTTTATATACAGCAGGTTCTAATTAGTTATCTGTTTTATGCATATTAGTGTATATATGTCAATCCCAATCTCCCAATTCATCACACCACCACCACCCCCCCGCCACTTTCCCCCCTTGGTGTCCATACGTTTGTTCTCTACATCTGTGTCTCTATTTCTGCACTGCAAACCAGTTCATCTGTACCATTTTTCTAGGTTCCACATATGTGTGTTAATATACGATATTTGTTTTTCTCTTTCTGACTTACTTCACTCTGTATGACAGTCTCTAGATTCATCCACGTCTCTACAAATGACCCAATTTTGTTCGTTTTTATGGTTAATATTCCACTGTATATATGTACCACATCTTCTTTGCATTCGTCTGTCAATGGGCATGTACGTTGCTTCCATGACCTGGCTATTGTAAATAGTGCTGCAATGAATATTGGGGTGCATGTGTCTTTTTGAATTATGGTTTTCTCTGGGTATATGCCCAGTAGTGGGATTGCTGGGTCATATGGTTATTCGATTTTAGTTTTTTAAGGAACCTCTGTATTGTTCTCCATAGTGACTGTATCAATTTACATTCCCACCAACAGTGCAAGAGGGTTCCCTTTTCTCCACACTCTCTCCAGCATTTGTTGTTTGTAGATTTTCTGATGATGCCCATTCTAACTGGTGTGAGGTGATACCTCATTGTAGTTTTGATTTGCATTGCTCTAATAATTTGTGATGTTGAGCAGCTTTTCATGGTCTTCTTGGTCATCTGTATGTCTTCTTTGGAGCAATGTCTATTTAGGTTTTCTGCCCATTTTTGGATTGGGTTGTTTGTTTTTTTAATATTGAGTTGCATGAGCTGTTTATATATTTTGGAGATTAATCCTTTGTCCATTGATTCATTTGCAAATATTTTGTCCCATTCTGAGGGTTGTCTTTTCATCTTGTTTGTAGTTTCCTTTGCTTTGGAAAAGCTTTTAAGTTTCATTAGGTCCCAGTTGTTTATTTTTGTTTTTATTTCCATTATTCTAGGAGGTAGATCAAAAAAGATCTTGCTGTGATTTATGTCAAAGAGTGTTCTTCCTATGTTTTCCTCTAAGAATTTTATAGTGTCTGGCTTTACATTTAGGTCTCTAATTCATTGTGAGTTTACTTTTGTGTATGGTGTTAGGGATTGTTCTAATTTCATTCTTTTACATGTAGCTATCCAGTTTTCCCAGCACCACTTATTGAAGAGACTATTTTCTCCATCGTATATCCTTGCTTCCTTTGTCATAGATTAGTTGGCCATAGGTGCGTGGGTTTATCTCTGGGCTTTCTATCCTGTTCCATTGACCTATATTTCTATTTTTGTTCCAGTACCATATTGTCTTGATTGCTGCAGGTTGTAGTATAGTCTGAAGTCAGGGAGTCTGATTCCTCCAGCTCCGTTTTTCTTTCTCAAGATTGCTTTGGCTCTTCAGGGTCTTTTGTGTCTCCATACAAATTTTAAGATTTTTGTTCTAGTTCTGTAAAATATGCCATTGGTAATTTGATAGGGATTGCACTGAATCTGTAGATTGCTTTGGGTAGTATAGTCATTTTCACAATATTGATTCTTCCAATCCAAGAACATGGTATGTCTGTCCATCTGTTTGTATCATCTTAATATCTTTCATCAGTGTCTTATAGTTTTCTGCATACAGGTCTTTTGTCTCCCTAGGTAGGTTTATTCCTAGGTATTTTATTTGTTTTGTTTCAATGGTAAATGGGAGTGTATCCTTAATTTCTCTCAGAGTTTTCGTTGTTAGTGTATAGGAATGCAAGAAATTTCTATGCATTAATTTTGTATCCTGCAACTTTACCAAATTCATTGATTAGATCTAGTAGTTTTCTGGTGGCATCTTTAGGATTCTCTATGTATAGTATCATTGTACAGTATACAATGTACAATGTACAATACAGTATAGTATGTATTATTATAAACTTCCCTCTTAGAACTGCTTTTGCTGCATCCCATAGGTTTTGGATTGTCGTGTTTTCATTGTCATTTGTCTCTAGATATTTTTTGATTTCCTCTCTGATTTCTTCAGTGATCTCTTGGTTATTTAGTAACGTATTGTTTAGCTTCCACGTGTTTGCGTTTTTTTTACGTTTTATTCCCTGTAATTGATTTCTAATATCATAGTGTTGTGGTCCAAAAAGATGCTTGATATGATATCATTTTCTTAAATTTACTGAGGCTTGATTTGTGACCCAAGATGTGATCTATCCTGGAGAATGTTCCATGCACAGTTGAGAAGAAAGTGTAATCTGCTGTTTTTGGATGGAATGTCCTATAAATATCAATTAAATCTCTCTGGTCTATTGTGTCATTTAAAGCTTGTGTTTCCTTATTAATTTTCTGTTTGGGTGATCTGTCCATTGGTGTAAGTGAGGTGTTAAAGTCCCCCACTATTATTGTGTTAAGGTCGATTTCCTCTTTTATAGCTGTTAGCAGTTGCCTTATGTATTAAGGTGCTCCTATTATTGGGTGCATATATATTTATAATTATTATATCTTCTTCTTGGATTGATCCCTTGATCATTATGTAGTGTCTTTCCTTGTCTCACAACATTTTTTATTTTAAAATCTATTTTATCTGATATGAGTATTGCTACCCCAGCTTTCTTTTGATTTCCATCTTCATGGAATATCTTTTTCCATCCCCTCACTTTCAGCCTGTATGTGTCCCTGGGTCTGAAGTGGATCTGTTGTAGACAGCATATATGTGGGTCTTGTATTTGTATCCATTCAGCGAGCCTGTGTCTTTTGGTTGGAGCATTTAATCCATTCACGTTTAAGGTAATTATTGATATGTGTGTTCCTATGACCATTTTCTTAATTGTTTTGGGTATGTTTTTGTAGGTCCTTTTCTTCTCTTGTATTTCCCACTTAGCGAAGTTCGTTTAGCATTTGTTGTAGAGCTGGTTTGGTGGTGCTGAATTCTCTTCGCTTTTGCTTGTATGTAAAGCTTTTGATTTCTCCATCGAATCTGGATGAGATCCTTGCCTGGTAGAGTAATCTGGGTTGTATGTTCTTCCCTTTCATCACTTTAAATATGTCATGCCACTCCCTTCTGGTTTGTAGAGTTTCTGCCTCAAAATCATCTGTTAACCTTATGGGAGTTCCCTTGTATGTTTTTTGTTGTTTTTCCCTTGCTGCTTTCAATAATTTTTCTTTGTCTTTAATTTTTGCCAATTGGATTACTATGTGTCTCAACGTGTTTCTCCTTGGGTTTATTCTGTATGGGACTCTCTGCGCTCCCTGGACTTGGGTGGCTATTTCCTTTCCCATGTTAAGGAAGTTTTCAAATATAATCTCTTCAAATATTTTCTTGGGTCCTTTCTCTCTCTCTTTTCCTTCTGGGACCCCTATAATGTGAATGTTGTTGCCTTTAATGTTGTCCCAGAGGTCTCTTAGGCTGTGTTCATTTCTTTTCATTCTTTTTTCTTTATTCTCTTCCGCAGCAGTGAATTCCATCATTCTGTCTTCCAGGTCACTTATCCGTTCTTCTGCCTTAGTTATTCTGCTACTGATTCCTTCTAGTGTAGTTTTCATTTCAGTTATTGTATTGTTCATCTCTGTTTGTTTGTTCTTTAATTCTTCTAGGTCTTTGTTGAACATTTCTTGCATCTTCTCGATCTTTGCCTCCATTTTTTTTCCAAGGTCCTGTATCATCTTCACTATCATTATTCTGAATTCTTTTTCTGGAAGGTTACCTATCTCCACTTCATTTAGTTGTTTTTCTGGGGTTTTATCTTGTTCCTTCATCTGGTACATAGTCCTCTGCCTTTTCATCTTGTCTATCTTTCTGTGAATGTGAGTTTTGTTCCACAGGCTGCAGGATTGTAGTTCTTCTTGCTTCTACTGTCTGCCCTCTGGTGGATGAGGCTATCTAAGAGGTTTGTGAAAGTTTCCTGATGGGAGGAACTGGTGGTGGGTAGAGCTGACTGTTCTGGTGGGCAGAGCTCAGTAAAACTTTAATCCACTTGTCTGCTGATGGGTGGGGATGGGTTCCCTCCATGCTGGTTGTTTGTCCTGAGGCCATCCAACACTGGAGCCTACCTGGGCTCTTTTGTGGGGTTAATGGCAGACTCTGGGAGGGCTAATGCCAAGGAGTACTTCCCAGAACTTCTGCTGCCAGTGTCCTTGTCCTCTCAGTGAGAAACAGCCATCCCCTGCCTCTGCAGGAGACCCTCCAACACTAGCAGGTAGGTGTGGTTCAGTCTCCTATGGGGTCACTGCTCCTTCCCCTGGGTCCCAATGCACACACTACTTTGTGTTTGCCCTCCAAGAGTGGCGTCTCTGTTTCCCCCAGTCCTGTTGAACTAGCCTTCAATGTGTGAGTCTCTAGGAATTTCTCCTCCCGTTGCTGGACCCCTAGGTTGGGAAGCCTGACATGGGGCTCAGAACCTTCACTGCAGTGGGTGAACTTCTGTGGTATAAGTATTCTCCAGTTTGTGAGTCACCCACCCAGCAGTTATGGGATTTGATTTTATTGTTATTGCGCCCCTCCTACTGTGTCATTGTGGCTTCTCCTTTGTCTTTGAATGTAAGTTGTCTTTTTTGGTGAGTTCCAGTGTCTTCCTGTCGATGATTGATTGATCAGCAGTTAGTTGTGATTCTGGTGCTCTCGCAAGAGGGAGTGCCTGAATTATTTATTTTTATTTATTATTATTATTACTACAAAATTTTACAACAGTATTACTTTGAAATGCCTACTTCAGCTTCATCGGTTCTCTTATCTCTGAATAATACACACTGGTTAAAAGACCAGTTACTCTCTACTCTGTTTTCTATATTTGAAATTACGTGTGGAAAAGATCATGGTGTGTAATTTCTCCTTAAATAAATAATTTCTTATTTCTAAACAGTATTATTTAAAATTAAAGCTACAAATTCTGATGATAGAGTTATGTGTTTGAATCTTGTGAGTAAATGTTTCATCTTTCTTCATTGAAGAAACAAATCTGGTGATGTTCATTCATTTTTTAAATAATTTATAGTTATTAATTTATCAGTGATTGCACATATTTACTTGAATGATGTTGTTCAACTCTATTCACTAAATATAGCTATTTATTATCCTCTTTAATGACAGCAGCCTAAACTTTTCATGAAGTTAGAGGTACTATCAATTTTCTTGAAGAATTGTGAAAAAAATGTTGCTTGTGATTCTGGAGGTTTGTGTCTTCCCCAGTTATTGAGAACTTCTTTGACTTCAAAAGTTAGCCCTAAGGACAGGTCTTGACCTGCTTCAATTGTTGTGATGTTTCAACAGATTTTACACTGCAACATAAATCTATAAAACCCATGTCTTTCATAATAGAAAAAGTTGTATATAGTCCTTGATATATGTATGCTGTGCATTTATAAGATGTGCCTGTGAACAGTAATTGGTTTTTCTTAAGCAACACCTCAGATTCAGTCAATTTATAAAAAAAAAAAAACTTGATTATGCTTACAGAATCAGTGATGAAATTTTCATTTTAAGGCTATGGGTTTTATTATTTTGTTATGTACTACTGTATTATGCTGCTGCATTTTGCATTATAAAATAATTTTATTTTTCTGTAAAGGGCTTAAAAACTTTCACTAACTTTAAGTAATCGCAAAGAAATTATACAATTCTATGTGTTCCTTCAAGAGTCTGTTTTAAATAATCCTTCCCCCATACATAATATTTCAGAAATTCCAGTGATTACAAACATATTTATGGTAATTAAAAGAGTGATGACACTTTATCTTTGATGTTTCCTTTTCTGTAATTATATATATCATGAATTTTATCTAAGAACACATTGGCATTTAGTTTTTCAGGTCTTTAGTCATACTTTCTGCACAATTTATTATAAAAAAGCACTTATTAATTAACACTACAGATAGATGACTTTGATTGGTAATATCTTACAAAATGTGCCCTCAAATACATGTCTCTAGGTTAAAAGGCTGCAGTTTGATGAAAATTCCTCTCAGGCAAGAACTGCTTTTGGATTATTCTCTCTTCATTGACTGATGGCTGTATGTTAATAAAATTTTATGAAAAGTAGAAAACTAAACTTCTATAAATTCAGCTTAAGAAATAATCATAACAATCATGTAGCATAAAATATAGTAACATTTTAGTCTCACAAATGCACCTGTAGAATTATGATTTTAAAGGCAAATGAATTTGGAATCATGTGAACTCTGATGACAGGAGCTCTTCTGTTACATTCATCTTTTAATGAAGAAGATGAAATTTGTGGGTTTACAATTTTTATATATCATTCTATATTTGGTATGGACTATATAGTCTTTTTAACTGTGTTTACAAAAGCTTTAAAAATGAATCACACATGTAGTGCATGTTCCTTATGACAGAATACTCATAGTTCCTCCCTTGCATGACATTGTTTAACTTTTACATATACTATAAACAATAAATATTGTTACTATTATTACTTTGGACAAAATTATCTTTTACATCAATTAAATATAAAAAATAAGAGTATATTTTACTTTATTCTTTTTCCAACACTCATCCTTTATGTAGTATGGTGTAATTGTTCAACATTCTACTTGGTAACTTCATCTAAAATATCACCACTTTCAGAATACCGCCATGATATTTAAAATAAGGAAGTTGTTTATAGTGGACAAGAGTAGTGAATCATCTGCTCTCTTCACTTCATTATACAATTATTAGAATCTCCTCAAAGAGTTTTTGGAACTCCCAGGGCCAGGTGATATTTGATGGCAAGATACAGAAAACTTTGTATATAGATATTGTTCAATGAATCCAGCACTTAAAAGATTAGTGTACAAGATACTATGTCCAATTGGCTGTCAACAACTATAGTCTGGTTATTCTGAAAGTGGCCTTTGCTTACTTTCTTCCAAATTACTTCTTTGTCTTGGTCAAGAATTCTCTTTGTCTGTTTCCTGAACTTCTTGTTATATTATTCTGTACCTTTTCACTTAAACTTTCCTTCAAAGTATTTGTCATAAATAAGCCATGACTTTCCCATATAAACATTTTATGCTTAGAGACTCCTTCATTGTCTTTAACTACTAGTGGATAAGAATCATGCTTTCTAATTGTTTCACAGTTTAATTTCTATCATATTCATTATACAGTCCATGTAGTACACATCATGATTAAATGTCTTATTTTTTGTCCTGCTCTAGCCACCATTTCTTAAGATGAAGAATAGGAGTTGACAAATTCAGTGCTCTCCACTGATTCTTCAGAATTATCATTAGCCCTCTCAATATTTCAACACCTTTTCCTTTGAAGTTCATACCAACAACTTTTATGGTAATGTTTAAAACTATATTGATATCATCTAGTCACCTTTTTCCATTATATTCAGTTATTAGTGCACCTGATTATAATTTTCCATTCCACTCTGCCAATATTTCAGAGACTTTAATTAAGCTGTTGATGATTCTCTCAATTCTTTGACCTTGCAGGTCTTTGTACACCTCAAGTAGCTTTAGTGTCTATGGTGCTTGAAATATTTATAGTTAGACCTAACCTTAGATCTCACCACTGCTTAAAAGCACTCTATCTGCAAGCTCTTTTACCTTGAAATTATAACTACAACCCCCTAATATATGATTCTCTTTCTTTCTTGACCATTCTTCATATTTACCCTTCTCAATTTTCATAGATTCTTAGCATCTGTCTGATTTAATTGCCTTTCAAACAGTTTTTACTTTTGACAGGGGCCAAGCACTTGTTTTGGGTAAAACCCTACTGCTTTATTTCATTCTTATCTTAGGTTACTGGATATTGAAGGGAGGAAAAAAAAAGTATCTTTAATAGTTTCAATGACAAATGTATTCTCTCACCATATTTTGGCCCTGTTGCCTCCATAAATCCCTTTATTATCTTCAAAATTATGTTTTATATTCCAAAAATGTTAATTTACAACTTTTGCTGTGTCCTCAATCCCACAAATCCATCTGACTTCTTAACACTGCAAAAAAAATAGTGAATATTGCTTTACAAAGAATATTAAGTCCATTGTTAAAGTTCTTTCAAACTATACTTTTAGTACCTTACTAATACCTAGAACTTTCACCTTTTGTCTCTTCCATTAGATTTTTTCTTGAGGAAGTGGTGGTTAAATTGTCTCCCACATAAATCATAGTAATAATTCCCTATTATTATTCCTAGTCAAATTGCTACTTCCCAATTATGATTTATGCTTTCCTTCTTTATTAGATTATCAAGGTTGTTCCTTTCAGATAGAATGTTCTTTTTCCCCCTTCTAATTATACAAATCACACCATCCTAAAATTCCTGACTAATGCCACTTATATGAAGCCTTTTGTGATCATTTCAATTGCAAAATGCCTGTTTTTTCTCTGAACACATATTGAATAGTTTTGTTTTCTGCTTATGATATTTTAAATTTAAAAATTCATGTAATGTTTTATATATATATATATTTAAAAACCTGACTCTTTGCCTGACCACCATGTATCCTTCATTAGATGATGGGTAATTTCCCTTCAGCATGCTAAATATTTTACTAATAAAGTGTGAGTGAATATTATAGTGGAATATGGTATTTGGATTACCTTTTACACATAGAAAGATCTTAAATATTTACAGTTATTTTTTTTTTTTTTTTTTATTCACACACACACACACTGTATTTTATTTTTACAAGACATAAATAGACTGACACCAAGCATTGTACATGGATGACCACAACAAAAGCAACAATGGTTGCAATTACCAAACATGAAACACACTCATACTATGTCATAATATTGACATTCAGTCCAGTAATCCTCCACTGTAACAGCTCCTTTACTTTGCAGTGAAAATTGATTTGTATATTCTTTGCCTCTGAGTCCTTGTGGGATTTTTTTTTTTTTTAAATTCAGACAGAAAGTCACAAAAATTATACTCATCCTCATCAGTTCACTCAGTCCCATGTAATTAATTATTTTTTTCATCTTGATCTTTTGTTAGCACTTTTATGAGTTCATCAGTTTTTCATTAGAGTTCTGAAAATGCTTATTCATTCAGTTCAGCAGTACAGTCAGTTACGAGAAACCTGTACTTGTCAGAGTCTTTTCCATGAATTTCTTGAAGATGAAACCCTTTTATAGGAACATATTTGCAAAATCATCAGAGTACACCCAGAACTGTCTGTAAATGACAAAAGACTTAAAAATGACCACGGTTAAAGATTTGATGAAAGTTCATAATAATGCAGTTGACAAGAAAATTAGTTATTTCTGAGATATACATTTTAAAGTAATAACTAGGATTATTACTTATAACATTATACCAGAACATATAAGATTTTTAGAAATTTCATGTAATGTCTGAAACATTTATATTAACATATTTCCATACATATTTCCATACAAATACAAATATAAGATTTTTAGAAATTTCATGTAATGTCTGAAACATTTATATTAACATATTTCCATACATATTTCCATACAAATACAAATATAAGATTTTTAGAAATTTCATGTAATGTCTGAAACATTTATATTAACATATTTCCATACAAATAACCCAATGAAAGTTTAGTATTAGTTGTTTTGTTTGTTTTTTTATACTGCAGGTTCTTATTAGGCATCAGTTTTATACACATCAGTGTATACATGTCAATCCCAATTGCCCAATTCAGCACACCACCATCCCCACCTCACCGCAGTTTTCCCCCCTTGGTGTCCATATGACCATTCTCTACATTTGTGTCTCAACTTCTGCCCTGCAAACTGGCTCATCTGTACCATTTTTCTAGGTTCCGCATACATGCATTAATATACGATATTTGTTTTTCTCTTTCTGACTTACTTCACTCTGTATGACAGTCTCTAGATCCATCCATGTCTCAACAAATGACTCAATTTCGTTCCTTTTTATGGCTGAGTAATATTCCATTGTATATATGTACCACTCTTCTTTATCCATTCGTCTGTTGATGGGCATGTAGGTTGCTTCCATGACCTGGCTATTGTAAATAGTGCTGCAATGAACATTCGGGTGCATGTGTCTTTTTGAATTACGGTTTTCTCTGGGTATATGCCCAGTAGTGGGATTGCTGGGTCATATGGTAATTCTATTTTTAGTTTTTTAAGGAACCTCCATATTGTTCTCCATAGTGGCTGTATCAATTTACATTCCCACCAACAGTGCAAGAGGGTTCCCTTTTCTCCACAACCTCTCCAGCATTTGTTGTTTGTAGATTTTCTGATGATGCCCATTCTAACAGGAGTGAGGTGATACCTCATTGTAGTTTTGATTTGCATTTCTCTAATAATTAGTGATGTTGAGCATCTTTTCATGTGCTTCGTGGCCGTCTGTATGTCTTCTTTGGAGAAATGTCTATTTAGGTCTTCTGCCCATTTTTGGATTGGGGTGTTTGTTTCTTTGATATTGAGCTGAATGAGCTGTTTATATATTTTGGAGATTAATCCTTTGTCCGTTGATTCATTTGCAAATATTTTCTCCCATTCTGAGGGTTGTCTTTTCGTCTTGTTTATGGTTTCCTTTGCTGTGCAAAAGCTTTGAAGTTTCATTAGGTCCCATTTGTTTATTTTTGTTTTTATTTCCATTACTCTAGGAGGTGGATCAAAAAAGATCTTGCTGTGAATTATGTCAAAGAGTGTTCTTCCTATGTTTTCCTCTAAGAGTTTTATAGTGTCCAGTCTTATATTTAGGTCTCTAATCCATTTTGAGTTTATTTTTGTGTATGGTGTTAGGGAGTATT
Organism: Balaenoptera musculus; assembly: GCF_009873245.2. NCBI lineage: Eukaryota > Metazoa > Chordata > Mammalia > Artiodactyla > Balaenopteridae > Balaenoptera > Balaenoptera musculus. The sequence goes on along the minus strand of NC_045787.1, from coordinate 23,831,439 downwards.
CTACTTTCATTCTTTTACATGTAGCTGTCCAGTTTTCCCAGCACCACTTATTGAAGAGACTGTCTTTTCTCCATTGTATATCTTTGCCTCCTTTGTCATAGATTAGTTGACCATAGGTGCGTGGGTTAATCTCTGGGCTTTCTATCTTGTTCCATTGATCTATGTTTCTGTTTTTGTGCCAGTACCATACTGTCTTGATTACTGTAGCTTTGTAGTATAGTCTGAAGTCAGGGAGTCTGATTCCTCCAGCTCCATTTTTTTGCCTCAAGACTGCTTTGGCTATTCGGGGTCTTTTGTGTCTCCATACAAATTTTAAGATGATTTGTTCTAGCTCCGTAAAAAATGCCATTGGTAATTTGATAGGGATTGCATTGAATCTGTAAATTGCTTTGGGTAGTATACTCATTTTCACAATGTTGATTCTTCCAATCCAAGAACATGGTATATCTCTCCATCTGTTGGTATCATCTTTAATTTCTTTCATCAGTGTCTTATAGTTTTCTGCATACAGGTCTTTCGTCTCCCTAGGTAGGTTTATTCCTAGGTATTTTATTCTTTTTGTTGCAATGGTAAATGGGAGTGTTTCCATAATTTCTCTTTCAGATTTTTCATCATTAGTGTATAGGAATGCAAGAGATATCTGTGCATTAATTTTGTATCCTGCAACTTTACCATATTCATTAATTAGCTCTAGCGGTTTTCTGGTGGCAGTTTTAGGATTCTCTATGTATAGTATCATGTCATCCGCAAACAGTGACAGTTTTACTTCTTCTTTTCCAATTTGTATTCCTTTTATTTCTTTTTCTTCTCTGATTGCCGTGGCTAGGACTTCCAGAACTATGTTGAATAATAGTGGTGAGAGTGGACATCCTTGTCTCGTTCCTGATCTTAGAGGAAATGCTTTCAGTTTTTCACCATTGAGAATGATGTTTGCTGTGGGTTTGTCATATATGGCCTTTATTATGTTGAGGTAGGTTCCCTCTATGCCCACTTTCTGGAGAGTTTTTATCAGAAATGGGTGTTGAATTTTGTCAAAGGCTTTTTCTGCATCTATTGAGATGATCATATGGTTTTTATTGTTCAATTTGTTAATATGGTGTATCACATTGATTGATTTGCGTATATTGAAGAATCCTTGCATCCCTGGGATAAATCCCACTTGATCGTGGTGTATGATCCTTTTAATGTGTTGCTGGATTCTGTTTGCTAGTATTTTGTTGAGGATTTTTGCATCTATATTCATCAGTGATATTGGTCTGTAATTTTCTTTTTTTGTAGTGTCTTTGTCTGGTTTTGGTATCAGGGTGATGGTGGCCTCATAGAATGAGTTTGGGAGTGTTCCTTCCTCTGCAATATTTTGGAAGAGTTTGAGAAGGATGGGTGTTAGCTCTTCTCTAAATGTTTGATAGAATTCACCTGTGAAGCCATCTGGTCCTGGACTTTTGTTTGTTGGAAGATTTTTAATCACAGTTTCAATTTCATTACTTGTGATTGGTCTGTTCATATTTTCTGTTTCTTCCTGATTCAGTCTGGGAAGGTTATACCTTTCTAAGAATTTGTACATTTCTTCCAGGTTGTCCATTTTATTGGCATAAAGTTGCTTGTAGTAGTCTCTTAGGATGCTTTGTATTTCTGCGGTGTCTGTTGTAACTTCTCCTTTTTCATTTCTGATTTTATTGATTTGAGTCCTCTCCCTCTTTTTCTTGATGAGTCTGGCTAATGGCTTATCAATTTTGTTTATCTTCTCAAAGAACCAACTTTTAGTTTTATTGATCTTTGCTATTGTTTTCTTTGTTTCTATTTCATTTATTTCTGCTCTGATCTTTATGATTTCTTTCCTTCTGCTAACTTTGGGTTTTGTTTGTTCTTCTTTCTCTAGTTTCTTTAGGTGTAAGGTTAGATTGTTTACTTGAGATTTTTCTTGTTTCTTTAGGTAGGCTTGTATAGCTATAAACTTCCCTCTTAGAACCGCTTTTGCTGCATCCCATAGGTTTTGGGTCGTCGTGTTTTCATTGTCATTTGTCTCTAGGTATTTTTTGATTTCCTCTTTGATTTCTTCAGTGATCTCTTGGTTATTTAGTAACGTATTGTTTACCCTCCATGTGTTTGTCCTTTTTACGTTTTTTTCCCTGTAATTCATTTCTAATCTCATAGCGTTGTGGTCAGAAAAGATGCTTGATATGATTTCAATTTTCTTAAATTTACTGAGGCTTGATTTGTGACCCAAGATGTGATCTATCCTGGAGAATGTTCCGTGCGCACTTGAGAAGAACGTGTAATCTGCTGTTTTTGGATGGAATGTCCTATATATATCAATTAAATCTATCTGGTCTATTGTGTCATTTAAAGCTTCTGTTTCCTTATTTATTTTCATTTTGGATGATCTGTCCATTGGTGTAAGTGAGGTGTTAAAGTCCCCCACTATTATTGTGTTACTGTCGATTTCCTCTTTTATAGCTGTTAGCAGTTGCCTTATGTATTGAGGTGCTCCTATGTTGGGTGCATGTATATTTATAATTGTTATATCTTCTTCTTGGATTGATCCCTGGATCATTATGTAGTGTCCTTCCTTGTCTCTTGTAACATTCTTTATTTTAAAGTCTATTTTATCTGATATGAGTATAGCTACTCCAGCTTTCTTTTGATTTCCATTTGCATGGAATATCTTTTTCCATCCCCTCACTTTCAGTCTGTATGTGTCCCTAGGTCTAAAGTGGGTCTCTTGTAGACAGCATATATATGGGTCTTGTTTTTGTATCCATTCAGCCAGTCTATGTCTTTTGGTTGGGGCATTTAATCCATTCACGTTTAAGGTAATTATCGATATGTATGTTCCTATGACCATTTTCTTAATTGTTTTGGGTTTGTTTTTGTAGGTCCTTTTCTTCTCTTGTGTTTCCCACTTAGAGAAGTTCTTTTAGCATTTGTTGTAGAGCTGGTTTGGTGGTGCTGAATTCTCTTAGCTTTTGCTTGTCTGCAAAGCTTTTGATTTCTCCATCAAATCTAAATGAGATCCTTGCCGGGTAGAGTAATCTTGGTTGTAGGTTCTTCCCTTTCATCACTTTAAGTATATCATGCCACTCCCTTCTGGCTTGCAGAGTTTCTGCTGAGAAATCAGCTGTTAACCTTATGGGAGTTCCCTTGTATGTTATTTGTCGTTTTTCCCTTGCTGCTTTCAATAATTTTTCTTTGTCTTTAATTTTTGCCACTTTGATTACTATGTGTCTCGGCGTGTTTCTCCTTGGGTTTATTCTGTATGGGACTCTCTGCGCTTCCTGGACTTGGGTGGCTATTTCTTTTCCCATGTTAGGGAAGTTTTCGACTATAATCTCTTCAAATATTTTCTCTGGTCCTTTCTCTCTCTCTTCTCCTTCTGGGACCCCTATAATGCGAATGTTGTTGCGTTTAATGTTGTCCCAGATGTCTCTTAGGCTGTCTTCATTTCTTTTCATTCTTTTTTCTTTAGTCTGTTCTGCAGCAGTGAATTCCACCATTCTGTCTTCCAGGTCACTTATCCGTTCTTCTGCCTCAGTTATTCTGCTATTGATTCCTTCTAGTGTAGTTTTCATTTCAGTTATTGTATTGGTGATCTCTGTTTGTTTGTTCTTTAATTCTTCTAGGTCTTTGTTAATCATTTCTTGCATCTTCTCAATCTTTGCCTCCATTCTTATTCCGAGGTCCTGGATCATCTTCACTATCATTATTGTGAATTCTTTTTCTGGAAGGTTGCCTATCTCCACTTCATTTAGTTGTTTTTCTGGGGTTTTTTCTTGTTCCTTCATCTGGTACATAGCCCTCTGCCTTTTCATCTTCTCTATCTTTCTGTAACTGTGGTTTTTGGTCCACAGGCTGCAGGATCGTAGTTTTTCTTGCTTCTGTTGTCTGCCCTCTGGTGGTTGAGGCTATCTAAGAGGCTTGATGGGAGGCTCTGGTGGTGGGTAGAGCTGACTGTTGCTGTGGCGGTCAGAGCTCAGTAAAACCTTAATCCACTTGACTGTTGATGGGTGGGGCTGGGTTCCCTCCCTGTTGCTGTGGCGGTCAGAGCTCAGTAAAACCTTAATCCACTTGACTGTTGATGGGTGGGGCTGGGTTCCCTCCCTGTTGGTTGTTTTGCCTGAGGCAACCCAACACTGGAGCCTACCGGTGCTCTTTGGTGGGGTTAATGGCAGACTCTGGGAGGGCTCACACCAAGGAGAACTTCCCAGAACCTCTGCTACCAGTGTCCTTATCCCCACGGTGAAACAGAGCCACTACTCGCCTCTGCAGGAGACCCCCCAACACCAGCAGGTAGGTCTGGTTCAGTCTCCCCCAGGGTCACTGCTCCTTCCCCTGGGTCCCGATGCACACATTACTTTGTGTGTGCCCTCCAAGAGTGGGGTCTCTGTTTCCCCCAGTCCTGTCAAAGTCCTGCAATCAATTCCCACCAGGCTTCAAAGTCTGATTCTCTAGGAATTCCTCCTCCCGTTGCCGGACCCCCAGGTTGGGAAGCCTGAACGTGGGGCTCAGAACCTTCACTCCAGTGGGTGGAATTCTGTGGTATAAGTGTTTGCCAGTCTGTGAGTCACCCACCCAGCAGTTATGGGATTTGATTTTACTCTGATTGCGCCCCTCCTACCGTCTCACTGTGGCTTCTCCTCTGTCCTTGGACGTGGGGTATCCTCCTTGGTGAAGTCCAGGGTCTTCCTGTCAATGATTGTCCAGCAGCCAGTGGTGATTCTGGTGCTCTCGCAAGAGGGAGTGAGAGCACGTCCTTCTACTCCGCCATCTTGGTTAATCTCTTTTACAGTTATTTAGATAAAGTAATAGCATGCAAATGGCACATTTAGTAACTGTGGCTTCAAATTCCAAATGTGCAATAGAATTAGTCCAAGTATAAAAATATGGATGCTAATTGGACTGATGACTAATCTTTCATCCTGCAATGCTTAGTAACTACTCCTTTCATGAATGATAGGAATCACTTGATGGTTGTTTTTCAAGTAATAAAAGAGATACATAAGTGTAATTTTTTACCTTTAGTGAAATTCTTTTTAGGTTTGGTTCCAGGGATTTATACAAGAGCCAGAGATTATTATTTTGTATTAAAATTTGGATTGACCACAATCTTTAAGTATATAAAGGAGCAGCCCTTAATGCTGTTGTACTTGCTCTGTCCTGGTGTTAATGGGAATAGGAGCCAATCAATGTGTCTACTATGTCTTAGATTTTGACATAAGTGGTTTGCTTACTGTGATAGGCAGAATTCTAAGATGCCCCCTGGTGACTCACATTGTTGTATAATACTCTCCCTTTGGCTCTCTGAGTGTGGCATCTATGAATGTGATGGGATTTTAGTCCTGTGATTATATTACCATGTGTGGTAAAGATGAGGGAATTTTGCAAATACAATTAAGCTAAACAGTTTTATGCCTGGAACTGGGTGTGTTTTCTGCTAGGCTTTTAACATGTGGGGTGAGGAGTTAATCAAATTAAGAGTTGGGCTGGGTTTGAGTTTGTGGTTGCTATGATTACCCTTAGTTCACCAGTCTTCAGCTTCTTTAGTGATACTGTATTTAAGGTGGGGGCTGGCTTGCCAAGGTTCTTTCTTTCCTTCTTTCTTTTTTTTTTTTTCCTTTAACTCCTACTCTACCCTCCCAGCTTTAGGCTGGTCTTTATACTGTACCTCTATTTAAGCCTTTGTCTTAGGCTGCAACATGGCCCTGGTCTGCGGGGTGTGTCTCTTTTGGTGCTCCCGGTGTAGCTCAGGCCAGCACATATGCTTGTTCCACTCCCAGAGGTAGAATGACTGCTTCTGTTTCCCTTGGGTGCAGTGGGTTTTTATCAGCGCCCTAAGGATGATAAGGTTGCTACCATTTCCCTAAGAGTTTAACACTTTCAATTTGCCTGTGTTTTTAATAAATTGTTAATGTAAACTCTGTGAGCAATTGATAAGAGTAACAATGATCTTGACACTCAGAAGGTGGTAAAATGGCTTTTAGTGATATGGATCATAGGACTTGTTCTGTCCTAGTGTGATTTATTTGTGACTTCAGCTTTTATGCTGAAGGCAATACTTTGCATATGCTTCACCTGACATGCTGTTCTTCCTCTTAAGCATAATTCTAAGAAATATCTTCTTTTTAAATGCCTTTCTCCCTAATAGGACTTATCTTTATTGTAAATCGAGATATGCCATGGAAGTTAGCAATGAGCTGGCCACAATTACCTGATTTTGAAAATTTTCTTCATAGAATCACCAGCCTTCATCCAAGCAGCTCCAAGTGTTTTAAAGAAATAACTGATAACTTTTACTTTCAAATTTTTTCTGTCTTTACCTCAATCTTGAATGCGTAAGGAAACAACACATTCTCCTGAGATTTTTTTTCTTTGAATTTTAGGATAATAAAAATGCTCCCAGGGGTACAGCAGCCCACAGCAATGAATCAAATCATGTATTACTGCCTTAGGATTTATGCTGGAGGTGCTGTCACTGACACACCATAGGGTACAATGAATAAGGCCAGAAAATTAGAATATCAGAAGGTTGGCAATAAGTCACACTATTTTTTTTTATTTTAATTAATTTATTTTTTTATACAGCAGGTTCTTATTAGTTATTTATTTTATACATATTAGTGTATATATGTCATTCCCAATCACCCAATTCATCCCACCACCCCCTCCATCCCCCCGCTTTCCCCCCTTGGGGTCTATACATTTGTTCTCTACATCTGTGTCTCTATTTCTGCAAACCACTTCACCTGTACCATTTTTCTAGATTCCACGTATATGAGTTAATATACGATTTTGGTTTTAATAAGTCACACTATTAATTGAGTTTTCGGTTGGCCACAAAGAAATTGAAGTAAAGAAAGAACCCCCATTCCTATTTGGCATTATCTCAATTTAGAGACATTATTTGAAACCATCTAGATGGCTGAGAAACATATTGTCTCCATACTTTGCTAACAGTTGTAATTAAGAGATGTACCTGAATCCATTTAGGGTATGTTAATTATCTTGGTGCAAGATTCTAGCTCTGATGTTGGCTTCCATAATACTGAATGAGCTCCTTAACACTGCTTCCTCAGTGGTTGCTGAGGCAGAGACTTACTTATGACAATCAATCATCTGATTGTCATCAGTTATGCCCAGGGAGAGTGGGGAAAAAGACATTGAACAAACCTATCTACTGTATCAAGTAGCTCACAATATGGCTTCCTCTCTTGTCACCCTTAACAGATGAATTATTTTTAAAATATTGTTAGGTTTATATTTTTCCTCACTACTTTCCATGTAAATAATGATATAATTCCTCTTGTAACTTTCTTATAATTCATGTTTCTCAGATTTGGAGGGGGTGGGAAGCAGTGAGGAATTGAGAGTGGGTCATACATAATAATGTTTACATCTTCTCTTAAAATTAATTTACCTTTCCTTTCGAATTGCTCTCTATATAGGAAAAATGGGCTATCCCTGTGATCCTCCTTGCAGTTATTACTAAACAGTATTGTGCTCTTCATTTATATTATCTTTTATATATTTATAACAAGCTCAAGAAGACTATTTTGAAAGAACATGTTGGTCTTACATTTCTATAAATAAAATTCAAATGTTTCTTTATTCTCATTTATCTTGGGAATAAATTGGTTCAACAAAGTTATGCAGATTTCCCCATTTATATTACCATGCCTCCCAGTACCTTATATCTTATTATTATTTTTTTTTTTTAAAAGAATGCTGACATTTATTGAGCACTTTCTCTGTGTCCGGAATTGTTCCACGTTCCTCCCCTGTGATACCTTACTGTGTCCTTACAACGATCCCGTGATTTAAGAACAGTGACCATGCTCATTTTACAGGTTAGAACTGAGGTGCAGAGAGCTTAGGTGGCTGGCCCAAAGACACACACCTAGTACACGTCAGAGCAGGATTATGAATTTGGGTTCTGTCGGATGCCAAAACCCTCCTCGCTTTGCTAGCTTCCTTAGTTGGAAGGAATCCTGAGTGGTATGTTGCTTTGAGTCATTCATCCTCTTAAACTGTTTGCTGTGACTCAGGTCTTGAAGTGAGTAGGGCTTAGGCTAAATTCTTATTTTTTTATATCCAAGATTATTGCCACCTTTATGATTCAGTAAGTGAATGCAGCCTTATTCGTAATTTCAATAAGGACATTAAGGGAACATCTAGACTCACTTGAAACATAGTTTCATTCATCTCAGAGTAATAGCCAATCCATCATAGAGGCTTGTCCTACCTGACCTAATATATGTCTTGGGAATTCCAGATTGGCCTGGTAGTTTGAGTCACTTGCCATTCTTAGGTAAAGCTATGAGGACTGTTAGAGTTAAATCAGGATTTACAAGACATAAAATTAATCTTTACCTAATTTTATAACCTTTCCTATGTTGTGATTTTAGAGATAAAAGCTGTGACAGAGAATATAAACATCTATCGTGGAAGATAAAAGGTAAAATAAGGTTTAAATAACTTAGTTGAATCCAAACTGTATTTTAGCTATACGTTAGTTACCATATTAATGAATTTAATCAAATCATCATTTTCTTCAAGTGGGTTTATGTGTGTAGCTAGCCTTGGTAAAAAAATTGAATACTTATCAAGGTTAAATAAACAGACAAGTACTGTGAGGTAAAACAGAGTTTGAGTGTCTAAATTATTTGGTGTGATCACACCCACTGACAACAAAGTTCTCTTCTTTGCATGAATGATTAGGCAGAATGCCATTTAAACTACATGGTGGTAAGTGAAATGGACTTTTGTTTTTCTTTCTGGCAAATGTAATTTAAGTAAGATGATTTAGTAATGAGCAAACAAAATAAAAAGACAAAAATTTAATGACAGTGATGCTTCAGTGCCTAGATTAATGTTTGTGGTGGTTCTATTCATCATATTGGGGTTAAAACTATCAGAATATCACTTCATTTTGTGTCATGAGAATTGAGACTAAATGCCTTTAGACAGAACAACAATCAGAGGAGCATGCCCTACTAACCTCTGCTTCAGGATAACCGGAAGAGACTTAGAAGCAATAGAAAGAAACTCCACTAGATAAGATGCTTATATGTTAAGGGGCAGGCAATTCAACTGGTTTATTCAAAGTGGTGAAAAAATTCAGTTCAGTAGGAGCATGAGGGGACGATGTTTCTTCTAACACAAGAATAGTCTAGGATTGACTCTTTCAGGGTCATGGACAGGAAAGGTCATCCTATCCTAGCACAGAGTTACAAAACGAACACTTTCAAATGTATATGAGTTTGGAGATTGAGGCTGAGAAGCTCAGATATAGCAATCAAAATTCTGGATAAATTTATTAAGGTTCAACTATAAATGTTAAAACCTTAGAAATATTATCTAAACAAATTTAAAAATCTAGTTGTCTTGCCCATACAGAAAGGACTACTCTGACAAATGAGAAAATGCTTCAATGGAATACATTTAGGACACATTTAATGTATTCACAAACATTGGTAAAATTCTGTCTTACAGTTAAAAAAAATTTTTTTTTAAGGTATTTGATTATTTGCAGTGATGCTTCTCAGTGGTCAGGAGGCTTGTGATGTTTGGAACACTTTATAGATTACTAAAAATCATCAGCTCTAACACTGGCGTCAAAAAGGTATTACAATTGCATGAACTTTTAATAAATGCATTCAAATAAACGTCAGCCAAAACTCCAAACTTGCACATTGAATCCTTTCGTTTCATTACCTTCAGAATATGATTTCATAGGAAATGTCAATGTCAATATAGACTTTACAATAGCATATATGCTTAGAATTTCATTTGTATATATTAACAGCTTTCAAACTGTATGAGATATAGTTTATATCTTTTGAGAGGTTTTTTTTTTTTAAGTTTTGACTTCCTACGTCAAAAGAGGTTCAAAATAACTATGTAAATAGGATCCAGCTGAATGTTATATGGTCTTTCCTTATTCCCAAGGGTCACATTCATGACATAGCACTGAATTAATGTTAAAATATTGTTCTGAGAGGAGTGTTGACATAAGATAATGTGATTTATGCTTCCCATCCATCATATTGACAGATTTTAGACAGATGTTGCTGTTTGTCAAACATGGTACAAAACAAGGCAAAACCTCATAATATCATAAAAACTATTTGCCTTTATCACCAACTCATCCATCTTTCATTCCTATGAAAATTTTAGTGTTAGAAATAATGATTGATTCAATAGGAAATTTTAAAATATGTTTTTGTTAAACAGTTTTCCCCTGAAGACACTTAACACCTGTCACTCAGTTGTCATTCAAATAAAGTGTGGTATTTTAATTTCAGTCAAATAAATATATAAAGTGTATTACATATGAACAGAATGAACATGGTTTGAGGGATTTTGTTTTAGATAAATGAAACAAAATAAATACCAGGGAAATGAATGTCGATCGAGTGATTTTTTTTTCTTAACAAACCTTAAATGCTGGTTATGATAAAATAGTAACCCTTCCAACTTTCTGAAATTCTCTTCAATACATTCAGACAGCATTTTATGTATATGAGCTGAATCTCTTTTTTGTGATATGTAAAAGTGTGCATTAATAAATCACTAAATGTACAGTATCAGGCCCCTGAGGCAGGTGAGAGACCATTTGAAACTACCTTTTATGAATAGCAAATACCTATGTTATTTGTTATGTAAGACAACAACAGAAAGGTCATCCATAAGATAATTACTAGAAACCATTTTTTTTCAATTTATATGACTCTTTGCCTTATATTTGTTTTTTTCACACTGTTTGTTACACTCATGTGTAGGGTCACCCATTACACTAACTGGGTGTCCATGAATTTATCAGATAAAAATCAAGGGAGCAGAATATTTTCCTACTCTCTAGGAGGGCTATCAATCTTGGAAACCGTTATCAATTACTGCTTTCATGTAATTCTTAGTATAAATAGTACTTTATTGGTCTCTGCAGCTCATACAAAAAAGGCTTATGACTTGGATTCAGCTTTCCAGTATATTATATTTTAACTGAAAAAAACATGTGAAAGTATAATCTTCTGAAGCTTTTAATAACAATTCAAGTTACTATAGTATCAGATGGTTAATATTATAAAATAATTACATTAAAGCATTACTTCCAAGTGTGATACATAGAAAGTAGCAATAGTTTTACCTAGGATAAATATTAAAATGCAGATTTCTTAGAAACTGAATCAAATAACCCTAAATAGCTGTTTGAAAATCACAGCCATTAAAGGTTTAGGAAAAGAAAAAAATATAAACCCTTACATGGCTAGCATTTTGTTTTCTGTGAATAGAAAATTAGAGCCATCAGATTCTGAGGTTCAGTATCAGAGGTTTTCTTTTGTATACAGACCTCAAGAATCTTCATCTTAAACTAGCATTCCAGGTGCCTTACTACAAAAGTACCTGGAACAAGACTTTACAAAATATTGAAATAAAAAACATATAGAAAGGCTTAATAGAAAGCGATATCTATATTACTATCAGAACAGACAGAGGGTTATATTTTGAAGGCAAAGATATGATAGTAATCAAGACAGTATGGTACTGGCACAAAAACAGAAATATAGATCAATGGAACAGGATAGAAAGCCCAGAGATAAACCCACACACATATGGTCACCTTATCTTTTATAAAGGAGGCAAGAATATACAATGGAGAAAAGACAGCCTCTTCAATAAGTGGTGCTGGGAAAACTGGACAGCTACATGTAAAAGAATGAAATTAGAACACTCCCTAACACCATACACAAATATAAACTCAAAATTGATTAAAGACCTAAATGTAAGGCCAGACACTATGAAACTCTTAGAGAAAAACATAGGCAGAACACTCTGTGACATAAATCACAGCAAGATCCTCTTTGACCCACCTCCTAGAGAAATGGAAATAAAAACAAAAATAAACAAATGGGACCTAATGAAACTTAAAAGCTTTTGCACAGCAAAGGAAACCATGAACAAGACGAAAAGACAACCCTCAGAACAGGAGAAAATATTTGCAAATGAAGCAACTGACAAAGGATTAATCTCCAAAATATACAAGCAGCTCATGCAGCTCAATATCCAAAAAACAAACAACCCAATGCAAAAATGGGCAGAAGATCTAAACAGACATTTTTCCAAAGAAGATCTACAGATTGCCAACAAACACATGAAAGGATGCTCAACATCACTAATCATTAGAGAAATGCAAATCAAAACTACAATGAGATATCACCTCACACCAGTTAGAACGGCCATCATCAAAAAATCTAGAAACAGTAAATGCTGGAGAGGGTGTGGAGAAAAGGGACCCCTCTTGCACTGTTGGTAGGTATGTAAATTGATACAGTCACTGTGGAGAACAGTATGGAGGCTCCTTAAAAAACTAAAAACTACCATACGACCCAGCAATCCCACTACTGGGCATATACCCTGAGAAAACCATAATTCAAAAAGAGTCATGTACCACAATGTTCACTGCAGCTCTATTTACAATAGCAAGGACATGGAAGCAACCTAAGTTTCCATTGACAGAAGAATGGATAAAGAAGATGTGGAACATATATACAAAGGATTATTACTCAGCCATGAAAAGAAACAAAACTGAGTTATTTGTAGTGAGGTGGATGGACCTAGAGTCTGTCATACGGAGTGAAGTAAGTCAGAAAGAGAAAAGCAAATACCATATGCCAACACATATATATGGAATCTAAAAAAAAAAAAGGTTCTGAAGAACCTAGGAGCAGGACAGGAATAAAGACTTATATGTAGAGAGTGGACTTGAGGACACAGGGAGGGGGAAGGGTAAGCTGGGACGAAGTGAGATAGTGACATGGGCATATATACACTACCAAATGTAAACTAGATAGCTAGTGGGAAGCAGCCACATAGCACAGGGAGATCAGCTCGGTGCTTTGTGACCACCTAGAGGGGTGGGATAGGGAGGGTGGGAGGGAGATGCAAGAGGGAAGAGATATGGGGATATATGTATATGTATAGCTGATTCACTTTGTTATAAAGCAGAAACTAACACACCATTGTAAAGCAATTATACTCCAATAAAGATGTTAAAGGTAAATTAATAAATAAAGGGGTTTCCTGGTGGCGCAGTGGTTAAGAGATTGCCTGTCAATGCAGGGGACACAGGTTTGAGCCCTGGTCTGGGAAGGTCTCACGTGCCACGGACCAACTACACCTGTGAACCACAACTACTGAAGCCCGCGGGACTAGAGCCCATGCTCTACAGCAAGACAAACCACCGCAATCAGAAGCCCGCGCACCACAAGCAAGAGTAGCCCCCGCTCGCCGCAACTAGAGAAAGCCCTCATGCAGCAACAAAGACCCAACACAGCCAAAAATAAATTAAAAATATAAATAAAGTACCTCATATAAGTGGAAAAAATAAAATAAAAGGGTGCTTATTGTATGAATACATGGAAAGTACTGAAAAAGCAGAAAAGTATGAAAAGATACACAACAAATTATCATGGATATAGAATGTAGATCAGATCATAGTGGACATCGAACAAAGTGGTAAGGCTGTCTTTTATTTTTCCAGAAGACCAGCTGCTCCTGACTCTGTAAGTCACCATTGTGGAGCCCACCCAAATCATGTCTCCTTCCACCGTTCCTGCTTCCACAAATAACTTCCTCTAACCCAGGTCTTGGCTTACTCATGGCTTCTTCTGTCTCAAAATGTTGCTCCTCAGTGTGTGCCTCCTTTTTCAGCATTACTGTATTTATTAAGAAAATGTATTGCATATATTGAATGCTTATTTCATACCAAATCCATCTACCTACATGGTCTCATTTACTCACCACAGCAACCTCATGGCGTAAACGTTACTACAGTTAACATTTTGGAGTCAGAAAGCTGAAGCTTAATAAAGTTAACTAATATGCCACAAATCACAAATGTAATATTGCTGATAATATGGTGCTAATTCCAGATTTAGTTCTTAACCTCAACCAGCTCTTTCTCACCACGGTATGTTCTTTCTTTCTTTGTCTGGCATACAAAGGGTAGACTGTGTTTGGAACAGAGCTGATGTTAAAGAGATTTTGTTTACTCAACTATTTTCATTGGCCAGTGATGACCTACAGATGGCTTCCACCAGTCCAATCAGTTGTCACCTGGAAAGTAGGTTCACTGGTTTCAAGACGTGGTATTCCATTTGTAAAGTTCACTTCATAAAGCTGTTGAGGTTACACATACTCAGAAGAAAATATAATGTGAGACCTTGATTAGAACTGTAATATTTTAGACTTCAGAAAAGTCTATCTATTAGTCATAACTCAACAAAACAGATCATTACCATGTGCACTTTAGCTAATTTCTTCTATTTTCAAATTTGTGTCATGAATTATATAGTTGGAGTTTTACTGTGCATACAGTATTATAGCACAATTTTAGTATAGATACATGAGTGATCTTCTGTATAATTTTCTCAACACTTCTCTAAAAATATAGGAATAATGTACCAAATATTTTAAAATTTCATTAAAATATAATAGCCATAGTGATACCAAGAAGACAAGAATTTTTGCTCCAGAACAAAGAACAAATATATGCGTATATTCCAGCTTTTTCCTTGTTGAGGGGGCCTCACATTGCTTCAACTTTCATACAACCTGAAACCTCACTCTTTCACATTCAGAACTTTTAAATTCTGGCATTGCTAAATCTATTAATTCTTTCCATTATAATTTGTATCTTTTGGGTCCATTTTAAAAATCTTTCTCTATATCCAAGTTTCTAAATCTATTCTCATATATTTTCTTCTAATAAGTATGAGTATTTCATATTTGGGTTTTTATTTCTTTCAGAATATATTCTGTATGTGGAACTATGTCTTTTTATTTCAATGTAACTTTATATCTTTTATTTCAGGAAAACATTTCTATATACTGAAGCATATTTTCTTTCACTTGTTATGTTTATTATGAACCCCATTTTGTTTATATTTGTCTTCATATCTATCCTTTATTCTTATATTTTCTGTCCACTGTGTATATGAGTATTTTCATCATGTCTAGCTAGCACTTAACATATATTTCCCAGATTATTCATTTTATTTTTATTTTTAATGTTGAATTATTTGTCTATTTATTACATTCCTTTTTCCTTTTGAATGACCCTCTCAGCTGAAGTAGCTCATTTTTATATCATCTTTTTTCTTATAACATTTTCTGTTCTGTTTTGAATCTTCTGATCTCTTCTTTCAGGTTTTTCTTTTTTTTTAACATCTTTATTGGAGTATAATTGCTTTACAATGTTATGTTAGTTTCTGCTGTATAACAAAGTGAATCATCTATATGCATACCTATACCCCCATATCCCCTCCCTCTTGTGTCTCACTCCCACCCTCCCTATGTCATCCTTCTAGGTGATCACAAAGCACCGAGCTGATCTCCCTGTACTATGCAGCTGCTTCCCACTAGCTATCTATTTTACATTTGGTAGTGTATATACATCAGTGCTAGTCTCTCACTTCGTCCCAGCTTACCCTTTCCCACCGTGCCCTCAAATCCATTCTCTACATCTTCATCTTTATTCTTGTCCTGCCCCTAGGTTCATCAGAACCATTTTGTTTCTTTTAAATTCCATATATACGTGTTAGCATACGGTATTTGTTTTTCTCTTTCTGACTTACTTCACTCTGTATGACAGACTCTAGGTCCATCCACCTCACTACAAATAACTCAATTTCATTTCTTTTTATGGCTGAGTAATATTCCATGTATATATGTGCCACATCTTCTTTCTCCATTCACCTGTCGATGGACACTTAGGTTGTTTCCATGTCCTGCCTATTGTAAATAGAGCTGCAATGAACATTGTGGTACATGACTCTTTTTGAATTATGGTTTTCTCAGGGTATATGCCCAGTAGTGGGATTGCTGGGTCATATGGTAGTTCTATTTTTAGTTTTTTAAGGAAGCTCCATACTGTTCTCCATAGTGGCTGTATCGATTTACATTCCCACCAACAGTGCAAGAGTGTTCCCTTTTCTCCACACCCTCTCCAGCATTTACTGTTTCTAGATTTTTTGACAATGGCCATTCTGACTGGTGTGAGGTGATATCTCATTGTAGTTTTGATTTGCATTTCTCTAATGATTAGTGATGTTGAGCATCCTTTCATGTCTTTGTTGGCAATCTGTAGATCTTCTTTGGAGAAATGTCTGTTTAGATCTTCTGCCCATTTTTGGATTGGGTTGTTTGTTTTTTGGATATTGAGCTGCATGAGCTGCTTGTGTATTTTGGAGATTAATCCTTTGTCAGTTGTTTTGTTTGCAAATATTTTCTCCCGTTCTGAGGGTTGTCTTTTCGTCTTGTTCACGGTTTCCTTTCCTGTGCAAAAGCTTTTAAGTTTCATTAGGTCCCATTTGTTTATTTTTGTTTTTATTTCCATTTCTTTAGGAGGTGGGACAAAAAGGATCTTGCTGTGATTTATGTCATAGAGTGTTCTGCCTATGTTTTTCTCTAGGAGTGTTACCATGTCTGGCCTTACCTTTAGGTCTTTAATCCATTTTGAGTTTATTTTTGTGTATGGTGTTAGGAAGTGTTCTAATTTCATTCTTTTACATGTAGCTGTCCAGTTTTCCCAGCACCACTTGTTGAAGAGGTGGTCTTTTCTCCTTTCTATATTCTTGCCTCCTTTACCAAAGCTAAGGTGACCATATGTGTGTGGGTTTATCTCTGGGCTTTCTATCCTGTTCCATTGATGTATATTTCTGTTTTTGTGCCAATACCATACTGTCTTGATGACTGTAGCTTTGTCGTATAGTCTGAAGTCAGGAAGCGTGATTCTTCCAGCTCTGTTTTTCTTTCTCAAGATTGCTTTGGCTATTCGGCATGTTTTGTGTTTCCCTACAAATTGTGAAATTTTTTGTCCTAGTTCTGTGAAAAATGCCATTGGTAGTTTGATAGGGAATGCATTGAATCTGTAGATTGCTTTGTGTAGTATAGTCATTTTCACAATGTTGATTCTTCCAAATCAAGAACATGGTATATCTCTTCATCTGTTTGTATCATGTTTACTTTCTTTCATCAATGTCTTATAGTTTTCTGCATACATGTCTTTTGTCTCCTTAGGTAGGTTTATTCCTAGGTATTTTATTCTTTTTGTTGCAGTGGTAAATGGGAGTGTTTCCTTAATTTCTCGTTCAGATTTTTCATTGTTAGTGTATAAGAATGCAGGAGATTTCTGTGCATTAATTTTATATCCTTCTACTTTATCAAATTCATTGATTAGCTCTAGTAGTTTTCTGGTGGCATTTTTAGGATTCTCTATGTATAGTATCATGTCATCTGCAAACAGTGACAGTTTTACTTCTTCTTTTGTGATTTGTATTCATTTTATTTCTTTTTTCTTCTCTGATTGCTGTGGCTAAAACTTCCAAAACTATGTTGAATAATAGTGGTGAGAGTGGGCAACCTTGTCTTGTTCCTGATCTTAGAGGAAATGGTTTCAGTTTTTCACCATTGAGAATGATGTTGGCTGTGGGTTTGTCATATATGGCCTTTATTATGTTGAGATAAGTTCCCCCTATGACCACTTTCTGGAGAGTTTTTTTATCATAGATGGGTGTTGAATTTTGTCGAAACCTTTTTCTGCATCTATTGAGATCATCATATGGTTTTTATCCTTCAGTTTGTTAATATGGTGTATCACATTGATTGATTTGCATATATTGAAGAATCCTTGCATTCCTGGGATAAGCCCCACTTGATCATGGTGTATGATCCTTTTAATGTGCTGTTGGATTCTATTTGCTAGTGTTTTGTTGAGAATTTTTGCATCTCTGTTCATCAGTGATACTGGCCTGTAGTTTTCTTTTTTTGCGACATCTTCGTCTGGTTTTGCTATCAGCGTGATGGTGGCCTAGTAGAATGAGTTTGGGAGTGTTCCTCCCTCTGCTATATTTTGGAAGAGTTTGAGAAGGATAGGTGTGAGCTCTTCTCTAAATGTTTGATAGAATTCACCTGTAAAACCATCTGGTCCTGGGCTTTTGTTTGTTGGAAACTTTTTAGTCACAGTTTCAATTTTGGTGCTTGTGATTGGTCTGTTCATATTTTCTATTTCTTCCTGGTTCAGTCTCGGAAGGTTGTGCTTTTCTAAGAATTTGTCCATTTCTTCCAGGTTGTCCATTTTATTGGCATATAGTTGCTTGTAGTAATCTCACATGATCCTTTGTATTTCTGCAGTGTCAGTTGTTACTTCTCCTTTTTCATTTCTAATTCTGTTGATTTGAGCCTTCTTCCTTTTTTCCTTGATGAGTCTGGCTAATGGCTTATCAATTTTGTTTATCTTCTAAAAAAAACCAGCTTTTAGTTTTATTGATTTTTGTTATTGTTTCCTTCATTTCTTTTTCATTTATTTCTGATCTCATCTTTATGATTTCTTTCCTTCTGCTAACTTTTGGGGTTTTTTTTGTGCTTCTTTCTCTAATTGTTTTAGGGTTAAGTTTAGGTTGTTTATTAGGTTTTTCTTTAAGTGTTTATCTTGTCTGTTATCAATTTCAGAATATGAAATACTGTTTGCAATTCTCATGTGTTTCTTAATCTCCTTTTTATTTTATTATTTGATGTTTTCTTAAGCTTTTAAGAATAATTTAACTGTTTTTCTGAATAGTCCTATGGTTGCATTCTTTCTCGTCACTCCTTTGAAAGTAGCTTCCAAATAATTGTGGTGTGTGTATGTGCATACCTGGTGAGAGAGGAGAGGGGAAGAGTGATTGCTATATCAATCTGCCACATCCACTTGTGAGTCTCCCTTGGCTTTCACATTCATATGTCTATATGGCTCACAGCAAAAACTTCCTGTCTCCTTTTTCACTCCAGCTTCATTCGTAGAGTTCTTCCTGTGCTAGTAGGTTAGGTTGTAGGGATCTGCATTTCTTTAATTGTGGTGTCTAAATCAGCCATATCTTTATTACCTAGAAACTTGTTAGAAGTGCACATTTACAGGCCCCATGCTATACCTACTAAGTCAGGAACAATGTGCTTGGGGCCCAGAAATCTGTTTCATAAGTGCTGTAAGTGATTTTAATGCATAGTAAAATATGACAACTCCTGATAATGAACAACAGAATTACACTGCAAGTTTCTATTTCTGTCTACTCTGATGCCATCTCTGTTCTAGAGTGTTTAATGGCTTTTCTGCTCTTGAACTCTTTCATGTATCCACTCAATACCCCATATGTTATCATTTTATTCAAAGATTGATGGCTATCTTTCAAGTCAGTGAAACTTACTTTAGAGAATATATATAGCCTGCTCAAGGTCTAAGGAGGAATATGTCAATCTTCCAATAACAATCTCATCAAGGTCTTGATTCTCCCAGAGTTTGTGTTTGGAGATCATAGCATGTATATTGTTTTATATATGTTGAAGGGTTTTTTGTTTGTTTGCTTTTTGTTTTTTATTCAATTTCTTATTCCCCTGCAATTCCCCTGTAGTCTAAATTAACAGTCCTTGGAGAAAAAATACAATGAAAATAAAACAAAAGAAAATAAAACATAAACTTCTAATCCTTGCTATTCAAATCCAAAGGTACAAAGAAAAGAAAAGCACCAAGGCATTGTTTAATTTCTTGGATCAAAAACGTTAAATAAATGAGACTATACTTTAAGCTTAAAGTAGAACATTAGAAAGAGGCATTCATGAAGTTTTGTATGAACAAAACATTTGCCACAAATCAACTTGTGTATAAGATTTAAGTTTCATTGAGTCAAGAATAATAATTTTGAAATGTATTTTAAATTAAAATATATCCATAGTATGCATGTATGTATCCTGTAAAGTAGTCTCTCACTATAGTTAAGATAATACTAATAGATCTTAAATGAAACCATAAATAAAATCATGGAATGACCTTTGTTAGCAGAAATGAAATATTAATGGGTAACTTCTTATGTACAAAACAGAATCATCAAACAGGTGTTGTTCCGGGAAGAAAATTTTCTTAGGTAAGATAAGAAATGAACTTAATATCTACTAGTACTCTCTATTCAATGAATATTGGAGACTGGGCAGCCTGAGTATTATTTTAAATATTTGTCGTATTAGCAAATAACATATATTTATAATAACCAGAATGTAGGTTTTAAATATTGATCAGAGCCCTGCTATTTCATGTTAATGAAGTAACTTTCATGTTAAGATGCTTTGCTTTGTTTTTGAGTCAAGGAAAAAGAAATATTTCACAATGCTATAAATACTCTTTAATAAATAATCGTCATCATAAACTTCTTAGCAGTTTATCCTTTTAAAGCTAATGTTTTCTGGTAACAGAAGCCTTCATAGTCCTTTAGCCATTGATTAATTTCAATAATTAATAGAGACTTTTATAGTTAATCCTCAAAGCATGCATTTCATATTAATATTCTGACTTTTAAGCAGAAAATTAACAAATTTTGTAATCCAAGGGGAGAATCAATTCATAATTATTTGGCAAACAAAATGCCTTTCCAGTAAAATATCCATGAATTTATCTCTAAGTCAAAATCTTTTGTTGGCCATTTATCATTACTAGCTTACTGAATTTTATTTTGATCCCCGCATTCACTTTTTCTCTCTCTCTCTCTTTCTCCTGTATTAGCTTTCATTAATATTGTTTGAAAAGTTAGTTTTTACATGAGACACTGCCAAATCATTGAAAAAAAAAATACAACTACAGTTATGCAGAAAAGAGTCATTTCTTCCTTAGTCCCCTCCCAGAAAAAAAAAACAAAAAACTATTTTTAGACCTCTCATAATAATAGGCTGCTTCTCATTGACTGTGGTATGTGCTAGATCCTGTGCTAAGGACTTAACTATCTCATTTAATCCTACAATTTCTTTTTTAAGGAATGTATTACTTTATCCATTTTATGGTAAAGTAATTCACAGTGATTAAGTCACAGAACTCAATGTCTTAGAGGTAGTAAATGTTATATTAGGATTTTAAGTGTGATTCTATGTAAAAAACCTTCACAGAAATAAAGGGATAATTTTCACAAAAGAAGTTGCATACAACACTACCAAATGTAAAATAGATAGCTAGTGGGAAGCAGCCACATAGCACAGGGAGATCAGCTTGGTGCTTTGTGACCATCTAGAGGGGTGGGATAGGGAGAGAGGGAGGGAGACGCAAGAGGGAGGGATATGGGGATATATGTATACATATAGCTGATTCACTTTGTTATACAGCAGAAACTAACACCACATTGTAAAGCAATTATACTCCAGTAAAGATGTTAAAAAAAAAAAAGAAAGTTGCGTACGTTTTTCTAAAAACTTGGAGAGACATTTCCAAGTCAGCTACTTTCCCCATTTTTGCCAAGAATTTTTTATTTTCGGCATGGTTTTCCTTTGAGGCAGTTTCTTAAAGTATCCTCTACTCTCTGAAAGAAGACAAGTTCTTGTTTAAATCTCTCTGACTTTCATGGTATTCCTGATTGGGGACCTAAACTGTGAGACTGTTTTTGCTAAGAAGGTATTACACTGTATTAGAAAGGCTGCATCAAATGAAGAATGTCTTACACTATTCTAGGGATTTTGCATTTTTCCTAAGTTAATATAACTTTTTGCATAACAGAGGATACTCCAAATTTAAGACATTAAACTTTTATTCATTTAAAAATGTGTAGGGCTATCTTTGATTGAAATGAGAGGCTTAATTGAATTTTAGCTAAAATAAGTCTTTTATCTCTTTTTCACTTTACTAGTTAAAACTCAAATTCAGCAATAAAAAAGCCAGAGTAACAATAGTTCCATTTAAACGGGACAAATAATTATCTCTGCACTGTGAATATCATCACACCTGAATGTTTCGTGACATCATTATTGCTATTTTCCATTCCACTTAGTTCCATTCATTGCATTAAAGTGTATTTTTAGCTTCTCTTATGGCTATATGGGTTCACAGTGGTTCACTATTTAAATAGCTATGGAAACATTAACCAAGTGAGTGGAAGTCAGAGGGCAAGAATATGGAATAGAAGAGGAAGATGTTGATGCAATATAATGTAGGTACAAGAGTGTCAATGCCTACACTATGTGGAAGAGATATAGAATATGTTGAAGATATGCCATGTTCTCTCAACATTGGCTGACAGTGTTGTGGAAAGTCTTGACTGCTTTAGGTCTAAATTGCGGGCAAAAATCTTTCTCATAGTCAACAGATGATTCAGGGAGTAAAACAAGATATTCTTTCTACTATTCTCTATATTAACTTCTATGCCCCACTTGTCAGCTGGATTCAGCATATTAGTCACTGTATCAAGTTCTGATTAGACAAGGCCACTGCTATTAACCTTACATGCTCTGATGGATAGATAGATAGATAGATAGAATAAATGTCTAATTACTAGTTCTATTTCTTGATATTAAATAAAGAAATAAAACATCCATATCTGGCAAAAGAAGGCATCTATATGTTAGATGGAAAAGTAACTTTACTGCAAATATAAAATTTATTTTGCTGATATAATTAGATATCTTTGATATACATCATTGCCTCAGGAGTCCCTCAAAATAAAGTTTCTTCTGCTTGCTTAACCATACAATACACGTATTTTCATTTGAGAAGCTAATTCAAGTTGCTCATCTGGAATCTCTTTGTAAGAACGATTCATAACTGTGTCTGAATGAGGAAGAAAATACATACATATTTTTATTGGTTTTCAAAAATCATGGTAATGACTGCTTATTACATGTAGTTTTACTGGGAACACATTGTTTTATTAAACACGAGGTCCATGAAATCAAACATATTAGTGATCATTATTGACAGTAAAATCACTGTTCTATTTAATGTGATTTAATAGAATGACTTCTGATTTATCATGAATGATATTAATAATATTCCCTGGTTTCCCACAGGAAATAGCCAAAAAATTCAAATAAAAAGATGGAAAAGTTGTGACAATATTGTGTCTTATCTCTTTTGCTCCAATCTACTTGGAGCAAAAGAGTTAAGACATTATTTCCTACCACTGATACAATGGGTATTGTTTGAAATTTCCTTGGGATCTGAATGCCTATTTGACTTTCAGGCAAATTTTACATTCTCTTCCCCTCTGTTTGGAAATTGAAACGTTTATATTATTACATTATTTCATTATGGTGTATTACTTGCCTGACTGAAGAAGAAAAGGATATTCTTGCTCATCTGAAAACCAATGTACCCAACGTGTAATTCTTCTAATTTGAAATAATTATGCTACACAAAGTGCAAAGCCATTTATTATATTTGATTCATTGCATCAATTTTCCTTTAAGTTGTTTAAGATATAATATGCCTTGCAAGAATCATTTCTGTAGCACGTGACAAAATTTCAAGAAAAAAAGCAAAAATGCGTGCACTTTATTTACCTCTGAGCAAATATGCCAAACCACTTAAACAGAGGGAATTACCATATATTTTTACATGGAAAAATAAAATAAGAGATAAAGGGAATATTGGAGAAGGAAGCTGTATGAATCCATTAGGACTATAGAAGATGGAGAATTTAAGTCTCCTAATTACTCGCTTTCCAGTTAATTCTACATAATTTTCAAATGCTAGTAACAAAAAATCACACTTAGAATGACTAATTTGGCTTATCTACTCTATTCTTAGACTGGACATAGTTGCAGCTCAGAAGCAAATTACTGAGGTGGAGAATTACAAAGCTTTTCTTATCTAAGGAAATACACCTTGTCTATTTCTGAAGGGAACATGTGAACTGAACAACTGAAATGTTTCTCAGGTAAGCACGTATATTTAAAAGGTATTTAGCTAGATTCATTAAACATTTTAATAAATATCTTCATTTATTAAATAAATACTTAATAAATATCTTTAATATTTTGTAACATGAACTAAGTAAAAGTAACACCACTATATTAACAAATACTAGCTAATATTGTATATTTTACACTATTAAAATTAGAGAAAAAAATAGAAAAGCCCCATTTTCCTGGACCTCCCATAAATTATTTCACTGATACTCTTGGAAAATCAACACTATAACACACTGTTTAAGAGCATGATGTCTGCAGCGCAACTGTGATGCCTTGGTTCTTACACCTAACCAGCTGTGCTTTCCTGGAGGCACTCAATTTCTGTTATGTAAAATGGGGTTAATAATGGTATCTACCTCCTAGGGTTTTGAGGAGGACAGATAATGAATTTTGAACAGCATAGCGAGCACCCACCAAGTATTACCTATCATCAGCCATTTTGCCTATATTTTACTAAAAAGGAAATCTCCAACATCTAAATCTATAGACAAACAGTAAAATAGTCATTTTCAAAACCTCCTGTAACATAGTCCAGTTTGATTGTTGAAATATTTCCTAACATTATGTAATTTAGCTAAACTGTATGGATTTAATTACTGGACAGGGATTCAGGATACGTGTGCTCAGGTCCAGCCTCTGGAATTGTAGAATTTAGACAGTGACAGTGATGTTTCTCTGTTTTCAAATTGAGAACTCTCCACAAATCCTTCATATCTATAAAGATCAGGTGATTCTATGATTCTAAGCAGAGGTACCATTACATTGAAATATATAATGGTTTTTGCAGTGATGCAGGTGAGTTGCTACTAAGTCTAGTGAAGATATACCATGGTGAATAAGACTTCTCTTATCCTTTCTAAAGTCAGAATAACATGAACTTAAAATAATAACTCATCTCAGGAAAAATATGCAAGGAAATGTGAAAAATTAAATATCCTCTTGAATAATTTTTCATCTTTTCTAGGACATTTTTATTTGATTTAAATAGAAAATGATTCAATGGAACAATTTCACTTTTTTATTATAAAAATGAGAGTGACTCAATAATTGGAGTGACCACAGTATATAATTAGAGAAATTATTTTAGAAAAATTAAGTAGCAAATGTATTGAGATCCTTATTAGACTAGGAAATGAAAGACTATAATCCAGAGACCCATTCATGTGAGTTGGTCGTCACATTTATTCAAATAATAAAATGTCTTTTTTAAGTTAAAAAAATGTTGTGAAAGAACAATGAAAGATTTCCTTCAACTATGTAATTGATTGAAATGCAAAATAAGTTTTGAATAGTCTTCAGTAGAGAACTATATAGTTATATTATTTTCAGTTTAAAAAACTTCAGTCTGATAGTTTTGGTTATATGAAATAATCAGTATGATCCTCTGCACCTGACAGATAATTCAACAATCATTAATTTTTGTGTTGGAATTCACTCAGAGACACCCATGAAGATGAATAAATACTATGACTCATCTTTTTTTATACAGAGGTAGAAAGTCAAGAGATTTTTATATACTCCTACATTCTTCTCTTTTCTTCATTAGGTAAAATTAAAATGAACTATTTTAGATTGGGGCTACAGAAGTCTGATGAAGGTGACTAGTTGTACTACCTTTATTCAAATATTTGTTCTTTCCATCATAAAATGGAAAAATATAGAAAACAGTAAAATGAAATAGTCGTATAATTTTTGCTGTATGATTTTGTTTCCTGTTTAGATGAATAGTAAATGTCTAATTAACTTGTAAATATGACAAGCTACTTTTATCCCCAAATATTTGCAATTGAATTAATATCATTTATTGAATAGTGTATCCTTTCTTCACTAATTTGAAATGCCATGCTTTTTATATATAACTCATTGTTATTTACACAGGAATTTGTTTCTGGGTTGTTTTCTGAAAGTCCAGTCTTGAACCTGCATTTCACTCTGGATTACTTGAGTTTTCCATGGCAGATAACCTGTGACTTCAGCTCTACTCTTTATTCTTCTTTATCATTTTTTTTTCCCATGGATTTAGAACCAACATATATAATTTCATTAAAATTATCAGATTTTTAAATGTATTGTATTGAATTTATTAATAGAATTGCCACTTTTAAATACAGTTTTCCATTCAGAAACAGCATTACTGTTGATTCACTGAAGTACTTCTTGTGAACTAGAGCAAAATTTTACATTTTATCCATGCGTAACTCTTGCACCTTCAGTTAAATTGATTCCTATATATTCATAATTTTCATTTGCAAATGAGATATTTCTATTAAGTTTTCAGTTATGTATTGCTGATGAATGTGAACCTTCTCATTTTTTAAAGTTAATTTGTTCCTAGGTGTCTTATTGAGCTTACACAGTATAGTGGTTAGAGTATAGACTGGGCAACTAGGCTACTTGTGTTCAAATCCCAGATATGTAACTTTAGATAAACTGTGCCTCAGTCTATTCATCAGTAAAATGGGAACAATAAAAGATAACAGCTTCATAGTACTGCTGTCATAACCAACAGGTAATTTATATAAGCCATCTGGCATATAAATTTTACTTATGTTTGGATATATGTCAGACCTTTGAATTTCTAGGGTAAGAGCATAAATGAATAAAAGCAGAATCATCTCTTTCTTTTAAATAATAAGTATTCCTCATTATTTCTTATCTTATTGCATTGGTTTCTTGATTGGGCCCGGGAAGTGACTGTATGTTTCTTACATATCAAAAACCAGTGTTTGTTTCACTCTATTTGCATGTAAAATAATCAGTAGGAATACCCAATTTGGGTAACATATGGATATATATTGACAACATCTCTAGACATTAGCTGCCTGAATTACCAGGGAAATATAGTCATTGTGTTCAAAGGGTGTCCAAACTGGACTACAGTAACAGATTCCTTAAGAAAACCTGGGCCTATGATGTCAGGTGAAGTGAGTCCCTTTTTTTCAGAATATTCAGGACTCTTTTTTGTCTAATAGGGGAACAGACACCAGTCAAGTCATATCTCTTAGCTTCACTCTTTGGTCTTTGAGTGTGCAGAAGGAACATTCTAAACACGTTTTTAAATTGAGTATAATAACCAACCATAAATGTCTAGCAAGCAACAGTCATTTTGGCTTCTGTAGTTCATTGCCTTTAAGATACACATTGGTTTTGCCATTGGTATCTTGGAAATCTCACTGTGTCTTATAATCAGTAGCATTCTGGATTCAAAAACTATTATATATATATATATATATATATATATATATATATATATATATATATATATCTTGAACTTTTTCTGCTTTGTTTTATTTTAATAGAAACTCCAATAATGTAACTTTATTTACTCATTTTTCCCCTAAGAGGATCACAAATGACAAAATGGGTTTTTTGTCCAAGATGACAGGCCTGATATTAAGATTCTTTCCAGTTTACTTCTCAGATACTTCATCCCTTTTTCCTCTAGAGTTAAATGGGAACAGATTATCTGGTCATTCCAGATGTCACAGAACAGCTGTTATAATCCTGCCATTTTGGTATAATGGTTCTCATTCTCTCATTCTCCAATGTCCATTACACCAAGCCATTAGGTTTAACCAAAGATAATACATTTTCCATTACATATTTTATCATGTACCCTTTTGGTGACAGCCTCTTGTCTTAAGTGAATGCCTTGGTGAAATGTTACCAATCATGGAATGTTTATGAACAAATTGTGTTAAAAGATTATTGAGGAATTCTGTAAACTACAGTTTTCCAAACAGGCAAACGTCTCAGAACTGTATCTAATAGATAGATTGATAGATAGATAGATATCCTCCCTTCATTTTCCATTCTGGCAAGAAAAAGTCTGTCAATAGTACATTGAGATCCCAGAGGAATTGTTTACTTGTCCTTCCTGAGGATGTTACCAACATTAGGGAGGATAGATAACCAATTCTCCTGGGATCTCACCATAATATTGGTAGACTTCTAGAAGTATATAGGAGCCATAGCAATACATTATAGTTCCTGTGGACAGTCTATGTGTATAGATATAGTGATAGAGAATTTTTTCTTTAATTATTATTTATTGTTCATAATCATATTTAAATTTATTCCTTTCCAACTCAAGTAGTGAGATATTTTCAAATATAGTCTAACAAATCCTTCTGTAAATTATCTCAGTCACTTATATAATGAACTGGTTACACTATAGATAGAGAGCCCCTGTTAACTGCTTATTCATATTTGATGACTTAGTAAAGGTCACAGATGGATCCAAAACACAGCTGGGCAGCTTGGTGAAAGTACAAACCACTACTGTGTAGGAGTTCACAGGTCAGAGAGAAGTGGCCAGATGAGATGCCCCGAGGCATGGAGTGCCTTCTGTTGTCCTTGCTGACACTGGAGTCTAACTCAGTCAAGAAAATAATTTACCAGATGTAAGACCTCAGGATAGAACACAGATCTAATTATCACCACAGTCAAAGATAATGCTAATGTCACTCAAGTGGGAATAGTTCCAGCACTCATTTCTACTGAAAGGTGAATTGTGTTTGCTGGCGCATTTTGAAAAAAGAAATTCTTAGGTTTTACTACAGTATTTTTAGTATCCAATAGCATTTTTTGACTACTTCAGCCTGCATTTCAGTTCTGTGGAAATAGCAACTAATATAATCTAAAAACATGCACAAATTATGTTGCTAATATGGGGGAGTGACAGGATAGGGATCTGTGAGACAGCCACAGCAATATCAAGGATAATAATGCTTGATATTAATGAATATTAGGTGGCCCACAGTTTGATTTTTTTTTTTTTTTTTTTTTTTGCCGTTCATGTAACAGGATACAGTGTTTAACCTGTTGTTTTTTTGTTTCCTTAAATCTGATTTTGGTGGATGGACAGAGGCAAATCAACTGCCATTATTTTATTATTGAATATATGCCAATAAATATTATGTCATTGTTTTAGGAATATAATAATATTCTATTGTAGTAATGCTTATAATTTTGTAATCTTGTTCCTTTAGTTGGCCGTAATGGAATATGTAACTAATCATTATTCCTGCCGTATAAGTTACTCCACCCAGTGACTGATGATGTAGGAATAAAAAGTATTATCATTTCCACTTTTGTGTATGAGGAAATAGAGACTCACTCTAATCCAAAACCAAATTTATCCTCAACTCAGCATTGCTTTAAGCCTTATCCCTGAAGTGTCCTGCAGCCTCTCTAACACCGACATAACGGAATGAGTGATAAATTGGGAGGACAAAGTAGGAAAACACTACAATGTTAACCTATTGTAAAAAAAAAAAAAAAAAAATAGACAACTTACATTTTAAAGATTTGCAAAATTGTATGGGCATGTGAACACGTTGTAAGAGCCCTTCCGAGGCTTTGGAAAGGGGCTATGAAAGTGAGGATTGCTGAAGGCTATACTTTATTAGTTTCACAGTAAATTCACCTTTAGTTAATATTGTGTTAGTAAGATCTGCATTATGGAAGAATTACAAAATGTTACAATGAAAAAGTTTTTCTTTTCTTTCTCACATTTTTAAAATATAAGAGTGTTCTTTTAGGGGCTTCCCTGGTGGCTCAGTGGTTGAGAATCTGCCTGCCAATGCAGGGGACACGGGTTCGAGCCCTGGTCTGGGAGGATTCCACATGCCGCGGAGCAACTGGGCCCGTGAGCCACAATTACTGAGCCTGCGCGTCTGGAGCCTGTGCTCCACAACAAGAGAGGCCGCGATAGTGAGAGGCCCGCGCACCGCGATGAAGAGTGGCCCCCGCTTGCCGCAACTAGAGAAAGCCCTCGCACAGAAACGAAGACCCAACACAGCCAAAAAGAAAAAAAAAAAAATGCTTTTTTAGAACAAAACAATAGATGGTCTATGCTCTAGATTTTAGGATACTAATCCTAGCATATTGACAATATAAAAAATTCCTTAATTTCCTATGAACCATACTTATTGCTGACCTCTTTATTTTGTAACGTTTTATATCCATATTTTAATTGTAGTAGTCAAGAACATTTAGAGATATGAAATGTCATAAATTTTAATAAAACTCCTACTTAGGGCTTCCCTGAAGATCCCACATGCCTCAGAGCAACTAAGCCCATGCACCACAACTACTACTGAGCCTGCGCTCTAGAGCCCGTGAGCCACAAATACTGAAGCCCGCGCGCCTAGAGCCTGTGCTCTGCAGCAAGAGAAGCCACCGCAATAAGAAGCCCGCGCACCGCAGTGAAGAGTAGCCCCTGCTCGCCGCAACTAGAGAAAGCCTGCGCAGCAACAAAGACCCAACACAGCCAAAAAAATAATAATTAAAGAAAATAATTAGAGAAAATAATTAAAGAAAACTCCTAGTTGGACAAGGGGACAGGGGTTTTGAATAAAAGAGAACGTTTCATTTTTGAGAGGGAATATTTGACCCTACATTGTTATATTAGAGTTATTAGTGAAACACCTTATTATAATTGTAAAAGATAATTTATCTGAATTATATATTTCATTGCATAATGCAGGGAATAGCTCACCCTCATACTTAAGACAGAAGAAGGCAAACAGGGAAAATGAATTCATTCAAGCTTAAATTTGTTAATTAAACTCTAAAATCTAGACTTATTTCTGTGTCATGAAATAAATTATTTTGTCATTCTGCAAGTATGACCCTACCTTGACCAAGATAAATCAAGGTTTCTAAATTGCTAACCAAACATTGTAACTTAGTACTAGTATCTGCCACATATATAGGTTTTAGATTTTTGAAAACTGCCTTAACTATGATTTTTTTTAATGTTTTAACTATTTATTTGTGGACATTATTTAAATACTTCTTATCTAAGAATCTGTTATTCTTACCTAAGAATATGTCTTACTTAAGAATATCCACGGGCTTCCCTGGTGGTGCAGTGGTTGAGAGTCTGCCTGCTAATGCAGGGGACACGGGTTCGAGCCCTGGTCTGGGAAGATCCCACATGCCACGGAGCAGCTGGGCCCGTGAGCCACAACTACTGAGCCTGCGCGTCTGGAGCCTGTGCCCCGCAACGGGAGGGGCCGCGATAGTGAAAGGCCCGCGCACCGCGATGAAGAGCGGTCCCCGCACCGCGATGAAGAGTGGCCCCCACTTGCCACAACTAGAGAAAGCCCTCGCACGAACTGAAGACCCAGCACAGCCAAAAATAAATAAATAAATAAAAATAAAAGTAGCTATAAAAAAAAAAAAAAAAAAAAAAAAAAAAAAGAATATCCACAAGTGAGGTTTTGTTATTTATTTATTTTCCAATACAAAATATTGCTCCTGACCTGCAAGTTGGTTTGTCAAAACACTGTCGTTTCTCAGTCATCTATTACAAGAACTGTTCTATGTCAACTTAGAGACTTTAAACAGATTTTATATCCTTACATACCCATGGGGTATTTAATTCATATGATTTACTTGATAAAATTTTTCCCCAGTTATACCAATATTTCTATATGGATATTACATGCTTACTAAATATGATGATCAGGAAAAAAACACATTTTAGAGGACTCTTTATTTAGCCTAGACATTTGAGGAGTGATATAAAAGAAAACCTGTAAGAACTGGGAAGGTCAAACCATCTTCAAGTAGGTTTAAATGCATTTTATAATAAGAATGAAGATTATACTTGCTTGAAACTTGCAAATCCATTATTATTTTAGCCAGGTAGAAGATACTTTCAGTTTGGGAGTTTTGGTTTGTGTAAAAGCAGAGTAGCATCTATCACACCAATCTTACCTCAAATAACCATCATAAACTCCAAATTATCATGAACAATACTGAAAGCCTTGCTGAGGCTTTTATTAGAATGAACGACAGATTAAAAGCCGGCAGAATGGAATTAGACCCTTGAAAGAAGGGTATCACACTAGATAAGATTTATGTTTGTAAAACTTTTGCTCTGAGAGCACCCCACAGTTGCTGTGGTACAAGATGGCTAGAAATCAAGCAGCAATGTGCAGTCTTTTAGGAGTAAGGAGTCGGAGGGTGGCATTTGGGAACACCAAATTGGAGAGAATTTGAGGAGACATAATCCAGAAATGGAAGAGCACAGAGGGACAGTCTCCACAACTTTTATTTAAACTCCTTTCAAATCTGTGGCTCATCCAAGAACTGTGCATTAACACGCCAGTCTTCAAAGAATCAAAGGAGAAAAGAACCACTGCAAAGCTGAAAGAGCTGACCAGAAATTTCAGCTCCTGTTCACTTCAGTGGACTGTGGAGTTCAAGTCGCACTGAGTTAGAGAAGAGTGACAAATTTTATTATAAGCATCTACCAAGTCCTGGACTTAAAACAATCTTAATAAATTTAAAAGGATTGAAGTCATATGGAATACATTTTCTGTCTGCAGTGAAGTTAAAACAGAACTGAATAAGTTGCCTCAAAATAATCAAACACTTGGAAATTAAGAAAAATATTTCTAAGTATACCATGTGTGTAAGAAGAAACCACAAAGGAAAAAAGAAAATATTTTTAACTATACAAAAATGAACAGAGAGCATATCCAAACTTGTGGAATATAGCAAAAGCAATCCTTACACGTATGTCTTTAAATGCTTATTTTAGAAAAGAAGTGTCTAAAAATTAATGTTCTGCGATTATACCTAAAGAAGTTAGAAAAGAAGACCAATTAAACTCAACAAAATAAAAGAAAACCTTTATTTTAAAAGGGAGGAAATCCATTAAATTGAAAAATAAAAACAATAGAGTAAACAAGTTAAAAAGTGGACTTGTGGAATTAAGAAAATTAACAAATCTTTACTTATGTTAACCAATAAAATAGATAACACCAATGTTCAATATCAGGGATTATAGAGAGAACATCATTATGGAGTCTTCAGATGTTGTCATCATAATAAGGGAATATTATGTACAGCTAATGACAATGAATTCAATAATTTAGATAAAATAGACTAATTTCTTGAAAGGCACAACTTGACAAAGCTTGGATGGGATAATTAGTATATTTGAATGGCCATATACTTTTTAAGGAAATCAAATGTATTATCAAAAACCTTTTCACAAAAATATCCCAGGAAAAATTTACTTCACTAGTTGATTCTAGCAAACTCTTAAAGAAAAAATAATGCCTATATAATGTAAACTCTTTCTTCATAAAATATAAAGGAAAAAAATACCTATCAAATTATTTTATAAGGCTAGCACATCTCTGATACCAAAACCTGACAATGTATACTATGAGGGAGGAACAGACCAATTTACAGACTAATATTTTTCATTAACCTGATGCAAAAACTCTCAATAAAATATTAGCAATTTAAATCCATAAGTATATGTATATATACATACATATATATAATCCAGAAATATAAAAATCAAGACATATGAAATACAATCATATGAAATATATATGTCATATGATTAAGGAGGTTTATCTTAGAAAGACAGGGTTTATTTTTAACGTTCAAAAATCAAACAATATAATCAAAGATGTTAACAGAAAAAAATGTCGATGGATGTAGAAAACTGTATTTTACAAAAGTCAACACTGGTTCATGATAAGAACTTTCAGCACACTGATGTTTAAAGGATCTCAGTTTATCATCTACAGGCCATCTATGAAAAACCTACAGCTAACATTGTACCTAATGGTGAAATATTGTACATTATTCTCCTAAGATCCAGAAGCAGATAGAGATATCTGTTGTCTAGACTTCTGTCAAAATTGTGCTAGAGACCCTAGCCAATGTCTAAGGCAGGAAAAGGAAATTAATATAATAAAGGTTAAAATGAGGAAGTAAAATAGTCTTTATTCAAAAAAGACATGATTATGTACATTAAACAATATTAAAGAACTACAAAAAAACAACTAAAAAAAATAAGTGGATTTGGGGCCAAAACAATCTTAGCAAAATAATAATAGGGAAACTTATACTAATCTTATTTCAAAACTTACCATAGAGCTATAGTAAGCAAGAAAATGTAGAAATCATACATAGATAGATAGATAGATCAATGGAATAAATTTCATGGAAGGATCAATTAACTCAAAAAGTAAGTGATAATTTTTATAGCATATGATGTGGGAAAATTTTAGAAATCCATATTAAAACAAAGGAAATGTTAACCCTTCCTCACACCACCACAGAGAAAAACATTAATTTGAGATAGAGAGTAGACCTATATATAAAAGTAAAACTAAAAATTTGCAAGAAAACAAAGGAGCAAACCTTTGAGACTCTGGGGTAGGCAAAGAAAAAATAAAACTATAAATTCAACATTAGTTTTTTAAAAAAAATCTTAAAAAGACAGGCAATATTACAAATATGAAAAAGTAAACCCAGACTGGCAGAAAATATCATAATATATATATCTGACCAAGGACTCAAACCAGAATCAGTATAGAATTCATACAATTCAACAGTAAGAATGAAAAAAACTCCACCTGAACAGTTAAAATATAGGCAAAATATTTGAATAGATAACTTACAAAGGAACACAATAGATAACTTCCAAATGGAACACAAGCCCATGAAATGACGCTTAATATTATTAAGCTGATGGAAGTATACATGAAACAGTCATTTTGGAAAACAGTTTGACAGATTTTTATAAAGTTATATACACTTACCATTTGATTCTGAAATTCTCCTATATATTTACCCAAGAGAAAGGAAAATATGTCTGCACGGAGGCTTCTATATGAATTTTATTGTGGGCATAAAAATGTGGAATACCATTCCGCAATAAAAAGGAATCAATTACTGTCACGTGCAAAATATGAATTAATCTCAAATCATTATGTTGAGTAAAAGAGCCAGGCACAGAAGGACACACTTTCTATTATTCAATTATATGAAGTTCTCTGACAGATAAAACTAGTTATGATGCTGGCAGTTGGAACAGTGATTAACTGTGTTGGGGCGTGGCCTACTGACAATAAAAGGATTATGAAAGAACTTTTTGGGGGTACAGGAAATGTATTTCTTATTTGGGGTCCTGGTTGCATTGATTTGTATAGTTATCAAAGCTTATCAAACTATATATTAAGAATGTGCATTTTACTTTATGTGAATTTATACATAACCATTTAAAAAATGAAGTTCATTATTTCTGTCTTACCAGAAAGGACATGCAAGGAAGACTCTAGATGATCACAAATAAAGTTTCAAGTCTACATGTGTGCTATGAGGAAGGTAGGACTATTTATAAACTGTAATATTACTGTAAAGGTATGTGGCAATAATTATATATCCTTATGAAAACATTTCAGAGAAATGAAGGCCAATGTTTATAGTGATAGAAAATACTTAGTATCCATAGTTTTCTCCCCAAACTAAGAACAGCTATTTATGTTAGTGGATAATCTTTATATTTCATCTGTGTTTTGAAATATCCTAACTGTAAATCAGTCAGGGTGTTAATGTACTAATGTGGTAGGAGCTTGATATACTTTGGGAAATATTGGTTAGGTGGTTAACACATGTTTTTAAAGTTTGCCTAAGTTTTTTTATGTGAGTTTTGGAAAAAACATTAGATTTTGTCCAGTAGCTTCATTGTCAAAAGAAAAGTAATTAATAAAATTAAACTATCCCTTCTTCAAAATAGAATTGCTCTCCACACAGGCCAATCCATGAGTTTCTGTGAGGTCTCACTGAAAGTATTCTGAAAGCTACCCAACAGTATCCCTGTATAAATATGCAGAAAGATATATTTGATTGAGAGGATGACTGTGTGAACTTAAGGTACAAATAGTCAATAAATTTAAGTGTTTTTATTTTTTTCCAGAGTTTCGTGGGCAGAACAGTGTCCTTGGATGGGTGAAATTGCTGTGAGAAACTAAGGCCAAAGAATAGTTTTTGAAATTGATCCTATCATACACCTTATCCATTGCTTATTCTCACAGAGCTGAACACAAGAACCAGGAGTATTTATTCCTGTTCACCAAGGTGGAAATCACAGGCAATGACGGCCCACACGCTATCAGGTATTCTCAACTGCAAAATGAGCTCTCGGTCAATACCTACCAAATCAATGAGGTGTGTGCCAGGACCATCAGAGGCAATGAATTGCTAGGCCCAAGGAAAAACGGATATTGAAAATAAGTTCAATGAATTTGTTCAGAGATTTAAATTGTGGTATCACGTCCACAAAGAAAAGAATTGGCACTTAAGGGAAGAATTTATTGAAGACCTTATGAAAAATATAATTACTGAAATTTTAAAATATCAATAGTTGGGTTAAGTAGTAGAATGCATAGAGCTGAACAAAAATTAATGATGTGAAAAATTAGAGAGGAGAATTTTCCCAGAACACAACACACTGGGATAAAATGGAAAGTAAATAGGAAAAGGAAAGAGAGGTGAAGAATAGATACAGAGGTGCTAACTTCTCTCTGGCAGAGTTTCAGAAAATAAAGGTAAAGAGAGTGATGCAATTATTGATGACATGAAAGCTGAGAGTTTCACACAAGAAAGAAGATGGGATCATCAGATTACAAGACCCCATTGAGCACCAATTAGGTTAAAGATAAAACTACACATTTCAAAACATTCTGGTAATTTTTTTGAAGACAGGGAGAAAATCCTAAAAGCTGGCAGAGTAAAGACATAAATTACCTACAGAGCAGTAAGAATAAGGCTGACTTTAGAATTAGTATCATCAGTATTTGGGTTTAAAGAACAGAGAGCATCTTCTAAAAAAATATTGAAGAAAAAACTTTGATTTTATAAATTCCATTGTCAGACAGTTGTTTTGCACTGCACAATTTGAATGGTTAATAAAATTCTAAGTAATATGTTAGCAGATATATCTACACTGGACTCTCCCTGAAAGACTCTGGAAAATGTATTGCATTGAGCATGAATAGACAAATCCAAAAGGAAGAAAACAAATACAAAAGGCAATCTGAAGCAAATAAATTAATGAACTCATTTTTGTACAAATAAGCATTTAAAAGAATACATTTTTATACTAATCTAGAAGCAAAATGTGGACAGTATGGAGGGTAGAAGAAAGTAAAATTTTGAGGAGGTACTTGCCTTGAGAGGATAATATTCTTAGAAGTGTATTAGCATGATTAAGTTTGGCTGAGAGTAAAAGAAATTCAAAACTGCAATGGCTTAAACAAGGGCGATATTTATTTTTCTCACGTGGAAGTCCACAGTTAGACAGTTCAGGCTGTTGGGATGGCTCTGCTCTACTACTTCCCCAGGGAGCTAATTTCCTTCTTTTTTGCCCCCACCTGCTATCCAGCATTCCCAATTCACCTCATGGTTTAAGGTGTTGGTTCTAGTCCCAAATATCCACCAATATTACATCCAGCAAGAATTAGAAAAGGGAAGAAAAAAGTGATGGGGGCATAGGATATTTGCCAGTTGTCTTTTAATGAATCTGATGTAAGATGCTTTGGCTTCACTCTGGCAAGACTTCAGTCAAATGACTCAGCGACACAGACCTGCCTTGTCACGGTCTTTGGGTGACTATTTACCCTTCTAAAAATCAGAGGGTACATTACTAAGGAAGAGAAGAGCAGTTATCACAGAGCCAACAGCTCTCTCTACCACAGTGTAAGTGCCAAGCAAGAGAAGGAAAAATTAGAATAAAGAAAAGTAGTTAATCTAATGGGAGACCTGAACACAGAGACAGGGAACAGCAGCAACAAAAAACATGATAAATAAAAAACACAGACTATGAAAATTTCCCCATGGACATGTCTAAGTTTTTAATTTACTTGTTTTTCCTTCAGCATTTAGCATTGTTTATTTCCACGTATTGGTATCTTCACATGAATCTAGGGACTGTATTTTTCAATTCTCGCTATTAAACTGTGGTCACTTTGGGATCAGTATTAATATTTTATTATTCTTATCATTTCTTTAACAGAGTAGGCCCCCAGTAAACACTCATTTAATGATTATTAGAACAGGAAAGTGTCAGAGACATC
The DNA here is from genome assembly GCF_009873245.2 of Balaenoptera musculus. Classification (NCBI taxonomy): domain Eukaryota; kingdom Metazoa; phylum Chordata; class Mammalia; order Artiodactyla; family Balaenopteridae; genus Balaenoptera; species Balaenoptera musculus. The sequence goes on along the minus strand of NC_045787.1, from coordinate 23,793,793 downwards.
AGGCTTAAGAAGGATAGCTCTCACTGATTACTTAGAAATTGACAGAGAGGAGGCTATGCCATTTAAGCTGCTTTAGCCTCAGCAGGGCCCGTTTCTCAAAGCAGAAATTTTAAAAATTTATAGTCCAATGGGTAAATAAGTTATTTGATCTAGATTATAAAGTAGATCTGGCCATAAATAGGAACAAAAGCTGTTGCATTCTATGTCTTCAGGAATGTAGATAAATCATTGATTTTTTTTCTAACATACCCTGAACCTAGACCCTCATGACTTTTCTCATTAGACATTGCAAATGCAATTTAATTATTCTTGGAAAGGATATTATAATTTTAGAGGTAAAATGAGGAATAGAGTTTTGAATAACTACAATTTCTAGTGAATTAAATAAAAGTAATGAATGATGAACTAGCTCTGCACATTTTTACAGTAAATTCCCTATAATGTTTATGTGTTTATGTGAGTGAATGTGTGTGTGTACACGTGTGTGTGTGTGGGGGGGGTGCATGTTCCCATGCACATATAATCTCTGCTCTAGAGAAAAAAATATATCCCAGATTTTTAAGAAGAAATAAAGGCTTATATCTTCTTATTTCTGGCAAGGTAGTAATAACATATTTCTAATAAACACAGGGTATATCCTTCAGTAGTACTGTTGAAGGTACTGCAGTTGCTGGTTTCAATTAGGAATGATACTGAGCCTTTGCTATCAGGAACATATAGAAACCCTGAATGTACAAAGGACAGGACAGCCTAGGCATAGTTGTATTGATAGATAGTTCAAGTAGTTAGAGCACACAGAAAATAGAAGGAAAAGGAAAGACATAGGGTTTGTGCTGGGGGTTCTGAGTTTGTCATGATTTTGACAGTGATTTCAAGAGTGAATATATCTGTCAAACTCAATGAATTGTACGATTTAAATGGGTGCAGTTTATTGGCCTTTAATTATTCCTCAATAAAGTTTAGAAAAGTAAAATAAACCTTTTACTATCCCACAAAAAAGCCTTCCTTGGATTACATAATAAAATCATAGAAAAACTAGAGACTTCCCACTTATTATTAGATCTAAACTGGGAGCAAGGTGTTAATAATGGGGTGGGGGACAGTGGAATCTGCTGGTGTTTGCAGCAGGAGGGAGCCAGCATATCTCTTATATGGCCACATCGGAATTTAAATCAAGCATTATCCAGGCCACTTTTCTTATTTTGTAACACGAGAATAGAAAATACTCAGACATGTACCTGTCATCTCCATAAGGCTTATTTCTCTTTAATATAATACAAATTAAAATATTCAAGCAGTTGTTCTCTCATTTCTATTTTACCTTCTCTCCTCCTCTTCCTGTACCATATTCCTTTCCTGTATGTCCTACTCTTCCCTTCCATTCTATACAAATTCACTTTTTAACATACATAAACAGATTTAGAAATAATTATGATTATATGTGTAATGTGCTTATATTCCCTGGCTATGCCTACTGAGAAGGCCTAGAACCAATGATTATACTGAACATTCAAATCTATATTTCTACTTACCATCCTCTGCTAAAATCAACCATTATTCCTTGTAGAAATGTCTAATTCCAGGACTGCAGTAGAAATGAATCTGGAATATCTTGCTGTGTCGGAAAGAAAAAAAAAAAAAGTTCAAAGAACAGTCTTGATATGTCAAAATGGAGAAAAGCTCCTTTAAAGGGGGACCTCCCTGGCTAAATTGGTACAATTCAAGCATCAAAGTAAATAATGGTAGTAATGGGTTAAATCCCATTGAATAAAATAGGAATTGAGGATTCTATACAGAAATAAATATTTATGGTGAGGTTGCCATAACAAAATACTGCATACCCAGTGGCTTACATAAAATAAATTTATTTTCTAACAATTCTGGAAGCTAAAATTTCAAGATTAAGGTATTAGAAAGGTTGGTTTCTTCTGAGGCCTCTCTTCTTGGCTTGTAGATGATAGTCTTCATCTTCTGTCTTCACGTGGTCTTCCCTCTGTGCAATGTCTGTGTACTACTCTCCTCTTATGAAGACACCAGTAATATTGGATTGGGACCCACATATACAACAACATTTTAACTTAACTACCTCTTTAAAGCCCCTATCCACAAATATAGTCACATTATAAGATGCTGAAAGTTAGGACTTCAACATATGAATTTTGGGAGAACACAATTCAGCCCATAACAAGTAAGATGGAAGACTCTTTAACAGAGATAACCTTCACATGGTCTTCACATGGTCTTCCTATAAGGACACCAGTCATACCCTAATCCAATATGAGCTCATATTAACTTAACGGCAATGTCCTGTTTCCAAATAAGGTCATATTTGATAGTCCATGAATGGAATGGCATGAATTTTTGGAGAACCCTGTTCAACCCTTTAAAAAGACTTTCCATTGAAATTCAGGGCTATGTTTTTCCATTGGCTTTGCTTATGCTAAAAAATATAGACAGTATTTTTTAAATTAAATAAAGGCATTAGTGAACTGCTTTATAAAAGAGGATTTCAATATTAATCTCATGTTCCACTCTCAAATACTCATTTTTCAATATTAGTAACTATAGCTAAAGTTTATAATATGCCAATAATTTATAAAGAAATAATTACTTCTATAATTTACCATACATATTTCTTTGTTTTATTATATATTTGTGAAGGTTTTTTCAAATTTCTATGTATTCCTATGGTTCTTGATACTAATGTCCTCTATACAATAATGGATTAATATTACTAGATTCCTATATTCTATAACTCTTGGCCAAGGTAATAATAACACATTGTTATATAAAATGGTATAGAATATTATTTTTCATCAAGGTTCTTCAATGTTCTTTGTATATGAAAATATGCAATAGCTAAATCTAAAATTTGTCATTAATTTTAAAGTAATAAGGTTAATTCTTTTACTATGATTCATTATTTTAGCAACTCATTTCATTTTTCACAACACAGTTCTTAGGCATGCTCATTTTGAAATAAGTCCTAGGTATATTTTTGGTTTTTAAACATAATTAGGTAGTCTATATTATATATAGATAATATTTCTATGTTTTAGGATTATTTATGTCATTAAATTATTTATCAAGGCAAAATGCGTTTAGGAAACAATGAAAAAATAAAAATGTGCTCTTTCAAGCAAAATGAGGTGTTTATGTAAGCTAGAGTAAAATTTATTATGTAGTTAACAGCACATGTTCTACCCAATAGATGCCACCAAAGTTCAGAACTAATCAGTGGAAAGATAGACAAACTGTTTAGAGGTTTATTTTCCTTTTTTATTGATATTTTTAAAGTTATAGTGTACAAAACAACAGCAGATTTGTTTAGGTTTTGCTACATATCAAATGAGTGGTGATTATTTACTCAAACTGACTGGTGAACAATGAAAGAAAAAAGCAGATTAGTGAATGCTTTATTTTGCAGAAAACCATTCTGACATAACAGAAACACAGTAATTTACACCATACTAATTATGAAAATTTTGACAACATAATACACAAAGTAATTGGAGGCAGTTTGCCATCCATTATGGAGAAGCACATATTTGATTTATCAATATATTATCGAATTATGCATGCATTCACACCCTCTCTCATTGAAAATTATTTTCCTAATTTCATTTTCTTGTTTATTGAATTAGATTCCAGTGACTATTTAGTAACTCTGAATGACATACTATATATTTTATTTTTATAATGAACCACTTTATCAACCACATAATTAGTTGGGAATATAGCCTAAAGAATAATTTTAGGATGGTCATTTAATTTTTTATTCCTAAGACTCTAGGCAAATTTATGTTTCTCAGCACAACTTGCTCTAAAATTTCTTATTTCTTTTAAATTAAGAAGATATTGGGGGCTTCCCTGGTGGCGCAGTGGTTGAGAGTCTGCCTGCCAATGCAGGGGACACGGGTTCAAGCCCTGGTCCGGGAAGATCCCACATGCCACAGAGCAACTAGGCCGGTGAGCCACAACTACTGAGCCTGCGCGTCTGGAGCCTGTGCTCCGCAGCAAGAGAGGTCGCAATAGTGAGAGGCCTGCGCACCGCGATGAAGAGTGGCCCCCACTTGCCGCAACTAGAGAAAGCCCTCATACAGAAACAAAGACTCAACACAGCCAAAAATAAATAAATAAATAAATTTAAAAAAAAACAACTTAAAAAAGAAGATATTGGTTATGTATATTATAATGTTCCTTGATATAGCTTCTGTGCTTCAGAAATTACTCTGCTATATGCCTCTGCTAAATAAGTTATCCACAAAACTTCAGAAACATGCAATAAATTCAGAGTTTACAAAATATTAAGGTTAGGGTTTTGAGAAGGTTTTCTGTTGTTTTTAAGCTGAAATGTTACAAATGAAACTCTTATTATAAAATCTGGAAGGAAAGTATTCGTGTTCCAAAGAGGCATCTCTTAAGACAATACTGCATATAAACTGCAGACTTTAGTTTCAGATGTCCAGTGCAGGAATACATAGATAAAATTTCTAAATATAATTTTAATCCTGTGCCAAAATAAGTAGGAAAACCAATCTTAAAATGTGATCAAATTAAATTTTTGTTATGTTTCAAAAGGAACTCTTTCATACAGAAAGAAAACTATTCCATGCACATCATCAAAACTCAATATGCGGGTACTTTCATTCTAGGAAGATGAATAGACATACTTTTCCTTATCCTTCTGCTGAGTACAGGTAAAAATCCTGCACGTTACATATAAATCAAACATAAGACAACTTTGCAAACTATTCTTTGGAAATATTCTCCTAAATATTTGTTTCAGAAAGGCAATGATTTTCTTAAATTTGTATAGTTTATTGATTGATGCTTTTAAAAGAATTAAGGCTTTCCAAATCTTAAGATGATTTATTTATAAAATGTTTAGAACACTGAAAACAATCTGAAATTAGACAATACTCAATCTAATTTCCAAACAAGATTTAGTTATAGGTGAAATAAGGATTTGTAATCATGCACTGAACAGTTTTCTCATCATTGATTGAGGGAGTAGTAAACTCAGGTGAAGAGTCATCTATACATTCATTCCCCAAATATTTATACTGTACTGTGTGCCTTTAAAATGCCACTTGTTATGATGAGTTCCGGTACAATGGCAAAGAAGAGAGCAAGAACAAGTGCAAAAACTTGAGGTCAAGCTCCAAATAGGGTCAAAAGGGATTGAGTCTGAGTGAAATAAGGCATAGGTGGCAGGCGTGAGTGAAATGTTGGAAGAGGTAAGACTGGGCCTAGATTCCCTCAGGCTGTGTCATGGAAGTCATGGATCAGGTCTTCCTGAGAGACCAGCTCTTATGAAGGGAAATAGAGTAGTTAATTCCCCCATGGGATGAATTAGGAGTAAAAAATCAGGTATACCAGTTGACAGCAGTAAAAACAAAACTTCTTAATCCCCGTGAGTTTTAAAACCACATATGAAAGCTTTAGGATTTGGAAATGTAATGGCTGGTGCAAAATTGAGTAAAACTCTGGCCCTGTGTAAGAAATTTCTGCCTTTATACTCCAGCCCCCGTTCACACTGGCACCCTATTGTTAAGCTACCTTGTGAAGCCGGAATTTAATGTTTTGCAGAAGAGAGTGCCACATACTGCCCTTTCCAGACTTAATCACTGAAGGAATAATTTCCTTCCAAGATCTTGAAAAACATATTTATTCTTGCTCCCAGAATAATCAGTTTTCTCAAGGAACTTTGAAGAATACACTGCTTTGAAAGATGATTATAGAATGTACAGCATATTTTAAATATTCAGCTGATAGTATAGCTGATAATAACCTTCAAGTTTTTATCATTAATTTTAAATTGTCTATTAGAAAAAATGCATACTCAGCATAGGTAGGACATCACTACTTTATTTACACATATTTCAAGGTAATATGGAAAAGTCCACTCAAGCTCTCTTTATGGCCAGTTAAGAGAATGGCATAGTGGATAAAATCATATGGAAAGAGAATACAAATTAAAAGTGGTGAAATCCTCCACACTAATCACAAACAATACCTTCTATTAAACATTTTCTTTTCATTTAATTCTTGGAAATTTTAAGCTACTCTCAGACAAAATGGTAAGATAAAGCCGTCAGAGACCCTTCTATTCAGACAAGTAATTTTATTCTAGAAGATTTTAAGTTTCCCCACACAGCATTTAGTTGGTCTTAATTATGGAGTAATGTAAATTATTTTTTACATAGTGCAAATTATGTTTTTTTAATTTGAAAAAATATAGAAGTGAAATTGGTACAGTAATTGGTTTAGTAGGAGACTATGTACAACTAAAAGAAAACATTAATTGATTTTGTTTTTTCCATAGTCATATTTTCTCACTATATTATTTATTAATACTAAAACTTGAGAAAAATATAACAAATGCCCCTGAAGTCTTGCCACAGATAATAAAACTTAACTAGGTATTTGTTTTAGATGATTATTAAAACTACATTTACTTTGTTGTTGTTCTCTAGTCCAATCCCTTACTTCCCAGCCAAAATTGAAGTTGATTATATTATATTGTAGTCAACACTTTTATATTTTTTACTAAATACATATATAACTAGATATAAGGTATTTGGTTTTGTTTGTCTTAAATAGTCTACAGTATTTATTGTGGAAGATTGTATGATTATTCCTAATGATCCACTGTGTTTCCTTTCAGGGAATTATGCATCCACTTCACTCTCCATGTAACTTGCAATGATGCCCTGCACTTTCCTAGCCCACTGAAGTCAGGCTTGGCTATATGACCCGCGATCTCTAAGCTGAAACCTTAAATGACATTGTATGATTCTGTTCTTGCTCAGTCATAAATCAAGGTAAGGGCTGCTTCTTCAGCCAGGGTCTCAGGATAGAGGACATGTCCCGCAGAATGACAAGTGACCTGCAGCTGATGTGTGACATGAATGAGAAATAAACTTTGTTGTTGCAGTGGCACTGAGATTTAAGGCTGTTTGTTATTGCAGCATAATGTGGGGAAAGATGATTAATACACCAGTCTTACTCAACTTGCCTTTTTTCACTTAAGATAATGTTTTTTGAGTATATTTTGATACATATAGTTTTTGTTCAGGCCGGCAAACTAAGAGTAGCCTTTAATTATTATTAATAAGTTATACAATTTTAATGAGACCTTACCACTTAATTCTTCTTACAAATTTTACCATAAAACAATTTTGAAACTATTTTGTTTCCTCTTTCATCTTAGAATTGTACAAAGTTATTAAACTTTGAAGAAAAACTTACACATACACACTCACACACTCACAAGGATTCACAGTCTTAATTGAAGTAATTTTGAAGTCCTGAGATTAATATCCCTAGTCATTGGCATTCCAAATATGGAAATGAATACCTGACATAAATGTTCAAGTAGAATGCTGTAATTTGTTTTTGAATTCTGAATGGTAGGTATGACAGCATTTCCAAAAATTGGGGCAAGCTAGCCAGCATTTTTTCTAAAGAAAGAGTCAGAACTTTTCTATAAGTCAAGAGATATAACCTCACTATCCATAAGACTTGATATTCAAAAGAAAAGATGGTTATATTTTATTGATGTAAATTACATGAAATTCAAGGAATGTCAAACTTTACATTCTGCCACAGAATAATAGTTCAAAATCTAAGACAGACCTCAGCAAAATTTTTCACCAAGTATTTTGGGCTTTGCAGGCCAAGAGGCAAAATTGTCTCACTCAGATTTTCCACTGAAGTATGAGAGCAGTCATGGAAAATACATAAAAGAGTGATCATATCTGTGTTGTAATAAAACTTTATGAACATGAAAATAGATTATTCTTTTTTTTTGATTCTTTTTAACCATTTAAAAATGTAAAAACATTCTTTGTTCATGTACTTTATATACAAAAACAGGTAGGAGGCTGGATTTGACATGTGAGCTGTATTTTGCCAACCCCTGATTGAGAACCTCAAGCGATGAGTGATCCTGCAATAAGGATAAAAGAACTATAACAGTAAGTAATGATTATTTAAAATCTGTTAATGATACAATCTACACATGAGCTTTGAGGCTGTTGCATTCTCACACGTGAAACCAAGGCACATGACTGTCTGTAAGTTTCCCAAATATGGGCATTTACTACTGAATTTCTGACAATTATTTGGAAACCATCTTAGTGTAGCTCTTAGAAGAGAAGAGAATGCATGCCTGTCTCCACCAAGTCAAAATTTCTACTCTAGGAAACAATCTGTTATGATTTTCAGAAAAGAGCAGTCATCTCTCAAGTTATTTAATTTGTATCTCTATCTTCCTAAAAGATGCTATAAATAAACAAAACTACTCTCCTATCCTATAAATAAATACCGACCACCTCCTTGCCATAGAGAAAATCTCTTTAAGAAAGTTATAGGAATTAGGCATACACACTCCATTCTTTGGTCTTGGAAGCCACCCATATGTTACCTAGGGGGCAGAGGGTGGGCAGCAGTGTTTGGAAACTAGAAGTCTTATTACATTCTCTTCACGTGAACTTTTATCCCTAAGTCTCAGTGTGTCAAAATTTTCTCGTCTATTTTTTTGGACACCACTTTCAGTTTGGGGTGTCTGAAGTATACGCCATTTCTCCTAACTCAGAACCAGCTGTTACAGGAGTTAGTCCTAGGATTTTGCTTAGTCCTTTTTTTGTGTCGTACTTTCCTCAGTATTGGTTTCCTCAAGCCAATATTACCAATATCAGCCTTCTAATATTTAAATAAGATCCTACCTATTACAAACTATAATGGATATAATTATCGACGAAGAGAAATCTTAGGTCTTGCTTAGGTCTTGTTCTACTTTGTTTGTATCCCGTAGAGGGTTAACTATCTACTCTCCAGTGAGGTATGGTCCTATAGATTCTTTGGGTCCATTTTATAATTTTTACAGAATGAGAAAACTGCCAGTCAAACTATCTGCCATTTATTTATCGATCAATACACAATTGTGTAGTACAGTTGTTCTAAAGTTCTTAGTAGACAGCGAAGGGGTGATGAGTCTAGCATTGATTGGCTCACGTCATAAGTTGTCATGGAAGAAAAGAGTGCTAAAATTATATGTATGGTGTAAATATAGAAGGCACAAAAATATTTTTAATCTTTATCTTTTTTTTTCTGAGTTATTTCCAAATAACGTTCTGAAAAACAGTCCATGTCCTGGCTAAAAAGACCAAGTTATTAAGGCAAATGCAGGATGGAGATGTGTTTGTGTGATTAAGTATTTTAATAAAACTTTGTAAACTGCAAGTAGGGGGGTATATACAACATGTAAGAAAAGAAATAAGTGGGAAAAATAGAAAAAACTATAATATTTTTAAATCCATGTAACTAATGATTAAAAGGGACAGGCTGGTATAAAAAGAATGTTTCATACTTATTTCCGTCAAGTCACAAGAATTACAAAAAAACTGATTTCTTTAAATGGAGGAAATGCTGAAATTAATTTGATAGCTGGCAGCTGTGTTTCCAGCTTGAAAACATTCTTGGTATGATCCAGCTGCAAGGAGATACTGCAGGCAGGACTTGATAGGTATCTGGTCCATCTTGGTTACCTTGTAGAGCTCTAGAAAGCCTCAAGTTTTGCTCAGTTGGAAATACTGCGCCCTCTTTGTTCCCCCAAGAAAGTCTAGGTAAGTCATAGTATGGTGTGTCTAGTTCCCCAGAGTTACCTCATTACTGATCCCTTCCATCCTGATTGGACCCAAGCAAAGATAAAACACTGTGGACTTGTAAAAAGATGATGCCACATCCTGTGATTAAAAACAGAAAAAAAAAATTGGCTCTGACTAGTGTTTTGTGCTTATTAGTAAGTCTTGCTTTTCCATGAGGAGGTTGTTAATTTTGTTTTTTCCTCAAAGATAATGATTCACTTTTACCAACATCACTTCTGACTCTCAACTGAAGGTAAAATTTCCCTATAGCTCAATCAAGACGGTGGATCTGAAAGTCCCTGGAAGACAAGCTTTCTGGATTTGATCTCTGCAACAGTAATGTGCAGAGTAAAAAATATCATATTTGTAGCACAAAAATAGTGATTTCACTAATTATTTAAATCCAGCCTCCAGTTGGCATACACCAGTATGCTTTGGAGATTCTCCTCCAACTTATTATTTGCAAACTCTGCTCTCTTATGCCAGATAAAACTTGAATTATCTCCATCAATTTGAATTCAAATAAAGGATATCACTTTCTTTCCCTGATAAATATATTTTATCACATTAGTATTTAAATATGGATTTTGTCTTTTAGCAAGATGGGATGTGTCATAAAACAGAGGGGCAAAAAGCAAAGTTCTGGGAAGGATTTTTCGTTCCCTGAAGGAAACAATCTAGAGCTCATAATTGGAAGCAGAGGAAAGAAGTGCAAATGTTCTATGAAAACTCTCCAAATACTGAAATATCTAAAGCGAAATATTAAAAATATTGTGTAATATGAGTATATATATATATGTACATTTTTTAAATTCTCACTTGACAAAATCAAAAAGGTTTTATCTTACTATACCTAGTAAGACTGACTTTAACAAACTTAGCTTAAACTTGCATTTATTGCATGCAGTGGTTAATGCTGTTGCTTTTTCTTGAGTTTAAGGATGAAACTATAGATACTGAGGGCCCAAATAAATACCCTAGGCAACTAGCTGCAATAGAGAACACAGGATTTTTGAAAAGATAGTGTTATTCTTAGTGAATGTGTATATGTGTGTGTTTGATATGAGAGCAAAGATAAGCTCTGTGAGAGAGACTCAATGTTAGCATATACAAGTAGGCACAATTAACTACTAGATACTATTAGAATTGCATCATCATTATAGTCATCGTTTCAAATGAACTCAATCCATGCATCAGCACATATACACCAGTGGCATTGCATATAATTTCCTACATGTTTGCTTAATCCTAATTTTTTATTTTTTTATTTTTTTAAAAAAATTTTTATTGGAGTATAGTGGCTTTACAATACTGTGTTAGTTTCTACTGTACAGCAAATGTATACATATAGCCCCTGTTTTTTGGATTTCCTTCCCATTTAGGTCACCACAGAGCACTGAGAAGAGTTCCCTGTGCTATACAGTAGGTTCTCATTAGTTTTATTTTATACATAATACCAATAGTGTATATATGTCAATCCCAATCTCCCAATTCATCCCACCCCCCCGTTTCCCCCTTGGTTAACTAATATACTTTCTATCAATAATTTCATGGGCTAATAACATTAGAGGAAATAATGCATGCATATATGTCTGTTGTTGTAATGGATGTTATTTGTTTTCTGGTCAACACACACCTGCCCAATATATCCCTCATTTTTCCCATATTCTGACAGCCACTTTCTTCCAAGCTCTAACCATATGAGTCCTGAACAACCCTCTTGTTCTTACATGATCCTGACACTGGGTATGATTGATTACATCAGCTTTTCCTTGATTTTTTAGCCAAATAGGAGGCAAAAGTTTTAAAATATCAACTTCTGAACCTGTTGGAAATCCTATCACTCCATGAGAAGAAAACAGCTTCTCTGTTAGTCAAGAGAATGATGTCTGAGTGCTGAGGTCACGACAGAATTCAAGTCCCCATTTCTAGTTAATAATTGAGTCCCAGCGGCAACACCACCCTCCCTGGGGTTAGGTTTATCATCCCCTTCATCAGTTGTATAATGTAACATTATTTTCTGTGGTCCAAATTGGTCTGAATAGAATTTCAATAACTTAAAAATAAACTAATATGCTTTTTTCAGGGCCAGATGCTGAATAAAATGTGTGTTGACCCTGTAGGGACCAAGTATTCTTTCTGTAACAAAGAGTGAGAAGATTTTTATTTTGGGGACTTAAAAGAACAACAAGAAAATACAATTAGAACAATTGAGGCACTATAGGGAATTAGTGAAAAACTTAATTTTAGATAATATAAACAAAAAAAACCAAAATATTCAGGCACAGACAGAATATCTCAGGTATAGATTATCTAACATATTTTATTAGATTATTTGTTCATCTAAGAAATAGATATTGAGACCTACTAAAGATGTATTGACATAAAATGGTCTTGTTATGTTCAAGGAACCTCCCACAGGTCAGTGGAAATGGAGTAGGTTAAGAAGGGGTGTCAACAAACAGGGATAAAAAACAAAACTAAACTTTATATCATATTAAGTGAATGTTGTAGGCTGTGAAAGGTTTTGAAAGTGTAAAGGGCAAAATACTTCATCTTCATCATCTTCATTAACTTCCTTGATATTCCATCTACCCCTGTGTTCGTACTAGAGTCATTAACTGTGTCAAATATTTTACTTACTTTATCTCAATTATTCTTCACAACAACCCAAGAGGGGATATTATTCTTCCCACTCTAAAAACAATTAAACGGTGGTTATGTAACAAGCTGAGGGTCACACAGCCAGGAATTGGAAAACATGGGTTTAAAATCCAGGAACTTTTTCCTACAAAAAGTTCTTGGTTTATTAATATTGTCGCTTAAAAAATAAATATAATTTAGTTTAATTAGCTTCTCTCTTCAATCTTTTCCCCACTTTTTCCTCCACACACTTCAAAAAGTAACCTACACTTCTTTATTGCTTATTTTCTGTTCAATCGAATGTCTATCAACCATTTTTATCATCGGTAGAATAACACTTTACTTATTTTGCTAGCACACATATCTATCACTCTTTGCCCCTAAATTCATTCTCTGCTAGAAGTAAGCCATTTGTGTTATAAAAATTATAAATGAATCAATCACTAGATATATTTCACTGAATTTCCTATTATTTATATTTATGTTTATCAGTTCCCTACTTGACTGTTTGCTTCTGAAAATAGGAACCAAGTAATCAGAGATTACTTTTAGGTTGATTACTGAACCATTTATAAAGTTAGAAAAATCATGTCATGAAAATTCAAGAGTGTTAGCATGACAAAGATGTGAATGTGTTCTACCAGTAGCCTCTGTAGATGCCTATAAATCCTATCTGTGCTTGAGCTGGGAGAGTCGTCATAGTCCTCCTTATCATGGATAAGGAGTAGATACCTCCATTAAAGTTGCCTATATATACATTAAATATATATTATATAGTAGAGTTAATATATATATTAGTTATACATATATTATATATATATATATATATATATATATATATATATATATATAAAATGAGACACTGGCCTGCAGAAGGAGGGAAAACAGATCAAATCAAGAAACTAGACTTCAGAACCAATGTGAAAAAACAAAGTCATAGAGAACAGGACTCACCAACCATCTCAAGACATGAAACCAGGTGAACATAAGTGCTAACATAAAATACCTAGTAATGTAACCGTAAAGGAACTGCAGAGATGCATGTATTCTGTAAGGTAGGAGTTAGTGGAGAAGATCAGATAGGACCCATTATTTTCATCTTTACCCAAAACAGACCAAAAAGAAAAAATACTACAATCTCATCTACACTACAAACAAAACAATACCAAAAACAAAAACAGCTAAATGAAACACAAAACATAGCTTAAAAGTATATAAAATACTCTGTGTAGAGAGGACAATAGAAGAAATTTTTTTAAAAAGAAAGTAATTTTTGTAAGAGTAGAATGTCACCCACATTCTTACGTGATTTTTTTTTCCTTGAAGAGTGATGACCAAATGACCAAGGATAAATTCAGTTTTTTTTTTAAATTTACAGTTTAAAAGAAGCCCAAATTTGTTATATTGTTGGAGTTTACTCAGACGGACCAATTTAAATCACACTGTAGTTTTTTCATTCTGTATTAAAATATGTGTGTGTGTGTGTGTGTGTGTAAACTGAATATGGTTTAATCTGTTTAATATATAACAGAGAAAATGAAATACAATTTTTGTAGGTAAAATATAGCAATGAAAAAAAGCATGAGATTCCAATATCTATTACCAACTTTTCATTTTCACAGCACTGGAAATACTATATCAAAATGATTAAATTATATTTTAAGGAATATAATTAGAATAAGAAGATTATTATATTTAATAATTAATTTTCTTCACATAGACAAAAAGTTTTGACCACAGAAAGTATCATTAACCCAAATAATAGAATGTTCTTGTAATTTCTACTGCTGAATGACTTTATTAATTTAGCACTTTATGGATTCCATTATTGGAGTCAAATATAAAGAACAGTCTCTGAGATATTTATTGTATTTGGGGGAAAAGAAAGTTACTTTAAAAAAAGAAATCTCTTCAAGTAAGTTGTAGAATTCTGTCATAATTTTAGCAGCTCTATAACTCCAGCTCTTGCTTGCCTGTCACAGAACTGAGGTTAAATAAATCCCAAATGACTGGAGCCCTGTAACCCCATCCCATAGAAATGATTGTGAGATGTATCTATTAATCATGTAAGTCCAATTCTGCTTCAGGTATTATGTGGCAGTTGTGTGTCAGCAGAGTAAAAGCATCCAGCTGGCAAGATCTGCCTTTCAAAATTAAAATGTATTTTGTTAGTATTTTTCTTTGAGATTGAATGCAGTGTTGCCATTCATAGAAAGCAAAGTTGAATTCTTATCAAGTAGTCAAAATTTCTAACCTTAACTCGAATTAATTTTTACTTTTTTTTCCAATATGATAGAGGTAACAATAATCAGTGTAAATTGCAAAGCCCTGGGACCCTCTATTTTTAAAATTATGTGGGTTTCCAATATCAGAAATAGTGATGTAGCTTCATTTTAAAAATAATGCGTTGGAACAATGTACACCAGGGGAAGTGCTAATCTTCCTTCCCATGATAATAGTTAAAAACTCATATATGAAGACTGTTTTAAAGTTTAAAAAATTTTTCCCATAATTTTTCTCATCTGAACCTCAAAAAGTCCTACCATATAGAATGGGCAAATTATCATTTATAGAGAAGGAAACTGGTAATTGTATCAGTTAAGGGACATGCCACAGTAATACAGTCAACCAGCAGCAGAGCCTGAACTCAAACCTACATCTTATTTAGCAGTTCCTCCAGGAGACAAAACATTTTAAAATTGAAAGAGCTCAGACTCTGAAATCACAGATTTCTGCCTTTGAATCCCACACTTGCCGTGTGTGCTCTAGAGCATATATCATAACCTCTCTTAGTATCCACTTCCTTGTCTACAGTATGGAGTTACTAATACCAAAATTTTAAAGTTTGAGGTGGGGATTACATGATGTAAAATAACAGTTCCTTGTTAATAGTTTTTTTGTGTGTCATTTGTTTGTTTGAATTTCCACATCCTTCCAACTACACTGACCTTCTCTGATAGTTTTATTAAAATTTTGTTGAAGTGAAAATTTGCTAGAAATATTTCTGTGAAATGATAAGAAAGCCCAAATCTGCATTCTAAATGCTCTGTATTAGGGAAAAGAGCAAAATAAGAACTGGAAGACCTAGATTCTAGCCTTCTTTTTTTATAATGATTAATTTCATGTGTCAACTTGGGTAAACCATGGCACCCAGTTTTTGGTCAAACACCGGTCTAGATGTTACGGTAAAAGTGTTCTTTACATTTTACTAACATTTTAATCAGTAGACTGTGCATAAAGAAGATTATTTCTAGAATATGGGTGGGCCTCATCCAATCAGTTGAAGAAGGTCTTGAAAGAAAAGACTGAAATCCCCTGAAGAAGAAGGAATTCTGCCTCCAGGCTGCCTTCAGACTTGAGACTGCAACATAACTCTTCCCTGGGTCTCTGGAGAACGCTGACTAATTTTATCTCCATTTATCCAGGGGTTCAAATCAAAACAAATAGTGAGTTTGGAAATGCTTTAAAATATAGAGGGAAAAAGCATTATAGAACTAGTAAGCATTATTACAATAAAACTTATCTATTCAGCACATCATATATGTCAGGAACTATTCTAAAATTGTGTGTAGGGGGAAGGACGGTAGTTCATTTAATCCTCAGAATACCTTGTGATATAGGTACTATTTTTCTCTCCATGTTATACATTAAGAAACTGAGGCCTAGAAATCTTAAGTAGTTAGCCCAGGGTCAGACACTTACTAAGGGTAGAGTCAGGATACAACCAGGAATATTGATGTCAGAGCCTCTGTTTTATATCTGCAAACACATATGTACTATATTTCTTTACCAAATTTCCTAACTTTTCTAAACAATAATTTTTACATTATTTCCTCTTACCTTGGTTTTCCAAAATCTCTTCCATGCAGTTTAATCTCAGCAGATGAACTTATTTCCAATTCCATAAGGAAAAACACAGATGTAGAAGCAATCAGAAAAGACATTCCACACATTCCCTACACCAGATCAGACAAGACAGCTACATCGATGTTCCCTTCTGTAACCAAGCAAATACCTGCCAGGCCTGTATTTCCAGCCAACACCTCCACTCCTGACAACACCTGGATTCTGAACTATGGTAGTACTCCTCCTCATATTGTGCATCATCAGTATTTCCAGATCTATGGATCCTTTCTCTAAACACACTCATTTGCTGACATATTATACATCTGAAAATTATAATAACAGCTTCCCTTCAAAACATATGCCTTTCTACCTGCTGTCCCGTTTCTCCTTTTCCCTTTACAGTAAAATGATCATGAGAGTTGTTGAAACCAGCTGTCTCCATTCTTCTCCTTCCATTTCCCATTGAGCCCACTCCAGCGTGATTCTCTTTTTCTCACTGCTGCCCCTATCTATTCTCCACACAGCAACCAGCAAGAGCCATTTAAAATGTAACTAGGATTGTATCACTTCTCCGCTGGAAATCCTGCCCAGTTAGAGTAAAAGCCATAGTCAGCATGGCCCACTTGGTTGGCCCTTTGTGATCTGGCTGTTTTCCTCCACTCCCTCTGGTTCATCCTCCTACAGCCACACTCAGCTCCTTACTGCTCCCCAAATACACCAACCACCTTCTGACCACAAGACATTTTTTTTTTGAATTTTTGGATTTTATTTTATTTTTTGATACAGCAGGTTCTTATTAGTTATCCATTTTATACATATTAGTGTATATATAAGACTTTTTTTAACATCTTTATTGGAGTATAATTGCTTTACAATGGTGTGTTAGTTTCTGCTGTATAACAAAGTAAATCAGCTATACGTATACACATATCCCCATATCCCCTTCCCTCTTGCATCTCCCTCCCACTCTCCCTATCCCACCCCTCTAGGTGGACACAAAGCACCGAGCTGATCTCCCTGTGCTTGCGGCTTTTTCCCACTAACTATCTATTTTACGTTTGGTAGTGTATATATGTCCGTTCCACTCTCTCACTTCATACCAGCTTACGCTTCCCCCTCCCCATGTGCTCAGGTCCATTCTCTACGTCTGCATCTTTCTTCCTGTCCTGCCCCTAGGATCTTCAGAACCATTTTTTTTTTTTTTTTTTAGATTCCATATATATGTGTTGGCATATGGTATTTGCTTTTCTCTTTCTGACTTACTTCATTCTGTATGACAGACTCTAGGTCTATCCACCTCACTACAAATAACTCAATTTCATTTCTTTTTATAGCTGAGTAATATTCCATTGTATATGTGTGCCACATCTTCTTTATCCATTCATCTGTCGATGGACAGTTAGGTTGCTTCCATGTCCTGGCTATTGTAAATAGAGCTGCAATGAACATAGTGCTACATGACTCTTTTTGAATTATGGTTTCCTCAGGGTATATGCCCAGTAGTGGGATTGCTGGGTCATATGGTAGTTCTATTTTTAGTTTTTTAAGGAACCTCCGTACTGTTCTCCATAGTGGCTGTATCAGTTTACATTCCCACCAACAGTGCAAGAGGGTTCCTTTTTCTCCACACCCTCTCCAGCATTTATTGTTTGTAGATTTTTTGATGATGGCCATTCTGACTGGTGTGAGGTGATACCTCATTATAGTTTTGATTTGCATTTCTCTAATGATTAGTGATGTTGAGCATCCTTTCATTTATATCTTCTTTGGAGAAGACCACAAGACATTTACACTTGCTGTTTGCTCTGCCTTGAATCTTTTTCAGCCAGTTATCTTTATGGCTAACTCCTCTTCTCTCTGATCTCTGCTGAAAGTTTACCTCATCAAAAAGGCCTTCCTTTACCACTTACCCTAAAAAGGCAATGTTCACTCCTCCCTCAAATCCCTCTCTCTTTAATCTACTTCACTTTCTGCATAACACTTGTAACCATCGGACAATTTATATATTATTGTTATTTGTTTATTGTGTTCCCCATAAACTTGAGAGCTCAATGAGGGCAATCACTTTGAAACTTTTTATTACTGCTCTGATCCTAACACCTAAAACAATTAGTAGCACCCAATAAGTATTTTTTAATAAAAACGTAAATGCATGATTTCCATGGCTAGTACCAAGATTCCTATTGCTCAATAACCTCTAATCCTGATATTCTTGTACAAACTACACTCTCTCCTGCTTCAGGAACTTTATATATGCTGCATTCTCCTCCTCATCCCCAATCCAACCGACCTTCTTTCTCTTTAATGAGCTCTCTCTCTGGTGAGATTTGGCCAGTGTGGTGACAATCAATAAGAGCTCTTTCTCAACACCCTACTTAAAGGAGTAACTCCACCACCACTTCTATTCCGTGTCTCTTGCAATCATTTTATTTACTTGTATAATTACAATTTTTTTGTTTTTGTTATTCCATGATGTCAAAAACCATGACTTGCTACTTAAGCAGTTTTTGGTTCCATTAATTTTTCTCAATATTTTTTGTATTGTTTTCAATTTCCTTGATTGATTTCTGCTCTTACCTTCATTAATATTTTTCTTTCTGCTCAGTTTGAATTGAGTTACTCTTTTTGTACTAGTTTTCTAAAGGTGAAATCTTAGGTTATGTCTTTGAGAACTTTCTTCATTTCTAATGTAGGAATTTACTAGCATCCATTTACATTTAAGCACTCTTTTAACCCTAAATCACACAAATTTTGATATATTTTATTTTTATGTTCTTTTAGTTAAAAATACTTTCTTATATTCCTTGAGGATTACTTTTTTATCCATAGATTATTTAGAGGTACGTTGTTTAATTTCCAAATATTTGGAGTGTTCTAGATGTCTTTGAATAACTGACTTTTGGTTTAATTCTGTTAATAGCAGATGGCGTACTTTGTATGACTTAAATCTTCTTAGTAAGGTTTGTTTTATGCACAAGCATATTGCTCTTCTTGGGCAGACTTGAGTGGTGTTATACTGTATTTGGGTGCTCAAAACCTCTGCTTTATTACTAGTGACCTGTTCAGTGCACGTGCAGCTCAGGGGTAAGCTGGAGACTGGGGTCCGCTCAGGTACAGATTCAGTGTATCCCACTTTTCAGTTCCTTGCTCCTTCCTCTCCAGGCTCTCCCGTTGACAGAGGCCTCTTTGCCTGGTGACTTTGGTCAGAAATAGTGATTTAGCTCAGGATTTTTATCCTCTTACATGATTGTGGACATTCATTTGTAACTGATTTCCCTCTCAGAGGGAAGCAGCAAGAAAAAGTAGGAGAAAAAATAACAGAGATTTCCCTCCATACTCTTCAGACCACAGGATCCCATTTCCTAGCTTTTCTTGCCAGATAGAAAGAATTTAGGTGTCAGCACAGATGCACTTTCACCATCCCTGATGCAGCATCAGTGGGATTTTGACACTGGTCATTCTTGGGCGGTGTTTGGAGAGAGGAAAACAAGGAATGAGGAAAACAAGGAATTCCTCCCTACACTGCACTCAGTGTCTCACAGAGGCCTTTTCCCCCAGACTTCTGGATAGAAAGAGATTATTTCTTTCAGAGTTTTTACTGCCTGGGCCTGCAAACATTTCTGGGATTCGAATACTTTCAAGTCAAAGCTAGGATCTGTAAAGGAGAGAAGATCAGAAAAGGCATGGTGGTGCTTGTCATTCTTCAATATTTGACTTCCCACCGCAATCTGTCTGCTGTTATTTGTTTTTCAGAGTCTTCAGGTAGCTTCTTTATGTATTTAGAGTTTTTAGTTGTAATCAATGGGAGAAATAGCATATAGCAGGCTAACTCCATCTCCACTGAAACGTGAACCCAGTGTAGTAATTCAAATGATGGAGTTCTATTGATTCAAATATTATTCAGAGTAGACCCAATACCAATCACTTAATCAATTTGAGGGAAAATACTATGAATAAGATGCTTCATTCTCTATTCTGTGAGTAAAATCTCTGATTTTAGTAGAAATAAACAGACACCTATCAAAAGTTAACAAAAGTAAACATCTTAAAAGCTCTGTACAGTAATTCTAATAGGGAGCATATATTTGAGTTTTCAGTGCTACTAGCAACATGGCACATAATAAAATACTTCCAACATAAATTTCCAATATTCCCATCTGCTTGCTTCCTTTGCACTCACTCTTCATCTTTTCTACTTAGGTCATTTCTGAAAGGAGCTCTCTAGCCTAACAAGATATATCAGTCCCACACCAATAATTGAAAAATGTGACCACTTCAGAAAATAATTCAAAACCCCCTCCCCCTTGGCAACCACAAGACGCAGAGCCTAAACTCATAAACAATAAGCTATAATCATTCCAGCTAGGAATCTACTATCTATGTCTTCTGGACTGTTAATGTGAAACAGTGGTATAAATGTGGAAAGGCTTTATAAATAGGGTGTATGTTCTGAGTAAATGTGAAATCATTAGTCTAAATAAAATGATATGTAGGATTTTAAAACAGTTAAACTTATTAGTTTGTCTTAGTTATTTCCATTTATTTTAATATAATATGTCTGTGTTTACTCATTATTACTGGCAAGCTCAACAGAGCTCCTGAGTCAATGCTTCCAGTGTACACTTAATAGGGGTTTACTGGGAATACTGAGTAACTGTATAATGAGAAGTACTTTTTCACCTTAAACAACAAGTAAACTCTTCCTACCATAGTATATTTGAAACATCCCTCCTAGACTGATAAATAAATGAAGTAACCTGTGAACATTTAACTGTTAAACACATGTCCAATATATATGTTGTCAAACAATAACATCAAATTATGACTTCATTTGTGTGAAATATGTAAAGTCATACCTAAGTTTGTTATACTCTATTAAACGTTGAAAAGAGATAGATAACACACCATTGTAAAGCAATTATACTCCAATACAGATGTTAAAAAAAGAAAAAGAAAAGAGATAGAATAGTTATTGTGTAGCACTGATATATAAAAATATCTTCAACATATTTCTTGAAGGCAAGTCAAGGCATACAAGAAAGTCTGTAATTTCTAGTTTTGGTAAAATGGTCAAAATATAAAGTATGTAACATACATGTTGCTTATATCTGCAAAAGAACACTGAAAGTATCTGTAAGAAAATAATAGAAATGGTTGGCCATAGACTATAAAAAAGGTTAAGGTTTGGATGTGTCTTCTCAATGTGTCTTCCTCATGAAGCGTTTCACTAAATCAATAATTTTAGTTCTAGATCTTGCCATAAATTGCAATCTTGAATTATTTCTTCCTTGGATTTGCTTACCTAATGAATCATTAAAACCAGTTACTGTGAGTAATTTTGTTAAATTTATATTAATTCTCTTAAACATAATATTATGCAAAGTCACAATTCCAAAATATGAGAGGATAGAGTCATATGTTAAGCAACAGAAAAAAATTATTAAACAATGCTTGCTTAATTTTCCAAAAGTTACAGTTATGACATAGACTGTAAAAACAGCTCGTATACAAAAATCAAATTTAATAAATGATGCCAGGTAATGCCTGTGTATGTTTAAGGCTGTAATATATGAAGTATTCAATATTCGTGATTATATGAGAAACCAAGACCATGGTTCCCAAATTCCTGACTGTCAGGAAAAGTGCCAATCCATGATGAAGTTCCCATAAAAGCTAGAGAAACAAGGATGCTGATGTAGAGAGTGCTTCTTAAAAATTGTCTTGATTATTTGAAAAATTGTCATTATTCTGAAATTGCTATTTCTAATTTTTTGCTATTTCTTTTATGACCTATTGGTGATAAATAAATGACTTTCATTTTTGTTTTTAATATACTAACTCAGAAAAAGTACAACTTTATGTGACCCCCCTGGCTCCTCATTTTTCTAAGTGGTTCAAAATCTCCAAAGTCTAGGATCACCATCCTACAGAAATGGTAAAATACCAAGCTGTAGCAACCAAGAATTATATGCATAATGTTACACAGTTAATAACCATATTTATGATCATGTATAGATTTGAGTTGAGCTAAGTCCCTACCTGGAGGTTATATTATTCCCCTGAAACAAAAGGAATTTAAAACCTGCCTCTCACTTTTGCATGAAGGTAAAAACATAATCAGCAAAGAATGGACTCAGAGAGTCACGAAGTTGCACAGTTACATGCATAAAGCAAAAGTCACTTTCTTTTCTGAGCAAATTAGAGGAAGCTTCACTCTTTAGCAATACAGTTAGATAAATTCTGCATTTAAAACAGGAATTTTGATTGAATGCTTTTGTTTAAAAAAATATTGATAATTCTTTCTTTGAACACAGAATCACAGAAAAGTTAAGCAATTGCTGAAAGCATTAAAAAAAACAAAACAAAACCGTGTCTCTATTTCTGCCCTGCAAACCTATTCATCTGTACCATTTTCTAGGTTCCACATATATGCGTTAATATACGATATTTGTTTTTCTCTTTCTGACTTACTTCACTCTGTAAGATCCATCCAGGTAGAGAACAAATGTATGGACATGGACACCAAGGGGGGAAAGTGGCGGGGTGTGTGTGTGTGTGTGATGAATTGGGAGATTGGGATTGACATGTATACACTAATGTGTATAAAACAGATAACTAATAAGAACCAGCTGTATAAAAAAATAAGTAAAATTAAATTAAAAAAAAAAATCTCAGACCAGAGCAGATTACACTCTTTTTTTTTCTATCTAAGGATTTAGGAATTAGGTAGGAATTCTGATTTATTAACAGAAGCACACTTTATATTTAGTTTATTGTTTATTATTATCTTTCCTGGCTGTTATGAAATACACTATAGTTGATCTTAATATACTAGTTGGTTCAAAGGTACATGGATGGGATTTGAACAGAAGAGCAGTCTTCTTGAGTGTGATGTCAAAGGCACAGTGACCCTGCCAGCTGTCTGGCCCTCCTCTAGAGAAAGGCCACTTATTTATTCATCAGCTCATGTCTCAAGCTGTCCAGCTGGGGTGTGAACACATTGACAGAAAGGTACCGTAAATTCTCCAAGCTGGGAAAGAGGGTGGACTGTTTAAGCTGCTTCATGTGACCCCAAAGTTTCTGCGATTCCAGTTGATTTTATATAAGCTATGGATTTTATTAACATGACTTCATTGAATTCAGATGGTTGGGTTCACAGTCTCACTCTAACTGTGACTAAACCAGCTTTAATAAATGGAAAAAAAGTATCTTAAAATGTGTCTTTCATAAGTGAGTTACTATGTCATGACCTTTTCACTTATAGAAACCTTTTTCTATTACACAACCTTTGAAAATAACGTTACCATCGGTCACTGAAAATGTAGAACAAATTCTATGTGGATTCCCAAAGCTGTATGTTATTAGGTTAATTTACCAATATAATAAATTGAATGTATACATACTATACATATAGTATTTTACTTAGTGTTATACTTAACTAGTTCTTTGTCTCAATAGAGTCAAAATAAAAGAATACTGTTAGTTTTACTTAGTGTAGCTGGCTAATTCAAGGGTTATAATGCAGACAAAATTTTTGTATCTAGAGTGGGCATATCAGGAAGTATCAATAAAAACAAAACAAAGCAAAACTCTTACAAAATGCTTCCTTTGCCAGAATTCTTCCTTTCTAGTTATACCTAATATTAAATTGGTATGATTTTTTTGATGAGATCAAGCATGTAAAATAAGATATTTTAGGAATTTTGGAATTTTTGCAATACTTACTAATTTTATAGAAAGACTCTCTACTAAGTCTCATATTACAGCCATGAATAATGTTCAGAAATATGGTCCATGCCATAAAATATACTAGTTAGCAACAAAATTCATGTGAAGAAATGCTGGGGGAAAAGTTTAATGAAATATTTGGTGTGCATTGTCGTTCTTTATTTTTTTCACTCTGTTCTTAGCAATGCATTCCTTTTTTTCTACTTTTTTACGTTCTGCACCCCCCCCCTTTTTTTTTTCTTTAGCTTTGGTTGTGTTTTGATGTATGCTGAGGATCCAGTGGCTGTTTTCCTGGGAATCTGAAAGCCACTCAGAGTGATTATTCACAGTCCACAGGAGAATAATCCACCATTTGCACTTAGTTATTCACACAAGTTTGGAAAGAAATCATGACTCATAAAGTTCCTTTGGGGGAAAATGCTTTCCCCTCATTTTTTTGAGTAGCCTACAAGCTAGAGTCTATGGCTTTACTCTTACTTTTCATCTATTAGTATGAATTAAATATGCTTTTCTCAAGAAGGGGCCATGTCTCAGCCACTTGTGAAGAGAGCAGTACTTTTTCCTATATTTGGTTCCATTAGTCTTCAGAAATTCTTAATAACGCGTGGTGAAAGTCCTGTTAGCTGCAACATAGCAAAAGGCTTCACAGAATTGATCTGATAAAAAGGTTCACCAGGTTCATGAAGTTTCTTCTTCTAAAGTGTTCTCACATGCTCATGTGCACAGCTCAACTTGTACATTTTATCATTGTACAAATACTACTCCTGAACAACTTTGAATTCTTCATGGAATTCTTGAGCGGATTAAAAGGTCCTAGATTTCAAAACATTTAAGGGGACCATTAGAATAACATTTCACTATATTTAAACCTGTTTTGTAAATGAGATCTTAGAGAAGAAGAGAATTTTCAAGCTCAAGTGTGGATAATAGATTGCTATGGCTCTATAAGAGCCCAAGTAATTTTTCCTCACAATGTAATTTTGTAAAATAGTTGTGATCTTTTGTAGACAATGAATATCCTTTATTAATTTTTTTTAAACATCTTTATTGAAGTATAATTGCCTTACAATGGTGTGTTAGCTTCTGCTTTATAACAAAGTGAATCAGTTATACACATACAATATGTTCCCATATCTCTTCCCTCTTGCATCTCCCTCCCTCCCACCCTCCCCATCCCACCCCTCTAGGTGGTCACAAAGCACCGAGCTGATCTCCCTGTGCTATGTGGCTGCTTCCCACTAGCTATCTATTTTACATGTGGTAGTGTATATATGTCCATGACACTCTCTTACCCTGTCACATCTCACCCCACCCCCTCCCCATATCCTCAAGTCCATTCTCTAGTAGGTCTGTGTCTTTATTCCCGTCTTGCCACTAGGTTCTTCATGGCCTTTTTTTTTCCTTAGATTCCGTATATATGTGTTAGCATACTGTATTTGTTTTTCTCTTTCTGACTTACTTCACTCTGTATGACAGACTCTAACTCCATCCACCTCATTACAAATACCTCCATTTCATTTCTTTTTATGGCTGAGTAATATTCCATTGTATATATGTGCCACATCTTCTTTATCCATTCATCTGTTGATGGACATTTAGGTTGCTTCCATGTCCTGGCTATTGTAAATAGAGCTGCAATGAACATTTTGGTACATGACTCTTTTTGAACTATGGTTTTCTCAGGGTATATGCCCAGTAGTGGGATTGCTGGGTCGTATGGTAGTTCTATTTGTAGTTTTTTAAGGAACCTCCATACTGTTCTCCATAGTGGCTGTATCAATTTACATTCCCACCAACAGTGCAAGAGTGTTCCCTTTCCTCCACACCCTCTCCAGCATTTATTGTTTCTAGATTTTTTGATGATGGCCATTCTGACCGGTGTGAGATGATATCTCATTGTAGTTTTGATTTGCATTTCTCTAATGATTAATGATGTTGAGCATTCTTTCATGTGTCTGTTGGCAATCTGTATATCTTCTTTGGAGAAATGTCTATTTAGGTCTTCTGCCCATTTTTGGATTGGGTTGTTCGTTTTTTTGTTATTGAGCTGCATGAGCTGCTTCTAGATCTTGGAGATTAATCCTTTGTCAGTTGCTTCATTTGCAAATATTTTCTCCCATTCTGAGGGTTGTCTTTTGGTCTTGTTCATGGTTTCCTTTGCTGTGCAAAAGCTTTTAAGTTTCATTAGGTCCCATTTGTTTATTTCTGTTCTTATTTCCATTTCTCTGGGAGCTGGGTCAAAAAGAATCTTGCTGTGATGTATGTCATAGAGTGTTCTGCCTATGTTTTCCTCTAAGAGTTTTATAGTGTCTGCCCTTACACTTAGGTCTTTAATCCATTTTGAGTTTATTTTTGTGCATGGTGTCAGGGAGTGCTCTAATTTCATACTTTTACATATATCTGTCCAATTTTCCCAGCACCACTTATTGAAGAGGCTGTCTTTTCTCCACTGTATATGCTTGCCTCCTTTATCAAAGATAAGGTGACCATATGTGTGTGGGTTTATCTCTGGGCTTTCTATCCTGTTCCATTGATCTATATTTCTGTTTTTGTGCCAGTACCAAACGGTCTTGATTACTGTAGCTTTGTAATATAGTCTGAAGTCAGGGAGCCTGATTCCCCCAGCTCCATTTTTCGTTCTCAAGATTGCTTTGGCTATTCGGGGTCTTTTGTGTTTCCATACAAATTGTGAAATTTTTTGTTCTAGTTCTGTGAAAAATGCCAGTGGTAGTTTGATAGGGATTGCATTGAACCTGTAGATTGCTTTGGGTAGTAGAGTCATTTTCACAATGTTGATTCTTCCAATCCAGGAACATGGTATATCTCTCCATCTATTTGTATCATCTTTAATTTCTTTCATCAGTGTCTTATAATTTTCTGCATACAGGTCTTTTGTCTCCTTAGGTAGGTTTATTCCTAGATATTTTATTCTTTTTGTTGCAATGGTAAACGGGAGTGTTTTCTTAATTTCACTTTCAGATTTTTCGTCATTAGTGTATAGAAATGCAAGAGATTTCTGTGCATTAATTTTGTATCCTGCTACTTTACCAAATTCATTGATTAGCTCTAGGAGTTTTCTGGTAGCATCTTTAGGATTCTCTATGTATAGTATCATGTCATCTGCAAACAGTGACAGCTTTACTTCTTCTTTTCCGATTTGGATTCCTTTTATTTCTTTGTCTTCTCTGATTGCTGTGGCTAACACTTCCAAAACTATGTTGAATAATAGTGGTGAGAGTGGGCAACCTTGTCTTGTTCCTGATCTTAGTGGAAATGGTTTCAGTTTTTCACCATTGAGGACAGTGTTGGCTGTGGGTTTGTCATATATGGCCTTTATTATGTTGAGGAAAGTTCCCTCTATGCCTACTTTCTGCAGGGCTTTTATCATAAATGGGTGTTGAATTTTGTCGAAAGCTTTCTCTGCATCTATTGAGATGATCATATGGTTTTTCTCCTTCAATTTGTTAATATGGTGTATCACATTGATTGATTTGCATATATTGAAGAATCCTTGCATTCCTGGGATAAACCCCACTTGATCATGGTGTATGATCCTTTTAATGTGCTGTTGGATTCTGTTTGCTAGTATTTGTTGAGGATTTTTGCATCTATGTTCATCAGTGATATTGGCCTGTAGTTTTCTTTCTTTGTGACATCTTTGTCTGGTTTTGGTATCAGGGTGATGGTGGCCTCGTAGAATGAGTTTGGGAGTGTTCCTCCCTCTGCAATATTTTGGAAGAGTTTGAGAAGGATAGGTGTTAGCTCTTCTCTAAATGTTTGATAGAATTCACCTGTGAAGCCATCTGGTCCTGGGCTTTTGTTTGTTGGAAGGTTTTTAATCACAGTTTCAATTTCAGTGCTTGTGATTGGTCTGTTCATATTTCTATTTCTTCCTGGTTCAGTCTCGGCAGTTTGTGCATTTCTAAGAATCTGTCCATTTCTTCCAGGTTGTCCATTTTATTGGCATAGAGTTGCTTGTAGTAATCTCTCATGATCTTTGTATTTCTGCAGTGTCAGTGGTTACTTCTCCTTTTTCATTTCTAATTCTATTGATCTGAGTCTTCTCCCTTTTTCTCTTGATGAGTCTGGCTAATGGTTTATCAATTTTGTTTATCTTCTCAAAGAGCCAGCTTTTAGTTTCATTGATTTTTGCTATTGTTTCCTTCATTTCTTTTTCATTTATTTCTGACCTGATCTTTATAATTTCTTTCCTTCTGCTGGCTTTGGGGTTTTTTGTTCTTCTTTCTCTAATTGCTTTAGGTGCAAGGTTAGGTTGTTTATTCGAGATGTTTCCTGTTTCTTGAGGTAGGCTTGTATTGCTTTAAACTTCCCTCTTAGCACTGCTTTTGCTGCGTCCCATAGGTTTTGGGTCGTCGTATCTCCATCGTCATTTGTTTCTAGGTATTTTTTGATTTCCCCTTTGATTTCTTCAGTAATCACTTTGTTATTAAGTAATGTATTGTGTAGCCTCCATGTGTTTGTAGTTTTTACAGATATTTTCCTGTAATTGATATCTAGTCTCATAGCGTTGTAGTCGGAAAAGATACTTGATACGATTTCAATTTTCTTAAATTTACCAAGGCTTGATTTGTGACCCAAGATATGATCTATCCTGGAGAATGTTCCATGAGCACTTGAGAAAAATGTGTATTCTGTTGTTTTTGGGTGGAATGTCCTATAAATACCAATTAAGTCCATCTTGTTTAATGTATCATTTAAAGCTTGTGTTTTCTTATTTATTTTCATTTTGGATGATCTGTCCATTGGTGAAAGTGGGGTGTTAAAGTCCCCTACTATGATTGTGTTGCTGTCGATTTCCCCTTTTATGGCTGTTAGTATTTGCCTTATGTATTGAGGTGCTCCTATGTTGGGTGCATAAATATTTACAATTGTTATACCTTCCTCTTGGATCGATCCCTTGATCATTATATAGTGTCCTTCTTTGTCTCTTGTTAGTCTTTATTTTAAAGTCTATTTTGTCTGATATGAGAATTGCTACTCCAGCTTTCTTTTGCTTTCCATTTGCATGGAATATCTTTTTCCATCCCCTCACTTTCAGTCTGTATGTGTCTCTAGGTCTGAAGTGGGTCTCTTGTAGACAGCATATATATGGGTCTTGTTTTTGTATCCATTCAGCCAGTCTGTGTCTTTTGGTGGGAGCATTTAATCCATTTACATTCAAGGTAATTATCAATATGTATGTTCCTATTCCCATTTTCTTAAATGTTTTGGGTTTGTTATTGTAGGTGTTTTCCTTCTCTTGTGTTTCTTGCCTAGAGAAGTTCCTTTAGCATTTGTTGTAAAGCTGGTTTGGTGGTGCTGAACTCTCTCAGCTTTTGCTTGTCTGTAAAGGTTTTAATTTCTCCATCGAATCTGAATGAGATCCTTGCTGGGTAGAGTAGTCTTGGTTGTAGGTTTTTCTCCTTCATCACTTTAAGTATATCCTGCCACTCCCTTCTGGCTTGCAGAGTTTCTGCTGAAAGACCAGATGTTAACCTTATGGGGATTCCCTTGTGTGTTATTTGTTGTTTATCCCTTGCTGCCTTTAATATGTTTTCCTTATATTTAATTTTTGACAGTTTGATTAATATGTGTCTTGGCGTGTTTCTCCTTGGGTTTATCCTGTATGGGACTCTCTGTGCTTCCAGGACTTGATTAACTATTTCCTTTCCCATATTAGGGAAGTTTTCAACTATAATCTCTTCAAATATTTTCTCAGTCCCTTTCTTTTTCTCTTCTTCTTCTGGGACCCCTATAATTCAAATGTTGGTGCGTTTAATGTTGTCCCAGAGGTCTCTGAGACTGTCCTCAGTTCTTTTCATTCTTTTTTCTTTATCCTGCTCTGTAGTAGTTATTTCCACCATTTTATCTTCCAGGTCACTTATCCGTTCTTCTGCCTCAGTTATTCTGCTATTGATCCCATCTAGAGTATTTTTAATTTCATTTATTGTGTTTTTCATCATTGCTTGGTTCCTCTTTAGTTCTTCTACATCCTTGTTAAGTGTTTCTTGCATTTTGTCTATTCTATTTCCCAGATTTTGGATCATCCTTACTATCATTATTCTGAATTCTTTTTCAGGTAGACTACCTATTTCCTCTTCATTTGTTAAGTCTGGTGTGTTTTGACCCTGCTCCTTCATCTGCTGTGTGTTTTTCTGTCGTCTCATTTTGCTTATCTTACTGTGTTTGGGGTCTCCTTTTCACAGGCTGCAGGTTCGTAGTTCCTGTTGTTTTTGGTATCTGTCCCCAGTGGCTAAGGTTGGTTCAGTGGGTTGTGTAGGCTTCCTGGTGGAGGGAACTAGTGCCTTAGCTCTGGTGGATGAGGCTGGATCTTGTCTTTCTGGTGGGCACGTCCACGTCTGGTGGTGTATTTTGGGGTGTCTGTGGCCTTATTATGATTTTAGGCAGCCTCTCTGCTAATGGATGGGGCTGTGTTCCTGTCTTGCTAGTTGTTTGGCATAGGGTGTCCAGCACTGTAGCTTGCTGGTCGTTGAGTGAAGCTGGGTCTTGATGTTGAGATGGAGATCTCTGAGAGATTTTTGCCGTTTGGTATTACGTGGAGCTGGGAGGTCTCTTGTGGGCCAGTGTCCTGAAGTTGGCTCTCCCACCTCAGAGGCATGGCCCTGATGCCTGGCTGGAGCACCAAGAGCCTTTCGTCCACACGGCTCAGAGTAAAAGGGAGAAAAAATAGAAAGAAAGAAAGAAAGAAAGAGGCTATAATATAGTGAAGTAAAATAAAGCTATTATAAAGCAAAGCTATACAGACAAAATCTCACCCAGAAGCATATACATATACACTCACAAAAAAAAAAAGGAAAAGGGGAAAAATTAATATAGCCTGCTCCCAAAGTCCACCTCCTGAATTTGGGATGATTCGTTGTCTATTCAGGTATTCAACAGATGCAGGCACATCAAGTTGTTTGTGGAGTTTTAATCCGCTGCTTCTGAGGCTGCTGGGAGAGATTTCCCCTTCTCTTCCCTGTTCGCACAGCTCCTGGGGTTCAGCTTTGGATTTGGACCCGCCTCTGCGTGTAGGTCACCTGAGGGCGTCTATTCCCCGCCCAGACAGGACGGGGTTAAAGGAGTAGCTGCTTCGGGGGCTCTGGCTCACCCAGGCCACGGGGAGGGAGGGGTACAGAGGAGGCGGGGCGAGCCTGCGGCGTCAGAGGCCGGCGTGACGTTGCACCAGCCTGAGGTGCGCAGTGCGTTCTCCCGGGGAAGTTGTCCCTGGATCCCGGGACCCTGGCAGTGGCGGGCTGCACAGGCTCCCGGGAGGGGCGGTGTGGAGAGTGACCTGTGCTCACACACAGGCTTTTTGGAGGCGGCAGCAGCAGCCCCAGCGTCTCACGCCCGTCTCTGTGGTCCGCGCTGATGGCCGCGGCTCGTGCCCTTCTCTGGAGTTCGTTTAGGCGGCGCTCTGAATCCCCTCTCCTTGCGCGCCGCGAAACAAAGAAGCAAGAAAAAGTCTCTTGCCTCTTCGGCAGTTGCAGACTTTTTCCCGGTCTCCCTCCCAGCCAGCTCTGGTGCACTAACCCCTTCAGGCTGTTTTCACGCCACCAGCCCCAGTCCTCTCCCTGCGATCCGACTGAAGCCGAGCCTCAGCTCCCAGCCCCCGCCCGCCCCGGCGGGTGAGCAGACGAGCCTCTCGGGCTGCTGAGTGCTGCTTGGCGCTGAGCCTCTGTGCGGGAATCTCTCCGTTTTTCCCTCTGCGCCCCTGTTGCTGTGGGGTCCGCGCTGATAGCTGCGGCTCGCGCCCGTCTCTGAAGTTCGTTTAGGCGGTGCTCTGAATCCCCTCTCCTCGCGCACCAGGAGACAAAGAGGGAAGAAAAAGTCTCTTGCCTCTTCGGCAGCTGCAGACTTTTTCCCCGGACTCCCTCCCGGCTAGCTGTGGTGCACTAACCCCTTCAGGCTGTGTTCACGCCGCCAACCCCAGTCCTCTCCCTGCGATCCGACCGAAGCCCGAGCCTCAGCTCCCAGCCCCCACCCGCCCCGGCGGGGGAGCAGAGAAGCTTCTTGGGCTGGTGAGTGCTGGTCGGCACCGCTCCTCCGTGCGGGAACCTCTCCGCTTTGCCCTCCGCACCCCTGTGGCTGCGCTCTCCTCCGTGGCTCCGAAGCTTACCCCCTCTGCCACCCGCAGTCTCTGCCCGTGAAGGGGCTTCCTAGTGCGTGGAAATCTTTCCTCCTTTACAGCTCCCTCCCACTGGTGCAGGTGCCATCCCTATTCTTTTGTCTCTGTTATTTCTTTTTTCTTTTGCCCTACCCAAGTACGGGGGGAGTTTCTTGCCTTTTTGGAGGTCTGACGTTTTCTGCCAGCGTTCAGTGGGTGTTCTGTAGGAGCAGTTCCACGTGTAGATGTATTTCTACTGTATCTGTGGGAAGGAAGGTGATCTCTGCGTCTTACTCTTCCGCCATCTTCTCTCCTCCCCTCCTTTATTAATTTAATTGTTCCTTCAACAGTGTTTGAGAGCTTATCATGTCAAGTTCTATGTGCCTGCTATAAAGAAAAAGTTCAAATGTCACATGCTCTATTTTTAACGTAGTTTACATTCTTTGGGGCTGAAATATACAGATACACATCTGTAAATAGCATATTTTTCTTAGACATATTGCTCATTAATTTAAACATATACCTTGTGCCAAGCACTATACTGGTCCCTGTGAACAAATGAATGACCAAGTTTAAATCTAAACAAGAAAAACAAACCTAAAAAAACCTGATTATATGCTACAAAATACAATAGTTCCTAGATGAGGACAGAATTAACTCTGCTTTGTTGTTCTTTTAAACATTTAAAGAACATATAAGCCTGGCAGAGCCAAATAAAAAATAGTGTCAAATGTAGAATACTGGAAAGTGAACTGATCTGGGGACAAGAACCTGAAGTATTATTTCTCTCTTTTATACCAATTGTGCAAACATACTTTCTGGTGGTTTCACTAGCTTCTGCTATGAAATATATAGTTTTAATGCTATAGGGAGGACACACCCAGATACGGTTAATGTTAGGTTTGTGTTTGACCAAGCTCACTAAAAGTTCACTACATGAACGTTACTAAATTTAGTTTGTAGTATAAAAGCCTAATTAGGATGAACCTAATTTTGTTTTGAGCCTGTATGGAAGACAGAGCCAAATGACATTCTTCATGAGGCAGGAACTCAGCGACCACTAATGCTCATGGGTCAAAGAACAGCAGAATCAAATTAAAAGAGTCTGTAGTCACTTTTTTCATATGTTCATTTATTATATATTAAATTTGGAATTTATGACAGGATTTTATTAGGAATGTATGTAAAAATGGCATATCTAAAATAGTAAAAATAATTAAATCAACTTAAATAGGTTCAATTTAAAGTTTGTGAGGACATCTAGTTTTTAACCACTGTGCTAAATAATTTTTAAAATAATTTGTGAAGTTTTTTGGAATTCTGGTGACAAAACAGGAAATGGAGATGGTAAGAAGATGCTCTTTCACTATTTTTAAGTCTTTTCCACAGAATTGGATGTAACATTTCAATTTATTCAGAAAATTTGATTAAGAAAAATAATAGCTTGTAACTTATACATGTATAAATTAGCTTGTAATTTATACATGTATGCAAAATCACATGATTATTTTTACCAACCAAGTCTTTGTTATGTGTTTTCTCATGGGCTTGTCTTTTAATATGTGTAGAGAAGTAATGTTAGTATCTTTATTATAGGATCTAAACCAAAGGGGGTTTAAATATTGATCAATTCACTTGGCCAAGGGGGATACAACAGCCTCTTCTCACAACTGGCTTCATTCTGATGTCAGTGGAGCTCTGGTCAGCCAGGTCTAATTGGATTTTCTACATAAATCAATTGATCAGAGCTTGTTAAGACTGCCAAGAGCAGTTCTCCCACTTATTCTCTTTATCCTGCTCTGGCATTTATGGCCTGTTAAACTTGTGCTCAAGCAGAGATGACTGACAGATTCTGATTGTACAGGAGAGATTCACTCACCCAATCTACAAAAAGCAGGAATGTTCTACAGTTTGCCATCACAGTAACTTCTTTCTTATTTCTTTTTTTGTTTCCAAAATAAAATTTCTGGCATAGATTTTAGTTATTGCACAAAGACTCTTGTGCTTCTGAGTGAGTTGGGATGGATGTGTTTTGGAGCTCTTGAACCCTGCCACTAACCAGCTGGTTCTCTTAGTTTCTCACTGTATTTTTGTTTGTTATCTGTAAAATAAGAATTATATATTCATGTCTTTCAGGACGTTATATTATGTGATTTGAAAATATATAATGCCCAGCACTTATCTTGTACAGGTATTCCAAAAATATTAATTTCATATGCATCCCTCTTCAAAGTCTCTAGTTCTCCCTGAACAAATGTACAGTCTCCATCTTTTTAAGTGGGAAAATTATGTACTCTTAATAACACTTAGAACAAAGAGGTAAATTATTCCCATAATACAGGCATTGTGATTTAGTCAACAACTCTTTTGACAAAAATCCAGAGCTTCTCCTTGTTTTTGGATAGGTGTTTTGTTCTCTTATTTCTAAAAGCTTTTAAGATAAAAACATTTTTTTTATCAAAAATCAACCTAGAAGAACTGAAAAAATTCCTAGAAACATACTTTCTTCCAAGAATGAACCAGGAAGAAATAGAAAATATGAACAGCCAGTTACCAGTAATAATTGAATCAGTAATTAAAAAAAAAAAAAAAAAAACTCCCAACAAACAAAAGTCCAGGACCAGATGGCTTCATAGGTGAATCCTACCAAACACTTAAAGAAAAGTGCACATCTGTCTTTCTCAAACTACTCCAAAAACTTGCAGAGGAAGGAACACTTCTGAACTCTTTCTAGGAGGCTAGCATCACTTTGATACCAAAACCAAATATATCACACACACACACACACAAATCATAAGCCAATATCACTGATGAACACAGAGCAAAATCCTCAAAATGTATTAGCAAACCAAATTCAAAAATATATTAAAAGGTTCATACACCATGATCAAGTGGAATTTAACCCAGAGATGCAAGGATGGCTCAGTATCCTCAGATCAATCAATGTGATACACCACACTGACAAACTGAAGAATAAAAACCATATGATCATCTCAGTAGATACAGAAAAAGCTTTTGACAAAATTCAACATCTAGTTATTATAAAAACTTTCACAAAGTGGGTATAGAGAGAACATATTCAACATAATAAAGCCCACATATAATAAACCCACACCTGACATCAAACTCAATGGTGAAAAGCTGAAAGCATTTTCTCTAAGACGAGGAACAAGACAATGATGCCCACTCTAGCCACTTTTATTCAACATAGTATTGGAAGTCCTAGCCACAGCAATCAGACAAGAAAAGAAATAAAAGGAATCCAAATTGTAAAGGAAGAAGTAAAGCTGTCACTGTTTGCAGATAACATGATACTATACATAGAAAATCCTAAAGACACCACCAAAAATTACTAGAGTTCATCCATAAATTCAGTAAAGTTGTAGGATACAAAATTAATATACAGAAATCTGTTGCATTTCTATAAACTAACAAAGAACTATCAGAAAGAGAAGTTAAGAAACAATACCATTTTTAATTTCATGAAAAAAGAATAAGATATCTAGGAA
Source organism: Balaenoptera musculus (assembly GCF_009873245.2). Lineage (NCBI taxonomy): Eukaryota > Metazoa > Chordata > Mammalia > Artiodactyla > Balaenopteridae > Balaenoptera > Balaenoptera musculus. The sequence goes on along the minus strand of NC_045787.1, from coordinate 23,758,307 downwards.
TAAATCTAACTCAGGAGGTAAAAGACCATGTACTCTGAAAACTATAAGAAACTGATGAAAGAAATTGAAGATGGCATAAACAGATGAAAAGATATACCGTGTTCATGGATTGGAATAATTAATATTGTTAAAATGACCATATACCCAAAGCAATCTACAGATTCTATGCAATCCCTATAAAAATACCAATGGCATTTTCCACAGAACTAGAATAAATAATTTCAAAATCTGTATGGAAACACAAAAGAGCCCAAATAGCCAAAACAATCTTGAGAAAGAAGAACAGAGCTGGAAGTATCACGCTCCCTGACTTCAGACTATACTACAAAGATACAGTAATCAAAATAGTATGGTACTGGCACAGAAACAAATAGTTCAATGGAACAGAATAGAGAGTCCAGAAATATACCAATGCACTTATGGTCAATTAATCTTTGACAAAGGAGGTGAGAATATACAATGGGGAAAAGACAGTCACTTCAATAAATGATGCTGGGAAAACTGGATGGCTATATGTAAAAGAATGAAAGTAGAACATTCTCTAACACCATATACAAAAATAAACTCAAAATGGATTAAAGTCCTAAATGTAAGACTAGAAACCATAAAATTCCTAGAAGGAAACATAGGCAGAATACTCTTTGATATAAATTGTAGCAATATTTTTTTAAATCTGTCTCCTAAAGCAAAGGAAACAAAAGCAAAAATAAACAGATGGGACCTAATTAAACTTAAAAGCTTTTGCACAGCAAAGAAACCCATGGACAAAATGAAAAGATAACCTACTGACTGAGAAAAATATTTGCAAATGATATGTCCAATAAGTGGTTAATATCCAAAAATATATAAATAGCTCATACAACTAAATATTAAAAAAAAACCCAATTAAAAAATGGGCTGTACCTGAATAGACATATTTCCAAAGAATACATACAGATGGGCAACAGGCACATAACAATATGCTCAACAACACTAATCATCAGATAAATGAAAATCAAAACCACAATGAGATACCACCTTACACCTGTCAGAATGGCTATCATCAAAAAGACCACAAATATTAAATGTTGGTGAGGATGTGGAGGAAAGGGAACACTTGTACACTGTTAGTAGAAATGTTAATTGGTGTGGCCACTGTGGAAAACAGTATGGAGGGTTCTCAAAAAACTAAAAATAAAACTATCATATGATCCAGGAATTCCACCCCTGGGCATATATCCAAAAAAAAGGAAAACAGTAATTTGAAAAGATACATGCACCCCAATGTTCATAGCAACATTATTTACAACAGCCATGAAATGGAAGCAATCTAAATGCCCATCAACAGATGAACAAATAAAGAAGATGTGAAATATACAGATATATATAAAATGGAATACTATTTAGCCATAAAAAAGTGAAATTTGCCATTTTCAACAATGTGGATGAAACTGGAGGGTATCATTCTTAGTGAAATAAGTCAGATAAAGACAAATACTGTCATGTTATCATGTATATGTGGAATCTAAAAAATAAACAAATGAATACAACAAAACAGAAACAGACTCACAGATATAGAGAGCAAACTAGTGGTTACCAGAGGAGAGTGACAAGGGACAAGGGACATGATAAGGGTAGGGGGTTAAGAAGTACAAAGTACAATGTATAAAATAAATCAGCTACAAGAATATATTGTGCAACACAGGGAATACAGCCAATATTTTATATTAACTTTAAATGGAGTATAATTCATACAAATTTTGAATTACTGAATACCTGAAACTAATATAATATTGTAAATCAACTGTACCTCAATAAAAAAATTGAAATTTCAAAAAAAAATCAATTTTGGTAGACAAGGAAACAACAGGGAAGCATTATGTTTTTTTCTGCTTGGAACTTCATTATTTTTTAAATGATTTCAAAATGATTAAATATCTCTGAAAAAATTTAACATATTCATTAGTAGTTGGAATATATTGAATATTTATAACCTGACTTTTTAATTTTCTCCTTTCTGTTTGAAAAAAAAACATACCTTAAAGCTAAATTTTTGTTGTTTAGTAATGGATAGTGAAAGAGTCAGTGAGATGTTCAGATAACACTAGAACAAAAATTATATTTTTAAGAAAATTTTCATATATAAAACATATTTCTTCTGCCACTCTAGTTTAACTTCTGGCCCCAAAACCAACAAAAGGAAGTAACTTTTAAAAGGAGTAAAGAATAGTAAGATTACCATTGTCAAACCCAAAATCATGTCAAGAACTGCCTACAAACTTATAAAACAAAGGTTTTTTCACTGAGAATGTATGACTTCAAAATTACCACCAACAGTCATAGAAGCTACACTGTCATTAGCAAGAGAATAGTTGCTGTCTTATTTGTATGATTTATTATGATTCCTAGTTTTGGCAAATATAGCTATAGTAGATATTAAGGTGCTATTAAACCAAAAGTCAGAAAGTTAATTCTAAAATGTTTGTTACTGCATTACATTTATGTGTTTTAGAGACTTGGATTCTCTTCCTTGAAAATTTCGATACAATATGGTATGCTTATTTGGACTTCTAATTGTTATTTGCATCCAGGACCCCAGAATTTATACCTGATGCAGGTTAGAGTATCCAAATCCCTGAATACTTTAGGATTCTGAGAGGCAGGATGGTGGCCCATCTCTTATCCGAGTGACTTGAAGATAATTATTAGTGTTTCTAAGCTTCTGTATTTCCATCTGTAAAATAGTGGTATAATCTTACTCAGTGTGTTGTGAAAATATACATAACCAGTCTGGAATCATGACTGCACTTAATAGTTGGTAAATAAATTTGCCATGTATTTCTCACATGACTGATAAATAGGAAAAATATCATAAGTAAGATGAACTTTGCAAGACATCTTTTCAATTTTTGTATTAAAGACTTCCAATTCCCTAATTTTACCCCCAGCCATTTTAAGTATGATCTTCAATTAATGTTTTCTTTAATTTCATTTTGGCAGTTATCTTTTCCCTAGAACATTTACATTTTCCTAGCAACCTATACTTCCTAAAGAATGAAATTGATGTTTTAATCAATATTTTGAAATGTTTCCTTTAGAAAACTATTAGGGATAATTCTTCTTTTTTGATGCCACTCTTAAATGTTGCTTATTTTCTTCAGGTGTTTGGTGATAATTGGTTGTTCATATTTTAAAATTAACATTTTAAAACTAATTTTAAGCAAAATTAATAAGTGTTAATCCTCAGTCCAAATGGGAATATAGTGCCTTCTTGTATTTGTGGTAAATAGAATTCTGATTATAGGAACCAATCCCCTTATGATTGTATCTTCTAGATGTGGTAGTGTAATGCCTCTCCTGTTGCCATACTGTTTCCAGAGTCACTGCTTTGCTGCTCTGGTCTCAGCTCCGCTCTGCCCAGATAACTGTAGGGCAGAGGAATGGAAGCCTCTGCTGTTCTGTGCTTTAATCTGGTAAACAGTCTCTTCTTGCCTCTAGTGTTTCTGCTTCTGACTGTAGAATTATTTGTGGATTTTGATGGAAAAGTATTTTCTTATAATCTTGTTATCTTAGAACATGATCATAGGTCTGTTGGCCCTGATGGGTATTACCTGTTCCAATATGCTTTACATCTTCCATAAATCATTCTCTATCCTTATTTCTTACAGCCATTGCTTCTTATTTTCCAATTCTGTTATCAAGTTCCTTTTATTTTTGTAATTCTTCTGTGTTTAGTTCCTCATGGTCTAATCGATGTAGCAAGGTACAGTATACTTCCATAAGAGAAAGACACAACTTAATATGACCAAGTATACACATGGAATCCAGAGGACGGTGCAGAAGTTTTTATTGTTTTTAATGTTTTCCCTCAGTGTACACATCAATTCTCATCAGCCTACACTGTTATCTACCTGTGACATCAAGGATTTCCCTCTCTCTGTGCCCCCTATTCTTCCTTTAATTCAAAATAGTCTTCTCAAATTTTTAACATGACTCCTCTCCCTCTGGGATCCCACTTCTTCCTCTCAACCCTGACTCAAGCTCTCCATCAATAAGATTTTAACTGATTTTCTCTTCAAAGAGTCAGAAGAGGAAACAGCTTCAGGTCCTTCTGGTCTGTCACTGGGGGTCTGAGGAGTGAGGTGAGAGTGAAGGAAAGCTGTCCAACCAAATTTGAACCAATATACATAAATAAATCAAGCATTTATATTGTTCATGTCAACTCTACTTTTATTGCTAATGTTGCTTTTATTTTGTTAATGACGACAGAATTTGTGTTGTATTTTTTCATCTTAACAAAGGCCATCTTCTGTTTTTCTAGCTTGAGGTGAACCAAGGCCTTGGGAGGTGTTTTAAAAAACCTTGGTCCAGGAAATGGATGAGAAGTTTAACACAGTCCATACTGGCATGTCATTTCAGTGGGATTCTTGAAAGAAGGGACACTAAGCCATTAGCCCTATTTATTGAGTCAGTTTTTTGAATTATTTCATCTTGAACTAGAAATTGTAAAAGAGAAAGATAAATAAAATGAAAGTCACATGTATTTGAATAAAACAATATTAACTAATATTGTACAATAAATATATTGTGAAGACAATCGTAAATACTAGAACATGTTTTGCAAAGAATAAAATATGTTTACAGTATGTTATAATGTCAAAATTAACTGTCAATCAAACTATTTGAAGTACTCTTTTGGGATGTCTCATAATCAATTCCAGATTCATTCAGCCAAAATATAAAATTTAGAGGTTTTTTTAGCAAAAGAATAAACTTTGAAAATCACTTTATACTCTTAATCACATTTTTAATTAATTCTTGAAGTCAGTAGAAGGGGTCCACAATTTCTCATATCTTCCTATCCTTCCCTATTTCTTAGACTATTTGTTTCCTTCTTTCATTTATGGCATTCTAAAATATCCTACTTTACTTGGATTCAGGGACATAGTTGAAAGGCAAAAGCGTAAGAAAACATCTTACTGACAGGTTTTCCAACTGAAAAATACAGATACTTTTCCAACTTAATAGATGTTATTTGCTATTTATTTATTAGTAATATAAATATTCCTGACTAGGAACAACTCACAGAACAGTTAGGATAACCATATCTTTATCTGGTAAATGGATAGCCCTTCTTACATCATGACAAGATCATCAAGTTGCCCACAGTTTAATTGTGTGCCAGTATTGGAGGACTTTCACCATATCATACAGAAGGAGAAGGTAGAAAATGTTAGTGTTTACCTACAAGAAATGTTTTCTCCATTTAAAAAATTACCAGTATAAACTACTTGTTTTACTACTGAGTCATTTTCTATCTGTCTTGAATCCCTCAAACGATTGCTGAGATTCACTATATTGTTGACATTTGCAGACAAATATTTGGTATGCTCTCATTCTATGTACTGCTTTTCAGATAAGAAAATCTCATTTTGCTCATATTTACCATAACCCAACTATCAAACATTTGGATTTTATATGACTGCTGCTTATTTTGAAACACTCATTATTGTTTAAAAGTATGTAAGTGGCATACTAAGTAGTTCAATATCCCATCTTTTAATTTTATAATTAGAATGCATTCAAGCTGTGCTTCTGAGTTTTTCTAATGCCCTAAACACTAAATTGGAGTGTATTCTGAAATCATACATTAAATAGAAAATCTTTGAATTAGTAACTTAAAGTTTAGCTTTATACACCAAGGAGTTTTACTCATTAGCAGGTAATTTAAATTCTTTTTTCTCCCCCACCCCTTTTGCCCCAGGGAATGCTGTGCTTGTTTTTCAAGCCCTCCTTCTAAAATATGAGGGGCAAAAGTAGTACAAAAAGTCAGGATTTGAATATACACAGAGGTCCTTTAGCAGCCTTGATCTCTCTATTTGAACTGTTTGTATCAATATTCTATGGAAGAATAACTGGGTTGTCACTGGCAAGGCAAAGAGTCTTGAAAACTGTATCTGCAAATAGCTTCTGGGCATATTAGGGGTTGTTTCCTTTTTGCTTCCTGGGCTGGTTTGTTAAGACTGCCATAATAAGGTACCCACAGACTTTGCCTTAAACAACGGATGCTTATTTTTCTCACAATTTTGGAGGCTAGAAGTCTGAGATCAAGGTACGACTGGGTTGGTTTCTTCTGAGGCCTCACTTCTTGGCTTATCTTGTCACTTTGTCTTCACATAGTCTTCCTCTGTGCATGTCTGGGTCCTAATTTTCTCTTCTTATAAGGACATCAGTCATATTGGATTAAGGCCCACCCTAATGACCTCATTTTAACTTAATTGCCAGTTTAAAGAGCCTATCTCCAAATAACTGTCACATTCTGAGATACTGAGGGTTAGGATTTGAACGTATGAATTTTGGCAGAGGACTCAATTCAACCCATAACACACTCAATAAACTTTCTTATTACTATAGAAATGGTCCTAACGCAACCTCACCTCATGGCTGACCTTGATGCCGCATTAGAGCTCATTGTCAACTGGCTCTCACAGGTAGTAGTAGGACTAGCATTCCATTAGAGAACTGCAGATGGTTATGACAACTATAAACATCACAAAGTCTGCCCAGTTGTGTGGATGGGCTCTTGACCTTTAACGTCTCTTACAACCTTGAGATCCCATAATCTTTCCTCTCAAAATAAATGTATGATGCGGAAATTGTAATATTTTCTACAAATTCAGCATGGATGGGGGCTGACATAGATGATATAGGAAAATGAAGATTGAATTTGTCTTGTGAAGTATAGGCTTTACTATCCAGCACAAAAATACATGACTAAGTGCTTTTTCAAGTTTTTGCTAAGCCAGATATCTGAAGAATGCTCAAAGATGTTTTACTGATCTATAAATGCTATGAGTTTTGCTGATGGAATAGCATATTTTGCACAACTTAAGTTCTTGCACACAAATATATAATTTACAGTCACTCTATTCTGGGATTTGTTTTTCCACCTAATAGATTTTCCCACCCAATAAATAGCAGCATGGGCTTTTGTGTTCTAATTTATGTATGTTGGCTGTAGATATTAAGTTGCTGAGATGAGCATTATCCCAAAATTTAAATTTAGATACTGAAAAATAAACCATGATAATGTTTTAAATAGGGTAGCTAAGAAATTCTATACGTGTGCCTATATTGAGAACCATTCCTCTGAAAACTCTTTGACGGAGGAAGTTTCCTTTGGGATCAGCCCAAATAATCATGCTCTTGTGATTCTTAGAGCTGCCATCATCAATGTGCCCTTATGGGGTCTGTCCTTTCCCACTGGTGTTTCAAACTTTGTAATTTGTCACACAGCCGTTCTCTTAAGACAGCCCTCAAACTGCGATGATAATACAATCAACAATAAATACTTCTCCCCTAAAATATCAAGGGGCTGGGTGAGGCAGTGGGGGTCAAATCCTTATCATTTCAAAATATTACTATTCCACCTTCAGGTAAATATATTTATCCTCTAGCCTTGTGAAATCCAGCTGTATCACCCTCTACTAGAAAACTGGATTTCACTAGGGTCTTTGGCAACTGGATTTTCAAGTCAAGTCATGTTATATTCCTAGAGGACTGTAGCATCAATTCAGGTGACCATTTCACTGTAAAGCCTCAATATTGTAAACACATAATTTACATCAAGGAAGTTTCCTTTAGGATGAGCCCAAGTAGTCACGCTCTTGTGATTCCTAGGGCTGCCATCACTAATGTGCCCTTCACATCCATTACATGGATGTTACATCTGTTACATCCTTGAGTTTAAAACCTTCACCACTACTCCACTTTCACAACTCATTCTCACTCCGCACACTGAAAGTGTCCTGACCTAAAACTGCTCTTTAGTAATGTGATCCTTTCTATTCATTTGCATTCCTCATCCAGTAAAATACCAATCATTTAGGATTATTGTGCATGTAGCTTCTCCTTCACTAAAAAGTCCCACCTGCAGTTCCCACATTTGGCCAATCCTAAAGCTTTGGTTAATTATACCATCTCCCTCTTTAGTTTCTTCAGTCAGCCTCCATGACTAGAGAAAGCAGTATTTGGCAATACTTTTACGACAGCTTCTTGTCTTCTTTCCATGAAATGTTATTCCAAATCTTTAAAAATTTTCACAGGGTATCTGTCCCTTTCCTATGTATCTCTCTTGCTCTCTCAGAGAGAAAAAAACCTTGTCTTATGTTTCACAGATAAATGGAGATTATTGGGTGAGAATTCTTTGAATTTCGTACCCTCAACCTAAAAACCTATGGATATCTACCCTATGCCTTATTTCAAGTCTCCATTAAACCGTGTTTGTCCTATCAATGGCTGGTCCTGTGTGTGCTCTGGATTCTTATCTTACTTTTCCTTGAAGGAATTTTTCTGCACCAACAATCTCCTCTCTTGTCTGCATATCCAGTCTTACCTTCTCTCCTAGAGCTTTCCCTCACTAGGAAGACACACCTAGCTCTTTCTCATCTTTAAAATAAAGTCATTCTTTAACTCCATTTTCCTCTATAATTATATTATCACTCTCCTTCCCATTCACAGACAAGTTTTTTAATAGAGTAACTGCCACTTTTTCACTTTCCAAAAACTCATTAGCACAGAGTAATCTGCCCACCTAACTCCTTCCATCTGCTCTTTCTGAAGTTGTCAATGTCCATGTTAAGTGCCAAATCCAAAGGTCATTTTTAAGTACTCATTTTCCTTGGCCCCTGTGTGGCATTTTCAATGCTAAATGTTCTTCATTTTAAACAATTTTTACATGCTTGGTAACGTCATTCCAGTTTTTCTCCCATTTATCCCCTTCACTTTCCTCCCAGTGTCAGTTCTTTGCTCCTTTTCTACCTGTCATTGAAATGTCAGTCTTTCTCTTTTCCATCTATGAATTTCTTGCACTTAAATTCTACATTCTTGGAGTTACCTGTTGTACACCCATGCTTCCTTTGCCACCTACTTACTGGTAATTCTTAAATTTTAGCAACCAGCTCTAATTCCTCTAATGTTGCCTGTTAGAATATTACGTATTCCTCTAATATTATCTATTAGAAAACTAATACAAATTATGTGAATGCCACACAGACATCCAAAACTCAGTATGACCAAACAAAAGTCATTTTATCTCCCCCAAATTTCTCATTCTTTTCCTATATGCTTGGCTTTATAAGCAGTCTCATTAAGGGCATAGCAGGTAGACTTTAAAAGTCCAGGTGATGGAGTAAGGCAGCCTAGGGTCACATTCCTGTACTGCTGGCCAGCTGTTTAACCACTCTAAGTCTTAGTTTCCTCTTGTGTAAAATGGGCATCATAATATCACCGTCCTTGCTTGCAAATTCTGAGGATTAGATGAGTTAATGCAGGAAACATCCTGAGCACACAGCCTGGCACATAATAAGTTGTCAAGAAAAATTTCTATGTTTATTCCCTATTATAATAAGAATAAAAGCTAATAATTTAAATATAACTAAATATAATTTAAGCAGTCATCTAAGTTAGAAACCTAGGACATATCTCAGACTCCATCCTCCCTTTAAGACTCTTGTGCCATCAGCCACTTAACTTACCCATTTTTACCTCCATAATGCTGTCTTTATTTATTATCCCCTCTGTATTTCCTATGCCAACATTGCAGGTCAGTCCCTTATACCTTGCTTGGACTGCTGCCATAGTATCTGAATTGATCTTGGCATCTCTAACTTATCACACCTCTCCACTTTCTACTGCCAAGTAATCTTTATAAAAGAAGCACATTTAATTATATTACTCCTCCACTAAAAAATATCCATTGTATTCAAGATAAAATTCTTAGTATGGCATAATCATGTTGACCCACTATGATCTATCCTCTCTTTCTCAATCTGTTCTATTTCTTGCCATGTTCCCAGTGTAAACTGTATTTTCATTATACTAAATTACTTCCTGAGCTTTGAACACACTCTAGATTTTCAGTGTTCCAATTTTTTTTTCTCTTTTTGGGACTGCATTTTCCTTCCCTCCAATTTTTAGATACACAGTTCATTTAAAATTCAACCATTGGCAGATCTTCGGAATTTTTTATTTTCTACCTACTCAGTGTTTACTTAATACTTTATTTAAATTGCCTTGCTCTGTTTTTTCACTTAATACATTTTTTAAAGAAGACCTTATATCAATGCTATAAATTTAAGATTACATTTGCAATAAATAACTGGTAATTATTAATGTTAATACAATGAAAACAAAATAATTGTATTACATTCTAGTTAGATCCCACAGCTTAGCAAAGAGGTAGTAGGCTGAGATATTACAACCATTTTCCAAATGAAGAAAAATACTATATATTACAAATAATTTTCATAAGATATAAAATCTGGGAGGTAAAGTCTGATTACAAAACCATATTGCATACTGAAGACAATCTATCCTCCTTTTTCCTGATTTCAGCAAGTAAATTTTTCTTACTTAATATTGCTGCTTGTTTCTTTTTCTAATGCAACATTTTTTTCTTCATGTTGCTTAAAAATTTCCTTATCTGCTTTGGTATATTTATTAGTAGACTCACCATAAGTCAGTTTACATGGGACTGTCCAATTTTGTACCTGCTTTGCAGTGTAATTACTAATACTGTCTACTTTAATTCCCCAAAGTATACCAATATGAATGTTACAGTATATGGTTGCATTTTTTTTTAATCTATCTGCTTTTGATAAGGGCTGTGATCCAGTGTTATTTTTCTTTTGAAGTAATTGTGTTCCTCAAATGTCTTGGTATTTAGGCCCATGAGTTTATAATCCCTTGGCATCACTGACTACTTGTCATTTAATGCATAAGGGAAAGGACCAGATCACCATACCTGTCACACTTGAGTTTAGTACTGAGATTAACTGGACCCAACATAAAAAGCCCCAAGCACCGAAAAGCACATTCAGTCATTTCTCACTCTAAGTCCTCAACTCAGGGTTTCAACTTTTCCTCCAGTAAAGAAGTGACTTTAGGAAAGACTACGTTGGATTTTAATTCATGAGCCATCATGGTTTGGAGAATAACAGTAAGCAAATTTACTTACTGAATTAACTGAGCCCCACCCATTTTTCTCAGCTACTTAAATCACAGTTCAGCAATGTCTGATTTTACTGGAGGACACGTGGACCAGAGCGTTGAGTTACTGCCTGGTGGACAGCAGTTGGCATTGTTTGTCCAAAGTCAATGGTGGGGTGGGGCTGAGATGGCAGAGACCAGACAGGAAGGTGGTTGATGAATGTCCACAGGCCGAAGTGGAGGTGGTAGAGGAGAGAGCAGGACTCCATCTTATACCATGTTATGTTATCATCCTGCCATAGGGATGCCTGCCTGCCTCCTCCAACCTAAAGCCACAACTCCAGCCTCACCAATTCAAACCCAGACCTCTGTCACTTCATGGCTTTCTCACCATTTTCTATTTTCTCGTTTTCCCTCTGTAGTTCCTCCCAGCATCGATCTTTGAGGAGGGAGCTAAGAGCAATGTTGAATTCAGCATCTTCATAGGAATTAGAATCAGATTGCAATCTAATCAGGACCTGTTTTAATTTTTCTACGTCCTAAAATACATCCAATAAATAAGGTTTGGATGGTAACTAGCAAGACTCTCTTAGAGCAATGGCAGTCTGCTATCACTGGGCAATTGCTAATATGTCTCTAAAATTATGCACAGTTTCCCACATGACACTCCTCTTACCAACTTTCTGAATATTTCAAAGTTCCACCAAGACTTACATAATGGCAGATTCCCACCGAATAAAAAAGAGTATCGTGTTTATTCCGTTGCTGAGTGGCACATTACCACATATTTAGCAGCTTTTATTATCTCACGGTTCTGTTGGTTGGAATTCTATGTACTCTGTGAGTAGGTCCTCTGCTCAGGGTGTCACAGGCTGAAATCAGTTTCAGCTAAGTCTGCTCTCTCACCTGAGGCTCAGGGATCTCTTATAAGCTCATAAGTTATTGGCAGAATTTTTTTCTTGCAGTAATAGGACTGAGGTACCCGTTATCTTTCTGGCTGTCAGTAAGGGCTGTTCTTAGCTCCTAGAACTGCCTGCCATTCCCTACCACGTAGTCCTCACCACAACATGACATCTTGCTTCCCTAATGCTGGCATAAGAATCTCTTTGACTCCTTTTAAGGATATTACTTATCCAGCATAATATTCCTTTCAATTAATTCAAAATCAACTGATTAGAGATCATAATAATATCAACAAAATTCCTTCTGCCAGGTAACATAACATAATCATTGAAGTGATATCCCACCAGATTCACAAATCTCACTCACACTTCAGGCTAGAAGATTACATAGGCCAGATACGCTAGGGGGCCATATTAGAATGTTATAACATTGCACAGCATGAAATACATGTATTACATTAATTATAGATGGCCAATAGCTTAGTCAGTGAAGACTAAATAGCAATTTCTATACCATCCATTAACAATTTAAGATGCAGACTAGTAATGTTCAAGTCCTTCCAAAATGTAAATTAAAACAGACAAGAATTAAAGACCAGTGAGTAATTTAAGAAAATCTTTTGACAAGAAATCATCCCTAGAGTAAATATTAGCACCTTAAAATAATTAATAGATAAGCAATAATTTACTTTTCCAGTTTATTTCTTTTGAGTTCAGAGCAGGTTGCTTTACGAACCTATGATTTAATTACAAAGGATCAAAAAGCTGTAAATAATAAAGTCCCTAATAATAATTATATATCCGTATGATAGATTCTTCTCTTTTTCTGCCACATGCTTCTCAACAGTACCAAGTCTACCTTTCAAAATCTCTTAACTATTGCTTTAAAATAGATAAATTTCTGCTAACTCATCAGGTGAACATAATACATTTTACACTGGTCTTTAATATCCAAACCTAAAGAAGTAAATCTAAATAAGGCTGACCATTTCCGGGCAGTCTGATAAATATCCCAGTTTTGTAATATACATAAGATAATGCACATTGCATTCTTTCTCAAATGTATAAATGCTGCAATAGAAATTTTATCTGTTTTGAAGTTCTGTTAAATATATTATGAAATCGGAACATAGAAACGTTGACCAGTGCAAAGCTAGCAGTGGCCTGGCCTAATGGGTGTACAGACCCCTTGGAAATGTTCATTAACAGCAGTTCAGGCTAGTGAGTTATTTAAACATATTGTTTCTAAAGTCAAGGTGTGATTCTGATCTACAAACAAAACTCAAAATGTATTTGTTACTTTGGTCATTGACTTACAAACTTTTTTTTAATTTAATTTTTTATTTTATATTGAAGTATAGTTGATTTACAGTGTTATGTTAGCTTCAGGTATACAGCAAAGCGATTCAGTTATACATATACATATACATATATCCATTCATTTTCAGATTCTTTTCCCATATAGGTTATTACAGAATACTAAGTAGAGTTCCCTCTGTTATACTGGAGGTCCTTGTTGGTTATCTATTTTATATATAGTAGTGTGTATATGTTAATCCCAAACTCCTAATTTATCCCTACCCCGGCCCCCCCCCACGTTTCCCCTTTGGTAACCATAAGTTTGTTTTTGAAGTCTGTGAGTCTGTTTCTGTTTTGTAAATAAGTTCATTTGTATTATTTTTTTTAAGATTCCACATATAGGTGATATCATATGATATTTGTCTTTATCTGACTTACTTCACTTAGTATGATAATCTCTAGGTCCAACCATGTTGCTGCAAATGGCATTATTTCATTCTTTTTAATGGCTGAGTAATATTCCATTGTATATATGTACCACATCTTCTTTATCCATTGCTCTGTCAATGGACATTTAGGTTGCTTCCATGTCTTGGCTATTGTAAATAGTGCTACAATGAACATTGGGGTGCAATTATCTTTTCAAATTATAATTTTCTCCAGATACATGCCGAGGAGTAGGATTGCTGAATCATATGGTAGCTCTATTTTTAGTTTTTAAAGGATTCTCCAACAGTGTAGGAGGGTCCCCTTTTCTTCACACCCTCTCCAGCATTTATTGTTTGTAGATATTTTGATGATAGCCATTCTGACCAGTGTGAGGTGATAACTTACTGTAGTTTTGATTTGCATTTCTCTAATAATTAACGATCTTGAACATCTTTTCATGTTGCTTTTTGGACATCTGTATGTCTTCTTTGGAGAAATGTCTAGATCTTTTATCCATTTTTTGATCAGATTGTTTGTTTTTTTGATATTAAGCTGTGTGAGCTGTTTGTATATTTTGGAGATTAATCCCTTGTCAGTCACATTGTTTGCAAATATTTTCTCCCATCCTCCAGGTTGTCTTTTCATTTTGTTCATGGTTTCCTTTGCTGTGCCAAAGCTTTTAAGTTTAATTAGGTCCCATTTGTTTGTTTATTTATTTATTTATTTTATTTTTAGTGCTCTAGGAGGTTGATCCAAAAAGATATTGCTGTGATTTATATCAAAGAGTGTTTTGCCTGTGTTTTCCTCTAAGAATTTTATAGTATCCAGTCTTACATTTAGATCTTTAATCCATTTTTTGTCTATTTTTGTGTGTGGTGTTAGAGAATGTTCTAATTTCATTCTTTTACACATAGCAGTCCAATTTTCCCAGCACCACTTATTGAAGAGACTGTCTTTTCTCCATTGTATATTCTTACATCCTTTGTTGTAGATTAATTGACCATAGATGTGTGGGTTTATTTCTGGACTTTCTCTCCATTTCCACTGATCTATATGTCTATTTTTGTGCCAGCACCATAATGTTTTGATTACTGTAGCTTTGTAGTATAGTCTGAAGTCAGGGAGCCTGATTCCTCCAGCTCCATTTTTCTTTCTCCGGATTGCTTTGGCTATTGCTTTGGCTATTTGGGGTCTTCTGTGTTTTCATACAAGTTGTAAAATTTTTTGTTCTAATTCTGTGAAAAATGCATTCGGTAATTTGAGAGGCATTGCACTGAATCTGTAGATTGCCTTATGTACTATAATCATTTTGACAATACTGATTCTTCCAATCCAAGAACATGTGATATCTTTCCATCTGTTTGTGTCATCTTCTACTTCTTTCATCAGCATCTTATAGTTTTCGGAGTACAGGTCTTTTGTATCCTTAGGTAGGTTTGTTTCTATGTATTTTATTCTTTTTAATGTGATGGTAAATGGGATTGTTTCCTTAATTTCTATTTCTGATCTTTCATTGTTAGTGTATAGAAATGTAACAGATTTCTCTGTATTAATTTTGTATCCTACAACTTTACTGAATTCATTGATGAGCTCTGGTAGTTTTCTGGTCGCATCTTTAGGGTTTTCTATGTATAGTATCATGTCATCTGCAAACAGTGACAGTTTTACTTCTTCTTTTCCAATCTGGTTTCTTTTTCTTTCTTTTTCTTCTCTGATTGCCTTGGCTAGGACTTCCAAAATTATGTTGAATAATAGTTACGAGAGTGGACATCCTTGTCTTGTTCCTGATCTTGGAGGAAATGCTTTCAGCTTTTCACCATTGAGTATGATGTTAGCTGTGGGTTTGT
The DNA here is from genome assembly GCF_009873245.2 of Balaenoptera musculus. Classification (NCBI taxonomy): domain Eukaryota; kingdom Metazoa; phylum Chordata; class Mammalia; order Artiodactyla; family Balaenopteridae; genus Balaenoptera; species Balaenoptera musculus. Next base: position 23,742,862 of record NC_045787.1, on the reverse strand, counting down.
CACATATGGCCTTTATTATCTTGAGGTAGGTTCCCTGTATGCCCACTTTCTGGAGAGTTTTTATCATAAATTGGTGTTGAATTTTGTCAAAAGCTTTTTCTGCATCTATTGAGGTGATCATATGGTTTTTATTCTTCAATTTGTTAATATGGTGTATCACACTGATTGATCTGTGAATATTAAAAAATCCTTGCATCACTGGGATAAATCCCACTTGATCATGGTGCATGATCCTTTTAATGTATTGTTGGATTCAGTTTGGTAGTATTTTGTTGAGGATTTTTGCATCTATGTTCATCAATGATGTTGGCCTGTAATTTTCTTTTTTTGTGGTATCTTTGTCTGCTTTTGGTATCAGAGTGATGGTGGCCTCATAGAATGAGTTTGGGAGTGTTCCTTGCTCTGCAATTTTTTGGAATAGTTTCAGAAGGATAGGTGTTAACTCTTCCCTAAATGTTTGATAGAATTTGCCTGTGAAGCCATCAGGTCTTGGACTTTTGTTTGTCAGAAGTTTTTTAATCAGTTTCAATTCCAGTACTTGTGGTTGGTCTGTTCATATTTTCTATTTCTTCCTGGTTCAGACTTGGGAGATTGTACCTTTCTAAGAATTTGTCCATTTCTCCGTGGTTGTCCATTTTATTGGCATATATTTGCTTGTAGTATTCTCTTATGATCCTTTGTATTTCTGTGGTGTCAATTGTAACTTCTCCTTTTTCATTTCTAATTTTGATTTGAGTCCTCTCCCTTTTTTTCTTGATGAGTCTGGCTAAAGGTTTATCAATTTTGTTTATCTTTTCAAAGAATCAGCTTTCAGTTTCATTGTTTCTATTGTTTGTCTCAATTTCATGTATTTCTGCTCTGATCTTTATGATTTCTTTCTACTACCTTTGAGTTTTGTTTGTTCTTCTTTTTCTAGTTGCTTTAGGTGTAAGGTTAGCTTGTTTATTTACTTACAAACTTTTACCATTTTTAAATACAAGTAAATTAAATTTTCCCTTTGAATTTCTTTTCTTCCTTCCTTAAATCCCTCACTCCTTTCTTTCTTCCTTCCTTTCTTTCTGCCTGCCTCCCTTCTTTTCAATTTGGTTTGCCAAATATAGATCTGGGAATAAAGGCACCTGCATTGTATTTCAAGCACTGGATTACCCTCTGTTGTTTCATTCTTAGTAAAATAGATGTTGGATGAAAAATCCAAAGGTAAGCAGTAGCTAACAGTAGTCTTATGCTGCATGGAAAACTATGTACATTTGAATGCAATTAATATAATCCTTCACTTTACTTTAGGATTCCTTGTGTAGGTAACAAGTTTTTCCACCTGATCATAGAGGCATTCCTAGTAAGTACCTTGCAATGTGTCCTGAGCAGGGTCTGATGTCCATAAGTTCTTCATGACATTTCTCTCTGTGCTTGAAAATGATCACAGATATCAGTGAACATTCCTTTCAGGGATTGATATACTATTTTTATGTAGGTTTCGGGTTATATTGTTGGAGGTAAGAGAGCACAGTAGGAAAGAGAAGAAATGTGGGAGTCAGGGAGACAGGGTTCAGATTTTTTCTACTTTGTCTATCTTAGGCAAACTGCCCATCACTTTGCACTTGATTCCACTTCTGTAAACTGAAATAATAAAACGACATTACATATAAAGTGATACAGTTGTTAGAGGATCAAATGAGATATATAAAGTGTTTATTATAGTACTTGGGATATAATAAATATTCAGTAAATGGTAGTACTTTTAGTTCCTTGAATAACAGTTCCATAATCCAGTGAGTGTGGGCAAAATCCCATACTTTATCTTTTGTCAACTCACAATGCACAGTGGCTAATGGAATGCTTTGGGGACACTTATGATCTTTTTCATATATTTATTTAGGCCTAATATTATGTGAATTATATGATGGGGAGCCTGTATGTGTGTGTGTGAGGGAAAGATTAGTGTTTCATTTTACTTTCATTCTGGAATAAAATGCTCTATTACTCTATTTCTACCTTATCTTTCTATCATCATAAATAAGGATCTTTCTGTTATATTAAGCCTATAACGATAAAATGTAATTTGAATTGGCAAAGTTAACATTGCATGGGAAAGCATTTTCTGTTGATTAAACGATTCTTGAAATTCCACAGTCAGAAAATTTTTACCTTTTGCTTCATAGTAGAGGTGTGATGTTTTTTCATTCTGGTTGATGAGACATATTTGTTTGGAAAGAAAAAAAAATTGAGTCCTAGAAATTTCTTTACCAGCTTCTTCTGGAAACACTTCAAGTACTGTTAGTGTAAATTAGATTTCCCTATTTGATCATTCAAATTCCCATAGATATTTCTCATGTGTATACCAAATTTTGAAGTTTTTATATTGGGAAGTGCTCAATACTTTCTTTGGTTATTAAATATACCCCATTCTTTAACACAAAGTCAGTTAATTATTTAATGTTATACTAAAGCACTCTGAGAATTTATCAAAACTGTTTCAGTTTTAATATTAAACAATTTTGAGTTCATGTAAGTTTCAAATCAAACACTTCAGGAGAATTCCAAATTTAGGAGAAATGTAGGTTATTTAAAGCATGATTTTTTTTTTGAGTTATGAACTGGGGATTGAAGAAGAGATAGGGAAAAGCATTAAAAAAAATGTGTATTTGCAGCTAAATGGCAATGTTTTAATCAAGTGGGAAACTCTCTTTCCAGATGTTAACCTTGGAGCATATTTGTAGCAGCTGTGCACATTTTCTAATATTATGGGAGCAGCAAAATGTCCTTCTTTTAACTTGCTTCTTTTCCCAAAGACAACATTGGCAGGTAGAAATGGCTTTCTGAGCACAACTGAATGAACGGCTTTTAAAATGAAGAATATGGAGGTGCGGGAGAGGAGAGGAAGCAGAGGGTAACATTATGGCTTAGCAGCAGTTTTCAGGAAATCAAGGCAGGGAGTTAAGTATATTTACATTCTTTTAGCTATTATTGCATGTATTCCCTTCTCAGAGTTTAAGAATATATAGGTTTATCGAAAACAATGTTGTTGTTGGTTTTTTTTCTGTTGTTATTATTGTTTCCCTGAACATCCTAATGTCATGCCAGGACAAAATTCAGGACAAACTGTCACACAAGGATAGTAGTGATGCAGGATGTTTATCTTCCTCATCTGCCACCTTCCCCTTCTCTTTCCCTTGCCCCAGTTTGCCCCTTCCTTCATATGCCATGTGGCACATAATCATTATTCCCTCAACAAATCTCTCACAAAAAGATTTTATTTTATTTTTTCATGAATTTACACCCAAATGTTATCTCTGTAAAGTTTATTTGCATTTTAAACCTTATCTCATACTGTAGAAGCAAAGAATTTAACACTCTGTTAAGGGGATTTTAAGCATCACTTGGCAGGCTGGGGCACGTTTTCTGTGAGCAAATCCTTTTTCTGCTTCTCAGAAATTGTATTCTCTGCAGTTGCTTCTCCAGGTGGGAAAGCAAAATAGCTCAAAAATAAAATCACTGGGTTTACAGACAGGCAGACATGAATTTGGATCCCTGCTTCCGCCAGTTACCTTTTGAGTAATCCGGGAAACGTCATTTAACCTCTTTTTCATTTCAGTTAAGTGAGTTAAGTAATCAACTCTACCTCATAAGGCTGCTGAGAGAATTGAATAGGTTATTGACACAACTGTATAATTAATAAATGTAACTATTATTATTGCATTAGCCTGGTTTTGGTTGAAGAGATAGAGTGTTCCATTTACCCTTAACTATTATTATTTTTAATAAAACAGTGAGGGTCTTATCCACTCTTATACAAAATGTTAAAAACTCTTAAACTATCCATCACCTTAGATGGCTGACCGTGTCCAGTACAAGACCCTTGGAATTCTTGATATTTCCACTTGAGTGCCGCCTGCCACATGATATTCAGCATTTTCTCTGTTCTTCTTTGGACAAGGATCAATACTTAACTATAGCAGCCTGGACTCCTTCTGACAACAAATAATGCCTGAGAACAGGAATACCTCAGATTCAGCAAGAATAAAGCAGATTAGCGAGCTAGGAGAGTGAACTATAAATTCACATATTAACCTAGCATCACCAGCACAAAATTCAAATTTCATACTTTCTCGCCATTCAGGATCGAGATTCTAGCTCCATAAACCAAGACCTGCCCTAGCTGGCTGCCTAGACATGACAAATTAGTGATGATATCCAGTGATGCTTTCAAAACTTTCATTTATCAAGAAAATAATACCTGGCTATCAGATGACACCTCAATGTTAATCCTATCCTGTGACTTACTATTTTATTCATTAAAAAATTCACATTCATTCAGTATTTACTGGATACCAGTATCATGCTCCACATGAGCCAAGGAATTAATGTGCTCACCCAGGATCTGGGCCTTTTTATTTTATTTATTTATGTATTTATTTTAAACATCTTTATTGGAGTATAATTGCTTTTCAATGGTGTGTTAGTTTCTGCTGTATAACAAAGTGAATCAGCTATACATATACATATATTCCCATATCCCCTCCCTCTTGTGTCTCCCTCCCATGCTCCCTATCCCACCCCTCTAGGTGGTCACAAAGCACTGAGCTGATCTCCCTGTGCTGTGCGGCTGCTTCCCACTAGCTATCTATTTTACATTTGGTAGTGTATATATGTAAATGCCATTCTCTCACTTCATCCCAGCTTACCCTTCCCCCTCCCCATGTCAAGTCCATTCTCTATGTCTGCATCTTTATCCCTGTCCTGCCCCTAAGTTATTCAGAACCATTTTTTTTTTTGTAGATTCCATAGGTATGTGTTAGCATATGGTATTTGTTTTTCTCTTTCTGACTTACTTCACTCTGTATGACAGACTCTAGGTCCATCCACCTCACTACAAATAACTCAATTTCGTTTCTTTTTTGGCTGAGTAATATTCCATTGTATATATGTGCCACATCTTCTTTATCCATTCATGTGTCAGTGGACACTTAGGTTGCTTCCATGTCCTGGCTATTGTAAATAGAGCTGCAGTGAACATTGTGGTACATGTGTCTTTTTGAATTATAGTTTTCTCAGGGTATATGCCCAGCAGTGGGATTGCTGGCTCATACGGTAGTTCTATTTTTAGTTTTTTAAGGAACCTCCATACTGTTCTCCATATTGGCTGTATCTTACATTTCCACCAACAGTGCAAGAGGGTTCCCTTTTCTCCACACCCTCTCCAGCATTTATTGTTTGTAGATTTTTGATAATGGCCATTCTGACTGGTGTGAGGTGATATCACATTGTAGTTTTGTTTTGCATTTCTCTAATGATTAGTGAGGTTGAGCATCCTTTCATGTGTTTGTTGGCAATCTGTATATCTTCTTTGGAGAAATGTCTATTTAGGTCTTCTGCCCATTTTTGGATTGAGTTGTTTGTTTTATGATATTGAGCTGCATGAGCTGCTTGTATATTTTGGAGATTCATCCTTTGTCAGTTGCTTCATTTACAAATATTTTCTCCCATTCTGAGGGTTGTCTTTCCATCTTGTTCATGGTTTCCTTTGCTGTGCAAAAGCTTTTAAGTTTCATTAGGTCCCATTTGTTTATTTTTGTTTTTATTTCCATTTCTCTAGGAGGTGGGTCAAAAAGGATCTTGCTGTGATTTATGTCATAGAGTGTTCTGCCTATGTTTTCCTCTAAGAGTTTTATACTGTCTGGCCTTACATTTAGGTCTTTAATCCATTTTGGCTTTATATTTGTGTATGGTGTTAGGGAATGTTCTAATTTCATTCTTTTACATGTAGCTGTCCAGTTTTCCCAGCACCACTTATTGAAGAGGCTCTCTTTTCTCCATTGTATATTCTTGCCTCCTTTATCAAAGATAAGATGACACTATGTACATGGGTTTATCTCTGGGCTTTCCATCCTGTTCCATTGATCTATATTTCTCTTTTTGTGCCAGTACCATACTGTCTTGACTACTGTAGCTTTCTCATATATTCTGAAGTCAGGGAGCCTGATTCCTCAGCTCCTTTTTTCTTTCTCAAGATTGCTTTGGCTATTCGGGGTCTTTTGTGTTTCCCTACAAACTGTGAAATGTATTGTTCTACTTATGTGAAAAATGCCATTGGAAATTTGATAGGGATTGCATTGAATCTGTAGATTGCTATGGGTAGTATAGTCATTTTCACAATGTTGATTCTTCAAATCTAAGAACATGGTATATCTCGCCATCTGTTTATATCATCTTTACTTTCTTTTCAGTGTCTTATAGTTTTCTGCATACAGGTCATTGGTCTTCTTAGGTAAGGTTATTCCTAAGTATTTTATTCTTTTTGTTGCAATGGTAAATAGAAATGTTGCCTTAATTTCTCTTTCAGATTTTTCATTGTGAGTATATAGGAATGCAAGAGATTTCTGTGCATTAATTTTGTATCCTGCTACTTTACCAGATTCATTGATTAGCTCCAGTAGTTTTCTAGTAGCATCTTTAGGATTCTCTGTGTTTAGTGTCATGTCATCTGCAAACAGTGACAGTTTTACTTCTTTTCCAATTTGGATTCCTTTTATTTCTTTTTCTTCTCTAACTGTTCTGGCTAAAACTTTCAGAACTATGTTGAATAATAGTGATGAGAATGGGAAACCTGGTCTTGTTCCTGATCTTAGTGGAAATGGTTTCAGTTTTTCATCATTGAGGATGATGTTAGCTGTGAGTTTTTCATATATTGCCTTTATTATGTTGAGGTAAGTTCCCTCTATGCCTACTTTCTGGAAGGTTTTAACATAAATGGTGTTGAATTTTGTCGATAGCTTTTTCTGCATCTATTTAGATTATCATATGGTTTTTATACTTCAGTTTATTAACATGATGTGTCACATTGATTGATTTGCATATATTGAAGAATCCTTGCATTCCTGGGATAAACCCCACTTGATCATGGTGTATGATCCTTTTAATGTGCTGTTGGATTCTGTTTGCTAATATTTTGTTGAGGATTTTTGCATCTCTGTTCATCAGTGATATTGGCCTGTAGTTTTCTTTTTATGTGACATCTTTGTTTGGTTTTGGTATCAAGGTAATGTGGCCTTGCAGAATGAGTTTGGGGGTATTCCTCCCTCTGCTATATTTTGGAAGAGTTTGAGAAGGATAGGTGTTAGCTCTTCTCTAAATATTTCATAGAATTCGCCTGTGAATCCATCTGGTCCTGGGCTTTTGTTTGTTGGAAGATTTTTAATTACAGCTTCAATTTCAGTGCTTGTGATTGGGCTTTTTGCATTTTCTATTTCTTCCTGGTTCAGGTTTGGAAGGCTGTGCTTTTCTAAGAATTTGTCCATTTCTTCCATGTTGTCCATTTTATTGACATATATAGTTGCTTGTAGAAATCTCTAATGATCCTTTGCATGTCTGCAGTGTCAGTTGTTACTTCTTTTTCATTTCTAATTCTGTGGATTTGAGTCTTCTCCCTTTTTTTCTTTTTTTCTTTATGAGTCTGGCTAATGGTTTATCAATTTTTTTTTTCTCAAAGAACCAGCTTTTAATTTTATTGATCTTTGCTATTGTTTCCTTCATTTCTTTTTCATTTATTTCTGATCTGATCTTTATGATTTCTTTCCTTCTGCTAACTTTGGGGTTTTTTTTTTTTGGTTCTTCTTTCTCTAATTTCTTTAGGTGTATGGTTAGCTTGTTTATTTGAGATGGTTTTTTTTCTTGAGGTAGGATTGTATTGCTATAAACTTCCCTCTTAGAACTGCTTTTGCTGCATCCCATAGGTTTTGGGTCATCGTGTTTTCCTTGTCATTTGTTTCTAGGTATTTTTTGATTTCCTTTTGATTTCTTCAGTGCTTTCTTGGTTACATATTAGCATATTGTTTAGCCTCCATGTGTTTGTATTTTTTACAGCTTTTTTCCTCTAATTGATATCTAGTCTCATAGCGTTGTGGTGAAAAGATACTTGATACGATTTCAATTTGCTTAAATTTACCAAGGCTTGATTTGTGACCCATGATGTGATCTGTCCTCAAGAATGTTCCATGAGCACTTGAGAAGAAAGTGTCTTCTATTATTTTTGGATGGACTGTCCTATAAATATCAATTAAGTCCATCTTGTTTAATGTGTCATTTAAAGCTTGGGTTATTTATTTTCAGTTTGGATGATCTGTTCATTGGTGAAAGTAGGGTGTTAACGTCCCCTTCTATTATTGTGTTACTGTCGATTTCCCTTTTTATGGCTGTTAGCATTTGCCTTATGTATTGAGGTGCTCCTATGTTGGGTGCATAAATATTTACCATTGTTATATCTTCTTCTTGGATTTATCCCTTGATCATTGTGTAGTGTCCTTCTTTGTCTCTTTTAATAAGCTTTATTTTAAAGTCTATTTTGTCTGATACGAGAATTGCTACTCCAGCTTTCTTTTGATTTCCATTTGCTTGGAATATATTTTTCCATTGGCTCACTTTCATTTTGTATGTGTCCCTATGTCTGAATTGGGTCTCTTGTAGACAGCATATATATGGGTCTTTTTTTGTATCCATTTGGCCAGTCTGTGTCTTTTGGTTGGAGCATTTAATCAATTTACATTAAAGGTAATTATTGATATGTGTGTTCCTATTGCCATATTCTTAATTGTTTTGGGTTTGTTTTTGTAGGTCTTTTCCTTCTCTTGTGTTTTGTGCCTAGAGAAGTTCCTTTAGCATTGGTTGTAAAACTGGTTTGGTGGTGCTGAATTCTCTTAGCTTTTGCTTGTCTGTAAAGGTTTTAATTTCTCCATTGAATCTGAATGAAATCTTTGCTGGCTAGAGTAATCTTTGTTGTATGTTTTCCCCTTTCATCGCTTTAAATATGTCCTGCCACTTCCTTCTGGCTTGCAGAGTTTCTGCTGTAAGATCAGCTGTTAACCTTATGGGGATTCCCTTGTATGTAATTTGTTGCTTTTCCCTTGCTGCTTTTAATATTTTTTGTTTATATTTAATTTTTGATAGTTTGATTAATATGTGTCTTGGCATGTTTCTCCTTGGATTTATCCTGTATGGGACTCTCTGCACTTCCTGGACTTGATTGACTATTTCCTTTCCCATATTAGGGAAGTTTTCAACTATAATCTCTTCAAATATTTTTTCAGACCCTTTCTTTTTCTCTTCTTCTTCTGGGACACCTATAATTTGAATGTTGGTGCATGTAATGTTGTCCCAGAGGTCTTTGAGACTGTCCTCAATTCTTTTCATTCTTTTTTCTTTATTCTGTTCTGTGGTAGTTATTTCCACTATTTTATCTTCCAGGTCACTTATGCATTCTTCTCCCTCATTTATTCTGCTATTGATTCCTTCTAGCGAATTTTTAATTTCATTTATTGTGTTCTTCATCATTGTTTGCTTGCTCTTTAGTTCTTCTAGGTCCTTGTTGAACATTTCTTGTATTTTCTCCATTCTATTTCCAAGATTTTGGATCATCTTTACTATCATTACTCTGAATTCTTTTTCAGGTAGACTGCCTATTTCCCCTTCATTTGTTTGTTCTGGTGGGTTTTTACTTTGCTCCCTCTTCTGCTGCGTATTTCTGTGTCTTCTCATTTTGCTTAACTTACTGTGTTTTGGGTCTCCTTTTCACAGGCTGCAGGTTCGTAGTTCTCATTGTTTTTGGTGTCTGCCCCCAGTGGGTAAGGTTGATTCAGTTGGTTGTGTATGCTTCCTGGTGGAGGGGACTGGTGCCTGTTTTGTGGTGGATGAGGCTGGATCTTGTCTTTCTGGTTGGCAGGACCACATCCTGTGGTATGTTTTGGCCTGTCTGTGACCTTATTATGATTTTAGGCAGCCTCTCTGCTAATGGGTGGGGTTGTGTTCCTGTCTTCCTACTTGTTTGGCATGGGGTATTCGGCACTGGAGCTTCCTGGTCATTGACTGGAGCTGGGTCTTAGCGTTGAGACGAAGATCTCTGGGAAAACTCTCGCTGATTGATATTAGTGGGGCTGGGTGGTCTCTGGTGGTCCAATGTCCTGAACTCGGTCTCCCTCCTCAGAGGCACAGCCCTGACACCTGACCAGAGCACCAAGACCCTGTCAGCTACATGGCGCAGAAGAAAAGGGAGAAAAAAGAGAAAGAAAAAAAAATAAAGTTATTAAAAGAAAATTATAAAAAAATTATTAAAATTTAAAAAGTAATAAGAAAAAAAGAGAGCAACCAAACCAATAAACAAATCCACCAGTGATAACAAGTGCTAAAAACTGTACTTACATATACATAAAAATCAGAAACTTGTCTGTCTCATACAGCAAACCCCAAGTCTACAGTTGCTCCCAAAGTCCACCGCCTCAATTTTGGGATGATTCATTGTCTATTCAGGTATTCCACAGATGCAGGGTATATCAAGTTGATTGTGGAGATTTAATCCGCTGCTCCTGAGCCTGCACAGAGAAATTTCCTTCTCTCTTCTTTGTTTGCACAGCTACTGGGGTTCAGCTTTGGTTTTGGCCCCGCCTCTGCACGTAGGTCGCCCTTTGGCATCTGTTCTTCACCCAGACAGGAGGGGGTTAAAGGAGCGGCTGATTAGGGGGCTCTGACTCACTCAGGCCGGGGGCAGGGAGGGGTACAGAGTGTGTTGCGAGCCTGCGTTGGCACAGGCCGGCATGATGCTGCAACAGCCTGAGGTGTGCCGTGTGTTCTCCCAGGGAAGAAGTCCCTGGATCACGGGACCCTGGCAGTGGTGGGCTGCACAGGCTCCCGGGAGGGGAGGTGTGGATAGTGCCCTGTGCTCGCACGCAGGCTTCTTGGTGACCGCAGCAGAAGCCTTAGCGTCTCATGCCCGTCTCTGGGGTCTGCGCTGATAGCCGCAGCTCGCGCCCATCTCTGGAGCTCCCGTAAGCAGCGCTCTGAATCCCCTCTCCTCGCGCACCTGGAAACAATGGTCTCTTGACTCTTTGGCAGGTCCATACTTTTTCCTGGACTCCCTCCCGGCTAGCTGTGGCACACTAGCCCCCTTCAGGCTGTGTTCACGCAGCCAACCCCAGTCCTCTCCCTGGGATCTTACCTCTGATGCCTGAGCCTCAGCTCCCAGCCTCCGCCTGCCCCGGCGGGTGAGCACACAAGCCTCTCGGGCTGGTGAGTGCTGGTCGGCACTGATCCTCTCTGTGCGGGAATCTCTCCGCTTTGCCCTCCGCACCCCTGTGGCTGTGCTTTCCTCCATGGCTCCGAAGCTTCCCCCCCCGCCACCCACCATCTCTGCCCGCGAAGGGGCTTTCTAGTGTGTGGAAACCTTTCCTCCTTCACAGCTCCCTCCCACTGGTGCAGGTCCCATCCCTATTCTTTTGTCTCTGTTATTTCTTTTTTCTTTTGCCCTACCCAGGTACGTGGGGAGTTTCTTACCTTTTGGGAGGTCTGAGGCCTTCTGCCAGCATTCAGTAGTTGTTTTGTAGGAGTTGTACCACATGTAGATGTATTTTTGATGTATTTGCGGGCAGGAAGGTGATCTCCACGTCTTACTCCTCTGCCACCTTGAAGGTCCTTCTCTGGGCCTTTTTAGAATAATATGTTCTAATGTGTTCAGAGATAAATTCTTTTTTATTACGTGGGCCATGTTTTATTCTAACATCACCCTCATTCTCTAATCATGCCATAACAAAATTGACCACCTGTTAAGTCTGGCTAATTCTTCCTTGGTAATGTTTCCAGTAGCTCCCACATCATTTTTTTATTCTGATTACTATTAACTCAGATCCTTACCATTTTATTCTAATGCACATTCATTGATTCACTCTTTATTTAAACCCCAAAATATTTAACCTGAGTGAAGGATATATTTAGGTCACTTTCCACCTTGCCATTCACATACAAATAAAAAAATAGATAAACGTGTGAATACATCTCATCTCGCATTACACATGTAATAATTCCTTGTGGAGTAAAGATCTAAATCAAAAGAAAGAACTTTAAAAATGATGCTGAAAAGATATTGAAGCATTTCTTCATGATACCTGGTTAGGAAAAATTTTCTTAAACATGATATAAAAAGAAAATATCATGAAGGAAGATTAATTTGACTACATTAATATCAAATGTTTCTGTTCACCAAGTAGTATCTTTAAGCAGTCCAAGAAGATAGCTTAGACTCTGAGAAGACATTTGATTTCTAATGCATAGGCAATACCTATAGAATTCAGAATATACTAGAAACTTCATGGGAAAAAGTAATTGGCAAACTTCTATTTTTTCAAAAGAATGCAAATACTGTTTCACACCATCTCATGGGTAAGAAGTTAGAATATCTAAAAATAGTTTGTTACATTACAAGAACTCTTTTATACTGTTAGTAAGAGTATATTAACTAATGGGAGTATTTTTTTTAATTGGAGTATAATTGCTTTACAATGTTGTTTTAGTTTCTGCTCTACAATGAAGTGAATCAGCTATATGTATACAAATATCCCCTCCCTCTTGGACCTCCCTCCCATTGCATCCCCCCATCCCACCCATCTAGGTCATCACAGAGCACCACGTTGAGCTTCCTGTGCTTTATGCATGTTCCCACTGGCTAGCTGTTTTACACATGGTAGTGTATTTATGTCATTCCTAATCTCCCAATTCGTCCCACCCTCCCCTTCCCCCACTGTGTCCACATGTCCATTCTCTATGTCTACTTCTCTATTGCTGCCCTGAAAATAGGTTCATCTGTACCATTTTTCTAGATTCTACATATATGTGTTAATATACAATGTTTTTCACTTTCTGGCTTACTTCACTCTATATGACAGACTCTAGGTCCATCCACATCTCTTCAAATGACCCAGTTTCGTTCCTTTTTATGCCTGAGTAGTATTCCATTGTATATATGTACCACATCTTCTTAATCCATTTATCTGTCATTGGACATTTAGGTTGGTTCCATGTCCTGGCTATTGTAAATAGTGCTGCAGTGAACTTTGGGGTGCATGTGTCATTTTGAATTATGGGTTTCTCTGGGTATATGCCCAGTAGTGGGATTGCTGGATCATATGGTAGTTCTATTTTTAGTTTTTTAAGGAACCTCCATACTGTTCTCCATAGTGGCTGTATCAATTTACATTCCCACCAACAGTGCAAAAGGGTTCCCTTTTCTCCACACCCTCGCCAGCATTTATTGTTTGTAGATTTTTTGGTGATGGCCATTCTGACTGGTGTGCGGGGATACCTCATTGTAGTTTTGATTTGCATTTCTCTAATAATTAGTGATGGGAGTATTTTAAATAGGATATATGTTTTGTAACATGAGTACAAAATAAGAAATCACATTTTATTTATAACCCATGGAAAAGTCCAGCCTATGGTATCTTTGTAACTTAGAGTCTTCAGAGAACCCAACCTCTATTTTATTGTTCTATCATTGTGGTGGATCCAAGATGAGCACCTACCATTTGTTAATAGACAATAATGAAGAATGTCTTTTGAAAAATCAAGATGAAAAGTAGAACGGACGGTCATCACCTAGAAAGAAAACCATATTTAAGAGGCAGTTTTTCCATTGAATAATGCATTTAATACTAATTACTGGGCTTCCCTGGTGGCGCAGTGGTTGAGAATCTGCCTGCCAATGCAGGGGACACGGGTTCGAGCCCTGGTCTGGGAAGATCCCACATGCCGCGGAGCAACTAGGCCCGTGAGCCACAATTACTGAGCATGCGCGTCTGGAGCCTGTGCTCCGCAACAAGAGAGGCCACGATAATGAGAGGTCCGCGCACCGCAATGAAGAGTGTTCCCCACTTGCCGGAACTAGAGAAAGCCCTCGTACAGAAACGAAGACCCAACACAGCCATAAATAATAAATAAATAAATAAATAAAAATTAAAAAAAAATAGTAATTACTGAGCAACTATTATGTACAAGGCACTGGACTGAAATATTTCTCTACATAGCATTTTAAGAAGTTACCACCATTGGAGCAGGTCATTGAGACAAAACTAATTTTTAGTCATCAACATATATCCTTTATTTGCCAATAAATCAAGCTACATAGTTTTGAAATATAATATCGATTTTTGTTTAAAAATGTATACCAGTTTTCCTCCATAAAACTTGGAACAGGGAATTATTTCATGCTTTGTTTTTGACATAACATCTAGTATGAATCCTTAGAGCAAATAAATAAATATATACTAATTCAATTTGTTAATGTATATATTTATGCATTCATTATATATGTTTTGAACCTTGACATGTTTCAGGTTCCATGCCATATTCTAATTAAAATAATAATATTACAAAATATTGACTCTCAAAAAGTTTCTATAATTTTGTGGGAAAAGACATATAAATAATTATTAAAAGAATGGTAAAATATAACAATAAAGCTATATCCAAAACTCTATTGGACCACAAAGAGGGATTGCCTATCTGATGAGGTTGAGAAGTTAGACAAATCTTTCTAGAAAATATGATTCTTGAACCAAAAGATGGGATGGAATTTGTCAAATATAAGTAAGTAGGCGGTGATAGGATATTTTAGGCAGACAGGAGAGCATAAAAAGACGAGGTAAAAAAGGAGATTGACAATAATCAAAATTAAGAATATTCAGCATAGAATATTTTCGTCTCAATATATTTTGGCATGCATATTTTTGAGGAAAACTGTCAGGTTATCAAACACCTGTATTTTTGGCCCCATGTTATAATCTATTATAGTGCTGACATGGAAGAAGAAAGAAGAGGTGGGTGAGGAGGAGAAAGATAAGAAGATGGGGTAGGAGGAAGAAGAGGGAGAAAGGTAAGAAGAGAGGGAGAAAGAGAAGGAGAAATCTTAGGGAAAACGTGTGAAATATAGATGAGTCTTTGGGAATGAAAGCACATCTTCATCAACTAGTTGTAGTTATATTGCAGGAGACTCATTAATATATCAACTTACTAATTATTCTTTCCTTACTTTCTTGATATTCACTCACATGTATTTGATTATAGTTTTAAAAAGTAAAAAGAAGCAGATACTAGCCATTAGTTCAAACGTCTGGTAGTATAAAAATATTACATATTGTAAATTAAGTATAAATAGGTTAAATTATCCTAATCCCACATTAATTTCTGCTTCTGTTCCAAAAAAGTCTTTGTGGAGGTCTGACATGAATAGTCCACAATGCCCAAAAATTACTCAGCTAAGGCATCATTAAGGATGTGGTATTTGTTTCTAATGTTTCTCTAAACCCAGATTTGCATGACAGAATTTTCATCAATAACTAAGGCAAATGATTGTTCCAGTCCAGATAACTATATTTTATCACGAAAACAAAGCTAAGAGAAGTTTACCAGAAAAAATGGCATTCTGTGTCCTGAGTTAAGCTTATAAAAACTTATTTAACTGATAATGTAGGTAATTTTTAATGATAATAAAAGCACAATGCAAACTATTTAAACTCAAAACCTGTTAGGCATTATATCTGCGTTCTTCACTTTCAATTACGACAAAAATTTAAAGCCTTCTTTTCCTGGTAATTCAATACTCCCTAAACAAAACAAAACAAAAAAGTAATTTCTGTTTACCCTATGGCTGTCCAAGTGGAGTCTAATGTTTTATTGCTTACTCAAATTTTTCATTTCATTCAACCCTTACTCCTCACAAGAAGGTATTTTTTTATGTGCTGCTATTGGATCCCAACTTTTGTGTTTATGCCCTTGATAGATGAACACAGGCAAAGTACAAATCTCTCAGTCTCTATGGGCAATGTTGGCCTTCTCTAACTCCTCAACAAATACAAAAGGATGCTTGTTGGCTCTCATCATTGTAATTCTGGCCAAAAGCATAAGTATGGCAAATATTTTTTTTATCACTTCATCTAAATAACTGAACTGATAAATTCAAAGAGAAAAGCATTGCTTATTGACATATCTAGGAAAAATGCTCCATATTGTTTTAACAGTATGTTCTTATGTTAGAAGCTCTGGAAATGAAGAATATCTAATATTTATGTAAATGCTTATTTATGTTAATGTAGGTGAAATTAAAAGAAATGGACTTATTTCCTCACCTACTGTATATCATAAATTATCTAACGTGTCCATGCTTCCAGAGTTTTTTGGTTCTGTTTTTAATTTAGGTGGAGGGAAGGAGTACAGGATGATAAGTTATAGTCATATTGATTAATAAGGTGATTCAATTCTCCAACAAATGTTTGCACTCTAATATTAACAAAACTGAAAAATAAATTATTTTGTTATCAGTTTATTTCTGCTAGCTTGAGATTCATTTCTCAATCGCATAGGTTAATAAATTCAAATTAACATATCATTTTTCAGTGAATTGGAAAAATACATTTAAAAGGATGTACATTACAATAGGATCCTTAATTTTTCTATGAGTAATGTAATTAAATGAATAAATTAATTTACCTAAGTGGTTGATTTAAAAACATACATTTTATATTATAAGAAGAATTAGTATTTAATTTCAAATTATATTTTTAAAGTTTTAGCATCAAATTTTTTATTTTTAAATATAATAACCAAAGAAAGAACATGATATGCTATCTTTCCCATTTGTATCATTATTTTTTTGGTCCTCCAGACCCAACATGATAAGTGTGAGTAGGGTATACACATTAAATAACTAACACAAGCTAATATTTATTTCTAGCACTGCTTTATAAGTATGTGTGTGTGTATCTGAGTGACAGAGATTATTTTATTCTAAATATCTGACATTTTTGCTGCTTTTAAATTTAGATAGGTTGAATCACTTAAAATATGTGCTCCCAATATGCTCACCTCATTTCATATTTTGCAATGATGAAATTTACTCCCTGTGAGAAGTGCATTTGTAGAGTTGCAAATATTTATAGAGTCTCCAGAAAAGTTTAGACAAACATACTAAATTGAACAATTACAATACTGTCAGCATATATTTTCTATTTTGTGATGTACTTTGTAAATACTTGAGTTAGCAGAAGTTGTTAACATAGGAAGGGAGATTATTTGTGTCTGCCCAGAGTTGTGACCAAGCTTAGAGTTAAAGGACTAAAAGATCTAAACCCCCTTCTTTCTAAATTCAGAGAAATTTCATTGGTTGAGGCCAACCATATTTCTAAGTGTTCTCTGATAATCACCATTTCACTAAAAGCCACCCTTCCAATATCTTCACTCCTACTCGTGCAGTCCTCACCCCCAACAACATGAAACTATATGTGGGGAGAAGCGAATAAATCACGTTTTAGGGAGTGCAGTGTTTGAAGAGAAAGAGTAACTGCGAGCGGGATAGACTGACATTTCTTCCCCTGAACAGCCAGGTGCTTACTCAGGAGGAGAGGGTGGAAAAGGGAGTTATGACTGCCCCACCAAGAAACTGCTACTACCCTTTATGTCTATACTCCTCACCAGCGTGAAAGAGGGCAGACATCCCATAGACAGATTCCCTAGAATAGTAGGGACATCCCACAGAAAAGCCAGGGTGAGCTTTGGAGTCGGTAAGGAATCTGTCTGGTTCCTGCCCCATGCCTTGCCTGAGGAGCAGGCACATGGAGGAAGGGAAGGAGAAAAGTTCCCATGGAAAATCGGACTGCATGGCCCTACCCGTTCCAGGACTCTTAGCTGTTGGAGAGAAGAGATTTGAACTGAATATGAGACTGAGGTTTTCATAAAGTCCTAAATAATAACAGTGACTGCTTAATAATGAATGACTGAGAAGCTGTGGAAGGAAACTAAGATGTCGTTAAGGAAGTAAGCATCCCCAGTGGAAAAATGAAGGTGGGTTGGGGGCTATATATCACAGACGAGACAGTTACTGCAAAAATGAAAACTTTTCATGTTTTTCCATTAAGGAATGGGCCCTCTTCAAAAAGAGAGTTACACATATCAAATTAAGTGCATCTATTTGTATTAGTATGATGTCCAGCAAGTGACATATTGCTTGCTCTTTTGTGGATCTAGACTCTGCTTATTTCTGTCATTTTCACAGACCATGTATTTTCAATATCATCCCAAATACTAATTTCCAAATCTTATCATGGTAAGAGGTATTATTCAGATAAAATATTTTCATATAAATTATTATCTTAGTAGCAGTATTCTATATAAATATAAAATATTTCATGTGACCCTTGCATAATCCTTACCAAAAAAGATCTTTTTCTCCTTATATTTAAGCATTTTATAGTTTTCATAACTGTGGAATGGAGATAATAATTGTCTCCCTCTCTCAGAGAAATTCTGAGGTAGTGAAAAGTACTCTAACATAGTTCTTATTATAGTTATTAGTATCCTCATTATCTTGCACAACACTAACAGACCGGTAAGAGAACGTCTTAATAGTTAATGTCAGGAAAGCACTCCTTGGAGAAAATTGCAGTAGGACTTTGAAAAGATATTTCCTTTCTGTTTTCCAGCCAGTCTCTGAGGCAGCTTCTTCTCCTCAAATATAATGCAGAGTTCTATATCTTATACAAAATCTGGTCATCAAGATGAGCATTTCAGATCTTGCCGCACTTGTGAGCTCATGTAGTCCAGTTTCCTGATTTCATTAGTGTGGGACTGAAGGAATGAGGACTGCCTTGGTGGTATTTTATCCAAGCTATGGCTCAGGACACAAGTCAGCCTTCATCCTCCCACACCTATATATTCTATGAATCCCTTACTGGTTCTCAGCCATTGCAGCTTAGAGCCCTGTTTTGCACTGAGCAGAATATCTTGACTTTAAAACCTGAAACCTTTGTGGAAATAAATGAAGTACAACCAAATGAGAAAAGCAAAGACTGTTTATTCAGAGCTTGCTATGGCCAGAGAGTCAGCCGTCATCGCTTGCATTTTGGCAGAGACTCAAAAGCAGGCAGAGAAGTGGGAAAGCTTTACAGTGGACAAAAGGAATGGCTTCAGGTGTGCCCTGACTGGATGGAGGTTGTTGGTACGAAGAAGATGTAGGCGTAATGCGTAGAAAACAAGATGGAGATATGTGATTAGTTACGATTTTGAGACGTCTTCCTTTCTACAAGTTAGGGAGTGTGGAGAGTATCACTGAGGAATGTATGCAAGGAAGTGATAATCAGGTTTGCACTGTGATATAATCACTCTGATTTAGTAATGGATAACACAATAGGAGACAGCAAGCCTCCAGAAAGTGGGCTAAGAGTGACCCAATTATAGAATTTGCATTTTAGCAACCCCTTCTCTCTTTCTAAATTATCCAGTTGGAAACTTGAATATGTTTACTAAGCAGATGGAATTTAAGAAAATGCTATGAACATTACATAATTTTAAACTTCATTATTAAACCCAGAAGACAATAAATATGTCTCAAATGAAAAAAACAGAACAAAACTCTGTATTATCTGCCATGTGATGCTTTCTCCGTTTCCATTTCCATATTCTCCTTCCTTGTTCTTGCACATTCTGTATCTAGTCTGTTTTTTAAAACTGCATCTTCCTTTTGTATATCTCCTCCCTGAAATCCAAAGGGGCATCACTCTTCCACAAGCCAAAGGAACAAGATAGTCATTACCTGATGCCCTTAAATAAATGCATTACTCAAAATGACAACCCCATTGTCAATCAATAACGACAAAGAAAAAATGGCTAAAGCAAGTGATGAGTTCAGAAAAGCAGTCTAGTTAAGCAATTGCTCACCTAATGGAACAAGGTTAATAGTGATTGATTTCAAGTACACCTTACAGAGCATATTTGTCTAACCATTCATCCATTCCTATCTCCTTTCCACCTTTCCCCTTTTTCTCAGTGTCACTTTTACTGATGATTTAAAGATATAGTAAAAGAGCTAATTATAAAGTCCTGGTTTCTCAATACAAACTGAAGGTTCTAAATATGTTATTAATAGTGATTTGTCTGTGTTGAATAAATTTATACTTTATAAGACTATTACTTAATACTTGCTTGTGTTGAAAATATTATAATTCTATAAATTCTCTATGTGTACTTGATTGAAATTTCTAGAGGAAAATGAAAAAGATCCTTCCCCACCATCTCTTCGTACCCCATGCCAACTCACATTTATGCAGATCTTAAAAAGCCAACTTTTCTAATAATTCTTCTCTGATCCTGGTCATCTTGTCTCTTTCATTTGTCTTTTCTTTGAACCTTCTCTTATTTCTTACTTTTTTTTGTGGTTCTTTTTTTCATGCATTCAGAAATTTATTTTTTAAAGTATTGAACATATACTAGATATTAGACATTACATAGTATCTGGAAATGAAAAGACAATGGTTTAATGGCTTCTGTCATCATGGATTTAAATTCTAATGAAAAAGCTCTGAATTTATGACAATTAACATAATACAGTATTATGAGTTTGATAGAAGTAAGCAAAGTAAGTATCACAGAGATACTAAAAATGGCCCAAAATGTTGGGAGAATAAGAGTCTTGTCTTGAAGGTTTCTAGGGCCAGTGGCTTTTAAACTTTTTGAGTAAGCCTTCTTTAACTCCTCAATGAGTCAATAGTAGAAGAGGTGGTCCAGGACAGAGAAATATATTTACACAAATGATAAACCCCAGAATCCAGGCAAAAGGAGACCCACTGCAAGTGGCACAGGCTATATTACAAAACTCAAACGTTTGCCTTCGGTACCAGGAATTTCAGTATCTTATTACAAGATGTTTACAAGAATCAGCCATGGTTCTTAGTAACAGCAACCAGTTTTAGTTCATTAAAACAGGAAGGTACAGATATATATCTCCTCCTAGACTCACCAGGAAATCTAGAGACCAGATCCTGGGGTTTGAAAGGAGGAGGAAAGTACAAAATCCTATCATTGTGCTTTGAATGCTGCAGCTTGAACTACCAGGCTGAACCTAGAGAGAGTAGACAAAAGAGATTTGATCTTACTGAAAGCACAACAATTGCCAGAGATAGTTTCTTACAACTCTTGCTGTTGTGTATCGCTGATTCTCAGTTCAATGTCTGGATTAGATGCATCTCATGCTTCCGCCTATGCCATATCCTTGCTGCTGAGGGCAATGGGAAAGAAAATACCTAGCTTTTCCAGCTTCCATAAGGAGTATGATAGTTAATTTTCTGTGTCAACTTGGCTGGAAATGGCAGCCTGATATTTGGTCAGACTCATTCTAGACGTTTCGGTGAAGGCATTTTTTAGATGAGATTAACATTTAAATCAGTAGACTTAGAGTATAGCCCTTCATAATGTGGTTTGCCCTCATCTAATCAATTCAAGGCCTTAATAATAAAATACTGACCTTCTTTGAAGAAGAGGAAAGTCTACCAGGAGATAGCCTTTAGACTTGAACTGCAACTCCTCCCAAAGTCACCAGCCTGTCAGCCTACTATACAGATTTTGGATTTGCCAGCCTCCACAGTTGTGCATGTCAATTCTTAAAATATATCAATCTCTCTCTCTTCTTAGGTAGAGAGTTAGATGATAGCTAGCTAGATAGATGATAGACAGATAGATATTCATTTATATCTATCTACATAGATAGATATAGATATAGCTACATATCTATCTATCTATCTATCTATCTATCTATTTACATCCTGTTGGTCTGCTTGACCAATACAATGAGCCATAGGCTCTGACTCACCAAGACTCATAAGGAAGGGAATCCCCTAAACATAGTAAGTGCTTCAAAGGTTCGGTGGACAAATGTTGCACTAGTCAGTGTAGAGGAGGTTATGTTGTGATAACAAAAAACCCTAATATCTCAGTGTCTTTAAACAGCATAGGGGCATTTCGTGCTCTTGTGACGTGTATTTGAAAGGTGTCTGGGGGCACAGCTGGGCTCTGTCACTGTCTTTCTTACTCTAAGAACCAGGTTGACAGAGCAACAGTGCAACAATTTTCTTTACATTGCCAGTTGCTCTGGAAGAAATAAGAGAGAATGTAGTAAAAACATGTTGGTTCTTAAACCATCCCCCAACCAAATTTTTTCCACATACCTCCTTGACCAAAGTAAGTCATAGGATTAAATTTGAATTCACAGAGCTGGAAATCTCTAATCCTTCTTCGGGGAGAGGAAATATGAAGAGACAGTATTTCAGTCTGACCCAAATATATATGTTTTTAATGCAATAGTATAATTTGCAGAAATGTCAATCTGATATTTGGAGAGATAGAATTGTACAGAGTCAGAGTTGGCGAGAGAGCATTCAATTTAGAAGGCTATTGCAATAATCCAAACAGGAAATGGTTAATGATATTTAATGTAATAGTGGTGGTAAAAAATAGAAAAAAATGAAGAAATATTGAGAGTCATTAGGAGATAAGAATAAACAAGGCTTTCTGGCTAATTGGTTGTGGGTTACGTATGAGAAGAAGTGGTTAATAATGACAGCCAGGTTTTTAGTTTGAGTAATTAAATGAGTTTGAGGTTGTTTTCTTTAAAGTAGCATAATCTGGTGAAAGCTGACTAATATGAGTGTGAGTATACCCATTCTCTCAGATAAATCACATAAGAAAATTAAAATATTTTGGTTGACAGGTATTGAGTTAAATTTTGAGTTTGAGGCACCTGTAAAGTGTCCAAGAAGTGTTATGCAGCCAAATTTGTCTGGAGCTATAGGTTTAGAAATATCAGAAAATATCTGATGGTCTTATTCATGGATATTATATAGAGAAAGAAGAGAGGAAGGCAGAAGACAGAAAATGAATCAGAAAAGAAGCAGATGGGAAGGGAAACACTCAAAAAATAAATAAATAAATAAAGCAGTAAACAAGTGGGAATTGATAGACATAGAGATAAAAAGCAACCCAGGATAGAATGGAGTCCACTTTAAGCCAAGGGAACCGAGAATATATTTCAAGAAATCAGGGAGAAAAAAATTTTGTTAGTAAGATGAAAAGGAGCCGAAAAAGTTAAGTTAGTTACTTAACTGTAAACGTTAGTTACAAATTAGGGCAGTTCTTATGCTACACCTATAGTATAGTCCTGACTATTGACTAGGGTTTCACATTAAGCCAGAATGTTGTTAGTGGAATCATACTGCTTGGCTATAAATCTGATTCTTATAATGTAAACTTTACTGTTATTATAAAAATATTGTGTGCCTTTGGTGTACGTGACTAGACCCTCTGGATATGTGTTGACATGCCACGGAGAAAACATTATCTGCCCTTGAGAAAGACAAGAGTGACAAATTGATTGAGCTCTGTGTCTGTGTGTGTGTGTGTAAAAATTTATACCTATGGACATATTTTGTAACATTCACAGAACAGAATTTATTTATAGAGTTTATCTAGTTATTGCAAATATAGCAAGAAGGTAAATTTTGACATATTCTAGGGTAAACAACCATGTGAAAAGGGAGACAATATTTATATAGAGAGCTATCTGGAGATAGAAAGATGAAATCAGCTTCTATTTAAAAGCTAAATTTTCATGTTCATCCATGAAGTGAATTCATATATGACAGACCAGATTTGTTCCCAAGGCACCAGTAAATACATTATATAAAACTATTGTTTATATCAAATTAAAACACACAATTAATTTTTGATTCCATAAGAATTTAAGTGACATCCAAGTATTATTTACCCCATGTATTCCAGACTAAATTAACATTTCTGTTAAATGTCATCTAATATATGAATCAGAGTACTAACCACTTAGATATACATATGTTGTAGTAGATTTATGTAATATAATATCAAAATTATTTTTAGTTTAGTTTACTGGATTTTCTGTAATTCATACAGAGCAAAGTGATTTCTATTTAATCAGTCATCAGAAAAGAGAGGGTTTTGTTTAAAGAGGGGTTTCTAGTGACATACTTTCACTTTCCAATGCACTAATGTAGAAAACTCCCCTGTATTCTAGTTGATCTCTGCTGTCTTAGAGACATTAAGGGAACAAATCAGTTTCTACAATGATAGGTATAAAATAAATAAAGAGTGACGTATATTTATGTGGAAAAAAAGCAAAACAAAACAAGAAAAAACACTAACCTTGCTTTCATTGTTTCTGTGTCAATACCAAATTACAGGAATGAACTTGCTGTATATGTGGAGAATATTTATCTTTTAGTGTTTCTTGCTTTACTACATAAAATATGAGAAATAAAAAAAGAATCAGGAGAACTACATAATAATGCTAATAGCTTCTTCTGTGACCTTCGGCAAGTCACTTAACCTCCTGGTGACTCAGCTTTTCCATCTGTAAAACTGAATGGTAATTACCTCATTTATTCTGTACTCAATAGTTTGCCATTTGTATAAGCCTTGTTCAGCCTCAAGGACATTTCTTCAAGGCTTCCTTCTTTTCATGACTTGATGTCTATTTTTCACAATTTATATAACGATTAATATGATCACTATAACAAATAGAGTGGAGGAAGCATAAGTTATCTACTTCTGCCAAACAATAGCTGATAGTTAAGCCATAATAATGCATGCCTTATGTGTTTTGCTGTGTGTATAAATTGTAGATGAAAGACAAAGACTAGAACAAACTACATCTAATTAAACATCACGTATCAATTTTTTTTTTAGTGATTTCTGTATTTTAATTCAACTCCTACAGTATATATAAAGTCTCTCAAATCAGAATCAAAGCCATCAATGATGGGCACACCATCTGTTGTACATACCCATTTTTAGCAATTGTTTTCTCAGTGTTTTATTCAAGAGGTCAACTACTTACCTCACTCTTATACTTTGGAAAAATGCAAACAGATGTTCCATTTTTCTCTTGCATATCATCAGTTCTGACTAATGATGGTAAAGTTCAAATTGGTGAATTTTCCCTGGCCTGCATTCTATCTTCCAAATAACTTTGAATCTTGCTAGCTTCTTGACACCACTTTTATCATTCAGTAAACACATTGATTACTTGACAAAGAAGATTTCAGCTAAATTGGACATTTTTGAGATCGATTTAGACACTGTCTCACTATTAGAAGAGCTAATACAATTTTAAGCACATTTATTTTGCTCACATCAGGTATACTGGCCTACAAATGCACTTTAAAGCCAGAGCATAAAAATCTTCAATGATTCTTAGAACCCAGAATCCACAATTATATTATAATTAACATCCATGGTCATTAACTCTAGAAATATGTACAAGCTATAGAGGAATGTGTTGTTTAGATTTAATGAATAATTAAAATCTTTGCTAATTGTGGTTAGTGATTTGTATATCCAAGTGACACAATGAAGTGCTTAAGTAGCAAGATAATTTAAAAGGAGAAGTTGAAGATTAATATAGAGGAAAGGAAGTATTTCAAGTCACAGGAGCTTAGTACTTCCTAAATCAACTATAAGCCATGAAACTTTCTTGTTGGACTAATAAAGTACCACCACGATACACACTCCCAGTTTTTTAAAGTAATTCACATATGTGTGTTTGTTTTTATAATAAAATCCCACGAATAAAATAATAGTTTAGTGTGCCTCATATTGTCAAAACATGCACTATTAATAGCCTTCTAACCAAAGACTGAAAACATGTATGATAAACATCTACTCATTGTTCTAGTTTTCTACAGATGAGTGTTGCCAAACATTTCATCACATAACAGAGGTTATTTATTCCCTTTTCTCCAGCCTCCAGTAACATTTTTCTCATTGTCTTTAAAACCTTTATCAAGTATTCTTTTCCAGCTTTCGCTATCAGTCCGCTTGAGGCCCTTGTAGCTTCTGCCCTCTGCTCCAGCTCAAAAGCAATGCCCTGTGTTGATGGTGCTAGGCAAGAACCCATCTTTTAACCACTAGATTCTGCTATGTTTTTCTATTTCTTCATAGCAAACTAAACAAACCTAAATGCTTTAAATAGCAACTTTAAAAATTATATCTCATGTTTTTCTAGGTCAGGCACTTGAATAGAGCTTGGCTGGTTAGTTCTCATGAGATATCGCATTAGAAAACTTTGTGGTATTCATCTGGCAGATACTCAGTTGGAAGGTGCACAGTGTCTTCACTCATGTGTCCAGTGGCTTAGAGAGGATGATTAGAAGGCTGGACTCGTCTGGGACTGACAGGGGCACCTATATGATTTTGATGGACACAAAGTAGTTGGATTTCTTCCATGACAGCTCATAAACTAGCAGCCTGTGGCTATCCCCTGTGACTATAGCCATAGCAGTAGTCAGTTCTGTCTTGGTAAGCAGGCATTTAGCTAATCTCAATGGGTAAGGAAGAGTGATGCAATAAAATGGAATTATTTGGAATTGTAGTGAGCAGTTAAGGGAAAAGAAATAGAAAGTTAAATAAATATCTGTCACATTTGGGAGGATTTCAAAGAAATGATACTGCTAATTCAAGAATAGCAATAATTATCAACAAATAATTTCTCATATAAGGTATTACAAAGCAATAAAAATGTATTTTTAAAAAGTTAGTTCTACCTCAATGTCAGGAGAAGCTAAATTTGATTCATAATATACTAGACAAGGTTCCAGTGGGATAAATGACACACTTTCATTATGATGATTCAAGGAAGTTTTAATACAGGGACTGTTTCCAAAGATGTGTGTGAGGGATTGTGAAATCAGGAGGGGTAATAAAATTGTTTAGGAACAGTAAGAGTGAAGATGTAATTATTTTTAATCCCAGAAATGACAAGGAGAGGGAGTGGCTACAAGAACCTGAGAACTGTAGACAGAGACACCTTTAGTGGAGTTGTGCATTGTATTTAAGGAATACAGTCAGCCCGAGTTCCTCACATGGAGAGAACCATGGAAATATAAAACACAACCTCATCTCCCTCTGATTGCCTACTCGGGTTCTCCATTGGCCCATTCAACTGGAAGCCAAAAAACAATGATACAGCCTATTGTCTTATCATGACAAAAAAATAGACAAATACCAATTGAGGGGCATTCTACAAAATACCTGAATAATACTTTCCCAAAATGTCAAGGCCATCAAAAACAAGGAAAGGTACAAAAGTGTCACAACCAAGAAGAGACTAAGAAGACATGATCACTAAATGTAATGTCGTTTTCTAGATGGGATCCTGGAACAGAAAAAAAAGGGGGTATTAAGTAAAGCTGAGTAAATCTGCCTGAAGTATGGGCTTTGGTTAACAATAATGTGTCAATATTAGTTTACTAATTCTAAAATATGTACTATAACAATGAAAGATGTTAATCACAGGGGGAACTAGGTGTGAGTATATGGAAAATTTCTGAACCATCTTTGCAATTTTCTGCAAATAAAGAATTGTTCTAAAATAAGGGTTTATTAAAAAATGAAATTCAAACATCTTTTTTTTTGAGTGCTTTTGATGTTATTGTCACCCAACTTGAGTGAAATATACAATGTGCCTGAAATTCAAAATAACTCTTAGAAATATCAGTTTGTTTCAGTATTGTTTGTTCTATTCCCATCACCTAATAGAGTGCCTGCTATATTGCTGGAACTCAAATTTTAAAAGAACCATTTAAGTTCAAAAATATTAAGGATGAATCCACAGATTGGTAAGTCATTTTGTAGGAAAATATAACATTTTTGTCACATAAAAAAGAAAAGATTATGACATGAAATGATATTCTTATTAACTCAATAGTAATTATAAAAATATTGAACTACAAATATGACTTTACCTAAAACTTTAAATGCCTATACACAAGGTACAATTTCCTCTTTTTAAAATTTTTGTTAGAGTATAGTTGCTTTATAATATTATATTAGTTTCAGGTGTACAGCATACTGATTCAATATTTTTATAGATTATACTCCACTTAAAGTTATTACAAAATAATGGCTACATTTCTCTGTGCTGTACAATATATCCTTGTTGCTTATCCATTTTTTAAATAGTAACTTGTACTTCTAAATCCCCTAACCCTATCTTATTCTTCTCCTCTTTCCTCTCCCCACTTGTATCCACTAGTTTGTTTCTATATCTATGAGACTATTTCTGTTTTGTTATATAAATTCCTTTGTTTTGTTTTTTTAGAATCCATATGTAAGTGATAACATGCAGTATTGTCTTTTGCTGTTTAACTAAGCATAATATTCTCTAGGTCCATCTACAGTGTTGCAAATGGCAGAATTTCATTCTTTTTGTGGTGGAGTAATATTCCATTGATTATATATACCACTTCTTCTTTATCCACTAATCTGTTGAAGGCAACTTGGGTTGCTTCCATATCTAGGCTCTTGTAAATAATGTTGCTATGAACACTGGTGTGCATATATCTTTTTAAATTAGTGTTTTTATTTAAAAAATTTTTTTGGATATATACCCAGGAATGGAATTGCTGGATCATATGCAGTTTTATTTTCAGTTTTTTGGGGAACTTTGATGCTGTTTACCATAGTGGCTGCACCAGTACATCCCCACCAACAGTGTACAAGGATTCCCTTTTCTCTACATCCTTACCAGTATTTGTTATTTGTAGACTTTTTGATGAAAGCCATTCTGACTGGTGTGAGGTGATATCTCATTGTGGTTTTGATTTGCTTTTCTCTAATAATTAGCAATGTTGCACATCTTTTCATGTACCTGTTAGCCATGTATATGTCTTCTTTGGAAAAATGTCTATTCAGGCCTTCTGCCCAATTTTTAATTGGGTTGTTTGTTTTATTGGTATTGAGTTATGTGATCTCTTTATATATTTTGGATATAAACCCTTTTTCAGTCATATCATTTGCAAATATTTTTTCCAGTTCAGTAGGTTGTCTTTTCATTTTGTAAATGGTTTCTTTTGCTGTGCAAAAGCTTTCAAGTTTAATTAGGTCCCATTTGTTATTTTTGCTTTTATTTCCTTTGCCTTGGGAAACAGATCCAAAATAATATTGTTATAGTTTATGTCAAAGAGTGTTCTATGTTATCTTCAAAGAGCTTTATGTTTTCAGGTCTTACGTTTAGGTCTTTAATCTATTTTGAGTTTATTTTTGTATATGGTGTGAGAAAATATTCTAATTTAATTCTTTAACATGGAGCTGTCCAGTTTTCCCGGCACCAATTATTGAAGAGATGGTCTTTTCCCATTGTATATTCTTGCCTCCTCTATTGTAGATTAACTGACCATAGGTTAGTGGATATATTTCTGGGCTTTCTATTCTGTTCCATTGATGTATGTGTCTGTCTTTGTGCCAGTACCATACTACTTTGATTATTGTAGCTTTGTTGTATAGTCTGAAGTCAGGGAGAATAATAGCTCCAGCTTTGTTCTTTTTTTTTTTTTTTTCCCTCAAGATTGCTTTGGCAACTCAGGGTTTTTTGTTGCTCCACATAAATTTTAAGATTATTTGTTCTAGTTCTGAGAAAAGTGCCATGAGTATTTTGATAGGGATTGCATTAAATCTGTAGGCTAATATTTTAGCAATATTAATTCTTCCAATCCAAGAATATTGGATCTCTTTCTATTTCTTTATATAATCTTCAATTTCCTTCATCAATGTTTTATAGTTTTCAGAGTATAGTTCTTTCACCCCCTTGGTTAACTTTATTCCTATGTATTCTTTTTGATGTGATTTTAAACAGGATTTTTTTTTTTTTTTGCTTTCTCTTTCTGATATTCATTATTAGCATGTAGAAAAGCAACACATTTCTGTATGTTAATCTTATATCCTGCAACATTACTGAATTCATTTATTAGTTCTAATAAATTTTCAGTGGCGATTGTACAGTTTTGTAAATATCATATCATGTCATCTGCAAATAGTGACAGTTTTACTTCTTCCCTTCCAATTTGAATGTCTTTATTTCTCTTTTCTGATTCCTATAACTTAGAATTTCAATACTAAATTAAATAGAAGTGGCGAGAGTGGGCATCCTTGTCTTGTTCCTGATTTTAGAGGAAAAGCTTTCAGTTTTTCACAACTGAGTATGATGTTAGGTGTGGGTTTGTCATAAATGGCCTTCATTATGTTGAGGTAGTTTCTCTCCATACCAACTTTGATGTAAGTTTTTTATATGAGGATGTTGAATTATGTCAAATGCTTTTCTGCATTTATTGAGATGATCATATGATTTTTATCCTTCCTTTTGTGAATGTGGTGTATCAAATTGATTGATTTGCAGATATTGAACCACCCTTGTATCCCTGGAATAAATCCCACTTGAGCATGGTGTATGATCCTTTTTATATATTATTGGATTTGGTTTGCTGATAATTATATTAAGGATTTTTGCATCTATATTCATCAAAGATATTGACCTGTAAATTTATTTATTTTGTAGTGTCTTTTTCTGGTTTTGGTATTAGGGTAATCGTGGCTTTGTAGAATGAATTTAGGAGTGTTCCCTCCCCTTCAATTCTTTTGAATAGTTTGAGAAGGACAGGTATTAGCTCTTCTTTATATGCTTGGTAGAATTCTCCTGTGAAGCTGTCCTGTCCTGGATGTTTATTTGCTGGGATATTTTTTCTTACAAATCAGTTTCACTATTGGTGATTATCAGTTCAGATTATCTGATCTGAACTGGTAGTTATTAAACTACTTGTTTTAAACTGGTAGTCACTTAAGTTCAAACACATTCTAAAAGATCTACTTTTTTATACCCCTCCCCTACATTTTGTGTTTTTGATGTCATATTTTACAACTTCATGTTTATCTCTTCACTGTTTATTTTAGTTATAGTTGCTTTTCCACTTTTTTTTGTCTTTTAATGTTTGTAGTAGCTTATTGGTTGACCTTCAGCCCTTTCTATGTATTTGCCTTTCTTAGTGGGATTTTTCCTTTCCTATATGTACTTACTTTTTGTTATTGTCTTTTCTTTTTCACTTAGAGAAGACCCTTTAACATTTATTTTAGGGTAAATTTAGTATTGATGAACTCTTTCAGTTTTTGCTTGTCTGAGAAGTTCTTTATCTTTCCTTCAATTCTAATTGGTAATCTTGCTGGGTAGAGTATCCTAGTTTGCACATTTTCTCCTTTTAGCACTTTGAATATATCATGCCAGTCCCTGCTCACCTGCAAAATTTCTGCAGAAAAATCAGCTCAAATACTTATGAGGGTTCCCTTGTACATGACTCTTTGCTTTTCTCTTGGTGTCTTTAGAATGCTCTCTTTAACTTCTGCCATTTTAATTTTGCTGTGTCTTGGTGTGGGTCTGTATCAATTCAACTTGTTTGGGACACTCTATGTTTCCTGCAACTAGATATCTTTTTCCTTCTTCAGGTTTGGGAAGGTTTCAGACATCATTTCATCAAATACATTTTTTACCCCTTCTCTCTCTCTTCTCCTTCTGTGTCCCCTATAATGTGAATGTTAGTATGCTTTATGTTATCCTAGAGATCTCTTAAACTGTTCTCACCTTTTAATTAGTTTTTCTTTTTGCTGTTGCAGTTGGGTGATTTCCAT
Source organism: Balaenoptera musculus (assembly GCF_009873245.2). Lineage (NCBI taxonomy): Eukaryota > Metazoa > Chordata > Mammalia > Artiodactyla > Balaenopteridae > Balaenoptera > Balaenoptera musculus. The sequence continues at coordinate 23,711,746 of NC_045787.1, read as the reverse complement.
TATTCTATCTTCCAGATCTCTTATGCCTTCTTCTATATTGCTTAGTCCGCTATTCATTCCTTCTTGTGTGTTTTTCATTTACTATATTCTTCTGTTCTGACTGGTTCTTTTTTTTTTTTTTTTAAATTTTCTAGTTCTTTGTTAAAATTCCCAGTGTGTTCATCTACTCTTTTCCTAATTCAGTTACCATTCTTATTACTAATGCTTCAGAATTTTTATCTGGCAAATTGTTTATTTCTGTTTATTTATTCTTTCCAGGGTTTCTGTCTTGCTCTTTCAATTTAGACCAGTTTCTCTGCCTTCTAATTTTCCTTAACTTTCTCTGCCTCTATGAATTTAGGTAAAATGGTTACCCATTGCAGTCTTGAAGGGGTGTCTTTATGTGGGAGTGTCCTTATACTGTCTGCATGTGCCCAGTGCCTTTGGTGGGAGAGCTGGGTTTGACATGAGCAAAGTCATGTCTTATATGTAGCAGGGCTTCCCCTCTGCTCATGCCCTATTGGGGTGGGGTCTTATCTCAAGTTGCTGATGCAAATGCCCTGAGGGTCAGGTGTGAACTGGCTCTGATCCCTTTAAGTGTGTGCTCTTCCCTCTCCCAGCGCAAGTACCCTTGCCCCAGAGGAGAGGAGTGCTGGAGCATGAGGGGGCCTATGCAGGCTCATGGCTAGTGATGGGGCCTCAGCTGTGGTGGGCCAACTGCAGACAGTGGTCCCGACTGCCTCTGAGGTACAACCTGTGAAAGTGCCAGCAATGCCTGAAAGTGCCAGAAAATGCCTGCCCTGCTCAGACTTAGCTTTGGGTCTGAGTTTAGTTGGTTCCTCACAGCTGATCACTCCCCACAGCTTATGCCACCCCCACTCTGTTGTGGAGCCATGCTGCAGGCTAGGTGGGGCCCGAGTGGACTCCCACTATGTATTGGGGTGCAGACTGTGGCAGTGCAACTCCTGTCTGAGATCGGGGCTGCTTCCTCTGTGCTGCCTGAGCAAGCACCAGCAACAGCCAGCCCTGCAGTGCTCAGATGCTGCCCCAGGTCCAGGTCACCTCTGTGTCCCACAACCAAGTTCTCTCCCTGCTCATGGCAGCCCTTGCTTTAGTGCGGAGCTGCGAGGTGACGTACGCAGGGCTGGAGTGTTTGCTCTGCTCAGGCTGGGATGCACACCAGGGCAGGGGTGGGAAACCAGGCGGCTACTGGAGCATTCCTCTGTCCACCCTCTCTGTCCAGCTTTGGGAGCAAGCCAGAACTCACACTCCTCATGAACAAAATCCAGGCTTCTCACAACCCTCCAGTTAGTCCCAGCTGTTCTCTGACCAGCCAAGAAGGCTCATCTTCCCTGTGTTGGACCTCAGGACCGGGGTGCCCAGCTCACTCCCAGAGTGGATCTTTGCCCATGTGATCTCCCTTTTCCACTGAGTTTCCTCTCAGGGGCACAGGACCTGACCCGATCACTTCTCTTCCATTTCTACCCAGTTCCATGTGGGCTCTTCTTACAGCTTTGGTTGTATAGGAGTCTTTCTTCCAGTTTCCAGTGAGAATTGTTCCACATAAAGATGAATTTCTGATGTGTTCAATGGGGAAGGTGAGTTCCACATCCTCCTACTCCACCGTCTTGATCAAGCTCCCATAATGAAAAAATTAAAAAAAAAAAAAAAGAAAAAAAGAAAAAAAAAGAAAAAACAACCACCCCAACAACAAAGTCACCAGTTTTTTCATCAGCATATACAAATATTAATATTTAGGTTGCACTGTACAATTCTCTTGATATTAATTTGCATTGGCAACATGCATCATTGTGTGTTTATAGATTTGTTAGTGCAACAACTCCACTTTGCAAGTTAGTTCTTCTGAAAGTTGACAGACATCAGATAAATTAAACAACACTATAGACAAAGCCTAAATAAATAAATACTGCACTCTGTTAAAAAATAATGACTGTAATGATTATTTCAATAATACTATATAAAGTCAGTTGTCATCTCTCTGAATCTTAAAGTAACTGTAAGACCTATGGGAAGAAGTCATTTCAGAGACAGAGAAAAAAAGGCAGTGTATTTTAACATATTAACTCTCAAAACAATCTGTTACCTATGTATTTTATTGTGACACTGATTGTTAGAGTTCTCTTGCTGGTATTCTGACATTAGAATTGCTTAACAAGTGTCCTGGGAATTAGAGAGTATTCCTCAGTAGTCACACATAGCCTTCTCTGCTGCATACATAGCAGTGCTTCTGCATCTCCCACACTGACCCAGCATTAACTAAATTGGGTGTCAAGTGTGTCAACATGCTCTAACTGCCAGTGACATTGTTATGTGGGCTCCTGAGATGAAAGACAAAACATCATGCAAGGAACAGAATACAGGATTTAAAGAAGCAGGTGGACTGCAAAGGATTTGTCTTTAATTTTTGGATTTATTATATTCTGATACTTCGGTGCTTTATTTAAACAACTGCCCTAAGCTTTCTATTGGACATGGAATTAAGAGACATTCCTTCATTCGTAGACTCACATAGACCAAAGAGCAGTGCAATTAAAACCGTGGCTGAAAACTTGCAGTCCCCGCCTTTTTTTAGATCCTATTTCATAATAAGTACCTACCTCTTACTGGCACCTAACTAAATTTTGAGAGGTATTATCATAGAAATGATTTTCCTTTATTTTCCATTTCCTGAACAGTGGTAACATTTAAAACATGATGACAGATATAACTAGTAACAATTTATTTTTATTTTATTTAATTAATTAATTTATTTTTTAAAATTTATTTATTTATTTATTTTTGCTGTTTTGGGTCTTCGTTTCTGTGCGAGGGCTTTCTCTAGTTGCGGTGAGCGGGGGCCACTCTTCATCGCGGTGCGCGGGCCTCTCACTATCGCGGCCTTTGTTGTTGCGGAGAACAGGCTCCAGATGCGCAGGCTCAGTAGTTGTGGCTCACGGGCCCAGTTGCTCCGCAGCATGTGGGATCTTCCCAGACCAGGGCTGGAACCTGTGTCCCCTGCATTGGCAGGCAGATTCTCAACCACTCTGCCACCAGGGAAGCCCAACAATTTATTTTTTAATTAAAAAAATCAGGTTTGCTTATAAAATAAATTTAGTGTAGCCATGTTATAACCATAAAATAAATAAAAGATTGCAAAAGCCTACTCATATCCTGTGATAGGAATGCTATGTCTTGATTAAACTGGCTAATTGGTGTCATTTAGACTAGATTTCATTCTGCTGTTCCTGAACTATTTAATAATACCAAATGAACAAACTCATGAGTTTTAACCCATCCTTCAAGACCCAGCTGAACTTGTATACACTTTGGTAAGCTTCTCTTCATTTCTTCAGTTTGCGATATTGTTATATTTATAAATTTGTTAACATTTCTGTCCTATGACATGAAACTGGCATTACTAATTTATATTTTCCCATTAGATTATGTGCTCTTTTTTTATGTTTAATTTTTTTATTGAAGTATAGTTGATTTACACTATTATATTAGCTTCAGGTGTACAGCATAGTGATTCAGTAGTTTTGCAGATTACACTCCTTTAAAAGTTGTTACAAGATGATGCCTATGATTCCCTGTGCTCTACAGTATACCTTTGTTGTTTATCTATTTTATACCTACTAATTTATATGTTTAATATTTTAATGCATATAAAAATTTATTGAAGTATAGTTGATTTACAATGTTGTGTTAATTTCTGCTGTACAGCAAAGTGACTCAGTTATAGATAGATAGATAGATATATATATTATTATATTCTTTTCCTTTGTGGTTTATCACAAGATATTGAGTACAATTTCCTGTGCTATGCAGTAGGACCTTGTTGTTTATCCATCCTATATATACTACTTTGCATCCACTAATCCCAAACTCCCAATCCTCCCCTCCCCCACCCTCTGCCCCCTTGACAACCACAAGTCTGTCCTCTATTTCTGTGAGTCTGTTTCTGTATTGTAGGTATGTTCATTTGTGTTGTATTTTCGATTCCACATAGAGGTGATATCATATGGTATTTGTCTTTCTCTTTCTGACTTACTAATTACATGCTCTCTTGAAGAGAGAAACATATATAATAAACTAAAAATATTAAATTGACATAATTGTGGCAATCACAGACACTTATCAATATCTATTGTCCCACTTCCATTAATCGCAGAAGTCAAAATTTTAATCCATCACACTGTTGGCCAGAATAAAAGACTACATTTCCCAGGATTTTTACATGCCAGTGTGATTGTGTGTTAAAGTCTGGACAGTGAAATATCAGAAAAACTGATGCAAAGGGTTTTCAGGAAATTTTTATAATAGGATATTATTCTTCGACTCTGCTGCCTAGAAGTCTGTGATGATGGCTGCTGTTCTAGCAACTATTCTGATCCAAGAGGTGTACTTGAGGATACCACAGCAGAATGCTAGGAGCTAGAATCCCTGAAGATAGCAACAAGTTTCTGTAATTTTAAATGAATAGGTATATGGTTAAGATATTGCTTTATATCAAAATGATCTTTATTTTTTTAAAGTGTAAATGAAGTAATTGTTTATATTCACCTTTAAGCACAAAGAATTAGTCGCTTTCCTTATGAATGGGAAAAAGGGATTTGGGGTGTATATTTCTTTGGGCGTATGTGTGTTTGTGTGTGTGTGTGTGTGTGGGTTCCTAACTTAATTGTTTGCTTCCAGAGAAGAAAGCCCCCTAGTGAGTTTGTTAGTTCTATAAGTTATGTCCTAAAAATGACTGACTACATAATACTTCCAATTATCATTTTTTACAATATTATAAACAGAGTTGAATAAACCATGTGTACATTGTGTCTGCACATACATTTGCATTTTATGGATCCACAGTTTTATTTTGAGAAAGAGTCTTGGCATACAGAAGAGGTAAATTGAAATTTAAAAAAAAGGAAAAGCTGCGAAATACAACACAAATTTCAAGAAAGTAAATGATGTATAGTGCAATCCCTCTGAAAATGGCTTGGAAAAACTTGGGAAGCAGAAGGGCATGAGGACAATGGAATGTATTAAGCAAGAGTGGGAGTAGTAGATTAATAAGTATCAATATAGTAGATACTCATATAGGAGAAACAAGGGATTAGAATGCACAGTTCCAATGAGGACCATAACGTATTCCCTGTGCATGTGTTTGTATGTAATGTGCATCCAGAATTGAAAATGAATATCTTAGAAAATGTTTTCTTTAACATATTTTGTTGTTACATATTTACAAAATAATGAAATCCTTAAAAGTTAAATATTTGACTATTGACAAGACCCAGCAATTAAGAGTATGTACCAGGTACTAGCACTATTGATATTTACAATTCTTCTTCTGCTAGGCAGTATATTATCACATCAAATCAACCAAATCTTCAAAGGATAGGCTCACAAGTTAAATTTGAATTATAACCTCAGATAGAAAAAAGCTTTTCTTTAATTTGTTCACAATATAACCAAACCAGTAGTATTGATAGTTTTCTATTGGGGACAGGAGTATTTAAAAGCAGCTTCCCGTCATCAAACTTAGTGTGACTAGAAAATCCTCCAAAGAGAATGAATCCAAAGAGAAACACAAATATATTAAAATGCTTCTTCAGTATCTTGGCATATAATTTACATAATAATGGTATCTGAAATAAGTCAACACATGTTTAGTAATAATGGAGTAAATTATGCATCAAGCCCCCATGTGTATAACAGCAAAAATCAACAGGCCATCAAACTAATAGGTTCTGTATAGATGCACTTGCATTTCTCTATATGTATAAGCTATTTTCATCATAGTTTGTTGATGGGAGATGTAAATGCCTGTATTAAAAGCCTTAAGTAATCTGCCTGTGATTTATGTTGGCTATTCTGCCATCGAGTTTAATGCAATGTTTCTCATACTAATTGCAGCTTCATGGCATTACTTGGTGAAGAAAAGTTCTTGCTTTTGTTACAATGCAAACCAATTACTCTTTTGTTAGACCAACAGTTTATTCTACTTAGTCTATATCTCAGAGATCAGAGGGGGTTCAAGGAGGGGGTGAATAATTACTCTGCTCTCAAAGAGATTAGTAGTGCCCTGAAAAGACCACAATTTTATATGTTCCGTGTCCTATATAAGCTGAATTAATTGGAGAAGATGGAAAGGAAATAACATCTATTGTGCAAATATTACATGCTAGGCACATTTTACAGTTTCACTCCCTTATCCCTCTAACACTCTGTGACCAGTATTGTTCTTACTTTGTAGAGGACAAAACTGATGCCTCTGATTAAGGAGCTGTGTGCCACATCTATAATGAGGTAGAGAACGGTATTCCTTCATTCTTACCAGTGTTCTGAATATAAAGGAGATACCACTTGCAAACTTCTGGACAGAGTGATATTTTTTTAAGAGTTGATTTTTGAAAAAGATTTAAACAAATTGTGCCTCATGTGGGAGACCATGCTCTTTGCCTTACAATAGGTGCCATGGCAAATCATACACAGGCCATTTGAAATGCAGAGTTCCATGTATAATTTACTTTCTATTGAACATTATGAACATTCTAATAGAACATTATGTAATAGAGCTAGCTCATTTGAATGATTTGAGCTAAAGAAAAAGAGGTTTTTAAGTTTGAGACTGCTTGCTACCTGGTCCCGTTAGATAATAATGACTTAGTCATTATTGACAAATAATGACTAATGACTTAGTCATGTGCCTGCTCACCATTTGATCCTTCCCCTGTTCCCCCCCATCCCAGAATGAGACCACCAGATTATGTGGAAGCTGCACTGTGTACTTTCTACTTGGGAAGAACTGCATAGAAACCATAGCTTGGGCATTAACCAGCAGGGTTGCTTCAGACAACTGCATATATTATTTTTAATTGAAGAACATTTGATTTTTTTTACATATTTTTTTGAACTTCTCCTTATCAACCATGAAATGGGTATAAAATATGTACATGGTTGTGAAGAAAAATCAATGGGATAACAGGCCTACTGTGTCTTACCAGGCAATAGGAATATGATGACTAGTCATGGAATGTTAGCTCTCTTCCTTTCCCCTCCTGTAAGCAAGATAAAATTTTGAATTTTTAAAATCATCTTTTACTAAATTCTTACATACGCACATTTACATTATCTGTCATGAATGCCTGGCCACCAAACACTGCTAAGTAAATAGCAGCATTCTAGGATATCAGCTCTTTCCTCTCCATGGAGACAACTAATGCTAACACCCATGAGCCATATGACTGAGGACCACAGATGTAATTCTTTCCTGGTAAATTCACATGTCAGTGTTCTTACTTCAAGACAATAAATACCAAAAGAAGAATATTCTTATCATGAAACAGTTACATGCTCAATTTTCTTGTCAATTAATTGACATCTGCAGTACAGATTTGTTAACATATGTGATGGATAGCCCAATATTAAATTTACCCTTCCTCTATTGCTCACTGAATCATTTCCATCACTTCCTATACTATTATTATGTTTTCACTTCGTATTACAACACTGGATGGCAAGAGAAAGCAGAATATTAAGTCATTTGTTTTTCATTTCAGTTAATACTTTTAAAATTTCCATATTCAACAGTTCAAATTATTTTCCCTTAATAAAATGGAAATTTTATTAAGGTGCTTAAAAAATGGAAATTTATTTAATAACTAACAGTTCATCCATCTCACTCAGGAATCTTGAAATAACAAACTGACCATTTTTATTATAAATTATCCTCTGTTAAAAGCTGTTGCTGCTTGATAATGTATTTTCTTCTCCCTGTAAACTAGCTTTTTAACAGCCATTAGGCTTGTTTTTGTTTGTTTTTAGTGGAATTCCAAATGGCTAACTTCAGGCATTGTAACTTCTCCACTGTGGTCAACCTCCTGAATTCAATCTCAGTTAACTTTCCCAAAATGTTAGGGTTGACACTGATTCTCATATCACCTTGAGAGTTAAATATTTCTTCTTCCTTTCATCTAAGGAACATTTATGGATACATGAGATGTCCTTAAGTGAAACCCTTAGAGAAACACTTAGTACGTCTTCAAAGATCTATATTCATTTTATAAGGTTTAATTATCTTTAATTTATCATTTATTTCATGACTTTTGGTAATTCATAAAAAAGATAATCTACCAAAGTCGGCAGCCAAGGAAGTGTATCTGCACCACTGTTCATCTTGGACTTGAACTTTTCTAAAAATATATTTAATCTCACGACATATAAGAATTTATTTGGGTTTAGGTGAATAGAATTGGCACTGTGTCATCAAAGTGAATGGAAATGTTGCATTAGTTGGCAGGGATTAGTAGTTTTGTTTTCTTGAGTTGTTTTGTTTTGATTTCCTAGGAGATTTCATGTTATAAAGTATGTGAAATATGTATTGTAGGTTTTAGAGAGAAATCACTTGATTAACCCATAGCGTTTATAATTTGTTAACTAATTAGAAGATACTTCTTTCCCAGTGTTTTATTTTGAACTAAAAAAATCCTCCAAAGCTACCTAACTCAGCCAGATTTCTTCATGTGTGATCTTAATGTAACCGTGTAATATTTATCCTGACATTTACACATAACCATGGATTCTTTAAAGAAATATTGATTATAAGATGTCAGGCTCTGTTCTAAGCATGTGGGGGACAATTGTGAACGATAAAGAGGAGCTCCCTTCTTTCCCTTTGGCGCTTTTCCCATAGAAGAAGGCAAATTATTAAAGTGGACAAATAAACATAATTTCAGAAAGTGACAAATGGCATGAATAAAACAGGTAATAGGATAGAGAGACACTGGAGGTGGGTAGTCCTTTAGAGTGATCGAATAAGTCGTTTCAGAGGAAACATTATTTGAGATCTGAATGGTGAAAGAGGACGATGCTGAGTTCTGTGGAGAAGTCTTAAGTAGAGGGAACAGCGAGTGCAGCATTCTTAAGTTAGAACAAGTTTGGATTGCTTAGGGAGAAAAAACCATATCAGTGTATCTAGGGATTATGAGGAAAGGAGACAGTGATGGAGAAGGCAGATTCTGATCACAAAGAGCCTTGAGATCCATTGAAAGCTTAGTGGGAAGCTACTGAGTGGAGCAATGGCAGGGGAACAAGAGTGTGATTAAATGTTTTAAATTACTCTGACTGGTTAATGGAAAAGAAATTTAGAGTAGCAAGGAGAAAACAAGGAGAATGTTTCAGTCGTTGAAGTGAGAAATTATTAAGGGTGTTGAAGAATACATGCAAATAAATGTGGGAAAGCGACATCTGCAAACAAACCTTTAGAGAACTGGTACAAAGAAGGGCATCAGAGACTGCAAGGAAATTTAGGGTTAAAAATATCAATCTTTGTTTAAAATAACAAGAAACATCAGAACAGATTATGGTTGTATATATGCCCATGTGTATTTTCAAATTAGCAGAGATAAATTAGTGCTGTGAGAGAGAAGTAAAGATCTTGAAAAGGTACAGTTGAAAGTTTACTCAACCCAGGTACAAATCCCTGTCTTGATAAGTATGGGAACACTCCTTCTGTTTAAACAAGAGAGAAAAGAGACTGTGAATGTGGTTGCATGAACACAGTGCATGGTGGTTGACATTAATGGCATATTGAATGGTTTGGCATTTGGAGACAGGCTCCAAGATTGTACATGCCTACTGAGGAGAAAGGCTGTCTCAACCAGTCACATGCCAGGCTATATCCTTCTGCCAGGGATATGCTAGCTGTTTGTACAAATGAGGTTTGAAGTTTGCATAGTCAGTCATTTGCAGACAGGCTGCTGTAGACATACCAAGTGATATTGTCTTCAAAGGCTATTTTTATAAACTCGTTGCTGGCAGAATCTGATTAACCTGGATGTTTCACTGCATCTTCTCAGCCAGGCAGTATCCCATGGTTAGTGTTCACCCAGCTAAGCTAAGATTCCTGTATGGTAATTCACCCACCCCCAGCATGGCAAGTTAACAGTGTAGCTTTAAGTCTCGAATCTGAAATGAGTAACAGAGAAAAGTAACAGGAAGAACAAATGCATATTCCTTCATACATGTCTTCCTCCAAGTCCACAATGAGGGCCAGAATCAGTTCAACTGAGCTGCCATTAGCAGGAGGTATGTGTAAGTAGTCAGAAGGATCAGACTTTCTTACTCTAGCTGTTCTCTGCTATCTCTGAGGCAGTTTCTGAAATGGCATACTTATTGTAGGGTATCAGAAATTTCAGCTTATTATGCAGACATAGAGAATGGACTTGAGAACACGGGGAGGGGGAAGGGTAAGCTGGGATGAAGTGAGAGAGTGACATGGCCATATATACACTACCAACGTAAAATAGATAACTAGTGGGAAACAACCGCATAGCACAGGGAGATCAGCTCGGTGCTTTGTGACCACTTGGAGGGGTGGGATAGGGAGGGTGGGAGGGAGACGCAACAGGGTGGAGACATGGGGATGTATGTATATGTATAGCTGATTCACTTTGTTATAAAGCAGAAACTAACACACCATTGTAAAGCAATTATGCTCCAATAAAGATGTAAAAAAAAAAAAAAAAAAGAAATTTCAGCTTATTCAGTTTTTTAAGGTTCATGATATTCTGATCATGATTCTCTGTGCATCTATAGCTACTGGCAGAGAAGGTACCGAGCTGTGAACCTCACTGAAAGCCATCTATATAAGCTTTTGGACTGGCCAGCTGACACCAAGGATTTTCTCTTTCATGATTGTCGTATAGACCTGTAAGTAAATAATCCATTTTTTATCTTGACATTTCCAAACCCTATAATATTCGCCATGGAAGGCACAAGCTCTTAAGTAGGTACAACTTCTAGAAGTAGCCTCTTTAAAAACAGTATTAGGTAGGCAAACCAATGGATGGTGACTGTACCAGATGAAGAAAATGAAGCTGAGAAGTTATAAGCCAGCTGGTCATTAATTCCCAGTTTCCCTGGGATAGTCTTGGTCTCTCCCTGTTGTCCTGGCATCGTTAATAATAATGGCTGAGCTTACGCTAAAAAAAAAAAAAAAAGAATTTTAGGATAAGATATATGGTCTAAGTAACTTATCCTATACCATATAGCTAATAGGTGGCAGAGCAGCCTTCCGTCTCTGATCTAGCTCAAAACTATGTTCATTCTTCTACAACCCAATAAATACACAATCTCAGCTCATTAATTTAACCTCTCTAACCACAAATTCTGTAATTACAAGATAAAAGGGTTAAAACATATTAATTGCAATGTCAATTTCTCTTTTTAGACCTTCACCATTTCTACATACCGTATTAGCCATATCAGGAAAACATAAATCAAAGTAATTTCAGTCATTTTTGTTTATTGAGAAGTTTTTCTTCTGTGGGACTATATTTCTGACAGTTAATTTTTAGATGAAGATCTCTCAGTGGATACTTGCTTTATGATTAACTTTGAATTCAATATGTGGCTAAACTAAACATGTTTCAGTTTAGATTTAATAAGGAAAGATTAAAAATTATATTCAACACAGTTTTATTGAATACCTATTGAAGGCAAACTGGTGTTTAATTTTTGGATGTTAATTATTTCTAATTTGCCCTAAATAACAGCAATCCATTCTCCATTTGTTTCCTCTCTGAGGTAAATATTGGGGTGAGGGTTTATCTCTGAGAGCTTACAGGTCTTTCCTGTTTTGTTAGCTTATCTAATTTGTGAGCAGGAGAATAAACCTGTAGTCTTATGTATCAAAAGATGATTTTTTGAATTTTATACCTCTTTTCAAGTCATCAAATAGCAAACAAATTCAAATTCCACATATGAAAGTAGCTAGAACTTTTGCAATGATAAATGACTGGGTTGAAGCTAGTTATCACATCTCTTAAACACATAATTAAAGTGTGATATTTTATCTGACACAATTAGTTTCCTGCATGTCAGTTTATCCTAATTAACTTAGTTGAGTTTGACAGTTATCAGCATTTCTTGTCTTTGTGCCCTTGTTATATTCTGGCACATTAAATTTAGTCTTAAAACATAAAAAATATGCCATATCTGTGGTAAACTCAAGCCTCTCTGAAGCCCTGAAATGACGGTCACAATTTCCTTCATTAAGAAAAAGATACTTACAGGATAAAAATATGGAAATTTAACCAATTTTCCATTGAATATTTTGCATGAACAGTCTTTTCAGTAATGTTTAAGAAAACATTTTTCTGATGATTTATATGTATATAGAGGCTATTATAGTTTTTTTTTTTTTTGGCTATTATAGTTTTATCCTTATGATCATGCAGTATAAAAAGGAAGAAAAAGTACAGTGATAAAACTCATTTCTGTGCATCCCTTTGCACAGACAGGGTATGAATATAATAACTTAAAATTGAAAAATTATCTTTAGTAACAAATATATTTCAATACTTCTGTAAAAGTATGTTAAATAAATTAATTTTTTAAATTTAAATATATTTTTATATAAAATGAACAATTTTTTCATCAGTGATGTGGAAATTAATCAAAGAAAATATTAAGTAGAGTTATCCCTAAAAGTTGATCAAGCTCTATTATTATTATTGCTATTGTTATTATTATTTGTCTTAAAAAACTCCACATGTTTTTAGTGAAAACTCTCATATAGCAATGAATCCCAAGAAGAACAACTATGAGACCAACTGAAGCTCTTTTATGAAGTGTGTTTCCCCAGTATGGTGCTCTATTTATGTTTTTTATTTAATTAACTAATTTTGGGGGCATGTAATCAAAATCTAAATGTTAGTTAAATGGAATTATCACATTGCGGGGGGGTGGCTTTTGCAAAGTACCAGGTTCCTGAATTCCTAGAATAACCTTGAGAAAGTAGCTTGCTAACTTTTAACAGCTGATGCTACCTCTATGAGTGCTACATTCATGGATTATCCGCTAAATGGAAAAAATCATGCTATAGGAGTGACTTCATTACTGAAGAGATTAAGATGATAAAACTTGGCCAAAAATTAGACTTCGACAGTGGTCTTCAGAAATGCTGCCCGTTGCTTATTAATTGATATTTGAAACACACCTGTAGATCAGATAATTTTTATTTACCTTAATTTCTAGAGAGATTTTTTTGTTTTTCAACTCAACATCGAAGTTTGAATTCTGTAATAATTTTGTTTATAATTTAAACCCTACTATATGAGTAAAGCTGTTTACTCCTTGATCCATATGTTACAGTGCTTAAAAAAAAATACATGAAATTCTTTTCAGTTTAATTCCATTTAACTTACCTTTGGGGATTTAATTCAGGAAAAAATTGGATTCTCAGTAAATTTTCCCACTTGAAAAAGGAAAAAAAAATATATTGTTTATGTAGGTGTCCTGTTTCTGAAATGACAAGGGGTAAGTTTAGATAGCTATTGAGATCCACTGACCTAGATGTTGTGAGGTACCCTGACAACAAAACTGTCAGTTCATATAACTATAAAATATCTTGAATTGCTACTTTACTATGACTATTACGAATATCTATTAATTTATTCTAGAGGGGACTAGCTTTATTTTTCAGAAGAACACAAGACACTATTCAAGATATTATTCTTTATGCTCAATTAAATAGCTCCATTTAAACTATTAATTTGTTCTTGTTACTTTTTCTGTTAAAAAAGGTATATCCTCTATGTCTAGTAGAATGACCTAAAAAAAGTAAATTAAAATAGCAATTACAAATTCTGGCACAGAATATGGACCAAGTTGGACCTTCATACCCTCCCTGGTGGTACAGCCCTTTTGGAAAACAGATTGGCATTTCTCATAAAGCTAAACATACACAGGTATCTTCCTAAATAATTGAAAACTATGTTCACACAAAAACCTTATATGAATATTCATAAGTAACTTTATTCCTAATGATGAGAAATAGGATACAATTCAAATGTCCTTCATCTGCTAAATGGATGAACAAATTGTGGTATAATCCTACAATTGAATACCACTGGACAAGGAAAATAAATGAACCACTGACAATGTGCAATAGCATGGTTGAATCTCAAATGAGAGAAGACTTACTCAAAAAGTTTCGTTCTACATAATACCATTTATGTGACATTCTAGAAAAGGTAAATGTATATGAGTAGAAAAACTCATCAGTGGTGGCACGTGGCTAGATGAAGCAGGAGGGGATGACTGCAAAATGGTAGCGTGAGGGAATTTTAGGGGGTAATGGACCTTTACTATATCTTGACTATGGTGATAGTTACATAATTGCATATGATTTCAAAACATAAAACTCTACATTAAAAAGTGAACTTTACTGTATGTACATTATAGCTCAATAAAACCTAATAAAAATATAATCATCAATTAATCATTCTCTTTGAACTCCATATTATTTGCTTTACTTGTAGCAGAGGTTTCCATTCTTTAAGCAAGTTGCAAAATAAATAACTATTTTGTAAGAATTGTTGGTAATTGTATTAGAATGTCCTTTAAAGACTATTTCAATTACTCTCAAAAGTTAACTTTTGAATGATTACAAGCAAAATGTTGGAAATAAGTATTGTATTTTATTACATCATATTAATGAAACAAGCAAGTTTTCCCTATAGAACAAGGAGAAACAACTTTCTTATGTGGGAAGAAAAGTCTGCTTACTAACAATGGCAGTTACCATTGTAAAAACTTGTTTTATTTTTAGATTATTAGTTTAAAAAATGAAGCATAAAGTCATTTTCCTAAAAGGAAGGCAAAAAATGGAAATTATGCTTGCACTACTCAATGTCATTCATGTCATTAGACTTTGCTTTGTATTCATTAAAGTAACTGACTTTTCCTCGGCTTAAGGATATTATATGTGGGGGCTTTGTCTCTTTTTAAAATAGTTTTGTTTGAAGTGATTTCATTTCTGTGAAAGAAGAAAGCTGAGATAATTACAGCAGTACACTTCACAAGCTCAAGGGGTTTCAACTTTTCCATAGTTACTTCTTGAATTAGCTCTATTATAAAAATAAAACCCTTCACAGCTCATTGTCACTAGTGTTACTGCCTTTAAATGAATCACTTCTCATCTTTTCTTCTTAATATTTGACAAGGCACAACTGTTTTTTTTAAGCTTTTCAGATCAAACTTTAAAATATCCTCTTAAGAAAAAAGAAACCCTTCTCAGCAGAACAAAGGTAAGACAATTATCTCCCAAACTGGACAAATGAAAATAAATTAAATTATTAGCTTCATAAGAAGTTATGATGATAATCAATTTGTTTTTTGTGTGTCAGACTGTCCTAGTTATCTCTATGAATCTAAAGCAGAACCATTCTTAATTGAATAATCTATTACCCCTTAAGAATTTATAAATTGTAATTAATAAATACATATTGGTTTTTAACATGGAGCATATCATAATAAATAGAATGTGAGAAATGTTGTTTCCAGAATCCCAATTTCAATAAATATAATACATTTATCATTTTATTACTAGATTATGGGCTAAATATCACATCATATTTAAAGAAGAGCTGATAATTTTGCCTGGCTTATTACCAACCATATCTCTTCTCTCTACTCCTTCAAAACTTGAAACCTGCTTTTAACTTAAAGAAAGAAAAAAAGGAAGCATAATAAATAATTGCATGTCTCCTTAGGTCTCATTAAGACCACAGGAAAGATTGTGATTTACCACCACTATGCCCTCTCTCCATACTCCCATTATGTAATAGGTTGAATTGTGTCTCCCTCAAAAAACATGTTACTAATGCCCAGTACTTCAGGATGTGATCTTATTTGGAAATGGGGTTGTTGCTGAGGCTACTAATTAAGATTAGGTCATACTGGAGTATGATGGGCCCTTAATCGAATATGATTGGTGTCTGTGTAAGAAGATGGCCATGTGAAGACAGAGACACACATGGAAACTCCTTGTGAAGATAAAGGCAGAGATTTAAATGATACATCTACAAACCAAGGAACACCAATGACTGATGGCCACCACCAGAAGCTAAGAAACAAAGAAGGATTCTCCCCTCTGGGTTTCAGAGGAAGAATGGCCTTGCTACTAGCTTGCTTTTGGACTTCTAGCCTCCAAAACTGTGAAAAAATAAATTTCTGTTGTTTGTAACCACTCAGTTTTTGGTTTTTGTTAAGGCAGCTCTAGAAAACTGATGCGTTTCAGAAACAGAACCCTCTTCTTAATCCTGCCCTGGAAGTCCTGATCAGTCAGTCTGTATTCCCCAGAGTTCCTTGCAGGTTAGGCCCATTTTGTATTCTGTAAAATGCAGTCCTTTGCCTGCTACCCTATGTTTCTCCTTTCCATTGCCTGGAACACAGATACAGAGCTTCAAAATATTTAGTGAATATCCAAAATATATAACCAGCTCATACAACTCAACATCCAAAAAAACAAACAACCCAGTTGAAAAATGGACAGAAGACCTGAATAAACATTTTTCCAAAGAGTACTTGCCAGTGGCCAACGGGCACATGAAAAGATATGCAACATTGTTAATCATCAGGGAAATGAAAATCAAAACCACGAGATATCACCTCACACCTGTCAGAATGGCTATCATCAAAAAGAACACAAATAACAAATGTTGGGAAGGATGTGGAGAAAAGGGAACTCTCCTCTGCTGCTGGTGAGTATGTAAACTGGTGCAACCTCTATGGAAAACAGTATGAAGATTTCTCAAAAAACTAAAATAGAACTACTGTACAATCCAGCAATTCCACTCCTGGGTATATATCTGGAAAAAATAAAAAACACTAATTCAAAAAGACACATGCACCCTAATGTTCATAGTAGCATTATTTACAATTGCCAAGATATGGAAGCAACCTAAGTGTCCATCAGCAGATGAATGGATAAAGAAGATGTGCCATATATATATATATATATATATATATATATATATATATATATATATATATATACATACACACACAATGGCATGCTACTCAGGCACAAAAAAAGAATGAAATTTTGCCATTTGCAGAAACGTGAACGGGCTGTTATCACTTATATGTGGAATCTAAAAAATACAACAAAAAGTAGCGAATATAACAAAAAAGAAACAAACTCACAGATATAGAGAACAAACTAGTGGTTACCATTGCGGGGGGGGCGCAATAAAGGGATAGGTGAGGTACAAACTATTATGTATAAAATAAGCTACAAGGATGTGTTGTACAACACAGGGAATATAGGAATATAGCCAATATTTTATAATAACTATAAATGGAGTATAATTTTTAAAATTGTGAATCATTATATTATATACCTGTAACTTATGTAATATTTTACATCAACTATACTTCAATAAAAAAAATCAACCTCTGACAACTAGAAAAAGAAACTAGTATGGTGAGAAAAGAGGGTATGGATGCATACATTCCTAATCTTTTTAACTTTCTTCAAAATACTGCTGAAGGGCAGCACTAAATAATCCTTCAATACATTGAATATGCATAGCTTAAATGTAGATGAATGCTTTCTCTAAGACAGTGAATTAACTCTACAGGATTTATACAAACACACACATACACACACATATATATACACAGTACATGACACTTAAAGAAATTTATGGATTAACTGCAACAAACCATAGCTTTTGATAAAATTTCCTTAGCCTATACATATCTACATGGCTCAACTAATTCTGTTGCTTTTAAAATTGAGTTTTTATAAAATAAAAGACCATTAAACTAGATGGGGAAGGACAGGACATAATTTCTATTTCCTTATTTTCTCTTAAGCCCCAGGTGGAAGATAGAAGATAGAGAGGTTTACCTAATATTGATTTATCTACTTTATCATGTTTAGGAATACAATTTCATTAAATCACACCATTGTCATACCTAGGTCTTGCTGAATAGTAAAATTCTAATTTTTGATTCTTTATTCATATTTATTATTTAGATTCTAAAACCTAGCAGTAGCTTAGTCCCCGTTATTTAAGGAAATGATGAAAATCCTAAGAGGAAAGTTTCTATTCTGAGGCATACCTTAACTTCATTTATTTTTCAATTGTAATCCAAAAGATCAGATAATCAAAAGTAGAACTTTAGGAAATAGCTAAATAATATTGAGAGTGCATATTTAGCACTGAGAGACCTGAATTCAAAGTTCAGTCAATAGCAGTGTAAACTTAGAAAAAATATTTAATTTTCTAGACCCTCAATTTCTCCATCCAAAATTTTAAAATGACACCTACAAAACAGGTCATACTGAAAGGGAAATGAGATAAAGACTATAAAATGCCTTGTATACAGCATTTGCTCCATTCATATTAATTCCTCAGCCAACTAATATGAATAAGTATATGTTTATGTTAAGCCATGATTTCTCTCACTGACACAGCACTGTTCAGGCCTCCTGAGAGGAATTTCCATTTGCAGAATCATTACTGACATTCCCCTCATGGCTTCTGCTTACTCAATATTGGGATCGTCTTATTGCTTATTTAATTTATCAATGAATTTATGATCTTTTATGCCAGTAATTTGTAATTATTAAATATGATATTAAAAGGACCTCACTGCCCCCACTGTTAAACAGTTGAAACGAAATTCCTTTTGTGATCATGTCTACTTCAATTATTTGAAATTTCTTTCTAGTAGCTACAGTCAGTGCCCTTGGCCAGATCATCCAGGATCCCCTTAATGGTTCCATAGATGCCCATAGAGTCAGATGCCCCCAAAGATAACTATTCCTGGAATTTCAGCCCCCCCACCCCCCAGATTGCCTGGCATAGGATTGTGAAAGCAATTGTGAAAGTCCAGCTCCCTCACCTCAATGGAGAACAAACCAGTGATTTTTATGATCCTGATCCCTGCTTCATCAGCAGCAGCATCACCTGATGGTTTCTTCCCCAGTCTCCATCCTGCTTTCCTCCAGTCTCTTACCAATTCTCCTCCTCGGAGCATTTTTAAATAACTCATTTCCATAAGAAATGATTCTGCTCCAGAAGACCATTAGGCACTATTCCCGCCGTTAAAATACCATGATCTAACACAACATGTTTAAAGAGAAATATTCTCTTTAAATTATAAGCCATAACCAAACCACTGGAAGGTATATATTTCTGCAAATATCTCAGTGATTCCACATCTATGCACCCAAAAAAGTGAGCAGAATATTTATAAAATTTGTTTATAATTGTGTGCTTAATATATTATAGATGATATGATTTTACTTCACCAGGAAGTATCTCATTATTATTAGCCACTGGCAGAGGCAACACAAATTATATCCACCTCACAATTACAAATTGATACAACTAATTTAACTTGACTAAAGTTTTCTGGATGCCTTGTTTATATTTATTAATTATTGACTATGCAAATTAGGTAGCTCCACCTTCTTTATTTTTTTATTCTTTTGTGTTACTCTCTTTTACTGATATGGTATAAATATTTGCTGTATTCATGCCAGACAAAAAGCATAGCACAAGGATTTGTGTTTATGGATTCATTCATAAATATAAAATGAATATAAGTTCTTCAATAAAGGAATTTTATAGAATTTATCAAAAATTTTTAAATAGTATCCATACAAAATTTAAATTATTTTTCTCCATTTTTTCTTTTTCATAAAATTCTTATATAATGGGACAAAAGACATAAACTATTAGATGTTCAAAACAAATATAACTATTTAACTAAAATTCTATCAGTTTTCATACTTCTTATTCTTCAGTAGACACAATTCGGAAGAGCAGCAGCTAAAATGGAAATACATGTGAACATATATTTGAATATATCTCATATAGCACATTAATATATCTGTTGCCTAAAGTACAGAATTCTATAGGTGCCTTATTAAAAATTTCTATTTTAGTATAGATCTGCTATTTTATCAAGTCCCCCTTGAATTTATCAATCTTAAATTATTTTCCAGATTAAAAATATTGAAAACAAATATTGATGCTATTTAAATCAAGCAAACTTTGTGATTTCAACCACCCATTTTAAGTATAACTAAACAAAATTTAAAATTATTTTTATGGTGAATTTGGTATGGAATTCTAGGTTTGCATTACAAATTCTTTTTTACAAAGAATGTCAGAAGCTAACATTCTGTGTGATTAAGAAATTTAGGGACTTTCCCAGTGGTCCAGTGGTAAAGAATCTGCCTTCCAATGCAGGGGACGTGGGTTTGATCCCTGGTCTGGGAACTAAGATCCCACATGCTGAGTGCAACTAAGCCCAAGCGCCACAACTACTGAGCCCGCGTGCCTCAAACTACAGAGACCACACGCTCTGGAGCCCATGCACCAGAACTACAGAGCCCACACACCCTGGAGCCCACACGTCACAACTAGAGAGAGAAAACCCACACGCCACAACTAGAGAGAAGCCCGCACACTACAACAAAAGATCCTGCATGCCACAAGGAAGACCCAATGCAGCCACAAATTTAAGAAAGGAAGGAAGGAAGGAAGGAAGGAAGAATTTTACTCAGGGAATTCCCTGGCGGACCAGTGGTTAGGACTCAGCACTTTCACTGCCATGGGTCCAGGTTCGATCCCTTTGATCCCTGGTTGGGGAATTAAGATCCGGCAAGCTGAGCTGCAGTGAGTCTGGAATGTAGGTAAAGCTGTATGACTGCAAAGTTCATGTTTATTTCCATTTATGTTACCTTCCTCATGAGAAATAAAAGCATACAAATGTGAACATGCAACACTAAGTAAAAGATAATGAATTTCTTAAAGTGCAATCATATTACAAGGTAATCTCACAATTTATTTGAAGTAAATGAGATCTTAAGTGGTCACCTAAGGGGGACATGGCATTAACTTTTGCCTTAAAAGATGAGTTGAATTTCAAAAGGCAAGAAAGAGTATGCACTTATACAAACATTTTGTCAGACAATTTAGTAGGTTTTGTATCATTATAAATCTGAATACCCTTTCAACTATTATTTCCAATTCTAGATATATCTATCCTCTAAACATACTCATATGCCCAAAGATATATTAACAAATATTATCATTACCCTCCTATTTATCAAAAATATAAAAGTTTGAAACTATATAAATGTCAGTCAAGAAGAGAATGGATAAATAAACAAGTTGTAACTATATAGTGGAACAAATAAATTAGAGATACAGTTTGAAATATGGATATAAATGTGATACATTATTTATTAAAGAACTTTCTAAACAATATCCATAGTATGATTCCATGTATGTAAAAAGAAGCAAGTTAAGCTAGCATATATTTTTATGTATGTATAGATTACTAAAATGCATTTTCAAAACTATGGAAGAATATACCACAACCTGGTAATGCTAGCTCTGAAGGGAAGTAGGATTACTGTGGAATAGTACAGTTTGGCATGTGACAATGACAATTAATATGTTATTTTATGTCTTATTCTCTATAATTATCAGCGATTGAATATTTGTTCACTGCACTTATTCAAATATTACTTAACTGTTAAAACACTATAACGGATCTAGAAGAATAAGTCCCCTGCCCAGATATATTTTCTACTACCACTCAGAAGGCAGAGAACTAACCCTCCCCCTTCCACCACTAGCACAAAAATGCATAAAATGATTGCCAATCTCTACCATCTCTCTGCAATCTATCTAAATACTTTCTGGAAACTTCAGGCAGTCCTGGTGTTCCAATAAATTGTACAACAAATTGTAAAGATACTTGAGACTAATATCTTATCATCTATCATTCTTATAAAATGTGATGGTCCAGTAAAAGCAAGCATTTCTCTATCCTCATTTGCAAAATTGTAGTGTCTTTGAATTCTTATTCCATATCAATATGCTTCTCATCGTCTGATGAATTATCCAACTAATCTTTCTCCCTTCTCTCTCAACATACTTCTGCTTTCTCTCTGAAATTACTTTGGCATTATTCAGTAAATATTTTGGATCTGGTTCATATCCTTCAGCTTCCTCCAAATACTGCCACAATCCAAGGTAAATTTCAAAATTCATTAAGATAAGCTTTCCAGCAATGTATCTTGAAAATTATTGGACTTTATCCAATGCCAAAAGGCAAGAAAAGGAAATAAGTTATAAATGTTGTAAAGGAAGATATTATATATAATGATGATCTACATAGGAAGTCCAAGAGAATCAATCAAATAATTATAAATACGTAAGATAATTCAGTAGGGGGACCAGAGTAAGCATCGAGTACAAAAAATAAGTAGCTTTCTCATAATGATTTCTTAGATATGACACCAAAAGCACAGGCAACAACAACAAAAACTAGATGTCAAGATTAAAAACTTTGTAAATCAAGATATTCTATCAACATAGTAAAGGCAACCCAGAGTGAAAGAAAATATTTGTAAATCTTATATCTGTTGAGATTTATATCTAGACTATATAAAGAACTCCTACAACCCAACAAAAACAAAAAACAACCCAATCAAAATGGACAAAGGACCTGAATAGACATTTCTCCAGTGAAGATATACAAATGACCAATAGACACCTTGAAAGATTCTCAAAATCACTGATAATTAGGAAAATAAGAATCAAAAACACAAAGAGATAGTTTTTTGCATCTGTTAGGTTGGGTGTTATATAAACACACACACACATACACACACACACAGAAAATATCAAGTGTTGGAGAGGATGTGGAGAATTTGGAACTCTTGTGCATTGCTGATGGGGATGTAAAATGGAAACAATGGAAAATGATATGAGGATTCCTAAAAAAATAAAACACAGAATTGCCATATTACCACACAATCCAACAATACTACTTCTTGGTACTCAGAAGAATTGAAATCAGATAATTGAACAAATATCTGTACACCCATGTTCATAGCAGCATTATTTACAATAGCCAAAATGTAGAAGCAAGCAACCCAAGTATCCATTGATGGATGAATGGATGAACAAAATGTGGTGTATAAAATGGAATATTATTCAGCCTTAAAAAAGAAGGAAATTCTGACACATGCTATGATATGGATAAACCTTGAAGACATAATGCTATGTGAAAGAAGCCAGTCACAGAAGGACAAATATTGTACAATACAATTTATGTGAGGTACCTAGGATAATCAAGTTCATAGAGACAGAAAGTAGAATGGTGATTGTCAAGGGCTGGGAGGGAAGGGACAATAGGTAGTTTAATGGATAAAGAGTTTCATTTAAAGAAGTTGAAAAAGTTATGAAAATGGATGGTGGTGATGGTCGCACACTAATATGAATGTACAAAACGTACACTTGAAGAAGGTCAAAATGGTAAATTGTATGTTATATATATTTTACTGCAATAAAGTAGTTAGCTTTCTTACCTACCAGCAACCGTAACTTAGAAATACGATGAAATAAAGTAAATTAAATTCACAATTAACAACAAAACATGAATAATTGAGAATAAACCTAATAAAAATTTTGGAAGGCAGAAGAGAAGCACATTATTCTCCGGAGTTGGTTGGAGTCAATACCTATATGAAGGAAAATAAAACTTTTACTGAAAACTAAAATATGATGTAAATAAAAATGGCTCAAAATGGCCATCCTTCCCACAAAACAGAATTCAACAAACCCCTTCTTAAGGAAGATGACACTTCTGTGCCATCCATTTACCGTCTCTAGTCCAAAGTCCACGGTCTCTATAAGGTCTGAATTTGATGCCTCTTTCCTCAGAGATGTAAAAGAGAATGATGACGACAACAAAATTATCTGACCACAATCATCCCTCCCTACTTCTGCAACTCCAACATCAAACAAGCTCACCCGGGACAGCGATGAAGGAATTCATACATAAGAACACTGTCCAAACTGGGAGCGTGTACAAATTCCTTCTTCTCCTAGTTAACATAAATAATGCTACTTCTTTACCTGTTCCAGCAACAGAACCCCTCTATTCCTTATGCCTTGTGGATAAACTTATTAATATACTCAATCATATCATTGCCCCTGCATTCTGACAGCACTCAATCCAGAATAAAACTGTGTTTTCTTAAATCCTCCCCTAAATCACCTGGCACAAATTCAAAACACACATTGTGCCTCTTCTAACATGCTTTTACAGAGACGCCCTGTGGTTTTCTACAGTGTGCTATCCAATGAAGCAACAAACCCAACTCTGTTGAACTACTCATGTGTTTCTAGTGGTCACCGGCTGGAGAATATTATGTCATAAAGAATTTCTCTTATGTTCCTATTACGGTGAAGGTACAAATTTTCCTATTGTTTTTAATGGTATCAAAAAATACAAAGAACCTAATTTCCTATTGTTAGTTTGTTACATTCCCTCTTGTCAACTTAGCAGTACTCCACCTCTCTTTAAAAGTCACCACTGCTTTGCTAAGGAGAAGCTTCCGGTTTTCCTTTCCTTAGGATAGTGTCTGCCAAGTGGTGTTACTCTGGAAATATTTGGGAGGCAGAGGAGAGGCAGAAATTCTTTACTCTCAGGAGTTGGTTGTAGCCAGATGCTTGGGGAAATGAGAGATTTAGAACAGTTCCTTGGTCAGTGCCCAAGAGCTACCTGCTGGGCGGCTGCCACCTTAGATATTTAGTGGAACCTCTCACAGAGCCTCTTGAACACGGTGGCGGTTCCCACATCAGTGCTTCGGGCTGAGATCCTCAGTGTCTCCTTCTGAGTGTCTGCCAGCCTAGTTTCTCTGGCTTCCCATGACATCCCATGCTGTTACCCCAGGTCATTCTATTAAAACCCTCTATCTGGATTACAGAGTGTTTCTGTTTCACTGACTGAATACAGATTAATGTAATTAGAAAAGCAGTTAAATAAATTATGGTACGCATGAGGTACTCCAGCAGTTAAAAAATATGAAGTAGCTCAGTGAGTATTAATTGTTAAGGAAAAAAGTTGTAAGAGAACACATACAGTACTGTACCATTTAAGGAAGTATTTATAAAATTGTAACAGTGGTTGTCTCGAGAGAGATTCTTTGGAGGGATGGGTGGGATGAATGGTGACATTCACATTTTTCTCTTTAAACTTCTGCATCATTTGCATCCTTTAGATAAAAATCTTTTATCATTACATACACACGCACACACACACACACACATCCTTCAGAAACTGTATACCTCAAGATAGCATTCTCCTGACACACAATTCTGACTTTCCATTTTGGCATTAACATTAACCACATTTCAATATCACAGAGACCTGGATGACCAATTTCTTCAAATTTTCTTAAATTCATCAGCCTTCTTGTTCTGTTGCTTATTTCTTTCTATTCAACTCCTTTTATAAAGACAGCCAAATTTCTTAAGATGCTTACATTTCTTTCCTATTTTTCTGTTAAAATTCAAGCCCCAAGTCACTATTTCAATCTGATTCCTTCACTCCTAGACAAGGAAAATGCATTCTGTTGGAGGATATAATCCAACTTTCAGACTATTGTTATTTGAAGCTAATGAACTACAATACAACCATATCTGTGTTCTCAGCATACAGCCACTATTTTAATGTTCCATAGTCATCTCTTTTTCTTTCCTGTGCAATATAATTCTGAACTCTTATTTTCCCACTCAAAATTTAGCGTAAGAGTCTATTATTTCATTTCATAAGTATCTGTCATTCATTCTCTGAAAAACAAAAATGTGGCCACCAAATGAGAGTTCATCATATTCTCACCTCCTTACCAAAAATATATTTATAACAATTCAAAATTCCTGTCCTAGAGTGTCAAAGGGTAACTCTTTCCTGCTGCCTCACTTTGACCTCTCCATCTTACTTAGTTTTCTACAGCTTGTTGCTCAATAGTTTTCTGTCTTCCTTATCCTTTGTAATGATGATTTCCCCTAAGCACATTCAGATGCCTCCCCATTATAGGACTTTTGACCTTAGACATCCCTTTAATTACTCGCTAGAGGCCCTACTGCCTTTTATCAACACTTCTCAGAGAATACTAATTGCTATCTTCACTCCCATATTGCTAATTGACTAACTGACACCTACATCTCCAGCGCCTGGTTGGCATCCTCATTAATTCTAAGAAATAATGATGATAATAACTAATATCTACTGAATGCTTACTGTATTCTAGGCATCTTTTAGGCACAATACATATTTAAATATTTTTATTCTTTCCAACAGCCTTAAAAGGTAAGTACAATTATAATTCTAAGTTTAAGATTTGGAAACTGAGTTATAGAGAACTTAGATAACTTGCTCAAAGTCACAGTCAATAAGTGAACGAACAAAAATTTAAGCCCAAATTGTCAACTCCAAAATTCAACATCTTAACTATTTGTCACACTGCCTCTCAACTACACACATGAGTGAAATAATTTTATTCTTTAAATAGGGAGGAGATTGTATTTGATTGATAACTCACAGGAATGGGTGATAGTCGATTTTTTATGATGTACATTCTGTAAACTTTGCATATATATAAACATTTTTACATATGATACATTTTTAAAAAATAGCCACATCACTGTGGTTAGGTTAAGGGTCATCCTCAAGATTCTGATTGGTTCCCTTGCCTTTGGTTTATATCTTGTCTGAATGGGAACTAAAATTTTCCACATGGAAATTTACCCACTGCGTGTAAAACCCTCATTTTACTTTTCGAGGAGTGATGTCATCCCTAGAGCCATTACATTTTCCTCAATTAGCGCAGTTTAGAAGCTCTGGGTCTTCATGTCTCAGTGGACATCAGTGGGATGAATATTGACCCTCAGCAGAATACCACTTTCCAGGGAAGTTTCTAGGTGGGCAACATTCCAGTGCAACTCTGAACAATACCTAGACATTACCCACATTACCTCCTGACCTTAATCTAGAGGTGGGAAGCTTTGTCATCTGAAGGTAGTAAGACTCTTCAGTAGATTAAACAGGGGTAGCTCACTAGGCATTTAGTGTCCACTGACAAACACATGTGGTAAACATTGAGTGACTTTCAGCTAATAGCCAGGTATTCTGATACATTTTATTACTTTCTCCAGAGAAACAATATTATGGATCAATAGTGAAATCCAATTAGAATTTCATTTTGCCTCATTTGGCTAAACAGATATACTCTGTCTATGGAGACATGAATTAACTAAGTAAAGAGAATTCCTAATCAGAAAATTTTAAGCTTTGCTTTTCTGATAATACAGCTGTGAATCATCTTCTAGAGAGTGTGCTGTGACCTTAGCACAATTTGCTTAAGAAAAATGGCAAAAGTATATTGTTCCATCTGTTCCAGACTCTAGAGGAAATTACTGTTTGCTAGTACCAGAGGTATTAAGCAGCATTTGGGAATTTTCTTAAATTTATACCATAATAATATTATTTAAGGAAGAATCTCACTTTGATTCACAAGCAAAGAGTAGACTGAACTCTATCTTTGAAATGACACCCTTTATAAACACCTTCCATATTTCTCTCCCATGATTTATTTTCTCCTGGTGTTACTATAAATTGAGAAACTCATT
Source organism: Balaenoptera musculus (assembly GCF_009873245.2). Taxonomy (NCBI): domain Eukaryota; kingdom Metazoa; phylum Chordata; class Mammalia; order Artiodactyla; family Balaenopteridae; genus Balaenoptera; species Balaenoptera musculus. The sequence goes on along the minus strand of NC_045787.1, from coordinate 23,684,468 downwards.
ATGCAATTTTGATTTTTCTATTCTAACATCAGTATCCAGAAGCAACTATAGTATCTCTTCAGCTTAGAATTCTGTTCTCTTAAATATTCATGTAACCAGCTCTTTTTTGACATTTACTCATCAGCCTAATAGTTATATTCTTAAAAAGGCCTTACTTTAACCATTCACATTTCTAATTTGTTTCTTCATTAGAATTTAAATTCTATGAGAGCAGGAACTTTTCATCTTAACATGATACCTTCAGTGACTGTCTAGAATAATGTTTGTTACAAAATATGTGCTCAGCATTGATTTGGTGAATGGAAGAATCATCTGAACTACATTTTTTAAAGCATGGGGTTGAAATCTGAACCATTTTTGAAATAATGAAATAACATTGATCAATTTTCCTTTCTCAATAAATATTGATTAGGTAAATGAAACATTACAAATGGTATTTACTATGAAGACTGAGAAAAGACTTTGACAAATACATGTGATGATTTCCAATTGCCAGGATTCTAAAAATAACTTTAAAAATATTATGCAGGGCTTTATCCCACATTCTTAAATAACTCTATTATATGAAGATCTTATTTTTTCAGTTTTAAACTTTAGTTAAAATATGCATTACCACAACCAGATAAAAGATTCAAGTCTAAATTTGTACAGCACAAAATACAAGATCTGACTAACAAGTTAGTGTAAATGAAAAAAAAAATAAGATCAGGTTTTCCGTTGCTAATGGAAGAATTATAGAATTAAAATAAAAGTAATTAGTATTTTAATTTTCAAATGTGTTTTGTTAAGATTTCCAATTTAAAATATAATCCCCTATACCATGCACAGTTGTGTAACGTAATATGCTTATATTTTCATTTAATGAAACAGAAATAGTGATTATTTGGGAATGAGATTCCCCTTGCCATTTTTATTACCTGCTTGGTAAATGTCTGTAGGAATTTAGGTTCTGAGCCCAAAAGTTAAAATCCTTACAAGATGGAAATTATTTCCTGTTTTACATTTTGCAAGATATCTTCATTTTCCATGGAGTCAGTAAATAAATCATTATTTAACCATGCATAAAAGTGCTTATTGCTCCTCTCTTCTCTTTACCACGGCAGAATTTAATAAAGTAAAACAAAAAAGGTAAAACAAATCATGATATACTTCTTTTGGGTATTCCTTCAGTTTCACACATAGCACTTTTTAAGTTTTCAATTTTTTTTTAAAATTTATTTATGGCTGCGTTGGGTCTTTGTTGCTGTGTGCGGGCTTTTCTCTAGTTGCGGTGAGCGGGGGCTACTCTTCATTGTGGTGCGTGGGCTTCTCATTGCGGTGGCTTCTCTTGTTGTGGAGTATGGGCTCTAGGCGAGCGGGCTTCAGTAGTTGTGGCACATGGGCTCAGTAGTTGTGGCTCGTGGGCTCTAGGGTGCAGCCTCAGTAGTTGTGGCACCCAGGCTTAGTTGCTCCGCGGCATGTGGGATCTTCCCGGACCAGGGCTCGAACCCATGTCCCCTGCATTGGCAGGCGGATTCTTAACCACTGTGCCACAGGGAAGTCCATCACACGTAGCACTTTTAACATGATGATTCTAGTAAAGACTTTTTTAAAATTTTTACTTAGGGTAGATTTCTGCAGACTTACAGGATCCTTGAGGGCTTGCAGTGGCAAGTAGTTCTATTTCATCATGACATTGCTGGACTCTTAGGACAAGAATGACTTCTTTTGGCAGGGTTGGTGGCAGGATTAGATAGTAAATTGTGGTGGGTGAAGACTGCCAAAATCCAGTGTTTTTTATTTTTTATTTTTATTTATTTATTTGTTTATTATTGGAGTATAGTTGATTCACAATGTTGTGTTAGTTTCTGCTGTACAGCAAAGTGAGTCAGTTATACATATACATATATCCACTCTTTTTTAGATTCTGTTCCCATATAGGTCATTACAGAGTATTGAATGGAGTTCCCTGTGCTATAGAGTAGGTTCTTATTAGTTATCTATTTTATATATAGTAGTGTGTATATGTCAATCCAAATCTCCCAATTTATCCCTCCCCCCTCCCCTTTCCCCCTTGGTAACCATAAGTTTGTTTTCTACATCTGTGACTCAATTTCTGCTTTGTAAATAGGTTCATTTCTACCACTTAAAAAAAAAAAAGAAAAACTTGATTGAATTCTAAGGCTGGAATTAAAAAAAATTTTTTTCACTTGCCTTAATTTGTTTACATCAGAAGAAATGAAGCATGTGACTGTGTTCTTCCAATAACTTATAATATATAATCCCCATCAATAGATCCAACAAAACCTAGGTAGGTTCAAAATCTGCATATGATAAAGCAGAATTTACTCACCTGAATAATCATTTTGCTAAAAGAAAGACTCCTGGGTTTTCAAAAATGTTGTTCACCTTGACACCTAAAATCCCTTCCCAGGATCCCTAATTTAGCCTGGTTACAGGAGCACAAAAGCAGAAATTTGCTGTAGGTACTATTACTTTCTTCATCAACCACTGATGAATATTCTTAATTCTATGCAATTTGAGCAAATCAGGGGAATGTTATACCCGGTAGTGAGAGAGGGTTTTTAGGTAAAGGGAGATTAAGGATACCAGTTTGCAGAATTAATTGCATGAATCCTGGGCAGCCCCATGTTCCCTTAGCTGAAGTTATTAATTACAATCACAGAGTATTCTCAGTCCACAGAATTTGGCATCCCTACTGCAGTACCCCACCCCCCTTTCTAAGTAACACTGCATGTGCCTACTGTCACATAGGGACCTTCTTGGCTTCGACCCTGCCCCTTAATAAGTCCTAGGAAGAATCTTCTCACCTCTAATGGAAAATCTACTTCTAACTCCACTTACTGGCTGTCTCCTTGCTCTGAAAGGCACTTCTGCTTTCACCATGTTGGATCACACCTGTTAACATGCCCTACCCACCACTCCATAGACCAGAGGCCACTGGCTATTGCCACTGACACAGATTAAGACCTAGTTCACCATGTTGCTTGGAGTTAGGAACAATACAGTTGGCTTGGAGAGATGAGTGCTTAGTTAAAATGGTATTCCTGATTTTATTTCTGTCTGCTCTCAGCTTCCTCCGCTTCTCTACAGGCTCAACTTGAGTGTCCAATAGTTTGGTAGATGATCCTGCTACAGTTATGACAAATCTTAAGACATTACAGATGTTTTTGAATTCCAGGATAAGAAAATTATGCATTTTTGATAGGCAATGAAAAGCTATTGTAAAACTTTGAAGGGGGCAGTAAAATGATTAAAGGTGCTCTTGAGGAAACTTGTTGAATAGTGTGACTTTGCAAAAGGAAAAATGGAAGTGGAAACTTTTTTCTTAGATTCCAGTTGAGTAAAGGTGCTTTATCAACTCTAAAAAACAGTGACTGGTAAAGAGGGTTTTATAACTTTATATCCCTCTATGGAAAATTTCAGAGAAGCAAATTTACACAAATATTTCAGCAAAGAGTTTTTTTTTAATTTTTGTTTTATTGTAGTAAGAACTCTTAACATAAGATTTACCCTCTTAATAAGTTTTTAAGTGTACAATACAGTAGTGTTAACTATAGGCACAGAAGATCTTTAGAACACATTGCTCTTGCATAATTGAAATTTTACATACATTGATTAGCAATTTCCCATTCCTCCCCTTTCCCTGCCCTGTCCCAGCCCCTGAAAACTACTATTCTACTCTCTGATTCTATGATTTTAAATATTTTAGGTACCTCATAAAAGTGGAATCATGCAGTATTTGTCCTTCTGTGCCTGGCTTATTTCACTTACCTTATGTTTTCAAAGTTCATCCATGCTGTTGTATAATGTAGGAGTTTCTCCTTCTTAAGGCTGAATAATATTCCATTATATTTAAAGACCAATTTTTCTTTATTCATTCATCTGTCAATGGACATTTAGGTTGTTTCCACATCTTGGCTATTGTGAATAGTGCTGCAATGAACGCTGAGGTGCTAAGGTGCCTTGGGAACTTGTTATCTTTTGCGTTTTTATATGAGTTTTAGAATTGGTTTTTTTTTTTCTGTTTCTGTAAAAATTTCCTTGAGATTTTGGTAGTGATTGCATTGAATCTATAGATAGGTTAGAACGGACATTTCTATAATAATAAGTCTTCCAATTTATGAATAAGGAATATCTTTCCATTTGTTTCCTCTTTAACTGCTTTAATCAGATGTTTACTGTTTTCAGTGTATTATCATTTTACCTCCTTAGTTGTTTATTCTTACTTATTTTATATACTTTGTTTTTTTGCTATTGTAAATGGGATTATTTTCTTTCCAGCATGTGCATTGTTGGCATATGGGAACACGGGTGATATTTATATATTGATTTTGTATCCTGCCATTTTATTGAGTTATTTTATTAGGTTTAGCAGGTGTGTGTGTGTGTGTGTGTGTGTGTGTGTGTGTGTGTGCATGCGCTACCTGATAACAGAGATAATTTTCCTACTTCCTTTCCAATTTGGATGCCTTTGATTTCATTTTCTGCCTAATTGTTCTGAATAGGACTTCCCATGCTATGTTAAATAGAAGTGGCAAGAGTGGACATCCTTGCCTTATTCCAGATCTTAGAGGAAAATTTTTCAGTCTTTCATGGTTGAGTATGATAGCTTTAAGTTTCACATCAGGGGCCTTTGTTATGTTGAGGTGCATTGCTTGCATACCTAGTTTGTTGAGAGCTTTTATCATGAAAAGGTGTTAATATTCTTAAATGCTTTTTCTGCATCTATTGGGATAGTTGCGTACTTTTTCCGTTTCATTCTCTTAATATGGTATATTACGCTAATTGATTTGCATATGTTGAACCATTCTTGCATCTCAGAGATAAATCCCACTTGACCATGGTGTATGATCTTTTTAATGTTTTGCTGAATTTGATTTGATAGTATTTTGTTGAGGATTTTTGCATCTATATTCATCAGGGATTGGCCTGTGGTTTTCTTTCCCTGTGACATCTTTGTCCAGCTTTGGTATCAGGGTAATGCTGGCCTAATATAATGAGTTTGAAAATGTACCCTCTTAAATTTTTTGGAAAATTTGAGAAGGACTGACATTAATTCTTCTTTCAATGTTTGGTAGAATTCACCAGTAAAACCATCTGGTCCTAAGCTTTTCTTTATTTAGAATTTTTTGATTATTGATTTGATAAGCATACTACTTTTATATCTCTTCAGACTTTTTATTTCTTCATGATTCAGTCTTCTGGGTTATATTTTTCTGGGAATTTATTCATTTCTTCTAGGTTATCCAGTTTGTTGGCAAATAATTATTCATAGTAATCTCTTAGGATCATTTTTTGTGTTATTAGTTGTAAAGTCTCATCTTTCATTTATGATTTTATTTATTTGGATCTTTTCTCTTTGTTTGTAGTTAGTCTAGCTAAAGTTCTGTCAACTTTTACATTTTTTTCAAAAAAATCCACTCTTAGTTTTAGAATTGATTTTTTTCTATTCTTTTTCTATTCTCAATTTCATTTAATTCTCCTCTAATCTTTATTATTCACTTCCATCTGCTAACTTTGGGTTTTGTTTGTTCTTATTTGTCTAGTTTCTTGAGGTGTAAACTTAAGTTGTTTATTTGAAATCTTTCTTCTTTTTTAAATGTTCACTGCTGTAAACTTCCCTCTTATTACTGTTTTTACTACATTCCATAAGTTTTTATATGTTGTATTTCCATTTTCATTTGTATAGAAATATTTCTTTAATCCTTTTTGCTTTCTTCTTTGACCCATTAGTGGTTCAAAAGTGTGTTGTTTAATTCCACATATCATGATTTTTTCAGTTTTCCTTCTGCTATTTGTTTCATTCGACTGTAGTCAGAAATGATACTTGATATGATTTCAACCTTATTAAATTTGTTAAGACTTGTTTTGTGACCTGCCAATTTATCTATCCTTAAGAAAGATCCATGTGCTCTTGAGAAGAATGTGTATTCTGCTGCTGTTGGGAGCAATGTTCTGTATATGTCTGTTAGATTTATTTGGTCTGTAATGTTCTTCAGTTCCACTGTTTGTTTGCTCATTTCCTCTATGGTTGACTTGTCCTTTATTGAAAATGGGTTATTGAAGTCTCATACTATTATTGTACTGTTATCTGTTTTTCTATTTGGTTCTTTCAATGTTTTCTTCATATATTTAGATGCTTTGATGTTGGGTGCCTATAATTATTTTTAATATATTTTAATAAATTTTATGTATTTTTATATTTAAAATTATATATTTATAAAATCTTCCTGTTGAATTGATCCTTTGATCATTATACAATGTCCTTTTTTGTCTCGTGACAGTTTTTGTTTGTTTGTTTTTAACATTTTTATTGGAGTATAATTACTTTACAATGGTGTGTTAGTTTCTGCTTTATAACAAAGTGAATCGGCTATACGTATACATATATCCCCATATCCCCTCCCTCTTGCGTCTCCTTCCTGCCCTCCTTATCCCACCCCTCTAGGTGGTCACAAAGCACCGAGCTGGTCTCCCTGTGCTATGTGGCTGCTTCCCACTAGCTATCTATTTTACATTTGGTAGTGAATATGTGTCCATGCCACTCTCTCACTTCATCCCAGCTTACCCTTCCCCCTCCCCATGTCCTCAAGTCCATTCTCTACGTCTGTGTCTTTATCTTGTGATCATTTTTGACTTAAAATCTTTTTTGTCTGATATAAGTATAGCCATCCCTGCTCTCTTTGGGGTGCCATTTGCATAGAATACCTTTTTCCATCCCTTCACCTTCAGCTTATGCATGCTTTTGAATTTAAAGTGAGTTTCTTGGAGGCAGCATATAGTTTGGTGTTCTTTGTTATCCATTCAGCCACTCTGTATCTTATGATTGGGGAGTTTAATCAATTTACATTTAAAGTAATTATTGATAGGAAAGAATTTACTATTGCTATTTTGTTCATTGTTTTGTTTGTCTTGTAGTTTTTTGTCCCTTTTTTCCTCTTGCTTTCTTCCTTTGTGTTTTGTTGATTTTCTGTATTTATATGCTTAGATTCCTTCCTCTCTTTCTTTGTGTAACATCTATAGGGTTTGTGTGTGTGTGGTTACCATGGGGTTTACATATCTTGTAGTTACAATAGTCTATTTTAAGCTGACAACAACTTAACACCAGTCACATATAAATCTTACATTTCTACTTCTCCCCCATATCTTTATGTTAATGTCATAATTTTTCTAAATTGATTTTATATCCATTAATATATTTTTAGTTATAGTTATTTTTAAAATTTTTGTCTTTTAACTTTTATACCAGAATTTGAAGTGATTTACCAAACACCATTAAAATAATACAGTATTCTTTATTTGTCTATGTATTTACCTTTATCGATGAGTTTTAGACTTTCTCAATCTGTTGTGCTACTGTTTAGCATCCTTTATTTTCAACTTGAAGAACTCCCTTTAGCATTTCTTGGTAAGGCAGGTCTAGTGGTAATGAACTTCCTCAACTTTTGTCTGAGAATCTCTCTATCTCACTCTCATTTTTGAAGACATTTTTGCTGTGTATAGTATTCTTGGTAGGCTTTTTATTTTTCTTTCAGTAGTTTGAATATATCATCCCACTCCCTTCTGGCCTATAAATTTCCAGGGAGAAATCTGCTTCAGATTTTATGGAGGTTGCTTGTATTTGATAAGTTGCTCTTTCTTGCTGCTTTCAAAATTCTTTGTTTGTTTTTGTATTTTGACATTTGATTATAATTTGTCTTCTCTAGATTCATCTTATTAGAATACTGTAGGCTTTCTGGATCTTCACAGAAAGGATCTTTTCATATCCTTCACAGATTTGGTAAGTTTTTAGCCATTATTTCTCTGAATAACTTTTTGGTCCTTTCTCTTTTTCTTCTCTTTTGGGACTCCTATAATTCATATATTGGTCTGTTTGGTTGTGTTCTATATATTCCTTAGGCTTTCCTCCTTCTTTTTCATTCTTTTTTCTTTTTTGCTCTTCTGACTGAATAATTTCCAATGATTTGGCTTTGAGTTTGCTGATCCTTTCTTCTGCTTGACCTAGTCTTCTGTTGAACCCCTCTAATGAATTTTTTCAGTTCAGTTATTATATTCTTCAGATCCATGATTTCTACTTGGTACTTAAAAATTGTTTTTGCTTTTTTTTTTCTTTTGGTGATATTCTCACTTTGTCCATGCATTGTTATTGTGACCTTGGTAAGCATCTTTAAGACAACTATTTTGAATCCTTTGTTAAGTAAATGATGTATCTTCATTTTGTTAGATCCAGTTTCTGAAGATTCCATTGTTTGAGAAATATTTTCCTGTTTCTTCATTTTCTTAACTCTCTATATTGGTGTCTGTGTATTAGACAAAATAGCCACCTCTCCTAGTCTTCATGGATTAGTCTTGTACTAGAGAAGAACATCACTAAGTAGTCTGGTCAGAGATTCTCAAACCTTTGTGCTAGTCCAACCCACTTTCTTTGCTCTTAGAGGCTCCCAGACATCTAAAGTATGCTGGTCCCATCACCACTCTGAGACAAGAGAGACTGAAGCCAATTCCTCAGGCAGTCCCCAGATAAGTTGGATTATTGGGTGCTCATTGTACCTCTTTCCCTCCCCTGGGATAAGCTGAGAGCTGGAGTTTTTCGACCGCTAGCTCTGTACTTGCCTGGAGGGAGTGGTCATGGTGACTGCCAGTCTGAACCACCATCTCTCTTCTCACCACCCCTGGGTGGCTACAGTATTGCCATTTCCTCTCAAGATTCTGAGACAGGTTAAACAGAAGTCAGTCCTCATGGTAGGCACTGGAAAAGTTGGGGCATTGGACACATGATACAACTCTTTCCCTCCCAAGGATGAGCTAGATCTGTGGGGTTTGCACAGATTGTAGGCACTGTGTGGGAGTAAGGATTATGGCAAGAGGGTATCTGGAATGTCCCTATTGTTCTTGTTTGTTTGTTTGAACGTCCCTATTGGTTTTGATGTGGCTGGTTTTACACTCACCCAGGGTGCAGGGACCTCTTAACTAGGTTCTGGATTTCTCACAAATGGAATATGTTTATGTGTTATTGTTGAATTGGTGTGTTTGTGATAAAAATGGGGGTTGAGGGCTTCCTATTTTACAATCTTGAAAGGTCAGTATCTTTTTGTCTATCTTTACATATTATTTCCAAAATTACTTCACAAAAGTGAAAAATGTGCAGTATGTTTGTGTTTGTTTCATGTGTGTGTATGTATAAAATCTATATTAAAGCTCATTAACTTTTTAAATTTTAAAACATTTTCTAACACAATTTTTTAAATGGCCTCATTATAAAAACTAGTCTAGGAGTCACCAATGTTCAAAATTTTCATAATTCACTTCAGCTTAAAATTATTTGTGAATATAAGTTCTCATTGACCCTTCAAATCTCACATAGAACACAAGGAGAGATTATAGTTAAAGGAAATCTGTGTAAAATATTTGGACTTAACACTACAGTTAATGACTACATTTTTCTTTTTAGTTGAGTTAAAGCAAACTTAAAAGGCTTTAAATGTCACAAAAATTGTTAAGGAGAATGATTGGGAATGGAATGAATACAGTAGAAAAAATTCGTATTCAATAAGGGGAGAAACAAAAGAAAATTACCTTTCAGTGTTAGAGAAAACCCAAAACTAGTGAAACACTGAGAAATAAAAACATTAAAGGTTCAAATATATGAATTTTCTCCTGTATATGAGAATGAGCTCCTCTCCTAGCATGTTTTGTGTAGCATCTGTATTTCATTCCATTTTGATAGATCCCAGTACCTACCCTAGTTCTTCCAAGCTGATTCACACTCATAGAGAATACACTTATTTTTGTAACATAACAGCTTCATCTGTCTGCTTCTGATGATAGATATGGATGACCCTCATTCAAGTAATTAACCAAATGAAAACTTAATATGTCATTAATAGATCTTCTACACTAAAATGAAAGTAAAATCAATTTCTTTGGATTACATGATTAAGTGCTTAAGGAGTCTAAATAGTAACTAAAAAGACATGATTATTTCTGCTACAACTTAACTATACTTTCTCTTACAATATACATATATTTTGGTGAACTAGTGTGATACATCAATGACTATAATCACAAAAGAGAAAACATTTAGGAATTTAATAACTGACAGACCAATAGATGAATAGAGATGTACCAGCTGCATCCTAAAAAAAATATTCACTGGTACTCCATAAGATGCTTTTAAAGGAAAGATACTAGCTTTTCCAAAATGTATAAACATGTCTTACTGATGGTGTCAGTTGTGTGTGGGTGTGAGAGAGAGAGATTTGTCTTGAAATTCTTTTGATTATTCTTTGATTTCCAACTACAGTTACAATTTTGGAGTTTGGTTCTGCTCATGGTACTGCTTCCTAATGTGACATTCTGCCTGATGTCTTTTTCAGAGAGTTACCACTTCATAGGTTGTTAATCACAAGGCAATCTTCTGTTTGCCAGGGTCTGGCAAAATAGCAGAATGAGTCACTTCACTGTAAAGTGAAGCTTCTGCAAATCTTTCAAAGACTGTGTAAGTGTGTGAAGTGTTTCTATGTGTATGTGTACCTGTGTATGTATAGTTGGTTAGCAGCTTGCCCAGCTTATTTTCTCAAACACTACTTATGAATCTTCCATTGATGACAATAGCATCAATAACAGTAGCACAATAATGGCCACCATCACAACCCTCTGTGTGCCTAGTGCTGGGCTAAATATAGCCTATTTTACCTAATTTTCAAAATGCTTTTTCTGAGAAAAGGATTATTGTCTGAATTTTTGTAGTGAGGAAGACTCATGGTCATTCGTTCATCATATATTTATTGAATGCTCACTATGTGCAAGGCCCTGTATTAGGCACTGGGGAGCAAAAGTGAACAGAAGATTCATATATGCCTACATGTGTGTTGTTTACATTCTATTGTGACGAGATATGCAATAAACAGAATTAAAATGATTTTTATAGTCAGAAGGTGATTAAGACTGTGAAAAATATAAAGTGAGGAGGAGAGGTGGCAATCTTATATAGTGTAGTTAGGTTGATTTCAAAGAAAAGGTAGGCGATTTTTGAGAAAAAGCTTAATGAGATGAGGAAAATATCATCCTAGGAAGAAAAATCACCAGTAGGAAAGTTTTAAGGTGGGAGCTTGTCTGATATTTGAAGACCGTCCTGGAAGACAATGTATCTAATAGAGTGAACAAGGGAGAGAGTAATAGCAGACAAGGTCAAAGATGGAAGGAATAGGGAAACTTGTAGCCTCAGGTGTGCTTTTGAGTGAAGGACTGACACAAACTTATCTATGTGCTTTTAAAGGGTCATTCTGGTTACTATGCAGAGCACATTGCTATAAAGAGACAAAGGGGGTGGCAGATACCCACGAAGTAGCTGTTGCAATAATTCAGAAAAAAAAAAAAAAAATAACATGGTAGTGGAAAAGATAAGAAAATGGCCCAGTTACATGGTAAGTGCATTTGAATTCAGATATGCCTTACTTCAAATATGCACTTCTGTTCCCTGTGTGTTTGGTCCAGCAGTGCTATAAACTCAGCCTTGGGACAGTGAGTGCAAATTTCTTCCTTGACATTATGAACGACATCAGAGACATTGAGATCAAGTGTTAGGGATAAAAGAATCGGCTTTGGTTTTGACAGACTTCTGACACTCACCAGTAAAAGCCATAGTTGTGTTATTAAATTTTAAATATTTCCTTTTATTGGTCTGGATAGCTCCATATAGAGCAAGGAGAATGAGCATTGCTATTATAGTGACATAAAGAAAGCAAGGAACAAAAAAATGGCTTGGTACTTAGAGAAAGAAATCAACAGTTTCCAGTGATTTTTAAAACATTGTTTAGCATGTGAGAGCAATTCTTTCACAAAGGGCACACTACTTGGAATCCTTCTTATTGTTCTGTGGAGCATGGAGACTTGGCAGTTACTATACTTATTTAATTTTTGAGCGAGTAGATAACATTTCTGCACTCCAGATGAAATTTCAAATCAACACATTTGAAGTGAATAGATCGTTCTTGAGAGAATTTGGAAGAGGCTATGGATACTGAGGAAACATTTAAAAAATATATCCTGACAAAGTAGAGCAATACTAGATAAACAGAATAAAATATATTCATGAATAGTTTTAGTTGTTTCTGGAGTAGAAAAAAAAATGTTTGATGGATTAAAATCTTCTTATATAAATTTAAGTGTATCTATATCACCATTTTGTTTTCCAAAAATAAATACTAAATAAGTATTTTTTCAACTAATTTTATATTTCATTAGAAACATTAGGATTGTCTCCTAGAAAATCATCGTAATTAGGCATTTACTATGAGAGCATAGATACGAAATGAAAAGGAAAAGAATGTCTGCATATTTGCCTGATTCAGATGATAGTTAAGCCTCACATTTCCTGACTTTAGACAGACAGCAAGGGTGGGGAGTACTTTATGTGCTTGTGTGCTGTGGCTGTGTAAGTACAAAATCAGCACTTAGTGCATTGAAGCAGGAGATCGTCAGATAAAATTTCCTGTATTCAAAAGACAGAGCAGTTTATAAATGTATCAAGGACACACACATACACACACAGACACTTCATACTAGAAAATTGGAGAACATCAATAAATACGTGCTTATACAGTTCTCAGAATTTAACTATTATGATTAAACAGAAATTCTTCTCCACTAGCGTTGTTAGGAATTTCAAATTAGCAATGAAAGAACTGGCTTTGGTTTTCATAGACTTCTGTGATTTGGAGAGGAATGAGAAATATATATTTAATCTCAGTTAAGTAAATAGTGATAAATGACGTCTTATTTTGCCACAGTTGTATATGCTATACATTTTTAATGCAAACTTACACACCTAACTTATTATTTCAGTTTACCCTTCTTAAGACTTTAAGAATTCCAGATCACCCATCACTGGCCCACACACAGCATTTTTTTCTTCAACCTCTATCCTCCTCTATTACTGGTTTAATGCACCCTTTTTATCACAGGCAAAAATCTACCTCCTGTCGTCATTTCCTCATTATCCATCACTACTCAACTCGTGACAGTCTGGCTTTATCTTATCAAGACTCTGTTGGAACTTGTCTCACTAAATCTCTGGGATTTTCCTAACTGCAAAGTCAATGAATCCTTTAGTCTTGATTTTCCTTAATTACTCAGTAGCATCTCCCTCCACTAAATATTCCCTACTTCTTGAAAAGTCTTTCTGATGAATTTCTTGAAAAGAATGCTCCTGATTCTCCTATTATTCTGATAATTCATGTTACACTCTCTTCCTCTTATATACACCCTTTATATTTTGTTTCCCAAATCTCCATGAAGAATCTTCTTTTCCAACTACTTACCTGTCCATTTCATGGGACCGTACCCATTTGTTTCTTTCACTTATTACCAAACTCAGGGAAATCCAAATGTCAATAAACAGCCTGAAGTCTAGTCCTCTAACCTGAGAACCAATATGTTTAACCCTCTGCTTAACAAGGGCTTGTGGATTGTCCCATTACCTCACACACATTTTCTCTAATAATAAATGTATCTGTCCTCTCAAAATGATCCTACTCTGGGTAATCTGTACTATAATGAACAGAAGCCCCCTCAACAATTGTCCTAACTAACCAAACCAGAAACTCATCCTTCTCAGTGACCCTGCTGTCCAGTCAAGTCACAAAGCTTTGTGGATTTTAAGTGGGTGCTACTCCAATCTCTCTGTCACTGTTTTCTTCAATCTCTCATCTTTTTCTAAAGACTTCTTAGTGGGATCACTGTTTTGAATCTGGATTCTCACTAACCTTTGTTAGCAGCTACAGTAATTTTGGGTTTTAGACAAACAGAAAGAGAAATTGACAGAGAAGAGAGGGGCAGGGAGAGAAAGAGATTGTTCTGCTATAACACAATAGCTTCATTTCTAAGATCGTGGGTTACCAACAATCATTATATGAAAAAGTTTTACATTTCGGGGGAAAAAAATGTGCTAGGGAGTTTCCAACTAGTAAAAACTCCCTTCTCCTATAAGAATTTGAATGACAGAGATTTTTCATATCTGTGTAACCACATTGAGAAGATCTTCAAGTTAAAGTAGCAAATGTGTCCTCTAGGGAGGTCCTTATTTGCTGGAATAAATATATTAAGATCCTTGGAATATGTTCTTGAAGGTCATAAGGTCCCCAAAGAGCATGTGTTAGAAAATGTTTGTCGTTCTGCTAATCACCAGGTTTCTGTTTGCTAAGTATGCCAGCTGAGAGAGAAAAATGGTTTAGGAGAATTCAAGAAAAATATTAGCAGCTCTTTAAATGATGAAAGACGGGAATGATAAATTATATAGCAGAAAAAAGGAACTTTGCTGCTAGAACAGAGATTCTTAATTGGAAACGTCATGACAATTTCCCTGATACAAGTATAATATGAACGTTTTACCCCAGTTACTCTCCTTCCTCTCCTCCAAACAAAGAGTTGTTGATACAACACAAACAGTAGTCTTTACTCATTTGATCTTATCATATCCAGTTAACTCTATGCATTCTTAATGCACAGGAGAAATACCTGTGCCATACGAGTGCATTCAAAATGGCAACATAAAACCTTAGCTTTGTCTCCTCTCAATCCATACTCTGTAGTTCTCTATTTAAATTACTCTCATCTGATGTGTGCACTTGTCTGATTTTTCCATTATACTGTAAGATGCTTAGAGGAAGGACAGAGGACATACTTTCATCATGTATCACACTCTCCACAACCTCCCCACTTGTTCCATCTCTTCAGAATCTAAAATAATGCTTTAGATATAGCACATCAGCAATTTTTATAATATCATTTAAAAAAGTGACAAAAACCCAAGTATCTTAACTTTTAAACCCTGTTTTCTCTACTAACTCTGTTACTATTACCTTTTCTGTATGGAATAAACCAGAAAATAAAACATACATTTTCAAGCCCTTAGAATTATCTTATGGTGAAAATCAATCTACCAAAGAAACAGAGAGGCTTCAAATATACCTCTTATCTGCTTAAGGAATAAAGCAGCCTGAAATCAAATGCTGTTTGCCTAGTTTTTGGGGAACGCTTGCAAAGTTTGATGTAGAAGAATAAACATTTTTGGGGAGCTGTGGTAAGCCTTAGCAACCAGTATCTCTATACTCCTTATCTTCTAAACATGATTTTAAAAAATGGATTAGCTCTATCACCTGCAGTACCACTATTTCATTGCTTCTAGAAATAGATCATTTGCCTGTAAAATACTTCAAAAATGTTCCACAGGTGTTATTTTGTATTCTGCAATTTCTTATTATTATTTATAGCTACAAACATTGCATTCCCCGAAATGTTTTTTGAAGTCAGAATTCCAGTACCTCTTTAAGGGCTGTAAACCAAAAAGTATCATCACTGTCACAAATTATTGCTTCATAAATATCCTTACCAAAACGCACCTTGTGATTATTATTTAATCAGGAAATAATATGTTATTGGGTAAAAATGTCTACTATTTATTCTCTGATTTTATTAAAGGAAGTCTATTCTGTACAGAATCCCATTTCAAAACATAAAGAATGGTTTCTGCTCTCATAGCTCTATTACAGTGTCATATATTAAGGTTTATTCTAATTCCAGACCAATACATGGACACTGCACAAAATAAATAGCTTTTTCAAAAACAGAATGAACAAAATGTCTTGAAGCACGAATGAGTGATTATCATGCTTCTTCATCTCTTGGAAAATTTCTTACTGTTGCTGTAAGTCCCAGTGAGTTATAGTTCTCTTATACACATAAAAAAGGATAATGGTTATAATCCCACTGAATTTCAACTTTCACCTCTCTCTCTAAAGTTAAAAGTTAGCTTCCAAAGCTTTTAGAAAGCTGCTGCCCTTTTCAAACAGCGTTTCTAGTACATCAGTCTTATTGATTTATTCATAGTAAATGTTACCCGCTCATTCTTTGCGTGTGAAGCTGAAGAAGGCTACGTAAGTGCTTCCTAAACTCTGGCAACCATCTCAGATGTAACGTGGCTAAACAGTGAAAACATATTCTTTCGGGTCAGGGCAACAGTCAGGCTGGAGAGGGAATATGGGGCTCTCAGTGCCAACTGGGATAGGCCATAAATTCTAGTTTACCACCAATATCAAATGTGAAATGTTTTACCATTCCAGGAACTATTACTTCCAGAAAGTGACAGAGCCTCTCCACTAATGAAAGCATTGATCCTGAACTGAACTCTGAGTGCATGATGTAAATCGGAGGAGTCTTTTTGGAAAAATCCATTTGTGAGTCTCAAAGTCCTTCAGTGTAATATAAGTGAATTCATGTCAAAAGAAATGAGTGAGGCAGCTTAATTCTACCACCCAAAGTACAAACTTACAAAGAGGAAACAAAAAAAGACCTCTTTGGGTTATACTGAGATATCTCATCTCCCTTTATTTACATAGTTACTCATTCATGTTATTTCTAAGTTTCTAGCCCTGATTTTGCATTTCCATTTTGGCACATGGAATAAAATGCAATTTTATTCCATGTGCCAATTTATACTGAACTAAATGACTTGCTACCACCTAAAGGTTTATAAGGCAGAGAAAGCCTGCAAAACATTTATTTTTGACCAGTAACCAAAGAAAATATGTAAGTTCTCCTTTTTATTATCTTTGTTGCTTATCCATTGGAAAGAATTAGGTAGGGCCCACATTCCTAACTCCATGAAAAAGCAAGAAGCTAAGATGATTTGATCTAAGTAGTTTGATGCCCAGCACTCATTTCTCTAGTTCAACATCTAGAAAGATAACAACCAAACTTATATTATGATAGAAACAAATGGTGAAGTTATTATTTTCTGGAAAGCAAATACAACCAAAAATTCTCTTTATTTTTGGTCCTGACCCAATCAATCAGTGATGTGGCAGTGGGGCTGGTGTGTAGTGAAGGAAGTTCTAAGCTGATTCTCAGTGCCTCACTGTTAAATATAAATTGCCACGGAGCACCTAACATTTGAGATAAGCATTTAATATGAAGTTACAGTAACAAAGTCAATATGCTAAAATGGGTAATAGAGACAATGTTTGGAGGTGAGGAAAAAATATAAAGAAAATATATTTAAAGGGGAAAGTATGGTCCTCTAAGGAAGAAAGAAAAGACAAAATGAAGGTAGGAGGAAAGCAAAAGAAAAAAAAGGAAAAGAAATATAAAAGGAGGGCTTCCCTGGTGGTGCAATGGTTAAGAATCCGCCTGCCATTGCAGGGGACATGGGTTCGAGCCCTGGTCCGGGAAAATCCCACATGCCACAGAGAAACTAAGCCCATGTGCCACAACTACCGAGCCTGTGCTCTAGAGCCTGCGAGCCACAACTACTGAAGCCCGTGTGTCACAACTACTGAAGCCGCGCGCCTAGAGCCCGTGCTCTGCAACAAGAGAAGCCACGACAATGAGAAGCCCGCGCACTGCAAGCCCCGCTCGTGGCAACTAGAGAAAGCCCGCACACAGCAACAAAGACCCAACACAGCCAAAACTAAATACATAAAATAAATACATTTTTTAAAAAATTAGAAAAAAAATATAACAGGAAATTCAGGAAAAAGAAAAACACTAATATATGTTATAGCAGAATTTTTTGGGGGGGGATAGAGAATTTGGCAGAAAAATTGAGGAACTCCTATAGGAAAGGTAATGAAATATTAAAAACTGGAGAAATATAATTTTCATATTTTTTGCTTTATAATATCAGGATAAATATGTAATCTAAGTCTAGTTGTTCAATTGAACTAATTTGAAGTTCTCAGTTAACAATCCCAATAACTAATGTGAACAATGTTAACTATAACATTAGCTGAGTTGTTTTTTTTTTGTTTGTTTCTTCTAAAGATTTCCACTAATTTCATCCTTCAAAATTTAATCCCTGGGACTTTGTTCTCAAGAAATGAAGGGTAAATTACAACCCTTCGTGGCTGTGCCGTGGTCATCCACGTGTCCTATTACCACACAAAAATAGTCACATTCTCTTTGAATTTTATTTTTTTATACAGCAGGTTCTTATTAATTATCCATTATATACATATTAGTGTATACATGTCAATCCCAATCTCCCAATTCATCCCACCACCACCACCCCACCCCTGCCACTTTTCCCCCTTGGTGTCCATACCTTTGTTCTCTCCATCTGTGTAAGAGTCATATCCTCTTAAGCAGAAGAGGAGCATTTTGCATAGATTCAGCTTTACACATTCAAAGGACTACAAAAAATTTATGTACACTTAAGTTGATATCATTCTGGGATATCTTTGTGTGGTCTGATACAAAGGATGATACCTCTGTCACAAGTGAATGCTTATAACACCTTTATTTGAAGAAATTCTGCAGAATTGAATTTATACAATATCTTAATTATATAAACCTAGATTGTTGGTACAGAGTTTTTTACTTATATATATTGTCCATCATTACTAGAATGCATAATATATCAGTATTCTGTATTCATGAATGTTAGACTTTAAAAGAATGCTTTATCGGAATGGTGATTTCTTTAAACTTTGTTTACCTCATATATATATATTTGGATATATATATTTGAATCTTAATAAAAAGCTAATAAGAAAAGAAAAAGAAAGTTGTAGGGGAATTAAGGAAAATATATTCTGCAGGAACTATGCTCAAGTGAAATGATTTTAAAAATCACTTTGGATAATAAGTGATGATAAACTTATGTGTAAGCATGTTTAAAAAATCATCAGTGTAGAATTAGGAGGAAGAAGAAGGATGGAAATCTGTTTTCCTCTAGGACAGCTTTTTTATTATGGATAATTCAGTAGCTGGTCTAGTTTTGTTCTTATTTAAACAGAATGCTTATCTCATGAATATCATATACTATATCAACATTTTGAACTCTTACTATGTGAATGATACTAAGATCTATTAGGCCCTAAAAGATTTTGAAAATACTTCCATTCATCTTTGGCTGTAGTTCCACAATATCTGTTCTAAAACTTTTCCACTTTTCTTAGTTTCATATTCACTGATATTAATTTATTGAGAAATCAAAGTTATCTAAAGTGATGTCTGTCCTCATTCTCTACTTTCGTAGCTCCTTTTTCCTACCCTCTAGCCTCAGGCCAAAAAGCATTTGCACTACTTCCAAAAAGTAATTTTTCTACTTAAGTTTTCAGTTACAGCCCAAACTGAGCCCTGTATGCTTCATTTCTGATTCTCCTTTGTAACTTTTAATTTCATCAAACAGGTAAATTATCAACTAACACAGAGATAACGACTTAACCCTGATGCTGTCATTTTATGTTTAAACTACAGCCCTCCTTTTAAATGACTATCTAAGGATTAATATCTCACAATCACTACATTTCCATGCTCTTTATTCTTTCCTTAACTCCCCCATCTTCCAAATTCCTTACTTTCAACTATCAAAACTATCACGGATTCACAAATCACAAGACTAATAGTTGTTTCCAAGCCCACATTTTCCTTGACTTCCTGGAAGCCAGTTCTGTTTTCTTCTCTTACTCATTAAACGTCTGAGTTCTTCACGTTTTATTTCTCAGTCTTCACCTCTACTTTCTTTGCTCATGAACGAATGCAAAGTGTGTATTTCCAATTGTCTACGGCTACTAGCATATGGGTGTCTTTTCTTATTTTAACACATTACATTTATATCTAAATTCATGATCATAAAATTGTCTTTAAGGCCAACGACAAGATCAACTCCTAAGTACAAAGAACCTATTTCCCCCCCAATTCCTGGGACCCAGAACACATTAGGATGATGGCTTGCAGAAAGACACCCTTAGACTCTGACTAAGAGAAGAAAGGCCCAAGTGCCCCTCACATTTATCACCTCTGTTCTCTGGAAGGAAGTGAGGCCTGGAGGCTTTTAGGTGGTAATAATGACCTGCTGGGGGGCAAGGAAGCCCCAGCAAGTCTGGACCCCCATGGCTGGTTCTCCCACCCTACCCCCTGCAAGTTCTACAGTAGTAGCTGCGGGTCTCCTGCGCCAGAAGTGACCTTGTTATAAGAGGTGGTCTCCCGAGGGGGACGGCCGCCCAGGGCCATGCACATCGGCTCCAAAAGCGGCTCATGGTGAAGAGGTGCTGGTCTCTTGGGGAGCGTCTGAGCAAAGCCTAGTGCAGCGTTTGTCCCTGGTGTGATGGAGATCTTCCTCACCGCCTCCACGTGCTGCAGCAACCTGCAGGCAAAAGCAGTGCCTGACTCAGAAACGCAGCCACCTCTGCTCTTCCTTGGCGATGAGCTCGCTCTTGGTGCAGTCGTGGCAATGACGCTCTCGGCGGCGGCGGCGGCGAACTGGACATGCGCACGGCTTCCCACGCAGCACGGCTTCCACGCAGGCTCCTCAAAGATGCGGGCGTGGCCGCGCCGCTCCGCACCCCGGAGCTGGGCCCCGGCAGAGCGTTGTGCAACGTGTGAGCTCGGTGGACGTCTGGACTACGACGTGGTCGGGAGTGCCCAGTTCATGCACTTCCACCAGAAGGTAGTTGGGCCTCTGCTCGTCCTCGGTGCTGGAGAAGCGGGACGTGCTGGTGGAGTGCTTCTTGCCCACCGCGTGAATTTCGTCGGTGTGCACGGTGCGGGGCCTTGGGCGGAGGCCTCTTTCCACAGACTCTGGGCGTCTCATCGCAGGAACAGCACCAGTGCCGCCGGCGCCATCGCCTTGGCTCGCAGTGCCTTCCCACCATGGCCGGCCCGGCAGCAAGGGCTGACTCCTTTTCCCATCTTTGTGGCGTCCGCAATCGCGCGAGGAGCCATTTTAATCCGATTGAAAGCACTGATTCCTCCTTCACTTCCAGTCTTTCTAGCCAGACGCAGAACATACCACAGGGTGGCTGAGCCCACTGCTGTCATCCCCAAGGCAGAGAGGGCATTTCCAAGAAGCCCCTCAGCCTATAGGAAACTGGGATCCTGACCTTGCCTTCGATACTCAGCTCATCTTCAGCTGCTGGAAGCTTCTCTCAAATATATCAGTATTTGAAACCTGCATTCCGTGCATCAAGGCCAGGCGAGGCCACCCAAACACCACGGCTCTGGGGTGCAGATAGACTTCCACCACATCACTGTGGGGCACCACCTGGACCTTCTGTACTTGGCTCCTGGCCAGCATCTCGTGGACAAAGTTGGTCCAGGAAATGGTACCCCTGCTAGTGCTGGGCGAGACCAGCCAGCTCATGAGGACAGCGATGACACACAAGGTGAGTAAATGCTCCCAGTACAGCTGGTCCTTCCTTTCCTTGAGCCTTCTCTCCTCCTCATTATCTTCCAGGGTCCTCTCCTTGGATTTATCATTGTCCTTAGTCCTCTGCTTCCTACTTGAGGTGTTGAAATAGTAGGTGCCGCCTAGAAGTTTCCGCCTAGAAGTCTGACCGGATTATGGACTACATACTTTTTCAACAACAATCCACTGATCCCTTAAAAGGCAGGGGTTAGCAGTTGGCAATTGCAAGCTCTGTAGCCTCGGCCCCCAGCCTAGGCAAGACCGGCCTGAGGCCTGTGGACAAAATTTAGCCCCCTCCTCCCACTCGGGTGAAGAGACCCGTGTTCCAGCCTGAACCTGGGGCCCTGAAGACACCTAGAATACAGCCCAGACCCTAGTGGAAGGACATTTTTTCTTTCCTAGTTGAAGTGCTTTTTATTTTTAGAGCAACCAAAAACATTTACTATAAAACCTGTTTTAAAAATGAAAATAGTAGAAGTGAAAAGCTCAACATGATTCACTAGATTATGACAATCCAGTTAGGAGCTGCAAGAATAAATAATCCTTGTTCTTGAAAAAAGGTCAAAAGAAATGACCTAATCTTAAAATCAAACACAGAAGCAAAAGGTGAAAACAAGAGAGAGAGAGAGGGAGAGGGAAAAATAACCTACATCCATGACCTTTGTGATAATATCAGTCTAACATATGCATCTCTCAAATGTAGAATGAGAGGACTGAAAAAAAGGGTTAGAAACACAATGGAAAAATTAACACCAATAATTCTTAGAATTTGGTGAAAAGAATAAATTTATAGATCAAAGAAGATCAGTGAACTGCCAGAAGGATAAGTAAAAAGAAAACCATGTAGTTAAAGTACAGCAAACCAGAGGCTAAGGGAAAATATTCAGATCACTACAGAAAAAGGACATATTGTACGTAGAGGAATAATGATGTGAAGAACAGTCTCATTAAAAAGGGGGGGGGGCAGGGAAACAGAGAAAGGCCAGGATGCATTCTTAGAAAATGAAAGCCTAAGGAAGACACATTCAGATGTACAAAAGTTGAGAAACTTAAATTATAACATAACTACATAATGAAGATAGTGTGTTATTGGATGAGAACAGAAGAAAATAAATAGAGAATGAAGAATCTGGGAATAGACAAACACTTATAAATTAATTTAATTAAAAAATTTTTTTTCCCCATTTTCTCATTTTTTTAACATCTTTATTGGAGTATGATTGCTTTACAATGTTTTGTTAGTTTCTGCTATATAACAAAGTGAATCAGCTATACGTATACATATATCTCCATATCTCCTCCCTCTTGCGTCTCCCTCCCACCCTCCCTATCTGACCCCTCTAGGTGGTCACAAAGCACTGAGCTGATCTCCCTGTGCTATGCAGCTCCTTCCCACTAGCTATCTATTTTACATTTGGTAGTATATATATGTCAGTGCTACTCTCTCACTTCATCCCAGCTTACCTTTCCCCCTCCCTGTGTCCTCAGGTCCATTCTCTACGTCTGCATCTTTATTCCTGTCCTGCCCCTAGGTTCATCAGAACCTTTTTTTTTTTTTTAAGATTCTATGTATATGTATTAGCATACAGTATTTGTTTTTCTCTTTCTGACTTACTTCACTCTGTATGACAGACTCTAGGTCCATCCACCTCACTACAAATAACTCAATTTTGTTTCTTTTTATGGCTGAGTAATATTCCATTGTATATATGTGCTACATCTTCTTTATCCATTCATGTGTCGGTGGACACTTAGGTTGCTTCCATGTCCTGGCTATTATAAATAGAGCTGCAGTGAACATTGTGGTACATGTGTCTTTTTGAATTATGGTTTTCTCAGGGTATATGCCCAGTAGTGGGATTGCTGGGTCATATGGTAGTTCTATTTTTAGTTTTTTAAGGAACCTCCATACTGTTCTCCATAGTGGCTGTATCAATTTACATTCCCACCAACAGTGCAAAAGGGTTCCCTTTTCTCCACACCCTCGCCAGCATTTATTGTTTGTAGATTTTTTGATGATGGCCATTCTGACTGGTGTGAGGTGATACCTCATTGTAGTTTTGATTTGCATTTCCCTAATGATTAGTGATGTTGAGCATCCTTTCATGTGTGTGTTGGCAATCTGTATATCATCTTTGAAGAAATGTCTATTTAGGTCTTCTGCCCGTTTTTGGATTGGGTTGTTTGTTTTATGATACTGAGCTGCATGAGCTGCTTGTATATTTTGGAGATTAATCCTTTGTCAGTTGCTTCATTTGCAAATATTTTCTCCCATTCTGAGGGTTGTCTTTTTATCTTGTTTCCTTTGCTGTGCAAAAGCTTTTAAGTTTCATTAGGTCCCATTTGTTTATTTTTGTTCTTATTTCCATTTCTCTAGGAGGTGGGTCAAAAAGGATCTTGCTGTGATTTATGTCATAGAGTGTTCTGCCTATGTTCTCCTCTAAGAGTTTTATACTGTCTGGCCTTACATTTAGGTCTTTAATCCATTTTGGCTTTATATTTGTGTATGGTGTTAGGGAATGTTCTAATTTCATTCTTTTATATGTAGCTGTCCAGTTTTCCCAGCACCACTTATTGAAGAGGCTGTCTTTTCTCCATTGTATATTCTTGCCTCTTTTATCAAAGATAAGGTGACCATATGTACGTGGGTTTATCTCTGGGCTTTCTATCCTGTTCCATTGTTCTATATTTCTGTTTTTGTGCCAATACCATAGTGTCTTGATTATTGTAGCTTTGTAGTATAGTCTAAAGTTAGGGAGCCTGATTCTTCCAGCTCCGTTTTTCTTTCTAAAGGTTGCTTTTGCTATCCAGGGTCTTTTGTGTTTCCATACAAAATTATTTTAATTTTTGACTAAGGTGCCAAAGCATTTCAGTGGGGAGGTAAATTCTTTTAAGCAAATGATCCTGCAACAACTGGATACACATAGGGAATAAATAAACCTTAATCCCACCTAATAGCATATAAAAACATTCATTTGAGATGGAGCAAAACTGAAATGCAACAGTTAAAACCCTAAAAGTTTAGAAAAAACAGTAGTGCATTCTTTATGCACCCTGAGGTAGACAAAGCTTTCTTAGAACATAGAAAGGAATAATAAGAAAGAGAAAACATGATAAATTTGACTTCATTAAAATCAGACTTTATCCAAATAGGAAACTTAATAAAATACACAAGCAAAATTTATAGTTGACAAAAGCCCTGTATAAAAAATATGTAAAGTACTCTCAAGACTCAACAATAAAAAGACAATCTAAAACAATGGGTAAAAAACTTGGATACTTCACAAAGAAAGATGTACAGCTGTGCAATAAACATGAGAAAAAAGTTCAACATTATTCATAAGGAAAAGTTTAATTGAAGTCACATTTATAGATATTCACAAGAATGGCTAAAATTTAAAAGCCTTTTAACACCAAATGTTGGTTAGGATTCAGAACAACTAGTTCTCTCATACATGCTGATGAGAATGTAAATAATGCACCTTCTTTTAAACAAAGAAAGTTTGGTTGCTTATTATGAAGGTATATATCTGTCTCTGAAATTCTACCGTAGATATTTACCCAAGGTCAATGAAATTCCATGTCTACAAATAGTCTGTTGCAAGAATATCCAGAGATGCTTTATACAAGAGTCAGAAACGAGAAGTGGCCCTGCTGTCTGTTCATAGGAAAATGTGTGAATATTTTGTGGTAAAGTCATATAACAAAATACTACTCATCAGTAAAAATAAACAAACTACTAATACATACAAAAATAGATGCTTCTCACAAAAAATGTTGGCAAATGAACCCAATTCAAAAAATTATATGCTGTATGATTCCATTTGTAGTATATTCTAAAACAGGCGAAACCAATCCATGATGGAAAAAAAAAAATTATAACATTGTTTACCCCTGTGGAGGGTGAAGATATTGATGAAAAACAGCCACATGTTAACTTTCTGAGGCGATGGAAATGTTCTGTCTTCGCAGTATATGCATTTGTCAAAACTCATTAAATTATACATTTGAGCTTTGCTCATTTCAATCTAATTAAATTTTATTTCAAAGAAATAAAAAAGAAAGGTAAACAGATACTGAAGTCTAGTTAGTAGGTTTCCTTTTTATTTGTTGTTTAGTGGTATAAGTTACCAATTTTGAAACTATCTTCTGTTTGCTAAGTTTGAGCAAATGTGTAATGAGGACCAGATTTCTCCCTTTTTGGAAAGGAGTTAAAAATATTAAAAAGAAAAAAATATCTAGAAGGTTTACTGATGTGTTGGATAAAATTAGAGACACCAATAAGAGCTCTTCAGTTCAGTAGATAGATACAGAGATATGCGTATTTTCGACTTCTGTTCACTGGTAAGGCGTAGAAGGTATGAATATACCTGGTGACCAGTTTTGTTTTCTAAGAACTGTTGTCCGTATAAAGGGGAAAAGGAGTGTAGCCAATAATAGGGCTGAGCCAGAAAAAGTGAGATGCATGCTTGGGCCATCCTGTAGTGCCAGACATTAAAGAAGTGCTCTAAGAATCATGGAGATATGTCAGGAGAGAGCCACATACATTCAGACACAGGGAGAAAGAGAGAATTTTAAAGTAAAAAAGGAAAACTGTCCACAACTGGTGAGTGTGAGAAGAGCATGAAGCAACTTATCTGTAAATTTGAAATTAAAACAAGGTGAAATGTAATAAAATATATTCCAGTAGATGTCTTAAAAAGGATTGAAAGCCACTAGTCTCTTCAGTGTGTCTGAACTCACCCCTGGAATTCTGACTGCATTCTTCTTTTAACAATACTTTCACAATGGATGATGCCTACTATTTCCTACATCCCTGTCCCAACCGGCCCCTCAGAATTCACCTGTTTTCTTCTCCATGAGACTTTTTAGCTCACCATCTTTACACCTGACTGGATAGACCACTCAGGTGTAATTTATAAATGCTTTTCTTATGTTACTCTTACTTTTTGGTATGTCTCTAGTTTTAAAACTTTTGAAGCCCTAAGAGGCAGAAATACTATTTCTACTGTTGCCAGCCCTAACAACTAACTACTTTTCATGAGCC
This sequence comes from Balaenoptera musculus, assembly GCF_009873245.2. Classification (NCBI taxonomy): domain Eukaryota; kingdom Metazoa; phylum Chordata; class Mammalia; order Artiodactyla; family Balaenopteridae; genus Balaenoptera; species Balaenoptera musculus. Next base: position 23,658,231 of record NC_045787.1, on the reverse strand, counting down.
AAGCAGATGCTTAATATTTTCAGTCTGATTGCTTTTCATATGAAAAATCATATACTAGAAAGTTAAGTTTTTTCAGGTTCGGAATTTTTTAAAATCGGAACTCATTTTGTAAATGCAATTGTGTTTTAACTTGCGAGTTACTTTAGTTAAGTTCAAACATCAGTCAGTTCATGAGCTTACATTTGCTACTCTCTCGTAGAATACAGCCTTTATTATTCAGTGAAAATGTTTTCATACGTTGACTCTATTTTAATCACATTCATCAAAACTACCCAATTTCCTGGTCCTTGCCAGATATAACATGGTCTTGGTGGGCAGATAACATTATTATATGAAAGCCTTTATCTTTAGTGGGTTCTGTACTGACAAGAGGAGAGAGAATGAGCAGATGCTTGCAAACTCCAGTGGCATCTGCTGAGCCCTGAGCAGCACCCCAACACAGGAGCAGTCTGCAGAGAACTTACTCGTAAAGCACCCATTTTGTGAATGAAATGGTTTTAGTGGTCTCTGAGGCTATCGCTCTGTCACTCTTTGTCAGTACTAACATTAGTCTGGAAATAAAAGTAAAGCATCTTTCCTTCCTGTGTTTCCAAAAATGTATTGACTTGTTTAAACATCTAACTCTAGTGCAAACAAACATGGTTTTATTATAATTGCATTTAAATCTTGATGGAAAACAGAAACCTCTCCTCAGATAGCTTTTCCTCTTTAAGATTATGCCTACAGGCTTAAAACTGAACTCTATTCTACTCTTCAAGGAGAAGATCCAACTTTTAAAATTTTATAGACGTAATTTTCTCCCCTAGACATACTAAATGCCACTTCCTAATATCTGCATATACTAATATTACCTGATAAAACCTGCATTAGTCTGCTCAGGCTAATCTAACAAAATACCACAGACTGTATGGCTTAAACCAGCGGTCCCCAACCGTTTTTGGCACCAGGGACAGGTTTCGTGGGAGACAGTTTTCCACGGGTGGGGCAGGGGAGGGCATGGTTCAGGTGGTAATGCGAGGTAGTTTTTCCACGGATAGGGAGCCATGGGGAGCGGCAGATGAAGCTTCGCTCGCTTGCCGGCCCCTCACCTCCTGCTGTGCAGCCCGGTTCCTAACAGGCCGTGGACCACTACGGGTCCATGGCCCGGGGGTTGGGGACCCCTGGCTTAAACAACAGAAATTTATTTTCTCACCATTCTGGCGGTTAAAAGTCCAAGATCAAAGTTGGTTGGTTTCCACTGAGGGCTGTACAGGAAGGGTCTGTTCCAGGTCTCTCTCCTGGGCTTACAGATGGCGCCTTCTCAGGGTGTCTTCACATGGTTGTTCTTTTGTATGTGCATGTGTTCTGTCTCCCTGAACTCCTTCAGAGCCTCTTTCTCAATAAGAGAAATAAGAGCCTCTTATTTCTCTTAATCGTGACTTCACTTTATTCCCATCACTGCTTAGGCATTGTATGGGACCACCTTCCTCAATTTCTCCTCTTTCACACATTTAATACTTCACCATTTAATGGACTCCTATTATAAGCTTGAAATAGTATTAATTTCTGGAGAGAGAATAAATTTACCTTCATAATATATAGTTAGGAGATGACTTCTGATTGCGTTTATAGTTGTGCATCTCAGGTGGTATCGTATAGTGGCTGAAAGCAGTGATCAGTGAGCGTTTAAGAAAACTGGTTTAGCTTTAGATGTGTTGAATTTGAGGAGACTGGAGTTGCGGAAAGGGAAATTGTACAGAAAGGGAAAACTTGGCAACAAAGTTGCATTTCATCAGCCTACAGGTAGTGGTTGAAGTGATTTAAACCACTGAAGATCTTAAAGGATTTCCCCAGCAGTTCTGAGGAGGAAGACGAGAAAAGGGCTAACGATGGAATCTTGGTGATAAGGCACTGGCCAAAAATACAGCAGAGGCTGCTCCTGAACTTTAGGATTTCAAAAATTCTTAGATTTTTTTCGATATTTCAAAATAAAAATTAATTTCTAGTGTTTGGCCGATTTTAACAGCTTAGAACCTATTTCCCTGTCCTAAAAATCAAACATACACAGGTGAAAGCTGGTGTAGAATAAGTTCGTTCTGATGCCTTGGTATCAAATATACACTCTAAACTTTTATCACTTTACCTTTTACCTTTATCCTTGTCAAGGCTCCCTTGTAACTGCTGAGTCACAGTGTCCCTTCTCAAGTTTAAATTATCTCCATAAATTTTCCTTTCATCCCCTAATTCAGGGCCTTTTATGAAGGCTGCTTTCCTCACATCTCAGAATCCTCCATCACTGACATATTCACCTGGGGATCTAGCTTCTCTCTACAAACTAAACAGAATCTCCACTATTGCTGGTCCCAAAGACAAGTACCCAGACAGTTTTCTTTCTTTTTTTTCCCAGCTTTTTTCAGATATAATTGACATATAATGTTATGCAAGGTATACAGTGTGATGATTTGATATACATGTATATTGCAAAATATCTACCATGATAAGGTTAGTTAACACATCCTTCACCTCACATGAGTACCATTTTGTCATCGTTTTTGTCTTGGTGAGGCCGTTACAGCTCTACTCTCATAGCAGCTTTCAAGTAGGCAATATCATACTGCTAACTATGGTCATCAGGCTGTACCTTAGATCCCTGGACCTTATTTATCTTATAAGTGAAAGGTTGTACCCTTTGACCTGTGTCTCTCTATTTCCCCGACCCCTCAGCCCTGAGCAACCACCGTTCTACTCTGTTTCTGTGTGTTCAGTGTTTTTATGTTTTACATATAAGTGAGGTAATACTGTATTTATTTTTTTTTCATAGACAATTTTCTTATAATGGGTCTAAAGGCAAATCACCGGGGAAACAGAACAATCTAAACAATTTAGATATGGGTCGATGGCAAAGATTAGAGTGTTTTTAAGTCAACAGTTCTTGAACTTACATTTCTGCCTGCCATTTGAGATAGTAAAATGAAGGTCATTCTGGCTTTGGATTCTGGCTTCATATTTTTGAGAGTAGGATTCCCACCCTCAAACTTATCTCACTACTCAAGCAAAGTAAAGGGGTCTTGAAAACTTTGCCCGCTGTATCCATTATGTCTGAAAAGAAAATTGAAATTAACTCTGATGACACAAATTAGACAGAATGAGGAGGTTCTCTATCGCTCTCTTTCTTTATTAAACAGGAGACTCAAAGAAAATAATTTAATTTTTCTCCTAAGTATTGTCTCAAATCCTACCTTCATATGGTTCAAGATTTATTTTCTTTGGTCAAGTTTTCTTCTTAAGGAAAAGCTGTGGGTGAGGTGAGATATGGGTGTGCAGTGAGGTACCAAAACTAAATATATCTCAACTAGACCTTTGAAGGAGAGATCTTAGTGTGATTAGAGGAAGAGCAATTCTTCAAAGTTTTATGATACTCTTTCCTAGTTAGATTGCAGTATGTATGAAGAAAAAGTGATTGGACATTTCTTCAGATAAAAATAGTTACTTTAACTATTGAAAACCTGATTACAGTTAAGTAGCAACTGGTTATTCTTCTCCATGTTATACAAATTCTAACCCTAAACCAGTCAGTCTCAAATTTTTCATACCTATCGTGAGATATCACTGATCCCAAGAAACCTAGGTGTGTGCACACCCACACGTACAACAACTACGTGGATAAGAATAAGCAAACAAGAACCTCGAAGCATGTATGTACTGGATCAGTAGTAAAACCTCTCTATATAGTTTTTATCTTTTTTTTTTTTTTTTTTAAGGCTGGATCGACTTCATTTTTCACACCAAAATAAAGCCAGATGAATTAAAGATTTACATATAAATAGTGAGATAAACTTCATATATTTCTGTATTGTTTCAATTCTTTTAGCAAGCACACTTCAAAAAATGTTTGAATACGGTAAAATATACATAACATAAAATTTACATTTTAACTGTTTTTAAGTATACATTTCAGTGGTGTTAGTACATTCACCTTGTTGTGCAACTATCACCACCATCCATTTTTCCAGAATTTTTTATATTCCCAAATTGAAACTCTGTACCCATCAAACAGCAACCCATTCTACTCTCCCCCAATTCTACTTTCTGTTTCTATAAATTTGACTACTCTAGGTAATTCATATAAGTAGAATAATACAGTATTTGTACTTCTGTGGCTTATTTCATTTAGTATTAATGTCTTCACGGTCCATCCATGTTGTAGCATGTGTCAGAATTTCTTTCCTTTTTAAGGCTGAATAATATTCGATTGTAGTTTATTTATCCATTCATCTACTGATGGACATTTGGGTTGTTTCCACCTTTTGGCCATTGTGAATAATGCTGCTATGAACATAGGTAGACAAGTGAGAAGAGACACCAGAGAGCTCTCCCCCCCAACCTCACCCTACCCCATCCCTGTCTGTAAGTCAGGAACAGAGCTCTCACCAGAAACCAAATTGTCCAGAAACTTGATCTTTGACTTCTAACGTTCAAGAACTGTGAGAAAATAAATTTCTGTCATTTAAACCATATGGTTTTGATCTTATTTCACTCATTATTCTATGATGAAATTTTGTATAAATTTTCATTAGAATTAGTTTTTTGTGGAGTCTTTAAAAAGGAGTAATTATGGTTAAATGCTCCTTTAATTAATAATATCTGAAAGCATTTAAAGCACTGTTAACTTATCTGTTTCTCAACAAGACAAAACAAAGCCTAATAACTCTGCTGCTGTAAAAATTAGTTTCTTAGGTGTAAATGATACAGGGGCAGTTCTTCTTGATGATTGTATTTGTGTCATTCTTTAGCTTTATTCATACTTTATTTTATCTTGAACTAGCTTCTAAAATCTACCATTGAAAACAGTGTGAAAGCTCCTGAATTAAGTTCTCTAGGGCGGCCTGCTCACTTTCTCCTGAGGGAAATGAAGTATGCCTGTGGCTGTTAAAGGATGATGCTCTTTACTTATTTTTTCCAAATGTATTTCCTGGTGTAGATGGGAGAACTCAGTCCTTTCAGAAATTGGCTGAACAAATTAAATCAGAATTTTGTTCTTCCCACCTCCTTGATTTCCCCGATCCTTCTCAACATCTTAATGAATGTTGTCCTTTGAGCCATAATTCATCTGCTACAGAACATGCAGGTTCAAGTGAGGGTAGTAATTTCCTAAGGGGACTTGACTGTCAGAGAAATGCCAACAAAAAAACTAATTTTAAACTTAATGTTTCTTATAAATCACACCTAAGAAAAACAAGGGGAGTTTTCCCTTTGAATGCTATCGAAACCAAATGAAACTAAAGTAGAAGAAATTTAATGGTTGGAAAGCATGGGTTGGGACTCAGAAGAAAACATCTTGTGTTTATTTTGTTCTATTCTGTGGTAATTTATGAAGTCTTTAGTTTTCACCCCCTTAATATGTAACATCAATAATTTTATCAGGTGAACACTAAGAGATGCTCTCCTCTTTAGTGTGCTACCAATAGGTGGGCTAATGTTTAACCAGCAAAAGAAAAAAAAAAAAATCCAGGAAGTCCTCTCAGTTATTTCAAGATGAAATAAAATGAATCAGGCATTTTTTTGATGAAAGATCGTAATTATTTTTATAACCTGAAATGGGAAATTCTGACCATTGATGAAGCCAAAGAGAAGACAGGACCCTCCTCCAGAAACACATGTGTAAGTAAATTGCTTAGGATCAGTACTCCATCTCCTTTCCCCTCCTTCAGACATTCCTTTCTTAGATCTTTTATCAAATATCTTTACTACAAGGAAAAAATGAGGCTGGACAAATGAGTATACTGTCAGTCGTTCATAATTTTTCTATTCTAGTAAAACTGTCTTTCAAAAGATCAGCTGAAGGATAGCACATCACCTGTAGTCTATGTAGCATTAGAATCATGATATAGTAAAAAACCTCCAGAATTTATGCACAGCTAGTATAAACCTCATTCTTGTTTTAATTAAAAACATCATACACTGATATTTGGTATTTTCACATGTAGAGATGCAAATTAGATGGTTCCAGCCATTAGAAAAAATTTGATATTTGTTGCAATGAATAAGTGTTACATTGAAATACATTAAAATAAACATGTTGTATATTACTGTTCATTGCTGTATTCACATGTTTATGCTTAAACATATATGGGAAGCTGTACCCATAGATAGAGACTCTGTTTCTGAGGACTAACAGACTCAGATTTCCATTTATTAGTTATATGCTTCTGGGGATGTTGCTTGGTCTTTCTAAAACTTATTTCCCACTATGCAAAATTTGGGCAATTCCAAAGGACATTTCACATGATTGCCCTGAGGATTACATAAAATTTTGTGTGTGTGTGTGTATACACACATATATATGTGATTAAAATTCTTGTATCTTTTTTAGCCCCCTTCACCTGTTATGGACACGCCCCCCCACCCCTGCCTCTGGCAACTAATAATCTGTTGACAGATGACAATGATAGGTGCATAGATGATTCTAGGTATAGGTTTCCACCATAGCTGTTTTTGAACTTTCGCAGTTTTTAGTATTGTAAAGGATTACAGAAGACAGTCTTCACAGGGAACTTATAAAGTTGGATACTACTAATAATCCCTTCTCTCCATCATACTTATTAACATTAATGTGATTTTTAAAATGTTTTCACTCCTCAGTGCAAAGCCTTATTTGACGCTCAGGTGTAAATCCTAATTAGTTTAAACTCATTGTGGTAATATGGTAATAAGGCATATGCACAACAGCATCAGTCTGGCAGTGATGCAGAGAGCAAGTCCTCTGGTAAATTCTAGGAAAATTTTCCTCATTCTCAAAAAAGTGAATCTCTTCCTCCTGCAAACATTGTCATATTTGAATGTAGCATCGGGAAATGGCAAAGTCATCTTAGAAACATGAGGAGAGCTCACTTGAGAAAAACTAAGGGCATGATCATGAAATCAAGTGCAAAGATTAAAATAACCAACTCTGGAATAATTCTACCTTTGTACATTTTACTATGAGAGATGTTTTTGGCCTTAAATTTTAATTATTTTGAGTGGAATTTATCTTATTTTGAGTAGAAAGTAATTTCACCCATCCATTATTGGTACAGTTAGCTGAGGAGAAGTGGGGGAAAAAAACCTCAGTATTTGAGGTTTGGAGGCTGATAATTTCATTTATCTGGTGTAAAACATTTTTAAACAATTGTTGTATATGGCTCAAAACAGAGTCTGTATAATCATCAAGCCATAGCATTAGGGAAAGTGGAAAGTCAAATTCAAGATGTTGGTGTTTGTTGGCCAGTGCCTGCCAAGCACGTATATGCTTTTTTTTTTTTTTTTTTTGGTAAAAGTAAACAATATTTCAGACCAAAATAATTTTCCAATCTTTGGTAAATAAAATATTTTATATATTAACTATGTATTTATGATTTTCATTATCTTGACTAAATTTACTATCATAAAATGCTCTGATAATTTTGTGGTCAAACATCTTCCACTCAGGGTGTATATATATATTTTTTTACTCTTAAAAATAGCTGTAGACTTTTGTTTGTAGCGATTAGGTAAAGTATGCATCCTCATACTAAAAACAACTGAAGAGTGGTGGTTAAAATGTGTTTAACTTAATCAACCAGTTGGAAAGGAGGTATAGAATATTCAGAAGCTAAAAACTAATTGAAAAGGGGATCTAGAGAGGTCAGCAGAGCATTGAAACTTTCTTTTGCCTTGAAAATATTTGATAAACCTTATTAACTTTCAGTCCACTGTGGATAAAGCCCACAGCCTACTCAAATGTGTGGAAGCTCATAAGAGACCCTTTGCCCCATTAAACTGGGATCCAAGAAGACTTAATCCTTACTGTAGCAGTTAGCTGTAACTGCCCAACCTCATTTTGAAAGTACACACAGTTCATGACTTCAAGGAGAACTGCTTGTATAAACCTTGGCGCTCAGGAGGGGAATATTTTTTTTTCTTTAGATTTCATAACCACAGGTCAACATCACAGCAGGTTTGCATACCAAATTCACATTATCTGGATATCAGGCAATCTCAGGTGTACAATTTGTTGGAGGTGGTATGCCATCCATATAAAATGTCAGAAGCAGGAGCAATTTCTCCCCAGAGTAAACTGCCTTAAACACTGGCCTCAAATTTGTCCTCAAACAAGGCTCAAAGAAATGAGCTTATGGTGTAAACAACCCAATCAAAAACATGGGCAGAAGACCTAAATAAACATTTCTCCAAAGAAGACATACAGATTGCCAAAAGGCACATGAAAAGATGCTCAACATCACTAATTATTAGAGAAGTGCAAATCAAAACTACAATGAGGGATCACCTCACACCAGTCAGAATGGCCATCATCAGAAAGTCTACAAATAATGTATGCCGCAGAGGGTGTGGAGAATAGGGAACGCTCCTACACTGTTGGTGGGAATGTAAATTGATTCAGCCACTATGGAGAACTGTTTGGAGGTTCCTTAAAAAACTAAAAATAGAGCTACCATATGACCCAGTAATCCCACTCCTGGGCATATATCTGGAGAAAACCATAATTCAAAAAAATACTTGCACCCCAGTGTTCATTACAGCACTATTTACAATAGCGAGGACATGGAAGCAACCTAAATGTCCATTGACAGAGGAATGGATAAAGAAGATGTGGTACATATACACAATGGAATAGTACTCAGCCATAAAAAAGAATGAAATAATGCCATTTGCAGCAACATGGATAGACCTAGAGATGATCATACTAAGTGAAGTAAGCCAAAGACAAATATCACATGATATCACTTATATGTGGAATCTATAAAAAAATGATACAAATACTCTTGAATACAAAACAGAAATAGACACACAGACATAGAAAACAAACTTATGGTTACCAAAGGGGAAAGTGGGGGGGATAAATTAGGAGTTTGGGATTAACATATACACAGTATTATATATAAAATAGATAACCAACAAGGACCTACTGTATAGCACAGGGAATTATATTCAATATTTTGTAATAAACTGTAAGGGAAAAGAATCTGAAAAAGAATAGATATGTACATGTATATATATATGATATATATATAAAAAACTGAATCACTTTGCTATACACCAGAAACTAACACAAGATTGTAAGTCAACTGTACTTCAATAATAAAATTTTTTTAAAGTTGAAAAAAATATCAGTGAAACAAAATGCAAATTGAAAAACACAGATAAAAAGATTAAAATGAAAGATAAGGAAAATGCTATTTATAAAAACTTGTGTTATACAGCTAAATGCTACTTAAAGAAAAATGTATATCTTTTATGTATATAATAGGATATATGAAAGTTAGCATATAAACAAAAACAGATTATTGAAATAGAAAAGAAAAATGTAATAGAGAATATCAAAATTGCCAAAACAGTGTCTTCATTGACAGTTACCAAAATAGAAAAATATTTGGTGAGGATTAAGAGAAAAAATAAGGGATTTCCAAAGAAAATGAAACAAAATGGTGTTCTGCAAATGTAAATATAAAATAAAGTTATATTTACTAAAATTGATATCAGTAGGGAAACTTGCATTTATTTCCTAATAATTTACTAAAAATGGCCCCCAAAGAAAAACTAATCTTGTAATAATTTATTAAGTTGAATCAATATTCTGATATCTTACAACAAATTAACAGGCCCAGATTTTGTTTCCAGTGAATTCTACCAACTTTATAAGGAGCACCTAGTGTCAAGCTTGCTCAAACTATTTCAGGACCTTTATCTTATTGTATGATAAGTACAGCCTTGACCCAAAGACTGATGAAGACATAACCAAATGGAAAATTTTATGCTAATTTCATTCATGGTTATGAATGTAAAAATCTTAAGTTAGACCTTTGTGGTATGAATCATGAATCTGGAAATAAAATTGGATTCATTTCAGGAATTCAGGGTTTATTTAACCTTATAAAATTAAATAATGTAATTCACTAGCATGTTAGCAGAAAAATAATTCATAATGTTCACCTAGTAGGCACAGAATATATATTTTCATGAAATTTCAATCCATCTGTGATAAAAATTTAATTTAATTTAATTTAATTATAAAAGGGTATTTCCATTGCCTGATAGTCTTATCAGAATAATTAAATTGTTTAATACATTCAAAAATAGTATAAGTTTATTTTTCACTCACTTAACAGTTCAGGGTGGATTCACATTGTTGAACAGCTGTTCCTTAGTGACCTTAGGGGGCAGTTGCTTTATCTCTCATCACGTGCCTTTAAAATAGGATGACCATATAATGTGTTATTCAAAATGGGATATCTTTGATGGTGACTGGGGGAACTACGAATCATTCTTCTAGAATGCCAGGTTTAAGTCATTATTACCCCAGACAAACTGGGGTAGGTGGTCATGCTTCAAAAGGATCCTTCTTTGGTCATAACAATTTCTGTCTTTAGGGTGGGTCATAGAGTGTGAAAGAATATAAATATTTTACCTGAGAAGTTTTAATGGGCAATCTTGAAATTATATGCATCAATTTTAATCAGCTTCATTTGCTGGAACTTGTCACACAGCTTATGGAACTGCAAGGTTGACTAGGAAATTTGGTCAAACTTTTTGCTCATAAAGTAGTAGAGGATAGATTTTCATCAACAGTTAGTGGTCTTTGCTATACATAATATAAGATATCTAAAAAATATGGAGCAAATATTATACTTAATCATGAAATATTACAAGAATGGTAACTCAAGATCAAGAGCAAAGCAAAGATACACAATCTTATTTAATATTGTTTTGGAAATGCTACCCAGAGATAAATGAGGCAAGAGATACAAAGATTGAAAAATTATTCAAAAGTATTATTATTTTCAGATAATATGATTCTCTTTATAGAAACCCCTAAAATACTATACATAAATTATTAGATGTGCAGAGTTTAACATGGATTCTGGATACAAAATTAACATTAAAAATAACATCCACTCTCCAACAATAAATGTTATTAAAAATCACATAGACGATTTGCCACAGCAGCATTAATAAATGAATATACATAACAAAAGCTGTATAAGACCAGTATGGAAATGTTACAAGCTTTATTAAAATATATTAAATAAGACCTAATTAAATTGAGATATATACCATGTTATCGATTAGAACACTTTATATTAAGAGGTCAGTTCTCAAGAAGTCCAATAGGTTCAGTACAATACATATTGAAGAAAATCCATAGTAAATAAAATCAAACAAAAATCTGCAAAGACTTTCTCTTGACAATCTGAATCATACACACATACACACACACACACAGAGACACACATATGTAGCAATGCACAGAAGAGCACACACACACAGACACACATGTATCAATACATGGAGGAGCAAAGAGCCCAAAATAATTAAGATACTGTTTACTTTTGGTAAAATATTTCACAGATTTTTTTTCATAAATTACACATGACTATATTTGTTATAATATTTTTATTATGATATATATTTTATTTTCTCTTCCCAATATTTTAGAGAAAAAATAAAAATGTTGGCTAGTTTAATACATCAAATATTCATGCCAAACTTCTGCATGAGAATTCTGCGAGAGATTTGACCAGGAAACAGTCAAGGATCCAGATTGATAGTATTCACCTGTAGAAAGAAAAAATGCAAATAGATTTCTCTGTTTCACAGATCTTTATCTTCAACTCATGTTGTTCTCTTGAGTTACAAACTTGTATATCAGGCTCACTCACATCTCCACGTAGAAGTTGCCTGGACACTTAAATTTGTTTTAAATTGACCATATTATGTGTACATCTTCACTCCTCATCACACAAGGTCTAATTCAACCAGCTGTCAAAGTAGACACTTGGATATCACTCTGGAATCTTTCTTTTCCTTCTCCACTTCTACTGTTTCTCCTACTGTATAAATATCAATCACTGCCAGAGGGAGGAACACTCCCAAACTCATTCTCCGAGGCCACCATCACCCTGATCCCAAAACCAGACAAAGATGTCTTAAAAAAAAGAAAATTACAGGCCAGTATCACTGATGAACATAGATGCAAACATCCTCAACAAAATACTAGCAAACAGAATCCAACAGCACATTAAAAGGATCATACACAATGATCAAGTGGGGTTTATCCCAGGAATGCAAGGATTCTTCAATATATGCAAATCAATCAATGTGATACACCATGTTAACAAATTGAAGGAAAAAAACCATATAATCATCTCAATAGATGCAGAAAAAGCTTTTGGCAAAATTCAACACCCATTTATTATAAAAACCCTCCAGAAAGTGGACATAGAAGGAACCTATCTAAACATAGTAAAAGCCATATAGGACAAACCCACAGCCAACATCATTCTCAATGGTGAAAAACTGAAACCATTTCCTCTAAGATCAGGAACAAGACAAGGGTTCCCACTCTCACCACTGTTATTCAACATAGTTTTGGAAGTTTTAGCCACGGCAATCAGAGAAGAAAAAGAAATAAAAGGAATCCAAATTGGAAAAGAAGAAGTAAAACTGTCACTGTTTGCAGATAACATGATACTATACATAGAGAATCCTAAAAATGCCACCAGAAAACTGCTAGAGCTAATCAATGAATTTGGTAAAGTAGCAGGATACAAAATTAATGCACAGAGATCTCTTGCATTCCTATACACTAGCAATGAAAAATCAGAAAGAGAAATTAAGGAAACACTCCCATTTACCACTGCAACAAAAAGAATGAAATTCCTAGGAATAAACCTACCTAAGGAGACAAAAGACCTGTATGCAGAAAACTATAAGACACTGATGAAAGAAATCAGAGACGATACAAACAGATGGTGAGATATACCATGTTCTTGGCTTGGAAGAATCAACATTGTGAAAATGACTATACTCCCAAAAGCAATCTACAGATTCGATGCAATCCCTATCAAATTACCAATGACATTTTTCACAGAACTAGAACAAAAAATTTCACAATTTGTATGGAAACACAAAAGACCCCAAAGAATAGCCAAAGCAATCTTGAGAAAGAAAAACGGAGCTGGAGGAATCAGGCTCCCTGATTTCAGACTATACTACAAAGCTACAGTATTCAAGACAGTATGGTATTGGCACAAAAACAGAAATATAGATCAATGGAACAGGATAGAAAGCCCAGAGATAAACCCACACACGTATCGTCACCTTATCTTCAACAAAGAATATACAATGGAGAAAAGACAGCCTCTTCAATAAGTGGTGCCGGGAAAACTGGACAGCTATATATAAAAGAATGAAATTAGAACACTTCCTAACACCATACACAAAAATAAGCTCAAAATGGATTAAAGACCTAAACGTAAGGCCAGACAGTATAAAACTCTTAGAGGAAAACATAGGCAGAACACTCTATGATATAAATCATAGCAAGATCCTTTTTTGACCCACCTCCTAGAGAAATGGAAATAAAAACAAAAATAAACAAATGGGGCCTAATGAAACTTAAAAGCTTTTGCATAGCAAAGGAAACCATAAACAAGATGGAAAGACAACCCTCAGAATGGGAGAAAATATTTGCAAATGAAGCAATTGACAAAGGATTAATCTCCAAAATATACAAACAGCTCATGCAGCTCAATATCAAAAAACAAACCCCAATCCAAAATTGGATGGAAGTGCTAAATAGACATTTCTCCAAAGAAGACATACAGATGGCCAACAAGCACATGAAAAGATGCTCAACATCACTAATCATTAGAGAAATGCAAATCAAAAGCACAATGTGGTATCACCTCACACCAGTCAGAATGGCCATCATCAAAAAATCTAGAAACAGTAAATGCTGGAGAGGGTGTGGAGAAAAGGGAACCCTCTTGCACTGCTGGTGGGAATGTAAATTGATACAGCCACTATGGAGAACAGTATGGAGGTTCCTTAAAAAACTAAAAGTAGAACTGCCATGTGACCCAGCAATTCCACTACTGGGCATGTACCCTGAGAAAACCATACTTCAAAAAGATACATGTACCACAGTATTCATCGCAGCACTATTTACAATAGCTAGGATATGAAAGCAACCTAAATTTCCATCGACAGATGAATGGATAAAGAAGATGTGACACATATATACAATGGAATATTAGCCATAAAAAGGACGAAATTGAGTTATTTGTAATGAGGTGGATAGACCTAGAGTCTGTCATACAGACTGATGTTAAGTCAGAAAGAGAAAAACAAATACTGTATGCTAGCGCACATATATGGAATCTAAAAAAACAGTACTATGAACCTAGTGGCAGGGCTGGAATAAAGAGACAGACGTAGAGAACAGACTTGAGGACATGGCGGGGGGGGGGAAGGGGAAGCTGGGATGAAGTGAGAGAGTAGCACTGACATATATACACTACCAAATGTAAAATGGATGGCTAGTGGGAAGCAGCTGCATAGCACAGGGAGATCAGCTCGGTGCTTTGTGACCACCCAGAGGGGTGGGATAGGGAGGGTTGGAGGGAGATGCAAGAGGGAGGGCATATGGGCGTATATGTATACATACAGCTGATTCACTTTGTTGTACAGCAGAAACTAACACGACATTGTAAAGCAATTATACTCCAATAGGGATTAAAGAAAAAAAGAGTATTATATATCTTAGCCAACAACAACAAAATAATCACTGCCAGAAAATAGATTTGACAGTAAAATATTTTGTCATTCTTTCTGCCAGTTTTAAATCCCCATGCACTTGTTCAGGCTATTATCATTTCATGATGATTACTGAGACCCAGATTTGTCTAGAGGTATGTCCCATTAATCTGTGCTTCTCACTGTGTATAGAGTACAGTTTCTAAATCAGAATTGATGAGATTACTCCCCTTCTTTCAATTTTCTAATGCTTCAGGTGTTTTTAGGAAATATATAAATCCAATTATATAGACAGGTTTGGGTAGATTAGGCTGTAGAATCAAATAAATTCCCCAAAGTATACAGTGGCTTGGTGACAGACTGTGTTAAATTTCTGCTTATGAATCAGCCACATGGATGTTACTAGTCTTTTAGATAGATCCCTGCTGTATACTGATTCAGGCACCCATGTTTTTCCTGTCTTCTGGCTCTTTATAATCTGGTTCAAGCCATCAGAAAAAAAACATCATGAATAACATAATAAGGCACTGCTGCTTTCTAAAAGCCTAGAAATGAGACTCATTTTCTGTTGTCTGGAAATTAGTTCCACAGTAACGTCTAGCTGAAAAGGAGCCTGAAAAATGAAGTCAGGCTGCGTGCTCAGGAGAAAGCGAAGAACATGGATTTTGGTAACCAACTGGCTTTGAGGATTTTATGATCTGGTCCTCTGGTCTGCTTGCCTTACAGTGTCTCTTGCCATTTCTGGCTCCCTCTAAATCTCTTCTCTAACCGTGATGAATTACCGCAATCCCGTACATTCTCTTTCCCCAAGACTTTTTATGTATTGGCATTTTCTTTTTCTTTCCTTCTTTTTTTTGATTTTTTACTTTATATTGGAGCATAGTTTATTAACAATGATGTGTTAGTTTCAGGTGTACAGCAAAGTGATTCAGTTATACATATACATACATGTATCTATTCTTTTTTAAGTTCTTTTCCCATTTAGGTTATTATAGAATATTGAGCAGCGTTCCCTGTAGCATTTTCTGATTGAATTTAACTTTCCACCACAGGCCCATTGTTAGGAGCTGAGTTGTGTCTCCAAAAATCTTACTTTGAAGTCCCAAATCCAGTACCTCAGAATATAACCAGACTTGGAGATAAGCTATTTAAAGAGGTGATTAAGTTAAAATGAGGCTCTTAAGAGTGGTGCCTAATCCAGTATGACTAGTGTTCTTACAAGATGAGGAAGAGATACTTGGGAGGCCTGCATATAGAAAGACCATGTGGTGACACACTCAGAAGGCAGCCGAGGAGAAGGTCTGAGAAGAAACCAAACTGTAGCTTTAGCTAACACCTCTGTCACTTCTGTGACTTTCTTCATGGGCTGACAGAGATGTGATATATGAGTGTATGGGCCAGCCTAAATCAAGTGGGGGTTGAGGCAAGAACAATGGAAAGAAAGTAAGAAAACAATGTGAAATTCAGACATCTAAATCCCTTGCAACCGATTTCATGATAGGAAGAGGACTGTATCTCAAGATAGCCAGATCATAATGTAACGTGATGGATAAACTCTGATGAATAAAAGCTAATTATTTCTACAAACTTTGAACATATACATGGTTAGCTGATACCTTCGCACGTTACCCAATACTGATGCATGGTTTTTGCAAACTGCAACTGCAGTCTTGGGGAGTGGGACCCTACGCTATGCCTTGAAATAGCATAGTTGTATATTGCCTGAGCAGGTATAAATTATAAGATAGACACAGATTTACTAGCACTGGTAATTTAAATGTTGTAGCCATTAATGTTATTTAAGAGGCTTGGTGAATAATAGCTAACCCATTTGTACCTCTTGTCACCAGACTTCTCAATCTGCTGAGTAAACAAGATCATTGAAATTTTGGTTGTGAATATTTTTGTGCTACTATATTCTGTGGCTTAGAACACAGATAATTTTTTTCCTGCCTGCTCTCTTAAGCAGATAAATGCATGATCTCAAAAGTTATTAGCATATCAGAGTAATTGACTGTAATAAAAAATGAAAAATCCTAATAACGTTCCTATATGTCATTCCCATAGACCTCAATTATTCAGAAGTTTCGTAATGCTGCTGCTACCTAGCAGAGTGTAACCCATTAAATATGTAACTGGGCTAAAATATAAAAGTTTCTCAAATGTTCATAGGATGAAAATCATGGTGGTGTTTTAAAATTTAATGTTGCTTAACCTGCAACACAATGAATTCCTCTGCCCAGATACAAAGTTTATGGTGTGAAAGTAGAAATTAATCCATTGTGTTTTGTAAAACTGGTCACACCAAATTTTTATTTTTCTTTCTTTGTTCAACTTTTGATTTCTGCTCTAAATATGCAGTTTGCTCTAACAAAGTTTTAAAGTTTGAAAAGAAGAATGGGCATCTAATAAATTATTGTGTATGTTATTCTTATCACAGGTGAATAAGATCAAGAAAAATAAAATAGGGAGAAATTAAGTTGTTATATACTTCAAACTTTCATCTGTCTATCTATCTGTCTATTGAAGAGCAAAGAACCAAGAGTAACCCAGACACATTTAAAAAAGAACAGAAAAAATTAAAGTACTTCAAAGGTAATTTCTTCATAAGCTTTATGAAAAAGAAACATGTTAGTTATTACATGTTAGGTAACATTCAACAAATTTATTATCTAACAAATATGTTAGGTAACATGCTTTTTTTATCATTTTACAATAAGCCACATTTTTGTTATATATGCTTAATATTTTATAAGATAAAGTATAGGCAATTTTATTTATATACATGAGGAAATAATGCAAGTCTACTCTGTGTAGTAATCAAGATCTGTAAGTTAAAAATTGTAGAAAAATATAATGATATATGTCCATGGGACTTTAACAAGACTATAGATAATTTGTATTCTGAATATTATTCTTGAAAAGAAGAGCAGTATTTCCAAAATGTACTTAAACTAAGAACATTATCATATTCAGAATCCATTCTTTACTTTAAAAACACTCGGGCTTCCCTGGTGGCGCAGTGGTTGAGAATCCGCCTGCCAATGCAGGGGACACGGGTTCGAGCCCTGGTCTGGGAAGATCCCACATGCCGCGGAGCAACTAGGCCCGTGAGCCACAATTACTGAGCCTGCGCGTCTGGAGCTTGTGCTCCGCAACGAGAGGCCGCGACAGTGAGAAGCCTGCGCACCGCGATGAAGAGTGGCCCCCGCTCGCCGCAACTAGAGAAAGCCCTCGCACAGAAACGAAGACCCAACACAGCCAAAAACTAAAATTAATTAATTAAAAAAAAAAACCATCATTTTTAGAATTTATAACATATTTCATACGGCTGTTTTTCCTCCTTAACCTTTTTATGGATATGGGCATTTTGGAAAACATTCTGAGGGCAGTTATGTAGATGAATTGCTTTGGGCACCGAGTCACAAAAAGGTTAGAGTTTTCTGTTCTCTCCCTCCCTCCCTCCCTCTCTCTCTCCCTGTCTCTCTTTCTTTTTTTCTTCCTTCCTTCCTTTTTTCCTTTTCTTTTTTGTTTTAAATACAGCCTGGAAGCATAGATACGAGGGTGAGAGATGACGAGGAAGGTAAACCATTCAGGATTTGGGAGAGAGTTTCTAATTTAAGATGCTCAAAGATAAATTTTCTTCTTTCTAATATAATCAACTGAGAATATTTTAAAACAGGCTAGGACAACAGTTGTTACCGGTTCATGTGGAGAGGATTAAGTCATAGGATAAGTTCAATTTAGATTTCAATAACAACATCAATCTTCATTTTCTACTTTCTTAGAAAGCAATGTTGGAAAACAAGAAAAGCCGCAATATCAGTCTCCTCTCTTGGGTAGGGCGGTGATATCAACAACTTTCAAATAACCTGGCCTGTGTGTTCCTTTCAAAAAATAGTACTGACCGGTACTCTTTGTATGCATTTCTGTTCGTTTCATTATATTAATACATCTTTACATGGTATCAAAGGGAAAAAATTAAAAGTTATGCCAGTGCCCCAAAGGTGCACATACCTTCGTGTGTGCGCATGCACACACACATGTACACACTCCCCAAAATTTAGTGTGTGAAAGATATTTTATTCCATGGCTTTTGGTTAAATGGAGCAAATCAAAGGGATTGAAGTAATAATTAACCCCCAGTTAAACTATTTTTTTCTCATGGAACATTTGGAAGAAATCCACTTGATTCTACCTTCAAAGAAGCAGTCATATAAAACACTTCTTCATTATCCTAGGAGTTGAGACATTTCAAAACTATGAGTAATTCAAGAATCTGTTGGCGAAATATATAAACTGCCAAAACACCTACACACACGTGGGCACACACTCTTTTACTGTGCTGAAAAAGATTTATTTGAAATAAAGGTTTATGTATATTAACAGTATGCTAACTGAATCTTTTAAGGTCTGAAAATACTTTAAAATTGAAATGAGAGAATCAAGGACATTTCCAGGTTAAAATAATAAGTTGGGGACTTCCCTGGTGGGGCAGTGGTTAAGAATCCGCCTGCTAATGCAGGGGACACGGGTTCGAGCCCTGGTCAGGGAAGATCCCACATGCCTCAGAGCAACTAAGCCCACGTGCCACAACTACTGAAGCCCGCGCGCCTAGAGCCTGTGCTCCACAACAAAGAAGAAGCCACCACAGTCAGAAGCCCACACACCACAAAGAAGAATAGCCCCACTCGCTGCAACTAGAGAAAGCCCGTGCACAGCAATGAAGACCCAATACAGCCATAAATAAATAAATAAATAAATTTAAAAAATTACTTTGTATTAATATAGTATGTTTGTGACAATCAAGGAACCAGTATTGACATATCATAATTATTAACTAAAGTACATACTTTATTCAGATTTCTTTAGTTTTGTTTAATGTTCTTTTTCCTGTTTCAGAAAACTACATTATGTATATTCATTATGTTTCAGACTTCCTTGTTTTTGATGACCTGGACAGTTTTGAAGAGTACTGATCAGGTAATTTTTAGAATATTCCTTAATTGAAACATTTGTGAAGATTTTGTCATGAATGGGTATTGGATTTTTCAAATAGCTTCTCTGTATCCATGAACATGATTATATGATTTTTTTTTCCTTTAACTTGTGGATATAGTAGGTTAAATTTATGAAGTTTGAATGTTGAAACAGCCTTGTATACTTAGAATAAATCCCACTTTGTCTTGGTGAATAATTCCTTTTAGAGTTTGTTGGCTTTGTTGAGGATTTTGTGTGAATTTTCTGAAAGAGTTTGGTCTGTAATCTTTCACGTAATATTTGAATCTGGTTTTATTTGTGTTATGCTGGCATCACAGCATGAGTAAGGATTGATTCTCTTGCTTTTATTTTCTTGAAGAGATTTTGGAGAATGAACATTGTTTCTTCCTTAAATATTTCATAGTATTAATTAGTGAAATCATCTAAGTTTGGTGCTTTCTATTTGAAAGATTTTTCAGTTATTGGTAGAATTGTTTTATAGGTAACAGGTTACTAATGTTACCTATTTCTCTTTGTGTGAATTTTGGTAAATGTGATATTGGTCCATTACATCTAAATTTTCAATTTTATATGCATGAATTTATTATTTTCCCTTGTTAACTTTTAATGTCCACATATTAGTAGTGATAAACCACTTTTCATTTCTGATATTTGTAATTGTATCTTATCTATTTTTTGTTTGTTAACCTCGCTAGAGATTTATCAGTTTTATTCATGCTTTATAAAAAAAAAAAAAGCTTTTGGTTTCTTAAATTTCTCTTTTTTTTCTCAATTTTGTTGAGTTCTGCTCTAACTTTATTATTTCCTTTTTTATTCTTGTTAACAGTATACTAATTGAATCTTTTAAGGTCTAAAAATACTTTAAAATTCAAATGAGAGAATCAAGGACATTTCCAGGTTAAAAAAATAAGTTGATAGTAGAGGACAAATTTACAGTTTTTAAAAAATTTTAGACTTAATTTGCTCTTCTTTCTCAAGATTTCTAGTGCAGAGTTTAAGTTACTGTTCTCTTATACTTCCTCCTTTTTATTACATATGTTTATTTAAAAGTGTGTCCTTTAATCTGCAGATATTTGGGAATTTCCAGATGTCTTTCAGATGTTGATTTCTAGTTCAGTTCCATTGTCTGAGCACTTAATTTGTATGATTTCTATTTTTTTTAATTTGTTAAGGGCTTTTATGGCCAATAATACTGTTTAGTTTTGTGAATGTTTCACATGGGATTGAGAAGAAGGTATATGTATTATGCTATCGTTTGTATGTTGTATTCTATAAGTGTCAATTAGATGAGGTTGGTTGATAATGCTGTTCAGTTTATATCCTTATTGATTTAATTGATGCTTAACCAATTACTGAATAAAAGGGCATTGAATTCCCCAAGTATAATAGTGCAATTGTCTATTAACTCCTTTAAATTTTAACTTTAGCTGGATGTATTTTGAAGCTCTTTTGTCACATGCATACACATTTAGGATTATGATATCTTCTTGGAGAATTGACCCCTTTGTCATTATATAATGCCCTCTTTAAACCTGATATTCATCCTTGTTCTGAAGTTGATTTTGTCTGAAATTAATACAGCTACTCTAGCTTTCTTTTGGTTGTTGTTAGCATGGTATACTTTTTTTTCTGTTCTTTTACTTTTAACTTAGTGGATTCTTTGTATTTTAAGTGTGGTTCCTTTACACAATGTGTATTTGGGTTAAGTTTTTTTTTTTTTTAAATTTTATTTATTTATTTATATTTATTTTTGGCTGTGTTGGGTCTTCGTTTCTGTGCGAGGGCTTTCTCTAGTTGTGGTGAGCGGGAGCCACTCTTCATCGCGGTGTGCGGGCCTCTCACTATCGCGGCCTCTCTTGTTGCGGAGCACAAGCTCCAGACGCGCAGGCTCAGTAATTGTGACTCATGGGCCCAGTTGCTCCACGGCATGTGGGATCTTCCCAGACCAGGGCTCGAACCCGTGTCCCCTGCATTGGCAGGCAGATTCTCAACCACTGCGCCACCAGGGAAGCCCTGGGTTAAGTTTTTATCTTTTCTGAAAATCTCTGTCAATGGTGTAGTTAGGACGTTCACATATAAAGTGCTTATTGATATAGTTGAGTTGATATCTTGCATGATCACCATCAAATACATTGTATTGCTTTGTGTATAGTGCAGGTAATTGGAACTGAGAATTCTCAAGTGCTCCCTCCTGTCCCTTGTGACTTTGCTATCATTCATGTCACTGATCTGTGTGATATACTCACTCAATACATTATTACTGTTATTGCTTTAAAGTTATCTTTTTAGATCAATTAAGAGTATGAAAAATAAAGAATTTATTTTACCTTTGTGTACTTCTTCTCCGACACTCTCCCCTTCTTCTCTATGTCATTTCTTCTTCTTTTTCTCTGCTCTTTCTTTATCTGAAAGCCCAACTGCGTATATGTTACACCTTTTGACAGTCTCACAGCTCTTGGACTTACCGTTCTGCTTATTTATTTCTTTATTTTTTCTTTGCCTTTCAGTTTGAAAAGTATCTATTGACCTATCTTCAGGTTTATGGATCCTTTTCTGATGTGTATGGAATCTACTAGCGATCCCATGAAAGGCATTCTTCATTTCTGTTACTCTGCTTTCTATGTCTAGCATGTCTTTTCATTGCTCCTTAGAATGTGTACCTCTGCTTATACTACCCATTTTTGATGCATATTGTATACTTGCAACATTTGTGTCTGAGTCTCATTCTGGTGATAGCCTGGTGTCTTCAGAGTATTTGTGTGTGAGTATGCATGTTTGTCTGTTGTGTCGTGTGTGTGTGTGTTTGACTTTTGGTCTGCCTTGTAACTTTTTGCTGAAAGCCAGACATGTTGCATCAGGTAAAACAAAGTGAGGGAAGTAGGACTTTAGGGTCAGGATTTTAATTTGATGAGGAGCAGCACAGTATATATTGTGAGTTATAGTTATATTTCCTTGGGGCTTCATGTTTCTCTAGTGTCCTTGATTTTGCCTTTCTTCCCTTTTGGATTTCCCTGAGTATTCCTACTCAGAAAGAGTATGTATTGTATCTGTAATCTTCTGTTACTACATTGAAATTTTACTGCTGTGGGTAAAATATGGGTGGATGACAGACTTCTATAATCTTCTGAATAAATCTCAGTCTTTTCATGGACCTGTATCTTAGGCCTGTGACCCTCACAAGTGTTTATACAGTGGCGTGGCATTTATTCCTGGTTCCTTTTCCTTTCCCTAACTGAAACATTCCCATTCTGTTTACTTGAAGCTCTCACTGCTGTTGACTATTTTGCTTTTCCTGTTAGGTGAGACAGAAGGGCTTGAGGATAATAGAGTGGAATAAAACTCCCTTTCTCCTAGCTACCATAAGGCTCTGACAGAGTCTTTTCTGCTAAAGAATAAACCTTTGTCATGGAAAATGCCCTGGGAATACTTCACAATGATACTCTCCTCTCCTTGCCAGAGCTAGGAAGGAGTCTTTCTCCAGTCTTCACTGTGAGAATTTGCTGAGGTTCCTGGAGGGAGAAAGCCCATGAAGCTGTGGGCCCTTGTAAAACTCTAGCTCCCTTCACTTTCTCATCTGCATGCTAGTCTACACTTATCTTCCAGCAGTTCAACAAAATTGCCATTTAAGTGTTCCTACCGGTTTATGGCTCTAGTGGCTTTTTCCCCAGGTAAGCAGCTCCAGGTTGCTGTATTACTCTGGATGTACCTGTTCTCCAGATTTCAGGGCAACAGTTTATTCTCAGAATTTAGTTCTTTGATGGGTCCAAGAAAAGTCATCGATTTTCAGTTTGTCCAGACTTTATTCTTAACATAAGGGCAGGGCAGACAACTCTAAGCTCTTTACATGTTAAAGCTGAATCCAGTCAATTTGGTTACACAATGGAATATTACTCAGCCATAAAAAGAAATGAAATTGAGTTATTTGTAGTGAGGTGGATGGACCTAGAGTCTGTCATACAGAGTGAAGTAAGTCAGAAAGAGAAAAACAAATACTGTATGCTGACACATATATATGGAATCTTAAAAAAAAAAAAAAAAAAAAGGTTCTGAAGAACCTAGGGGCCGGACAGGAATAAAGACGCAGACGTAGAGACTGGACTTGAGGACGAGGGGAGGGGGAAGGGTAAGCTGGGACGAAGTGAGAGAGTGGCATGGACATATATACACTACCAAACGTAAAACAGATAGCTAGTGGGAAGCAGCCACATAGCACAGGGAGATCAGCTCGGTTCTTTGTGACCACCTAGAGGGGTGGGATAGGGAGGGTGGGAGGGAGATGAAAGAGGGAGGAGATATGGGGATATATGTATATGTATAGCTGGTTCACTTCGTTATACAGCAGAAACTAACACACCATTGTAAAGCAGTTATACTCCAATAAAGATGTTTAAAAAAAAATAGGCCTATTTGGTCAAGTCATTCACTTCTTTTATTACATATTCATTTGCAAAATGTGAAACAGTACATCTTGTACAGGTATATTGTGAGAGTTAAATTCAATGATTGATATGAAAGATTTTTGTGAATTAGTACTATATAAGTACAAAACATATGTCTTGATATTAGTGCCTTTTCATTGCGTTCTAAGTTCAGAATAAGCTCTTGTTTTGTGATAGATCTATTAGATATAGATAGAAAAGCCTACTTTCTTAACCCAATGATTTTATATACTATGGTATGCTGAATAATGGCCTCCCCAAAAGACCACATACTAATATGTTACCTATATGCCAAAAAGAGACTTTGCAGATGTGGTTAAGGATCTTGAGATGGGGGTATTATTCTGGGTTAGCCAGGAGGGTATGATGTTAATCACAGAAGCCCTTGTAAGAGGGAGGTAGAAGATCAGAGACACTGGCAAAGAGAAGGCAATGTGGTGATGGAAACAGAAATTGGAGTGATGTTCAGAGAAAGTGACCATATGTCAAAGACTACTGAAGGCTACTAACAACTAAAAATGACAAGGAAATGAGTTTTCCCCTAGATTCTAGAGGAAGCCAGCCCTGCTGACACCATGACTTTAGCCCAGTGTTACTGATTCTGATCTCTGGAACTCAAAGAGAATAAATTTGTGCTGTTTTAAGGCACTAAGTTTGTGGTAATTTGTTACAGTGACAACAGGAAACTAATATATATACTCAGAACTAAGTAAAAACATGGTGTGGTAAATGAGTTCTGTGAGGTTTCTTGAGCCCCAGAGGAATTTTCCCAAGGGTCAGTGATTTGGGGAACTTGAGCTCACGGAGTTAGGAAACAAATATCTGTATTTGGAGAAATTCTTCAAACAGGACCGAAAGTGAGTTCTATTATAATATTCTAGCAAACGCCATGCTCCCCTCCTCTTGTTCTCTCTCTCTCAAGCTCTCAAGCTCACTTCTCTCTCTCTCTCTCTCTCTCTCTTGTCCTCCCTCCTCTTATCCTCCTTTCTTCCAAGACACACACACACACACACACAGACACAGACACACACACATGCATGCAAACTACCTTTTTTATAAAGCCTCTCTGTGAGGGAGGCGAAGCATTGGACTCAGGCATTGTGATGCTTTATAGGGATTAAGTGGGGTGTTGGTGACTCTGCCACCTGTTCCCACCAACTGTTTTACCTTTGGAAGCATGGATATCTGACCCAACTATGCATACAAGTATTGAGGATGGGTGTAGAGGTCAAATATTTTTATATACTTGAAAAAAATCAATGTCATGAGTAACATTAGTTATTTTGGTATACTCTAGCCTGCCTTTCCTTGAATATTTTTGCCCCTAGATGTTTTGATGGTTGAAAAATGCACAACTTTCCCTGCTCTACCTTCCTCAGGAAAATATTTCTAAATTCATTTCCTTAGTGACTAATCAATCATATTTTATATGAATGATCAAAAGCCTTGGGAGTTTTATATGTATATGTATATATACATATACATGTAATGGCTTTAATGAAGCAGTAACAGATATGTGAGATATCTGCGAAACCTGTAGATTGTAATTCTGTGACCTCTCTTCATTTGCAGTGTTCATAATATAAATATAATTATAATGTACTCCACTTATATTATGCTTGAGTACAACACTCCCAACAAAAATATCTGCAAAGTCTACATATCAAACCCAGTGTATTTTTTTAATTACAATAAGGCATTCTTGAAGGATGACTAGTGCCCCCAAGGAATAAAATGAAGATTAGGCAAGTGTGTGATTAAAATGGAGGCCCAAAAAAGATTACATTCTCTGTGCATTTATTCTCCATAGGGTGCACAACCCCCTAAGAGTAAAACAAATACTTTCTAGAGCTGAAAGTCTTCCATGTGGAAAGAAATGCTTAAAATAACAAATTGTGTTTGTTTTATCATCATATTTCCTTGACATATAGAAGGGTCATATTTCCTCATCACATTTCAATATAAAGCTTCTTTTGACAGAAATTATATTTTGTCACTGCAAGGTGTATTGGACTAGAAATACAGGACAGAAATATACTGACACTAAAATCTATTGAAAATAAAGGGGGAAAAAGGATTGAAAAATAATGGTGTTTTAATGTAATAGTTTATTTAGAAAATTAAGTAGAGCTTATATAAATACTAGTATTATTATTAGTATGTCTTTTTGTTGTTACACATTGTAGATTTAACTATAATAGTCACCAAATGCATTGTCTCTTTACTATTCTTATTGCCGTTACTGAACCATATGCTACATCTGTACCTGGGCATCTCTACCTTTGTAAATTTCTTAATCATCTGCACACCTTTTTCTTTCTCACCAAAACCTATACTTCCTGCTGCATACACTGTTAGCATTATCATCTTCTGTATGTAGCTAAAGAAGAAAACCATAATTGGAAGTATATTTTTTGTTAAGTTTTTCTGTTTCTTAGAAATGGCTCATTTAATGTTCCTTCATATTTGTTATTTTAAAAATTGTTTCATGTGCTTTTTCTCTGGATTTACTTTTCTTCTAGCTGAAGTACATTTGTTCCTAGTTCTTTAAATGAGAGATCATGTATTCTAAGGTTTCAGTTTTTGTATATCTTCAAGTGTCATTTTGCCTCTATTCATGAAAGGTAGACTTCTGGGTATAAAATACTGGGCTAACTATCATTTTTCTTTATACTTTATGCTTTGCTGTTTTTTGTCTGTTTTTTGGCTGCGTGGCTATGTACTTTGAAATTATCACTTAATGATCTTCTGGTCTTGTTTTTTTGAAAAAGTTAGTAAGTAAAATTATTCATTGGTAGACATTGTGCTCTTTATTCTTAGTATTATGAAGTTTCATTAGGATTTCTGTAGGCAAGAATTGCTTTATATTTACTCTGCTCACTAATTAGAGTTTCTTTCAAATGTGAAAACTTGTGCTTTTCTGTAATTCTGGAAATTTCTAAGCAATATTCTTTTCAAATATTGCTGCTCTATATCCTCATTTTCTTGTTTCTAGAAGTCCTATTAGATGACTACTAAATCCTATCATCTGTGCTCTTATTTTCTTGTTATTCTTTCATACATGCACACGCATACACATCCATATTTGAATGTGGTATAGAGTCCTGTTGGAGTTGCTCAATATTATCTATTAATTCATTTATCCTCCCATTGACCATATCTGATAGATAGATTAGCCCATTTCTTAATTTTTAATTTAAATTGTATGTATTTTTAAATTCAGGGAGTTTTACTGCAGTCTTTTGCAGGAGCCTTAGAATGTTTCTGTGGTTGAACATGGCTAATTTTGCTTTGGTTCTAAAACTAATTTTATCATAAATGGTGACTACTTAAAATATCTGGACAATTTTTTAGAAGTCTAGTATGTAATAATGAGGAGTTGCAATCTTGCTGGTTAATGGAATTATAAAGTGTAAAGAAAAATCAGAACCTGAGTGTTTTATAAGGAGCCCTGAAAATATTAACCTCATCTTTTGTTTTGTGTTTTGTTTATTTGTTTGTTTTATAAATATTAATTTTTCAGTGTTATTGAGGTATAACTGAAAAAGTAGGGTTGTAAGATTTTTAAAGTACACATGATGATGATTTGATATACATATACATTGTGAAAGGATTCTTCCCATTTAGTTTATTAACACATCCATAACTTCACACATATACACACATTCAGTGAGAATATTTAAGTTCTACTTTCAGCAAATTTCCATTATACAATAGTGTTAACAACTATAGTCATCTAATGCATGTTATGTATTAGATCTTCAGAACTTATTTATCTTATAGTTAAAAGTTTGTACCTTTTTAACCAACCTCTCCCTATTTCCTATACCCCCCAGTCCCTGACAACCACTTTTATAATCTCTTTTTCTGTTTGACTTTTTTTTTTAGTTTCCATGTGTAAGTCTTACCATTCAGTATTTATCTTTCTCTGTTTGGCTTATTCATTTAGCATAATGCCCATAAGATCCATCCATGTTGTCCCAAATAGCAGTATTTCCTTCCTTCTCATAACTCAGTAATATTCTGATGTACATATAAAGTACATCATCTTTATCCATTCACCCACTGATGGACACAGATTGTTTCCATATCTTGGCTGCTGTGAATAATGCTACAATAAAAATGGGAGTACATGTATCTCTTCAATATCTTAATTTCTTTTCTTTGGGGTATGTACCTAAAGTGGGGTTGCTGGGTCATATGGTAGTTCCCTTTTTAATTTTTTGAGGAACCTCCATATTGTTTTCCATAGTGGCTGAACCAATTTACATTCTCACCAACAGTGTAGGAGGGTTCTCTTTTCTCTAATTCCTTGTCAACACTTGTTATCTCTTGTCTTCTTCATGATAGCCATTCTGACAAGTGTGAAGTGATATCTCATTGTGGTTTTGATTTGCAGTGCCCTTATGATTAGTGATGTTGGGCATCTTTTCATGTACCTCTTGGCCATTTGAATGTATTCTTGGAAAAATATCTGTTTAGTTCCTCAGCCCATTTTTAAAATGGATTGTTTGTTTTCTTGTTACAGAATTGTACGAGTTCTTTATATATTTTGGATATTAACCCCTTATCTAGTATATGGTTTGCAAATATTTTCTCCCATTCTGTAGTTCATATCCAGACTTCCTGACCCTAAAATCTGTGGTGTTAACCATTATGTTATCTTATGTCAAAGGTTGGTTATTTGTTCTAGTTAGGCTCATTTTATATTCAGGTGTTGTTTATCAAAGCCATTGTGGGAGACTAGAAAAAAAAATAAATTGAGTCAGAATACTTGACATAAAGCAGTTGTTCTTGCCCCTGTTATTAATGTAAGAATCACCTCTATAGCTTTAAGTAAACTGTAGTCCCTAGGTCTTGCCTCCAGAGATTCTGATGGCATTTTATATATGCAGAGCATTGTTGATAATTTTTATGTGCTAATGGGTGTGGGGAGTGGTGGAGGAATGGAGAGAACCACAGGTATAAATGCTTGTCTGTACTAGTTAACATGTTTTAGATTTGAGGATTATAATCCTACAAAGCATGAGATTCCTAATCTGTGAAATGGAAATGACCAAAACCTATCTTATTACCTTGCATGATTGTGGTAATAAATAAATGAAATAATGTATTTACGACACATTTTACCAATTAGTACATACTTGCAAATAAGTTACTGTTCTTACATAGCTTCTAGATCCCTTTATCATAAAATATCAGTGTTGCTCCCAATTATGTAGTTCTAAAGCAACAAGATGTAATACTCAAAGAAGATCAATACCATACAGAAGGTGAATTTCAGCTCTGTTAGGCATTCCTCCCTACATCTTCAACATAAATATTGCAATAGCCCCTGTTGTAGCTACACTTTTGAAACCTTTTCCTTGTGCTTTTTACACCAGACAAGATTCATCTTGCAAGTGTGAAGCTTTCCTATATGAAATATAGTATATGGAAGTAATGGGCAGATAATCATATAGGTAAACTTGGTAGTTATTCTTAAACTTACTTGCTGTGATTATGTGCCAATTCTAATGTGACTCAGAATGTCAGTGTGGTAGCAATGATCACATATTCACATTCCTTTTTTGTCAATGACTGACAAGTAGGGCACCTTGTAGAAAACTGTAAAGGAATATTTATCTTTTTAATGAACTTTTTGGTGGTGTCACTCTTGAAGAGTGGGTATATTCTTTTACATTATAACTAATCCATTGTTTTACTTTTTAGCATTTCCATTTCCTTCCCTAATTTAGCCTTAAGATAACTCGTAAACAATCTTTCAATACAGATAAAATCAACACTGTAATCTTTTCTGTTCCTTGGTTCATTGAACAAACCGTCCTTAATTTTTGAGCAAAAATCAAAGACTTTCCACTCATGAGATAATGCAAAAATTTCAATAATATATCTACTTTATTATATATGATTTACAAGTAAATATTATAAATGCCTTCTGATCTATGTTCAAGTAAGTATAGTGGTCATTTTATCATCTTTCTAAACTTCAAGTTAGAAGATGTACACTTGTGTTTAGAAAACCACCATTGCAGATGACAGAACTGGCTTTATTTGAATGTAAAATATGCAGATATACAATTGTCCATGTCATTGCTTTAACAGGAAAGATATGTGTCATGTGTAATTGGGAATTCACATGAGCCACATTTCTTTCCAACTCATCTTTACCTATATCTGGCCCTTGGCGTTCTGGGTAAAACAGTTGACTCTGTATCATTCTCTCCCAACCGCATTAGCTGTAGTATTTTGCAAAGCAGCCTAAGA
This sequence comes from Balaenoptera musculus, assembly GCF_009873245.2. Taxonomy (NCBI): domain Eukaryota; kingdom Metazoa; phylum Chordata; class Mammalia; order Artiodactyla; family Balaenopteridae; genus Balaenoptera; species Balaenoptera musculus. The sequence continues at coordinate 23,627,971 of NC_045787.1, read as the reverse complement.
GCATAAGAGCTATCAACAACATAGCCTCTGCTTCTATCACTGATTCATGTGTGTGCTACTTCATGGCAAAGCTTACCACTTTTACCATCTCATCCTCAGTTCTTGATGTGTTGAAAGCTGGCCTTTGGTTTTATTGCATAACAATGGCCAATATCAAGACTTTTTTTCCCCTATTTTTTGGAAATGCATTTTCTGTTGGCCTGTAGCCATATGCTCTTCCTGGATTAACTGAAGAAATTTCCTTAGCAATTTGAAAGCTTATTGAGCTGATTTTGTGAAAGTGCTTCATTCAATGTGTGAAGTACATGATACCGTGGGTCTTCTGGATTTGAAATGTGGACTTCTGATTTGCTTTCATGAGCAGTTCATCGAAGAATGTTTCTGGGTGTTGCTGTTGTTTTGTTTTGCTTTATAAAATGTGCTGATCATAACATTTTAGATAAGTGCATGAATCATGTTTGACTAAATTGCTGAAAAGCAAATGGGAGATGGCAACAAATACATGAACATTTTGTGAACAAGATGCTCCCTGTGTTAAGCTGTTTCCGATGTAAATGATTCTTCCTTGGCAGTATGATTCTGTTCAGTTTTAAATTATGATGGTACTATAGAACTTTATAGTTAGCAGAGGACTTTGAAAACCTTATTTTTAGCAATAAGGAACCCAACAGTGAAGAAAGAAAACATTCAATTCACATAAGAAATACAGTTAATTAATAACAGACTGAGAACTAGTACTCAGGTCTTGTCATTTTCTGTTTAGTTCCCTGCTTTAACTTCTAAACTGTTTATCCAAGTAATCTATTTTAGTGACATATAGGAGCAACTATTTCATAATGACTAAAATTTCGCATTTAATTCATTTGCTTGTTGCTTTTGCAAAGCACACATACAAAAATAAAACAAAATCAAATAAACAAATGAGTATTTTGCTAGCAAATACTAACATTTGGTTCAGGGCAAATGTTCCTTGTTTTCTGTTTCATCTAAAATAAACGTTGGCGTTGCTATATTTTGTGTAAATGGCATGTTTTTAGCACATCAATAAAATTTTATTTAATTTATGTGCTGCAGCTGTCAACTACATGCAAATCCTGTTAGTGCAGTGAGATGGAAACCTTTCCCTGAAATCTTGTTAAAAATACCTCTGGGAATTCATATTCATATCCGTTTAAGAGAGTGGATAAACAGAATCTGCCTAGCATAATTGGGGGAAAAAAATCAATAAGATTCTCTTATCAAGTGTCCTCTTTGCTTTCTGGTTATTGTTAGCACAGTAAGCATAGAGAAGGAACTATTTCTAGTCTTTAATCTGTTCTATTTATTTTCAGAATTGTATTATAGTTCTTTTAGAAAGTAAAGACAAATATCCTATGAATTTTGGATACAGATCCATTACTTCAATGGATCATCAGCCATTTCATAAGTTATCTTAGAGATGAGATTGTAAAATTAACCTCTGATTTTATGGGACACTGGAGTTTAGAGAGAGTAGGTCATTACTCAAGGCTGCTCAGTGGAGAGCAAGACGAAATTTTAACCTAGGGATCTGATGCCTCTGTGCACTTTCCCACTCTACTTCACCATCTTTGATGACATACACATCTTTGATCCATTGAGAAATATTTGATCACTTAAATAGTGTGATTGATTCAAATTGAAAGCATCTGTTGATTAATAAAGGCAAATGTATTTTTAAAAATTAAAATAAATATTAATATAAATGAATAGAACACTTTTAAAGACAAATTTTAATGATAGCAAATTGTATCTTGTTTAAAATTCAGCAGATATTATTGACTTAGCTTGTGCTGCTATAATAAGATACCATAAAGTGGGTGGCTTATCAACAACAGAAATTTATTTTTCACAGTACTGTGGGCTGGGAATTCCAAGATCAAGGTACAGGCTGATTCAATATCTGGTGAGAACTCTTCCTGGTTGCCGACAGCCATCTTATTGCTGTGTCTTCACATGGCAGAAAGCAAGCTAGCTCTCTGGCCTCTTCTTATAAGGACACTAATCCCATTCATGAGGGTTCCACCCTCATGATCTAATTATCTTCTAAAGGCCCCACCTCCAAATACCATCACATTGGGATTCGATTTTCAACATATGAATTTTGGGGGCGACACAAACTTCGGTTCGTAACATTATGGACAAAGCTGTAGGTGAGACAAGTCCTTTTCTCTCACACCTTGAAATGGTTTACATAATCATTTAGAGACACAGCCGACAAATACCTGTGTGAGGGATCAAATAGCTCCTCTCGGAAGCAGGTGCTCTAGTGCTACAGGCCTGAAAGAAGGCACAGGTGGTTGAGCCAAAAGAGCAGGAGAGATACTAATTCTATGAACTGAAATGCTAAATAAATATTTATAGATGCAAATAAAATATACTAAACTAAAATATTTGAAATATTTAGACTTTTCTTTCACCCCATTGATAATCCCTATCCAAATAGTGAGTTAAATGATCTATTTGGAGTGTAAAGTAATGCAGTTATAATGGCAATCACTTTACCAAACTAAAATTCAAAATTGGGGACTGAAGGTAGGATTTGTAAATCAGTTTTAGAAGCCTCCAAAATGCTTTGAGTCTATATCTCTCTATGCCAAAATAGCCACTAAATTTACTGAAGACAGAATAAAAGTCGATTAAGAAGTTTGGGGATCAGGATATATCAATAAAACTATTTTAGGAGTAGAAAAAGAATGTCTTTAATGTTGTGACTGTTTGTTGATTATGGTGTTTTGATTACAGTGACACTCAGAAGATCAAAAACATAATCTTGTGGATATAAACCTGCAAAGTTATGTCTCCTGGTGTAATTTCTGACAGCTTTCCTTACTTAAAATAGACACTGTTATCAAATAAATATATTCCATTTCAATTACTTAATTTTTATAATATCCTTAAGAAAACAATGTGAAACATTTGATCCTTTAAATGGGTACATCATTTCTGTAGATCAAGTTGAAATAGATTAATTTAATTTTAAAATATAGTTTTAAAGTTGTAATTCAGACCTGGATATCCTTAAGTGCATTTCCGCTAATTAAAAAAAAAACACAGTTTTAAATGTTGGCTTTTTTTTATGATTCTGCTGATGAGAATGAAGAAAGTGCAGTTAAGTGATTGTGAGCTGTGGAGGCATAAAATTTGATACTATCAATTAATCAGTATGCTCAGTCATCTGTTCTCACTTTATGTCTAAAAATGTAAAGGCATTTCTGTAATACTGCCTTCTGTGTTTATCTGACGGTTATATTCAAATTCTTAGCTTTCTAAAAATCAAGTACACATCAGAAACTCAGAGGAATATCCCATCTATCACCACAGTTTTTATCTTCAACAAAAGCATGTATTTTTCCTAATAAGATATTCATAGGATCTGTTAAATTCATTTTTTGAGTTCTAGATTACATCAAAATATGGCAGTAGATTTGAGTTTTGCAGATGACTGCATCAAAGAATGAATGATTGGAAACCCAATGTGCTATACTATTCCACGTCTCATGTTTTAAATAGAGAGAGGAATGCCATAATCTATAATTTAATTCAATGAGCTTTGAAGTAGAATGGTACATACTGCTATTTCTAGTTTAAGCAATACAGCCACAGAATTTTTATTTGACAGGGATAGGGACACCATCCCATTTCTTATTGATTTAAGTTTAACAACAGATAGACATCTCATAAGGAATGAAAACAGAGAGGGCAATAGAAATGTTACCTGGGGAAAGAATGTGTCAAATGCTCTCAAGTAAATTAAAACTATAACATTTGAGGTTTTGTCTTGTTTTGGTAAATGCTATTTTTGTTAATTTTTTTTCAAGTCTCCACTGTATAATGAAAAAATAAGTTGAGTACCTAGGCAACCTGTTAAGTCTCCTAAAGGTTTTGGTGTTTAGAACTCCCTGGTTATACTATGCACATAATGAATTGTCCCCCTTGATGTGATAAATTATATATTAGAATAATGGACATATCAATCAGTGGAGCTGTGTAAGTGAAACACACAGCTTTTGGCAAAGCAAATTCTGCATGTTTACATTTATCACCCAAATGCCTTGCATTTGATGTAGACCTTTGAGATGCATTTATTAATCATGATTTCATTAAAATTTTTGGCAAACTAATGACTTTTATTTGTCAGAAATATTGCTGATGATATACTGTTGGTATCCAAAAACACTAATCTTCTTTTTGCTACTTAACCTTCTGTGTGATTGTTAAACAGTAACTTGCATGAGACGTCATGTTTTAGATTACTAGAAAGGTCTTGGTGTCAGAACTAATCAGATTGTGTATTTGCTGATAGCGGAATGGTGTGACTTTTTCAAGTACAGTTCCAGTTAGATGTTCACTTACATCTGTTGAAGAAGGAAGAGTTCTACTCTAGGGGAAAATGAATGCTTTTACTGTTATTATGAATGGAATGATTAATGGTACAAATTGTTAGCATTTTAATATATTTCAATGATTATGAAAAACTTGGTTTGAGTAAACTACTCAAAATAACCAAGTGTATTTTCCTTTATGACCTCTTTTTCTTCTATAAATAAAAACACCTATTGTGTTACAAAATCTAAGCAAGTTAACTCTGGGGGGAAAGAAAATTGAACTTTTCCATAATCCCAAAGAATTTAGTCTACTTGGCTAGACAAAAATTGTTATTATGGAAAGTGATGGACTAATAAAATACACTATATATTTGTGAAATACCTATAAATAATAAAACAAAAAATGGGAAAATGAATAATGTAAAACATAGTACTGTTGCTTTAGAAAAAGAGAGAGATCTTTGTGATTTTTTTCTATAAATTATATTTAGTAGATACAGTTTATAATTAGACTAATAATTTGAAGTTCCCTGGGAGAATCTATTTCCTGGTGTTTAGAAAACAATCATTGAAGTACATTATTGAGTCAGTTTTAGGGTATGATATTAACTTTGTAAGTTTGTTTTTCTATTTTCATAAAAGGTAAATTATTATAGCTTCATTTACTAGAACTTACTTAAAGAATGATTCAGTTAATTTTCTAGGTAAAAAAATAGGTGCTTTGTGTGGTTTTATTGCTAATTAAAATCACCCAGGTGAAAAGGTTCTTAGGCTCCATGTTACTTATCTAAGAGTCCTCAGTCTGGAATTGGTGACCACATAGTTTTCTGAGTAACTAGACGTACACTTGGCACTTGTAAGAGCCAAGTCTCTTGCTGGATCCTGTCTGTTTCTCTCATACATTCTCTTTTGATTTTCATAAAATGGAGTATTTCCTTAACTCAAATTTCTTTGATGTTACACATAGATAAAACCAGACAGAACTTATAAAGTTGAAGTGAATTGCCTCTGAAGGCAGGTCTTTGTTTTCTTTATTATAATCATTTTAATACATTTCAAGTTATAAATTAGGTGTGTGTGTGTGTGTGTGTCTGTGTGTGTGTGTGTGTGTGTATATGTATATATATAAGACTTTGATTAAAAAGTAAATACGTCCTTTTAAAAGGAGCCAGTAGAAGAGCAAGCCAGTCAGAAGGAAGAGAAAATAAAAAGGCCTGGAGGCAGGAATAAGCTTAGTGTGTTCAGGTAATTGTGGAGGGGAAGGTGGGAAAGAGATTGCTAGAGTATAATGGATGAGGAAGAGTAATCGCAGTAAAAAGAGGAGCAATTGAAGAATAGGCGAGTATAAAAAGACTCCTGTGAGGTGTGTCTCTTCTTCAAGGTTGCTCTCTGAAATCAGTTGTTATCTGGAGATGGTTGACTACTCCCATGTGCAGTCCACACTCAACTGATTCCACACTCAACTGATCCCAATTGATTCCAAAGGCCATTTGGGAAAAAAAGATTGTTTCATCTTTGTCCTAGGTTTCCCCTGTCCTAGCAAAGGATCTGAAGCATAATAAATCCACAAAATGTAATTTGCTTTCTTTTTGTTAATTGGAGGTCGAAGAAGGCCTTAGAGATGTAGTTGCAACCCATAATTTTATAATGAAAAGATGAAAACAAGTAGTAAGACAAATATCATTTGGTAGAGTTGGGATTATAACTTATGATTCTAGTCTCCTAATGCAGAGCTGCAACCTTACCTGACATTGTTATTAACAGTCTAAAGGGAAATAATGCCATTTGCAGCAATATGGATGGACCTAGAGATGTCATACTGAGTGAAGTAAGTCAGACAGGGAAAGACAGATTTCATTCAACTTATATGTGGAATCTAAAAAAAAAAAGAATACAAGTGAACTTATTTACAAAACAGAAATAGAGTCACAGATGTAGAAAACAAACTTATGGTTACCAGGGGGAAAATGGGGGGGAGGGATAAATTGGGAGATTGGGGTTGACATGTACACACTACTATATATAAAATGGATAACTAATACGAACCTACTTTATAGCACAGAGAACTCTACTCAATACTCTGTAATGACCTATATGGGAAAAGAATCTGAAAAAGAGTGGATATATGTATATGTATAACTTATTCACTTTGCTTGTACATCTGAAACTAACACAACATTGTAAATCAACTATACTCCAATAAAAATTAAAAAAAAAAAAGCACACAGGAAGTGGAAAAAAAAGTCTAAAGGGATAAAGCCAAAATATCCCTAATAAGCCAAATAAAATTTGGGAGGGTCCAAGAAATTTTGAAAGGTCTTAAAGAGCTAAATTTAATATTAGAATTTTTAAAATAAAGAGTTTTAAAAAAAGAAGTTTTCTTGTTGTTGTTTATTTAATCAGTTTAATGATTATGAAGTGAGAATTAGAGAAAGATGTGTTTTTCAGTTTTCAACTTGGATGAAATGCACATCGTCTTGACCCCATAATTCAGTTTTTCCTAAATTAATCTATTATGTTTTGTGATGAAAATATCAAGTCATAAAGAAATTAAAGAAGCATCAACAAAGGGAGACTAGGACAGGGGTTCATTCATGGTAAATTTTCATTTTATTTGTCAGATTTTAGAAATCAGCTGTTGTAATGCATATAAAGAAAAAAATAAATGTTTAAATATTGTAAGAATTTAATTTCAGAGAGTGTGCACTCTTACTTTTTTTGGGTATCATCCTATGTGTAATTATCAACCAAATGAGAATAAAATATTATTCTTTTTTTAACATAATTTCCATGCTTGCATCATGTACAATGTAGTAAAATTAACCACCTTAGCATGAGTTATCTCTTACTAACTAGATATTTCATTTAAGTGTAATGGCGTAAGGAACATGACATTAGGTTGTTATAAGGGTAGTTTATGTAAATGCTTTCCATGGAAAAAAAATTTAACCTGGGCCTGAACTATGGATCAGTAAACTCCAGGTTATTTGGAAGAATATGCTTCTTATCTTGAGGCAGAAAATGCACTTTATCTTCAGGAAGCCTACATGTAAGTTTTTGGCTCATATCCCTAAAGTACCCTGTTTCACTTCTGTTCTATTTGCTTAGTCTGCCTAATTTGAAAAAAAGTTTCCCTTTTCAACACAAGTGCTATTTTAATAACTCCCTTAAGGATCCAGGGAGAGAGAAAATCATCAGTCCGACTTCCTCTATGGCTTCTGTGGCGGAGAAATGAACCTGTTAAACAGTCTATGTTGATACCAAACACCTAAGGTCACTGACGGATCAGAGCAAGAGAAGGAGAGGAAGACCGTCTCTAACAATGTGGGAGGTGGCGGCTGTGAATGAGGCCTGCGGACTCATATCTTTGTCAGCCACACATTGTTGAAAGTGGGAATCTTGGGATGAAGCTAGAACGAACTTCTTTGGAGCAAAAGCTGTCATAGAAACTGAACAGTAGAATCCCTCATTTGTAAGTAAGGAAGTTGATGGCCGAAGAAGGTATGTTTTATATGACAAGTTTGTGAAAGGTATTATATGGTTCTGAGTTTACAAAAATCTGAGCCCATTGCTCTTTCATTTTGTCCATCCAACTGGTTAAAATTTAAATAGCATTTATTTATCAAGAGTCTATTTTGTGCCATTAATTTCCGTATTGGAAATTACCAGTGAGCCACAAAAACCCTGTTCCTACCCTCATAGAAGTTACTTTATGTGAATTAGATCGACAGATATTTGTGTAGTAGCTATTAAATAGAATTTTCAAAGAAGGCTTTAAAATACTGTGAATATTTTTCCTTCAAACAGATGGTACATTAAATCACCAACAGTCAGAAACTCATCCATTTTCCTCTAACCCTTAGGCCAGTTGAAAAAACAAATCTTGCAATAAAATTATGCTATTATATTCCAAGTTGAAAATTTTAAAAACTTCTATTTCTTGAGAAGTCCAGAATTGTCTTCCAGTAAAACCATTATTAAAACCAATATGATAACGAAATAATTGGTAAAGACTTTGACTTCATGGAAGTTTTTCCTCCATTGAGCATTTGACTCCCATGCATAAAAGGCAGAATGATAAGGAATGAATAATAACATCTTTGGAGCATGTTGCATTGCTTGAGCAAATATAAGAATGCAAATTAAAAGCATGCCTCAGTTTTACACCTCACAAATTATGGTGGTGGACACAAATTCCCTGGCTCCAAACAATGAAAATTTGGTCACTGTGAATCAAATGAGGAATCAAAATATCCAAAGCTGCATTTTCAGTTAGGCAATTTTGTCTATAAACTGTTCAAATTACATAGAAAGAATGATCTCAGAAATGAAAGCAATGATTTTGTCCTTAATTACTTTAATATTTAGCTTAATTTTCTGTTTTCCTTGTCCTCTAAAGATAATTACAGTGAACTACCCCCACTCTATTCCCACCACAAACATGTGGAAAGAAAGCAAAGATTCACAACTCTAGGGAATGGCTTGTCTATAGAGATGGAAGGAACAGAACCCTGAATTAGCTTCCCACTTTCCACTGACATATTAGCCCAGTGATACTGACCTCAGTTCCAATATTGTGTGTAGCTTTGTATGTTCTGCTTTTGTGTATTTTCTTAGACAATAAAACCAGGGTGTTCCAGATGCTCCAAAGGAAGGCTTGATAACATATTTACAGCATGCAGCCTGGATAATAATGTGAGTTTGTGGATGAGACAATGTCAAAGATTGTTATCACCATGAAGAAAAATAGAGCGGATCATTATCAGAACCACTGATGCTGCTAGAAAAAAAGAGTAGAAGGAGTATAAGATTTTATTTGCATCCGTATTTTACTTCGTGTTGATGAATATATTATATAGGAACAAACTATTCATTTTAAGATTGCTTAGGCATTTTTGGTGTTTCACTGAAAGAAACAATACAAAGCAGGTAATTGAGAAATGTACCTATAAGAAAATGATTTATATCTGGGATATACTTAATTCTAAGGAGTACCTGATCAAGTGTTATTCCCATAACACTTTTTAAAATAATGATAACAGATGGAATTATGATAATGATTCTACACCAAAGGCATATTATTTCCCTTAATAATCTTTAAACTTCCTAGAGTGTAATGCGCAGTGAACAGTAATCTTTCTTAGGTTAGACCACGCACAGTGTTGTTTTCAACTTGCTTGCCCAATTTGGCAATATTATCCCTACTGCACATGTCAGATGTGGTCTACCAAATAACAATTAATAATATTAGGAATGCTTCTTAATGAGGAGGTTGACGAAAATGTTAAGGGAGAAATCAATGGGAGTCATACAATGAAATACAATGGATATAAATTTTCTATAAATTAAGACAAAAAAATTTAAGATGGTGGTAGGACCTAGATGAATATTTTATTAGTAAATCAATCCCATATGCACAAAAATCTAAATGATAGGCTATGGGGGTTCAAATACTAATTTTTAATTTCCTCCTAACTATGACATTTTAAAACCCTGCACTAACTCTGTTCTCTTTTGTTTTGAATTTCTCTTCTATTAGTGATCCTCTTGTGCCTAATTCACACTATTCATGTCCACATTATCATGTTCTTGGCTGACCATACCCTTTAATTAGTATCCATATTACTGTGCACAGAGAATTCTAAGTCTCTAAATATTCAAAGTTTACAATAATTATATGTTTTTCAGTCATACTTTTCAAAAGGGTTATTTTGCTCTAAACACCATTTTTAAAATACTGTCATCAGTATTTTTGTGTGTGTTAAGAGGGACAATTCATAATTTCTCTAAAAAAAAAAACCCAAAATCTCAGTGTCTTAAAACAATTTCTAATTTCATAGTTTAATGAAGGTCAAGTGACTCTCTGAGGCATCTCCTCCATCCCTTTTTCCAAATGTTACATTTCATCTTTCTTTTTATACATAGAATGCCCTCACTTTTGCCCTAAGAGTGACAACACAGAATTTCATCATTCAGTCTCCATAGATCAAATCCAGAATCTCCAGTTTATCCACAGTTTTTCTCATCAAGTCCAGATAGTTCTTTCCTGAAAAGCGACCTATGAATAATTATAGACAAATTATTGCATGCATGTGCATTCACACACACCCCCTAAATATACAAGGATGTAACAGGGGAAAAAATAACTGGAATGAAATCTCCTGCTTGGAAAGGGAAAGAACTAAGGGCATGCAGAGTTTCAGCTCATCTGATTCTTGAAATCCACAGAATCTGTATAATGATACAAGTAGCCAGACTTCTTCCACTGTATGGCTTTGTCATATCATAATTCTTTGAATTCACCGCTGAGGACTGAGGCCAATATATTATGCAAGAGAATAGAGGACATTTCAAAAACCAGGCTTAAAATGTCATATTCCTGTGGCCAGAACAAAGTCACACTTAGCACCAAGAGGTAACTGGTAATACATTCTTCATGTGTGATGAGTGGAAAAATGAATTGGTTTGAGGAAAATAAAATTATATCTGCCACACCAGAATCGCTTATGTTTCTTCACCCAGGACTCTACAGTCCTGCTCTTTTTTTCATCTGAAATCAACATATTGTTCCATCTCTACTATGCTTTCTTCATCAAAATGAGATTAATATCTTTAATATAACTCTTTATTGCTGGAGTAATAAATTCATGATTGAATCTAAACTGGGGTTTAAACCTAAACTTAGGTTCTTAATCCTGCCTTAGACAGTAACAAGAAAAAAAACAGGATGCTTTTTGTGTAACATCATCAGTATCTTCTCTGACTACAGTGGCAAAGGGGATTTTAGAATTTGGAATTTATCTGCCCTTATCTAGAAAATAGCAGAAGTGGTTAGACAGGTTTCTTACCTGAATTTGGCTATTAGCCAAAGTTCAAATTATCTAGAATTATATCTGATAAAATGTTAGTTTAGTCTTTTGGGTCAGATAAATATGCTCTTTCTACTCCACATGTGTGTTTTTCACCCAGTGTTGAATGCATTGGCTGTGAAAAGCATATCTACAATTTGGTCCAAACCATTTCCTCTCTTATAATCTTTCTTTATGTTAAAAGATAAACTGAGCTAGATTAGAATTTTCAGGAGTTTACTTGATTAGATAGATTTTAATCCTGCAGTGGCCAAATCAAAAGTGACTAGCAGTACTCTGCCGACTGGAGTTAGGGGAAATGCTTTCATAGGGCAGGGCAGACGCGGAAGCACAGCGAGAACGTTGATTGGCTGTAGCTTAAGTCATTGCCTTATTTGGGAAAGCCTAGTTTGCTGTTTGTGATTATTGGTTCTTAAATTTTTTTTTTCTGAGATATGAATGCATTTACAGAATTGACTCTGGCGTAGGTTTCGATTTGCTTATATAGGCCACCAAGGCATTAGTGCCACCTCAGTCTAATGACTTCTTGTTTAACTGCTTTAACATGTGCAAAGATATAGGCACAATATTAACAACAACAAAAAGAGATGAAATCATTATTTTTAAGTTTGTTCGTATTGATCACACGGTTATGTGTAGAGACATTTCCTAAGACATTTAAGTAACTGTGCTACCCTATAAAATACATGCTCTTCTGTGTTGAAGTGTAAAAATGAATGAGTGTTATCTACTGAACCAACAATAATTTATCCCTAGACAACAGACCAGGGGTCATTACTTGATGTCATTCAGTCATATGCGTTGTCTAGCACAGGCTTTTCTGAATTGAGCAGGTGTCCAATCTTTGAAGTAGGGAGTAAGCATCAGGATTAAGTGCTTTAAAAACAGCAGTGACAACAAGAAGTCATTTTTATACCTAATTGGAGGTTATATCTTGGAGAATGCAATGTTGAAATTAAGCTTTGTTCTGATATTCTGAACATAGAATCACAGCAGATCTTAATCCTGTGCTAAAATTCTCTACAGTGCTTTGAATGGAAACACTTTTGCATTTTCCAAAACATTGAATTAAAAAAAAAGAAAAACTTCTAAATGATACTTAGATAGCTAAGTGATATCAAAGATAATCTGAAAATTAAACCTACTTCTTTATTTATATTCAGTCCATCTGAGCATAGCTTAAATTTTTCATCTAATGTCCATCCGACAGCCTCAACCAATTCTGAATAAATCTCACTGTGAACAAATATTTATAAACTCTGGTAATAGCATGAGACAAATCAGTTGTCTTAACCCACAATTTGGATAGTATGTCCTTGAAATTACTATACTTCTTCAAAAAAAGATCTCAAGATATTTATATACTTTCTACTTAGGAGAGTTTACAGTTTTAGTTGAAAGAAATAAATTCAATAATTAGCCTTATCCATTTTCCTATGTATTTATTTAGTCTCTAGAAATTTTTGTATTATAAAATTTGTCATTCAAAAACCTTAAGTTTCAAGAAATCGAAACATACATTGGGAAAAGGAGGAGAGTCTGTTAGGAAAATACAAGGGTGCGGGACCAAAGAAGATGACACATTTTCTTTTTCACACACATGTTCCTTCTCCTTTCCTTGCTCAGTCCATAAAGGAACTTTTTCTACTTCACAGTACACATGGTATGCAAAAAGCAACCCAAACCATGGCTTATACCTCAGATTCGCTTTATGTAATCCCAGCTAACTAGAAGAGCTAGGGAAGAGATTTTACAAGAAGGGGGTGTTTTGGATAAAATTCGTTCAAAAAAAAAAATACAAAACAAAAACAAAGAAAAAAAATCACTTAATTTTTCCATAGAAAGCTTGAAACTCACTGTCAAAAGCAAATCTAATTTTGTCTTCAGTTCTTCTTCCTCATAATACAAACTTTAAAGACTGCACAGATTTTTTTATAGCTACATATATATGCAGTCTTACATAGAAGCACATATACATGTCAGTTTTATTAGTTCTAACCAAGAATAGCTTTGAAGGAATTTTCCTGGAGTGAGAAATAGAAAGTTTAGTTGGAACTAAAATTAAATAAAACAAATGGATTAAATCTATTCTGGGCAATTTTTTGAAGCAGTTTATGTATTTTATTGAAAAATGTCACATCATAGCTCAACAGATTGTTTTGTGTTAATCTACCATATTATTTCAACAGAGGTACTGGTTTCAAAAAATATTGCTCCATTTAAATGCTAATATAGATACCGCTATGGAGGTCTCTTAAAGATTATGGGTTCTGAATACTCTAGTTATAGAACATTTGGCCTTTATAGATAAAGTTCCTTTACTTCAGTTAAAACCCTGTATCTATAAAGGGAAAATGACTTTGTCACTCTGTTGATTCCTAATATTATTAAATATTTATTAAGATTCAATAGTACATTAAGCATTTATAAAGTAAGAATAGAATAATGTTTACTTTAATTAACCTAGTATCTGAAGTCTCTTAAGGGAGATGGATATACATTACACATGCTTATGTGTAGCTTTTCTGGTCATAGATAGGATTCAGAATCACAGTAGCTCAGGTGTGTCATCTTTTATTATTATGGAATTAGAAAAAAACACTTAACAATTTACCTAAGTCCATGATAGTAAGCTCCTTAAACTGTAGACAGATATGTCTTTGAGATTGCCCTTACTGCTTGCACAGTTTTGTTCTTTCTAATTTTTATTTTGATGTTTATTCCACTAAACAATGTTGATATCCACATTGATCAAAAAGCAGTATGTATATTTATGGCTCACATTAAGATGATATAATTTCTGTGTAACGTATTGAATCACTAACTGTTAGAGCCTCATGAGCCTTCTAAGATAAACATTCACTTTGCCAGAAAAAATTTATGGCTTAGAGAATTTAAGGTCCATTGACAATCCATTGCTTTTATCAACCTGTTATGAGTTATGAGGAGAGACAGACAAGTGATCTTCCTTCTATTGTTGAAATATTTCTTATACTTATGTGGTAGATAGTTCACCCTTTATAGTGAAACATTTCTCATTGATTTCAGAGTTAAATGTTACTGTTTTAATGTTAATAATATAGAAATACACATAGACCAAAGACTAGAAATAAATTTCTATTCTCACTGTTTCTAATCCGATAACGGGAGAGTGGGAATGACTCTTCAGTACTACCATGTGCCAAGAGATGACTCAACATTCTCCTAACAGTCTTCTCTTTGAATCACTGTGAAATCAGTGCAATGGAGCATGATACCATTTGGCCTCCACATGACAGGAAAGGGTTGTTTGCCTATTAAGTTTGCCTTTGTTCTTTTCTTATCAGGCTGTGATATGTCCAGTGGAACCACTTGGTATCCAAAGGCAAATATAGAGACGGAAATCACCTGTTGTACTTGGTGGTGAAGATGGTGATGATGATGATGATGATGATGATGATGATGATGATGATGACAGATGTGGTGGTGGGAATGATGATCATGTTACATAACATTGATCTAGGACCGCCTATATGCTAAGCATTGTTCTTATTAATTTAAATGTATTATCCCATTATTTATCACAGTAGTTTTATGAAGTAGCTACTATGGTTATCCTCTTTTTTACCTCATATATAGAGAAGGAAAGTACCTATATTCAAACACTGCACATCTTACTGTAACATCCTCTTTCATCCCATTTATAGAGTGTACACTCATATTTATTAATACTCTCATCAATATATATGACATATATCTTATATACTTACATGTTTATGTATATAATGTATCATATGTTTATTTTAAAGAGTTTACAGTTAATTTGAAGATCTCAAAAAATAAGTTATTGAATTCCAGTTTGAGATCTCCATTTTTATATCACCAGTAGAGAGCATCTATGTGTACTATCTTGAAGTGATCACTCTTTTTTGTGTGTGTGTGTATCAGCTGATTTTTTTTTAAAATAGATCTTTATTAGAGTATAACTGCTTCACAATACTGCACTAGCCTCTGTCACACAACAGAGTGAATCAGCCACATGCACACATATATCCCCATATCCCCTCCCTCCTGAGCCTCCCTCCCACCCTCCCTATCCCACCCCTCTAGGTTGTTGCAAAGCACCGAGCTGAACTCCCTGTGCTGTGCTGCTGCTTCCCACTAGCTATCTATTTTACATTTGGTAGTGTATATGTGTCGATGCTACTCTCACTTCACCCCAGCTTCCCCCTCCTCCCCGTGTCCTCAAGTCCATTCTCTATGTCTACGTCTTTATTCCTGCCCTGCCACTAGGTTCATCAGTACCATTTTTTTTTTTTTTTAGATTCCGTATATATGTGTTAGCATATGGTATTTGTTTTTCTCTTTCTGACTTACTTCACTCTATATGACAGACACTAGGTCCATCCACCTCACCAGAAATAACTCAATTTCGTTTCTTTTTATGGCTGAATAATATTCCATTGTATATATGTGCCACATCTTCTTTATCCATTCATCTGTTGATGGACATTTAGGTTGCTTCCATGTCCTGGCTATTGTAAATAGTGCTGCAGTGAACATTGTGGTACATGGCTCTTTTTGAATTATGGTTTTCTCAGAGTATATGCCCAGTAGTGGGATTGCTGGGTCATATGGTAGTTCTATTTTTAGTTTTTTAAGGAACCTCCATACTGTTCTCCATAGTGGCTGTATCAATTTACATTCCCACCAACAGTGCAAGAGGGTTCTTTTTCTCCACACCCTCTCCAGCATTTATTGTTTGTAGATTTTTTGATGATGGCCATTCTGACTGGTGTGAGGTGATACCTCATTGTAGTTTTGATTTGCATTTCTCTAATAATTAGTGATGCTGAGCATCCTTTCATGTGCCTCTTCGCCATCTGTATGTCTTCTTTGGTGAAATGTATATTTAGGTCTTCTGCCAATTTTTAAATTGGATTGTTTGTTTTTTTGATATTGAGCTCCATGAGCTGCTTGTATATTTTGGACATTAATCCTTTGTACGTTGTTTCATTTGCGAATATTTTCTCCCATTCTGAGGGTTGTCTTTTCATCTTGTTTATGGTTTCCTTTGCTATGCAAAAGCTTTTAAGTTTCATTAGGTTCCATTTGTTTATTTTTGTTTTTATTTTCATTACTCTAGGAAGTGGGTCAAGAAAGATCTTGCTGTGGTTTATGTTGGAGTGTTTTTCCTATGTTTTCCTCTAAGAGTTTTATAGTGTCTGGTCTTACATTTAGGTCTTTAATCCATTTTGAGTTTATTTTTGTGTATGCTGTTAGGAAGTGTTCTAATTTCATTCTTTTACATGTAGCTGTCCAATTTTCCCAGCACCACTCATTGAAGAGGCTGTCTTTTCTCCATTGTATATTCTTGCCTCCTTTGTTGTAAATTAGTGGCCATATGTGCATGCATTTATCTCTGGGCTTTCTATCCTGTACCATTGGTCTATATTTCCGTTTTTCTGCCAGTACCATACTGTCTTGATTACTGTAGCTCTGTAGTGTAGTTTGAAGTTGGGGAGCCTGATTCCTCCAGCTCTATTTTTCTTTCTCAAGATTGCTTTGACTATTCGGGATCTTTTGTGTTTCCATATGAATTGTAAAATTTTTTGTTCTAATTCTGTGAAGAATGCCATTGGTAATTTGATAGGGATTGCATTGAATCTGTAGACTGCTTTGGGTAGTAGTCATTTTCAAAATATTGATTCTTCCAATTCAAGAATATGGTATATTTCTCCATCTGTTTATGTCATCTTTGCTTTGTTTCATCAGTGTTTTATACTTTTCAGTGTTTTATACTTTTATAGTTTTTGCCTCCTTAGGTAGGTTTACTCCTAGGTATTTTATTCTTTTTGTTGCAGTGGTAAATGGGAGTGTTTCCGTAATTTGTCTTTCTGATTTTTCGTTGTTAGTATATAGGAATGCCAGAGATTTCTGTGCATTAATTTTGTGTCCTGCAACCTTACCAAATTTGTTGATTAGTTCTAGTAGTTTTCTGCTGGCATCTTTAGGATTTTCTATGTATAGTATCATGTCATCTGCCAACAGTGACAGTTTTACTTCTTCTTTTCCAATTTGTATTCTTTTTATTTCTTGTTTTTCTCTGATTGCCATGGCTAGGATTTCCAAAACTATGTTAAATAATAGTAGTGAGAGTGGACATCCGTATCTTGTTCCTGATCTTAGTGGAAATGCTTTCAGTTTTTCACCATTGAGTATAATGTTTGCTGTGGGTTTGTCATATATGGCCTTTATTACGTTGAGGTGGGTTCCCGCTGTGCCCACTTTCTGGAGAGTTTTTATCATAAATCGGTGTTGAATTTTGTCAAAAGCTTTTTCTGCATCTACTGAGATGATCATATGGTTTTTATTCCTTAATTTGTTAATATGGTGGATCACATTGATTGATTTGCATATATTGAAGAATCCTTGTATCCCTGGGATAAATCCCACTTGATCATGGTGTATGATCCTTTTAATATGTTGTTGGATTCTGTTTGCTAGTATTTTGTTCAGGATTTTTACATCTATGTTCATCAGTGATATTGCTCTATAATTTTCTTTTTTTGTGATACCTTTTTCTGGTTTTGGTATCAGGGTGATGGTGGCTTCACAGAATGAATTTGGGAGTGTTCCTCCCTCTTCAATTTTTTGGAAGAGTTTGAGAAGGATGGTGTTAGCTCTTCTCTAAATGTTTGATAGAATTCGCCTGTGAAGCCATCTGGTCCTGGACTTTTTGTTTGTTGGACGATTTTTAATTACAGTTTCAATTTCCTTACTTGTGATAGGTCTGTTTATGTTTTCTAATTCTTCCTGGTTCTGTCCTGGAAAATTTTACCTTTCCAAGAATTTGTCCATTTCTTCGTGGTTGTCCATTTTATCGGCATATAGTTGTTTGTAGTAGTCTCTTATAATCGTTTGTATTTCTGTGGTGTCAGTTGTGACTTCTCCTTTTTCATTTCTAATTTTACTGATTTGCATCCTCTCCCTTTTTATCTTGATGAGTCTGGCTAAGGGTTTATTAATTTTGTTTATCTTCTCAAAGAACCAGCTTTTAGTTTTATTGATCTTTGCTATTGTTTTCTTCATTTCTATTTCATTTACGTCTGCTCTAATCATTATGATTTTTTTTCCTTCTACTGACTTTGGGTTTTCTTTGTTCTTCTTTCTCTCATTGCTTTAGGTGTAGGGTTAGATTGTTTATTTGAGATTTTTCTTGTTTCTTGAGGTGAGATTGAATTGCTATAAACTTCCCTCATAGAACTGCTTTTGCGGCGTCCCGTAGGTTTTGGGTCATCTTGTTTTCATTGTCATTTGTTTCTGTGTATGTTTTTATTTCTTCTTTGATTTCTTCAGTGATCTCTTGGTTACTTAGTAGCACACTGTTTAGCCTCCATATATTTGTGTTTTTCACAGTGTTTTTCCTGTAATTGATTTCCAGTCTCATAGTGATGTGGTCAGAAAAGATGCTTGATACGATTTCAATTTTCTTAAATTTCCTGAGGCTTGATTTGTGACCCAAAATGTGATCTGTCCTGGAGAATGTTCTGTGTGCACTTGAAAAGAAAGTTTATTCTGCCCCTTTTGGGTGGAATGATCTATAATTATCGATTAAATCTATCTGGTCTATTGTGTCATTTAAAGCTTGTGTGTCCTTATTTATTTTCTGTTTGGATGATCTGTCCATTGGTGTAAGTGAGGTGTTAAAGTCCCCTACTATTATTGTGTTACTGCTGATTTCCCCTTTCATGGTTGTTAGCATTTGCTTTATGTATTGAGGTGCTCTTATGTGGGTGCATAAACATTTATAATTGTTTATATCTTCTTCTTGGATTGATCCCTTGGTCATTATGTAGTGTGCTTCCTTATCTCCTGTAACAGTCTTTGTTTTAAAGTCTATTTTGTCTGATATGAATATTGCTACAACAGCTTTCTTTTGATTTCCATATGCATGGAATATCTTTTTCCATCCCTTCACTTTCAGTCTGTATGTGTCCCTAGGTCTGAAGTGGGTCTCTTGTAGACAGCATATATATGGGTCTTATTTTTGTGTCCATTCAGCCAGTCTGTGTCTTTTGGTTGGGGCATTTAATCCATTTACATGCAAGGTTATTATCGATATGTATGTTCCTATTACCATTTCCTTAATTGTTTTGGGTTTGTTTTTGTGAGTCCTTTTACTTCTCTTGTGTTTCCTGCCTAAAGAAGTTTCTTTAGCATTTGTTGTAAAGCTGGTTTGGTGGTGCTGAATTCTCTTAGCTTTTGCTTGTCTGAAAAGCTTTTGATTTATCCATGGAATCTGAATGAGATCCTTGCTGGCTAGAGTAATCTTGGTTGTAGGTTTTTCTCTTTCATCACTGTAAGTATATGTTGCCACTCCCTTCTGGCCTGCAGAGTCTCTGCTGAAAAGTCAGCTGATAACCTTATGGGGTTTCCTTTATATGTTATTTGTTGTTTTTCCCTTGCTGCTTTTAACATTTTTTCTTTGAATTTAATTTTTTTTAGTTTGATTAATATGTGTCTTGGTGCGTTTCTCCTCGGGTGTATTCTGTATGGGACTCTCTGTGCTTCCTGGACTTGGGTGACTGTTTTCTTTCCCATGTTAAGGAAGTTTTCCTCTATAATCTCTTCAACTATTTTCTCTTCTTCTTCTGGAACCCCTGTAATTTGAATGTTGTTTCGTTTAGTGTTGTCCCAGAGGTCTCTGAGATTGTCTTCAATTCTTTTTGTTCTTTTCTCCTTATTCTGCTCCTCAGCAGTTATTTCAACCATTGTGTCTTCCAACTCACTTATTCATTCTTTTGCCTAAGTTATTCTGTTATTGATTCCTTATAGTGGATTTTTCATTTCAGTTATTGTGTTGTTCATCTCTGTTTGTTTGTTCTTTAGTTCTTCTAGATCTTTATTAATCATTTCTTGTATTTTCTCAATCCATGCCTCCATTCTATTTCCGAGATTCTGGATCATCTTTACTGTCATTTCTGTGAATTCTTTTTCAGGTAGATTGCCTATTTCCTCTTCATTTATTTGGTTTTGTAGTTATTTACCTTGCTCCTTCATCTGTGACATATTTTTTTGCCGTGTTATTTTTTTTTTTTGATGAGTGGGATTGTGTTTCCATCTTACTGGTTGTTTGGCCTGAGGCTTCCAACACTGGAGTTTGTAGGCTGTTGGGTAGAGCTGGGTCTTGGTGCCGAGATGAGGACCTCCAGGAGACCTCACTCTGATGAATATTCCCTGGGGTCTGAGGTTCTCTGTTAGTCCAGTGATTCGGACTTGAAGCTCCCAAATCAGGCGCTTCGGACTGACCCCAGGCTCATGAACAAAGATTCTGCAAGCTGCGTGGAGTGGAAAAAAAAAAAAAAAGCAGGGGGAGAACAATAACAAATTAAAAAAATAAAATTAGACTAGGAAACTAACATATATGTTATAAAGAATATAAAAATAAAAATATAGATGAAACAACAACCAGAATGTAAAACAGAACCACAATAGTAAAAGAGAGGAGAAGGAAAAACAAAGGTAGAAAAGGCCTTGGCTGTGGAGGGCGGGGCCTAAGCAGGGGCGGGGTTTGGGTGGTGGACGGGTCCTATCCTTAGGACCCCCAGGGATGAAAAAGACCCTGGGGGGGTGTGGGGGGAGGGCCTTAGGCTCAGTTCAACAGAAGGGGCCCAGATGTGCTTCCCGCCTTTGGTCTCAGAGGGTGGGGGCCCCACCTGGGAGCCCAGCAACTTCCTGGGCTTGAGTGGGCAGGGCAAACGTCCTCGGCTCCTCTCCCTCTCCTCTGGTCCTGGAGGGCCCCTCCTGCCTGCCTCTCCTCCCGCCTCCCTCCTATGTTCCCAGGGCCCATGTGGCCTGGAGGGGGCTTTAGAGGGCAGGGGACCCGGCCTGGGAGCTCAGCAGGCTTCTGAGGCTCGAGTGGGCAGGGCCAAGCCCTCCACTCCTCTCCCACTGCTCCGGTCCTGGAGGGCTCCTCCTGCCTGCCTCTCCTGCTCTTTCCCAGCTTCCCTCCCATGCCCCCAGGACCCACGTGGCCCAGAGGGGGCCTCTGAGGCTGTAGGACCCGGCCTGAGAGCTGTGCAGACTTCTCCGGCTGATTGGGCGGGGGATACACTGGGCCTGCTCCCCCTTGATCTGAGCCCCCAAGGGTCCCTCCAGGCATGGGAAACACTCCCCCCCTCTCAGCCACCCCTCAGGGGTGCTGGTCCTGTCTGACCTCCACTTCTCCTCCCCCCTTAGTCCCCCCACATCCTACCAGTTTGTTTGGGGGTTCCTCCCATCACCTTGGGTGTCAAGGTCCCCCACCAGCATCCTGCAGGCACCCTAGTGGTGGGGAGACACAAACTCCGTGTCTTGCCACACCGCCATCTTGACTCTGCACCTGAAGTGATCAGTCTTAATAAGGTTCTCATACACTGTCTTTAAGGGCTATAGGTGAGAGCATTCTGTTTAATATAAAATGTTATGGCCGCCTTAATTTATTTATGCAAAGTAATAAAGACCATGGTGCAATTTCCAATAATTTACACTTTCAGTCATTTTCCTTCTTAGACAATTTTACATTTACATTTTAAATTATTTTGGGTTAATTTAGTGACTCAGTTATTCATTTCACAATGTTTGGGAAAAAATCAGTGGTCCAAACATCTTATAAAAGTATATATTGATATGAGCTGACTCTAAGTCAGACTAGATTAAAATGGGAGGTTATTTGGAAATTTCCAAACATTTATATAAAGTGAGTTGCACTTACTTTATCTTCAGTGTAGCCTGAAATGAGAATTTGCTATATAAAGAATATTATTTGCTAAGATTAGGGTAGTTTGACTAGATGCAGCATAAATAGTTAGGTATTGCAGGCTGTTTAAAGAGACAAGTTCAATGATTGAAGACAGTCATCTACTTTTACCTTTTCCCCAGCAGGTACATATGCTCCCTCTAATACAAATCATGTAGTTCTTGTTATGGACTGAATGTTTGTGTGCCCCACAAATTTATAAGCTGAAACTCTAACCACCAGTTTGGCTATATCTAGAATTGGGGCCTTTAAGGCAGTGAGGTTAAATGAGGTCACAAGGGTGGGTTCCTGATCTGATAAGATTAATGTCCTTAAAAGAAGAAATATGAGAGTGTTCCTTGCTCTTCTCTGTCTTTCTCTTTCACTCTCCCTGAGTGCCCAAAAAAGAATTCATGTGAGAACACAGTGAGATGGCAGCTACCCCCAAGATGGGAAGAATACTCTCACCAGAAACTGACCCTGCTAGCACGCTGATCTTGGACTTCTTGCCTCTAGAACTATGAGAAAGTTAACTCCTGTTGTTTAAACTACCTAGTCTGTGGCATTTTGTTGTCTCAACCTGAACAGAGTGATACAGTTTCTAAATATGATTTTTCCCCTGTTTCTTTTCATATCACTGTACAGTAAAGCATTTTTGTACTAAAATTATTGGGGCAATACCTTGGGTTGTATTTAGATTTTGTCTTTCATTTCAATTTAGTTCCCAGAGTTATTATGTTTGACCTTAGCATAGTATTCAGGGGATATAGGCATTGCCTGCAGACTGTGAGAGTTATACCTCCTTAGAAGAGGTCATCAAAAAGATGTGACTGCCAGCTGACCTGCAAGCTGGACTGGGCCATTGGAGGCTCCCCACTCCTTCCCCTGTCCCTGGAATGTGTGTTCCACTTGCCTTCCCCAATCCCAGAAGCTGTTCCAAGGAGACAGCTTTGAGATGGAAGTGTGATGTTGATACTGTCTGGGCCTAGGTATGTGATTGAACCTGGTTAAGGCCTCCTGTGTATGTGACTGAACCCAGTTAATCTTAATTTTTAAGATCCTGGTGGGCAGGTGTGGAAATCTGTTCATTTTGCAGCTGCCTAATATAGGCCTTATAAGTAAATTCCCTTGCTTTTTAAAATTAGCAGCCACCAATCTGGAGTGCTCTGCCTCTCTCTTCAGTGTCTCTGCCCACTGCGTAGGGGACCAGTTTCAGATTACACCTGGGAAGCTCCCATGAACCAGCATACCTAGAGACGTGTATCTTTCTTTTTAAATCCTCAGCTCATTTTTTAAATTGTTTGATCAAATATTTTCAAAGTCAAATGTGAGAAGTCAAATAGTTAATATTTAATTGTCCCTCCAAAGCTTTGTAATAGAAAAATAGAAATGAGAGATATTTATTTTCAAGTTTAGAATAGGGTTAGGATGCTGAAAATCATTGGGTTATCTTCTCACATAAATTGCATACTTGAAAAAATATCCTGGAACTAATTTAGATAGCAAGGTATTTCTGAACACAGTTATACATTCACCTCTTAAGCTCCACTTCAGATTTTACTATTGCATGTGGGCAACAGAGGACTTAAAGCAGATCTAGTCTGGCAAGGCCAGCATGAGGCTTTCCTATATTGGTTGTGAAACTGAATATTTAGACATTTCAGTTAGTTAGTTATTTTATATTGTTACCTCTTAATAAACAGCTTCTAAAAGTATATTCTACTTCTGAAATAGTCTTATTTAAATAAGAAGGAAGTAGGTCTTTACTCTTACTAAGGCACTGGCAAATCTTAAGCAACCTGAGAAGTCTTGATAATCTGTATGAACAATATTTTTTGAGAATAGTTATTTAGAGAGATTACAATATTGGAAAGCTCCTAAAGAGGTCATTAAATTCTTAACCTATACTAGACAGAAAGGTGAAGTAAGATTTCAATATATTGACTAGAGAACTCTAGGCTGTTAATGCCAATGTTATAGCTGTGACATTATATGAGACCTTATCATCTTTATTCACTGTTATACTATAATTAGTATAGCTGTACCATTAGGATAGTAAGGATTAATTACACAGGCTATCAGTATTCTTTGTAAATAAATGATCACTTATTTATAGGTGTAGTTAATATGATATTGATTCGCCAGCTCATTGTGGAATCAGTGTCAAATCTCGACATTAGTCAGGTAAAGAAATTTTTCCTCAAGGATACAGCCTAAATTAGTGAATGACTTAATATTTTCTGATTTTATACAAAACTACTTTTACAAAGTTTGACGGATTATAATTTAGATTAAACTATTTTAATGGATTCTGGAGGTGGAAGTTTTTCATCTTGGTTGAGGTTCTCTCTGGAAGTATCTGCCTTTGGAGAAATTAGATTCCATTAACTGTCTGATTCATTTAACCTGCAATTCTCAGAAAACAAACACATTCGCCATCACCAGAGGCTGAATATTTGAAGAAGAGACCACTTTGGTTTTATAAGCCTGTGGATTTTTTTCATCTGCTCAGTGTGCTTAGGTAAACTGTATCTATTTACTCTGTGCCATAGAAGGACTGTAAAAAATGCTTCCACTTTTGGGAACTCATCCAAATTAAAGAAATAAAGTTTCCATAGAAATACAGCCGACTCCAGTCAGCTTTGTGCTCCAGTATATCTGTGTTTTCTAACTTGTTCTCCATTCTAAATATGCTTTTCTTCTCTGAAATGCCTATCTCCTTTGTGCATACAGTTATTTAGTGGTCCTTTATTTTATCTGCCTGCCAAAATCCACAGAGAAGGGAAACGTGCCATCCTTACAACTTGCGCAGGCAAGTTTTGAGATTTTGCAACTACAGTTGTGCATGTATTCAACGCTCCCCTGCCTTCTCCTGCATTTGCGTGTGGAAATTGCATGCTTTATTCAATCCCCTAAATAATTCAACTTTGGGGTGGAAAAAACAGATGCTGAATTGGTATTAGCAACTTGAATGTGTATTTACTGACTTTTTATGTGAAGTCATTGTAAAAGTCAAGAAAATATCAGAGATTCTCAGAACTTTATATTTAGGCCACTTGAAAAATGTTCCAGGTTCTTCTCTTGGTTCCTTCTGTTTTCTGCTCCACATTGAATGTGAAGAATGTTAAAAAGCCAACATTCTGCTAAAAAGCAATTACCTTCATGAAAAGAGCTTGAATAGATATCTAAATGGACTTACATATGCTCATTTACATTATATGAATTTTCACTAAAATTATACTTTTAAATATACTACAAGTTTATAAATCCTGAAAATAACTGGCTTTGTCACCTGGAAAGTTTCTCTTCAGTAACCATGCCCTCCACATGTATACTGCATAACCTGAGAAGATACAGAGTAGATAATGAGAGATACTTTACACCAAAGGAAAGAAAAATTAGAAAAAAAAACAATGATCATACTCATATTGTTTTCTTCATTTTATAACCTTTCTATAAGATTCTTGAAAATTACTACAAAATATAAAACTAAGAGTAGGCTAAAACATGAGAACTGCAAAGTCAAGATCATGATGTAGGAATCTCTGTGTTAGTTCAGGATAGTTGAGTTATGAGGGTAAGATAAAGCCAAGTGTGGAGTTAAGGGCACTAAGCTATGCAAGCTATTGCCTCCCCCCAGGATCTTTTTCCATAAAACCTCCTAAGATCACTGAGAAGACTGATCTCCTGTACTAAATTCACCAGTGGATATTACTGACCTGACTTGGTAGTTACTGTGGAAATTCTAACAGCTTACATAAGGTCTCTCATTGGAGAAATTTATCTTTTCTGACAGCCACATAGTATTGTGACCATGAAATAATGGGATATAAAAGGGTCTGTCTTCATATACTTGGCAGTGAATTCTTTATAAACATCTCCCTATTCTGTGGTGATGGGAAAACGAAACAAAACAAAAACTCAAGATTTTGGGGGCTGGTTTTCACTCATGCTTTATTGACTACTGTTTTATGAAAATTGGCCAAACCTTTATCTCTTTGGATTTCAGTTTTGTATTATATAAAATAGAAATTAATAGTCCTTGTTTTTCTTTGTACTTCACAGGAATTTTGTAAGTAATCAGAGTTTTTAAAGTTTGTGTGTATGTGTGTGTGTATGTATGTGTGAATTAAAATATTTTGAAACATGTAAACATCTAAATGTTAGGTAAGAGAAATAAAAAATAGCCCAAAAGGAATATTTTCTTTCTATAGGAGGGTCATTTCAATTTTAATCTTTTTAAATCTTTTGATTTTATATAGTACTGTACATTTATTCTTCATGCCCAAGTCAGTCAAACTGAACGTGATTTTATTGAGTGTTTATAGCATGTGTATACTGGACTAGGCTGGCCTTTTTAAAAATTTAATGTCTGCATTTAGTCTGTACTTATGCTTTCTATTTTGCTGGAAATGAGATTCTCTTTTTGAAACTGTGACACTGGTATTTTGATCACATCAGGCATCTTGCTTCTTTTCTATCACACTGCTATTTGCTTTACCAACATGGTTGTTTCTCAGCTCCCACAGCTGTACACTCCACTTGCTCTATCATTTTAGGTCATTACAATTTTAAACACAGGGGGCCTTGACAAATCCATTCATGAAAGGTATGTTTCTTATTTTGTTCTATTCTTGTATTCACGTCCAGGAGATAAATGTTATCCCTCCTCTTGAACTTGGAAACATGGGGAATATCCTCCTTCATTCTCCTCTCCAAATCTCACTAGGTTTAGAGAATGTGGTGTTAATAGAAGGTATTTTCACCATCAGTAACATTTTGGAGGTTGAGTGTCCTTGTCATTTTAATTCAATCTGAGGAAAGATGGAATATTTTCCTTCTTGAAAAGATGGGCAACTAGTATCAGAATTACATATAAGTAAGTTGCTTTTCAAATATTTTCAAACAGCATGCTCTAAATGGTAATATTAAACACTATATAGCTATCCCGAAGGTGGATTGCATATATCATCATTAAAACTAAGACAGGTATAATAATAAATATTGCCTCATATAGATAAGGTCCAGAAATGTCTGTAGTGTTGGGGGTAGTCATCCCCTGGAGTATAGGGGTTTAACATGGCAATTCTGATATATACTGGAATCAACTTTGAAAAAAATAATTTGTTCATAGATGATGTATGTTCATAAGAAATGCTAAGATATGCATTTAGTAAGTGGTTACTGTGTTTCCTATACTAAGTGTTTTTTACATGGTATATTATATAATCTTAGGTGTTATGTAAAAATAAGTTTTATAACACCTATTAAACACCTATTTTTATTTATTTTTTTAACATCTTTATTGGAGTATAATTCCTTTACAATGTTGTGTTAGTTTGTGCTGTATAACAAAGTGAATCAGCTATATGTATACGTATATCCCCATATACCCTTCTTCTTGTGTCTCCCTCCCACTCTCCCTATCCCACGCCTCTAGGAGGTCACAAAGCACCGAGCTGATCTCCCTGTGCTATGCAGCTGCTTCCCACTAGCTATCTGTTTTACATTTGGTAGTGTATATATGTCAGTGCTACTCTCTCACTTCATCTCAGCTTACCCTTCCCCCTCCCCTTGTCCTCAAGTCCATTCTCTACGTCTGCGTCTTTATTCCTGTCCTGCCCCTAGGTTCATCAGAACCATATATATTTTTTTTAGATTCCATATATATGTGTTAGCATATGGTATTTGTTTTTCTCTTTCTGACTTACTTCACTCTGTATGACAGACTCTAGGTCCATCCACCTCACTACAAATAACTCAATTTTTGTTTCTTTTTATGGCTGAGTAATACTCCATTATATATATGTGCCACGTCTTCTTTATCCATTCATCTGTTGATGGACACTTAGGTTGCTTCCATGTCCTGGCTATTGTAAATAGAGCTGCAATGAACATTGTGGTACATGACTCTTTTTGAATTATGGTTTTCTCAGGGTATATGCCCAGTAGTGGGATTGCTGGGTCGTATGGTATTTCTACTTTTAGTTTTTTAAGGAACCTCCATACTGTTCTCCATAGTGGCTGTATCAATTTACATTCCCACCAACAGTGCAAGAGGGTTCCCTTTTCTGCACACCCTCTCCAGCATTTATTGTTTGTAGATTTTTTGATGATGGCCATTTTGACTGGTGTGAGGTGATACCTCATTGTAGCTTTGTTTAAACACCTATTTTTAAATGAGAGACTCTGAGGTATTAAGAGTCGGTTGAAGTTTCCACAGCCAAAAAGATGTAGTCCCCAGATTCAAAGTGAGGAAGAAATTTTGCTCTTATCCACTTAGGTACAGCTTCCTTCATGCCTGAAGTCTATCCTATTTCCTTTATACCTCTTCCTCATGGAGCAGACATAAAACAATAAATAAATTAAATGAATTGACTTTCTTTAAAGATTTTAACTTCTCACAGAATATTTCAGTACATGTACATGTAATGTAGATGGCAGTGATGCATATGGCAGGATCAAGGTCTGTATCTGTAGGACCAAACTTAAGTGAATATCTGTATTCAGGTGCTTGGTCTACTTCATTTGTCTCTCCATCTAGAACTGGAGTTGACATGCCTGTTACACATATTCCATTTATCTGTCTGATTGTTGTCAGTTTCTCTGTCTAGCAATCTACTTTAATATGCATCTAATGTGGTGGTATATATCATTGTTCAACCTCAGAATGCTTGCTATGTCCTATTTCATTTTTCATTTCCTTCCCCATCTAAAAGATTTAATGATTTCTAAAATAATGGCAATGGATGCAATTCATACTCTAACAGGATTAATCTGATATACTTGAGACTATAGTAGTATATATTTTGTTCCTCTTTCCTCTGTTTATTTAATTGTGCTTGTAACATTATGCATGTAGATATAATACTGAAATCAGGAGTGATTGAATTAAGTATACACTTACTATCAATATTTATTTTCATTGTAAACACATATCTAAAATTTTATAGGCATATTAACCTCAAACAATATGTTATGTCACTATGGTATCATATCTAACTGGTCCTTCATATCCAATTCAGTGGGTTACAATAAAGTGTTTTAAAGGGCATAACTTTTGTCCACAGTGCTTTATCATAAGATTCTAAGAAGCTGATGTAAGCACATTTAGTTGAAGCAGGAGTAAATTCTTGTAATGGCTAGCTTGGGCAGTAGACCCACTGGCGTGTGTAACTCTCTTCCAATGATGACTTACAACCTTGGGCAAGATACTTAAATTTTCTAAAACTCAGTTTTCTCAAATAGAAATCACAAAAGTTGTCTCAAACTGTCACTATGGGATTTCTGCTTCTGGCTATAATGGAGTAATTGCCACCAGATTACTAGACTAGCTCTCCTGAAAAAAAAAACAAACAAAGATTTGTTTTTCAGATGTTGGACATAAGCAGCATTATTCTATGATATCTAAGAAAAGGGAAGTCACTATGATGATCCTACACTTTGCCTGGAGGCACTTTCCAAATTGCAGTGCTGGGAAGTAACGCTGAGGTTGATTGCGGAACCCTTGCAAAGTTATTAAGGTAGAGATTAGACTTCATGGCAGCAAGGTTTGCTGAAATTTGTGTGACAGGGTGTTGAACAGAGAAGAAGGTTCACAAATTCATATAGGAGTCTCTGAGTTTTTGATCATGTACTAAATATATGGTGAAGATACAATGTGAGTCTCCGTAGACTGACAGAAAAATTACCTTGGAGCAGTGGAAACTGCACAGTATACTAGGATATGTAAGAATTCCAAACAAGCAGTCAGGAGATATATTTAAACACCACAGGCATTCAGTTAAACCCCTGTAAGGCCATGCCTCAGGATTAAGGTGATTCTCATGAGAGATTTTATAGGCCTGCCCTAACCAAACTAAAAATAAATATCCTAAAGATAGAGCTGACCCATTATTAAATTAACTACCTGACCCCCCCCAAAAAAAACTTAAGACAAAATTTATTCTCAACATTATAGCATTTATAATGTCCAGCATACAACAAAAAATTAATAGATATGCAAAGAAGCAGAATAAATCTAACTGTATTACAAATATATGCAACAACCTTATTGACTGGGGTGACAAAAATAGTGCTGACCTAAGTAACTTTGGAAAGGACTAGAGTCTGTTAGTCCAAAGGCAAATAAACTGGACATAGGCACTGTACACTAACTGATGAAATTTCTTCCATTGAGGGTGCAGGTTAACAATATTGATACTCTATTCATGTACACAGGACTGAAAAAATTGTGTAAATTAATGGCATTTGGTGGGAGCTAAGGTTTTCACTCTTGGAATGGAAATTTACAGATAAGCATGAGCAGGAGGCTAAAATGAGCCATGGGGTAATGAATTCCAGATGGAAACGTCAGAATGAGTTTGTGCATAGTTTAATATAGATGCAGATGGTTACATATAGAAATATATATAGATAAGTGAAAATGCATAATAGTAAACAGGCATATATTTCCATTCTCTTTCAGTTGAAAGAGACTTGAAGCAAAGACTCCAGTAGCAGCAAGCATCGCCAGCACTCAAATCTTGATTTCTAATACCATTCTCCAATAAAAGGAGCCAAGGCTCCTTGGAGAAATGGCTGATTTAGTATTGGTGCCCATAATATACAAAATATAAAAGATGATCATGGAATATGTTATAAAAAACATCGACTCGACCACCACACACATTTATGGGAATATGGCAAAGATGCATAGTTGGTGCAACTGAAAGAACTCCCAACATTTTGAGCATAAAATAAAATTGCATAATGACCCCGAATAAAAATATCTATGAGTCCATACTGATATGAGTAAATGATTTAAATATGTAAATAAATGGGGAGAATAAAAAAAATCTCATGTGTAAAAATTCAAATAATTTATGTGTAGACATATTCTGCCTTCGAGGAAGTTGTGCATAAATCCCCACTTCTTAAGTGTGGACTGCCATAGTAACCTTCTTCTGAAGAGTACAATACAGGAAGTGAGGAAAAAAGAGGAATTTCAGAGTGGAGAAACTTGGCAAACGCTACCTCAGCCATGTGATCAAGGTCAACATAAATTGTGTTAATTCATGTTGATAATATGTACCCTTATTATGATGTGATGAAAATGGCACTTTACCTTTGTGGTCTTCCTCTCCAAACACATAGCCCTACTGTAATCATGAGAAAAATATCAGCAAAATCCCAATATTGTACCCAAACAGTCCTCCTGAAAACTGTCCAGATCAGCAAAAATAAGGACAATCTGAGAAATTGTCACAGATGAAAGGAGCCTCAGGAAAAAATCACAATCAAATGTAATGTATCTTGGATGGGATCCTGGAACAGAAAAAAAGGCATTAGGTAAAAACTAAGGAATTTGGAATAAACTATGTATTCTAATTAATAACAATATATCAGTGTCACAACCACATGACATGAGTAGTGCCAGGCAAGAGCCATCTGTTTGAGAGTTGTCAAACCACAAGACCATGAGATATAATAATTTGTTGTCTTAAACCAATAGTTCATGAGTAACGTGACTGGTTACTCAACAGTAGGTAACTGAAATGGAAGAATCCTCCTACAGGTAGAAAACAAGTGAAAACAACAGCAGCAACAACAAAAACAGCTGCAAAGATCACATACACAAAATTTTAAACATCCAGGAAATAGCCCATAATAAGGGAATTCAGATGGCTCAGAGGGTTAATGACCTCAAGAACCTGCGACAATTCGATAATCTGAAAGAATGCATATTATGTAATAGGGCTATGCTAAGGGCAATAAATCAGACCGTCTTTGTATTTTACTGGCGAGATAGGAGCATATTCTAATCAAAGCTGAGGCATGTGAATTGTGAACAGTGCTGGCTATATGTTATAAGGAATGCAACGTATATGACTTGAAGTGAAATAGTATTTAATAAAACTTAGTATCATTTATATTTAGAAGCCAAGGGAGTAACCAAAAGTTCTTGTAATAATCTAATTAACTTGACTATACTAAGTACTTTTACTAGTAGTTTGTTTTATTTTATAGCAATAAACTATGCTAGAATAATAATTATGTATTTAACTATATCATCATTAACTTGCATTGTTTTAAGGTATCAGTTGACTGAAGAGAACCTGCTAGCTTGAGAATATAAACACTATTTATTACATTGTTTCTTGAGAAATGATATTCTGAATATTAGAGAACTAGGTTATAAACAGATAATTAAATGTGAGAATTTTGTTTAATGGGGCTCAATTACCTTATGTGAACAATATAAATCATTTAAGCTTTGTTTTTATTTTTTTATTTTTTATTTTTCACTATTTCTTTTTATTTATTTCTTTTTATTATTAACATTTTTATTGGAGTATAATTGCTTTACAGTGGTGTGTTAGTTTCTGCTTTATAACAAAGTGAATCAGCTATACATATACATCTATCCCCCCCCAAGGTGGTCATACATATTCAAAAAGTCCATGATTATCATCTATGAATAATAAGTAGATATATTTTTAGTCAAATTACCTACTATATAGAGGAGTGCTAACGTTGCTTATCTTTACAATGAACTTTCAGTTGCAGGTCAAGCTGTAACTAAGCATCTGCTGTGGCCATATGTTATCGCAGTAGATTGCCACCAGGTGAAATTCGTTATGAGACACACCAGGTTCTAAAAACTATCACAGGAGGTGCTGTAATACGTAAGGCTTTCCCCTGCTTGGCCTCCCAGTCGCAATGGAGGAGGTAATTCCACATTTCAGCTAATATTATTTTGGTTCCTGCCATGAAGCTGGAAAATACTTCTTGCAGTATAGAATCTCCCACTTGCATCTAGAAAGTGAGTATAAGATTAAAAGTCGGAGAAAGAATTTACTCACCATGGAAAAATATTTTTGAGGGCTAGAAAACAAAAGTGTAAAGATGACAATATTTTCCTTTTATTATTATTCACGCTAGCCTGACCTTAAGTTTCTCACTTTCAGAGACTCCCAAAGGGTGATTAGATTTTTCAGCTATTTTGAGGCACCCAAGGTAGTTTAGCTACCTTCTATAAACCATGAACATGCTTGATTCAGTTAGGTGCTTTCAGTCCCTTAAATTCTTAGAAGTTTTATATCATACTTAAGCTGTTAATGTCTGTTTTTCATGAACATAGATAAGTTCGCTTTTAAGCAAAATGAAGTCTCAGTCTTTCAACGAAGTGTATTAAAATATATTAAGATAATATAAAAGTACAACATTAATATATTGACCACAAATAATTTTAAAATAAATGCAAGTATGTAATTTTTCATATTTAAGTTTTCAAACAACAGTTTGGCAAAGAAGAGGAATGGAGAATTTGAAGTGTGGAAAACATCAGCATAGCTAAAAGACTATCTTCAAATAGACAGAATGTAGCATTTTACATTTAAAAAGTACATAAAAAGCACGTATCTGTATGTTAAAACAACATCCATTAAATTGCTAATTTTTAAGAGTTAAAGCCCTTTCTAATCTGGTCACCTGGAAGAAGGGAAGTTTATTATGTTTGTATTAATATTGGGAAAATGATCTCTGGTAGACAGAATTCTAAGACACTTCAGGTGTTCTGCCCCCTGATATATGTGCCCTATGGAATTCCCTCCTCTTGAGCGTAATGAACCTGTGCATATGATGGGATGCTATCCCTGTGATTAGATCACCAATCAGTTCACTCTGATTTGATCAATAGGGAGATTTTCTTGAGTGGACCTGATTTAGTGAGGCAGATCATTTAAAGGGAAGTGAAGCATCAGAAAGGTGCTCCTGTGTTAGCTTTGAGGACACCAACTGCCATGCTGTGAAGGCCATGGGATAGAGAACAATGAGTGGCCTCTTAATGCTGAGGGTCTCCATCCTTTTAAATTATAAGGGAATTAATTTGGCCGGTAACCTATGAGTTCGGAGAAGGACTTCAAGTCTAAAATGGGATTGCCATCCCTGCCAAAGCCTTGATTTCAGCCTGTGGAGACACTGGATAGAGGTCCCTACTATTTGAACTATTTTACTACTTCAGGGCAGGGACTATTTTACAGTAGTGGGGTTCAACTTCTAGAATGTGGCTTCAATGTCAGTTTGGGGGTAGAAGAGATTCATTCACAATCTGGAGAAATGTTTCTCCAAGCTGATGAAGAGCAAGGACTGGGAAGACCCCTATGGTTACTTGGAGTCCCTTCATTGAGAATTGGGAGGTTGGAAAGGCTGGCTAAGTGAGGTGAAGGCACCTAAAGTGCGTACATTTGCAAACAATCTCTTTTCCAACGTCCTTGCTCTTTGCACTAATAGCACAAAGTAGCAGGGTTTTGGTTTCATTAGGAAGCCCTCAGTTACTGGACTTGAAGATTAAGAACTTTGGTGGTCTTTTTTTGAGGTGACAGCTAGAATGTGAGAGAGCTGGTTGGCCAGATTAACTAAACTTGGAGTGGACATAGTTCCCCATTCCATCCTGGTCCTTTTTACTGTAAGGCAAAGATCCTGGTTCACCCCATTAATGAATACAGATTTAAAGCTACCTGGGTAAAAATCAACATCTGAAGGAAGACCAAAATTTTCTTTAAAAGAAATCTGAAGTTGATTACAGTAGTCATGAACAGGTTCATTAGATTTTTGTGTACAAGCCTGAATTCTGTTCCAATCAACAGGCTTTGGAAGATCCCTAGGAATTGTTCAGTGAAGTCACCTAGCAATTGCCCACGCCTGATCATATAATATATCAGTGGGCTGGTCTCCCAGTTGTTATTCTTAGAGACCTTTCAGGATTTTCCCAATTAATGATTTTCATCCAATGCTGGGCCTGGCCTTCACTTACAAGCATATGAACTGGCTTATATAAGTCAGGGAAACCAGGTTGATAAGTTTGTATGACTGTATTAAACTCCTCAGCAAATATGTGAGGATCTTTGGTTACTTTGGGAAAATCTTTGACTGTGGCTCTTAGTTCAGCTTTAGTCCAGGGAATATGAGAAATTAAAGGGTTAAGCTGCTGGATCCTCAGAAGTCTTAATTTTAAAGGGACAGGTACTTACAAGTTCAGAGGAAAAGAAAGTAGAGAGAGTTTTTGAGAAAAGGAAAAGGGGGGTTTGAGCGTATAGAGAAGGCATAGGCAGCATAGAAGGGAAGGAGGAAGATGGTACCAGTGCTGGATTCTGGCCACCAGGAGCCAAAGGAGAGAGACAAGATGGTGGCAGAGGCTGAGCCTAAGACAAGGAAGCCAGGGAAGAAGAGCCTCGAGCTTTGGGGGCCTTTTTATCTTTCTTTAATCATTTGTTTGCCTCAGTTAATCTTAAAATCTTGTTTGGCAGAGAAGCAATTTTAGGCTTCTGATAATGTTTGGAAGCCTCAAAAACACCAATCACAATAAACATTCCAGTAAGTTCTGAAATTTTTAAGCTATTGTAATCCAGTTAGGTTTTACGGTTATTAAGTTTGGGGATTTCAAAAGTTCCCCATAATGACCATTGATATTCTGAATTGTTTTTGGTCAGGTTGGCCCATTTATTTAGAAAGGCATATGAGGAAGGATCATCGTTTTTAAACATAAAATCAGCCAGAATCCTTGTAGCTGAGGGCACCCTCAAAATACTTCGATAATTGGAATCCCATATCTGAGAGGTTTTTCTCTAGAGTAGAAGAACAGTTTTCCAACAGCTTAATAATTTACAGCTCAAATGGTGCAATTCAATCAGCTTTCAAGCTAATCCCAGCCAATTCTAAGGAAATAGCTTAGTCCAAGAAGAGCCATGCCAAAGACTTTTCAGCCAATTTCCATAGAATGACCCCTATTTCATAGGAATGGGCTGAAGGCTGGGGGTGAAGCAGCCCCTTTTCTTAAAGGAATGGGCCAAAGGTATTTTCAGCCAGCTTTGGTTGAAACAGTCTGATGTCAAAGTCACACCGAAGTACCAAACAAGTACCCATATACAGAAGAAGGCCTTAACCAGAAAGACAAAACCTTAAAATAGATCCTGAAAAAAGCCTGGAGAGCTTCAAATGCAAAGAGCATGTGAGCTTGGATTCAGGAGAAAGAGATGTGCATTCAAACACCGGGGTCAGTGAGAAAAGCAGTGAGCAACAGTGGGCTCAATTGTAGGTATCACACCTATTTGCTCACCAGCCCTGGAGCATTTGTGGGTGTTCACTGGTCCCTGTATGGACCACCAAAATGTTGATCTGAAACAAAGAGACTGCCAGATGTTTCTCCAGCAAAGATAAGTTTATTCAGTATCAGCAGAGAATCACAAGTATCAGCAAGCCATATGCAAGTGCCTGCATGGCAATGGAAGGAGAACTCTTAAAAAGAGAGGAAAAGGAAGTTGGAGGGCTAGAGTAAACAAAGAGTCCATGGCTTTTGATTGGCTGAGTTCTCACCAGGAAAGAAGAGGAGTCTTTCTTCTTGGGCTCTGTGATTGTCTCAGGGTGTGAGAGCTCCCCCCTTTCTGGTCTCCTGACTCTATTTAATTGAGGTTTCTGTTTATCATTTAATTTTTTACAGAGTGCTATACATTTGGAAGGCATGAAGTCTGTATTTTGAGGTTGAAAACATAGTAAATGGATGACTAACACACATGTGTTATATATTATACATTATATGAATATCATATAATATATAATTAATCCTCCCTGGGAAGATCATAATAACAATCTTTCTAAGATTTAAATCATCTAATACTATGTAAAATGAATCCCCTCACTATATATATATATTTTACATATATATAAATATATATAAAATAACTGCTCAAAACTTAACAATTCAAAGTGTTAGCCATCTTATGTTTAAGAGAGGAAATATTTGTATGTAACCCAAGTCAGAAGGCAGGAGGACACCACTTAATAGTTCTGGTTGTGGAGCCACGATGAATGGTTTAGAAATGTCAACTCTACCTCTTACTGCCTAGATATTTCTAAACAAGTCATTTAATCTCTCTGTACTTCAGTTTCTAAGTCTCTGAAATGGGGATAATACTGACTTCTTGTGTGTTAATTCTTTGAAGGCTGCATGAATTAAAGTATGTAAAATCTTTGTTTCTTACACATAATAAATGCTTATAATTAGCTTTACTATATGTCAGGAGGACCTGAAGTGCAGTTATGCAAGATACTACAAATGTTCATTTTTTTGGTTATTTCTAGGGGAATCATACATAAGTTGAAATAATTCTTCTCAAAAATGGAAACTCTAAAAATGAAGGGTTGTGTTTCATGCATGCTATGCTCAGTTTATTTATTTTGTCAAGGTCTTTAAAGAAGATGATGTTGATTTTTAATATAAAATTAGTAACTGATTTGTTTCGTTTGCTCTATTCGACATTGTATTTAGTGTTCTTATTTCCCCTTAAAGTTACTGTATCTGTGTGTCTTTTAACTAACCCGTTTGGTTTTATCATGTGGTCATATTCCCAGTTTGCTCCGTTGTTTTATAGAAGTGCCAAACTGAGTTCATCAAAGGAATAATGAATGCTCCATATGGCATTCATTATTTTGATTTTCAATAAATAGAGTAAATTGCATCCACAGTTTGTTCCTCATTTCACTTTGAAATGAAACAGTTTTTCCAATGATTATTCTGTCTTCTTTATTGACAGTAACTGCTCTCTTACGTGAATGTCAAATAATGGTTCTATTTTATATCCAAAATTGTAAATTTTTATCAAATGCAGGCATCAGGTTATTAAATTTATGATCTTTTTTATGAAAATTGGCATTGATTGAGCAATACAGCAGAGAAAGTACATACTCCCCCTATAGGAGGCAGACTAATGCATTTCCTCACCCCTAGGGTACCCACGTCCTAATCCCAGGAACCTGGGCATATATTCTGTCACATGGCAAAAGGTAATTAAAGTTGCAGGTGGAAATAAATTTGCTGAGCAGTGGACCTTACCATAAGGAGGTTATTCTAGATTATCGGGATGGGCCTAATGTTACCACTAAAAAGTAGAAGAGAAATGCAGAAAGGGAAGTTAGAAGGATGCAATGTGAGAAGGATTCAATCTGCCTTTTTGAATTTGGAAAAGGTGGTGTTGATCCAGGGTGTGAGGGGAACCTCAAGAAGCTGGACGAGAAAAGGGAACAAATTCTCCCCTAGGCCTTGTAGAAAAGAACTCAGTCCTGTCAAGCCCTTGATGTTGCCAGGGGAAACCTGTGTCAGACTTCTGATCTACAGAGCTGTAAGACACTAAATGTGTCTCGTTTTAGGTCACTCTTTGTGGTATTTGTTACAACAGCAATAGAAGACCAACACGGTGCCCATCTTCGGAGGGGTACCCTCCTAGCTGTCTCATAGTCCAAGCAGACTGGGTGCAAATCGAGCCCCTATGACCACAGACAACACTTAATTTTCAGACAGTGTATATGGCCGAGGAAGAATATTTCCTGAGCCTCCATTACAGAAATGTTACGAGTGTGACAACCAGTCTACCGACAGGAGACTGCATACAGCCTTTGAGGCCAATTTTATAAAACCCCAAGCCACTTTTCAGGAAAAAAAAAATGTTAACTTAACATATCACATGAATCTATTTTATATACTTTGATAGTTTTCACAATAATTTTAAATTTTACTCAAATTGTGATAAACACCATACAGTTTTCCATTTTCTGCTTGACAACTTAGAGATAGGGTCCCTAGATCCATTGTTCAAAATGCTGTATATGTATATATAGATATATAGACAGATACAGATTTACATATTTAAATTATATATATAATTTAGCCTTTTGAAGACAGGAAAAAAAGAGGCAACATTTAGGTTTAGTTTTAGAAATATATGGTTATATTCACTTATGAATTCGCCCTACTGAATTGGAATGTGCTTTTTCTTCCTTCCATCCTCTCACAAGAACATTCTTGCTTTGCTTGCCAGCATTTGAAGAGGAATGAAAGAATTAGTTCATAAGGTGTGAAGCAGTAGGAAATTCCTTCCTAAAGTTGTCATGTTATCTTTCTGGCCACCTGGCCTATGTTCTGACATGAGAGAGACCAGTTTAGTTTATTTAAAGCTGAACACATCAGTTCTTCAAGAGAAGGCTAAGAATCTAAAGGAAGTACTTCACTGCTTCACAGACAAGTACTTCACAGACAAGAAATTACTGTGACCTTGACTACATGTTTCATTAATAGTGAACTATTTTCATTTCAAGTGTCTTTTTATATTAAAGCAGCAGGTTGTGTTGAATGTGAAACCATGGAGAGAAAATGTGACATGTTTAAGGACTGTTACTTTTCATTATTGTAACTATTGAGACTATTTGGTTTATTTCCAGAATGACAATGTGGTACGTATTAGAAACGGCAACCTAAAATGTGGCAAACGTGTTTTAAAAAGGTTTACTTTTAAACTTTTTAAAAATATTTTTTTCATCTATCAGATAAAGCACTAGCTTATGAGTAATTATTTAAATTTTTCTCATTTATCTCTTTCCTCTCCCTTAAAGAAGCACTGCTAACCAGCTTCATAATGGATTAGTATATTGCTTCCTGCTGCATTAAAATGTGGCAAGTGGCATGGAATCGACAAATTTAAAATTCTTACAAAATGGGGATAATACAAGCAAGAGTCAACACACATAATTCTTACCATGTGAAGGCACTGTTTTAAGCATTGTTTATGTACTAATTCACTTAATTTTCACAAAAGGTCGGAATATCATGCTTGCATTTTACACAAGACAGGTGAAGTAACTTAACCAGCGTCACATAGTGGATCTGGTAAGCATAACAGTCTTGCTAATAGAGAAATTTTCTTTTTTGTGCTTTTACCAAAGCTTATATTAAAATTAGTTTGGGTCTTTGGTTGTAAATAACAGAATAAATTCAAGAAAGAAAAGGCAAAACAGTAAAAAAATACATATATTTTAAGGGCATAGTAGCATCTCATGGAGCACAAGGATAGGAGGTCCTAAAAAAGACATTGGAACCATGCAATAAGAAGCACTGAGAATCTTTATTTCCACCTTTCATTTCTTATCTTTCTCTTCTGCTGCTTTAGTCTGTCTTCTCTATAGACCAGTCTTTTCTGTTCCCTTATCTTCATGGTCCATAGAAGCTAGCCACCATAACTCTCGTGACCTTTGTCTCTTCATTCCAT
This sequence comes from Balaenoptera musculus, assembly GCF_009873245.2. Lineage (NCBI taxonomy): Eukaryota > Metazoa > Chordata > Mammalia > Artiodactyla > Balaenopteridae > Balaenoptera > Balaenoptera musculus. The sequence goes on along the minus strand of NC_045787.1, from coordinate 23,587,920 downwards.
GACCAATCCATATGAAGCTTGTCCTAATTATATATTCTTATGCTGAGAAATTAGATTGGTCAAACTTAGCTTAGGTACCCATCTCTGTCAAAACAGTTCTACTGTTAATAACTTCATTTTGAAATACCTTGAATATAAGAAGTAGAAGAGAGGCTAGAAAATTCCATAATTTAAGTAACTGGAATCTTCCAATGTAAACTAATATATTTTAATATGCTAATGTATAAATTATATATTGTTAATTCAAACTCATGTGATACCAACGAGAGGCTGATGACCTCTTTCTATGCAAATTATATGACTAGACAAAAGAACATCAAAACTAGAAAAAGAAGCTCTTCTTTGGCTTCCAACTCCCCTCTAACAAACACACACAAAGGCTGTCCACAGATAAACTCAAGAATATGAAGAATATTTATATTGATTATATTAAATTGATATACACTTGATTGATACACATTTTTGTAATGCATTTTGGAATAAATATCGCTAAGTGTGAACAAGCAATTCATTAAAATCCCATGATTCTTTATTCTCTGTTCTTTGGTTATATGGAAAGTCTTGATTTTTTTAAAAAATGAATTCCATTATTACATATATATGATAAAAAATAAGCAGGTGTAATTGGAACAGACCAGTTATGGTACTTCCTCTACACAAGTATCATAAATATTTGAACAGTATCTTCCTGACTAGATACTGTTGGAAGATTACTATGAAAGAACTAAATTCTGCTAAAACATAAATCTTATGGATTTGGGGGCTTGCAACACACTCTAGAAGACTCTCAGTGGCCAAAAATAGTACTAAGCTTATGGGAATGGTAGGGTTCTCTGTGGGGTGGAGGGATTAATTGTGTCAGTACCAGCAGGAGATAAGACCATGGCCATGGGATGGTCCCACGTCAGCAGAAGGAAATGAAAGTTCTCTCTGAGGGAAAGCATCATTAACTTAGGCCCCAGGTTTCCACAGTCAAATATCACACACACACACACACACACACACACAATCACCATGAACAAGAATCTGTGGGGCAAAAAAGCCACAACAGATTTAGACTCTCATGGACTTCAATGTTGACATTTCAAGAAATGAATATAAATTAACTTTAAACTCTATGAAGAGAAAAAGGTAGAATAATGAAAGTGAGCCAGCAACAAGTAAATAAGGGGGAAAAAACCCACAAAGTACTATATGGATTATATTATTTTAAAAAATGAAAAATAAGTAAAATGAAACAATATATTGTTTAACTGTAAACGTGATAAAATATAAAAAGGCCAAGGATGATAAGTTTAAAATTCAGGTTGTTATTACCTCTTGACTGGGAAGGGGGCTATCAGGGATTTGGAATCCTGAAAAGGAAAGTGTTACACGGAGAGTGATAGGGTTCCTTGTAGTAAGTTGCAGTTCTTAAATTGTAGGTTCTCAGGTACTCTTTTATGCTTCAAAACGTATACGCATGCCACAAATATTTTGTATATATACCAAATATTTAAAAATAATAAATAAAACTCTTAAAAAGGAATATATTAATTATATAGGCTAATATAAAATTAAATACTGTTTTATAAACTAACTTTAAACTTTGTACTTTAGATTACACAGGAACACAAGGGCGAAATCGGTGTCTCCCAGCAAGCCGTATATTCCTGAAGGTCCTGAAAATTTCTCTTTCTTCTTCTCCCACTCCTCCTCCTCCCTCTCCTCCTTCTTCTTGGTGGTTACCATGAGAAAAATTTAAGTGTCTGCATTTACTTCAATTTTAAGTTTAAACAATGTAGTATATTCTGCATTACTTCAATGGTTACCTTAGAGCTACATAGTTAATTAAAACTATAATGGCAACATTACAGAATGAATTCAGTAAGTGGATTTATTTTATGTTTGTTAAGTCAATGAATCATTTTACTTTTTAATGGTTTCAGGTTAATGAAAAAGAATGGAGGCCGAGGAAAAACTAAATAAAGTATTCTTGCTAAGCCAAGGTCATGGGACCTCATGGTGTAGTCATTTTAGAGTAGTTTGAATAATAACACTAAAATTGATTCCAGAATGGAATCATCACATACCTAAAACTAGAATAAGTATGTGGAATTCAAAAAACCCATGTTGGTGTGGCAAAATTGTTCTTGTATCTTAAGAGGTGATTTAGTTTCAGCAAAACATTATCTGCTACATTACATCAATTTATTATCTAATTCCTCAATATTTAATGTACTTTAGTAATTTTTTTGGTTTTGTAGTTGTGTAAATAGTATAATAGTTTCTTACTAGTTTCGTGTTTGTGTATATTTAATTGACTTTATGATTAAATAATTTGTCATCACTGAAAGACTTTTTTTTAAATTAAACGTATGAGTAGTTTAACATGGTTGAGATCACCAGATTAAATCTGGAAAAGCTCCGTTAATTTTCAAGAGTGGTGTATTTCTGTTGACTTCTCATTTCAAAATCTGAGGGGCTCATAATTAATAGAATAAAAATGCACAGCTCAAATCCCCATTATAACATACTAAAAGGAAATTAAGCCAATACTATTAGGTAGCGGGCAAGAAGGAAAACATGTTTTATGCTCCTACATTGAACATCGTATAATGTCACTTTTTAAATTTTTTATAAGAAAATTTGGAAGATGTTATATGAACTTCTCATTAGAAAGGTATTATAACTAGTTCTGTAAAATATGACTAATATTTTATATTCTTGCACAGCATTCTAGCTCACTGCATTTAGCCTGTTACATTCAAGATATTCACGTTTATTTTTATGAATTGATGAATGAATGAACAAATGAACAAATAAGTGAACAAATCCTGCAGGAATCTATTTTATATCTTCAACATCCCTCTCTTTCAACAGAAGATGTATTCCAGGATCCTAAGTGTCAGAAACTGATTGTCTCTTTTGGTCTGTGGCCTGATTCTTTCATGCTTCCTTTAATCCCTTCGTGTTTTCTTGCTCAGATGCTTCTTATAAGTGCATCTGGCTATAATTAAGTATCTAAGATGCCTTCTGAAGCCAGTGTTATTTCACTATTATATAATAAAGACTTTAAGTAGAACAGCTTAAGTTTGAGTCTCATGTGCAGTAGATATGACATTCCAAAGATGAATCACCATTTGAAGAATTTACAATGAAAATTTAAAATAATTAAAGTAAGTTGATCTTAGTGTTTTGAATCCTCTTACCTCAAGTATATAAGGGATGAAGAGGAAGAAAGGAGAGAGGGTTTTGGGGGAGAAGATATTGGGAGGAAAATATTTTTGAATAAAAATGTGATGTGATATTCTTTACCTCCCCTCCTCCAGGTAGGATGTGATATTCCTTCCCTCCCCTTCTCCCTCTCTCTGCTTAAACATTCATGGGGGGTGCAGGCTCTCACAGGGATCTGTAGAAAGCTTAACACGTTACGCCTTCATTTGGGAGGCAGGGTGAACTAGGATCTGACTCTCACCTTGGAACTCCTGCAAAAGAAAAAGGACTTAATAGCTCTTCGGAGAGTGATGCTATTTTGGGGTCGACCTACATACACTCCCTGGATACATCCTAACAATGGATGAATGCCTGTAGGGTTCTCTCCTAGCTGATATGAACTGCGTAGTAGAGCAAGCCATCCTGACTTCTGTCCAAGAGCGCCACCTGGAGTCACGGAGGGAATGAAGCAGCAAGAAGCTGAAGACGCATATTCAGAGCTCAGGAAAGAGTGGCAAAGGGCCACCTAGAACAAAGTCAAGAGAAAGGCATGGGGGGAGAGAGGTGGTCTGCAGAGAATGTCAGAAGAACTCAGAAAAGAAACCCTTGCAAAATATGTCAGGAAATTAGAGCTGAATGATGGTTAAAGTAAGAACTGTCCTTACCTTGAAAACAGCATCTAGAAAAGAGGGCAGGGAAGGAATTGTTTGTGAGAGAAGTTTAGATGAATAAATAGAAAAGCCAACTATACCATTTTTAATCTTGAAGACATCCAGCCTGAAAAAGGCTGGTGTTAATATAAAGTCATAAAAGTATGCTATTAAATCAAAATTCCTCGTGGTGATGAATATCTTGGACTAAACATTCTAATTACTGAATTGTGTCTGTGAATAACAATTTAAAGTATCCCTAGAACAAATTTTATCTAAGAGTGGGCAGGGGAACCCTGGCAGTTACCACACTAGGTATATTTTAAAGGGGCAATGGGTGATCAAAGTAAATTTGCATTTTGGATACATCAAAAAGAGTTGTTCAGCCTCCAGGTTACATAAGAAAATGTAAAACTTTTCTTAAAAAGCTAATTCAGTCCTCTAAACTGTCAAAATAAGGGGCTGTGTTCTTTGACAAGGTTGCATTTGGTTTTATTTCTATTTCCTTTATTTCTTTTGGATTTATTGCCCAAATTCTGTGTCTTGACCAAAGCTGAGAGTGAGGGCAAACATCACTATCACAAAAATTCTGTTTCTAAGAATAAATATGAAATTTTAACAAACTTTTGTTATTATCACAACTTACCTTTTAAACATTTTAACAGTTAAGTATTGAAAGCTTAATGTTATAGCAAAGAACAGCAAGTTCCTCACTGTCACCTGCCAGGTTCCTGTTGTAGACATTGTAGTGCACTTTTGAAATATTAGATGCTCATTTTCAGCTAAGGTCAGGGAGAAGCAAGGTTTTTTTTTTCTTTCCTCCTTTATAGTGAGTGTCTGAGGTTGTCTTATCTTCTCTTTAACTTATGGATTTGGAGATATCTTCCATGGTGAGGTGCAGTTTCATTTAAGCAATCAGACAAGTTAAAACTTTATACACTGCTTGCAGAAGAGGCCGTCTGAATACGTTTCCAAACAGAATTAAGGCTGTCACTTTCAGTTGTTTGCTTTAAATTTCTTTTACATTTGCTCCACTTGCTGCTTTAAAAAATCACCTGAGTACTCAGTCATAGGTGTATAAATTTGGCAATGGTCCCATTTAATTGTTTATCAAGAAAACAAAATCATCTGGATTTTCATCTGCTTTTCTGCTTTCATTGCACACCCATTAAATTTAACATCTTTCCTACAAAAGATATAGATGAGGTCTTTACAATATGTCTCATGAAAGAAGTGCACATATTTTGGAGATATATCAATATCATATTTCATCAGCAGCTACCAGCAGTTGAATGACTTCTTGTATAAGTGGGCATCAGTTGTTATTGAGCTCTGCTGTGTTAGTATTGCTGTTTGCAAAGTAACATATTTAAGATTTCTATTGCTCAAGCAGTCTTTTCACACTGTAATAGCAGCTATTACATCTTGTTTGAACATTTTATGTAAATATGACAAGATACTTACAAAATGTTTTCCATGTCATTAGGTTTACTTAGGGCTAAGGAATATGAGGAAGATAGATTGGTTACCAGCTGGCTTACAAACAGTATTTTTACTTTCTCTTTTGCTGTGATATAATTGTTTTATGAACACATAACTGCAGCATGTAAACAAAACAACATATATGCTTTTGATACTTGGATTTATCTTTATCATATTTATCTCATTGTGACAGGAAACTGATTTTCCATTCTATAAATATTTTTTCAATCATATTGCCATGTTGTTAGTTGAGTAACATCCTGAAATCTCTCATCAAGCAAGTAAACAGAAACTCAAGTCAATCGTAAATTGATGACACTTTCTACATAAAAATTCATTCTACATTTCATAATATCTGATGTGTTATAAATTTAAATAGCACAGTTTATTATATAACTAATGTTAGGTAAGAATTTTTGTGCTACTGCAGTAATTTGAAGAAAATATCGTGGTAGCACAGGGGAACCAGGAACAAAAAATGCACTGGTGATGGAAAACTTTTGAGGGAGGAGATATTTTAATTTGGTCAAGAAGAATGAGTAAGAGTTTTCCAGACTAAAAGCTATAAAATGATTTGGCTCTGCCCTTCCTCCCTCTTTCCCTCCTTTTTTTCCCTTCATTCTTTTTATAAACTGTACCACTGGTTTGGGTTTTCCAAAGTTTCCAGATGTCTATGAATAACTAGAGATTATTCCTTCATGATAGGAGTATGTGTTATGAATATCAGGCATAGTGTCTTAAAAAGAACATTGAGTATTCTCATTTCTTTTCATGGACTGTTTGTAAAAGAATCGATTTTAAAAAAATTTACTACACATGGTTATTTATATTTCACGATTAAAATGATCGTCTCTGGTGACTGTCAAATTGTGTCCAAATCCTGGTCTCACTACATATCAGTTACGTGATCTTATGCTATTTTCATTTTGTTAACAGTGGAAAATAATGGCATTTACTTGATAGAGTTATTGTGAAGCTAGCCCTCGTCCCTGCTGTCGTGAAGAAGCAGGAGGCCAAGAAGGTGGTAAATCCCCTGTTTGAGGAAAGGCCCAAGAATTTTGTCACTGGGCAGGACATCCAACCCAAAAGGCACTTCACCTATTTGTGAAATGGCCAAGCTGCATTGAACTGCAGTGGCAAAGGGCTGTCCTCTCTAACCGTTGAAAGTGCCTCCTGCAGTTAACCAGTTCACCCAGTTAACCAAGCCTTGGACAGCCAAACAGCTACACAGCTGCTAAAGCTGGCCCACAAGTACAGGTCAGACAGAAAGCAAGAGATTGTTGGCTCCACCTGAGAAAAAAGCTGCCAGTAAAGGGAATGTCCCCACTAAGAGGCCACCTGTTCTTCGAGCAGGGGTTAATACTGTCCCCACCTTGGTGGAGAACAAGAAGGCTCAATTGGTAGTGACTGCACATGATTTGGATCCCGTTGGGCTGGTTATCTTCCTCCCTGTCCTGTATCTTAAAGTGGGCGTTTCCTACTGCGTTATCAAGGGCAAGGCCAGGCTGGGGCATCTCGTCCACAGCAAGACCTATACCACCATCGCCTTCACACAAGTTAACTGAGAAGACAAAGGATCTCTGGCTAAGCAGGTGGAAGCTATCAGGACCAGTTACAGTGACAGATATGATGAGGTCCGCTGTCACTGGGGGAGGCAACGTCCTGGGTCTGAAATTGGTGGCTCGCGTTGCCAAGCTGGAAAAGGCAAAAGGCAAGGAACTGGCCACCAAACTGGGCTTAATGTATACTGTTGAGTTTTCTGTACATAAAATACGAATTCTCCTTCAGCCTGTATTAATTGAGGAAAAAAGAAAAAAAACTAGCATAGAGTATTTCCATTAACACGTATGGCTTACACATGTTAAAATAATCCATTGATTTCTTTTATAAATTTATTTATTTGTTTTTGGCTGCGCTGGGTCTTCGTTGCTGCGCGCGGGCTTTCTCTAGTTGCGGTGAGCGGGGCTACTCTTTGTTGCGGTGTGTGGGCTTCTTATTGCGGTGGCTTCTCTTGTTGCAGAGCACAGGTCTAGGTGCATGGGCTTCAGTAGTTGTGGCACAGGGGCTCAGTAGTTGTGGCTCGCGGGCTCTAGAGCGCAGGCTTAGTAGTTGTGGTGCACTGACTTAGTTGCTCCGTGGCATGTGGGATCTTCCCGGACCAGGGCTTGAACCCGTGTCCCTTGCATTGGCAGGCAGATTCTTAACCACTGTGCCACTAGGGAAGTCCCAAAAAATAATCCATTGATTTCTAACTTTTGTGTATAGGCTATTTTTGATATTCACTTCCCTGGTTCTTCATTTTAGATCAAGAATTATACCTTTCTCCGTTTTATCTTTCTCACATGTTCTTTTTTTTTTTTTAAGACTTAAAAAAAATAATGAATTTATTTATTTATTTAGTTTATTTTTGGTTGTGTTGGGTCTTCATTTGCTGCACGTGGGCTTTCTCTAGTTGCAGAGAGCAGGGGCTACTCTTCGTTGGCGGTGCGCAGGCTTCTCTTGTTGTGTTGGCTTCTCTTGTGGAGCACCGGCTCTAGGCGCACAGGCTTCTGTAGTTGTGGCTCGTGGGCTCTAGAGCGCAGGCTCAGTAGTTGTGGCGCATGGGCAGTAGTTGCTCCGTGACATGTGGGATCTTCCCGGACCAGGGCTCAAACCCGTGTCCCCTGCATTGTCAGGTGGATTCCTAACCGCCGTGCCTCTCACATATTCTTTACAAAAGCTTACACTGTGCTTTTCAATATCATTTCAAGAAAGTACTTATTTCTCAACAGTCATTCAGTATGCAGAGATGCAGTAGACTCTTGACTCTAAACCTGTAATTTGTCTGCATTTTAAAAATACTAGAGGCTAATATTTTTCCTTTCAATAAAACCAATGTCACCTTGTTTTTCTATAGAACCATTAAAAGGTCTCTATCAGCATCTTTACCAAAGGTGCTTCCCTGTCCTTGTAATTTGTGCTTCAAATACTTTGCTGACTGTGCGTTCACCCAGATGATATTTTGAGTCCCACTTCTAGTAGATCTTTGTCCTTTGCACTAGGTGTAAATCTGTTTTGCCCTTAAACATAAAACATTTGGGAAATGTTAATTCCAAACACTCCTTGCCACTGTTCTCTTTCACACTTCCATTGCATTGTGCCTTTAGAAACGGGAAGAGTTGAATATATGTGTGTGTGTGTGTGTGTGTGTGTATACATATATATATATGAATGTAGATAAATTAACTCTACAGGTTTTTAAGAAATTTATATTTAATGAGAAAGAGAAAGAAAGAGACAAAAAATTAATTCAAGAAGCTCATACCATTACATGTCATGCTGTAGAGCGGTGATAAATGCTATGGGGATATAGGAAGCAGAGAGGACAGTAAGTAGTGACAGAGAGTTGCTATTTTTCACTAGAACTGACAAAGTACTCCTCTCAGATGAAGTCACTTTTAAATAAAACCTTGATGAAAAGGAGGGAATAGCTACGTGACTGTTTGAGGCTCCAGCATTCCAGGTAGAGGGAACAACAAGTACAAGTTCTTGAGGTAGGAGCATGATTAGGAGAGTGTTCAAAAAATATAAGGAGAATAATATGGCTGGAACTTAGTAACTAATAAAGATGATAGCAGTTTAAGTCTTAATGTCAGCCAGGTGGAGAAGGTGTGAGAGGCAGTTCTTCCTGAATGTATTGAATTGAGCACCTCTGCTTTTGACAAATGTGTGTGTGTATATAAAATAAGGGATTGAAATATGACACCCCAAAATATGCCCCTTATTTTGAGCTGAAGGCATTTGAAGTTCAACAGATGGGAAAGAAGCCTTCCCAGAGTTTCCCTTATCTGACTAAACCTTTGAGATATGAGGATTGCCATATATCCCCTCTCCTGGGAAGTTTCAAGACCACAGTGAAGAGGAAAAGTTGGCATTGAAATGGACCAGCAAGAACATTACTCCATTAATTTCCCCCATATGTTTGCCTTCCCACAGTTTGCCACATTGGAAGCCTAAAGTCTTTTCTTTTGTCTGTCACTTCTCTACACATTTATCGTTAACATTCTAGATAAGCTAAATTTCTAACCATTCCTTTGAGTTACTCATCACTGAGTTTCTCCTGCAAGGATGCACACTACACTCGATAGTAAACTCCATTTGTTTTTTCTCTTGTTAATCTGTCTTTTGTGAGTCTAATTCACAGGGCCCCAGCCAGAGAAACTAGGAGGGTGGAGGAAAAAGTTTTTTTTTCCTTCTCTACATTTTTTGCCATCTTTAAATGAAAACCATAGATTGTTTAACCAATGTATGCATAATGTTTTTAAAGGTAATATACTATCCTAACAGTAATATGAAGGAAAAATAAATATAAAGTAACCTATAAAAGTATGCATTTCAATACAAAGGCACAACTATATGACACAGTAAAGCTGCTAGATGCTTGCCCTCATATGTAGAATTACTGTGACCCTTGCAGCTATGCCTGTAGTCTGTATTGGCAACTCAACACTACAGACACTTTGGGTTACGGCTTTGTGATTGCTCAAAAAAGTGAACAGTGCTTGCTTGGCAAAGTTTTGATGAAAACACAGTCCTAACTTCACCTGATTTGCATAATTTTTGTCTTCTCTGAATGGGAAAGTAATTTACATTTAAAGTGGTGTTTGGGTCTAAGCCAGACAATAAAAAATACTGAAACATGAAGAGCAATTCTTTGTTGTGTGGTATTGTCTTTGAATTTCAGAACTCCTGCTCTCTTGCCTTACCAAATACAGTGTGTCACAGTCAGTGGGATACACAAAGCACTTCGAAAAATTTCCAAAATTCTCCGTTGCATCTTGAGAAAGATCTTAGTCTTAGTCTATTCTAAGTGTAATGGGAAACTGTTGTAGTCTTTTGAAGAAAAATGACATGATCAGATTTATATTTTAATAGAATCATTCTGTTGATTAAATGTTAAGCTTTAGGACATGAGAATTAAAAATCACAAACAAATCGAATATTTTATATACTTCTTGTTAGTTTGTTTTGTTTTTCTTTTTATTTTACCCTCAATATTTCAGAATAAGATATTTTAGGGAAAATACTGAATTCATTTAAAACAAAAACATTTTACCAGTTGTTCTGTTTATAATACCTAGTTATCAAGTTTAAACATTATTGTAGGGAACTTCAGTTTGACAAAGTTCAAGGATGGAGGCAATTGGGAAAACAGTCCAAAACTGCAGATTTGGAGTTGATATTTTTGAGTTCTAATAGTGTCTGTATTATTAACTGCTATGTGAAAGTGGGCAGCAGCTTCTCCACACTTATACATATAAATCTAAAATTGTGTTCTACCTCTTAATGACCCCACATTATAATTAACAGTGTATTTTGGGGGTAAGTAATTTCCTTTTTCATTGCAAGAGAATACATAATCCAGCAATGAACCAAAATAATGGGGATCATTTTGGCTTAAAAATGACTTTCTGTTTATCCTTCTCTCTCTGACTGCTTATATCTCCTGATAGAAGCTTTTCCACGCCATAATTCATCCTGACCAGGGTAGCCAGGAAGACTACTCAAATCAAAGAGATATGTGGTCCCAGTGGAGACAGCACTTCTCTAATATCATACTCGGTTGATTCAGAAAACGGTTGTTTAAGAGAGGTGTTTTTTCCTAGGCCCAATTCATCAAATATGTCAGAAAACTTTTCACACTAAAAACCTGTGCTTAGCAATAAATCACTCAATAGTATCTTAAGAGAGGAAAACAAAAGCTGCATTAGTTGTTTCAACAGTTAAATCAGGAAGGACACACCAATTTAGGAATTTTAACAGTCAAATCTTATATATGAACAATCTGCTAAGGTCACCATCAAGTTTATCATTAATGCTGTATATGAAAGCATTTGATTTGATGTTGATGTCCAAATATTAACATATAGTATGAAGATTAGTAAAAATGTGGGTCCAGGATCAAACAGCAATTGCATATATAGTGTTAAGGGATGTGTGGTATTTCATTTAAAAGTGGGGACTTTGGAGGTTGGCTATCTAGGTTTAAATGTTAGCTCTACCACTAACCAGATGTGTTACCTCAAGCAAGTTATTTTTCTTTTCTAAACCTCAGTTTCCCTATCTGTAAAGGGATTTCGAACTACATGTTTGTTGTGAGAACAAGATAACCCATGCACTTAAAATATATTTGGTGAACAGGAACTCATAGATAAAGATTTGGCACTACTGCTATAATTTAGAAGATTAGGTGTACTAGATATTTATGTTTCGCTTTAAGAAAGAGGAACAAAATTTTGACACAGGATGAGTGGGGGTATATAAGTATTTGCTACATGGTGCTGAAAAGATATATTTTTCCTGTTGTATAACTGTGATGCTTAAATAAGTTTTTCTTTCTGTTTTAAAGTGGAAGAGCTCACATCTGAACTTAAATTTCTCTCTGCAGAATAGGCAGCTTTTATGGTCACAGCAGGGATTAAGGACCAGATGTATTTGTTGACAGCACATAGATTCTTAAATACACTTGCATACATGGCTCCAGTTCATGCCCTTTTATGAATTTCCTAATTGGTCATTGTTAATTTGGTGGCAACAATTAATTCTAAGAAAGTCCTAGAATGGAAATGAGGAGATAAGAAAAAATTACCATTAAAAGCAAAGGAAGTTAGAGTATGGAGATTATTTAGAAAACAGAAAACCTCTGCTTTCACTGAAGCCATTTAAACAAATTTACCCAAATTAGGATATTTTACTAAATAATACAAATAACTGCTTCCATTTTAAACTTCAATTTTAATAGACATCTTTGGTAGAACACATTAAAATTTCCATAGAAGGTAGAATAAAGAAAGAAGTTATAGACATTTCCTGGTAGGTGAGACAAAATCTTATTCTACATCTAAACATTAACAAATAGGCATTAAAGTTTTTCTTAAAAAAAGAGAGAGGTAGGGAAAAAGCTAAAATAATCCAAGATACTTTACTAAAGTTGACAAACTGTAAAGAAACATACAAAAGACAAGAACATTGCAGAATATTTATCATATCTTAAAAGATTTTAGTAATACTGTTTTCATGGTCCTTGAGAAACAAAGGCAAAGAAGATATGGCTCCTGGCTTTAAGTTTAATGTGTTGGGAAGCAAATGAAGAGTTACAAGAACATTGATGAGAATTAAACTGCAGGTATTTATTTATACAGTGCTGAAGGACTAAAATTAATCAGCAAAGAGTTTGATGGGAAATAGGAACTAATGAAGGGATGAAGTGAGGGAAAGAAACATTTAAATTGAATTTTGAAGATGCACAGTAGTTACTCAGGATCCTCCAGGATACCTGGGTTATAAGCAGAGAAAACAGAAAAAAAAAATATTTGCAAGTTTGCAGTGACACTTGGGAAGTTGTAATAGTCTGAAATGAATAGAAGGTACATTCAATGGAGTGCAATGGCCAGAGGATGATAAAAAAGGAAAACGTGAATATACCTGGCCTTCACGTTTCTTACAAAGAGACATTAGAACTCTAGTGCCACAATGCTGAAAACTGTTTTCCAGGGCAATGTTTTTCCACTTCCTCATGAAAAATCTTCCCTTAAAGCATTTTACTAACCGCCCTTCCCAAGCATTGCTCAACCGAAGCCCCATCAATAGAAGACAGCTTATTGCATTTTTTAAAGGTGAGTCAGCATGTAGTTCCTTGGGAGGGATATTTACTGCCTTCAATCACTGGAAAGTATAAAAAGCTGATAGATACTTCTTTACTGAAGTCCATTTTGATAGGCAAAGACATATAAAAGATGCTAGAGATGAGGACATTTCCAGCAAGAGAATGAAACAACTACTGTGAGTAAGGAGAGGAAGTCTCACTTTTTCTGTTTGGTCTCTGGTGCTTATCGTGTTCCTCAGTAAAGCTGAGAAGAGAATCTGCCTTTTTATTTCTTTATTTTTGTTCATTCACACAGTTTTTCTGGAAAATTTAAGCTAAACCTTATTTATAAAGTTAAATGTCATCCAACATCATGGTAGAAAGACATATCAAAAAATAAAAATAAAGTAAAATTATATGTCAAAATAAATGGTGTTGTCTTTGCAGACTCATGTTAGCCTATGAATGCAGGAAAATCAAAACCTGCTATTACATTAGTAGAACTATAAAAACACTAAGTATTCATCCAGCTGAAGTTTGGGGGGAGGGGAGGACCAGAGGAGGATATGAGGACTAGAGTATTACTTTTTATGGTTGTTAACTCCTCTGTTTTATGTTATTTGTCCGTCAGGTGTTTAAGAAGTTATTGTGCTTCTGTTGTTCGATATCTATACTGTAACTTTTTGCTGTTTTTTTCTCTGAATGATGTTCTCATCTGTTAGTGCAGATAGAGTTGTCAGCAGCGATAGTAGCAGAAGGAATCACCATGATGTTCTGGAAGCGTTTGTAAAGACAGAAGGGTCTGAGAGTCTCAGGAGGGCTGAGGACTCTCTCTTCAGTTACCATTTACCCAGACATGTACTTGGCAATATTGATTAGGTGCTTGCTATTTATCCTGTGACTTAATTTAGGCAAGGGTATGCAAACCTGAATGAAACAGAGTCCAAAGCTCCAGCGGCGGCTCCACCACGAGTCAGTTCATGCATACACCAAGGTTGCTAAGGCCACAGTCCTGCCCTCCTCTCCCTTGTTATTAGTGTTGGTAATTAATTTGAACAAGCCCCTCACCTCCACTTCAGAGTAAATGGGACGAAGGGAAGTACTGAATATGAAAGTGAAGGTGACATTAGGGTACTGCCAAACCAAATGAGTTCCCTATAAATTCATGTTTCTTTGAGAAAGATACTTACCTTTGGTGGTGTCATATTCAAGTGTTTCTATTGCTAAGAATCTAAAAATCAGTGTAGACCATGGTGCAGTACTAATGGCTTTAAAGCAAAGTTTTGAGATATCTAAAATCAGATGAAGAAGATCGGCTAGGATTGATAATTTTATTTGTCTGAAGATAACTGCTCTCTGTATATGCTCTGCCTTAAAATTAAGCCCACACATGTGCATATTATATTTTCCACAACATATAATATTAAAGTATTTCTTTTATATTTTGGAATGTAAAAATTAAGTGGGTATGCCAGATATATAAATGTATTCCAAGGCAAAGTACATGCAATAGTGCATAAAATAAATGGGCTCCAAAAATTCTATTAATGTAAATATATGATCAGTATAGTCTTTAAATATAATATCTGATATTTCTTTAAGATATTTGAGGTAACTTGGCCTGCCTTGTGAAAATAATCCACTTGCAAAAACTATTCTATGTGTTACCAAATGTCAAATGTTTAAAAGGAAGTATCTGCCTAGTTTATTAAAAGTCAATTAAGTAAACTTATGCTTAACTTTCTATTAATACGTCAGTGAAGCTGCACTGCATAAGGGACAGAGGATTTTATCACCCTGGTAGAAGTGGGAACCTGAAAGCTATTGAGCACTATAGATTTGCCAATGTATCATAATTATAGAAACACCTGTGTTAAATAACTCTGAGTTGATCCACTCTAAAAATATAGAGTGCTTAATAGTCCTGAGAAGCAAACTCACTGCCAACAAGCCACAGGTGTTCACCACGGGAAGCCATAAAAAATGTGAAGATGAAGGATGTGATGACATTTCCCAACTCATAATATATATATCTGGAAATGAACTTATGCATCTATAATTGAGTTGGTTTTTAAAAATTGTTAATGTGGCATTTAGGTTATTTTTTAAAATATAAAGCCATAAAATTTCCAAAATGTGCCTAATATATTAGTTTATAAAATTGGATGCAAAGGGATAAAATCAAGCTAGAATCAAAGGTTTAATTTTAAAAACTTTTTTTCTTATTAGTGGTAGCACTTGAATTGCCTGTTTCCTATATTGAATCTAAAGTTTATGCAGATAAGTAATTATGTGAATGAATCTTCATTATAATAAAACACAGCTTTTTGAATTTTATAAATTCAAGTAACAGCCTTCAGATAGACTATTTGCTGCAATAAAAATTTATAATCATGTTTCACCTAAGATTTTGTTATTGTTCATATAAAAAGTTGTAACTACAGGGAGCCATGATCAAATTGCTCCATATTTCTTTAACATGTACACTAATATTTCTAGTGAATTCCATTCAGCATAAAAATAATACTTAGTAATGCATTTTGCAAGCTTTATTAATGCCTTCCAGACATTCATGTTTGTTAACTGAACACATTTGATTATCCATACTGATGGACGACTACAGAAGCATGGATAACTAAAAATAGTAGGTAATTCAGAAAATGCTGTGCAGTCAAATGCACATACACAGAAACATATTCACACATGTTTGTTCAAATATATCTCCCCTTTGTCAGTCTTGTAAGTAAAGGATCCAAAGTAGTTGATGAAGGAGAAGCGGTTTCTGCCAAAGTACATGCTGATAATAAAATATATGTGCCACCATCTGACTAAACACAGAAAAAGAAGGATGTCTCTGTTTCTACCTCTAGAACCTAATCTATGAAATTATGATTCCATGTAGGTAATCCAAACTTTCCTCTAGGTTGGTTCCATCTGAGGTGGTCCAGTTGTAATACCAGGGTGTTACCAGTCTACAGGGAAAAGTATAGGTTAAGGTTATAAACCAGTTTGACTGGTGGTTCTGACCAGTAGACCAGAGTCAGCACAGTGGACTATAAAGCAGAAACAGAAATAATTCCAAATTCTGACATTTTTAAAGTACATTATTAAGGTTATTTGTTTAACTACATCAAAAAAATGCCAGTGGTGTAAATAAGACAGAAATTTACTTCTCTTTTGTGTTAAGCATGACGTGCTAGGAGTGGCAAGGTGATAGGTCTCTTTGCTCCATCAGGTCAGGTAGGCATCAGGGCTTCTTGTACTTTGTTGTTCAGGCCCCTACTGCCAGTCGCCTCGCGACATGACCAGAGGTGGTTCACCACAACCATGTCCACTTATCAGCCCGCGGACGGGAGAAGAGGAAATGGAGGACCAGCAGTTTCCATTCAATGAAGGTGACCTGGGAGGAGCCAGTATCCTAGTTCCAGAATTTAAACACGTGTTGCAGGCTGGCTGCAATGGAGGCTGTGAATATAATCTCCACCTAAGGGCTCATTTACTCAACTAAAATGTGGGAGTTCAAAGACTAAAGAAAGAAGAGAAAAATTAATATTTGAAGATAGTTACAGTCTTTCCCAGAAGAGATAACAAAGAGAAAAGATTACAATAAATTATAATGAATAGCCAGGACATTTTTTCCCCCAGAAATGGTTGAAATCAGGTCAGATTCTGAGGAAAGAAAATGAGACTACCCCTATTGATTGTAAGAAGCTCCCTATGGAAAGATTCTAAAAATGTTAAAAGGTCCCATCTTCCCTGTTGAAACCGTGACCATCATTATTTCTAATAATTGAGGTACTATATTCTGAAAAAAATTGTTTGAATTTCATATTAAGTAGAAAGTCAGAGCTTAAAGGGATAGTAGTGTTTGTATTTTCCAGTGTTCTCCAAGATATGTTCCCTTGGATACTAATCCAATGAAATGGTTATTGGAAAATTTGTTTTCTTGTCAAATAGGTTTGGCAGACATTGACTACTATATCTCCAATTAGACAGTTATAAAGTCGAAGTATATTAATAAATATTGCAACACATAGTAAAGAGAACTAGTTAAATACCTTTATTCTAGATGCATTAATCACATAATTTTTATTCAAGTAGCACTTATCAGTGTATTTTGAAATAGCCTTTTGAGGAAACTGATTTAATCCAAACTCTTTATTTTACAAGATATTATAACAAATGAGGACAAAGCATTTATATACCTTAATGAGAACTAGGTAAGTCAATTAACCTAACACCATGCAGTGAATTCTCAGCTTTTAGTATAAACAATTTATTGATTTAATCCAGGTGCTCAGCAGACTATGGTTCATGGGCTAATTCTGGCCCACTGCCCATTTTTATAAATAAAGTGTGATTGAACAGTTGTACTCATTCATTTATTTATTGTCTATGGCTCATTTCTCACTGCAACAGCAGAGTTGAGTAGTTGTGACAGAGATCGTATGGCCCACAAAGCCTCTAATATTCACTACTGGGTTTTTTACAGAAAGAGTGTTTGTTGACCCCTGATGTAATTCATTCAGAAATATAAGTTAAATATGAGTCAGTATATCTCAAGTACCCCAGTATATCTTACTTTGAGTAGAAAAACAATTTGATATGGAATTGAATTAAGCTCGAGGAGAACTTTTGGAAGCAGTAATTATACTTCTCTCAACATAAGTGGTTTTTTCACAAACATTATTGGTGAGCAATTCAGATGAATAAAATTTAAGATCTCTCAACTGAGTTTTATCTGTTACTTGAAACCACTAAACTCCATTGGTGCAATTGTATTAAGCATTGATGATGTGGAGATGAATGAGCCATAGTCCCAGCTCTCGAGTAGCTCACTGTCCAGCAGAGAAGATAAAAAAGAAATCGGGGCTTCCCTGGTGGCGCAGTGGTTGAGAATCTGCCTGCCAATGCAGGGGACACAGGTTTGAGCCCTGGTCTGGGAAGATCCCACATGCCGCGGAGCAACTAGGCCCGTGAGCCACAACTACTGAGCCTGCACGTCTGGAGCCTGTGCTCCGCAACAAGAGAGGCTGCGACAGTGAGAGGCCGGCGCACTGTGATGAAGAGTGGCCCCCGCTTGCCGCAACTAGAGAAAGCCCTCGCACAGAAACGAAGACCCAACACAGCCAAAAATAAATAAATAAATAAATAAATAAATAAATAAATAAATTTATAAAGAAAAAAAAAAAAATCCATCAAGTATTATATGATGACAAGATCTCTAATAATGTTCACCAAACTCTGTCTAAGAAAGGGGTATGCCACATTATTTTAATGTAGCTTTTCCCCCTTTTCTCTAACAGTTACATATCACATATATATCAGGTACTGTTCCAATATACTAACTCATATAGTAATCACAACACTGTAAATATATTGCTTCTCAGTCTGAGAAGACACAGATCTAAGGGGAGGAAAAGTATTTTACTCAGAGAGAACAGAATGTGCCAAGACACAGTACAATAGAGGTGCTGAAACAAGAGAAAGTGAGTAAAACTTCTTAAGTTTTCCTTTCAAATGCAGTATCAAGAAGGATAGGAAACAAGAGTGTATGAATCAACTCGGGAGAGCATCTTGTCTAAAAGATTTTATCACAATCAGAAGAAGGATAATAAAAAATGTCAAGTGTCAGATGGCAGATATTGATGTAAGATAAATTCAGAGACAATTCTTAATATCATTATTTTAGTTTAGTCCATTTTTATTTTCTGGCATTAAATGTGGTGAGATCATACTGTGAAATTTCTGAGTGGCTCCATGATGGTTTGAATTACTTCACAAAGCTCCACATGATGGATAATTCCCTCAAACTATATAGTTTATGTACAAGCTGGCATTATTAAGAATAGTTTAAATAAAATAATGGTTTAGGAAATTATATTTTATACATGTACATGGACATTATGTGGATAGACTGGCATTGATAACATATCAAATTATCTTAAGGGGTTATCTAGTCTAATATCTTAATTTACTCAGAGTGTTTAGGCAAGATTTATAAAGCTACACAGCTAATTCCATCATTATGATTTCCAAAATATTAGAAAATCTTTATACCGCAGTGTACCGACTTATATTAGTTATAATACAAAGTTATGTTTTACTGAAATAGAGTATTCTTACATTTAAAATATTAATTCTATCTTAATTAACTACATCTAAATTTATAGCTAGTACTTTTGAAAAGCATTGTTTGGAGTAAGACATTTTAAAATGCCATTGGTAAAGAATTCAACTTGTTAAAAATCTTAAAGGATGCATTTCAGTAGACATAGAGATAAATGTGTAATTTTGGAAGAACAGCCTCTCAAATTGTATAAAAATGAAATGAAAATAATTTCTGCCAGTCACAAAATTAAGCAAACATATTTAGTTACATAGTAAAGACAAGTTTGGCAAACTTGCTAGAAAGTTTACAAGTTTGGCAAATTTCCTTGCTAGAAAAGTAATCAAATATTGGGATCAATAAATATTTACATGGTACTTGGAAAACCAGAGGCAGTCTTTCTCCTGTACCTTAGACTGAGTACAACTAGACTAAAGAATAATGTCCAATTCTGAACTCTAAAATTAACTTAAGAAAAGATTCACGAGATAGAATTGAATAAATATGTAGTTACCCAATAAGAAATGTGGGAATATCCTTGAAAGAAAACCAAAGTAAATAACAGTGTTTAGTAATATTTATTTTAATGTTTGTATATTATAACACTTGAGAGCAAATGAGAGATGAATCTGCAGCCTGAGGAATGTATGTTCTTGAAAAAGAATGCAAATAGTAAGCATGGGATTACTTTTAGTAAGATTAGTAAGAAGAAATATGGGATTAGTAAGAAGATTCACTTCCCAAACTCCTCTGTTGAAAAACTAGGATTGGTCATATCTGTCTGGGATAGTATCCTAGAGAGCCTGTGATTCTGGGATGGATAGAGAGGTAATGAATAGTGATGCAGTAAGCATAGTAATAAAACAAGACATCTGTCATTAGAAAGATCATCTCATACCTAAACTTTGTCATTAATAGATTGTAATGTTCTCAAGGGGGAAAAACATGAAACAAAACTATGTAATGTTCATCTTCCATTGTTCAGTGGTCAAAATAAGTATTCTAGAACCAGATTGCCTGAGTTCAGATCCCAACTCCCCATTTTATTAATTCTGTTACCTTGGGAGAGTCAATTAATGTCTCCATATCTCGTTTTTAACATCTTTAAAATGGGAATAATATTGAAACCTGTCTTTTGATTTGCTATAACGTTAACTTTTTCATAGAAGACTGTTTGACACAGATTAAGCCTTACAAGTAAGATATCTCTAATGGCATGTACATAATAGACAACTCTGTCAATGTTTTTTAAAAAAAATTTTATTTTATATTGGAGTACAGTTGATTAACAATGTTGTGTTAGTTTCAGGTGTATAGCAAAGTGATTCAGTTATACATGTATCTATTCTTTTTCAAATTATTTTCCCACTTAGGTTATTACAGAATATTGAGCAGAGTTCCCTGTGCTATACAGTAGGTCCTTGTTGGTTATCTTTTAAATATAGCAGTGTGTATGTGTCAATCCCAAACTCTCAATCTGTCCATCCCCCCACCCCACCATTCCCCCTTGGTAACCATAAGTTCATTTTCTAAGTTGTGAGTCTGTTTCTGTTTTGTTAGTAAGTTCGTTTGTATAATTTTTTTTAGATTCTACATATAAGCGATATCATATATTTGTCTTTATCTGAATTACTTCACTTAGGATGATAATCTCCAGGTCCATCCATGTTGCTGCAAATGGCATTATTTAATTCTTTTTAATGGCTGAGTAATATTCCACTGTACATATGTGCCACATCTTCTTTATCCAGTCTGTCAGTGGACATTTAGGTTGCTTCCATGTCATGGCTATTGTAAACAGTGCTGCAATGAATATTGGGGTGCATGTATCCTTTCAAACCATGTTTTTCACTGGATATATGCCCAGGAGTAGGATTGCTGGATCACATGGTAGCTCTGTTTTTACTTTCCTAAGGAACCTCCATGCTATACTCCATAGTGGCAGTACCAATTTACATTCCCACCAATGGGCTAGGAGGGTTCTTTTTTCTCCACATCCTCTCCAGCATTTATTGTTTGTAGATTTTTTTGTTGATGGCCATTCTGACTGGTGTGAGGTGATATCCCATTGTACTTTTGACTTGCATTTCTCTAATAATTAACGATGTTGAACATCTTTTCATATGCTTCTTAGCCATCTGCCATTTGGAGAAATGTCTATGTAGGTCTTTTGCCCATTTTTTGATTGGGTTGTTTGGTTTTATGATACTGAGCCTCATCATCTGTTTGTAAATTTTAGAGACTAATCCATTGTCAGTCTCAATGTATGCAAATATTTTCTCCCATTCTGTGAGTTGTCTTTTTGTTTTGTTTACAGTTTCCTTTGCTGTGCAAAAGCTTTTGAGTTTAATTAGGTCCCATTTGTTTATTTATTTTTTATTTCCATTACTCTGGGAGATGGGTCCTCAGCAAAATACTTGTAATCCAAATCCAACAATACATTAAAAGGATCATACACCATGATCAAGTGGTATTTATCCCAGAGATGCAAGGATTTTTCAGTATCTCAAATCAATCAGTGTGATACACCACATTAACAAATTGAAGAACACAAACCATATGATCATCTCAATAGGTGCAGAAAAAGCTTTTGAGAAAATTCAATATCCATTTATGATAAAAACTCTCCAGAAAGTAGGCATAGAGGGAACTTACCTCAACATAATAAAGGCCATATATGGCAAACCTATAGCTAACATCATAATCAACAATGAAAAGGTGAAAGCATTGTCAGGAACAAGACAAGGATGTCCACTCTCACCACTTTTATTCAACATAGTTTTGGAAGTCCTGGCCATGGCAATCAGAGAAGAAAAAGAAATAAAAGGAATCCACACTGGAAAAGAAAAAGTAAAACTGTCACTGTTTGCAGATGACATGATACTATACATAGAAAATCCTAAAGATGCTACCAGAAAACTACTAGAGCTCATCAATGAATTTGGTAAAGTTGCAGGATACAAAATTAATACATGGAAGTCTGTTGCATTTCTGTATACTAAAAATGAAAGATTAGGGCTTCCCTGGTGGCGCAGTGGTTGAGAATCTGCCTGCTAATGCAGGGGACACGGGTTCGAGCCCTGGTCTGGGAAGATCCCACATGCCATGGAGCAACTGGGCCCGTGAGCCACAATTACTGAGCCTGCGCGTCTGGAGCCTGTGCTCCGCAACAAGAGAGGCCGCGATGGTGAGAGGCCTGCGCACCGCGATGAAGAGTGGTCCCCACTTGCCGCAACTAGAGAAAGCCCTCGCACAGAAACGAAGACTCAACACAGTCATAAATAAATAAATAAAAGAACGTGAATTTCTTTAAAAAAAAAAAAAAAAAAAGCTTCACTCTTCTCTGCTTCTTTTAAAAAAAAAAAAATGAAAGATTAGAAAGAGAAATTAAACAACCCATTTACCATCACATCAAAAAGAATAAAATATCTAGGAATAAACCTACCTAAGGAGACAAAAGACCTATACTCTGAAAACTATATAAAACGCTGATGAAAGAAGTCGAAGATGACACAGATGGAAAGATATATCATGTTCTTGGATTGGAAGAATAAATACTGTCAAAACAACTGTAGTATCCAAGACAATCTACAGATTAAATGCAATTCCTCTCAAATCACCAATGGAATTTTTCACAGAACTGGAATGGAAAAATCTTAAAATTTGTGTGGAGACACAAAAGACCCCAAATAGCCAAAGCAATCTTGAGAAAGAAAAACGGAGCTGGAGGACTCAGGATCCCTGACTTCAGACTACACTACAAAGCTTCAGTCATCAAAACAATATGGTACTGGCACAAAAACAGAAATATAGATCAATGGAACAGGATAGAAAGCCAAGAAATAAACCCATGCACCTATGGTCAATTAATCTATGACAAAGGAGGCAAGACTATACAATGGAGGAAAGACAGTCTCTTCAATAAATGGTGCTAGGAAAACTGGACAGCTACATGTAAAAAAAGGAAATAGGAACACTCTTTAACACCATACACCAAAAATAAACTCAAAATTTAGGTATTTAGGTATTTAGGATTAAATACCTAAATGTAAGACCGGATACTATAAAACTCTTAGAGGAAAACAAATTGAGAACGCTCTCTGGCATAAATGTCAATGTTTATTTAATAAACTGAATGATAGTATAAAAGAAGCAAGGTTCTTATCCTAAACTATAGTTTTTTAGTTCCAAAGACTTCAGTGCTGTTTATTTATGTACATATGTTCCTTGGTTATATTAATATTAAAACCCAGAAGATATTCTGAGTGAAAGTATAGACAAGAGTAAGGTAGGCACTTGCAAAATACATGGACTCTTTCAAGTTCTTATAGTAACATTTATTGCCCTGAAATTTGGGGGTAGGGAGGTAAGAAAAGGAGGTCTTGAATCTGAATCTTAAACCAGCCTTTTACTCCGTATATATTATGGAATAAATAGCAAGAAAGTGTATCTTCTGTTGATATCTAGGCAATTTTCTCAAAATTTTGTTGTCTGCTCACCAACAAAGAGCAACTGGGTTGGAATGTGTGTAAGCCTGGAGACTCTTGGACCTTTAACATAAAAATTAAATAAGAAGAGAGCCTGATCAGACACTTTCAGCCTTTCTTTCTGCAGAGAATCTCAAAGAGCAAGGCCAACTCCAAAAGTAAAGGTACCCACCTATCTCAACTTATCATTAAAAAAATCATGAATTGGAAAAAGAGATCCAGGAGATCCAAACACAGAGAAAATATAACATATCTCTGCTTAGTGATATTTAATTTTTTCTTCTTTCTCAAAAGTTCAACTGCCAAGACTGATGACCTTTTTTGTATACTCTTGGATATAAAACTGGACTTACCTGATTTTAAAAACCCAGCAGCTTTTCATTGATGGAAATACCGCCTGCAGAAATAGAATTCAGGGGACTTCCCTGGTGGTGCAGTGGTTAAGAATCTGCCTGCCAGTGCAGGGGACACGGGTTCGAGCCCTGGTCCGGGAAGATCCCACATGCCACAGAGCAACTAAGCCCATGTGCCACAACTACTGAGCCTGTGCTCTAGAGCCCACGAGCCACCACTACTGAGACCATGTGCCAAAACTACTGAAGCCTACGTACCTAGAGCCCATGCTCCACAACCAGAGAAGCCACGGCAATGAGAAGCCTGCGCACCGCAACGAAGAGTAGCCCCTGCTCGCCAGCACTAGAGAAAGCCCATGCACAGCAACAAAGACCCAATGCAGCCAGGAATAAATAAATTTATAAAAAAAGAAGTAGAATTCAGGCTGTCCAGAATCCAAAGCCTCTTAAATGAATTGTGTACCTGAAAAATAGTTAAATGATTCACTCAGATTTATAGTAATCCTTTGGTAATGTTCTGAAATTATTTGCAAAAGGTAGACAAGCAGGCAGGTAGCCAGAGAGAGTCTCCAGTAGTGTTAAAAGAAATCAAAATGTTTTAATAACCCTGCCATAAGGTGAGACTGGCAAAGCTTATCCCTTGAAAGATATGAAATTATCATTTACAGTTGGGTGCCTTCTTGGAATTTCAGTACAGTGAAGCTAGTCCCCAGATAGTAGTACCGCTCTGTCTTTTGGAAAGTACAGGTGACCCTTGAGAAACACAGGTTTGAAGTGCGTGGGTCCAATTATATATGGATTTTTTTCCCAATAAATATGGTACCTGTATTTTCATTTTACAGATGTTTAAATTAACTAAATGTGAGGAAAAGTTTGTGCTCAATTAGAGATCACAATATGTGGAATCAAAAGAATTATGGTTTGACCATAATTCAAAAAGACACATGCACGCCAATGTTCATTGCAGCACTGTTTACAATAGCCAGGTCATGGAAGCAACCTAAATGCCCATCGACAGACGAATAGATAAAGAAGATGTGGTACATATATACAATGGAATATTACTCAGCCATAAAAAGGGACGAAATTGGGTCATTTGTAGAGACGTGGATGGACCTAGAGACTGTCATACAGAGTGAAGTAAGTCAGAAAGGGAAAAACAAATATCGTATATTAACGCATGTATGTGGAATCTAGAAAAATGGTGCAGATGAACCGGTTTGCAAGGCAGAAATAGAGACGCAGATGTAGAGAACGAACGTATGGACATGAAAGGGGGTAAGCGGGGGGTTGTTGGTGGTGGTGGTGGGATGAATTGGGAGATTGGGATTGACATATATACACTAATGTGTATAAAATAGATAACTAATAAGAACCTGCTGTATAAAAATAAAAATAAAAAATATTATGGTTTGAGTCCTGATTCTGTCCAGACTGTTTCAGCTTCCTACCCTTGGGTGAATCATTTATCAACTCGTTTGTTTTTGAGGCAGAGATAGCAGTAGGTGGATTTTCCACTCTGTGAGGTTTAGCACCCCTAATCCCTGTGTTATTCAATGGTCAACTCTATTTTATCTTTTCATAACTGCAAAAATTATTTTGCTTTTAATCACATTAAAGGAACTAATATCTAGATCTGTTGTCTGCTGGTGCCTTTCTGTCTATTACATTATCATAATTGTTTTTGCCAAACCACCATCTTCTATGATAGAGGGGGGAAAAATAAAGCTGCTGAAATTGGTTGTTTGGATTCTGTAATTCTAGGTGGAGTAGTCAAGGAATATTTGTGTCCTAAGACCCAAATGCATGCATGCCCTTATAAGGAAGTTCTTGCTGCTAAATAGTACTCCCATCTATATCTCAGCTTCCAAGTTCCCTGAATCAGTGGAACCAACCAATCCAAGCTCAACTAAGAGACTCTTGACTTTTGTTCCTCTCCTCCTCTCATGTCCCTAGCACACATCTTTACTTAGAACTAAGGACACAGTAACACTTTCATGCTTCTACAAGTCAGGCTCATTATGTCATTCAAATTTTCAGCAACTGTCCTGGAATGCATGCTAAAAGAGTGCAGAATTTATTTGATTCTATTTCACCCATGCTATATATCACTAAATATCTTGAAAAACTTTCAGGAAGGCTTTTGCTATGTTAGCGTGTTGCCAAAAGAAGTTAGTAAATATAGTGAATAAAAGCCAGCTAAATGTTGTCATATTTATCAAGTGACTAATGGACTAACACATTTTATTTTTATTTCTTAACAAAATAAGTAATCTGATGAGAAGTGACTCTTGGCCAAGAGCAAACCGTTTCCTGATACTGTGTGTTTGGTTCTCTCACTTTGCTATGAACTAGTAATTTTTCATATATTTTGGGTCTGTTACTTTTATAGTGTGAAAAATATGTATTAGTTTTTACAATTTCCCTTCATTTTCTATTTTACTAAGAGTGTATATTTAATTGTATCTGTGTCCCAGTTCCTATACTGGCAGCACTGTGAGAATTCTGTATTTCTCCATTCATCAGTGGGTTTCTCCAAAGATCTTCAGAGAAGTTCAGTCTATCACACCTATGACTCATTCAGCCCTGATCTTTGGGGATTATTCTTCCTATTGCAGACTTTCTGACTAAAAGATAATTCAGTTTACAGTGTTGATTGTAACAGAAGAAAACATGAATTATTTCTTGCATTTCATAAGCACAACAGTTATGGGGAATGGGATAAAACACTTAAATATACTACACTTAGGATGTTTTAAACCCTCAGGAATTAGAGCAGGTTTTATGACTGTGTCAGATAAAAATGGTATTAAAATATTTGTCAGCCCTTTACAGCATTTTTAGTTTAAAATAAAAAGTGCCTTTGGAAACAGCAATACAAAATTGAATGTTAAACATTTAGAATAGAAATTTGGCAGTAATATCAAGAGAATTAAGAAAGTACATAGTCTCATAATTAAATAATAATTCCATTTCTGAAATGTGGCCTAAAAAATAACCCAAAATGGAAAAAAAAAAATATAGATATCTATTGCATTGTAATAGAGACAGTATGATTAGCACATACTTTAATTCTCTGGAGCCCCAGATAACATATAGCAATAATGAGCAAATATTAAAGTATAATAAATTCATGACTATGCTCAAAAGATGACAAATTTCTCTATAGTTCAGAAGTGGAAAACTATTCTCACAGTGTTACGTGGGGGGTAATCCCATGAAGCTCATGATTTTCAGCAAGAGCCTTGGAGATTCCAGTATGGTGACTATCACCAAATTTCCCATCATATCACTGAGGACTCAGTGAGGCCCATCATTTTATATTAGGATCTGGGGCTGTACTCCTTTAAAATGTAGAGACAAACTGTGGCAGCTCTCTGGAGTTGCCACTTCTATAAAACTTTGTCAGTAATAAGTTTGAAAGAAGGAGGAAGTGGCCACAAAATGGGATTTGTGCCAAGGTGTTAACTATTTCAGTGAAAAGATCTATGGCATTAATTATATGATATGAGGCTAGAAAACCTCATTCTCATGAAGGAAGGCACAAGACTGGGGGTGAAGTGGCAGTTGGCCATAGTGGAAGCATAACCAGATAGACAAACACACACACACACACACACACACACACACACACACACACACACACACATTGAGAAAGAGAAAGCGAGAGCATGCTCACATTCAAGATGAATATTACAACAAAAAAACCTCTTCAAAGAGCTTGAAGAAAACTACCCACTAAGATCCAATTGTCATCAATTTGTCTCAAAATAAGTGTAAGTTATAGAGTACTCTAAAAATAATTTAAAATAAGTATGTTTAGTTTCCTCCAAGTGATAATAGAAAAAATAGCATACACAAAAATGATAATTTGTGATATGGAAATAGCAGATACTAATCAAAAACAGATATTTATAAAAATAAACAATTAAAAATATTAGGAGTGAAAATTATAGTCATTGAATATTAAAAAATAGTATCACAGTATTTGGGGTGAATTCTAGAAATTACTCAGTTAAAGAAAGCATTAGAAGTATGGAAGATAGTGTTGGTTAATTTACCCAGAAATCTACACAAAGAGTTAAAGAGATAAAAGAATAAATAATATGCTTAAAGCATTCAAAAATAGTTCTAGAAGTCAAGATTAGATGACTTATTAGAATTACAATATTTGAAGATATAATAACAGGTTTTTCTAGAATTGAAGAAAAACTGGCTTAAAATTCAGTGAGAGCCCATTAAGATAAATAAAAATAAATACATTCATTTTCTAAGGAAAAATCTGAATGCTAAATAAAAGAAAATCTAAAAAAAAAGCTATACAAAAGACACCAATTACATATCAAGGAATAACATTTAACAGTGAGTTGTCATCACTTTGGCAACAATAATATTGAGATGACTGTCAAGCTAGAATTCTACATCGAGCTAAAGAACAGTCAAGATTTAGGGTAAAATTACATTTTCAAACATACAAAAGTGAAAACAGTTTAGAGCATACATATTCATGCTGAATCAACTATTAAAGAACACTTTTCAGTAAGAATAAAATTAAATGCAAAAGGAAGGAGTGAGATGCAGAAAACAATGGTCATAAAAAATCAGTATGTGATAACTGGATAGGACTGATGTGGTGGGTAGTTAAAATAGGCTAAGTTTATTCCATTTGAAAGATGATACATTTCCAAATAACTTTAGAGTTTGTGAGTTGATATGTTTCTGTATGTTGAAAAATTATGGGTAATTACAAAGATACAGAATTAAATTGGTAGCTGTCAAACTAGCAGAAGACAACATATGGAAAAATCATATCAACCTAATAGAAATGAAGAAGACAGGGTGGGGAGATAAGCATGCAAATCAAAAACTATGGAAAAGAAACAGAACACTCAAACTAAGAAAAAATAAATACATTATATCAATAATTATAGTACATCAAAAGGATTGCATTCACCTCAAATTGGTGTTTTTAAACTTGGCTTTTGTTGTTTGCTTGATCTAAAAGAATCGATACTAAATGTTACACCTAAAACTATGAAAACTAAGTCAAACAAAAGATAATCAAATAAAATATGAATATTACTATGGGATAGTGTATTAGTTTCCAAAAATATGCTATTGTAACAAATTACCACAAATTTAGTGGCTTAATACAACACAAACATGTCAATATACATTTCTGGAGGTCAGAAGTCTAAAATAACTTGAGGGGCTGGTTTTTTTCTGGAGATTCTGTTTCCTTGCCCTTTCAGCTTCTAGTGGCTACCTGTATTACTTGGCTTGTGGCTCCTTCCTCCATCTTCAAAGCACATCACTCCAGTCTCTGCTTCCAACATCACATGGCCTTTTCCTCTGACTCTGACTCCTTCTGCATCTCTCTTATAAGGATTCTTATGCCTGCATAATTGAGGATAATCTCCTGATCAGTATCAGATAGTCACATCTGCAAAGTGTCTTCTGCCATGTAAGGTAACATTCAGTGGTTCCAGGGATTAGGACATGGGCAATATTTGGGGGCTGTTATTGAGATTAACACAGACAAAAAAATGAATGAGACTTATTAATTGGAGAAATATAACTCTTGTACAGATGAACCAATAAAAATCAATAATGTTAATCAAAGTATGATAATATTTGTATAAATTTGAAATATAATACTATAATACTTATAAGTACATATATGTATAGTGTGTATATAAATGTAAATGTATAAAATATACACATAAAATTTATACCAATTGCCTCTAGTGAGAGAAACATAGAAAAAGAACAAAATAAACTTTACTTTTGCTGTAAATTTTTATTTATTTTTAACAAATATCTAAACAATTATGAAAATTTTAAAATTTGCTGATTTCAGATGCATGATTGACAGAAGTTTATTATTATTTGGATCATTTATCACAGTTGCTTTTACTAATATATATTAAAACAATCTAAACATTTAAATATGTTTTAATGGATGTATATAAACTTCAAAGAATATCATAACATTGAAAATGATTGAGAAGTTTCTGTAACACATGAAAAAGTCTTATGTTTACAATATATGTATAAAAAGATTACAGAATTAAATTCACAAATGTATTATACATACAGAGTTATGCACTAATTTAGAATAGTTCCTATGCCAAAGCTTTTACTTATATGTGTTATCCTATTTAATTTTTACTACTGCCTTCTGAGTTAAAAATTCCTACACTTATGATACCAATTTTACAGGTGAAGAAACTAAGGAATAAAATAAATGAGTAGTTGAACATGATTTCAAACCTATTCTGGCTGACTCTGAGCTCACACTCTTAATTCCTGTGCAGTATTGTCTATATTGCAAACAAGAATTACAAAACAACTATGTTTAGGAAAATATTTGAAAAACAATAGGTCAAAATGTTAATGGTAATTGTTTTAGATTGTAGGCCTATGAATGATTATTTTTTCTTGTATTCTCAAAATACTCTATAATGAAATGGCATTTTGTATTTTTTAAATGATGAAATATTAATTTTATGCAGGTGTAAAAGTGATATTGCCGAACATCAGACACTTCATTTATAGCACGTGTGATCTGAAGCAAAATTAGGTTAATTAGGAAGTATCCATTTTAAGAATGATAAATAACTTGGAAGAAACTGTGATTTTGGAACAACTGTTATTGTCTTGTTAAAAGAAGTCCATTAATAAGGAGTTCTGAAGATACTTATTTGATACCAAGGCATATAATTAATGGATATACTTATAAAATAGCTAAATTTTACTTTCCTCTCTAATTTTCTAACACAGTAAAATTTCTGACAGAGTGTTAGACAGGGATAGTACATACATGGGGAATAAAACATGGGCCTTCCAAATTTTAATTACTTTATTTTTGTTGGCAGTGCTGTGTCATATTTTTTGAATTTTTCTAGAAGTTTTCCATACTCTTGCAACATAAAACATTTTAATAAACTTCAAAACAATTTGTGACTAACTTCTACAGTTGAAGTAATTTCATGTTTAAATATTAGCTATATGATGGTATACATCAATCTGGAGAGCAAATGAGTCTACAAACTATTAATTTAAGAAAGGAAGAACTAATAACCAGAAAACAATGAACTAAATTTCAATAAATACACACCTAGAAATAATTATTTTAAATGTAAATGTACAAATGGCTCAATCAAGAGACATAGGGTAGAAGAATGAATAAAAAATAAAACCCATCAATAGGCTGCCTATAAGAGACTCTCCTTAGATATAAAGACAAAATTGACTGAAAGTGAAAGGATGGAAAAAGATATTCCATGAAAATAGAAAAGAAAAGAAAACTGGGGTAGAAAATCTGAATAGTCTAATTATTAGTAACAAAATTGAATCAGTAATCAAAAAACTCCCCCAAGACAAAAGTCCAGTCCAGATGACTTCACAGGTGAATTCTACCAAACATTTAAAGAAGAGTTAATACCTATCTTTCTCAAATTATTCTGAAAATTTTAAGAAAAAAGGGACACTTTCAAGTTCAGTTTACAAGGCCAGCATTACCCCGATACTAAAACCAGACAAAGACTACAAAAAAAGAAAATTTCAGGCCAATATCACTGATGAACATAAATGCAGAAATTCTCAACAAAATATTAGCAAGCCAAATCCAAAATATTAGCAAGCCAAAGGATCATATACCATGATTAAGTGAAATTTATTCCAGGGATGCAAGGATGGTTTAACATTTATAAATCAATCAATGTGTTACACCACATTAATAAAAAAAGGATAAAAATCATTATCATTTCAGTAGATGCATAAAAAGCTTTTGACAAAATTTAACAGCCATTTATGATAAAAATTCTGAATAATGTGAGTATAGAGGGAATATATCTCAACATAATAAAAGCTGTATATGACAAACCCACAGCTAACTTCATGCTTAATGGTAAAAAGCAGAAAGGAACAAGGGGCCAGGATGCTGAAAGGAGCAAGGAACAAGACAAGGATGCTCACCCTTGCCACATCTATTCTACATGTATTGGAAATCTTAGCCACAGCTATTAGGCAAGAAAAAGAAATGAAAGTTATCCAAATTGGAAAAGGAAGATGTAGAACTGTCACAGTTTGTAGAGGACATGATACTATAAAAAAAAAAAAAAATCCCAAAAACTCCACAAAAAAACTGTTAGAACTAATAAATGAATTCAGTAAAGTTTAGGATACAAGATTAATATACAAAAATCTGTTGCATTACTATACACCAATAACAAACTATTCAAAAGTAATTAAGAAACCAATCCCATTTACAATTGCATCAAAAGTAATAAAACACCTAGAAGTAAATTTATCCAAGGAGGTGAAAGACCTATATATTGAAAATTATAAGACATTAGTGCAAGGAATTGAAGAAGATACAAATAATGGAAAGATATTCTGTGCTTATGGATTGGGATAATCAATATCATGAAAATGTCCATAGTACTCAAAGGAATCTACCGATTTAATACAGTCCCTATCAAAATTCCAATGACATTTTTTTCACAGAACTAGAACAAATAATTGTAAAATCTGTATGGAACCATAAAAGACCCTGAATAACCAAAGCAATCTTGGGAAAAAAGAACAAAGCTGGAGATATCATGCTCCCGACTTGAAACTATGCTACAAGGCTATAGTAATCAAAATATATGGTACTGACACAAAAAACCAGACACATAGATCAATGGAACAGAATATGAGTGTCTAGAAATATGGTCAATTAACCTATGATGAGGATGGCAAGAATATACAATGGGGAAAAGACAACTTCTTCAATAAACGGTGCTGAGAAAACAGGACAGGTACAAGAAAAAGAATGAATCTGGAGCACTTTCTTACACCATATACAAAACTAAACTCAAAATGGATTAAAGGTTTAAATATAGAACCTGAAACCATAAAACTCCTCAAAGAAAACATAGGCAGTAACCTCTTTGACATCTGTCTTAGCAAAATTTATTGGATATGTCTCCTCAGGCAAGGGCAATAAAGCAAAAATAAACAAATGGGACTACATCAAACCAAAAAGCTGTTATACAGCAGAAGAAACCACCAACAAAACAAAAAGGCAGCCTACTGAATGGGAGAAGATATTGCAAGCTATGTATCCAATAATTGGTTGACATTCAAAATATATAAAGAACTCATATAACTCAATATCAAAGAAACCAGACAACCCAATTAAAAATGAGCAGAACACCTGAATAGACATTTTTTCCAAAGAAGACATACACATGGCCAACTGACACATGAAAAGATGTTCAACATCATTAATCATCAGGAAAATGCAAATCAAAACCACAATAAGATACCACCTC
Source organism: Balaenoptera musculus (assembly GCF_009873245.2). Classification (NCBI taxonomy): domain Eukaryota; kingdom Metazoa; phylum Chordata; class Mammalia; order Artiodactyla; family Balaenopteridae; genus Balaenoptera; species Balaenoptera musculus. Next base: position 23,554,697 of record NC_045787.1, on the reverse strand, counting down.
ACACCTGTCAGAATGGCTATTATCGAAAAGACAAGAAACAACAGGTGTTGGCAAAGATGTGGAGAAAAGGGAACCGTTGTGCACTGTTGGTGGGAATGTATTGGGTGGGCCAGAAGGTTCTGTTTTTTTCCATAAGATGGCTCTAGTAGCACTTAGTTGTCTTTAACTTCATTTGAAATAATTTTGTTAGATTGTGTGTGACAGCTGTCACATCAGTGTACATTTAAAAAAAGACATCAAAATTGGTGAATTTTTGTGTAGCCATTTTAATATTGAAGATGGAAGAATAAAAGCAACATTTTTGGCATTTTATGCTTTATTATTTCAAGAAAGGTAAAAACACAACTGAAACACACAAAAAGATTTGCACAGTGTATGGAGAAGGTGCTGTGACTGATCAAACGTGTCAAAAGTGGTCTGCGAAGTTTCGTGGTGGAGATTTCTTGCTGGACAATGCTCCATGGTTGGGTAGACCAGTTGAAGTTGCTAGTGATCAAATTGAAACAATAATTGAGAACAATCAACGTTATACTATGCAGGAGATAGCTGACATACTCAAAATATCCAAATCAAGCACTGAAAGCATTTGCACCAGCTTGTTTACGTTCACCTCTTTGATGTTTGGGTTCCACATAAGTGAAAAAAACCCTTCTTGACCATATTTCTGCATGCGATTCTCTACTGAAATGTAATGAAAACGTTCCATTTTTAAAACAAATTGTGACTGGCAATGAAAAGTTTAGATACTGTACAACAATCTGGAATGGAAGAGATTGTGGGGCAAGTGAAATGAACCACCACCAACCACACGAAAGGCCAGTCTTCATCCAAAGAAGGTGATGTTGTACATAATGGTGGTATTAGAAGGGAGTCCTCTATTATGAGCTCCTTTCGGAAAACCAAATGATTAATTCCAACAAGTGCTGCTCCCAGTTAGACCAACTGAAAGTGGCACTTGATGAAAAGTGTCCAGAATTGGTCAACAGAAAACGCATAATCTTCTATCAGGATAACACAAGACCGCATGTTTCTTTGATGACCAGGCAAAAACTGTTACAGCTTGGCTGGGAAGTTCTGAGTCATCTGCTGTATTCACCAGATATTGCACCTTTGGATTTCCATTTATTTCAGTCTTTCCAAAATTTTCTTAATGGAAGAAATTTCAGTTCCCTGGAAGACTATAAAAGGCACCTGGAACAGTTCCTTGCTCAAAAAGATTAAAAGTTTTGGGAAGATGGAATTATGAAGTTGCCTGAAAAACGGCAGAAGGTAGTGGAACAAAATGGTGAATATGTTGTTCAAGAAAGTTCTTGGTGAAAATGAAAAATGTGTCTTTTATTTTTACTTAAAACACTGAAGGCACTTTTTGGCCCACCCAAAAAGTAGGTACAGCTACTTGAAAACAGTATGGAAGTTCCTCAAAAAGCTAAAAATAGAACTGTCATACAATCCAGCAATTCCATTTCTGGGTATTTATTTGAAGAAAACAGAAACACTAATTTGAAAAGATATAAGTACCCCTATATTTATCAAAGCACTGTTTACAATAGCCAAGATATGGAAGCAACCTAAGTGTCCACTGCCTGATGAATGGATAAAGAAGATGTGGTTTATACATTAAATGGAATATTATTCAGCTGTAAAAAAGATGAAATCTTGCCAGTTGCAGCAACATGGATAGACCTGGAGGGTATTATGTTAAGTGAAATTAGACAGAGAAAAACAAATACTATATGATTTCATTTATATATGAAATCTAAAGAAGAAAAACAAGCAAAACAGAAACAGACTCATAGATACAGAGAACAAACTGGTGGTTGCCACAAAGGTGAAGGATTGGGGGATGAATGAAATAGGTGAAGAGGATTAAGAGGTACAAACTTCCAGTTATAAAATACATAAGTATAACTAAATCAATAAGGGAATGCAGTGTACACATAGGGAATATAGTCAGTAACATTGTAAGCAGTTTGTATGGTGATGGATGGTAACTGGTCTTATTGCAGTGATCATTTTATAATATATAAAAATGTCAAATTACTATGTTGTACACCTTAAACTAATATAATATTGTATGTTAATTATAACTCAGTTTAAAAAATGGAAGCACTAATGTCAGGGAGCTTGTTCAAGTTGATTTCATTCTACTGTTTTGTCTCCCTTACCATATGAAACTGTTGTATCCAGAAAAGTCACCTTAATATAGTCCATTGACGAGATAGCTGGCTTCATAATCTTACTTACAGAAATGAAATTAAATAATCCTCTTCTCATTGTCCTCTGGACATAGTGGACAGCTTGTTATCCATCTCATGGTTTATTTGCATGAAAAATGATTTTGTTGTTCTAATAATCTTGTAATAAGTTTACTTTTACAGTGATTATATAAGAAAGCATTTTATTCTGTGTTTTAAAATGTATTAGAAAGGGAGAATAATTCATTCTGAAATGCACATGTATCATCTCAAGAGCCTGGGACAATTAAACTTTTTAAAAGATCAATATATTCTTAACTAAAAACAAAAAGCTTATGAACCTATAACTTTACTGGCAAGAAAGCATTCGTATTTAAAAAATAAAAGAATTTTGAAGTACTCATAGGTTAGAAAATCATCCACAAGGAATTAATTACAAATGGCAATAAAGATGACTAATATTTTGGTAATAAGAGAGACCTCATTTACTTCAGAAATAAGCTTTGTGACTTCATCTACTAAAGCTGAATTTGAAGTTGACAAAGTCCATCCCAGTGTATACTCTGAAGCTCTTTCTTCTTTAAGGAAAAAAAAAACCTGTTAAGTGAATTTTCGCATTAACTTTTAAAAACAGCCCCAAACTGTCTTTCTAATCAACGTATCTTTTTTTTTTTCTTTTTTTTCCCTTTGCCTTCCTCCTGTCATTTCTCCTGTCCTTTCTTCCTTCCCTCCCTCCCTTCCTTCTTTCTCTTTCTTTTCCTTCTTCTCTCTCTCTCCCCACTTCCTTCCCTCCTTCTTCCTCCTTTATTTTTCCTTCCTTCCTTCTTTACTTCTATCTCTCTCTTTCACTTTTACTTGAGTGAATACAGAAACATTTTCTTAAATCATATCATTATATTTTGATTCATACTTCCAAATCATTTTACACACTTGGCAACACTGAATGGGAAAACAGTCAATAGGTGACTTCATTATGTAATGGTTATTCTAGGTCCTGCGCTTTCCCATGTAAATTTTAGAATCAGTTTGTCAGTATCTACAAAGCAGCTTGCTGAGACATTGATCTGAATTGTGTTGAATCTATTGATCAAATTGGGAGGAATTAACATCTTCACAATATTGATTTCTCCAATATATGAACATAGAATATTTCACCTTCTATTTATGTCTTCTTTGGTTTTTTTCATTACTGTTGTATAGTTTTTCACATACAAATCCTGTAAATATTTAGTTAGATTTATACCTAAGTACTTGGCTTTCTTGATATTATTATAGTTTTTTTTTTTTTTAATTTCAAGTTCCAATTGTTTTTTGCTGACATATAGGAGAGTGATTGACTTTTAAGTGGATGATTGTATTTTGACCTTGTATCCTGTGACCTTTGCATAATTGCTTATTAGCTCCAGATTATTTCTGTAGAATCTTTGGGGTTTTCTATATAGACAATTCTGTCATGTTTGACTAAAGATCTTTATTATAATATATCTTTTCCAATATCTCTCTATATAATTTTTTTCATGTCTTAATGCATCTGCTAGGACATCCAGTATAATGTTAAAAAAGAATGGTAGTAAAGGACACCCTGGCCCTACTCCTAATTTTAGCAGGAAATTGTTCACTTTCTCACCATTAAGTACGAGGTTCGATGTAGGTTTTTTGTACATTTTATTTATTAGATTAATATAGTTCCCCTCTGTTATTTATTTGCTGAGAGTACTTATCATGAATAAGTGTTTATTGAGTGCTTGTTCTGCATCCATTGGTATGCTCATGTGTTTTATCTTATTCAGTCTGTTAATATAATGAATTACATAGATTGCTTAATGAACAATTGTTGACTAGCCTTGCTTTCCTGGAAGGAATCTCAGTTGGTCATAATATATTATCTCTTTTATATATTGCCAGATGAGTCACTAATACTTTGTTAAGGATTTTCCATCTATGTTTATGAAAAATACTGGTTTGATGCTTTCTTCTCTTGTAGTATCTCTATCTGGTCTTGTTACTGGGGTAATGCTGGCCTTACAGAATGAATTAGAAATGTTACTTCTAATTTTGGAAGAAATGTTGCTTCTAATTTTTGGAAGAAATTGTGGGAAATTAGTATCATTTCTCCCTGAAATATTTGGTAGAATTACCCAGTAAAACCATATGGGTTTGGTGCTTTCTGTTTTGGACGTTTATTAATTATTGATTCAATTTCTATTTATACTACCTATTTTTTCTTGTGTGAGTTGGGTAGTTTGTGTCTTTCAAAGAAGTGGTCAATTTCATGTAAGTTATCAAAGTATGAGCATAGACTTGAATGTATTATTCCTTTAGTATCCTTTTAATATCCATTAAATCATTAGTGATGAACCCTGTCTCATTTCTGATATTGGTAATTTGTGGGTTTTTTTCTTGGCTTGCCTGGCTAATGGTTTATTCATTTTTTAAAAATCTTTTCAGAGGAAGAAATTTTAATTTTATTGGTTTTCTCTGTTGTTTTCGTAGTCTTGATTTAATTAATGTTGCTCAAATTTTCATTAGTTCTTAAAAGGAAAGACTCTTTCTACTATACACATTACACTTCTGACACGGAAAATGTGGGGGTTTTTCCACACCAACCACTTCTCTGAGTCTTTGAACACTAACTGGGTGTCCTACAATTCAATTCAATTCAATTCAACTCAGTTGTATTCTGACACTACTACCTACCTGGAGTTCTCACCAGATCTCACAAGTTAAGAGCCCAGACCTGCAAGACTGCCCCCAACTTCAGATGCCAGTCTCAAGTTCAGGCCTCTGGTGATTGGTTATAAATCAGAGTTCCCACTGCCCACTCTTCGGGTTTGTTAATTTGTTAGAATGGCTCACAGAATTTAGGAAAAACAGTTTACTTACTGTATTATCAATTTGTTATGAAAGGATATAACTCAGCAATGTCCAGATGGAAGAGATGCATAGGGTAAGGTATGAGAGAAGTAGTACCAAGCTTCAATACCCTTCTCAGGCATGCCACCCTTCCAGTACCTCCATGTGTTCCCTAACTCAGAAGCTCCCTGAACTCCAGGTTTTTTATGGAGGCTTCATTATGTCCCTTGGCATGATTGATTAAAAAATCGTTGGCCGTTGGTGAATGAAGTCAACCTCCAGTCTCTCTTCCCTCCCCAGAGGTCCAGAGTGGGACTGAAAGTTCCAACTCTCTGGTAAGTGGTTGGTTCTCCTGGCAACCAGCCTCTGTCCAGAGGGCTTTCCAAAACTCACCTCATTAACATAAACTGTGGCTGAAAGGGGCATGTTATGAATAACAAAAGATGCTGCTTTCGCTTTTATCTCTCCTGAGCTATTTTGGGAATTGGGAACAAACCCCAACATTATAACAAAAGATGCTTTTATCAGTTTTGTTCTTATGATTTAGGAAATCACAATGGTCAAAAATAAAGACCAAAGACAGACATTCGGTTAATACTATAAATTTCCTCTAATTACTGTTTTCACTGTATCTCCCAAATTCAGATAAGTTTTGTTTTCATTTTCATTTAATTCAAAGAATTTAAAATCTTTCTTGAGACCTCTTCTTTGACCATCTGATTATTTAGAATCATGCTGTTTATTTTCCAAATATTTTGGGGAAAATTCCAGCTATCTTTTTGTTTTTGATTTTTAGTTAATTTTTAGTTTAATTCCATGTGCTTTGAGAACATATTTAATATGGTTTATTTATATTTTTATAAATGTTTAGGGAATGTTCTGTAGCCCAGAATGCAGACTATCTTGGTGAGTGATCCATGTGAGCTTAAAAAGAAGGTGTATTTTCCTGCTGTTAAATGGAGAACTCTATAAATGTCAATTCGACTAAATTGATTAATAGTACATTTTATGTTGTCTGTATCCCTCCTAATCTTCTACCTGTTTCATCTGTAAATTACTGATAGAGAAGTGTTGATGTCTCCAACTACTTTAGTAGAATTTTCTATTTCTATTATCAGTTCCATCATTTTTATCTCATGTATTTTGATACTCTTTCAGGTGCATACACATTCAAATTTTTATTTTTATTGGAAATTTGAACCAATAATTACTATGTAACAATGTTCTCTTTATCTTTTATAGTTTTCCTTATTAGGAATTCTGCCATATTTTACATAAATATAGCTACCTCAGCTTTCTTTTCTAATGTTCACATGTATATACTTCTGTATTCTCTTACATTTAACCTGAGTCTTGAGTTACTTATAGACAGCATATATTTGTTCTTGGTTTTTCTTTTGTTAAAAAAATCCACACTGATAATCTGTCTTGTTATGTGTATTTAGGACATTTACATATAAAGTGATTATCCAATACAGTTGGATTATAATCTACCAAATTCTAAACTGTTTTCTATTAGTTGACTTTGTTCTGTTTCTTTTTCTTTCCCTCTTTTTATATCTTCCCTGGCCTTAATGGAGCATTTTATATAAGCTACTTTTTTTTCTCTTCTCTGAACTCACCAATTATGCTTCTTTAAAAAACTTAGTGGTTTCCCTAGATTAAAACTAATTTTAGTTATTTTAACCCTTCAGTCTGATAATTCCAAAATCTGTGTCTTAGCTGTCTGGTTTTTATGATAACTTTGTCTCCTCAAACTGTTTTGTTTTTCTTGCATTTTTTTCATGCGTTGTAAGATTTTGTGGAAACCTGTATGGCTTTTAATATATGGGACAATAGAAAATGAGATTAAATGGGCCTTTAATGTGATGATGTCTATGAATCTGGACAGGGGATTCACTGTTTAATGATTGCTGGAGCTTTAATGATTGTTGGAGTTAAAGGTACCAAGCTTCTAATCTTTTCTAGTGTTCTCATTTTTATCTCCTCTTCTGACTTGGCGGATTCCATATGTACTCTTTCAAAAGAGTCTGTTTCTTTCTCCTTTTCAGATGTAATCCACTGTTATTAGACTGAAGCCTTGTTGGTTTGGTGATAAAATGTGGGGTAGGAGGAACATTCTGTAGTCTTCTAAGTCCCAGTCTTTTAGTGGCCCTGTTTCTTGGTTGTGTTACCTTTACAGGTATTTCTTGGGTGAAATACCTTTTTCCCCTATACAGTACACTAGTCCTGAGTGACAACATTTCCACCTGTTTTTTTGAAGTCCTGTCCCCTGTTATTGCTCTCTCCCCACTTAGGTTAGATAGAATGCCAGCAGCAGCGGCCTGCCTGTGGGGAGGAGTTCCCTTTTCTCAGCTGGGATAAGATTTCAGAATTGCCTTCTGGCAAACCCTTTTTCCCTGGAGAGTACACCTATGTTTTGGAGAAGGCACTGGACATGTTTCATAATGAATATTCTTCTACCCATGCCAGAGACAAGAGGAGATCTTTTTTGCATCTTCACCATAGAACCTCATGGTTTCCTAGAGAGAGCCCATGAAACTGTGGAGGTTCAACAAAGAACCCAGGAGTTTCTCTTCCCTATTAGTCCACACATAGCCTCCAGCATTAGTCAAAATTACCCTTTAAGTGGTCCTACTTGTTTATGGATCCAGTAACTACTGCTTTAGATTAGCAGATTTCAACTGCAGTATCACTCTGGATTTGCCTGACTCCCCAGATTTCAGGGTGGCATTTTGCTTGGTGACCTGTGTTCTATAATGATTACAAGAAAAGTAATTGATTTTTAGTTTCTACTGCTTTTCTTGTTTAAAGGACAGAAATAGCAACTTCCAAATTTATTCCATGCCTTCTCTGAAAGCAGAAGTCACATTGTTTTCAGTATTTCAATATTGTTATCCCTCACATTGGACATGCTAAGTACCTCAGATTCCTGAATTTCTCTGAATTTCTCTTGCACAAAAGTTCATATCTTGATTTCTCCCATTTAGCACTCAGTTTTCATTCTTTGGTTTCCTAGTCTGGTTTCCAATCATCTACATGCATTGCATCTTAAAAAATATTGATATCCCTGTTATTTCATTGTTTTTTAACTTAGTACTTGTATATTTATACTTTTTTTTTCTCCTTTATTATCACTTAGTGATTTTTTAGTAGTAGGGATTAGCCACCATGTGTCTACCCTTTCATATTTTGTGAACTGGTCTCTTTTCTATTCTTTATTTGTTGAAAGTATACTTTCAACAAACTATATGTAGATTTGTAGTTACGAATTTTAGTAACTACAAATTTAGTTCCTAGCTTTATAGTGTTTGTAGTTCTGTGAGGACAATAGATGGGAAAAATTGTAAATATTATATTGAATAAAACAGACTTGATATGTGAAAATTTTTCTTCTTACTATTTTTAAACACTCTGCATGGGCTACTTATTTTTTTATCCTTAGATAGTCTTTATCATGTTCCATAGATTTTAAATCATACAGACATTCATTTCATAGATTCATAGATTTCAGACATCAATCAAAAAAGTCAACTTTTTTCCACTGATGAGGGTGACGTCTCTTCTAGTTGGCACTACATTTCTAACTTCCATCAATCAATAGATTCTATAAACTGAATAGAAAGGTATTATATCTTTAAAAAAATCGAATTCAACACCACTGTGACCCTTTAGGGCTTGCCTCAATTGCAGAAGGCTCCCTCACCAAAGCTTATGCCTTCCTGGGGCATTCTGCATCTGCTAACTGAGCGACACTGGAGTGTTAAGATCCATTATCTCAGCCAGGCATCAGACAATTCTGTTAGGAAATAGTCCTCCAGAGCCCCTGTGGGGTTGGCTGTTATGGACTGAATGTTTGTGTCTCCTCAAAATTCATGTGTTGAAATCATAACCCCCAATATGATGATATCAGAAAGTCGGGCCTTTGGTAGGTAATTAGGTCATGAGGATGGAGCCATCATGAATTGGATTAATGCCCTTATGAAAGAGACCCATGAGAGCTCTCTCGTGAGTACACAGTGAGGAAACAGCATGAGAGTACACAGTGAGGAAACAGCAGAAGAGGAATCACATGAGAATCTGAGCATGCTGACATATGATCTCAGACTTCTAGAACTCCAAAACTATGAGAAATAAATTTCTGTTGCTTATAAGCCATCCAGTCTATGGTATTCTGTTTTAGCAGCCCAAGCTGACTAAAACATTGGCCAAGGCTTTGTGGGTCCTGAATCATAATTTGACTTCTGTTTCTGTCAAATTCTACTTCACCCACTTCCTTTCAAAGGTGTTGTTCCCTGATAGAGATCTTATACCCCAAACTCAGCTTCTCAGCATGCGCTAGGAAGCTAACTTACGACAATAACAAAAAGCAATTAAAACCAGGAAGATTTCTAAGTATGTGTATTGACAATGATCTCTTCTTAGCGCAAGTTGCTTTGAAGAAGCAGTTTCTTACCCACTCGTTGTTGCAGCATCACTTTTACCTTGAAGGGACAGATTAACATTGGGGCTAATGACAAGATTATTTGTGCAATAGAAAAAGGGTTGGTTCTGTCATCTTTTATTTCGCTTGTGTTTACATAATAAGTATTTTCATCACACCGTAGTCCCTTAACTAGAATCTATGTAAGCACTTCAATTTTGTTAGTGTTGGGTTAGCAGCTAAACTTTAGCTTATATTAGAAGAAATGGTCCAAAATTTGGCTTAATTGGATGCACATATATTAAAAGTACACAACTGAGTGAGAGTACCGTGCTTCACTTTTCCTTGTGGATTCCTCCTCCCACCAGAATAATAAAGGCAGAGTGCATGAGAAGTATAACCTGGATTAGGATTTACCTGAGGATATTATTGTAAATGTGTCCTTGATTTCTTTCCTTTCCACTAAAACATATACACATAAAAATTTTAACATTTCTTCTCACACCATATTTGCATATGTTGCATACCCCTTGGAATGTGTTCAACTCCAGCTGGACACCACTAGTAGATTAAAGATCCATGAAGGAAGAAACTGTATATATCTTACTTGTTACAATTTTCAGTTCTTTGCGTAGCATCTGAAACAAAATACATACATAAACATAGGTACATACATATATATGACATGTATGTATATGTATATTATATAAATATAATATATATACATGTGAATATATATTTGAAAAGTGATGGAGGGACTTGTAAAAATGTTTGTAATTCCGAAGTCATAAAATGATTCATAAAATTTTTTAAAAAAATATATTACTTATCCTGAGGAAGAAGGATAATTCTTATCAACTTTCCTGTGAACTCGTTCTTGAACGTTTCAGCTGTAATTGACGGCACCTCCCTCCAAAGCCCCCTCTACCTTGCTCTCCATCCATATTAATTAGATTTGGTGCCATCATTGTTTATATGTTTATCTCCCCACTCTTCTGTGAACAACTTGAAAACCATGTCTTTTTGTTAACTTCCAAACCCTAGTGCCTAGCAAAGAGCCTGTAATTCAATAGCATTTCATAATAGTTTATTGAATATAATTTAATCTACTTTAACTTTCTTTCCCAAGCAAACTAAATTATTAAAGTAAGATACAAAGGTACAAAAGATTTTACCTAAAATGAAAAGTACAAAACCAAACACATATAATGCTTGTAAAGTAGATGGATTTAACGGATTATTTTTGTCTCAGCAACCATCAACAAAAGCACATTAAGAAAATACAAAGGAACATTGATAGTCTTTGCGGTATTTGTGCAATATTATGTCTTCCTGTACAACTGAATGATTTGTGACAATAAGAATCCATAGTAAGTTTTTTAGTAGCATTACTTCTCTGAATTATCTCAAACTGCTAGCATTATGCTTCCTTTTCCTTCATTATACTTCCAAATTCAAGCTAAGATCTAGAAAAGAAACTTAAATAGATAACAAATTAAGGAAGGATTTTTTTAAAAAGATTCATGGGGAAGAAAAGCATCTGGAAGCACTGACTGTTTGGATTCAGCTTCTATACTAGCAAAGTACTTGTTAGTTTGCCTTTCCATTATCTTTGCCCTCTGCCTTCAATATCAGTTATTTACTTAATCATACTCTATAGCATCTGTTTGTTGTTTACATATTATACAGAACTTTGTTATTTCTCTTCTCTCTCTTTAATGACCACTCTCTTTAAGTAATCTAAATGTAGATTTTTGAAAATAAGTCATATTCTCTCACCAGATGATAAGGGCCTTATGAATAATTTAGACCCTGGAACTAGGTTAGATGTGGAGAGACTGTAACTTACTATGGACACGTTCTGATTGCCCATGTGTAAATTGAAGCACACTGAATGTGGAAGCAATCATCATCATAATATGATTGTTATAAAAAATCATTACCTTTCATGCTGGAAATGTCACTTAAATGTCAGTTTGGAAAATAGAGAAATCCAACTTGGGCTCTAACTACATGCTGCTTAATTCACCTATGATAGATGAAGTGACATTCTACTAACCAGCCATCATCTTGCCACTAAATATTTTTTTTTGATTGAGTAAAATGGCTGGACTATGCGCAATTCATCAACTAGAGTATTTCAATTATTCCTTTTTCTTCTAAGTTTGTAAGACCAGCTATGCAAACTACAACAATAATTACAAGAGAAGTAAAATACCAGAGGAAATACGCATTTTCATGGGTCCTCCTGTCTGGTTATGCAGAGCAGTGAGGTTTAGCTATTTTGGAACTTTGCTTAAGTGAAATTCAACTTTATAACTTTTACTGCCTAGTAAAGTGTAGGATGAAAGAGTCTCCAAAACTTTAGGTGAAGCAAATGTCAAAAGAAAATGCAGAATCCTTACTATTGAAACCCTTCTGTTAAATCTCTAGAAAGAATTTAATTTTTGGAGGCAAGTTGCATCAGTGACCTGTTAAATAAGGAAGTATTCAAATAATTTTACAGGTAAGAAAGTATTGTCCAGTTCTTAGTAGACAGTCCTCAGAACACTGTATAAGGCTTCCAGAAGTTTTAACTTAATAGCCTTTCACGCAGGAAATAAAGATATCTCTCAAAGAAGTCCAGCCAGGCATAGTGTTTAATGAAGTAAATAAGACTCTATTGCGTGCAGTTTCAGTGGAGACACATTAATGGCTCTGGAGTGGAGAGATAGTACAGCCATTAACAGTATTGCCATGAGTTCATACAGCTACAAGCAATTTAACTAAAGCAAACCGCATGCTTTACAACTAGTCTGTCTCACTAGAATCTAAATCCCAGGTGATCTCACTACTCATATAAATTAGTCCATGTCATGAAACAGAAGGTTACAAAAGGAATTGTCATATTTTTTAAGATACTAGAATTTAGAGGGTTGTGAGGAGAAGGCACAATGATTAGAATAGTATCAATGTCTGCATTTCTTTGGCCCATTTCCTAAGATAAGGCCTCCACTTTTTTGCCTTGTCAAAAGTCACTGAAAACTACTGAAGAAAAATCCTATAACTGTGAAGAAGGATGCCGTTCTGAAGTCTCAGCAGGACCCTCAGGGACACTTAGCAATCCTTTTTTATGTCCCATCAGCAGCCAGATTCATCTTCCATTACAGGGAGTAGATACTGAAGAATTTCATCACTTCTCTCAAAATGTTTATTTCTCTATCCTTGGCCTCATCTTCAAATTCACAGATGTAATTGAAGCTACTAAGCATGATTTCTTTCAGTTTATTATACCTGTCACCTTCTAAACCTATTGCAATCTCTTCTGTCGTTCCTTTTTGTCTGATCCAGTGGTTCTCAAACTTTATTGTGCAAAAAAGCTACATGAAGGGTTTTTTTTAAACACAGAATGTTGGGCTCCAAGCCCAGACTTTCTAATTTAGTAGGTCTAGGGTAAGACTTGAAAATTTTCATTTCTAGTAATTTCCAAGGAGATGCTCATGCTGCTGGTTTGGGGAACACCTTGAGAACCACATGTCTAAGAAAGAGCAAGCTGATCTTTATCCTATCCAAGTGTAATTTCACCAACTGCTCTACATTACAACCCATTTTATCTTATTTTAATCATTTCCTCTCATTTTTATTCAATTTATCCATCAAAATTTAATCATATTTAAATACCTCCAATTTTGAAGACCTTCTGAGGACCCTGTGTTTATTGAGCTAGTCGCCACATAGTTTTATTATGACAACTTTGTTTAATGTTTCCACTTTATTACCTAACACTCACTTCTCAGTATTGTATATTCTTGCCTTCAATCCATGTTATTCTTCTAAATATCTTCTTTACAGATTCAACAATGATTTCCTAATCATGATATTTTAAAAATTCATTAACCTCTTCAACTTTGGCCATTCTGTTCACTTCCTCATCTTGAAACAATACGATGTCTTCTGTGCTACCTCTCATGGCTCACCGTATTTCTCTCTGCTTCTCCTTTCAACCTCTTTCCTGAAGTCCACTTCTCTCTTAGTCTCTTTGGGTCTGCTGTACTATAGACTGGGTGGCTATAAATAACAGAAATTATCTCTCACAGTCCTGGAGGCTAGAAAGTCCAAGATCAAAGTACCAGCAGATTTGGTATCTGATGAGAGCCTGCTTCCTAGTTCATAGATGCCACCTTCTCTCTCTGAAATCATATGGTGGAAGGGGGAGCTCTCTGGGGTCACTTTTTTAAGGGCACAAATCTCATTCAGGAGGGCTCTATCCTAATAACCTAATCACCTCCCAAAGGCCCCACCTCCTAATACCATCGCATTGGGGTTAGGATTTCAAAATATGGATTTTGGAGGGACATAAACATTCAGTACACTGCAACTTCCTTGCCTCCTTTCTGCTGGCATTCACCAGGATTCTCTCATAATTTTTATTATTTTTCCACATACATAAGGGTGAATTAATTCATTCACATCCACAGGTGTTGCAGACGCTTATACTCTCCTGAGTCTAAAATCTGTCTTTGGGACTTCCCTGGTGGTCCAGTGGTCAAGACTTCGCTTTCCAATGCAGGGTGTGCGGGTTTAATCCCTGGTCGGGGAACTAAGATCCCACATGCCTTGCGGCCAAAAAACCAAAACATAAAACAGAAGCAATATTGTAACAAATTCAATAAAGACTTGTAAGAATGGTCCACATCAAAAAAAAAATCTTTAAAAAAACTTTAAAAATAAAAATAAAATCTGCCTTCATAGATCTGCCTAGAGCCCTCTCCTGAGGTTCAGATCTGTACAACCAAATTCCTACTGGACATAACCACCCAGATATACCACCGGAATGTCAAACTCCATGAGAATTTAAGAAGATGGTAATTTTATCTTTATATACCAATTGTCTGATATTTTTAAACCTTCCTTAAAAACATCCCATCTAACGAGTTATACAATAAGAAATTTAGGAGTTCTGCTCCTTCTTACTTGTACTCAGTTAACAAACCCTCCCAAAGCTGCTTCAATTCTTGCAGAAGTTTGGCTCCTGCCTTCAACTTCCTCCAAATCGCACTGCTATCCTGCTGCCAGTGCAAACTTTCTGAAACAAAACTCTGATTTTTTTTTTTTTTTTTTTTACTCCTCTGTGCAAAATCTTTCCTAGAATTTCTACATCTAAATAAGATTCAAAAGGTCTGCCTACATATCTACATTTAATACCTGTCTTTTCTCCACTTAGATTTTACATCCTCACCTACCAATTTAATTGCAGTTCCCCAAAGATAATGTGTTACTCTTTGTTCTTCATGGTGTTAACATCAATTGGAATTTCTTGTATTCTTTTGTTATATTACATTGACATTTCCTGTGTGAAAAGTTTGCTCCCCCCCCAAATAATATATGTTAAATGTTCTTTAGAAAATATCATACCATTTGGTAATTTTTAAAAGTTGGATTATTATCCTGGATTTGTTTCCTTATGAGAAGCATATTTTGACTATATGTTTTGTATACCTAGAGTCTGCTAGAGTGCATGGTACATAATAGATGCTCAGTAGATGTTTACTGAAATGGACTCATTAAATAAGATAGAGCATGGAGCCATTTAAAAATAAAGGGGAGGGGCTTCCCTGGTGGCGCAGTGGTTGAGATTCCGCCTGCCAATGCAGGGGGCGTGGGTTCGAGCCCTGGTCTGGGAAGATCCCACATGCCGCGGAGCAACTGGGCCCGTGAGCCACAATTACTGAGCCTGCGCGTCTGGAGCCTGTGCTCCGCAACAAGAGAGGCCGCGATAGTGAGAGGCCCGCGCACCGCGATGAAGAGTGGCTCCCGCTCGCCGCAACTAGAGAAAGCCCGAGCGCGGCAACGAAGACCCAACACAGCCAAAAATAAATAAATTAATTAATTAATTAATTTTAAAAAAAATAAAAATAAAAAAAATAAAGGGGACAACAAAGGCTATTGGCTGTAGGATCCAAGATAAATAAATACAGATATCAACATAAAGACAGTACAAATGTTCATAGCAGTTTTATTCATCATAACTAAAAATTGGAAACAAAGTGTCCATCAACTTGTGAATCAATAAAAAAGTGGCATATCCCTATGATGCAATTATTACTCAGCAATAGAGACACAACATGGATGCATCTCAAAAGACAAAAATGATGGTGATCTAGTGAAGCTAATAGGATAAAATATATTCTATGATAACATTTACATTACATTTTAGAACAAAGAGGCACAAGGAAACTCTCAAGGTGATAGAAATATTATGTATCTTGATTGTGGTGTTAATTTCATGGGTGTATTTGTCTGTCAAAGTAAAGAAACTAGACACATAAAATTGTTGCATTTTACTGTATGTAAATTATAGCTGAATTTTGTATATGCTCAAATAGAAAGCTGGTTTTAGGTCAGATGTTTCAAGCTCAAATTCTATTAAAGATAAGGCAAGAAACATGCATACATGGAGATCTAGGTCAAAGATAATATAAAATGTTAAGAATTGTGTTTAATTGGAAATTGCATGCTGTTATCTAAAAACTTTCGAATTTAAATATTATAAAATATTTCTCTAGCCAAAGAAAACACATCTCCTTTGTAGAAACAGTCCTTGGACATTGGTTGGCAACTCCTATGTTAGCTAAAATAATAGTTTTTCCAAGACCAAGCTGAAAGAAAGAAAAATCAGATAGAAAATTAAGCTAATTTGTTACAAAGAGGATAAAAGGTAATTTTACCTTTTGGCATTTCTTCCAGTAAAACAGTTCTGCTGTAAATTGACCTGGTGAGATTAATGGTGAGTCCAAAAGTATAAACTATTTTCTGGAAAGATATTGCCAACCCATGCTAGGTGAATTAATTATTCCAGTAAAATTTAAGAGCTCTCTGTGTGTGTGTGTATGTGTGGGTGTGTGTGTGTGTGTGTGCATGAAAGAGAGAGAATATATATTTTCACACCAAGTACACATATGTATATAAATGACCTTTTGCAAAAATCTTTGTGACAAAAATTTGATGTAGCTATTGAAATTCTTGATAAATAAGCTAAAGAGCTTTGAATCTTCTTTTCTGAATTAACTACAGGTGAGGTAGTCTTCAGTGTCAGAACATTTTTAAAGAAGTCAGCATCAGGTTAGTAAACCTGAGACTCCTCATAACAGAGGGAAGATTCTTGAGTTAAGTAGACATTTTGCCATGAAGCTAA
Source organism: Balaenoptera musculus (assembly GCF_009873245.2). Lineage (NCBI taxonomy): Eukaryota > Metazoa > Chordata > Mammalia > Artiodactyla > Balaenopteridae > Balaenoptera > Balaenoptera musculus. The sequence continues at coordinate 23,538,052 of NC_045787.1, read as the reverse complement.
TGTTGTCACTGCAGAGGTAGGTTCAGGACTGGGTTATCAAGATGTACACAGAAACAGGAAGTTCAGGTTGTCAAACTATAGTGATAATCAGGAGCAGCAGGGTGAACGCTATGGAATGGAATCATATAGGAACAGGGACTTCCCTGGTGGTCCAGTGGCTAAGACTCAATGCTCTCAATACAGTGGGCCCTGGTTTGATCCCTGGTCAGGGAACTAGATCCCACATGCCACAACACCAAAGCAAAAAAAAAAGAATCATATAGGAACAGAGCAAACCTTAGAGATAGATCATCACCTGAAAAGCAGGCTGCCGTAAAGGCCTGATTGATGTGTGTGCTCAGCTGGGAGTCTCCTCATTAGCAGATCCTCATCTGTAGATTAGTGAAGTGTTGACTGTGTACCCGGATCGCATGAAGATCTCTTACAAATATGAATATGTCGTGAAAACACTTCAGAATCGCTAAATCTGACTTTCTAGGGTGAGATTCAGCCATCTTCAGTTTTAGTTTTAAAAATTCCCCATGCGATTCTGATGTCCCTACAAATTTGAGAAGCTCTTGATAAGTCCCTTTTCATGTAGTCTGCATGCTTCTTTGACACATGTGCTCTCCCACGTTCTCTTCTGCCATATCTTGACCTAGGCAGGCATCTTAGATACATATTCAATTTCTTATTCCTGTGTTAAGTTTAATTAAAGCCTTCTGGTAAATATGCTATATTAAGTGGATTGATATAAAGTAACACTCCCAACATTGAGGTCATGTGCCTAACAATTGCACCTAACTATCCACAGGGGAGAGACCAGAAATCAGTGTTCACCTTCCATCCTTCTCCACTCCTGGAATTGTTTTAGTTGAAGCCTCATTACCTCTTGCCAAGACTATTGTTTTAGTTACCTAATTGGTGCTCCTGTCTCCATTATCTTACATTCCTAATCCATCCTACATATTCTTGTCAAATGAATTTCCCTAAGTAACAGTTCTATTTTAGGCACAGTCCTGTTCAAAATCTTTGCCTACTAACTAAACACAAATGTGATTCAGAGCCTCTAAGACTAAGTCTACATCTTTATGTTCAGTTCAGTAGCTCTTTACTCCTATTTGTGCAAAGCTCCCCAGCCAAATTAATTGTCTCCACAACAGCCTCTTAGTTTTCTGTTTCCACGCTCTGAAAAAATGCTCTTATTCTTCCTGGAATATCTTTTCCCGATCAGAATAACTCTGTATCTCCCAAAGGGAGCTAGTGATCCTCAACTTACTACATTGTCCTTTTCGTGAGGTTAGTCTTTTGCAAAGGTAGTTGCTCAAAATAGGAAACTGATATTCTCTTCCTGTCCCATCTCTCATTGACACCATACCACCAACAACAAAAATAAAATTCTAGCATGCCCCTGAAGTCAAATACAGACTAGAATGAAACTTAAGAAGAGAAGACGTTCTCAGAGACAACCACACTATATAGTTGGCCCTCCATATCCACAGGTTCTGCATCTACGGACTCAAACAACTGTGGATCAAAAGTTCTTAAAAAAGGATTCAGAAAGTTCCAAAAAGCAAAACTTGAATTTGCCGCACTCCACAGGCAACTATTTACATAACATTTACGTTGTATCTACAACTATTTATGTAGCATTTACATTGTATTAGGCATTTTAAATAACCTAGAGATGATTTAAAGTGTACTGGAGGATGTGCATAGGTTATATGCAAATACATAAGAGACTTGAGTACCTGCTGATTTTAGTATGTGAGGGGGTTCCTGGACCCAATCCCAACAGATACTGAGGGACGACTATATTCACAAAAATGTAGGGATGTGGAGTCTGTGTGAGAAAAACAAACCAACCAATAACAACAAAAATCCTGAGGAATATTTAAAAATGGTTTGAATCTGGTAATATAATTTCATAAATAAGAGTATCTTCATTTGGCATGCTTATTTGAAAACTGAATATTATACTTCTGTTTTGTCTGGCTGCTTCATAAAAACCTGGACTAATCATTGACCCTATTTAAAGTCAGCCGAGGGACCAGATAGACTCTGCTAAAATACTGAGAAAATAATCTAAATGAGAAGGAAATTTAGGAATTGAATATGTGTATACTGTATTTTCACCCTTAAGGAGCATCTCTTTAAAGTACTCTGAAGTTTCTTTTTTTCAATATATGTTTGACCCATACATTTATGTGGAAAGCACCAGCATGTTGAAATGCTCTTTGCTGACTGAGTGGTCTCTTAGCTGGGGACTGTCAGGAGAACTTCAGTTTATATGGGCTTCCTGATCTCAGTGAGACTGGAAAAATATGGAGGTTATAGAAGGTAGCAGCAGGACTAATGTCAGTGGCAAACTCCCATCACTGGAGTGTCAGCTCTCCTTCTCTGCACCTCAGTTTAGTGATCAGGGATCTCAGTCATCTAGCTAGTTTATAGCATGTCACACTTTATGAAAGAGATCACATCTATATTTTTTGGAGAGCAAAAAGTAGCAGGTACCCTAAACACAGAGTTAACCGACGTGTGTTCTGGAGATGAAAAGATCAGTTCTTTAAAAAGGTCAGATTCTACTACGTCTGTGAAGTTTTGGGCATGGGGTGCTATGTTAGTGTAAAGACCATGCCAAGTTATTCTCCCTTAGTGAAGGACAGGTTGATTGACCATGTTACTCTATCCAGAAGATAGCTGAATACTGCTTCTTGTGTTCTTTTGAGCCACCATGTATGCTTTGTTGCATGGGCAGTTAAAGCAAAACGTATTACAGATTTGAGTGATGAGCAGAACACATTATGGCCACCAGCTGGTCCAATGTACAGTACAGTTCTCTCTGTCTTTCTACCATGGAGAACCTGGGGATTCAAAACTGCTTGCAGAGTTTGGTGGGATCGTGGGGATTCTGTGGATCCTGTGCCACACTCAAATAAAAGAATCATATATACACACTACCAAATGTCAAACAGACAGCTAGTGGGAAGCAGCCGCATAGCACAGGGAGATCAGCTCGGTGCTTTGTGTCCACCTAGAGGGGTGGGATAAGGAGGGTGGGAGGGAGACTCAAGAGGGAGCAGATATGGGGATATATGTATACATATAGCTTATTCACTTTGTTATACAGCAGAAACTAACACACCATTGTAAAGCAATTATACTCCAATAAAGATGTTAAAAAATAAAAAAGAATCACAATAGAAACTTCAAAATGTTTGAGGTGTTTCAGGAAATACCTATTCTCTTTAAGGAAAATAATTACCAGTTACACGAGGCTTTGGAGTGTAAAAGACATCTGTACTTTCAGGCCTTTTCTAAATATAGACAGGCCCTAAAGCAATTCCAACATGAAAAGCCTGGAGGATACTACCTGAGATCTTCCACTTACAGGCACACCCGGACCTGCCACAAGGTCACTGAAAGTTCACACTGCTCCATCCATAGGGTGACCCCTGTGAAGAGTGAGTGGAGAGGAAGGATTCTAAACCTGTTCATAGATCCCTCTGCTCTGTGCCTACACCGGCTGCAAGTAGGCTGCTGTACCTCATTGTTAGTCATGGGTGTCTCAGCCAGAAAGTGAATCAAACAATCCTATAACAGGACTTGAGGGCTTCTGGGGTATGAAAAAGATAATTCACTTGGCCTCTGTGTTGGGACTTCTCTTTCAAGCAACAGAAATTCAATTGTACTTTCTACTCTGTTTGCTTCTTTTTATCTGTTTGCTTCTGCTGTGTTAAATTTCTCATCCGGGGAACCAGGTTCTCTTGTGACAAGAGTCTGAGCTATTGCAGAGATGAAGGTTTTTATATTCTTTTATATACTTATCTGTACTGTTTGATTTTCTAAAGCCATGTATATTCATTTCTTTGTATCAATAGCAGTTGTGTGAATGGTGATTTCTAAGCCATTTAAAATATGTTCCTTATAATTCTCTGTACCAAAAACACTGAAATGTTATTAAAATAAGCAAATGCAAGAGTAATATTGTAGAAAGAATTTTGGAGCTAAAATGGAGGAGAGGAGAAGAGAATGTAGGAGTCATGGATAATATTAATACATAGAACAAATCAAGAAAGACAGGTTTATTCCATAAGTTTTAAAATGTAGGACTATTACTAAAAATAATAACATAATGAAGCACAGGAAGGAGAGTAATGGGAAGTGGGGGTTGGTGTATCTGAAATAGAGGTAGAAGCATATGTTCTGGTTATGGGAGGAATCACTTTATAATCTTAAAAAGTAAAACTCATAAAATTGTTGCCTTCTAGAGCAGTGATTGTTAACTGAGGAGCAAATTTTGCCTCGAGGGGATATTCGCTGATGTCAGGAGACATTTCTGATTGTCACATCTTGAGGGACAGGAGTAATACTACTGGCAACTCTTGGGAAGGGGGCAGGGGATCCTGCAAAACATGCTGGTACTGCACAGGACAGTTCCCCACAAAAGGTATTGTCCAGTCCACAGCGTCAATAGTGCCAAGGTTGAGAAAGCCTGTAATAGAGAGCAGTGTTAGGCTAGCTGGGAAAGAATAGCAGGCAAACTTTCATTTTCATCTATTTGTAATGTTGAAATTCTTCTTCTTATTTTCCTTTGTTACTTCCATATTCATCTTTTTGGTAAAGGATTCATTCTGTTCCAGAAAAAAATTATGAAAACACACCCAGATCTAGATGAAGAACTGAAATTTTTATTTGAAAAAAAAATCTCTGAAAAATCAAAGATTAAAATTAAATAAATGCATACATGTAGAGGCAAGAGGCAAATTGGCCTCAGAATTACCCTCTAATGAACTTTCAGTTATCCTCCACAATACTAAATCCTAGAAGATGAGCTCCCCACATCAATTGCATTTGAAGGAGGAAAGTTTGAATTCCAAGAATTCACTCTTTCCTAGTAGTTGTTCATATGTAAACAGAAGAGAATTGGATTCATAGGTTTCACTCACTGTTTTGTTTTTCAGAAATGGGAAAACTTGGGTCTTTGCCAGTCAGTCTCATTACATACTTCCAGAAGATTTCTTAGCAGACACACTATGCTCTTTGAGGAGAATCCAGGGAAGTAGAATGGGCTGTGCCTTTTAATCTCCCTTCCCAGAGGTGCTTCTTTCACTGTATGGCCCGAGAAAGGTGTTAAGGAAATCTTTTACACATATTGGGAAAACTGGTCTCTCCCTGGCCGAAGACTGCAGAGATGAAGATATCATAGGCTCACCAAATGTTGCCATCAGGAGTCAAAATAGTTCTTAGGAAAGCATGATACGTGTTCCAGGAGTTTTCTGGGGTTGACCTACAATGATAAAATGCGTGCTTGCTTCTTGATAAGAGAAACCAGAATGTGGATTGTCGTCTGAAACAGCCTAAAATAGTAGGACCAGGAGAGAGGGTTGGCAGTCGGAGCAGCCTACGTTTGTAGAGTTTGACATGGCTAACATACGTGTGTTCTCCTTTGGGCCAAAAAGACAACATAAATCACACTGCATTAAGATAGATGCCTGCTGGGATAAGGAGACCCTAGGAGAAAACCAATGGAGTCAAGGGGTGCATAGCCCTTGCCAGGAATTGACGTGTGGGGATGGTAGGGCTCGCAAATTCAGTAAAATAATCAGTAAAACGTCTAGCATTTGGGTACCTGTCACGACAGTGGATGGTCATAGACAAAAGGGACCTGCAAATAGTACCAAGTACAGTCATGTTACTCTTGATCTTCTTATTCCCTCTCCTTTATATCTGACCCTGAGGCCAGAAGTCAGACTGGGAGGAGAAATATGCCAAACAGAACCATTTCCTTTTTACCACCAAAATTTTTAGGCTATGGAGCAGGCCTGAATGAGGGGAAGGGAGAATATTTACATGAGGTATATGAGATTAGAGTACAGACCAAATCAAATTTCTTCAATACCCCCCAAAAAAATGTGATTCCAAACCCAAAAATGTACAAAAATACTAGGACAAGAGAAGAAGTAGGCTCTAAATCAGTTGTGTGTGTGTGTGTATATCATGGGGAGTTAAGTTGGGAATTTCGACTAACATACCAAGACCAATAGAAAAAAAGATTCCAAAATGAAGCTTTAGGCAAGGATGCATCCCTTAGAAAGCAGTGCTGAGAAGTCATGTCATGACTCATAAACCACTATCCTAGATACATCCTCACTGGCCGGAAGCTGTGTGTTCACCAGCAACGTGGCAGAGGCTAGGGGGAGCCAAGGGCAATTGCCTCTTTCTCCTGGGTGTTGTCAGAGGGGCACAGGCAGTGGGGAATCCTCTGAAGAACACTCTGAAAGCACTCACAGGAGAAAAAGGGTCATGTTTAACCCCCATCAGGGCCAGAGCATGCAGTGCTGTCTTACAACACATCTGGTTAAGTAAGAACGTTCTGCTTCCTTTCTTTTTGCTGCATCTTTATGCATCAACCTCAGAGAGGTAGAAAACCAGAGCCAGCTGCAGAGGGAGGAGGCTCTTAATTTAGAACGAAGCTGTCCATCACATCTCGCCTTCCCAGACTGAAGTTTCTCACCTCTGAAGACTTCATTATGAAATTGAGTCTGTTTTCAACCTGAGCAAAGGAATAACCTCAACATAAAAGAAGAGTGGGATGGACATAATATACGCTGATTACCTGTCATGGGTTGTGCTGGTTCCACATACTAAAATGATGTGGGAGGTGTGTGTGTGTGTGTCTGTGTGTGTGTGTGTGTGTGTGTGTGTGTGTGAGAGAGAGAGAGAGCGAAAGAGGGAGAGAATGACTGACTGGTTGATTAGAGTTCTGGCCTTCATATAATTTCAGAATCTATTGAAGAAGAAATATGTGGTGAAAGTTATAGAGATAATTATTGATTAGTTCTTTAAGCTATAAGACAGAGTTCAATAATCTGTGGCTCACTGGTCAAATCCTACCCACCACCTGCTTTTACAAATAAAGTTTTGTTGGAATACAAATGTGCTTATTCATTTATATATTGTCTATGGCTGCCTTTGTAGCCCAAAGGCAGAATGCAGTAGTTGTGGCAGAGTGTAATTGGCAGAAAAAGCCTAAATTATTTACTATCTGTTCATTTACAGGAAAAGTTTCCAATCCTCCTGCTGTAAGAGATTAAAAGCAATGAGAGATTCTAGGTTAAAATTGTGAGTTGGATATGTGCATGTAATTTCACTCTCTCTGAAACTTCACTAAAGTGATTAAGGGAAGCAGGATTAAAAAGAAAGTGAATCATAAAGTTAGGCAGCCAGGGAGGATGGAGGAATATGTTAGACATCAACAAAACATTGGAAGCTAGAAAACAGATGGTTTAGTGGTAACAGAATTAACAGAACCAATAATGGTGAATTCTAAGCAGGAAATGGGGGAAGTTGAGAAACTGAGAACTATTTTATAGTGCAGAATCTTTAAAAGTCTAGTAAAATGGTAGCAGTAGAAACAGGGATGAGGGGAGTGGGCAATACTGAAAACGTTTGGCTGAACTGAATGACAAGACAATAAAGATGTGTGATTCTTTTATGCATATTAATAATAACATCTGGTGCCTCTCTTTATGCAAGGTTCTGGCAAGACCACACCGATTTTTGTAAGAAATCTGTCCTGATAATAGAAACTCTTGCATCTCTGGAAAGCTACAATAAACATTATTATCAGGGTTGCCTTTGGGGAAAAAAATCTAGGTATTTGGGGGAAAGGACCTGAGGAAGGATTATTTTTATTGGTTTGACCTTTCGTGCCATTTGCATTTTTTCCACGATAATTAATATATCGTGAATCAAAAACAGTGATAAAAAAGGCACCTCCTCAAAAGATTTTTTCTTTTAAATAATATTTTACTACCTTTTTTAAGATAAGCCAAAACTTGATAATACTTTTGTCTAGATTCCTTGCTGGAAGGACTTACAGTGGACTTTATTTGACAGTGCTGAAATCAGAAGTTGTCAGACTCCCAGAAGTCCACTGATGTGTTCCTCCTTCCCTACCATCTTCCAGCACACTAGTCCACTGCGAAGCTCTGTGTGTTCCAGAGTGGCTCAATAAGGGGGAAGCAAGCAAGGCCCATTCTGGGAGATGAGAGGTATGGCAACTGGGGACAGAGATGAGTTTCTTTCCAAGCAAAGTTCTGAAAAAACTCATGTATCTACTGTGTCCCCAGGTAAGTATCACATCTCTCATCTCCCAGAACTGACCTTACACCTGAATGTTAAAAGGAAGATCTGATATTAGCTTATGTATATGCTTATTTGATCAATGGTGTTCTGTAAAGGAAAATTGCAACATGTTTTCATGCCTTAAGAACATACTGGCATATGATGAAGTCAGTAAAATCAGAAAGGGTTTCTCTGAACACATGACCTTATAATTGATATTTTAAGAATGAGTTTGGGGCGGGGGGTATTCCCTGGCAGTCCAGTGGTTAGGACTCCGCGCTCTCACTCACTGCTGCTGAGGGCCCGGTTTCAATCCTCGGTCAGGGAACTAAGATCCCACAAGCTGCGCAGCATGGCCAAAAATAAAAAAGAATGAGTTGGGGGATGGGAAGAGGGGGAGTTGGATGAAGGCAGTCAAAAGGTACAAACTTACAGTTATAAGATACATTAAGTACTAGGGATGTCATATACAACATGACAAATATAATTAACACTGCTGTAGGTTATATATGAAAGCTGTTAAGAGAGTAAAACCTGAGAGTTCATCACAAGGAAAAATATGTTTTTCTATTTCTTTAATTTTGTATCTATATAAGATGATGGATGCTCACTAAACTTATTGTGATAATCAGTTCATGATGTATGTGAGTCACCTCTTTATGTTGTACACCTTAAATTTATACAGTGCTGTATGTCAATTATATCTCAATAAAACTGAAAGGAAAAAAACAAAACACAAAATGAAAACAAAAAGAAGGTTTGGCACTTCTCTGGCTTTTAATACATGCAAGTTTTTTTCTTCCTACTATTTGTTAAATATACATAGTGATTTGTTAAGGCATCATGCCCTTGATTAATCAATGAATGGATTGATCTACGCAATAAAAGTTTTTATCTACCTAAAAAAAAAAGAGTGAGGTAGAATTTTAAAATGCAGAGTTAGAGCAGGTAGAATCATTTCTGATAAGGAAACAACTTGTGTAAATAATTTATGGCAGAAGACAACACGGCAGTTTTGGGGATCTCAGTGAAAGCCCGTATGCTTGGGGTGGGCAGAATAAGGCAGGAAATGGTGACATTAGGCTGGACAGGAAGTCAGGAGCCATAGGCAAAACCTGGGAGTAATGTGAAGGATTTTCTCTTTATCTTGAAAGTAGTAAAAGCCATTGAAAATTGTGAACAATGGAACTACAGGGTTTTGAATGATCTTTTTAAAAGGCCATCTGACAAAATTGAGAGTGCGTTACAAAAGGACAGGTGTGGAGAGTGGATGTTATTTAAGTAAGTACTGTAGTAGATCAGGTAAGATATAGTGATAATGTGGATTTCTTGGAAAAGATGGTAACTGAGAAGGCTTTCAAGATTCAAGAATTCAGGTCTGGAAGCTGGAAGTTTGGTGGTGAAATTTCTAAGGTAGGGACTATTGGGGGACATTTGTTGAGCAAATACATTATGTGTGTTGGGGAATGTTGGGTAGATAAGAACGTCACTGACCCTCCTTTCACAGTATTAAAATCAAAAAATGAAATGAGAAACAATGTGTTATGAATTTTATTACAGTACAGGGAACTAAGATGCAGTTTTGCAAGGCATCAGGAAAGGCCTGTCTGCAGAGTGTTATCTAAACAGAGGCTTGAAGGATTAGAAAGAGGTAGCATTATGAAATGTTCAGCAAAGTGTGTTCCAGGAAGAGGCGATGGACAACAGGTACAAAATGCTGAATAGAAATGACAGCATGAAGCTGAAAGAAGTTTACAATCTTAGATTTCAGAGATGGAGAAGAAAATGCATGAGAGAACAGAAAAAAGAAAATGATATTAAATGTAGATAAAGATTTTAGGTGCAGTTTACTACAAAAGTGTTTAAAGTGGGATATATTTGAAAACAAAATGAATACCCATTAATAGAAAACTATTTAATTATATGACCTTACAGCTAGTGGATACATATCGTAAGTACAGCTGGTTTATTGGATATTTTGCAGCGTAAAACATATTAATTGTATATGCAGAATGAAAGTATGCTTTCATATAAATACAAAAATAATATTATTGCAGTTAATAAATCTCTATGGGTGATTGTAACCTCCTTCATTATAAGCATACGTATTTTAAAAAATTTCCATGCTAAATCTATATTATTTTTACTAGTAGTTTAAATAAATACCAAAAAGAAGGCTTGAAAGTTCCTAGTAGGTTTTAGAAGACTTTCTAATATGATAACAGAAATGGAATAGTTTTGTTTGTTTAAGAAGTAACTTCATCTACTGTTGTGGGTTGAATTGTATCCCCTAAAAAGGTATGTTAAAGTCCTAACCCACAAAACCCCGGAATATGACCTAATTTGAAAATAGGACTGTTGCAGATGTAATTACTTCAGATGCGTTCATACTGAAGTGGGGTGAGCCCTTAATTCAATATGACTGGTGTTCTTTTAAGAAGAGAAGACAAACAGGCACAGAGGGAAGACAGTGTGAACACAGACAAATGAGGGGAGGATACCATGTGATGACAGAGGTGGAGATTGGAGTGATGCAGCTGCAAGCTAAGGAATGGCAAGGTTTGACCATCACCACCTGGAGCTAAGGAGAAGAAAGGATTTTACCCAAAGTCCCAGGGGGAACATAACTCTGCCAACACCTTGATTTTGGACTTATAGTGTCAAGAACTATGAGAGAATAAATTTCTGTTGTTTTAAGCCATACCCTGTCTGTGCTATGGCAAACTTAGGAAACTAATACAATTTTCTAGAAAATTCGTTTGTTACCCAACAAAACCACCTAAATCAGGAGTCACTCTTCTTTCTTAAATAGACCACTGAGTTTGTGTCCAGATTTTAATTAAGCCAGAAAGCAAGGTATTCTTTCATATGAGTGTACTTGAGTCTGTGTATATCTGTGTGTATTTGTGTGTCTGTGTGTGGGTGTCTGTGCAGATACGGAGCAGAAGTAGGAGTCAGAATCAGGGAGACATGTCTTTTCCTATTTTTCTGTTGGGACTCTATTAAATTTTTCTATAGCTTCTATTTATGTGGTGGAAAAGGCAGACTAGCACATTTCAGATATTTTTAAATCAAACTGACAATGCTGGAATGAGGACCATACTCTACATATCTGATTTATAGTCACCAAAACCCCAGCTTTATAGTTCTTTGAAACATGGACTAGTTTCAAGATTTACTGATCAAAACATAAAGAAATACAATCATATTTAAGATGAGAACTGTCTCTGTAACAAATCAAATAGTCCCTATTTTATAGACATTCAAAGACTTCCCACAAACAGATTATTTCTCTTACAAGTTTGAAGATAACTTAGCCAAGGAAAATGAATGCTTATAAGCTTCAGTGCTTTACTACAATTAAATTTTTGCTGACAGTAGAGTGTGATCACTTTCTTTCCCCTTTAATAAACACCAACTGGAGCAAACAGAATTACTTTCCTAAACCTCTTTGGTGAAATGATGATATGAAATGAATTCAATCCCTTGATCAGGGCAGTGATAAAATAAAGCTAATTTTTTATCTTTCCATGTGTTTTCCTCACTTCCTCCTTCCTCTCTTTTTTTTCTAGTTTCTTCTCCTCTTTTCTTCCTCCCTCTTTCTCTCCCCCTGCCCCTGTGAGCCTTCTCCTCTTTTCTCTCTCCTACTTTACCCATTGTCACTTTAACCTTTCTAATGTATTCTTAGTAACATGTGACACTATTTTGGTATTCAAAATATTGTGCCAGTCCTGTATAAGTAAATGAGAAAAGATCTTCAGACCTTTCTTCTATTATCTTAGAAATATATTCATCAACTTAATGTCAGTTAAATCATGGATATGCATAGTGATTTAATACATTTCAAGATTTGTTATGCAAATGGTTTTGTTGCTTTAAAAATGTAAATATTGAGTCACAGATGTAGAAAACAGACTTACAGTTACCAAGGGGGAAAGGGTGGGGGGAGGGACAAATTGGGAGATTGACATATACACACTACTATATATGAAGTAGATAACTTGGACTTCCCTGGTGGCGCAGTGGTTAAGAATCTGCCTGCCGGGCTTCCCTGGTGGCGCAGTGGTTGAGAATCTGCCTGCTAATGCAGGGGACACGGGTTCGAGCCCTGGTCTGGGAAGATCCCACATGCCACGGAGTAGCTGGGCCCGTGAGCCACAACTACTGAGCCTGCGCGTCTGGAGCCTGTGCCCCGCAACGGGAGGGGCCGCGATAGTGAAAGGCCCGCGCACCGCGATGAAGAGCGGTCCCCGCACCGCGATGAAGAGTGGCCCCCGCTTGCCGCAACTGGAGAAAGCCCTCGCAGGAACCAAAGACCCAACACAGCCAAAAATAAATAAATAAATAAATAAAGTAGCTATAAAATTAAAAAAAAAAAAAAAAAAAGAATCTGCCTGCCAGTGAAGGGGACATGGGTTCAAGACCTGGTCCAGGAAGATCCCACATGCTGCGGAGCAATTAAGCCCGTGCGCCACAACTACTGAGCCTGCGCTCTAGAGCCCGTGAGCCACAACTACTGAGCCTGCGTGCCACAACTACTGAAGCCCACGCATCTAGAGCCCGTGCTCCTCAACAAGAGAAGCCACTGCAATGAGAAGCCCATGCACCACAATGAAGAGCAGCCCCCTCTCGCCGCAACTAGAGAAAGCCCGTGCGCAGCAACGAAGACCCAACGCAGCCAAAAATTTTAAAATATATAAATAAATTAATTAGTTAATTAAACATGAATAAAATAGATAACTAATAGGAGCCTACTGTATAGCACAGTGAACTCTAGTCAGTACTCTGTAATGACCTATATGGAAATAGAATCTAAAAAAAGAGTAGATATATGTATATGTATAACTTACTTTGCTGTACAGCAGAAACTAACACAACAGTGTAAATCAACTATACTCCAATAAAGAAATTAATTTAAAAAATAAACTATGTAAACTTGAGAGTATATTAAAAACAAAAAAATAAAATGTAAATATTATATATTAAAATGCATTAGGAAGGCCCTATAATTGGTAGAATTTGTATGTTTTTGTTACTTCCTAAAAATGAATGTGTCTTATTTTTATACTGACAATGCACTGGGATACACAATTACTGTTTTAAACAACTAGATGACATAGATTTACAACTTAATGAAATTATTTCCAGTTTTAAAAAATATTTCTATATTAATGTTATACTTAGGAAGATACATTGAGTTTCCATATATGGATCAGCAATAGGAGTTCCTCTTACTGTTTTGGAGTTAGTGAGCCCAGCAGACAACTAAAAAGAACAGTACGAGAATTTATGCAAGAGATCTGAGTGGTGCAAACAAAAATGCCACATTTCTCGAGATCATCTGAGGTGGCCACAACCATCGTAAAAGGCAGTTCTTAAAGAGAGAGGGGCTTACTTTGATGAGAGAGTATGTCAAGCAGCATGATTAATAACGAGGATACAAATACACATTGTTCTTTTATAGTTTCCTGAGCCTTAGAATCCAAAGGCACACCTAGAACTGCTGGGACATAGTAGAGAGGACACAAAAGTGGCAGAGCACAGCAAGTAGAGAGAGGGCAAATATCAAGATAATTCACCATCTCCACCAAGATTGCCCCATTGCCACTGTCAAGGTTATGAAGTTCCCAAGGTGAGATGAAGGCAGGCTTCGTGGAGTCCTCAGGTTCCCATCTCCCAGGTCACTGAAAGGGTACAAGCAAGAACCTGCTGACCACCCCGAGAAAGTTTCTAGCTGAATTACATTCCAGATTCAGGGAGTCTGGAGACTGCTTATTACTCACCACCACCCAGATATTGATACCAGTGTGCTGCAGTGGAACTGAATGCCACTGGCTGGTCTCAGTGAGTACTATAGCCTGGGCTGATGGGTGTCACCAGCAGTGGTCAAGAGCGTAGAAGACACTTCATCTCGTTGCACAGACTGCCCCCCACCCCAAGCCCCTTGCAGTTAGTGGCTGCTAAATATTTAGAAGATGTAGCAAAATTTACAGGATGCAGAGGGTAAAGTTCTTTTAATGAAGGAAGGCTTTGAGATTGTGAATTTTTTCCCACCACTTTGAAATTAGGTAGGACTGCATGACTCTTTCTGGCTGATGAAATGGGAATGCAAATGATGTCACTTTAAAGCCAAATCATGACACTGCTGGTACTTGGCTGTCAAGCTGTTTCTTGCACTGCTGTGGTGATTGAAGAGACTGTTATCCAGATGATGTAGTTACATGATGATGGAACCTTACTCATCATGAGTTCTGAATTACCAATGAAGAGCTGATACTTGTTGCCAACTTGCACTGAATATATAGCATGAGTGTGTGTGTGTGTGTGTGTGTGTGTGTGTGTTTGGTCTTAACTTACCGTGATTAATGTACTACCCAAATTCTGGAAGAAATGGGGACTGTGGCAAATAAATGAGACGAAGTTCAAAAAATTACATCCATTGCTGATAAAGGTTAAATCGTAGGGAAGGAAAATGTGATGATAGGCTTTTTAACTCAACCGCCAAACCAAGTAGATTAGTCATAGGCAATGCTGGCCCTGAAGCAGGACTCCTTATCAGATCAGCATTCATGGGGAAGAGGCAGCCCCACAGCATCCTGAGGCTTCTCTTCCGTTATCAACCATGGTTCCTTTGATTTAGTTTTGGGATCCCTGGTGGGAAATACAGATTTCGTCCCCAGAAGTCTCTGAAATATATTGGAACAGTACATTAATTGTATAGCTCCAAAGCCACCCTATAACGAAGTCTGAAAACTTACTCCTTGTTCAACCTCCATTTCCTAATTATATCCAAAATAGCATACCAGTAACTTGTAGGGAGATTGACAAATTATGATGCTCTAGTGAATAGTCGCTCTAATAATAATATACCAATGCCAACATTTTAAATATTAATCATTTTTCATTTTGAAATTCCCAGGATAATTGAAGATTAAATATTCTTGTAAATTTATGTCTAGATACATTAACATCCAAAGGAATTAATATATGAAATATTCATTTTCTTGTCAAACTGACTTTATGTGTACAGTGACCGAGATTTCTTAAATTGAAGATCAGGAGCCATGATTACCTCTCCCCTTCACTCCATTTTCTTAATTTGCTAATTATCAACCTAAAATTGTTTCAGTATCTGGAAGGACTTGAAGTTCTATCAGGAGATTCATCTTAGTTCTTATAGCAATGGAAGTAGTCAGCTTCAGGGAGTGAGAAGTTCTATTAATTCACTGTGTTTTAAAGTCCTCCATTTTTAAAGAGTCCAAAAGTTAATAAAACATTTGTGTTGGTAGTTTTGCTACATAACAGATCACCCTTGAACTTAGAAGCTTAAAACAACAATCATTTACTTAGTTTACAATTTCATGTGCTGGCAGTTTGTTCTGGGATCAGCTTGATGGTTCTCCCAGGTCTGCTTCACTGACCATGGCTAGTTTATTTCCTTGGACAAAGCAGGTCACAAACTTAAGGCCAGAGTCAGTGTGGGAAAGAACATATACTCCACTGTTTGATTAGCTACATAAGGCTAGTGGCTACCATATCAGGAAGTGCAGAATAGAACAATTCCATAATTGTAGAAAGTTCCCTTGGACAAAACTGGCCCAGAAACTGTGTCCTGTGAACATATAATCAAATGATAGTAACACTTTCAATTCAAAGGATTTTCTCAATGCTACACTCTTAATTTTGGTTTTTTTCCCCCTCTGAGGAACTAATTCTTTCAGAGATTATAAAAATAGATGTACTAGAAATTAAGAATCTCTTCCCTGTGAGGGAAGTGACAGTTGTGACATCTGCCTGCCATCATTGGCCTGCATTTAGATATATGGCCATGCTTGACTTCAAGGAGGTCAGAAGTACAATGTTAATATGTACTCAGAGAGAGGAAGAGCAGAAAAATCTGTGTGTGATCTACTAAATCTCATAAAGTTTTGTACATTTCTTACTAAGATTATTCACAAGTATTTAACCTTTTTGTTGCTACAATATATGTGGTCATTTCCTTTATTATATATTTAATTGTTTATTTTTATTTAGGTAGAGTGTTGATTTCTGTATGTTAATTTCATACTGTGTTATTGTTTTTCATACTTTTTCTATTAATTTATTCGTATGTCATACTGTCGCCTGCAAATAGAGATAGCCTTTCCTTTCAGTTATTACCTCCAATTACATTCACTTATTAATTACTCCCTCCAGTACTATTATAGCCCCAGTCAGGCGTGAACCTATAATAAAGTGGTCATGGCAAAGGTTCCTAGTGGGCGAAACATCAAGCAGTACAGTTGTTTATCCACATTGCCTGGAATAAAATATGGCCAGAGGTTTGGATCTACACTAATTTATGGAAAGCAGCCAACAATTTTGCTTGATGGTCAAGGGCACAAATGGAACAAGGTTGGAACATATGTGACAGAAACCTCTCAAGAAGAATTATGTGAATGGATGTCTCAAAATGAGCCAAGATGGTGACAATATTTATATCCTGTGTCAATGTTCATCAAAAGACATCCACTGAAAAGGAGTGTCAGGTAGCCAATATGACTTTGCCTGTGGTTGTCTATCAGCCTTCTTCCCCAGCCACCCTGTGCTTGTTCAAGGGGCCTATATACTGTGTAGATATGGGGTAGGGATAGAAGCTGTGTTAAACTTAAGAATATGAATTATCCCTACAACAGATCTGGCCATCAACACTGATAAGTGGCTCCCTTCCAACAGCAGAAACCAATGCTGAATCTCTTACCTTATTCTCTTGGGTGCAACAGCCTTCCATCTGTTTTAGGCTGATTACATTGGAATCCTTCCATTATGGAGGGACAACAGTTTATCTTCACTGGACTAGATAAGTATTGAGGGAATGGATTTGATTTTCCTCTTCAAAGTGTTGCTGGCAGCATCACCTTCTGTGGACTTACGGAGTGCCTTACTCTATTACTATCTAACACAGTATTGCTTCTGAAAAAAGAAATACATTTCACATGGAAATAAAGCCAGCATTGGACTCATACCTACGGACTCAAGTTTCCTGAAAGAACAGTGTAATGGCCTACTAAGGATGTGGTTGTAGTATACAGACAATAGAGGAATGTTGGAGTCATAATTTACAGTAGCTATCGTAGGTTTTGAACCTACTGCCAATATATGTTGCTCTTTCCCTAATAGCCAGACTGTGCAGGTCTGGAAACCAAGTAAGAGTGACTCCTTTTGCATCTTATTTATTTATTTTTATTATCTTTACTGAAGTATAATTTCTTATTTTTAATTAATTTTTTTTTTTTACTGAAGTATAGTTGATTTACAGTGTTCTTTATATACAGTTTGGAGCTATATTGTATCAACCTTCTATGAATATTCATGTATAATTCTTTGTGTAGACATCTGTTTTCATTTACTTTGGGTGAATTGACTGTATGTCGGGTAAATACATGGTTATGTTTTTCTGTAACTGCCAAGAAAGTTTCTCACAGTGATTGTATATGAGAGTTACTGTTGCTGTATATCCTCACCACCACTTGGTATTGTCAGTATTTTTACTTTTAGCCAGTCTAATAGATACGCAATGGTATCTCATTTTGGTTTTAACTTGCATTTTCCTGATAACTAAAAATGCTGAACATCTTTTCATGTGATTATTGGCCCTTGAATACCTTATTTGGGAAGTGTTTGTTCATGTCTTCTGTCAGTTTTTCTTCTTCTTTTTTTTTTTTTTGTAGTAAACTCATCATCTTTATTCCATCTTTGTCATACTGAGAAAGGAGAATTTCTTAAAACATGTTTGGATGTCATCAATAATATTACTTGTAGGTTTTTCTAGGAACAGTGATAGTCCTACCTGTATATTCATATAGCAAGTTGAACTGTGGCTACATGAAGATTAATCACTCAATTTTTATTATAAGAAGGGATTTAGAATTTATATTTAAGTCAATATAGATATTTGAGATTACAGATGAATTTTCTATTGTAACTATTGTATATTCATGAAAAATTCCTACAGGTTGCATGTGAAATTTTGTCCATAACTACACTATATCAACCTGTCAGTTTTTCAATTAAGTCATTTACTTTCTTGTTTTTGAGTTCTGAATATTCTTTATATATTCTCAATATAAGTCCTTTGTTAGTCAGGTGTATCACAGACATTTTCTCCTGTTCTGTTACATTAACCATATATTTGAAGAGTAAAATATTTTAATTTAAAAGTCCAATATATATCACTTTCTTTTATGGGTTATGTTTTTCTGTGTTGTAGCTAAGAAATATTTTCGTACGTCAAGGTTGAAAATATTTCTCCTATGTTTCTTCTAAAAGTTTTATGATTTTAATTCTTACATTTTGGTCTCTTATTCATTTTTATTTAATTTTTGTATATGGTATGAGGTAAGAGGCAGAGTTCATTTTACTTTTCATGCAGATATCTAGTTATTCTAACACAATTCATGTAAATAGTTTACTCATTTATTTAAGTGTCTTAATACTTGTGTTGAAAATCAATTAACCATATGTATGTGGGTCCAATTTTTATATCTTTTTGGGCAGTATGATCTTTGGATTTAATTGACTATCCTAACTTAGTGGGACACATAATATTTTGTTAAATGAGCTGTTTTATTATATTTGTTTATACTGTGTTAAAGATTTTAGAGGCTATTTTTCAGTAATATATGTATTTGATGTTATGAAGTTCCTTCGGAGCACTACTTTGAGTCCTATAGACTTTCAATGTAATTATTTTATTAGTTTTTAGAGATTTGGCACACTTTTGCATCTGGAAAAGAGGTATAGTTTCTATTATATTGATTTTTATCAGCATTGTTACTATTGATAAGAAAGGTTGGTAACTACCTATATCAGCCATTATCAGGATGTCTCTGGTTTTGGTTTTCAGATATCTTGTCCCTGTGGCCACAGGAGTAATGCAGGTTCCTTTAGGGTCAGGTATAGGAGCTTTCCAGTCTTTAATGCAGAGCTTGAGCTGGGAGTTTGAAGCCCTAAGCTCATCCTGTTCTTTCTCCACTTTCTCCAGAGGAGTTAGAAGCAACCAGCCAATCCCTTTATACTCTTTAGTTAGACTAAAATGTTTTGAGGTATCGAATACGTGGTCACCCAGAACCTTGCCTTCTATGGGTTTGGTTAGGAAAAACCAGTAGTGACATTTTGCATCTCTCTATTGTCACACCATGCCATGGCCCACCAGTGCTGCCTTTACCACCAGAATAGAATCATTAGTGCCTACAAGCCTAATTAGATTAGAGAACCAATTCCAGAAAACCCAGAACTAATTCAAAAAACTCATCCTTAAGGTTCTGTTCTTTGAGAATCCTTTCCATTATCAAAATCTGAATCAGTCAGGTTTTGACCAGAGAAGCATAACCAGTAGGAGAAATATATTAAGAGATTCATTGCAAGGAATAGATTACAGGGTTATGTGGGCTGGCTTGGCAAATCCAAAACTGTAGGACAGGCTGTCAGGAAGGGTGGGCTGGAACTCGGGCACAGGTTGGGGCTGCTATCCACAGGCAGAATTTCTACTTCAAGAAAGCCTCGACTCTGCTCTTGTCATGTCAAAGGATTGAATTAGGGCATGCAGTTATACGATAATCTCCTTTATTTTAAGTCAACCGGTTATGGACTTTGATCACATCAACAGAATACTTTCATAGCAATACCTATACTAGCGTCTGATTGAATAACTGGGGACTGCAGCCTAGTTAAGCTGACACACACAAAAAAATACTGTCTGTGAAATACACCTTTTTCGTTGCGTTGTTTGTGTTTTCTGTATTATTTTTGCCTTGATCTATTTTTAGTTTGAAAAAAGTATTTTACTAGTTAACTATTTCTACGTAACAGATTACCACAAACTTCCTGGCTTAAAATAACACAGATTCTTTATATCACAGTTTCTGTAGCTCAGGAATCTAGCTACAGCTTAACTGGGTCCTTTGCTTCAGTGTCTATCAAAAGGCTGCATTCAAGGTGTCCTCAATGGCTGGGGTCTCATCTGAAAGCTCAGCAGAATAGGGAACTACCAAGCTCATTTACATAGTTTTTGGAAGGTTTTAGCTCCTTTTAGGTTCTTGCGCTGAAGGCATCGTTTGTCATGTGGACTTCTCTAACATGGCAACATGTTTCATGAAAGTCAGCAAGGGAAGGTATATGCTTCAAGACGGAAGTCAGACTCTTGTAAACTAATTATGGAAGAGACATTCGCCTAAACACTGAGATATTCTGTTGGTCAGAAGAAAGCTATTTAAGGAGAGAGAATCATACAAGGCTGTGAATACCAGGATGTGAGCATCATTAGTTGTAATCTTAGACACTACCTCCCACAGGTATACAGTTGTTTATTTTTTTTTCATGTGTCTGTCTAATTCTCCTTATGTAGTTTCTTTTGTGCAACTTTTCTTACATGTTTTTATAATTATTTTATCTCTGTGTACAACATAAGCCCTTTTTGCTGTATATCTCAGAAAAAGGTTATCTTCTTTCGAAAAAAATTTTAGCTATGGTAAGTAATTGCTAAAACATACAGGTTAACTTTAAATATTTAGGTCTTCTGAAAATGAAAAAAGAAAACTTAATTTTTCCAAATTTTGAAGGCACATTTAGCTAAAACTTTTGCACTCAGAACTATCTACTCCACTATATGACCCTCATTTGTCTTTCAAAAAAATAGCCTTTTATACATTTTCTAATTATGTTTTATTTCTCAATTAAATAATTTTTATTGTTTTGTTCAACAGTCTCTTGTACATCTGAACTTTAAGCCATGTACATCATTAAAAATATTATTAGATTGTACAATCAGAGAGTGTAGAATTGATAATGCCCAAAGGGGGGGTTATTAAGAACACAAATTTTCAACCATTTATTTTAAGCAGATTCCTACTTACTGCATTATTTTAAGGAAGAGAAAAAAAAATGTGGCTTTTTCCCCTTAACTTTATTGTGATCATTATCACTCTCACATCTAAAGTCTTTATATTTTCCATTATTTATAGTTCCTGAAATTTCTGAACACTTCTATAGGAGGAATTGGCACAATAAGATTTAAAACAGATTTTAGCTACACTCCCAGCCCATACCACATTTAAAACCTTAACATCTTTTCTTCTCCTGGAAGGTTGCTGACTGCCAATCTCCTGGGAACTCAAAGTGGTCGTAGAGACCTTCCACCATTCCCAACGTTACCACCCGATGTGTGTCTTCTGCAGATAGTTCGGTCCATGGTTCTAATGGCTTTGTCTTTCATTGGTTGATAATCTAGTTCATCCCATCTATGGGAGTATATCGTTGTCAGTTCAGATTGTGCCCTCTTACCATTACCAAGGTCAAAGGCTTGTGCTGTGGATGGAATTATGTACCCTCCCCCAATTTAAAGGTTGAAGCCCTGACCCCCAATGTGACTATATTTGAAGATAAAGCTTTTAGAAGGTGATTAAGGTTAAATGAGGCCTTAAGAGTTGGGTCTTAATCTGATAGTATTGGTGGATTTATAAGAAGAGGAAGAGGCAGAGATCCCCGTCTCTGTGCACATGCACGGGGGAAAGGCTATATGAGCACACGGCGAGAAGGCAGCCATCTCCAAGCTGGGAAGAGAGCTCTCACCAAGAAACAAATAGGCTGGCACCTTGATCCCGGACCTCCAGCCTCCAGAACTGTGAGAAATGAACTTCTGTTGTTAAGCCACCCAGTTTATGGTATTTTTGTTATGGCAGCCTTAGCAGAATTAGATAGCGTGCATCCTGGAACAAGTGTGATAATGTCTGCAATCCTGGCAACCCTCTGTTCCTACATCTACATCCACTTACTTTTACCCCTAGGTATTGAGAACACTACATCAATCCTATTTTAGCCACTGAGCTTCATGATGTGTGGAGAATGATGTGATTTACATAAGGACAAAACCAAAGCAGACAACGAATAGAGTTCTATACACAGATAGATGTACAAAGCTGGCAATATTAATACAACATAGTTCTCCCCATCAGAGGATTCTGGATTGGACACCCATGCCTTCAGTCCACCAGCTTCCAGTAATTCCATCCGCCTGGAGTGGTGATTTCATTAGTCACTTTAATAAACTGGCTTAACTTTTCTCACAAAGTTTTCAGGCAACTTTTGGCCTCTTCCAGCACTTCTGAAAATGGTAGATATGCGCCTATCTGCCCAGTGGGCACAAGTAACTGGTAACAATCTCAGAAAATTCCTGCGTACTTAGTAGTAGGTGGTTGACACCACAGTGATATCTTCTCTTTATCAGGTGCTTATCAGGACTAAAGTCTATCCTTCCAGGAAATTACAGGTACTTTCATCTTACAGTGAACAAGATTAGCATACCTACATTTAGGAGCTATTAAATATAAAGAAGCCAAAATGTATGTGGCTTAATCTGGTTCTTATAGTTTTTTCTATATTTTAAATCACAGTAAATGTCTTTTAATGATTCACAGAGATATGTAAAAATAGATTTTAGTGTTCACTTTTTTTTCTATTTAACAACCTTAAAACACTATGGATGATTTGAGAATTGTTTCCATTTTCCTTTCCTTAAAGCTTCTTAAAACACTAAGCAAATGCACAATTTATCACTGATTTTATATGAAACATCTAAAAGTATTAACTATTTTCAAGAAACATAAGTTAGGATCTGTGTATAACACAACTAATTTCCTTTCTGTATATTTTATTGGTCATGTGTACTCACCGAGTCATTTATACCTCATCTTGATGTTAAAATTAAAAGGCGTTCCTAATGTAGATGAACTAAGGTGATTATATATTATCACCCTAAGATAATGGAATTATAGTAGCTTAGTACTTTTTAAGTTTATTCCAACACCATGAGATACCAAATGCAAGTTAGCTCATAAATTATTCAAAAAGTTATAGAACTGCATATCCATTGAACGTTCAATAAAATAGCAGAAGAAAGAAGATACATACTTTATCTAATACATGCTGCAGTAAATGAATTTGTTGAAACTTCTGTTATTGTCTTCACACAAGTATCAATAATTTTTTATATGCAAGGGTATAATATTCAGTGTATTGGGATTCATCCTGCTTTATTTTCAGAAGATGTATTATTTTAAAAATATCAGTTTTAAAAAACTTCATTTTTTTAGCGCAGTTTTAAGTTTATAGAAAAATAGAGGAAAGTACAGAGATTTCCCGTATGCTTCCTGCCCCAACGCGTGCATAGCTTACCCCATTATCAGTATCCCACACCAAAGTGGTGCATTTATCATAACTGATGAACCTATATAAACAAGTCATAACCACCCGAATTGAATAGTTTACCTTATGGTTCACTTGATGATGTACTTTCAGTGGGTTTGGGCAAATGTATGACATGTAGCTGTCATTATAGTGTCGTACAGAGTATTTTTGCTGCCCTAATAATTATCTGTGCTCTGCCTATTCATTCTTCCCTGCCAGCCGCTGATAACCACTGAACTTATTATTGTCTCTATTGTTTTGCCTTTTCCAGATATCATATAGTTGGAATCATACAGTATGTAGTTTTTCAGATTGGCTTTTTGCATTTAGTAATATACATTTTAGGTTCCTCCATGTCTTCTCATGACTCGATTCCTCATTTCTTCTTAGTGCTGAATAATATTCCATGGTCTGGATGTACCACAGTTTATTTCTCCACTCACTTACCAAGGGATATCTTGGTTGCTTCCAAGTTTTGGCAATTGTGAATAAAGTTGCTGTAAATATTCATGTGCATGTTTGTGTGTGGAGTTATCAGTTCCTTTGGGTAAATACCAAGGAGCAAGATTGATGGGTTATATAGTAAGAGTATGTTTGGTTTTGTAAGAAGCTGCCAGTCTACCATTTTACATAGCCCCCAGCAATGAATGAGGGTGTCTGTTGCTCCACATCCTTGCCAGCATTTGCTGTTGACATATCTCATTGTATAGTGTAGTTATGGGTGTGTAATGATATCTTGTTGTTTTAATTTGCATTTCTCTGATGACATATGATATGGACCATCTTTTTTATATCCTTATTTCCTATGTGTATGGCTTCTTTAGAGGTGTTTCTTAAAGTCATTGGATGATTTTTTAATCAGGTTTTTTTCTTATTGATTTTTAAGTGTTCTTTATGTATTTTGGATAATAGTCCTTTATCAGGTGTGTCTTCTACAAATATTTTTTTCCAGTCTGCAGCTTGTCTTCTAATTCTCTTGACATTGTCTTTTTTTTTTTTTAACATCTTTATTGGAGTATAATTGCTTTACAGTGTTGTGTTAGTTTCTGCTGTATAACAAAGTGAATCAGCTATATGCATACTTATATCCCCATATCCCCTCCCTCTTGAGTGTCCCTCCCACCCTCCTAATGCCACCCCTCTAGGTGGTCGCAAAGCACCACCGAGCTGATCTCCCTGTGCTATGCAGCTGCTTCCCATCAGCTATCTATTTTACATTTGGTAGTGTATATATGTCATTGCTAATCTCTCACTTTGTCCCAGCTTCCCCTTCCCCTTCCCTGTGTCCTTAAGTCTATTTTCTACATCTGTGTCTTTATTCCTGTCCTGCCCCTGGTTCATCAGAACCTTTTTTTTTTTTTTTTAGATTCCATATATATGTGTTAGCATATGGTATTTGATTTTCTCTTTCTGACTTACTTCACTCTGTATGACAGACTCTAGGTCCAGCCACCTCACTACAAATAACTAAATTTTGTTACCTTTTATGGCTGAGTAATATTCTATTGTATATATGTGCCACAACTTCTTTATCCATTCATCTGTCGATGGACACTTAGGTTGCTTCCACATCCTGGCTATTGTAAATAGAGCTGCAATGGACACTGTGGTACATGACTCTTTTTGAATTAAGGTTTTCTCAGGGTATATGCCCAGTGGTGGAATTGCTGGGTCGTATGGTAATTCTATTCTTAGTTTTTTAAAGAATCTCCACCACTGATGGTGGCCTTGTAGAATGTGTTTGGGAGTGTTCCTCCTTCTGCTATATTTTGGAAGAGTTTGAGAAGGATAGGTGTTAGCTCTTCTCTAAGTGTTTGGTAGAATTCGCCAGTGAATCCATCTGGTCCTGGGCTTTTGTTTGTAGGAAGATTTTTAATCACAGTTTCCATTTCAGTGCTTGTGATTGGTCTGTTTATATTTTCTATATCTTCCTGGTCAGTCTGGGAAGGTTGTGCTTTTCTAAAAATTTGTCCATTTCTTCCAGGTTGTCCATTTTATTGGCGTATATAGTTGCTTGTAGTAATCTCTCATGATCCTTTGTATTTCTGCAGTGTCAGTTGTTACTTCTCCTTTTTCATTTCTAATTCTGATGATTTGAGTCTTCTCCCTTTTCTTCTTGATGAGTCTGGCTAATGGTTTATCAATTTTGTTTATCTTCTCCAAGAACCAGCTTTTAGTTTTATTGATCTTTGCTATTGTTTTCTTCATTTCTATTTCATTTATGTCTGCTCTGATCTTTATGATTTCTTTCCTTCTACTAACTTTGGGTATTTTTTGTTCTTCTTTCTCTAATTGCTTTAGGTGTAAGGTTAGGTTGTTTATTTGAGATTTTTCTTGTTTCTTGAGGTAGGATTGTATTGCTTTAAACTTTCCTCTTAGAACTGCTTTTGCTGAATCCCATAGGTTTTGGGTCGTTGTGTTTTCATTATCATTTGTTTCTAGGTATTTTTTGATTTCCTCTTTGATTTCTTCAGTGATCTCTTGGTTATTTAGTAGCATATTGTTTAGCCTCCATGTGTTTGTATTTTTTACTTCTTTTTTTCTGTAATCGATATCTAGTCTCATACCGTTGTGGTCAGAAAAGATACTTGATACGATTTCAATTTTATTAAATTTACCAAGGCTTGATTTGCACCCAAGATATGGTCTATCCTGGAGAATGTTCCATGAGCACTTGAGAAGAAAGTGTATTCTGTTGTTTTTGGATGGAATGGAATGTCCTATAAATATCAATTAAGTCCATCTTGTTTAATGTGTCATTTAAAGCTTTTGTTTTCTTATTTATTTTCCTTTTGGATGATCTGTCCATTGGTGAAAGTGGGGTGTTAAAGTCCCCTACTATGATTGTGTTACTGTCGATTTCCCCTTTTATGGCTGTTAGTATTTGCCTTATGTATTGAGGTGCTCCTATGTTGGGTGCATAAATATTTACAATTGTTTTATCTTCTTCTTGGATTGATCCCTTGATCATTATGTAGTGTCCTTCTTTGTCTCTTGTAATAATCTTTATTTTAAAGTCTATTTTGTCTGATATGAGTATTGCTACTCCAGCTTTCTTTTGATTTCCATTTTCATGGAATACCTTTTTCCATCCCCTCACTTTCAGTCTGTATGTGTCCCTAGGTCTGAAATGGGTCTCTTGTAGACAGCATATGTACGGGTCTTGTTTTTGTATCCATTCAGCCAGTCTATGTCTTTTGGTTGGAGCATTTAATCCATTTACATTTAAGGTAATTATCAATATGTATGTTCCTATGACCATTTTCTTAATTGTTTTGGGTTTGTTTTTGTAGGTCTTTTCCTTCTCTTTTGTTTCCTGCCTAGAGAAGTTCCTTTAGCATTTGTTGTTAAGCTGATTTGGTGGTGCTGAATTCTCTTAACTTTCACTTGTCTGTAAAGGTTTTAATTTCTCCATCGAATCTGAATGAGATCCTTGCTGGGTAGAGTAATCTTGGTTGTGGGTTTTTCCCTTTCATCACTTTAAATATGTCCTGCCATTCCCTTCTGGCTTGCAGAGTTTCTGCTGAAAAATCAGCTGTTAACCTTGTGGGGATTCCGTTATATGTTATTTGTTGCTTTTCCCTTGCTGCTTTAATATTTTTTCTTTGTATTTAATTTTTGATAGTTTGATTACTATTTGTCTCACTGTGTTTCTCTTTGGGTTTATCCTGTATGATACTCTCTGTGCTTCCTGGACTTGATTGACTATTTTCTCTCCCAGGTTAGGGAAGTTTTCGACTATAATCTCTTCAAATATTTTCTCAAACCCTTTCTTTTTCTTTTCTTCTTCTGGGACCCCTGTAATTCGAATTTTGCTGTGTTTAATGTTGTCCAGAGGTCTCTGAGACTCTCCGCATCTTTTCATTCATTTTTCTTTATTCTGCTCCCTGGCAGTTATTTCCACCATTTTATCTATCCGTTCTTCTGCCTCAGTTATTCTGTTATTGCTTCCTTCTACAGCATTTTTAATTTCAGTAATTGTGTTGTTCATCACTGTTTGTTTGCTCTTTAGTTCTTCTAGATCCTTGTTAAATGTTTCTTGTATTTTCTCCATTCTGTTTCCGAGATTCTAGATCATATTTACTATCATTACTCTGAATTCTTTTTCAGGTAGGTTGCCTATTTAGTCTTCATTTATTTGGTCTTGTAGGTTTTTACCTTGCTGCTTTGTCTGTAACGTATTTTTTTGTTGTTTCTTTTTTTTTTTTTTTTTTGGGTGGTGCTGTATTCCTGTCTTACTGGTTGTTTGGCCTGAGATGTCCAGCCCTGGAGTTTGCAGGCAGTTGGATAGAGCCGGGTCTTGGTGCTGAGATGAGGAACTCCGGGCGACCTTACTCCGATTGAGATTCCCTGGCATCTGAGGTTCTCTGTTAGTCCAGCAGTTTGGACTGGGAGCTCCCACCACAGGAGCTCGGGCCTGACCTCTGGCCTGGGAGCCAAGATCCCAGAAGCTGGTCACTGTTGGTTCCTCCCATCCCCTTCAGTGTCTGCGGTCCCCCACCGGTGCCTGGTAGGTGCCCTAGTTGTGAGGAGATGCAAATTTCGCGTCCTCCTAGTATGCCATCTTGACTCCGCCCTACTGACATTGTCTTTTATAGATCAGAAGTTTTTAGTGAAGTCCAACCTATCATTTTTTTCTTTCATGGATGCTGCCTTTGATGTTGTATCTAAAAAGTCATTGCCATACCCAAGGTCATCTAGGTTTTCTTCTGCGTTATCTTCTAAGGGTTTTGTAATTTTTCATTTTACATTTCAGCCTATGAGCCTTTTTGAGTTAATTTTTGTGAAGGGTGTAAGGTCTGTGTCTAGATTCATTTTTTTGCATGTGGATATCCAGTTGTTGCAGCACCATTTGTTGAAGAGACTGTGTTGCTACATTGTTTATTATTTTTTTCAAATTAAATTTTTTACTAGGTTAAAACATGTAAGCATCTAAACTATCAAAAAATACCAAAAAGTCTATAAATTGAAAATTCTCTTTTACCAGTTTTAATTTTTGAATTATTTCTAGAGGACACTATTTTCAGTGTTTTTAGTTACACTCTGATATGTCTTGATAGATAGATAGACAGATAGCTAGATATTTATTTATACCCTGCTGTTACATGGAATTTTAAAAGTCATCATCTTTTGACTTCTTATCTTGTGTTTAAAAATTTTGCTCACAAACCTCAGCTGTCTTCCAACTCTCTCTCAATATCCCTTCAATCCCTATAATTAAAAGCTACATGATTTATCATTTACCTAGTTTGCAAAAATTAGGATTATGTGTTTGTATATATATAGACATAGACATGTATATATGTAAGTATACTTTCTTAAATGTTTCAAATACTTGTCAATATGTTTTCCAAAATTCCAAACAAATGAAATAAATTACAAGTTTATATTTTTTCTGAGAATTATTTCTGCCTCCTTCTTCACTCTGGAATGTTCTCATAGTCTGCTCCACAGCTGTTGTCCTAGGACTCTCTTTCTTTCTATGCTAGTTTAGATTTCACTTTCTGACTCCCATGTCTTCTGAGTTCTTAGATTATTCTTGTTTACATGTGTTATTTAAGCTAATTATCCAATAGTATCCTAAGAATGATTCAAGTAAGTTGACATTTTGATTCTTTCAGTGTTGCACTTACTTTTCCTTCAGAATTCTCAAGGCATTGCTTCACATCCTTAAATATATTTAGAGTTCCTGTTAGGCAAATCGATGCTCTTCAGGTTTCTATTTCTTGGCATGTAATTTGTGTTCTCTGACACTTTCAAGGTTTTTTAAGCTATCACTTATGTTCTCATCTTTCATTAGGATATTCTTTGATGGAGGTCATTTTTTAAAGTTATGCTGTATACTAGGTTGACCCTTTGAATTTAGAAACTTATTTCATATTTGTGGAAATTTTCTTCCACATTTTATTTTTATAATTCCTCATCATCCATTTTTACTTGTATTAAGTTATCTTTCTCACATTTCTCCTCAGATGTTGCATCTCCTGGTCATAATTTCTAATTTTCTATCTTTTTTTCTCATTTTTCATCTCTGTCATTTGAATGGATTTTTAAAATCATTTAATGCTTTAATTTGAAACAGCCTATTTGAATATGTAAGAGCTTTTTATTGCATATTTATTTTGCATCTTACATAGGCTGTTGTACTTGATTTTTAAACATGATATCTTCTCTTAATGATCTTAAAATATAATTTTTTTCTTAAGTTTTCTTCTGAGCTCTGTTTGTCCTATGCTCCTTTTGTTATTTTTATTATTTTGTTATCTTTCCTTCCTGATAGAGTCTTTTCTCAAGTATCTAGATATCCTTGGTTGTTCATTTATATTTAAGAAATAATCACTAGAATCATAAAGAAAGTTCAATATATGTGTTTATGAATGGATTGAGGCTTATGAGAAGTGGGACTACTCAATAGGAGGTACATATACTAAGTGTTTTTGAATCTCCTTTACCCGTCCTCCCTTTCAAATATATTCTCCCTGATCCTTTTACTTCTCTCATTATTTTGTTTCATTATCCTGGCTATTTTTCTTATCTTTCTTTAATGTTTCTACTAAATTTCCAGTTGGACATACTCTCCTTTGAGTAGAAAATAATAATAGGAGATGATATCAGAAGGCAGCATGGCCAGATTATGCTGAGATTTTAGGCCCTTCTTGGAAATTTGGCTTTTAATCTGAGTGAAATGGAGAGGATTACAGGATTTTGAGTGAGGAGAACATGACCTAAATAATTTTTTAAGAGAACATAAGGGCAAAACTGCTATGCATAGAATTGGGGTCGGAGAGATAGGAGAGGAAAGAAGGAGGGAGCCAACCTGGTGGCTATTAAAATAAACCTGGTGAGAGTCCAGTGTGTTCATTGAAAATGCACTAAGAGCTAGTTGGAGTCTAGATTTCGCATTCATAGCTGTGTGTAGGGCTTTATTACGTTTTTTACTGAAATTATACAAAAAGATGGATATTTTAGGTTACCAGGAGAGATTGAGGCCAGTCAAAAGGTTTTCCTGCTGCTCTCTCATTGACTATTTAAAGTAATGTTATACCAATTTCACTTTCAATTGTTGAGAAAATCTTTTAGGGCACCCTTAACTCCTGTAGAGAGCCTTCCGTCTGACTTAACAGTGCTTGGAGGCAGCACTTTTGATATCTCTGAGGTCTTAAAAGATTTTATAGTCAAATTCTCAGCTTCATCTTTAAATCATGCTTTTCTGTGAGTGTCCTGGACATGATATTAGATTGGAAAACATTTCTAAATTTTAGCCTGATTTGCCGTTTGGAGAGCCTGAGAATCTTCAATTCCCGTAAGTCCCAGCTCCTTTTAGTTTAACAGTCATTCATTTAGCTTATCACTCCCCTCTTATATTTTACTATAAGCAGCAAGAAGAAACAAAGGTAGACTTTTCAGTCCTGTGCTTGGAAATCTTAGCTAGATTGCCTGGTCCTTTAGGTGCATTTTCTACCTTCCATGTTACTATGGAAATTCAGCAACATTCAGGTTGCTGAATGTTAGGCCACTTGCTAACATGGCTCTGCTTTCCTATAGTTTCTGACAAGATTTTTCTCACTTTCTGTTAAGCCTTCACCAGAACCTCATCAAAGTCCAAATTCCATGAGTGGTGTGTTCACAGCTAAAGTTTCCACTACATCTTTCCTCAGAATCCTTGCAGCCTTTTCAGCCTCTCCACTGCTGTTTCCAAAGCCATCCCCCCCATATTATGGTTTTGCTCTGGGGCATTCCACTTGTGATACAAAAAAACTGTATTAACTGCATATTAGCTATGTACCAGTTATCTGTTGCCCCATAACAAATAATTCACCAATTTTGCAACTTAAAACTATAAACATTTATTACATCATAATCCCTGTGGATCATGAACCTGGGGGCAGCTAGCTGGATGGTTCTGGCTCAGGGTCCCTCATGAAGTTGCATTCTGGTGGTCAGCCAGGCCTTAGAGAAGCTTCTTCAAGCTCCCTCATGTGGTTGTTGGCAGGCTTCAGTTCTCAGTAGCTCTCGGCTGGAGACTTCAGCTTTTGTGCCATATAAGCTTCTCCGTAGACTCCCTGAATGTCCTCATGATATGTCAGCTGGCTTCCCCAAGAGTGACCAATGACAGAGAGAGAGAAAGAGAGAGAGAGACCAAGCAAAAACTTTCAGGCTTTTATTATCTAATCTCCAAAGTGACATGTGACATACTACCACTTCTGTTTTATGCTATCTGTCAGAGACCAACATTCTTGGTAGGATGTGGAAGATGTGAACATTAGGACAAGGGGATCATTGGGGGACATCTTGTAGGCTGCCTATCACACTGAGTAAAACTAAGCTCCTCTTAAATCTTATGCAGCAAACCCAGAGGTTTTCTTGGTAAACAGGTGACTACTTCAAAGCAGGAAGCCTTCTGACACTAACTGCAATTTCTCTTGTGGCAGAAGAGTCTAGCACTGCAGATAGCCAATGAACTACAATGACTCATTTTATGGGTTATTGAATTTAATGGACAGATTTTTTTTTTAATGGTAGTTTATTTTCAGAACATTGTTGTTTTTTTAAGAATAAAATATATGGCACCTATCAACAAAGCCAAGACGTTTTAGAATTTCTGCATCAGTTTTTATATGAGTCAATGATAATGTGAACTGGCATTCAGTATAAATATTAAATACAGGCTGATTTTCCTCCTGGTCATATGCATTTAGATGTTCCTCAGGGGTTTGCTTTAGACCTCATGAGGCATAGCTTTTTAAAAGCAGCTGCCATTTTTATGAGAACAATTTTGTTTTCCAACAAAGTAAGCACTTTAAGACAAAACTGACATAAACCCTGCCATGTGTACAGGTCTGGATATGAACCAGACATTTTGGTTTTAAAGCACTGAAGATAGTGTTATTCATTGTATCTAAATAAAAAGGTATACACTTCATAATTTATAAACTAGCTAATAAAATTTAAAAATAAAATATTTTCCCATTCAAAAGCTACCTGGTATTTGAATTACATCATGGTTTCAGCTTTTTTTTTTTTTTTTTAATTAGATCCTGGGTCCTCCATAGAAGGAACAAACTATTGTTATACTCAAAAACTTGGTTGGATGAATCACCTTAGGGCATTATACTAAATGAAAAATAAATGTTAATTTTTTAAAACCTCAAAAGTTTACATATTGCTGGATTCCATTTATGTAACATTCTCAAAATGAGTAAACTGTAGAGATCAAGAACAGATTAATGGTTGCCAGGGACTTAAGTCATGGTCAGAGTAGATATTAAAAGGATAACACTAGGGAATTCCTTTGTAATGATGGAAGAGTTTTCTATCTTGATTGAGGAGGTGGTTGCATTAATCTATAAATGATAAATGTGGTAAAATTGCATAAAACTATACACACACACACATGAGTGCATGTAAAAATTGGTGAACCTCAGGTAAGACCTCTAGATTATTTCAGTTAGTCAATGTCAAGTTACTGGTTTTGATACTGTACCTACAGTAATGTGTTATGGTTGTGGGAAGTTGGGTGAAGAGTACACAGTATTGCTCTGGACTATGTTTCCAATTCCAATGAGTCTATAATTATTTCAAGGTAGAAAACTTAAAAGTTAAATAAACAAATTAATTATTAAGTGGATTCAGAGTAGACATTTTTAATGCCATGTTTTCCATTCTTTCTAAGACTATATGGAGCCCATACTTACCAAAAGTTCAAGGAAAATTAAACTAACAATAAAATAATAATTTAAGTAAATGACAAATGTATAATTTAATAAAATTACATACACTTTGAGGTTTATGTATTATAAATGAGAGCACTGCATTTAATAGCATTAACTTATTTATGTCACTTTTATATTTAATGAAATGATGAAAGTCTGTCTTTAAATTATAAATTACATTAACTGTCAAAGTCTTATGCAAATGAATTAAAGGTATTATTCTTCAAGGTTGTATAATTTTAATGTTACTGTATCTTTTTCTGTTATTATAGCATCAAAACCAAAGATGTCCAAACCCCCCATCAATATTCAAGAATTCATTTAGTAGCCAGACATCATGTTACAGAACAGTCAATTTAATTATTTAAAACATAGAAATATGGAGATGGTGACTACAACAGTATATTTTTTCTCCATGTTTTTGTTTGTTTTTTAAATCAGCATGTCTATAGTATTCTTGGGAATTATCCCAACATATAAAGACTAAAATAGTTGTTTAACTCTTGATAATTAATTAATATTGCATTTTAAAATGGACTTCTTTATATTACATCACTTTCTGTACTGAGAGACTTTTTAAAAAGTTTTATTGAAGTATATTTGATTTACAATGTTGTGTTAATTTCTGCCATACAGCAAAGTGACTTAGTTATACATATTTATATTCTTCTTCATATTCTTTTCCATTATGGTTTATCACAGGATATTGAATGTAGTTCCCTGTGCTATACAGTAGGACCTTGTTGTTTATCCATCCTATCATCCTGTATATACTAGTTTGCATCTTCTAATCTCAAACTCCCAATCCTTCCCTCCCCTAGCCCCCACCCCAGACAACCACAAGTCTGCTCTCCGTGAGTCTGTTTCTGTTTCATGCATATGTTCATTTGTGTCATATTTTCGATTCCACATGTAAGTGATATCATATGGTATTTGTCCTTCTTTTTCTGACTTACTTCCCTTAGTATGATAATCTCTAGGTCCATCCATGTTGCTGCAAATGGCATTATTTCATTCTTTTTTATGGCTGAGTAATATTCTGTTGTATATATATACCACATCTTTTCTATCCATTCATCTGTGGATAGACACTTAGGTTGCCTCTGAGTCTTGGCTATTGTAAATAGTGCTGCTATGAACATTGGGGTCATGTGTCTTCTCAAATTATAGTTTTGTCTGGGTATATGCCCAGGAGTGGGATTGCTGGGTCATATGGCAACTGTATTTTCAGTTTTTTAAGGAACCTTCATACTGTTCTCCATAGTGGCTGCACCAATTTACATTCCCACCAACAGTGTAGAAGGGTTCACTGTTTTCTCCACACCCTGCCCAGCACTTATTACTTGTAGACTTTTTAATCATGGCCATTCTGACTGGTGTGAGGTGGTACTTCACTGTAGTTTTGATTTGCATTTCTCTAATAATTAGCCAACATGAGCATCTTTTCATGTGCCTGTTGGCCATCTGTATATCTTCTTTGGGGAAAGGTCTATTGAGGTCTTCTGCCCATTTTTCGATTGGGTTGTTTGTTTTTTGTTATTGAGTTGAGTCTCTCAAAAAAAATTTATCTGAGAGACTTTTTTGATAATTTAAATTAAAATGTATTTTTAACCATAAATTATAAAATATTAAAGAAAATAAACACAATTTCTACTGAATTGTAGTACACATTTTATTTTTCCTTAGTATAGACAGAAGTAAAATGAAATATTTTAAGTGTTTTTAAACCAAACATTTGTACTTCTAATGTAAATTATGCTCCTTGAGTATTTTTAATTTTATATTCAATATAGCAATTATGTAAAGTTCTAGAAAATACAATAAGATGTTAAACTGAGATATGGCCATTGTAAAAGAATATACACAATTTTCTCTATATAAATAAAGAGAAACAACTGAGAAGCTACTAAAATTAGCACACATTTATTATAGTTCAAATGAATATTTAAAAATGTCTCTCCATGAAAAATAAAACAGGAGAAATGGAGATGAAACACCTCTTAAAGAGATTTAATAATGGACCTGAAAAAACAGATCAGAAATATATCCAATTATAAAATTTAAAAAAATAACTTTATATCTCAAAAAGAATGCATTATAAATATTTGGGAGGGAACTGATTATTAAATATATTATGTGTGGAAAATTTGCTGTTGTTCGGAAGAGGAAATATCAGTGTAGCCTAGCATTTATGGGCAAATTCTCAGATGGAGTAAACATTTTTTAAAGAATAAAAGTGTGGTTGTATACTTATCTAATACTACAGGGTAGTATTAGTTTCTGAGTCATATTATGCAAAAGTAATTTTTTTGGAAAGGTGCAAGGAAAGCAGTAACCATAATATTGCACTTTGGTAGTGTTGGGATTCAGCAGACAGGAAAATCTTCTGGGGCTTCAGGGTGTTTTACCTAAAACTCTCCTTCAGTTTAGAGGGAGCTGTGATCATCACCAGCAGTAACTTGGGTTTAATGCTACACCCTGACTCCTAGGTATCTAGCAGAAGCCATTCCTTGTCCTCATTCTTCCAACCCTTCCAGCAGTTTTATTTGCATCTAACTCTATGTATTAAAAGTTGCTTGGCTGGAATATCTAGATTCCTTTCTATTTTGCTGACCAAAACTAATGAATACAATGATTATTATTTGTATGTAAGGTTTGAATTGAGGTATGGGAGTGCATTCAACAGTTTGAAATGAAGTGTCATTTCCAAGGAAATTATAAAAATACATTTTTGTCTAACTTATGATTTTTTAATGAAACGATGCATTCACTTGGTTTTCACCAAATTCTGACTTAAATCTATTTGCTCAATGGTCTCTGATTTTATTTTGGATATTAGATACCTGAAAGTGTTCAGTGATACAACTGTCTGAACAAATTACGAGCCAAAGCAATTTCAAATGTGTGTTCAATATATCTCACTGTATAAAAACTTGGATTATCCTGTCAAAATTGGCTTACCAAATTTTATGTCCGCTTCAGATCTTAATACTACTTTCTCATAAAACATAAATCTGATGATAAAATAAAGGGAAGCAAAATAGCCCTAGTGTTTTCCTTCCTAAAATGTATTATTACCTAATGATTACAGAATTCTATTTGTTCAAAAATTAAGGTTTATTTTTAGAGGTTCTATGAATTCTGCAGAGAAATTTTGTTTTAGCTGCTGAATCCTATACTTCTTAATCTTTAGAGAAGTTTTTGCCATATTTTATTATAAATCTTTATTAATGATCATTTTTCATACATAGGTAAATGATTACATTGGTGCTACTATACTTTAGAGTAATTATTAGGCAATAACCCTAACTGTTATGATTTAGAGGATATACTTTGGTCAAGTCTACCAAACTCATGGAATAGTAAACCTAATTTTCATTGGCTTGGGCTGTATCACATATGACTAGTTATCAGTTATCCATGTGGAGATGCTTCTTTGTAAGTGTAAAATATCCAAGTAGCCAACAAGATGATGAGATTCTTTGGGACCAAAAGGAATGAGTCTGAAAACTTAAGATCCTCATAAAGATAAAATTAATGTGACACATAACCCCTATTTCTCCTGAAATTTGGAAGAATGAGTTTATTCTATCCACAAACTCCTCTTCCCTTGTTATTCTAAGTAAGATGTTCTAGTGTAGAGACTACTTAAACCAAGCCCCAATTCATGTATCTTTCCCCAAAGCACTTCTATTGTAAGAAAAGTAAGAATATGCTTAGAAAACAATCTGAGGATTGTGCATAATTACAACCACAATTTTGTAGGCATTTGTGTCATTTTTGTCAGAAGAAATGTTTGTAGCAATTGCAAACCTGTTTTTGCAGCTTCTATGATATAGAAGTGGAGAGAAAATTGGGGACAGCCCTCAAGATATGGTGCTTCTTCGTTTATATATTTGAGAACACACCAACAACAAAATAACTACAATTTGGCGCCTACAAAATACCAAACTCAGGTAGATTAACTGAGTTTAATGCTTACAGCATTCCCATGGGGATTTAATTTCCCAAATTTGCATGTGAGAAAAACGAATCTGGGTAGTGTGGCAGAGACTAGTAGCCGTTAACTAAAATTCAAGTTTTGTTTGATTGTTTGTTTTGTTTGGTTTTCTAATTTTCTTAGTTTCCTATAAAGTTCATTGTGTCCACATGACTAAATTGGATCAGTGGAATTTACATACAGCTGTAGAGGGTGATGTGTGCCATTTACAGTCCTGATTTACATAAGTATCCCACAAGGCTTTTTCTGTGATTTTTTTTTTCCTTCTGGATGGCATAGAGAATAGGAAATCAAGGAAGCCATATTTAGAAAATGACAGCAGCACTTTGGTCTGCCTGGCTATCTGAATGACTGCATGGAGGAGGCTTAATCCTGTAAATGTTCACTCACTCCTCATAAGTAATAATTAAAGCTCTACTGTGCTTGAGTTACACATTTTTTTTGTTTCTATTTGTTGTTAAAGTTAGCCCTCTCCAAGTAATTAAGTTAGTTCAATAAGTTGTCTGAATTCTCAAACTTGGGAAATGGAAGAAAGAATTCTTGAATTCAAGTCATAGGATTTAAAATCCCAATTTCTCTGTACCACATAGAATGCTCTGTGCGTGTGGATGTGTGTGATGATAAATAAGCACAGATACAGCAGGATCCTTCTGACTGTGATCACGCACCAGGAACATAGGTGTTTCTGAAGACACTGATTTATAACCAGTAGGCATTTGTAAAGTATGTACATACTTTAGAAGCTGTTCTTTAATTTGCAAGCTGCAACTGCTATGTGGCACTGTTTATAACTCTTTTAGAACTACTTGGCTTTGTAAAAAGAAAAATATTATTACTGTTTTCTTACACGTTGCATACTGCGGGCCTTTGTTCTTATCTTCTCTCTTGCACTGGAATTCTCCACGATGCTGTAGGGGAACAAAATTTGCCACCCCGAAATGTGTGTGTCTCTTTGGCGTGAGGATTCATTTGGTCTGATTATTTTTAAGAAATAGAAGACTCAGGAAGTTTTTCTTGTTACTTTCCTCTTAACGACCTAAAAGAATTCAGATAAAGGGCCTGTTGCAGGACTAGAACTATCACCAGAGATATCTGTAAAGAATATGGGTTAGGGCTTCCCTGGTGGCGCAGTGGTTGAGAGTCGGCCTGCCAATGCAGGGGACACGGGTTCGAGCCCTGGTCTGGGAGGATCCCACATGCTGCGGAGCAACTAGGCCCGTGAGCCACAACTACTGAGCCTGCGCGTCTGGAGCTTGTGCTCCGCAACAAGACAGGCCGCGATAATGAGAGGCCCGCGCACCGCGATGAAGAGTGGCCCCCACTTGCCGCAACTGGAGAAAGCCCTTGCACAGAAACGAAGACCCTACGCAGCCATAAATAAATAAATAAACTTTAAAAAAAAAAAAAGAATATGGGCTGGTGTGGTGGGGGAAATTGGCAGGGCCTAGAGTTCAGAGTCCACTACGTGTCCCATTGTCTCTGCAAGGCCCAGCAAACATTTGCTTTTCCATCTGTCTGTGAATTGCCTTTCTCCCCTTTGAAGTTCCATACCACTACCCCCGATACCCTCTTTTGTTGAAGATGGTATTTAAGATGAGTGTTTCAGCCGTGTATACATGGATCTCTCCCATGTACACATGTTATTAAACTTTTGTTTGATTTTTTTTTCCTGTTAATCTGTCTCACGTCAATTTAATTCTTAGACCAGCCAGAAGAACTTAGAAGGGTAGAGAAAAATCCCCTCCCCTCCCCCTGCCGAAATTCCACTTTGTTTTATTAAAGTCATTGAGTGTTCATCTGAGGGCATGAGTTTGGGTGGTGCAGGTTATCAAGCAAGGATAACTTACTTGACTAGACAGCTACTAGTAGTGTTTCTTTGTGCTGCTAATCTACAGAACTTACATCATGTTTATTTTTGATGTATCTCTGTTAAGTAGGAGATGGTACAATCTATTGGTACCATCTTGTGTGATAAGGAGTAAATAGAGAATTTTTCTAAATTGAGAAAATGAGTAGGTTTTCTATTAATACCAAAACAAAAAGAAGACAATAGTCTAGGGCCCCTTTCCTCAATGATTCCTCCCAGCAGGGTGATTTTCTCCATATCCAGAGATCACCAATCCATTCAGCCTTTCCTAGAACTCTCTTTCTTTCCTCCTACAGCTTCCTCTCATCTACCCTCTACAACTCAGGAGGAGTGATTGTATTTAAACACAGGTCTGATCAAGTGTTCAAGTAACTTCTCTTCAAAGGCCTTTAATTGCCACCAGTTACCCTTAGGACAAAGTCTAACCTTCTATCTTCATGACTGCTTTATTCCAAACTTCTAGAAAAACAATTCCTGACCGATTTTAGCTTATCAGTAATTAACATTTAAATAAATTTTAAATTTATTCAATTTTTAAATAATTAAATTTGAATGGAAAGTGAAATCATCTAGGATGAAGGAGACCTGGGAAGGTTGGGTAGTGGGGAAGTCATGAGCCATATATTAAAGTCTCTATGAATGGATTGTGGTGGGATAACAGGACTCTGGGTGCCCCAAGGGAATAGCAGAAAAATGTTCTTAAAGTGACAGTGAGGAGTAAAGATAACTTTACCTTTAGATTCCACAGACCCAGCTTGATGCCAGGAAGTTCAGGGAAAATTAAATTACAAGATAAAGATACACTGAAAGGTTTATGTTTTGGGGGCTTGTTGGTTTGTTATTTGTTTTTTATAATGGAGCATGCTTTTCATGTTCTGCAGCCTCCTGCATATGTCTCCTTGGTGTTATGATAAGCTTCAAAATGACCACAGCATGACTCAGCACTCCCACTCCATCTCCTCCTCTCCCCTTGTTTCTCATTTCCATTAATGTCATTACTTAGCATCTCCCAGTGATTTCCCCCATTAACTAGAATCATCCCAGAATCTTCTCATTCCTATTAGCCTTTTAACGCCTCAGTATTTCTCAGTTGTGTCCCTCTGTTTCCATCCATAGTATTTTTGCCCACATTCAGGTTGTTATCATTTCTCCAGGGTATTACATTAATTTCCTACATGTTTCCTGACTTCATGGGGAGAGGCTAGCAGAGGCTTTAGAGAATATACCTGGATGTGAATCCTGCCTGTGCTAATGACTGTGGAAAATTTGATGGCCTACATTCTTTGATTTGTAAAACGGAGTTAATAATAACAGAAAAAGGAAAGATTTTATGATAATTAAGTAAAATAATGTATGTGAATAGTAGCTAATATTCTTATTATCTAGTTTTGCCTGTGTTTAATATGCTTCACATTCAACACTTAGAATAATAATTATGAAAGACAAATTTGACTGTCAATCCTTTATTTAAATACTCTCAATGATTCTGTATATTTTTATAGAATTAAGCAAACCAAATATATGTTTTCCATGGTTAAGCCCTCTGTCTCTTCAACATCATAACTTATTCCCTCTAGAAATGTGTACTCTGATAATGAAATTTCTCAGAGTTCCCCATATACAAGAAGTACTTTCCCTTCTCTGTGCCCTTTTCTTATTGACACTCTATCAGACACCTGCTTCCCACCTAATTTCCCAGAATAAATCTTATGTATCTTTAAAGCCTGAGTACTCAAGTACTTCTTAAACTTTTCCCAGATCTCTAGGGTGGCTACTTAGCCTGTTCCATAATACCTCTTATATTATCTAAACAACAATATATTTAAATACTCAGTACATTTTTAACTGAATTTATTTTTGCATTTCTAGCCCCCCAATAAATTCAGATTTCTCTCTCTTTCCTTTGTATTCTTGACTGAAAATCATGCTACTAACCTTAATTATACATTCTAGAATTCAGTCCTTCCCCATGCACACTCCCATAATCCGCATCTATTAATATAAAAAAATTAATTAAATGGAATTTGTTGGTGATTACATATTTATTTTTTAAGTAAATGTTCTGAATGCCTTTCTGGTTTAATCTTCTTGAGAAAGCTGATCTAGAATGATATTTAAAGTTTTACTCCTTAGCCATAATACTGTTCAGAATTGTTCAGAAAGATGGAACACATTTTGTACAGTGTGAAAGAAACGATTTGTACCATGGTGTGGCAGAAGGCTGTAATGTAAATCTAGACTTGGAGAAAAGCTGAAAGCCTCATTAATTTATTTAAGCATGTCTTCTTCTCTCCAGATTACTCATATGTTTCTAGAAGAACATGAGAGTGCCTCATGGCTTTCTACTTTTTCAGCATTCCCTAGTACATGTAATAGATAATTTATACATGCCAGCTAATTACAGTATTGATGGGTTCTATGGGTCAGTAGATCACAGAGGGGTGAATAGCATGAGGCAGGATGGTCAGAACTGTTCAAGGAAGGGATGGCAAAAACACACATTTGAGATGCTTAGAATTAATTAACCACTTACTATTCATGTGACTTGGACAACTCTCTCCACTTTTCTGTTTATTCAGGGTGTATAGTGTACGGCACTGTACCTAGCCGCTAACAGATGCTTACTAGATTTTTTTTCTTTTCCTTCTCCTACTTCACCTGAGGCTCCACATAGTTGAAGTAAAATTACGATAAATAAATTTATCTCACAAAGGCCTTAATATTTTGCTGACTTAAAAGTATTTTATGAAATCTATAGAAATGTTACGGAAATATATCTTACTATATGTATGCTCAGTTATATGATTATTAAATATTTATATATTTAATAGTTTGTATACATTTACTGGAAATTGATTAATCAATTCAGAAATTTGGCCGTGTGTATATCAGATAAATACTAGTATCCATTCATAAAATATTGCTAAATTGAAGTTTGTATTAATGAAAATAGCAAAGCATTAGATTCATAAAACATTTTGGCTTTAAAAATTAGATGATAATAAGATATGAAGCATTATTAAATAAAGATAAGACATTTATTATAATTTAGGAATCCAGATTTCTTATTTTGGAAATTATTGGGGAGAGAAGAAGGCAAAAGAAACTAGAACATACATAATGTAAATGGTTACATATATTTAAATTCATATGTACTCAAGGGTACCACTTATGATAAACCTTTCTAAATGTCAAGCTTAATTATAAAACTGAAGAAAATTTTAATTATTAATCAATATAATTTTAGAGGCTTTTGAGAATCTCTCAAATCTTACTTAAATCAACTTCATTCCAATTGTCAGTGCAGCCAGCTCTCTTAGATTTCAAGAAAATATATTTACTACTAACATTTTCAATAATCTTTTTAAAGTCAACACATAGCTCTAAAAAATGTATCAGAAAGAATAGAATATCATATAGAGGAGAGATTGTTCTGTCCTCAAAATATTATGTAAAATATTTTACAGATTCATTTTTAAAATTTAACATCAATTAGCTCAATAATAACATGAATAGAAAAAAAAAAAACCTAAGAAACTACATGTATTAGTTATCTCATGCTGTGTAACAAATTACCACAAACTCAGTGGCATAAAATAACACAGTAATTATCTCACAGTTTCTGTAATCTAAGAGTCTTGGCATGGCTTACCTTGGTCCTATGTAAGGCTGCTATCAAGGTTTTGCCAGGTCAGGGCTCTGGTGGGGAGACTTAAACAGTGACGAATCTGCTTCCTTCTTACTCAGGTTCTTGGCAGAATTCAGTTCCTTGCTTCTATAGGACTGAGGCCCTGGCTTCTCGTTGGCTGTTGCCTAAAAGCCACTCAGCTCCTAATGGCAGCCTTCCATTGCTAGAGGCTACTAGCATTTTTTTGCCATCTGAACTTCCC
Organism: Balaenoptera musculus; assembly: GCF_009873245.2. Classification (NCBI taxonomy): domain Eukaryota; kingdom Metazoa; phylum Chordata; class Mammalia; order Artiodactyla; family Balaenopteridae; genus Balaenoptera; species Balaenoptera musculus. The sequence goes on along the minus strand of NC_045787.1, from coordinate 23,495,251 downwards.
CATCATGGCCCTTGACTTCATCAGTCCAGCAAGAAGAGGTTTTAGAGTAAGCGTACTAGCAAGATACCATTTTATATAGTGTAACACAATCATGGGACTAACATCTTATCGCTGCTGTGTTCTGTTAATAAGAAGCAAGTCACAGGTCCTGCCCACACTCAAGGGGAGAGGATACAAAAAGAAATGAAAACTTGGAGAGGAGATTGCAGGGGACAATCTAGAATCCTTCCACTGAACTACAGAAACAATAAAAATACAATTTTTAAGTCAAATTTCAGGCCAGTAACAATGAATGATAAACTACTCTAGACATTCAATTCTCTGAGCAACTTATCCTTCCTAACACTTTCTGGTGAAGGTTTTGTAATGCCATAGTTTATCCATAAATCGTCACTGAAGGAATGAATAAATGATGGACTGCAAGTTTAGTTTAGTCTTACACATCACTGTAATAAATTATCTTTCTCCACAAACAAATGAAAAGTTAAGGCGTAAGGGAGAATATAAGCTTAATGGCTTTCTTCCCCCCCCCTTTTTTGATGACAGAATTGCTTTTTCCTTTTTAAAAAATTAAGGTGTCACCAAACGTATTGTATCACCAATACTTTATGAGAATGTACATCTAATGCAGTTTTTCCCCCATACACTCATCAACACTATCTATAATTAAGATTTAAAAAATATTTTCCCAATATAATAGATTCAAATGGGTTATTTATGAAAGGCAGGGATATTTCAAAATTAGGAACCCAGTTTCCATTAAACCATTATAAATAATGGTCTAATGAAAAATAATTGCAATTAATACAAATGATGTCAATAGCATATATGTTGGTGGTCAGAGCAAAACATTTTAAAATGTAAAATGTAATTACTTTCCAGGCAAAGAATAAAATGTTATAGTGCAGATGTAATTAATAAAGCATTTTTATCTTCCATCTGTGCCATATTTTTATCTTCAAAGGTGTTAGACGTATGGACAACAATTGCATAGACCCCAAGGCCAGGCCAATAACTCCCTTACCACTTGCTGTGAAAATTCATTTGAAAAAACCAAGAATAAAAGGAGACTTTTTTTTTTTTTATTGCTATGTGTGGTCTTTGGTCAAGACAAAGCTGCATTTAGTACCTCTGAGATACAAGGAGCAATACAGGGAAGAACATGTTAGAAAAAATTCCAAAGAACATTTTTAGTGTCATAATCGACGTAGATGTAGAGCTTTGACTTGTTCATGTAAAATTGGGAGCTCTGAAAATATACTGATTTCAAATCTGTGTCTTTCTTGTGAATAGATGATTCTTGCTTAATTTAATTAGTTACTCTAAATAAAGGTTGTGACTTTTTTGCTGCAACATGTTTATAAAAGCATAAATTTAAATATGATTTATTGTTTTCAATTTTTAGAAATCATTATTAACATTTTGCTGTTATTTTGAAAAATGTTAGGAATATGCACTATGGGAATTATTGGATTGTTAAGAACTCCTTTTGTAGCTTCTTCGTGGCTCCCACTTTTCTTCCTTTTATAAAATATTTTTCAACTTTCAAACATTTATGATTATTCTAGAGTGTAAAAACAAGTTATTTGTGTTTGTTTTAGATATTATTCAAGATTTTAAAAATTTCTTAATATAATAAGAATAAATAAATTATTATAAAAGTAATAAATACATTTTATATATAATTGATGCAAATAAAGCTATTCAAAATATCACTTTAGATTCAAAATAGATCTTAGCTAACCACTGGCATAAGTGTTTGTAAACTTAATCAGTGGAACTTAAATTTTTCACTTCTCTACAGAAATTCTTTGCTTCTAGCTAGAAAAATGTCTCTTGACAGAATATATAAATTCCACCTTATTAAACTTTTTTTCTTATTAAGAACTTTTGAAAATTTGTCAATCTATTATCATTGCATATGCATGAGTAGCATCATACCAATAATTGGCAGAATCAAAAGTGTCTGGAAATCATTTAATATTTCACATTTCAAATCCTCTTAAGCCAAATATATTCTTTTAAATATGTGTAAAGTTCTTGTCACTTTCTCATTAAATATTTCTGCAGTTCCATTAAAGCTTTCACACATGATAGCAATGCTATCATAGGCCTGACAACACATTTTTCTTCAAATAATGGCGACTATACTGAAGTTGGGGTTTTTTTTAACTGTTTAAATTATACACATCATCTTCAGTATCAGCTGGAAACCAAGAAACGTTTAAGATGGACTTTCTGGGTATCATATCACAGTGAGAGACATTACTTCAATTTATGGACACAGTTATGGTGTTCTGAAATGAATCTTTGTACCCCACCAAAACTCCTATCTTGAAATCCTGATCCTCAAAGGTAATGGTATTAGGAAGCGGGGCCTTTGGGAGAAGATTAGTCATGAGGGTGAAACTCTCATAAGTGGGGTTAGTGTCTTTATAAAAGAGACCCCAGGGAGCTCTCTCAGTCTTTCCACCATGTGAGGATGTAAGAAGTGGGCTCTCTGTAACCCGGTTGAGGGTTCTCACCACAGTGGTAACCCAACCATACCGGCACCCTGATCTTGGATTTCCTGCCTCCAGAACTGTTCGAAATAAGTGTTGGTTGTTTAAGCCACGCTGTCTGTGGTAAGTGTGTTACAGCGTTCTGTATTGACCAAGACATTGGATAATCTGAGTAATTATTGATCCCTGTATGATGTCTTGATATATGGATCTTTCTTTGCAAAGAATTTTCTTCTAAAAATAGACATCTTTTGAGTGATTCATTTTCAAACTCAACTCCTATTTTCAAAACTATACCATATTATATTCTAATCATCAAATATTTGAAGACTGTCACATCCTTTGATATTAGTCATGAAATTAACTATTTTAAATTTTCTTTCATTATATTTGCCCAAAATTCAAATAGCGTGCATGTTTTTGAATTGAAATTTTAGCTCTCTTTGCCACTGTACTGATGCCGTATATAGCTGGATAACTTACTATTGGTAATACAATTAGTTCTTCCACATTACTGTAACCAATATTATCCTTGTTTCTCAAACATGCACTCCAAATTTGGCATCTTTGCACCGGTTACCTTTCTCCCTGAAATGTTTTCCTCCATGTTATCTGTCAAGCAAAATCTTTTACTTCATTCAAGTCTTTGCTCAAATATCAGTCTCACCAAAAAAGTCTATATTAGCCCTATTTAAAATTGGTCCCTGTACCTTTTCCATCTTCCACCAAGGCTGACCCTCCCAAGTCACCTTACTTGGAAATATGAATTTATTTTTACCACAGCATTAACATCAGTTATCATAACATGTAAGTTATTTACTTAGTACCTATCTATATTGTACTCCAGAAGGCAGGAATAATCTATTGTGTTTACTGACGTGTCCCATGCTCCTAGAAGAAGCCCCAACATATAGTAAGGGATGAATATGTGTAAGTTAAATGAATGAATCAATTTAGGAATAAATGAAGGAATCAGTGAAATCCTAGACTCATTAAGTGGCACATTGGAAATTTTGTATTAAAAATGACTGCAGATTTATATTTTGATACACTTTTGAAAGAATCAAAGTTAACGGAAAAGACCTTATGTGAACCATATGGACCACAGAACAATTTTGGAGAGCTGAAGAAAAATAAATATCAACAAGAATAATTTCCTTTTGTTAGCATGTAGAAAGAATACACCAATTTAGAGAGAGTATAAGTGACCTATTACTTCTATTGCTTTATGCCAATGTACATAATTTAGTTTCCACATTTAAAAAAATACATCACCCTATTGCTATCTTACCCTTACCAAATAGAAATGTGAGTTATATTTCAGAGTTTATGTACCTGATTTTTTTAATTTTAAGTTTTGTAAAGCTTTCTGTTATAATCTTCTGTGATGTTCAGCAGATAACACACACCCTTCTTTACTTTCTCTAGAGATTGTATTTAGATGAAAGGCCAACTTTTTAATCAAGATATTTCCCAAGGTGAAAACACCTAAGCTATCTAAAGTCTTTCCAAAAGTTAATAATCAGTTTGAGTCCAAATTAGCTTTAAAAACCCCTTAATTTGATACCGTATTTAAGAAATACTTATAACATCATAATGTCCAGCCCAGCCTATTATTTCTTTTTTTTTAAGTTAATACTTTTTTCTTTTTTTAAATTGAAGTGCAGTTGATTTACAATGTTGTGTTAACCTCTGCTGTACAGCAAAGTGATTCAGTTATATATATTTATCAATATATACATTATTTTCAAATTATTTTCCGTTATGGTTTATCACAGGATATTGAATACAGTTCCCTGTGCTATACAGTAGGACCTTGCTGTTTATCCATTCTATATATATAGCGGTTTGCATCTGCTAACCCCAGCCTGTTGTTTCTTGAGTGCAGGAACAGATCATTATTTTCTCCACTGAATATCAAATAAAGTATTTGAATTTTGGAGTCTAGTTTTATAAAAAAAAAATAAGATACCTTTACACAATATGACTATGTTCAGATTGGTGAAATGAGAGTGAAAGGAGTCATGAAGGAAAGGAATCATTTTTTCTATCTCAAGAGCTCCCACAGGTATCTGTCCACTGAGTGGAATTGCAAATGGAAGTGTATACACTTTTAATCTTTCTCTCTCTATTTCTCTCTGTGGCTCCTTCCCTCTACCACCCGCCCTTAAGTATATAGACTGTACCATTGAGGTCTGTGTTAAGGCAGAAGACATTTGATTCTCTCCCTGCCTCTGAAAGGTATATGTGTTGGCTAGGGGTTGTCCCTGAAGGCTTTAATATCCCTGAAATTCCACTCTGTACAACAGGCTCTGCAGTCTGTCTCTCAACGTTTCAGATAAGGCCCATCTGTAGTCCTCTGGACACAATAGTATTTTGTAAAAGGGCTGGGAAATAAAATGCTTGGCAACACACAGTTAAAATCTTAACTTGAACAATGTTTTTTCTCTCATAAACACTGGTGGCTGCTGTGGACTGAATGTTTGTGTCACCCAAAATTCATATGTTGAAAACCCTAATCCTCAGTTTGATGGTATTAGGAGGTGGGCCCTTAGAAACTTAATTAGGTCATAAGAGTGGAGCCCTCATGATGGGATTAGTGTCCTTATGAGAAGAGAACTTACTTCTCAGTCTACTCTCTACCTTGTGAGGTTACAACAAGAAGACAGCCTCCTGCAAACCAGGAAGCAGGCTCTCCCCAGGCACCAGGTCTGCCAGCACCTTGATCTTAGACTTTCCAGCCTCCAGAACTGAGAGGTATATGTTTGCTGTTTAAGCCACCCGGTCTATGGTAATTTGTTATAGCAGACCAATCTAACTAGAACAGTGGCCATATCCATTTTTACATTTGATTTAGCAGTTTGTTAGTATCTTTTAAAATTAAAAATATGTGAACTCATCTTCACTTCACCTTCCTGCCCAACTTTGGTGAAAAAACATCCTAGGTCTAGGATTCAATCCTTTGGAAGTACTGGAACAACTTTACAACTCTATATGTACAAGTTGTGCAGTGCAATATGATCTAGAGAATCAGAAAACTCCATTCAAAGTGAATGTGCATCAATAGAGAGATGACTGAAAAAAATGAGCTGTATTGTATCATGGAATAATGTGCCTTTTTAAAAATAATGAGTTTCTTCTGAATTTTCTGACGGGGAGAGGCTTCCATGATGATTTAAATAACAAGAGTAAGTTGCAGTGAAATGTATATACAGTATTATATCAAGGTAAATCACAAATGAATAATAATAAAATTATATAATGATAAATTATATAGTAATAAAAATCATATAATAATAAAATTATATAAGCCCCAAACTTATATAATTTTATAACTATGAAGGTGGATTTGGAAGGAGACATATTGAACTGTTCACACTGTTTACAGAAAGGAGATGGGAAAGGGAAAGTAGACAAGGAGCTAGAGTTTAGATTATAACAAAAAAATTGAAAGAGCTCAAAAATGTACAGCCACACAGATACTGTTTAAAATGGCAAAAATTTATATTTACATACATACATGTGCATACATGTTTATATATATACATACGTACATGTGCATGCCATGGGAAATTGTATGGATTAATCTTGTTACTTTCAAGCAGTATTTTATGGGTAATTAAAAACTGATGTACATTTTTTTCTAATTAACACAGGGCTGTGCTGATGGAAAAAAATAACTTAAACCATCTTATATAGTGTAATTTCATTTATTTCTATGTATAAATGGGTAATTTCTAAGTTTTCTATGGTAAATTTTATATTTCTTAATTAAGTGAATAATCCAAATAAAAACAAAAAATATTATTTCACTAAAATAAAAATCTGGAAGATCTATGAAAATTGAGAGGAATTCTTTTGGGAACAGCAGTGATTCCAGGTTAAAAGGAACTGGTGTGCTATATTTAGTTTAAAACATAGTTACAGACAGTGAAATCTGGTCCTCCTTGCATCCAAACATTTTAGTTTTTATATACCAGATGGAGGTGGTTCATCATGGAATCTAAGTATAAATGTATATAGTCATTGAATCATCCTGTCCTAGGTTTCAATTACCTGGTGAATCTAAGATGTACTGTGTGTGCGGTATGGATGAAATGTGGTGTTTTCAAGTCCTCTTACTTGAGAACTAATCACTATTTACCTTGAGAAGATGTATGTAATGGGTTGTACCTACTTGGCTATATAAAAGGCTATACTTTATTTTTGCCTTTGCAATATCTTAGCAGATTGCCTGTGATATGCATCACAGTCTGGTTTATCACTTATTTAAAGGGGTTGGAGAAAGTTTTTTTTAAATTATAGTTTCCTCACAGTTTGCCTGAACGAGAAAGAGAGAGAGAGAGAAGGAGAGGGAGAGGGAGAGAGAGGGGCAGGAAACTAGGCAAAGGTCAACACTTATAAATTTTATGCTAATAAAAACACAATATTTAGCACTATGTGTGATTGCGTACTGCTTGACTGGTAGGCAGCACAGATAGGAATTGAATGGAGTCCAGCCTTCCCGCTCTTCTGTGCTCCATGCAGAGAGGTGGCTGCACTCATATGCCAACAGAAAGGCAGAAAATAGTCTGAACTCTTATTGAAGCCTAGAGACTGGGTGAGAATGCTAGGATCATTATATCATAACATGATAATTATAAAACTGAATCGATTCCCAGACAAAATGGGCAAATACAGAACTCTCAAGTTAAAAGCAATGGCATAGCTTTCCTAAGTGAAGCCAGTCCCATGTGCACACTTCCTAATGGTAGAAAGTTAGTATATCTTTGTGAGAAGAAGCAAGTTTAACATTTGAGAAATCGGTGCCAAGGCTAGATTGTGGAAGAGAGACTATACCTCTATTGTGGATAATATACAGTACTCTCAACTGAAACCACTAAATTGCCAGATTTTTACATACATATGTAAAAGTATACATATATAAATATATAAACACACACACATACACACACAATACTTCACTTAGCTTGGCATAAATCATAAATGTAGTGAATTAGAGGGAACAAAGCTAAACTGAAAGCAGTTCCTGGACCAGGAACTACCATTTGATGACAGCACAGGGTTTGAAGATGGAGATGAAGCTCAGGACTGAAGGAGATGAAAGGTTTAATAGGCTATCTTTGCATAAAGCTGGGGCCACAAAGGACTACGTCCCGTGTGTAGAGGTGAACAAGAAATTATCCCTGCCGTGCAAAAGGGGATGGTAGGATTTGTCTGCCTTGAGGTGATCAAAGACAGGATGGAGAGAAAAATTCTCCCCAGAGAACTGGAATCATAAATGAGCCCTCCTGTGGGTTTACAGTCCAAATTCACACTAATTCTGTGAAAATCCTCCTGACAAGAGTCAGTATCAAATGTATATTTTCTCTAGAGGAAATTAAATTCAATCCCAGCCTTAAATGGAGCTAAAACTCCCAAGGAGAAGAAATCATTCACAGAAAAAACATTTTTGAAAAAAGCAGCACAAAGAAAAAAATTATTACTGAGAATGATCAGAAACAAGAGAAAACAGAAAAACATTCACACAGAGTTCAGATATGGAAATTATGACATACAAAATAAAAGCATTAATTTGTTTAATAGCTTTGAAGAAATTAAAAAGAAGCTTGAAAATATTAGCAGGGAATAAGAAACGATGAAGAATGATCAAGTTGTTATGAAAAAGAACCAAATACAGTATCTAGCAGTGAAAAATATAAACATTAAAATAAAAATTCAGTTGAAGGACTGATGAGTGTTATGAATTGGATTATTGTTTCCATTTAGTAACCCTGTGTCCTGCCTTCCTTGCCCCGTTAATGTCGCCTTGTCTACGTGACTTGTCTTGGCTAATAAATGTTAGCAGATGTGATGCAAAAGAAGTTTTAAAGATATGTGCAGAATCCAGCTTCACATAAGAAAAGCATATCCTAAATAATTGTCACTTCTTTCTAGACTCCAGAATAAAAACAGGTGGAGGAGGCCTGAACCTAACCAAGGCTTGAGTGCAGCTGGTCAATCAAATTCAGACTAAATCACACAAAACACAAACACAAACATGAAATACAATATGCACAGATCCACAAGGATGATACTTAATGCATGTTAATGCTACATGTATCCAAACCTAGCTAACAAAAGGATATGTTAAACATAACAGAAAAAAGTGTTTTTGGTCAAAATTTAACGCAGATAGGTAGTTTTCTTAAGTGGAAGGATAAGAAAAAGGATGGAGATGGAGAGTAGATACTTATTAGGAAGCATTAAATCATCAAGAAAATGTGGCATAGGAAAATCCAAAGAGTAGGTGATAATTGTCTGGAATATTTGAAAAGCAGCAACCTCAAATTCAGCAAGTCCTATAAATCATTAGCAAGAAAAACAAAAGAAAAAAACTTACACTCATACTAGTAATTCAACAGAACACCAAAGTGAAAGACATGATCTTTAGAAAATCCAAAGGGAAGGATAGATCACCTACTAACCAATGAAAATTAGACTGCTTGCTAACCTATCAGCTGCAAGAATATAGTAGAAAGGCATTATTAAGGTATCGAGGGAAACTTTCAACCTGCTCTCTTTAAAGAAACAAGCTGACATAAAAACATTTCTGTATATATAAGCACAGAGATGTTACCACAAAAGGTCCTACACCAAATAAAATTACAAAGAGTGTATATTACTCAGAAGAACAAACAAGCATATAAACAAAAATCCAAGACAGAAAATCTGAAATGCAAGATAAAATGAGAAACAAAAATACTGGAAGTATTTATAGATAAGTATTAATAAACATTTAATATAATATTAATTGTAATGTTAATTTGAAACAGAAAATTAGGTTGAAACTAAAACACAGAATTTATTTGATGCCTTATAAGTGGTTTAATAAGGAAAAGTATTCTAAGGTAGTTAATGTTCTGATGAAGAATTAATACCTTAATTAACTTTGGACTTTGTTAAGTAACTATCCATTATAATGAAGATAGGGTATTTTTAAAAGAATTAGCATAGAATAACTTCCAAACGGTAGAGTGAAAAAATGGAACGAGGGAATAAAAGCAAAACAAAACAACCCCAAATAAGAGCATACAGAAAAAAAGAGAGAGAAGTCTGAGGGGGTTTTGCCTCCAGCTGTGTTCTTTTTCTTCAGGATTGCTTTAGCAATTCTAGGTCTTTCATGGTTCCATATAAATTTTAGGATTATTTGTTCTAGTTCTGTGAAAAATCTCATGGTCATTTGATAGGGATCACATTAAATCTGTAGACTGCTTTGAGTAGTATGGTCATTTTAACTAGAGGTCCCCAACCTTTTTGGTACCAGGGCCTGGTTTTGTGGAAGACAATTTTTCCATGGGGGGGTGTTGTGGGAGGGTGGAGGGGATGGTTTCAGGATGATCCAAGTGCATTATGTTTACTGTGCACTTTATTTCTATTATTATTACATTGTAGTATATAATGAAATAATTATACAACTTACCATAATGCACAATCAGTGGGAGCCCTGAGCTTGTTTTCACTTGCCACTCACTGACAGGGTTTTGATATGAGTCTGCAAGCAATTGATTTATTACGGTCTCTGTGCAGTCAAACCTCTCTGCTGATGATCATCTGTATTTGCAGCCGCTCCCCAGCACTGTCATCACCACCTCAGCTCCACCTCACATCATCAGGCATTAGATTCTCATAAGGAGCACGCAACCTAGATCCCTCGCATGCGCAGCGCACGGTAGGGCTCGCGCTCCTATGAGAATCTAATGCCGCTGCTAATCCGAGCTCAGGCAGTAATGCAAGCGATGGGGAGCGGCTGTAAATACAGATGAAGCTTTGCTCTCTGCCCGCCACTCACCTCCTGCTGTGCGGCCCGGTTCCTAACAGGCCACGGACCGATTCTGGTCCGTGGCCTGGGGGTTGGGGACCCATGATTTTAACAATATTAATTCTTCCAGTCCAAGAGCATGGGATATCTATTCATTTCTTTGAATCATCTTCAGTTTCCTTTATCAGTGTTTTATAATTCTCAGCATATAAGTCTTTCCCCTCCTTGGTCAGGTTTATTCCTAAGTGTTTTTTTTTGGATGCAATTTTAAAGGGATTTTTTTCAACTTTCTCATTCTGATATTTCATTGTTAGTCTAAAGAAATGCAAAAGATTTCTGTTAATCTTGTATCCTGCTACCTTGCTGAATTTGTTTATCAGTTCTAGTAGTTTATGTGTGGACTCTTTAGGGTTTTCTGTATATAGTATCCTGTCATCTGCATATAATGACAGTTTTACGTCGTCCCTTTCAGTTTGGATACCTTTTATTTATTTTTCTTGTCTGACTGCTGTGGCTAGGATAAATGGAACAGAATAGAGAGCCAAGAAATAAACCCACATGCCTACGGTCATTTAATTTTCAACAAAGGAGGCAAGAACATACAATGGAGGAAAGCCAGTCTCTTCAGCAAGTGGTGTTGGGAAAGCTGGACAGCTGCATGTAAATCAGTGAAGTTAGAACATTCCCTCACACTATGCACAAAAATAAACTCAAAAATGGCCTAAAGACTTAAATACAAGACATGACACCATAAAACTCCTAGAAGAGAACATAGGCAAAACATTCTCTGACATAAATTGTAGCAATGTTTTCTTAGGTCAGTCTCCCAAGGCAAAAGAAATAAAAGCAAAAATAAACAAATGGGACCTAATCAAACTTATAAGCTTCTGCACAGCAAAGGAAACCATAAAGAAAATGAAGAGACGACCTATGGAATGGGAGATGTTTGCAAACGATGTGACCAATAAGGGCTTAATTTCCAAAATATACAAACAGGCCATACAATATCAAAAGAACAAACAACCCAATCAAAAAATGGGCAGAAGACCTAAATAGACAACAGGCACATGAACAGATGCTCAAGTCACTAATTATTAGAGAAATGCAAATCAAAACTACAATAAGGGATCACCTCACACCATTCAGAATGGCCATCATAAAAAAGTCTACAAATAACAACTGCTGCAGAGGGTGGAGAAGAGGGAACCCTCCTACACTGTTGGTGGAAATGTAGATTGGTAGTCACTATGGAGAACAGTATGGAATTACCTTAAGAAACTAAAAATAGAGTTACCAATGACCCAGCAATCCTACTTCTGTGCACATATCCAGAGAAAACTCTAATTTGAAAAGACACATGCACCCCAATGTTCACAGCAACACTATTTGCAGTATTTACAATAGCCAAGACATGGAAGCAACCTGAGTATCCATCGACAGATGAATGGATATAGATGTGGCATGTATGTGTGTATGTATATATGTGCGTGTGTGTGTGTGTGTGTATAAAACTCAGCCATAAAAACAAGGAAATAATGCCATTTGCAGCAACATGAATGGACCTGGAGATTATCATACTAAGTGAAGTAAGTCAGATAGAAAGACAAATGCCATATGATATCTCAGTCATGTGAGATCTAAAAAAATAATATAAATGAATGTATTTATAAAACAGAAACACAGAAGACTATATAGTTCTGAGAAAAACTAAGCTCCCTTAATATCAAGAGGACTGTGTTCACTTAAGTAATCAAAGGCCTGATAAAGACAACATAGAACGTAAGTTATTATTTTGACAAGGTATAAGGTCTTTGTGTTTTTCTAGGCTGATTACTTAAAGGTAAAGAAAAAAACCCTCATAATCTCTTATTATCAAGATCAGACCAATGAGGGGGGAAAAAAAAAAAAGCACTGTCATTTTAACAGAGAGAAAACCAAATTCCAATTTTGCACCAGTTTACTTTTGATATTAAAACTTATTTACTTAATTCAATTCATTCCAATCTTATCCAATCATGACCACACATAAAATTCCTTGCTAAAGATTCCTTTTCTCACAAACCTTAAGAACTCTGTGTCCATTTTAGTTTGTCCGTTGTTTTCTGTTTAGAAATAACCAGCTTTAGAACAAAATCACTTGCTTTTTCCTTAACAAAACCATCTCCATACCTTACACATTTTCTTACACTGAAACACATTCTATTTCTATTATTATATCTGGTAGCTTTAACTGCATATATTAACTGGAATTCTTAATCCTTTGAAATATTATTTTTTAGTGAAAATAAGAAGTAAGCAATTATGAGCTGTATTAACATTTTGTAGCTTGGTGAACTTATAAATACGTTTTGTAATTTCTAGGAACATATGCTACTTCATAGTACAATCTTTCAGTAAAACACAATGTATATTTACTAATAGACCGAAACAAGTTTAGTCTGTGTAATAAGAGGTCAAAAGTCGGTAAACTTAAAGTTGTTCAGCAATTAATGTTTCAGTGTTTTATCTTACTTGGTAATGATCTAGACATTTGATGAATTCCCATCATTTAATTTAACCTAGCGAAACTCAAGGGTGTAAATTAACAAAGAGATTCAGGAAACTATTCAAGTAAAGATGTCATAAAATAATTATTGTTAAAAAGTTCACCTAAAAACTCTTATCTCATTTACATGCATTCATTTGTTTTTAACAATCGTTTGTTTTTACATTCATTTGTTTTTAGCAATCATACTTAGATTACTCATAATGTTTAGATGAGACATTAAAGTAATTAATCATTATCTTAATCATTTTTTTCTTTGGCTGACAAGTTGTGTAATAGAGATAATATGAGCTTATTTGACTTTTAGTAAACCTAGTTAAAAGTATTATACTTAATTCTGATAACCCTAAAGACATGTGTATATTAATTAAACCAACAAACTTAAAACTAGCCTTTATTTACTGAAGTTTTCCTCGATCACCTCAACTTGAAAAATATTTGGGCTAGTTTTTACTATATTTTTGATAAGTTTTATTTAGTGCTTGTTTGCTTAAGACACTTAAAAGGTGCTTGTTTGTTTAAGTCAGTTAAAAGGTGCTCCTTTACAAATTAATTTTGGCAATATCGTTTAGAGATAGAAAAAAAATCACATCTATACATACATACAGACACAGACAGAGCTCTCATAGTTTTCATTTTAAAACTTTAGTTATGAATCAGGTACAGTACAACACTCACTAGTTTATAAATAACAGTTGTAATAAATTACGTTCGCTAGCCCAGATGGCTAAAGTCTTTTATTATTTGTGTAGAAGACTTTTAAGATCTGTAATCGGTCTTTATAAGCAATTTTAAGGAGGCTGATTGGGCAAGCGAGTCCTTTTAGCAGTTTGTGTTTAAAAAGGCCGATTTCCCTTCTTTTCTTTTAATTTCAGGTTCTACTGATTGAGCTAATCTGGGCTTAGTCCCAAAGCAATGTGGGCTCTGTTTACATTTCAAAGATGTGATAAGATTAATAACTTGAAGGGACAGAGAAAGAAAATGTAAATTTTCTTCAGGGAGTTTTGGAATACATTTGTCTATTATCATAAGTCTTAGGATAATTATTATTTTTTTCTTAAGTACAGGACAATTTTGCTCCAATAGTCTGATCTTTTATGATATCTACAAGCATTTTGAGAGTAATAGGTGAAGCCTTGGGACTAGTAAAGTTAGTTGGGTTTTGACTTGCTTCTAGAGTTGTACTTCTGGTTTTGCAGAGATTTGTAAGACAAAGACAACAGTTTCTATTAGCCCTTGAATATTGGCTTCCAACTGATTTATTTTCTGATTTTTTGCAGGAAGGCCTGGGGAATTGCTGAGGATATGGGGCAGTTTTTAAGAAGGGGAATTTATGTTGGATTTTTGTTTTAAGTCTAATTACTGTTCTTTCAGTATCTTAATCTTAGGGAATCTTAATAAGGGATTCCCTAAGGCTAGCTGTTATACTTTATTTTTTCCCTTTTAATTTGATACTCTCATAAGTACCAATATGACAGCTGCTCAAGTATATATGAGAATATATATATATATATATATAATATATATATAAATATATATATGTATGAGAGCCCTCAGGTATATTCCTTTTAAATGCAGCCAATTTAAAGGACCCACCCTCTGGCCAATGATGAGTAGGATCTTACATTAATTTCAAATAGCAACTCAAGCCAATAAGCCTTTTAACGGAAAGACCGTGAGGTAACTTTGTAGGCCCAGAATAAATCCTTACCATGGACCCAAGCAGTGTCCCTGGAGAGGGCACAGATGATGCAGCCCCCGTGATCAAAAAATTCACTCCCAAGGAGAGTGTAAGAGAGCAAAGGCCTTCCTTGCACAGGTGGTAAGGATGATATAGTGAAAATGGTGTTTCCAGTCTCACGGAAGTATGAGGTGCCTCCCGTTATCAATCTGCTAATCTGTGACACTGGGCAGGTGCTATTGAAATTGGACTTTTCCAGAACTAACAAGGCAGTGAACACTGAGATGACAAAGGCCCCTTATGGATTGGGATCCCTCATGACAAATTCCTCCAGGAGCTGGCATGGCCAGATGAAGAGTATGCTGTTTTTGACTTCACCCCCATGCTATTCAGCTGGCCACCAGATGCACCCTAGTAAATGCACCTTCTAGATGGTGCTGAGCAGAGCGAATATTCTCACTGGACACAAAACCAGTCTCTTAGGGCACCGAACAAGGTGGAAGGAAAAACCTCATCTGGTTTTTACATAGTGGACCCACAGAGAAGTTTGTCAAAATAGACACAGGTCTATGAGAACTGGTGACTCACCAGTCTGTGAGGCCAGATTGACAGTAGGCTTACGAAGGATCTTTGCCTGTTCTTCTGCCCTATGGTTCTTCCTCCTTATGACAAATAGCACAACTGACAGAGACAAAGAAAGACAGTGACCATCTTTGAGAGGAAAGCCTGAATAAAAACCGAGAGTGATCATCTAACAAATACCAGAGTTGTTATGTGGCCAGAAACTAGCTCCACAAATATTTTCTCCTGCTAATTTAAATTGAGAGAGAGGGAGAAAAGGGACTCTTAACCACTTTCCTTTCCACCAGACCTTGCAGGCAGAGATCCAGAAGGCTGATATGGTAAGAAATCTTACCTTCTACTGATGTTTGTCAGATGTCCCAGGATCTCTCAGCTGGGCAGCCTTGGGGCAGAAAGTGGGGTCCAGCCAGTCTCCTGGCTGGTTCACCAGCTGTAGGGGAGGGCGAAATTTCCCCCTCTTGTGCTCATGAGCTCTTGTGGCTGGACTAACAATAAAATTGACACAGTACAAACTAACAGGAAAAAAAGGAAAATTTTTGATTTGTGTGCAAGGAGGTCTCATAGAAATAAGGCCTGAGAAGTGGCCAAAGAAGGCAGCTTTTATACTTTTTGGGCAAAGAAACAATACACTTGTGAGGAATTGACAGGGCATAAAAATCTTAGGCTTAGATGCTTAATTAGTAAAGAATCTAAACAGAATTTGGGCTTGGGGTGGTAAATTAAGGAAGTAACAAAGTTTGTTTATACAGGCTTCTTGTCCGAATTTCATATCTCTGGTGAAAAGGGTGTCTTTCTACCTTCAGATGCAGGGAGTGCACCTTTCACAGGAGACATTTATTTCCTGCTTTCAGGGAGACAGAGAAGTGGATCAACATGTTTCTTGCATTGGTCATTTTGTAAGAAATGTTCATTCGAAATAATCAGTATGCCATTGAGGCATATTTTGGGGCAGCCTGCCCTGAGCCTCAACAAAAGTCATACAACTACAGGTATTAAAAAGGATTATGAGAATATCGTAAGTATCTATATGTCAGTAAATTAATTCAAGGACAGATAATTAAAATCTTCCAGAAAATAGAGAGAGAGGGAATGGTTTCCAATTCATTTTATAAGTCAACAAATTTTGATATCCAAATTAAACAAGGACAAGAAAGGAAAACTATATGCCTTCCTTATCCACAGCCATGCTTAGATAGGGACTTTGATTTTCAGAAAACAAAAAAAAAGTTGTTTAGATCAGTGTGAGAACTTAAAAACTTGGATAAATGAGGAGGTCTATACTAAAGGGACTTAGAACATATCATGGAACAGAAGCCACATTTTGAGAACAGGTGGCAGGCAATTTGCAGATCAAAGGTTATCAGATTTCCTTATGTTTCCTATTAATGGTAGCTATTAAAAGCAAAATTTCTGATGACGGGAAATCTTGATGACGGGAAATCTTTTCAAAAGCACATCCATAAGGGATCTCAAACTGGCCATGCTGGTTGAATTGCCTTCCTGGGAGGTTTTGTGTGATCATCCCAGAATTTTAAAACATGTGTGTGAATACCTTTAGGCAAGGTTAAGTTCTTGCCTGTGAAGAGTCAACACGTTTTATTTGTTTATTTTATTGCTGTAGAAAACACATAACATGAGATCTAGTCTGTAAACAAAATTTAAGTGGACAGGAAAATGTTTTTCACTATAAGCACAGTGTTATACAGCAAATCTCTAGAACTTTTTCATCATGCATAATTGAAACTTGTTACCCACTGAATAACAACTTCCCTCTTCCCCAGCCCCTGGCAACCATGATTCTACTTTCTATGAGTTGACTACTCTGAATACGTCATATAAGTGGAATCATGCAGTATTTGTCCTTATTTCACTTAGCATGTTTGTGGCTTATTTCATTTAGCATAATTTAAAACAGTACAGCTGCTATGGACAGCAGTATAGAGCTTCCTTAAAAAATTAAAAATAAAATTACCATATGATCCAGCAATCTCACTTCTGGGTATTTATCCAAAAGAATTAAAATAAGATCTTGAAGAGATATTTGAACTCTCATATTCATTGCAGCCTTATTCACAATACCCAAGATGTGGAAGCAGCCTAAATGTCCACCTATGGATGAATGGATAAAGAAAAAGTGACATACACATATATTTTATTTTTATCTTCTTCCAACCAATTTGGTTTTCTCCTTTATTCCTGCCTGGTATGGGTAGTCAATTGAGTTTGCAACTCTCCCTCTTCACCCTTCTGTTAACCAAACCTAGTGTCCTGGTGTGTATATCACCATATTTTTCTCCACGCTCGTATTACCATATACAAATGCATACAATATTAATATGCATTCATAGAGATTTTTCTCAGAGTTTTACAAAGCTAGGATCTTTTTATTTACAGTATTTTGAATCTTATCCTCTCTTAATAACCATGAAGGAAATAATTTCAAATCTTCAAATACTTGGCTATAGTTCTAACTTATGTGTACTGTTTCAAAGAATAGATGTAGCACATTTGTTTTTCAGACATTTCTCTACTAATGGACTTCTACTTTGTTGTCTTCGTAAAGAAAAGATCTTTTATTCACTTCATATTTTCACTTCTTTATTTTCTCGATTTTCTTTTTTTGAAAACTTATGGGGAATATTGATTCTGCTTGATTTGACCCTCTCTAGTTCCTCTCTTTTTTGCCATTTTGTTTTTTGTTCTCTGTCCTCAGACATTTTCTAGATGTCTTTCAGATCCTCAGCAGTTGCTGTTCAACTACGCAGTATTTTATTGGATATTTTCATGTTGCTAATTTCTAGGAGTCTGCTTCTTTATATTGAGGGTTTTTTTCTTTTATAGAAGTAACATCCTTAATTTGCAGATACTAATTAGATTATTTTAATGTACTCACCACAACTAGTTTACTTGTCTGATGCTGAGAATAGATAATGACAAGATTTATTAGCTAATACCTGCCTTTAAAAAGGAAATTCTATTTTAATGACCTCCCATTCACCCCACTGGTGAGGGAGGGCTTCTTACCCTGGAGTTACATGGTTATAGAGGTGGCTGGTACATGACACTTGCTACCAGACAGATGAGACTGCCAGCAGCCTTTCAGTAACATACACTCACAGACTGGGAGAGGAGGACACAGCACATGGTGGGACCCAGGGGAGCTGCACCTGGGGACAGAGTGAACAACCAGGGGCTCTGGGAGGCAGTTGTAGTAGTAACAAGAGGAAGAGGTGGCCCCTGGTATCCCTGGAAGGGTTGATTGACTTTTTTGAATAATTCCACTGGCTGACAGGGTCCGGAAACATGCTACTTGGGTATAAGCGGGACTGGCCTGGTTTCCTCAACAAAAAGGCTTGTTTGGCTAAGGGACCTTCTCTGTGGGAATGGAGCAGGGAGAGGGATTGTGGTTAGCCCATTCCAGCTTCTCCTGGTTTCACAAGATGAGAAAACAGTGCATAATGTTGCACCTTAGTGTTAAGATTTACACCACAAATTCAAATGTGACATATTAAATATGATGAAAACTCAAAAAAAAAGATAACAAAGCTCTGCATGATATTGTTAGAGAAAAATTAAAAAGAAGACAAGAAAATTCACTTATATATCTTACAGTTTTGTCAGTTGTATCTCAATAAAGCTGAATTAAAAATATAAATAAAATTAAATAGTAAAAACCCCAGGAGATTCTTTAAGGCCCAAGTTGATCCATTTTAGTGTTTAAAACAAATAAAGGCATTGTAAAGGCAGATGAAGCTTATTTGACTTGAAAATAATAACAGCTAGAGACCCGACTAAGATGACGTTTAAAAAAATCTATTCACATATATTTATTTCTATAAAATAATATATCAACTGTGGGCTCATAGTAGTTTTAATTAATTTTAGTGTGTTAATGTGCTTGGAAATATATATCAATAGATTGAGGTAGACATGTAAATAACATTAGTTTTTCTATGTATCTTACTGATAAGGATGCCCATAATTAACTTCTAAATTTAAGATTACAGAATGTTTTGTACAGAATTTAAGCAGTGCAGGTCTCTCTCTCACACACACACACACACAAATTTGTTTACTGAACACTTTCATACAATCCTTCAATAAGTATTTATTGTACATTGTGCACTTCACTGGGCCAGTCCCCAAGAGGAATATAGACATACTCTCAGTGTGTTCGTGACACAAGTGAGGGGACGGATGCAAACATGCAGAAATTTAATGGAACAACCTGATGAGGTTGAACATGAGCCAAGCGTTATGGATGTATGTGTGAAAGATGAAAACAATCATGGTTAAAACTGTTAATATACATACAGGGAGATGTTAAATTGACATTAAAAAAAAAAAAAACACAGTAGCCCAATACCTATTCAATGGCTTCTAGAGCGAGTGTTTCAAATTTGTAATTTGATATTTAATTTATAATGATTAAAGTATATAGTAAATATACTATTTAATTTTCAGAAACCTATTTATAGTAATTCAGTTAAGCATATCTTGACTATTATTTTACTAAATAGCATCAAAACATACAAAAAGATGTAGTTCAGCTTTGTGGAGATGGCTGTATATTTTTTGTTTTGCATAAGTAGGCTTCTTTTGTATGTTTTGCTTAGGATTTTTTTCCTACGTTTAAACTATTTTAATATTTTTCATGCCACTACATATATATATTTCTCATTCTTTCTAATTGCTGCACAGTATTTTGTAATTTGCTGTATTATAATTTATCTAATCCTTTCAAATTTGATGGTCATTTAGGTTATTTTCATATATTTACATTTATAAGCAAAGTTAAATGAAAGCTTTTATCTGACTCTGTGTCTCTCTGCAGATATTTCTCTAGGACAGTAAGCAAAATGTGGAATTTTTATTATAATTGTAATTTTTTAAATGTCCTTTTTTTCTTTAAATTTTTAGTTTTCTTTGGGATTTATCTTTTTTGGCTGTTGTTATTGGTGAGTGTTTTTGACATTGTCCTTTATACTAATGAATAAATAATTAGTTGAATCAGTTTAGATAGTAGCACATGAGCTTTAAGATGTGCATTTTGAAGTTACTTGGCTCATACAAATTATTCTCTGAAGTAGAAGGCTGGCTGCAGAGAGATACAAATGAATGGAGTTTATAAAATATCAGGCTCTGATTAAAAGAGTTGAGCATATGAGTCAGAATTTACCTTAACTGCAGGTTTAGAATCAGACCCCAGCTGCTTACAAGTCTCTGATCCATTCAGATCCACCATCCCCCACCGATAAGATTTAGGGCAAGGTGTGATGTAGCTTCATGATGACCATTTGGAGGTTGATGGATGAAGAGAGAGGAGTCAATAATGCCTAAATTTTATAATTTTCCATGGTGCTCAAAACAGGCTCCCCTCCAGGACCTCTTCTGAGTCAGCCCTTTAGGTAAATCTCAGGGCCCTTAAACTCAGCAGTAATACTGTATTTCACACAACGTTATACGCTCAGTTTGCTGAGAGCTGCATGGTGTTGTTCATTACCACTGAGAAAGGCCACTGCAGTGTGGTAATAAACAGAGGAAGGCATTTGCCAAATCTAAGTAGCCTCAGATTTATTTCTTGAATTTCAGAAGCATGGTCAGTGAACTGAATAAAATGATCTGTGGTTTGTCTTTGGACAGCACAACTGTACCAGCAAATATGAAACAAAGTTCTCAGAAAAAAGAAAAGTCTTCTGAATAGTTACTATGCAGTGATTCTCAATCTTGGCTGTACCTTGAAATCATCTGCAAAACTATTTCAAAAGATTGATTCCCAGGACTCTCTGGGACCATTTGATTCAGAATCCCTAGTGGTAGATTCAGGTATTGGCATATTTTATGGTTATCCCAATGATTCTAGTGCATAGCTAGCTTGGGAATCACTATGGATTTGTGGATAAAGTACAAGTTTCCTGGCTTGGAAGACTTTGGAAATCTATATCAAGTAATTATGACTTTTCCCCATGTGAACAATTTACTATATTTCCCTTTGGAAAAGTGTTGCCTTTATTGGGTTTGGGGGGGTGTATTTGTGCATGTGTGCATGTGTGCGTGCATGTGCCCCTTCTCCACCATTTTATTGTGGAGGATTAAAGTTATAACAGTTTTTGCAGTTTTCTCATATACAGTGATCCTGAGCCCATATCAAGGTATTTAAATTTTATGAAGCTAAGTTTTCTAGTTTTGTCCTGGGAAAAAATACGTAGGGACAGATACTTCTCCTTCAAGACCTTTCCATTTGTAGAGGGATAAGGTAAGGGCAGACTGGCTTAGTTCACCTCAATAATAATACAGTAACTCTATAATTAATGTAATAATTGATTAAAATAGTGCTTCAATTACTTACTGTAATTAATGTCATATAGTCCACCTTTCTTTTCTGTAACTCAGAGAAACTATGAATATGCATTTCACTTGCATATTTATGGATGTGGCTTCCTATTCTTGGGCTTATCTCTTTATTATATAACACTAGCCAATTTATATTTTTTAGTATAAAAAAAATATTCACTAAACTTTCTGGATTGGAGTTGATACTCCACCCTATATTATTTTATCATTACTCTTATCAATGTGTGTATTTACATTTCTAAATTTTTATTGCAATTTCAGTAATTAGATTCAATTCAGAAATGCATATATTTGGATCCACAATCTTGAAAGGAAGACATTCTTATTTAATTTTGTTTTATTGATTATAAAACACATTTATTTTTATTAAGTATTTATTAATATAGTTGAAATGGTGTGTGGTTTTATCTCAAATCCAAAACCATGGCAGAAATATTTATAGAGGGAAATTATGGGACTTGTTAATAACAAAGTCAAGTATAAGGTATCAAAAGTATCTGCAAAAATGCCTGCAGCAAACATCATCGTAGTTTATGGTGAAACTATGAAAGCATTCCTCTCGTGATGGAGAACAAGAGGAGGGTGCCCGTTGTTCCCACTTCTCACCATCTCAATGAAGATGGTCCTATTCATTTCATTAAGACAAAGAAAATAAATGATTTTAATGGCATAATTTTAGTATAAAATCCCCAAAATCTAGAAATAAAATATTAGGTTATTTAGAGAGTAAGTATAAATTCAGAATACATATACAAAAAAAAAAAACAAAACCCAAAAAACAATCAATTGCATGTCTCTTCTTCAACAACAGTTAGAAAATAAAAACACAAAACACACTTGAAATAGCATTGATAATATAGTGTCTAGGAGTAAATCTAAGTAAAAAAGATTGATAAGGCATTTATGGAAATAATTATAAAATTCTATTTTAAAATATGAACAAAGTCTTAAATGGAGAAAGGTCAGTCTTCAGATTTATCTGTGGATATAGCATTAACATGCAGTCCCTATAAAAATTTCATTTGTTTTAAGCAACTTAATAATCTCACTAGATTTATATCAAGGAGCAAATATCAAAAATATTCATTCCTGAAGAAGAAGTGTAAGTATGTCTAAAAATGTATCAAGATTAGTGAAGGTAAAGAAGTTAAAATATGGTATTGAAACAGGGATTGAAAATTTGAACAATGGCACAGAATCAAGAGGCCAGAGAGAAACTGAGACAAATATTTAAATTTGATTAGAGTCTGTTCTGGTTATTTATTACTGCATTAAAATCTACTCCAATATTTAGCATTTTAAACAAATATTGACTTTATTTGCTCATCAATCTGTAGGCTGATCTCATTCTTCTGGTTCACATGGTATGGATGGGGGTGCAGGGATATCTGGAAAGTCCAAAATATTCTCACTCAAATGGACTGGAGTTGGTACTGTACCAACTTGTTGGCTAATATCTCAGCTGAGGCAGTCAGTAGAGAGCCTGGTTTGCCTTCATATGAGCCTGTCAGCATAGACACTTGGGTTTCCTTGCAGTAAGCTGGGGGGCTGGGTTCCAAGAAGGGCTATTCCCAAATGAAGATGGAATCTGCAGATCACTTAAGGTACAGTTTTAGAATTAAACAGTGTGACATCCCACCTCATTTTGTTGTTAGAATAGCTCACAGGATCAGCTAAGATTCAAGGGGAGAGAAAATAGACTCTCCTCTTGATGGGGGAGTGGCAAAGTCACATGACAGAAAACCATGTGGAATGGGAGGTACTACTACAGCCAATTTGCAAACACTGTCTACTTCAATATGATACTGGTTGTCGTGCATCACTGGGGAAGTAATGGTCTTTTCAATTAACTGTGTTGGGACAATTGATAATTCCTTAGGGGGGAAACAAGATAAAATTTTAGAGTTTTTGTTCTAAATTAATAATTAGACATCATAATTATTGGCGCATGATAAACAACACATGATAGATGTTTGTAACTCATATGACCTGACAAAGGACACTAACCTGAATATAAACGGAATTACTCAAAATCATTCAGAAATAGAACACACAAAAATGTACAAAAGAGATTAATCGAAATTTCAAAAAAATATAGAATAAATGCCTTATAAATATATGAAAGGATGATCACCCTCAATCATGGGAATGCAAATCAAAACTTAAATGACATTTATCTTTATATTCATGAGATCGGAAAAATAATCAGAAATTACCATATATTTACAAAAATATATACACACACACCCCAAGATATATACCAAGATACATTTACAAGGGCGGGTGCTCACTCTAAGTTCATTTTTCTTTGAGGATTTTTTTCTTTCAAATGAAAGGATTTATTAGACACCATGTGACTCCACACAGAGTTTTGAACAAGGTTGTAAAAAACGTGCACTAGATTTGATCCTTATTTCAAAGCTTAGTTCTAATGGCATTTATAGTTCAAAGGCTTTCTGATTTGTATCTTTTCGTAGTTACTTATTCCCAACGTACACATCCTTGAATCACTGGGCCTTCTTTATTCTCTTTCATTTCATCATTCACACCAGCCAGGTCTTTTCTGTGCTCATCCCTTTCTGGTAAAATGTTGTCAGATGTAGCCAAGTGAAAGCAATGCATACCATACCACTAAAATTCTGCTTTCCAGACTCTCCTGCCAATGCTAGATATTCATGTGTATATCATCTGTCTTTTAAATTATTTTCATCAAATATTTTACCATATTACATGTGTTACATGGATTTTTATCTTTCCAGCTTCCAACAATTCTTCCATTGCCCATTCGTATGCTTCTGTACAAACACAGACACATACACACACACACACACACATACACAATGTGTGGTAAATATACACAGGTGACAAAAATTATAAAGAAAAATAGGATAATTAATAAAAATAGGGACGTGATTATTTCTATGGGTGAGAGGAAAGGTGGTGCTCATAAGAAAAACACAGTGCTTTCTAAGATATGTCGTAAATTGTTTGTCACCTGGTTGTTAAGTACATGCATTTATAATCTTATACTGCTGTTTAAAATTAACAAATACGCTTTTAAACACTTTTTTCATATATGCTGTAACTTTTTTGCAGTTAAAAAATGTTAAGTGCCCCAATTAGACAGACCAGGGCACTGATATTGCTTAAAGAGGCTGACTTTAAGAAAGATTATTGAGGACTGGATACGTCACATGTAAGGTAACTATATGGGAAAGATTCCTATTGGAGAAGAATAGAAAGTTGAATACTATTTGCAGAATATCAAAGCAAATTAAAGAATCATTGGACAAATCCAGAAAGCTAGTGAGCATTGGGGTCCAAATGTGAATTTAACACATAAATTAGGAAAGAAAACTTATTTTGCTAGGAAAATATGAAGTCCCTTCAGAATTCTTTCAGTTTTTTGAAATTAATACAAGTGGCTGGCTGTTGACATTGAGTGCTGAGTGCAATATAATAAAATAATAAAAATATTTTATGTGGTATAAAAAATATATATATGGCCTTTGTCCCAGGGCCTAGCACAAAGCTCCTAAAACCCTCAGAATTTCCTGAGTGATAGGAGTGTTCTTTTTTTACTCCTAAGGACCCCCTTTTTGAGCACCTCTGAGTTTATGCTAATAAGGTGACTTAAAATGGGGCCCCTAGATAGCTCAGAATTGGGGCTGGTCACCAGAAAGATCAAGTGATTGGAGGGTTGGAAATATTAGCCCCATGCATGGATTTCTGGGAAAGGGGGGTGGGGCTACAGATTAAGCTCTATAAAAACTCTTGAATAACAAGAGTTTATGAGATTTCAGGTTGATTAACACACACATATGCTGGAAAGGTGGTACACCCCAGTTCCTGGGGTACAGAGGCTTATGCACTTGGGACCCTCCAAACCTTGCTCTATATACCTTCTCATCTGGCTCTTCACATGTAGCCTTTATAATATACTTTATAATAAACTGGTAAACCATAATGAAATGTTTCTCTGAGTTCTATGAACTGCTGTAGCAAATTAATAGAACCTGAGCAAGGGCTTGTGAGAGTCTACAATTTATAACCAGTTCACTTAACCTGTGGGATCGGATGGTGTCTCCAGTTACATAGTGTCGGAATTGAGTTAAATTTGTAGGACATGGTGAGTCAGTGTCCACTGAGAATTGGAGAATTCCTTGGTGATGTTACAAAATACACGTTAAAATTATATTATACTTAACATTGCAATTAGCTTAAAATACACACACATTATATATATATATATATATAACAGTGACAGAGATTTAATGTGTGTTATTGTATTTTTGTTGTTCAGGTCATCAAATTTTCATCAGACATATATATATATATAATACACATACATATGAAAGAGAAACAGCTTAGATTTTTAATTTTTATTTATTAGTTGGTTTTGTTTCTGTAAGCGGAAGAGCTCTTGTAAATGCAGTAAATGTTTACTAATTCAAAATAATTCAATTGTCCATAAAAACAGACCTCTAATATTCAAGTAAACCAATTAAAGTGTTGGTGTGAGTGCATGCTTTTTAAATAAGCACTACAGCTATTCCACAAGAGAGAATGAGGAAAGCTGGGAATATAAATATAATGCCAAAAATATTTCAAGAGCAGTAAGTCAGAAACTCTAAATCTATAATTCATCACATGAAAAAATAACTCCTCTCAGAACTAAGAGTAAAAATTTGTTCTGTCAAAATCAGTTCTTGTATTCAAAGTACAACAACAGCTGTACTAAGTGGTGTCAAACATATAATGTTTCCTTTATTTCCTTTACATTGTAATTTTTGAAGATTTTGAAAGATTACTTGCTTTGATATATAAAACAAGCAGAGAGACAAACAGACGTTCAAGCATACAAGGAAAAAGAATTAGTTCTCTTTTTCCATTGTGGTCTTATTCATATAAGGCAATTTAAATTCTTTTGATTGGTGCCAATTGATACCTAGAAAGCAGCAGCAGTAAAGTAGTGCTAAAAGGAACGCCAAAATTAAAGAGACAGTACCAAATATTGATGAGGATGTGGGACAACTGGAAATGCCAGATATAGCTGGTGAGAGTATAAATTGGAAAAATTATTTTCTAAAACTGTTTGGCATTATTTATTAAAGCAGATTGTACGTATTTCTTGAGGTATACTTGGAAACATACCCTTCCAGCTATATACTCAACATAAATGCATGTAGGTTGCACACTCATTCACACATACATTCAGGTACACATATAATAATGTTGATAATAGCACTAATCATTATGGTCTCAAACTGGAAACAACCCAAATGCCTGTTATCAAGCAAGTGAATAAATTAATAATAGCAGGTTCATAAAATGGAATAATACATTGGATGACAGTATATCACCGATAAATTGACAAAAGAAGCTTAAGTGACTTACCAAACCAATACTGGGCAACGGAAGAGAAGCCAGGCAAAGAAAACACATAGTATACTATTCCATTTACAGTAAGTTTGAAAGAAAGCAGAACCACACTAAGTTGTTAGTGGTCAGGATAGTAGGTAACTTCGGGAAAAAGGAGAGAGCAGGATTGGAGGCAGAACAAGTGAGCTTCTATTTCTTGCTTTATATATTAATTACATGGGGGAACACACTTTATGATATTTCATGAAACTGAACCTTATGATGAATGTACCTTTTTATATGTATGTTAGTCTTATAAACAGTTGTTTTGTTGTTTTTAATGTCAGCACTAGAGAAATCATCATAGCATCGTTTCCTGATCATTTGGATTAATACCTTAACTCTAACTCTTTCTCTCACGTAACTGATGTCACTGGATATCCAGAAGTGTTTCTAAATTGTTTCCTTAGCAATGAAGGATATTGATCTGTTGAATTTTCTTTTCTGGTAATATATTTGTCTGATTTTTGGATCAGGGAAATTATTATTAAATAGATATTATTTTCTTAAAGAATTAGATAATATAGAAGTAATATTATTTATTTCTTAAATAAACTTTAGAATCAGGTTGTTGATATCCATAATTTAACTTGCTAGAATTTCTATTGGGATTGCACTGAATCTATAGGTCAATTTGGAAAGAACTCATATCTTGACAATATTTAATCTTACTATACATGAACATGGAATACTCTCCATTTATTTGATTCTTGTTTGCATTTGTGTATCAGTTTTGCATTTCTCTAATGACTGGTGATGTTGAGCATCTTTTCATATGCTTTTTGGCTGTTTTTCTCCAGGTTTCTAATGATTAGTATTTTTTTAATTTATTTTATATTGGGGTATAGTTGATTTACAATGTTGTGTTCGTTTCAGGTGTGCAGCAAAGTGATTCAGTTATATTATACATATACATATATCCATTCTTTTTCAGATTCTTTTCCCATATAGGTTATTACAGAATATTGAGTAGAGTTCCATGTGCTATGCAGTAGGTCCTTGTTGATTATCTATTTTTTATATAGTAATGTGTATATGTTAATCCCAAACTCCTAATTTATCCCTCCTCCTCACCTTTCCCCTTTGGTAACCATATGTTTGTTTTTGAAGTCAGTGAGTCAGTTTCTGTTTTGTAAATAAGTTCATTTGTATCATCTTTTTAGATTCCACATTTAAGTGATATCATATGATGTTTGTCTTTCTCTGTCTGACATACTTCACTTAATATGATAATCTCTAGGTCCATCCATGTTGCTGCAAATGGCATTATTTCATTCCTTTTTATGGCTGAGTAATATTCCATTGTGTACATGTACCACATCTTCTTTATCCATTCATCTGTCGATGGACATTTAGGTTGCTTCCATGTCTTGGTTATTGTAAATAGTGCTGCAATGAATATCGAGGTTTATGTATCTTCTTGAATTACAGTTTTCTCTGGATATATGCCCAGTATGGGATTTCTGGATCATATGGTAGTTCTATTTTTAGTTTTTTAAGAAACCTCCATACTCTTCTCCATAGTGGTTGTACCAGTTTACATACCCACCAACAGTGTAGGAGGATTCCCTTTTCTCCACACCCTCTCCAGCATTTATTGTTTGTAGACTTTTTGATGATGGCCATTCTGACCAAATTATGTCCTCCAAAATTTATGTGATAAAACCCTAACCCAGCTGTGTGACAATATTTAAGGAGGTGATAAAGATTAAATGAGGTCATAGAGGTGGAGCTCTGATCCAATAGAACTGGTATCCTTATAAAAAAGGAAAAGACACCAGATCTCTCTTCCCCCCACCCTGCCTCTCTCTCCCTCTCTCCCTCTCTCTGCCATATGAGGACATATTGAGAAGGCAGGTATTAGCAAACCAGGAAGAGAACTCTTACCAGAAACCCAGTCCTGCCAGAATCTTGATCTTGGACTTTCCAGCCTTCAGAACTGTGTGAAAAGAAATTTCTGTTAAGTAAAAAAAAATAAATTGTTTTTCATATTGATTACAATGTCAAAATGATATGTTGGACATGTTGCATTAAACAAAATATTATTGAAACTAAAAATAAAATAAAATTGTTTCCTTAAACTCCAGTAAAGAGAAGATAGATAAGTATTAAGAAACAGGCTGATATATAGGACTGTTTTTCAAAATCATTCAGACATTGCTTTAAATATTCTAAAACTTATCAGCTATGTTACCTTTGGTGGAGGAAATGTATTCCTTAATGTATTAATTAATTAATTAATGCAGCCACTTCCATATAAGCAATTGTTTTATACAAAAATAATGTGAAGGGGCTTCCCTGGTGGCGCAGTGGTTGAGAATCTGCCTGCCAATGCAGGGGACACGGGTTCGAGCCCTGGTCTGGGAAGATCCCACATGCCGCGGAGCGGCTGGGCCCGTGAGCCACAATTACTGAGCCTGCGCGTCTGGAGCCTGTGCTCCACAACAGGAGAGGCCGCGATAGTGAGAGGCCCGCGCACCGCGATGAAGAGTGGCCCCCGCTTGCCACAACTAGAGAAAGCCCTCGCACAGAAACGAAAGACCCAACACAGCCATAAATAAATAAATAAACAAAAAAAATTTCTAAACTCAGTAACATGCCATTGATATTAAAAAAAAAAAAAAAAAAAAAAAAAAATGTGAAGATGAATAAAGCACAGACCATCCTTTCAAGAAACTCATGAAACACAATTTGAAAGGGAAACAAAGATATCATTATAGTATACCATGGTAAAATAATGTGGAAGAGTAAAATATATTTTGTAAGATAATAAACTCTAGGAGACTTTTTGGATGAAATGCCAACAAAGGAGAAGTGCATTCTAGACCTAAAAGACACCACTGGAAGGAAGTGAGGACAGAGAACTGAGAAGTTCAGATTGCTGAAGTAAAAAGAATGGGGCAGGGAACAAATGAAGGGCTGCTGAATGATGTACGAGCAGGATAGTGACTATATGTATGACGCTAGGGCTGCCATACAAAATACCGTAGACTAATCGGCTTAAACAGTAAAAATTTATTTCTCACAACTCTGGAGGCTAGCAAGTCCTAGATCAGTGGCAGGCAAAGTTGGTTTCATTCTGAGTCCTCTTCTCTTGGCTTGCAGCTAGCTGCCTTCTGACTCAATGCTCACATGATTCTTCTTTGTGTGTGAGGCGAATGGGGAGTGAGAGAATGAGAGAAAATGAGGTGGGGAGACCGCTTGAGCGCTCAGGTGTCTCTTCTTACAAGGGCAATGGTACTGTTGGATCAGGACCCCTCCCTTACTAATTCATTTAAATTTAATTTCCTCCTTACAGGCTCTATCTCCAAAGGCAGTCACGTTGGGGGGTTAGAACTTCAACATATGAATTTGGGGAGGGGCACAAGTCAGTCATAGAAATGTACAATTTTAATGAGTTTATTTTAAATTAAATTTACATAAAATGTACAAAACCCATATAATGAAGGCTATACATATTTGACTACTTATTTACTTATTTATATTATCTAATTACTAATTATCTAATTACTAAGAACGAGAGACAGATGCCATGTTCCTGATAGAATCTTTAATAGTTTCAACATGTCATTTCTTCCTAAATTGAGCTATAAATTATATGTACTTTCAACAAAAATTTCCAAGGAAAAATATTAATATAAGATATTTAGAAAACCTTTAATGGTGCTAATAAAATTTTGAAAAGGAAGAGTGATGAGAGAGCTTATTCTTCCATACATGAAATGTACCATAAAGTTGTAACAATTAAAACAGATATTCATGAAGAGATTAGTGAATCAAAATGAGGAAATACAAATAGATAATTTTTAGGTTTCTACTTTGAGTTACTAGATCTATAATATAAATAGAGGATGCAGGAGGGAGATAGATAATAACTAATAGCTGACATTTATTTTGCTCCTACCATGTACCAGCCACTGTTCTATGTATTATCTCGTTTAAACCCCACACAAACGAGCTGAAATAGGTACTGCTGGAGTGTGTTTTAGAGCTACGAGACTGAGGCACAGAGAGTCTAAGAAACACCGAAGTCACACAGTTTGGAAGTCACACCATAGTACAGCCCGTATGCGGCCTCCTAGGCAGTCTGACTCCAGGACCTACTCTTTGAACTGTTAGCCAAACTGCAGCAGATTCAGCTTTGATCATGTTGAGCTGAAGTTGCCTGTGTGATACAGAAGTGGACTGAGGAGGTGAGAAGGAGGCTAATACGTTTGATACTTCAAGGTGAGCTTGGGATTTTCGTAAGATGGTCATTAGGGGAGTGGGTGGTGGGCAGAGAGTTAGATTAAATAAAACACAGAATTTATTGGACAAGATAAAGTGAATACAATAGATTCCAAGAGCAAGGAATAGAGTTAGCTTCAGACACTTTGAATATGATTATTTTACTCTTTGGGACAACAGAACAATGACCCTAATCTTCATTTCTTTGAATACTTTTATTTTTATGTCTTTGTGTGTCATGTTTCTCTCATTTGTATGGTGAGAAATGGATATAACTGGATTATACGTCCTCCCTTTTTTTTTTTTAAACAAAGCTCTCTCTTTATTTATTTATTATTTATTTATTTATTTATGGCTGTGTTGGGTCTTCGTTTCTGTGCGAGGGCTTTCTCTAGTTGTGGCAAGCGGGGGCCACTCCTCATCGCGGTGCGCAGGCCTCTCACTGTCGCAGCCTCTCTTGTTGCAGAGCACAGGCTCCAGACGCACAGGCTCAGTAGTTGTGGCTCACAGGCCTAGTTGCTCCGCGGCATGTGGGATCTTCCCAGACCAGGGCTCGAACCCGTGTCCCCTGCATTGGCAGGCAGATTCTCAACCACTGCGCCAACCAGGGAAGACCCTCCCTTTTTTTTAAATAGAGAAATGAAATGGAAGAAAAAGATGAAGACACTTCCAAATTTTTTACTATATTCTACTATTTGTCTAGAAAGTATTTTTCCCATGACTAAAATTTAAATTGGCCTTCACCTGATATGATCTAGCTGTTACCATTTCAACTACAACTATACTCATTCTGTCCACAATGGAAGATTATGTGTGGCCACATCACATGCTGCATCCCAGTTGCAAAGTGATATTATCTCTAGCTGTTATGCCTTCTCTGGCCCTCAAGAACAGACCAGGTGCTTCTTCTCATTATCCTGCAAAATTTGAGCTAAATGAGAAAAAAATAATCACCCCCAAAGCTACAGATACACAATTTTGGACAGAGAAACACAATATGATTATATGGTTATGAAAAGTTATTAAGAAAATAATTTTTGGAATCAGATATGCCTGCATTTAATTTCTAACCTGAGCATTTACTAGTGGTATAACTGTGTGTCTGTTATTTCACTACTCCGTGCTTTGTTTCCTCATTTATAAGAGAGAGTCCATAGGAGTTAACTTGTTTCCATGTGCTTATAATGTACCCAGGACTCTTCAAAAAACTGTGTATCTGTTAACTCATTTAATCTTTACAAATATCTTTGTGGGAGATCATGCTTGTATCCTTAGGGAATATGAATGACAGAGGGACAAGGTGACTTTCTCAGTCACAGAAGTCAAATTTGGTAGGGCCAGGAAGAGCTCTCTGGGGCAGCAACTTGCCAGAGCATCAGATCAGAGAACTGAAACCTGCGAGGGAGAATGTTCTTGTTTAGCAAATCTGACTGCCTGGTGGGTTGTTTATAAGGAGGGCTGACCTGGTCTCTGTGCTTCCAAACTCCTCTGAAGGAAGTGCTAGAGAGGGGCTGTGTAATTATGAAGTCTCACTGAATTATCATTGCTTTCAGCCTTTTTTGTTACCTAAAGAGATGAGGTACTTTGCTTCATTTGGATAACATGAAGCACATGCTTGTGTCTGCTAAACTTAAGTCTGTGTGTGTGTGTGTGTTTACATTGTTTTGTTTTACCTAAAATTTCCCTCTTGAACATTCCATGAACTCTGTATCAATTCCAGTTTTGTTTTGTTTTGTTTTCCTGGTCAGATCTGCCCATGAATCACTCTCCAACTTGGCTGCCTTGCAAGTAACTGTTCTAGAATGACCAAAATGAAAAGCTTCATTGCTTAGCGAACATGTGGCCTTCCCCATGCCTCTTCTAGCCTGAGGGCCCTGGTGACTTACAGTGGTCTGTGGGAGTGGGGCTGCAGGGACTTCTCTTCCATAATATACTTTAGCTTATCGCCGCATGTCCCCTGTCACATAGCAACACTAATTAGGCTTTTCCAAGGGATATACCTACAGGAAGCTTTCACACAGGATGCACGTTAGAAGAATCCAGGTGGATGTGTTTCTACAGTTCCTAAAGTCCTCTCATATGTCCATGTTTAATTTGCTAGGATGATCCTTCTTGGGAATCAGTAGACCTTATAAATATAGGTCAAACAATAAGACACCCAGTAGTTTAGAATGGGAAATGATTGCTTTCTGGCAAAACATCACTTTGAGCCCCACAATATTTTTTTTTCCATTAGGGTATGAATTCATTTCTCATTCTCATTTCTGTTTTAAGCTGCCCAATCTTAGACTAGATTTTTTCTCTTTTTCATATGAATTAAGCTACAGTTGCATTTGATTCCCCTAAAGCATCAACTTCATGTGACACAAGTTCTGTGGTCCTAGAAATCTCAGGGGACAGGTTAATTAGTTGATTGGTGCTTATTACTTATGCCCCAGGACTGGGAAAACCTCACTCTGCTCTATGTCGTCTCACTTCCAAGTGTTTAATGCTTACAACTAAATTCTTTCTCTCATAGTGATTGTTACCTGCAGAGGACAAAAACCAGATGAAACCTAAAAAGAAATTCATAGGTTTACCTCTTAGCGGCCAAGGAATATGTATCACCCAACCCTATTAAATGACCTGATTTACGATCTGGTAATTCAGGAATTGAGGTTACTCTCTGTCTGTTTGACACAGCATGGCTCTCGGCTGTATCTCACTGTTATGTCCTAGTCACCTATGTTATAGAAACAAATTCTTGGACGATAACTCATTTACAAGGACTAGGTCAGCTGTTCATCCTTTATCAAACCATCTGTTGGTAAAAAGACAGAGCCATGTGTATTTAGATGGAGGCCATGTCCACCCTTTCAGCTGAATCCTCAGGTGATGGGGAGTTATCAGGGAGAGTAGGGTGAGCTGGAGAGGTGTCCCCAAATTTTAGCAGTCATTCAGCGTAAGTGTGAGAGGCAGTGTGACGAGAATGTGGGGAAAGTATATAAAGCATTATTATTATAGCAAAATCGAGGATACACCAAACAAATTCACAAAAGAGGATGACTCTAATCAGAGACAAGAGAAGGAGTGGTCTGTGTGTATATAATCCAGTCATTAAGGATATACATAGAGGGGTTGGGATCAGATAGCAGATTTAAGTTGGAATCTCAATTACTCTGGTCACCAGCTGTTTGAGTTTGGGAAAATTCCTTAACTTTTCTGAGCCTCAGTTTCCTCTCAATACAATATAGGGACAATTTTTAGAATAAAAGCAAATGTCCTTAATAAAATTTTGTTAGATTAAATTAGTACAATGTATGTAACCTGTAACAAGGTGTCCAGGTTGTAAGAAGTGGTCAGAAAATGTCAGCTAAATAATACAAAAAATAGTTATATTGTGACTTATAAAATGAACATAGTGTAGAGGTAAGCAGGGGTGATGAGCAATAGAGATGTTGAAGAAGTAGAGTGAAATAATATTGTTTATACTTGGCAATTAGAGCTCCCATGATCAGAAAGGTTATTGATGATGGTAGCTGTTGAATGAAAGAGTAGGAAGGGAAGATGAAGATGGAGAGTATTATAGTGCAATTGGGCCATATTGCTTATGATTAGGGAGAGAGTAGGGTACAAAAAAGAGAAGGCAGAGTACGTAGTAATCACAGTTACTTACAGGATTAAGGAAGTAACATATATGGTGTTTGGCCTAAAAAAAGAAACTCAATAAACAATATTTTTCAACTCTTCTCCAAACTTTTAAGACAGAGATTTTTAAGGCATAGAAAGTTATAACCAGGGGCTCCTGCATGATAAGAATCCTGCTAACAGCCTGCCAGCTATGAGGGCAACATCTGTATATCCTTGATGCCTAGCATGGTGTATGATACATAATTCATGCTTAAAAAAGGGAGAATTCTTTCACTTTCTTCCTTATATTTATTCAACAAATGTTCATTTAGCATTGACTGAGTATCTGGAGATATGTTAGGTGAAAGATATGGAAAGATAAGTAGGATGCAGATTTTCCTCTTACACACATCACTCTAGTGGCTGCTGTGTGTTTTGACATACTATTAGCTGGTGTTCACAAGAACTAAGGGGGAGGATGAATTTTGTGTAACACAGTTGAAAAATGCTTTCTGGGGGAAATGACATTTAAAATGGGTCTTAGAATTTGACTGGAAATTTTTGAAAGAGAATGCCAAAGATTATTTCAGTAAGAGGGAACTACAAAAACAAGTTCAAAGATGAAAAAAGAAGTTTATTCATTTCATTTATGCTCCCATGTGATTATTTATAAATCATAAGATATTTTCAGATGTATTCGTTATATTGGGAATGTACTGACATTTTGGTCACATTTTCACATTTATATATTTCCGCAGTGATGGAATGTTGAATCAATGTGCTATATAAACTTAGAAATATTCTATTTAACTGCACTCCCTATGTGGTTATAAGATTTAATGAAAACTTAGGCTTTCAGGAAAAATAATTACCGTGGACTGCATAAGATACATTTGATGGCTTCACACACTGTATTAAACTACTCGTCTTTTGTAATGTGAAATAGAAATTTTAAGACAAATCATTAATGATAATTAAGAGAATACTAATTTTAACAAATTCATTATGCATGGTCCTTTATCCCTACACACACACACACACACATACACACGCGCGCGCGCATACGCACATGCTCACATGCTCATGTGCACACACTTCATAAACACCAAGGGACTATAGAGGGACCTAATCTAGGTTAAAGTGTGAAACATAGGATTTGGGGGTTTGAGACCATAAATATAAACATTTTAAATAATCCATTCTTGGGACTTCCCTGGTGGTCCAGTGGTC
The DNA here is from genome assembly GCF_009873245.2 of Balaenoptera musculus. NCBI lineage: Eukaryota > Metazoa > Chordata > Mammalia > Artiodactyla > Balaenopteridae > Balaenoptera > Balaenoptera musculus. The sequence continues at coordinate 23,459,300 of NC_045787.1, read as the reverse complement.
AAGAATCTGCCTTCCAGTTCAGGGGATGCGGGTTCAATCCCTGGTCGGGGAACTAAGATCCCACATGCCTTGGGGCAGCTAAGCCCGCGTGCCACAACTACTGAGCCCTCGTGCTCTAGAGCTCGTGGGCCACAACTAGAGAGAAGCCTACAGGCCACAACAAAGAGCCTGCACGCTACAAAAAAAAGGTCCCACGTGCCAAAACGAAGATCCCATGTGCCACAACTAAGACCCGACACAGCCAAATAAATAAATAAATATTTTTTTAAAATATCCATTCTTGCCTGATGTTATTAGGATTCCTATATTATTAGGTGACTAGACCTAATAATGACATGGAAATTGTCACTTGTTTGTGATTTTTTAAGGGGAAAAAAGTTATCATTAAAGTTACTTAACACTAAAGTTATTTATCACTACCCAACTTGCGTAACAAAAACAAAATTGGAATACAAGTGAGGACACACAGGTTTCACCCAGATTTAAAACTTTATTTCCGCATGATATTAGGAACCACAGTTGCTTTATTTATTTATTTATTTATTTATTTTTAACATCTTTATTGGAGTATAATCGCTTTACAATGGTGTGTTAGTTTCTACTTTATAACAAAGCTAATAACTTATACATATGTTCCCATGTTTCTTCCCTCTTGTGTCTCCCTCTCTCCCACCCTCCCTATCCCCCCACTCCATGTGGTCACAAAGCACCGAGCTGATCTCCCTGTGCTATGCGGCTGCTTCCCACTAGCTATCTATTTTACGTTTCGTAGTGTATATATGTCCATGCCACTCTCTCACTTTATCCCAGCTTACCCTTCCCCCTCCCCGTATCCTCAAGTCCATTCTCTAGTAGGTCTGTGTCTTTCTTCCCGTCTTGCCCCTAGGTTCCTCATGACTATTTTTTTTTTTTTTTTTTAGATTCCATATATATGTGTTACCATAACGGTATTTGTTTTTCTCTTTCTGACTTCACTTTGTATGACAGATTCTAGGTCCATCCACCGCACTACAAGTAACTCAATTTTGTTTCTTTTTATGGCTGAGTAATATTCCATTGTATATATTTGCCACACCTTCTTTATCCATTAATCTGTTGATGGACACTTGGGTTGCTTACATGTCCTGGCTATTGTAAATAAAGCTGCAATGAACATTTTGGTACATGACTCTTTCTGAATTATGGTTTTCTCAGGGTATATGCCCAGTAGTGGGATTGCTGGGTCGTATGGTAGTTCTATTTTTAGTTTTTTAAGGAACCTCCATACTCTTCTCCATAGTGGCTGTATCAATTTACATTCCCACCAACAGTGCAAGAGGGTTCCCTTTTCTCCACACCCTCTCCAGCATTTATTGTTTGTACATTCTTTGATGATGGCCATTCTGACTGGTGTGAGGTGATACCTCATTTTAGTTTTGATTTTCATTTCTCTAATGATTAATGATGTTGAACATTCTTTCATGTGTTTGTTGGCAATCTGTATATCTTCTTTGGAGAAATGTCTCTTTAGGTCTTCTGCCCATTTTTGGATTGGGTTGTTTGTTTTTTTGATATTGAGCTGCATGAGCTGCTTGCAAATATTGGAGGTTAATCCTGTGTCAGTTGCTTCATTTGCAAGTATTTTCTTCCATTCTGAGGGTTGTCTTTTGGTCTTGTTTATGGTTTCCTTTGCTGTGCAAAAGCTTTGAAGTTTCATTAGGTCCCATTTGTTTATTTTTGTTTTTATTTCCATTTCTCTAGGGGGTGGGTCAAAAAGGATCTTGCTGTGATTTATGTCATAGAGTGTCCTGCCTATGTTTTCCTCTAAGAGTTTAATAGTGTCTGGCCTTACATTTACGTCTTTAATCCATTTTGAGTTTTTTTTTGTGTATGGTGTTAGGGAGTATTCTAATTTCTTTCTTCTACATGTAGCTGTCCAGTTTTCCCAGCACCACTTATTGAAGAGGCTGTCTTTTCTCCACTGTATATGCTTGCCTCATTTATCAAAGATAAGGTGACCATATGTGCGTGGGTTTCTCTCTGGGCTTTCTATCCTGTTCCATTGATCTATATTTCTGTTTTTGTGCCAGTACCATACTGTTTTGATGACTGTAGCTTTGTAGTATAGTCTGAAATTAGGGAGCCTGATCCCTCCAACTCTGTTTTTCTTTCTCAAGATTGCTTTGGCTATTCGGGGTCTTTTGTGTTTCCATACAAATTGTGAAATTTTTTGTTCTAGTTCTGTGAAAAATGCCAGTGGTGGTTTGATAGGGATTGAATTGAATCTGTAGATTGCTTTGGGTAGTTTAGTCATTTTCACAATGTTGATTCTTCCAATCCAACAACATGGTGTATCTCTCCATCTATTTGTATCATCTTTAATTTCTTTCATCAGTGTCTTATAATTTTCTGCATACAGGTCTTTTGTCTCCATAGGTAGGTTTTTTCCTAGATATCTTATTCTTTTTGTTGCAGTGGTAAATGGGAGTGTTTTCTTAATTTGACTTTCAGATTTTTCATCATTAGTGTATAGGAATGCAAGAGATTTCTGTGCATTAATTTTGTATCCTTCTACTTTACCGAATTCATTGATTGGCTCTACTAGTTTTCTGGTAGCATCTTTAGGATTCTCTATGTATAGTGTCATGTCATCTGCAAACAGTGACAGCTTTACTTCTTCTTTTCCGATTTGGATTCCTTTTATTTTTTTTCTTCTCTGATTGCTGTGGCTAAAACTTCCAAAACTATGTTGAATAATAGTGGTGGGAGTGGGCAACCTTGTCTTGTTCCGGATCTTAGTGGAAATGGTTTCAGTTTTTCACCACTGAGGATGATGTTGACTGTGGGTTTGTCATATATGGCCTTTATTATGTTGAAGAAAGTTCCCTCTATACCTCCTTTCTGGAGGGTTTTAATCATAAATGGGTGTTGAATTTTGTTGAAAGCTTTCTCTGCATCTATTGAGATAATCATATGGTTTTTATCCTTCAATTTGTTTATATGGTGTATCACATTGATTGATTTGCGTGTATTGAAGAATCCTTGCATTCCTGGGGTAAACCCCACTTGATCATGGTGTATGATCCTTTTAATGTGCTGTTGGATTGTTTGCTAGTATTTTGTTGAGGATTTTTGCATCTATGTTCATCAGTGATATTAGCCTGTAGTTTTCTTTCTTTGTGACATCTTTGTCTGGTTTTGGTATCAGGGTGATGGTGGCCTCGTAGAATGAGTTCGGGAGTGCTCCTCCCTCTGCTATATTTTGGAAGAGTTTGAGAAGGATAGGTGTAAGCTGTTCTCTAAATGTTTCATAGATTTCACCTGTGAAGCCATCTGGTCCTGGCCTTTTGTTTGTTGGAAGATTTTTAATCACAGTTTCAATTTCAGTGCTTGAGATTGGTCTGTTTATATTTTGTATGTCTTCCTGGTTCAGTCTCAGAATGTTGTGCATTTCTACGAATTTGTCCATTTCTTGCAGGGTGTCCATTTTATTGGCATAGAGTTGCTTGTAGTAGTCTCTCATGATCCTTTGTATCTCTGCAGTGTCAGTTGTTACTTCTCCTTTTTCATTTCTAATTCTGTTGATTTGAGTCTTTTCCCTTTTCTTCTTGATGAGTCTGGCTAATGGTTTATCAATTTTGTTTATCTTCTGAAAGAACCAGCTTTTAGTTTTATTGATCTTTGCTATTGTTTCCTTCATTTCTTTTTCATTTATTTCTGATCTGATCTTTATGATTTCTTTCCTTCTGCTAACTTTGGGGTTTTTTTGTTCTTCTTTCTCTAATTGCTTTAGGTGTAAGGTTAGGGTGTTTATTTGAGATGTTTCTTGTTTCTTAAGGTAGGATTGTATTGCTATAAACTTCCCTCGTAGAACTGCTTTGCTGCATCCCATAGGTTTTGGTTCATTGTGTTTCCATTGTCATTTGTTTCTCGGTATTTTTTGAGTCCCTCTTTGATTTCTTCAGTGATCTCTTGGTTATTAAGTAGTGTATTGTTTAGCATCCATGTGTTTGTATTTTTTACAGATTTTTTCCTGTAATTGATATCTAGTCTCATAGCGTTGTGGTCGGAAAAGATACTTGATACGATTTCAATTTTCTTAAATTTATCAAGGCTTGATTTGTGACCCAAGGTATGATCTATCCTGGAGAATGTTGCATGAGCACTTGAGAAGAAAGTGTATTCTGTGGTTTCTGGATGGAATGTCCTATAAATATCAATTAAGTCCATCTTGTGTAATGTATCATTTAAAGCTTGTGTTTCCTTATTTATTTTCGTTTTGGATGATCTGTCCATTGGTGAAAGTGGGGTGTTAAAGTCCCCTACTATGATTGTGTTACTGTTGACTTCCCCTTTTATGGCTGTTAGTATTTGCCTTATGTATTGAGGTGCTCCTATGTTGGGTGCATAAATATTTACAATTGTTATATCTTCTTCTTGGATTATCCCTTGATCATTATGTAGCATCCTTCTTTGTCTGTTGTAGTAATCTTTGTTTTCAAGTCTATTTTGTCTGATATGAGAATTGCTACTCCAGCTTTCTTTTGATTTCCATTTGCATGGAATATCTTTTTCCATCCCCTCACTTTCAGTCTGAATGTGTCCCTAGGTCTGAAGTGGGTCTCTTGTAGACAGCATATATACAGGTCTTGTTTTTGTATCCATTTAGCCAGTCTATGTCTTTTGGTTGGAGTATTTAATCCATTTACATTTAAGGTAATTATCCATATGTATGTTCCTATTACCATTTTCTTAATTGTTTTGGGTTTGTTATTGTAGATGTTTTCCTTCTCTTGTGTTTCCTACCTAAAGTTCCTTTAGCATTTGTTGTAAAGCTGGTTTGGTGGTGCTGAATTCTCTTAACTTTTGCTTGTCTGTAAAGGTTTTAATTTCTCTGTCAAATCTAAATGAGATCCTTGCTGGGTAGAGTAATCTTGGTTGTAGGTTTTTCTCCTTCATCACTTTAAATATGTCCTGCCACTCCCTTCTGGCTTGCAGAGCTTCTGCTGAAAGATCAGCTGTTAACCTTATGGGGATTCCCTTGTGTGTTATTTCTTGTTTTTCCCTTGCTGCTTTTAATATATTTTCTTTGTATTTAATTTTTGATAGTTTGATTAATATGTGTCTTGGCATGTTTCACCTTGGATTTATCCTGTATGGGACTCTCTGTGCTTCCTGGACTTAAGTATTTCCTTTCCCATATTTGGGAAGTTTTCAACTGTAATCTCTTCAAATATTTTCTCAGTCCCTTTCTTTTTCTCTTCTTCTGGGACCCCTATAATTCGAATGTTGGTGCGTTTAATGCTGTCCCAGAGGTCTCTGAGGCTGTCCTCAATTCTTTTCGGTTTTTTTTCTTTATTCTGCTCTGCAGTAGTTATTTCCACTATTTTATCTTCCAGGTCAGTTATCCGTTCTTCTGCCTATGTTATTTTGCTATTGGTCCCTTCTAGAGAATTTTTAATTTCATTTATTGTGTTGTTCATCACTGTTCATTTGCTCTTTAGTTCTTCTAGGTCCTTGTTAAATGTTTCTTGTATTTTCTCCATTCTATTTCCAAGATTTTGGATCATCTTTACTATCATTATTCTGAATTTTTTTTCAGGTAGACTGCCTATTTCCTCTTCATTTGTTAGGTCTGGTCGGTTTTTGCCTTTCTCCTTCAACTGCTGTGTGTTTCTCTGTCTTCTCATTTTGCTTAACTTACTGTGTTTGGGGTCTCCTTTTCACAGGCTCCAGGTCTGTAGTTCTTGTTTTTGCTGTCTGTCCTCAGTGGCTAAGGTTCGTTCAGTGGGTTGTATAGGCTTCCTGGTGGAGGTGAGTAGTGCCTGTGTTCTGGTGGATGAGGCTGGATCTTGTCTTTGTGGTGGGCAGGTCCACGTCTGGTCGTGTGTTTTGGGTGTCTGTGGCCTTATTATGATTTTAGGCAATTTCTCTGCTAATGAATGGGGTTGTGTTCCCATCTTGCTAATTGTTTGGCATAGGGTGTCCAGCACTGTAGCTTGCTGGTTGTTGAGTGGAGCTGGGTCTTGGCATTGAGATGGAGATCTCTGAGAAATTTTCACCATTTGATATTACATGGAGCTGGGAGGTCTCTTGTGGACCAGTGTCCTGAACTTGGCTCTCCCACCTCAGAGGCGCAGCCCTGACGTCTGGCTGGAGCACCAAGAGCCTGTCATCCACATGGCTCAGAATAAAAGGGAGAAAAAAAAGGAAGAAAGAAAAAAGATAAAATAAAATAAAGTAAAATAAAATAAAAAATAATTATTAAAAAAATTTTAAAAATAAAAATATAAAAGAAAGAAAGAAGAGAGCAACCAAACCAAAAAACAAATCCACCAATGACAACACATGCTAAAACTATACTTTTAAAAAACCCCAAAAAACGGACAGACAGAACCGTAGGACAAATGGTAAAAGCAAAGGTATATAGACAAAATCACACACGGAAGCATACACATGCACACTCACAAAAAGAGAAAAAGGGAAAAATATATATATATCTTTGCTCCCAAAGTCCACCTCCTCAATTTGGGATGATTCGTTGTCTATTCAGGTATTCCACAGATGCAGGTACATCAAGTTGATTGTGGAGATTTAATCCGCTGCTCTTGAGGCTGCTGGGAGAGATTTGCTTTTCTCTTCTTTGTTCGCACAGCTCCTGGGATTCAGCTTTGGATTTGGCCCCGCCTCTGCATGTAGGTCACCTGAGGGCGTCTGTTCTAAGCTCACACAGGACAGGGTTAAAGGAGCAGTTGATTTGGGGGCTTTGGCTCACTCAGGCCGGGGGAGGGAGAGGTACGGCTGTGGGGCGAGCCTGTGGCGGCAGAGGCCGGCGTGACATTGAAGCAGCCTGAGGCGCGATGTGCGTTCTCCTGGGGAAGTTGTCCCTGGATCACGGTGCCCTGGCAGTGGCGGGCTGCACAGGCTCCTGGGAGGGGAGGTGTGGATAGCGACCTGCGCTTGCACACAGGCTTCTTGGTGGCGGCAGCAGCAGCCTTAGTGTCTCATGCCCGTCTCTGTGGTCCGCGCTGATAGCCACGGCTCACGCCCATCTCTGGAGCTCCTTTAAGCGGCGCTCTGAATCCCCTCTCCTTCCGCACCAGGAAACAAAGAGGCAAGAAAAAGTCTCTTGCCTCTTAGGCAGCTCGAGACTTCTTCCCGGACTCCCTCCCAGCTAGCTGTGGCGCACTAGCCCCCTTCAGGCTGTGTTCACGCAGCAAACCCCAGTCCTCTCCCTGCTATCCGACCGAAGCCCGAGCCTCAGCTCCCAGCCCCCGCCCGCCCCGGCGGGTGAGCAGACAAGCCTCTCGGGCTGGTGAGTGCTGGTCGGCACCGCTCCTCTGTGCGGTAATCTCTCCGCTTTGCACTCCGCACCCCTGTGGCTGCGCTCTCCTCCGTGGCTCTGCAGCTTCCCCCCTCTGCCGCCCGCAGTCTCCACCCGAGAAGGGGCTTCTAGTGTGTGGAAACTTTCCTCCTTCACAGCTCCCTCCCACTGGTGCAGGTCCCGTCCCTATTCTTTTTTCTCTGTTATTTCTTTTTTCTTTTGCCCTACCCAGGTACGTGGGGAGTTTCTTGCCTTTTGGGAGGTCTGAGGTCTTCTGCCAGCGTTCAGTATGTGTTCTGTAGGAGTTGTTCCACATGTAGATGTATTTCTGATGTATTTGTGGGGAGGAAGGTGATCTCCACGTCTTATTCTTCTGCTGTCTTGAAGCTCCTTCTATAGTTGCTTTATTTATGAACAGAGAAGACACTCAAGCATTTTTTGAGGTCAGAGACCTCATTTGTGAATCTAATGAAAGCTAAAGACATTGTTCCTTCCCATAGCCCCTGTATTCTCTTTACATATGTTTTCATAACATGTTTTTAGCATTTAGGAAGCAAGGATTACTGAGTCAATAATTTTTCAGACTACACAAAGTCCTGTCCCAAATTGGTGATTTGACTCTGAACATGTTTTCTTTGAATTTTTACTGTCATTGGTGGATGTTGTGGGGGGTGGAAGGTGGGGTGGGACTGGGGCCTGAGGAATGAACAATGATTCAGTAGTCCCCTGAGATATATAGAATTTCACTATTTTGGGGGAGGCGTTAGTTTTAAATAAATCCTATTGTTTATAGACCTGTTCGGTTAAATTATTTTAGCAAACATATATTGTACAACTTTTAGGCTGTGTTTTTTCTCTCAACAGGTTAGCTATTTCACCCCACTCTCTTTTTGCTTGCATGGTTTCTGAAGAGAAGTCACATGGAATCCTTATCTTTGTTCCTCTGTACAATGTTTTTCCCCTAGGGCTTCTGTCAGGATTTTTCTTTATCTTTGATTGTCTCTAGTTTGAAAATGATATGCCTAGGTGTAGTTTTTTTGGCATTCATCCTGTTGTTGTTCGCTGAGCTTCCTGAATCTGTGGTTTTGGTGTCTGACCTTAATTGGGGGGGAATTCTCAGCCATTATTATCTCAAATATTTCTTCTATCCCTTTCTCTCTCTCTTCTCTTTCTGTTATTCCCATTATGTGTATGTTACACCTTTTGTAGTTGTCCCTTAGTCCTTGGATATTCTCTTCTTTTCTTTTTCAGTCTTTGTTCCCTTTCCTTTTCAGTTTGGGAGATTTGTATTGAGATAGCCTCAAGCTCAGAGCTTTTTTCCTCAGCCATGTCTAGTCTACTAGTAAGTCCATCAAAGACATTTTAAATTTCTGTTACAGGGTTGTTGTTTTTTTTTAATCTCTAGCATTTTGTTTTGGTTCTTTCTTAGGGTTTCCTTCTGTCTGCTTCCACTGTTCATCTGCTCTTGCATATTGTCTATTTGACTTAAATACAGCCCTTAGCATATTTAATCATAGTTGTTTAAAATTCCTAGTCTGATCATTCCCACATCTCTGCTGCCATGTCTGGTTCTGATGCTTTCTGTCTTCAAGTTGTGATTTTTGCCTTTTAGCATGCTTTGTAATTTTTTCTTGATAGCCAGACATGATGTACTGAGTTAAAAGGAACTGCTTTGAATAGGCCTTTAGTAATCTGATGGTGAGATTTCTGGGGAGGTGAAGCCTTCTATATAGCCAATGATTAATTCAGTCTTTTAGTAATCATATGCCTCTGGACTGTGAACTTCACAAGTGTTTCCCAGTTTTTTTCTCCCCCCTTAGTTGGAATAGGATGGCTAGAATGGGCTGGAGTTGGGTGTTTCCCCTCCCCAGGTCAGTTAGGCTCAGATAACTCCCCAGCAGGTTAGGCTTTGGTTAACTAGTTTTCCCTGAAGGCAGCCTTGTTAAGAAGAACACAGCACTCTGACTTATTTTACAATGTCTTCTTTACCCTTCCCCTGTTAGAAACCATGAGGGAATTTTTCTCAGATATGTACACTGGGAACCTGGCCGAGCTCCTGGAGGTACATCTCACAGCGTTTTGGGCGCCCCTATGACTGAGTCTCCTTGAAGCTTTGAACTCTCAGACTTGCCCATCCAGTGCCTCCAGCACTTCCTCAATTACAGGTCAGGTTTTCCTACTCCTGCCCTGGCTTCCACCCGTGGCATCTGCTCAGGCGTCTCTCCTCAAGGAAGCCATGACTTCCTGCATTTGCCTGTTGGCCTCTCTGGTCTTGGGGGCAGCAGTTTGTTCTGTGTCTGCCCCTCTTTTAGTATCCAAGAAGAGTTGTTGATTTTTCAGTCTGTTCAGCTTTTCACTTGTTAGGACGGAGTGGTGACATGCAAGCTTCTTATGTGCAGAACTGGAAACCGGAAGTCTGCTTGTTCAACTTCTGGGTACAGGAGATTTCTCCGTGTTCTAGGGATGAAATGGTGAGTGAATGCAGCTGCTTTAAGATCTTCTGAGACATAAAGAACGAGGTAAGGATGGGTGCAGACACAGGTAGTTCTGTTGATGCAACAGATATCAGCTTCTCTCCCCACCCCCTACAAATAATCGTAGATTCTCTTGGAAATATCTCAGAACACTTGCACATAACATATTGAAGCATAGAAAACTGTCTTAGGGCTGGGCTGAGGTCAGGATTCTTGTGACAGGGCTGCTCCTTACTGAATATATGACTTTGGGCAGAACTCAGCCTCTCTGAGCCTCACTTTGTTCCTAGGGAGCACTGGAATTGTGATATTGTTCCTTATGCCTGTTTGAGGATCAAATAAAATAACTTGAGTAAAAGCACTTTGAAATCCGTAAGGACCTAAAGAAATGTCAGTTATGACTATATGTTCTGGAAATGGCTTTGTAAATGACAGTAACATTTTTAAATGACCATCTGGTTAAACAAAACCCTGCACTTAATCCTGGATATTTCAATGTAATGTCCAGAGACGTGCTTTGATTTACACATATGCAGAGCTTTGCAGCTGTTTAAATATATCCAATCATATCTCTAACAAGTGGAACTGACTAAAGGCAGAGGTTTTTATGATTAGCAAGTTTACTTAAGGACAGATCATTAAAAAGACCCTTCTCATGTGATCGTTGACCAGTGATGTTCTCACATTCTGTAGTCACTCCTGGTTCTGAAATCGTTTTCATGTCGGGCCACTTTGTTTGTCTGAGCTATTCTGCAAAAATCCCTTCTGACAGTTCAACATCAAAGGAAACAATGTTGTTTCCTTAAGCAAAAGTGATGGAGCTGTGGCTGGCCAGCCTTTACGAGTGCCAACAGCATTTCTTTCTAAAGCACCTGCTGTTACACATCAGCCTCAGCCGGCAAAGGACACAGACAATGACAGCAATTTTATTATTATTATTATTCCTTTCCAGTATGTGAAAGCAGAGTAATGAATTTTATACAGACAGCATTAATTTATGGCACGCGGACCAGCACTTGCTTCCTTAACCTCCAGACACATGAATCGTAAATATTACTGTGGAAGCTAAGAGAACACGTAACTGCTATAGAAAGTAATTGACAGACAAAACCAAAAAAAGACTCAGTTCAGAAAGTATTCACTGTCATAGAGCCCTGGATGTGAAGCAGAAAATGAGACACGTACTCGAAAAAAGAAAACTAGTTACAACAGACTTGTTTATCTTTTTATCAGATCCTTCCATCCATTTTCTGTCATTTCCCTAATCTCATTTGATTTCTAAAAATGAAATCTGATTTTTAAGAATTCCACATTCTGTTCATACAGGCAAACCTGGGTCAGCTATGCAGAGTTTACCCCCTGCTCCTCTGTAACATGTGTGCAAATTAAATACTTCCTTTGGTTCTTATTCTGAGGTTCCTGGTGATCATCTATGAACATCCTGCAGTTTTATCCTCAGAAATTTTCAGGCTTTCAATACCAGTCTTTGTCACAGGGCTCTGTTTTCTTCCACACACTATGCTTTATGCAGATAATACTGCATTTATCTCACAAACTTTCTGAGTTAAAATCATCCCCCAAATCAAAGTGCTAGCCATTCCCCAGGTCTCAAATCTTTTATCGATCTGCTCCTGTCTTTATCACTACTCTCTTTGGGGAGCTCAGACCTCCTTCTCACAAAGGGAATTAGATGTCTCTTCATCAAAGCTTTGCTTACTTCCTTGGCTCTTTTTATTATGTTCTAATTCTTTTGTTGGTTTTGCTCCTAAGATAACCTTATGCTTGGAGAATTCTCAAGTCTTCCCTCTTCTATCTCTTCTGTCTTCCTGATTTTAAGTCCTTCTCTCTAAGTTCTCTTTCCAGTCACTGTAAAGAACTGAGTGTTAGAAAAGTTAAAGAATTCTTTCATTTCCACAGACAGAAACAAGGATTAATTTGTCCTTTGGAAACAAAGAATGTGATATTTATTTCTTTTATTTTTACTGGAAAGTTGAAGCAGTAATAAAAGTACTACTGTGAAAAATTTAACATTGTAAGTATTGTTATTACTACCATTATTATAAACGTGGATATGTGTACAGATCCACTGACCTATGCTGTGTTTGCTTATTCTTTAGTTGAACACACTATAAAGAATTACAGGTATACTAGTGATTGTAATTTATAGTTGCAAAAAAAGGTAAATAAATAAATGTTAGACTGAAAAAAAAAGGTGGATCTGTCGACAGATCCGTATTTATCATTAATGGCAGTAACAGATTTCCTTCGTGATGGTGGCAGAAAAAAGAAATGAAGAAATGAGGACGTGCCCTTGTGCTGCTTCTTGTAAGCAGCCCTAGTGTCTGGGAAAATCTTGTTACATTTTAAAGGCTGACCTCACAGAATTTCTGTTCTCAGAAAGTCTTCTAGACTGTTTTTAATGTTGCTCTGAGTTCTTCTTGAGATGACACAGTTACTTCACTGTTCTCTGACTGTTACAGTTTCATGATGCTATCTTCCTTTTGACTTTTCTGTGAAATAGAAAATAAAAAAGATATATATATATACACACATACACATTACTTTTGAATATGTCTGTCTGCTAAAAAGGTCTTTCTCCTTATGTGATAAACTTTCCACCCCACCACTACAACTTTTGGCAGAATATTTACCCCCAGTTCTTATAGATGTCCTATCGCCTTTCCTCAAACTTGTTTGCAAAGAACTTAAGATACAGTGTTTTATTTCCTTATGACTGAGATTGCACAAGCCTTCTGGCTAATTCCATACTTCCAAAACAAGACATAATGAATCTTCCTCACTTGTCTGTTGGGGTCAAACAAGTTTAGAATGAACCTTGGAGACTTAAAAGATTATGAAGAAAAGTCACTGGATATGTGAATAAAAGAATGTAAAAATAAAAATGATGTCAATATCCAGAGTAAGAAACGTTCTTTTTCTCCTAACCTCCTTCTACCCACCCTGGTCCCTGACAGTTATCTGCCACTTCCTCTTTATCCTGATCACAGGATGTAGACAGAGGGGCAGTGTTACCCTTAGGCACAGTGTGGCTAAGAGAGGCTGCAGTATTACTCTTTTTTCCTGAACCTTGACCTTGGCTCAGCTGTGCAGATTTCTAAATTCTGTGTCTTAGCATGAGCAAGAGAAGTAGGCTGTGCCTCCGGTTATCCTCACAGGGTGGATGCAACGACATTGTGTCAGCTTTGCTCTTTGGCTGACTCTAACCTGTGGGCATCAGAGTGAAACTAAATTCCTGCTGGTCTTTTTCCTCCAAAGCAAACGGGAAACTTGCCTCTCTAATTGCTCATGACAGTGTCTTAGTTCAGTTTCTTGCATGCACTTTTACAATCTGCTTTTCTCTTTCTCCCTGGATCTATAAGCCATTTTTCATCCTGCTATCATTCATTCTACTAGGTGAATCACAAGCTCATTAGTGCAATGAGAAAGGTCTATTTTAATTTGGCACTGACTGACTTTTTGGTACAGTACCTACCAACAACCCAGGCTTCTATGACAGATTTACAAACACCGTGTATATCTCTTTTTCTCCTCATTCTTATGTTTCCTTATGTCTGTAATATATTTCCTCAATTTGTCCTTTCAGTGAACCCTTGATTACTTTCAAGATTCAGGTTAGTTATTACTGGCTCTGCACATCCTTCCCCAAATTCTGTATTTCTGTCTCAGGTGAATTTAGGTGATCTTCTGACTCCACACAAATGTAAACCAAAATATAATTATAGCATTTAGCACATTCTATTGTAAATGTTTCTCTACTACAGCAATATTCATTTTACTATGAGCAATACAAAAGAATATCTTAAAAAAATCTTTATACCCACAAAGTTATACTTGTGCTTACAACACTGGGGCTACTAAGTAAATATTCTTTGAGTTCACAGATGATAGCATATCAGTTGAACCAAGAATTTGATTGTCTTGCGTATCAGTTAATTTTGCTGCAAGAACAGTAGAGCACACAAATCTTATGCTGAGCTTACCACAGCAGAATTTATTTTTCATTCACATAGTGTTTGGGTGACTATCAGTCAGCTTTGGCTGCTGTAGCTCCACTGAGCTCTGTCAGCCTGTGACCACTCTACTTCACATGTTTTCCCATTTTCCCATTCTAGAACCTAGGTTAAAGGGCAGTTTCTACTTGGAACATGCTTCTCTTGTGGCAGAGCAAGATTACTGGTAGAAAAACAGATGCATTTTAAAGTTTCAGTTCATATGGGGCATATGGTCACTTTGGCCCACATTCTGTTACCTTAAATGACTTGACCAATGAGTAATGAGTTGAGGATGTAACTCCTCCCACAGGAGGAGCAGTAAGTAACAGGACAATAGATAGGGATACATATATATACACACACACACACACACACACACACACATATATATTTATAAACATATATACACACATGCTATCTAATATTAAGGAAGTGAGAGTAAATAATGAGAAATAATAATGACAAACATAGTTTGTACTCTTGGTCACGAATACTCACTTTGCTTCTTATACACAAAATAGACTGCCATTCTCTCCAAGGAGCTCTCAACATTTTCATCCATTACAGCATCGACTCAATACCAGAATTTCATGATATATTCTACTGTGTTTAGTATCTCTTGACGCAGAGACTTATGTGCTAAAACAGTGAGTGTCCATCATGGCCATAGAGGACACGTAACCACAAAGAACATATAATGATGGAACAGAGACAATAAACCTCAGTAAACCCCCTGACTTGGAAATGGGAAAAATGGAAGTACACATCAGTCACTGGCCTATAGCAATTCTGAAATCCTACTGTGCAAACATAACAGGCACTTTTCATCCTGAGAGTAGCGTCCTAGTTCAACTCCTCTCTTGTATTGCTTTCCAGTGCACTGATCTCCCTGAATTTTTCTTTGAGTCTTTGGAGGTCTTTTTTTCCAAATTCCTCCTTGGACCCACTTGAAGAATAATCTGAGAATGTTTTCTCAGTCTGATTCTATCTAGATACTTTTAACAATGACTGAAAAAGTAATAATCTTAGGCTTGTTTTTTAATATAATTGGTTGATCTTTTGGCAGTTTTGTTGCAGTAACACCCAAATGTCTAGGCACCAAAATCTGTGTTTAAGTTAGATTTGATGTAGTAATGAAAAATCAGTGACTTAAAATAATAGACATTTACTTATCTGTAGATCGTAATTTGTTGATTTTAATATATCTTGTCAGCTATTGGCTTTAGCTGTGGAAGCTTTGCTCAGCTCTGCTTTTTTTTTTTTTTTAATTTTTATTGGGGTGTAGTTGATTTACAATGTTGTGTTAGTTTCAGGTGTACAGCAAAGTGAATCAGTTATACATATACATATAGCCACTCTTTTTTTTTTTAAGATTCTTTTCCCATATAGGCCATTACAGAGTACTGAGTAGAGTTCCCAGTGCTATACAGCATATTCTTATTAGTTAACTATTTTATATATATTAGTGTGTATGTGTCAGTCCCAGTCTCTCAATTTATCCCTCTCCTCCTTATCTCCTGGTAACCATAAGTTTGTTTTCTACATCCGTGACTCTACTTCTGTTTTGTAAATAAGTTCATTTGTACCCATTTTTTTTAGATTCCACACATAAGTGATATCATATGATATTTGTCTTTCTGTGTCTGACTTACTTCACTCAGTATGACAATCTCTAGGTCCATCCATGTTGCTGTAAATGGCATTATTTTGTTCTTTTTTATGGCTGAGTAATATTCCATGGTATATATGTACCATATCTTCTTTATCCATTCCTCTGTTGATGGACATTTAGGTTGCTTCCATGTCTTGGCTATTGTAAATAGTGCTGCAATGAACATTGGGGTGCATGTATCTTTTTGAATTATGGTTTTCTCCGGGTATATGCCCAGGAGTGGGATTCAGCTCTGCTTTATCATCTTCATTTTATAATCTATTTGAAAGGAGCAATAAATAAGAGTTATTTATTTCCATGGTAGAGGGAAAAGAGCAGGACAGATGGTAGCAGTAGCTGATGTCTCTTAATGGCTTCTACATTGAACTGGCACAGTGTCACTTCTGCTAACATTCTATTGGCCAAAATAAGTCATATGATGAAGCCCAACATCAGTGGGTGGAGAAGCACATGCCTTACATGAGGTACTGTAAGGCAATGAGCAGGAATGTGTAGTGCTCTTCTATAAAGGAGAAAGGGATAGTGGAAGTCAGTAAGACAATCCACCCTACCGTATAGTCTATACAGACTTTAAGATATGGAGGCATAACCCGAGTTTCAGTTGGCCTGAAAGTACTATAATAGAATAGTTTTGAAAAGCAGCAGTAATTCATCATTCATTTCTCAACTTTCTAGTTTGTAGTAAATGTTTATTGGACAACTACTTAGTGTAAGCCATTTCATTTGGTTTTAGTTACACAGACTTAAATAGACATCACTGAAATAATGTAATTTCACATAGCGGGTATACAGGAAGTAGGTAACAAGAAGTTTTGATGCAGTGTTATAACTGCTATGAAGGGCTAAGTATATGCTATTCTAGAAGCATGTGGAAAGTGCCTAGACCCACATATGTAGCAAAAACTTGATCTGCACTTGGGGGAGTCATGACACGTACCTAGAGTAGACTGGGAGTAGATAAGTCTGAAAGGCAAAAAAACTATAAGAAGCATTTTGGAGGATCCGTTGACAGGAGCTTTGGCACTGAATCTTAATATTGTCTCTGAGACCAACTGTGTATAATATTTGAATTTAGGCCAACTTTTAATTTCTTCAATTTGGATTTTACTGTAAAGATGTTTGTCATTTCAAAATAATAGAAAGTTTTTTATGCCAACCACTGACTTAGGAAAATCAAGATGCTGATGTATGCTTAATGATGGCAACAATTTAAATTTAATATTGGACTAAGAATATGAGGGAAAATGTCAAAAATAACAGATATGAAAAATTTTAAGTTCTACATGGCATCAATTAATTGTTCAACTCATTCCAGAAAAAAAATAATATTTGGTTTTGTGATATTAACGTATTTTCTACCAATACTCTACATTATAAATATTCAGGATACTTATCAATTCATATGTGAGTTGATATAAATCATTTTTGCATGTGGATTGATGACAACTGGATAGTACATTCACTTAAGTACCTTGAAATAAAGAGATAAATAGTAAAAAGCATTAAAATAAATTTCTGGTGCATCAAATATACAATGTACACTGTATATACAATGCACAGTGCACATAGTGTATTTTTGTGTATTGATGTATACAAGTAAATGAGCTGTGAGATGTCTACAGGGTACACAGTGACTACTCTGGAAGTAACCATGGAGTGCTTGAAGACCTCTGATATAAGAACCCAGGAAGGGCTTCCCTGGTGGTGCAGTGGTTGAGAATCTGCCTGCCAATGCAGGGGACACGGGTTCGAGCCCTGGTCTGGGAAGATCCCACATGCCGCGGAGCAACTGGGTCCGTGAGCCGCAACTACTGAGCCTGCGCATCTGGAACCTATGCTCCGCAACAAGAGAGGCCGCGATAGTGAGAGGCCCGCGCACCGCGATGAAGAGTGGCCCTCGCTTGCTGCAACTAGAGTAAGCCCTCGCACAGAAACGAAGACCCAACACAGCCAAAAATAAATAAATAAATTAATTAATTAAAAAAAAAAAAGAACCCGGGAAACAGCTCCCCAGCTAATTAGGTTTGTGGATGCATATGAGTAACAAACTATCTGGGCCTCAATTTCCTTTAGTCTAGTCTAACTTAGGATTTCTTTAGTCCTTTTATTGTCTAACATTCTGTCATACAAATATTGGAAAATGGAGGCATAGAGATGTTCATTTATTTTCCCAATTAGGTATGGAGCAGACAGAAACATTGCAACTATTTCTTGACAATTATTTACAAGGAAGAAGACCTTTATGTTCATCTTTTAGGCACTTGGGTTTTCTCCACTGTCCTTGAATTGTAAGGAAGGGTAAAAGAGAAGAATTTCTGTGTATCTATTTTATTCTATTCTTTACTTAATATGCTTCTGTTTTATCACCTTTTCCCTTTTGCCTTCTCAGAGCAATTCAGCCTACTCTTCTTAATATCCCCTTCATTTGGAGTCCCCTCCTGTAGTATCACTCATGATTACAGTCCTTTTCATTGTCCTTCACTGAGCTTTTTGTATTTCTGTTAAGTTTATCTAGAGACAAGGTAACCAAAACTGAAAACTTTATTGAAGGTGAAACTGACTTGATACATGTACCTTGTATACATGCAATGAGATTTATATTTTAATTCATATTATCACCTTTATAAAGATATTAGGATACTGCGAAATGCTATCAAATGCTAAACATATGATCAGACATTTTTTAAGTGATAGAAATTAATTTAAAAATTTTAAGAATATAGTACCACTTTTCAGAAAAGATAACTTCCCCCTTGAGCCAGAATTTTTCCATGAGCAAATATTTATCTGCAATATTGTCATCTATAATATTTCAATGCAATTAATATTTGTTGACCATTTACTATGTTCAAAACACCTATGAGTGTTGCAGATGAAAACAATTTGAGTAGGAAAATCTCTGCTGTTAATGATGTACACTTTAACAGAGCAAGTAAGATACCTGAACAAGTTTATCTAGGATACTTTAAGGGATATAGTCACAAAGTACTATGGAGAAGATGCAGGAGATGTAAGCAGGAACATACCCCTAGTGCATGAGAAACTTAAAGTTTCACTGTCATATTGCCACAGGTCATACAGATTCAATCCTACAAACCTGGAACCTGTAAGTAAATATTAGCATCCACCATTACTTATCATATAAACAGCAAGTAAAGAAACAATCACTATAAAATATAGGTACTTCAGATCTTATTTCTGTATCTGATAATGATATCTGAGCTGATATTCACACCTTTCCTTCTTCTACTAACCTTCAGAGTTCCCTTATCCACTGTTATCAGCTAGGTTGGAAGGTTACACAAATTTTGACTCCCACAGGATCCATCTCTTAGTGGTCTCACATATATTGGTTTGTATAGCTGGCTTCTGTCAATCACTTCCTCATAAAACTCGTGGTTGCCCTCTTCATGATGGCAGGGATCCAGCTTCACCAAGAAGCTGACTGGTAACCCAGGACATGGTGTCCTATCTGGGGTCTAGCTTTGGGCTTTGCTGTTGGCAGAATGGACAGTCAGTAGTTTTAGTAGCTACATCTGCTTTGGTGAAGGAAAGTTCACTACATTAAAACTATTCGTAGGCTCCATCACAGAAATTTTGTACATAGACCCACTGAGTAAATATCAAGTTGACTAGGAATAGAAGTTGACATGCAGGAGACATATCTTCTTATACATTGTCTTCTATCATTCTTTGCTATGAATGTCCCATGTAGGGCATTAATGTATGATGCAGAAATCTTCACATTCTGTACCCTTTCTGATAGACTCATCGATACACCTCTCCATCAGGCTTCCTTGTCATCAGTCTTCCAGTTTCATCCTTTCTAAATTTCTGACCATTTGACCAATGCATTAGCTACTGCCTATGAATTAATTTATAACTCAGGGTATTTCAGTATTTACACAAAATGGAAAATTATGCGTGTTGCCAAAGTTATTCCAGTTGGAAAGATGTTTTTTTTCACCATTGTCTTTTGGGATGTCTCCAAGGGAGGCTTTAGTGCAATGATTACTATTACCAGCTATGGCCAGCATGTCATAATCATCTGTAAACTAGATCTGTACTTTTTCCTCTTCTTTAATTTGGTGATATTTTACTCTCCATTATGTGAAAGTTGTGAGTCGAGAGAGAATTGGTGAGGCAGGAAAAATATATACCATGGGAATCTGAGACAACTTTAAGGCAAATAATATGTGCTTGGGCCAGAACTAATACATACCAATTCCAGTTAAGAAGAGTATGCTATTATATGTAGAAATTTATGATTTAATGGCTCAGACAACACCAGCTTAACAAAAGGAAGTTTGGATTACATGGACACTTGGTGTCCCAAGATCAGATATTTAGTCTCTAACAGGACCCAGACTGCCTTTAAGGTAGAGAATAATCATCAGAATTCTCCTGTTCCTCTTACCAGAGGCTCCTTGCAGCATACCAATCAGACAAAAATACCTCAAAAATAATGGGATCTCTTGAGTCATAAAGGTTCAAATGACAGAGAAGCGTGAGTGTCAGCCTTGTGCTACTAAAAATACTTCTTATATCTGGACACCATTCAAAACTGGCAGTATTTTGAGTTATTCACTAATGGATTGAGCAGCACACTTGGATGTGACATGTGTTGCTTAGAAAATCAGGTTTCCCACAAGCATTGTGCAAGGAGCAGCAAACTGTTTCTCAACTTAGAGGAGGGAGCTCAACACACATCATACTAAAGGATCCCAAAAAAGAATTGGCAGGCCTCTCAACATTTTTGGAGTTTAACTCCCACCCTTGGACCTGCATGCATTTGACTAATGCATCTGCGGTTTTTGCTGTTTTCTGTATTTCAGATACAGTTGGCATAATTTCATTAATGTGATGGGCTGGGTGTTATTCTATGTGAAACCAAGACAGTCAAGTCTTTCTAGACTATTGTGTACCAGAGTGCAAATCTGCACTGCTCTCCCTGTTCCTGGCTATCTTTACTCATTAGGCTAGAAAAAAGTCCTAGGTTAATTGCTGCCTACCATGCGATAGGAACTGGCTTGATTTCAAGTAGGATACCACATACAGACCAGTAGCTGCCATTGGCATCAGTATTCTATAATGGCATCAATCTAGTTTCTCCGGTATAAATCTGGCTTCTTTCTGCATCAGTCAAACATGTGAGTAAAGGGAATGTGTTATAATCACAACTCAAATGATTATAATCACAACTTCAAGACACTGATGGTAATATTTGTCCCCATAATTCCCCCAACATATGTTATTGTCTTTTATTTGGTTCTGTCCAGTGAGTGAGTTGTTGAGTATTTCCACCAGCTTCCTCTTGCCTTTTCCCACTGTAATAGTGCTTAGTGTCCTAGTTAGGAAAATATGTGGGGATTAACAATTGGAGGCAAGTGCTAGAATGGTGAGTCAATTCTTTCTATACATTCTGGTACCAGGTACTGACTTAGGATGGTTCACCTTACGATTTTTTTGGCCTTAACAATATTTTTTTACTTTTTGATGATGCAAAAATGATACGAATTCTGTAGAAACCATACTTCAAATTTTGAATTTTCAAATTTTCTCAGGCTAGGGATATGCAGTACAATACTCTCTGGTGATACTGGGCAGCGGCAGTGAGCCAAAGCTCCCAGTCAGTCTCAAAATCATGGGGGTAGACAACCAATACACTTTCAACCATTCTGTACCCATAGGACCATTCAATTTTTCACTTTCAGTACAATATTCAATAAAGCACATGAGATATTCAACACTATTATAAAACAGGCTTTGTGTTAGATAAATTTGTCCAACCATGGGCTAATGGAAGTGTTCTGAGCATGTTTAAGTAGGCTAGGCTTAGCTGTGATATTTGGTAGGTTAGGTGTATTAAATGTCTTTGACTTGCGATATTTTCAACTTACGATGGGTTTATTGGGACATAATCCCATCGTAAATAGAGGAAGATTTGTATATATTGATATATAGAAAGGGCTTGGGTTTTCATCTCATTCTGTTGGATTTCCACAGATTAGCAGAAATTTAGACCGAGTATTCAAAAACTCTCGGAAGGTTTGTGCATATTTCCTTCTTCAGCACATAGTAACTAGAAAATGGCTATAGAGTCTTTCTTACAGTGTATACTCAAAATCTTTCTCCAAGATTACAACGTCACATTGCAGGGTCATTTCTCAGAGGAAGTTGTCCTCAATCAAGGGGATATAGGTTTGAAAACTGACTTAGGTCTAGGAACTGGGTAAGAGATTGTGAATACCCTCTATGGTGTCTTGAATTAGATTTACCTTCACTCTTTTCCTGCCTATATAGCTGTAGAAAGCCCTTAATAGGGATACCACAATCAATTAAATACTTGCACAGATTCCTGTGAATCTCAACATTCATTATCACTCTGTCCCTGTGGCTTATAATGGTGATAGTGTCCACTTCTCTCAGAGGAAGACCATGACCTGATGAGGCAGAACCACCGAGAACCTGCAACAGGATAGCAGAGTTGACTGCAAGCTTCAATCTGCCACAGTTTGGGTCCATTGAAGCCACACTTGCTCCAGGCTAATGTCGGCTAGTGGGTGAGCTCTGCAGGGGAATTAGATCCAGGCCAGTGCTGTCTAACATGGGGCTCCTGTAACCTGCAATTTTCCTGAGGGGCTCCATGTCAGCCTGGCTGATACTTTCTCATGGCTGCACTAGGGTTTGTTATGGATACAATAGTGTACCCTCTCAAATTTATGTTGAAGGCCAAACCTCCAATATGACTATATTCAGAGCGAGAAAGCCTTTAAGGAGGTAATGACTTATGACCTTAAAAATGAGGTCATAAGTGTAAAGCCCTAATCCAATATGACCAGTGTCTGTATAAGAAGAAGAGACAGCAAGGATGAGTACACACAGAGGAAAGGTCTGATGAGGATGCAGTGAGAAGGTGGCCAAGAAGCAAGGCTTCAGGAAAAACCAAACCTGCCAAAACGTTGATCTTGGACTTCCGACCTCCAGAACTATGATAAAATTAATTTCTGTTATTTAAATCCCCAGTCTGTGACATTTTGTTATGGCAGCCCTGGAAGACTAATACCAGGGTCTGAAGCTCTTCCTACCCAATCATTCCTTCCCTCTTCTCTCCTTTCACTGGCATCAGACCTGCCTACTTCTGCTCCATATTTAGAAAGGTATTTGGCATATAAGAAGTATAAGCTCACATTATATATATCATCAAACTACGGATATAGCATTTATGTGGATCTTAGAAATTTGGGCACAAACTGAACTTGTGATCTATTAAAAATTAAATACTTAGCATCTTTAGGACTTGCTTCCTTTTGTCAATGTAAGAAATGAATTAGATAAATTATACTATTAATACCATCTCCAAAATTTCCTTTTTCTCTGACACCTATTGCACTTTCTAAAATAGAGGAATTATTTTTCTGTACCAGAGTCTTATAGTAGAAAAGAACTTAAGTCCAACTCCCTCATATATCAGATGAGAAAACCAAGACATTGGAAAAAATACATTACTTGTCCAAGAATATAAACACGTTAGTTGTATAGTTAGAGCTGGAACCCATTTGTTAGCTTGAAGAATTAAATTTTTTTTTACATCTTTATTGGAGTATAATTGCTCTACAATGTTGTGTTAGTTTCTGCTGTATAACAAAGTGAATCAGCTATATGTATACATATATCCGCACATCCCCTCCCTCTTGCGCCTCCCTCCCACCCTCCCTATCCCACCCCTCTAGGTGGACAGACACAAAGCACCAAGCTGAGCTCCCTGTGCTATGCAGCTGCTTCCCACTAGCTATCTATTTTACATTTGGTAGTGTGTATATGTCAATGCTAGTCTCTCACTTCGTCCCAGCTTCCCCTTCTAACTCTTCACAGACCCTATCTTAAGTCGGTTGTGGAACCTCATTCCCTCAAAAGACTGAAGGTGCAAGATCCTCCCAGCTGTGCAAAATAGTTTAGGAGGGGCTTATATGAATGAGAATGTCTTTGGGGTGAATTTGAAGACCTAATGTGTCTTAAATTGCCTGGTTTCCACAGAAGGCTGCAGTATGTCATGTGCATTATATGAATGTGGTTACATTGGTATCTGAAATATACACTGCAACATGACCAATCTCCGTTGCCACTGAATTAGGATTTATATTAGTGACTAGTTTTTGTTTCTTTTTGATCTCAAAACTACTTGAAATGAAATAACTGGGAAATTATGCTTCTAAACTTTTCTTTGGAAACTAATAATCATATAATTGGTAGGAAATTGGAAAACTCATCAGAGGTTGGATAGACCTATGGATATTAAAGAGCTAAAAAATTCTGATAGACAAATGTAATATAACTTCATGGAAACATTTCTGAGTGTGATGTTAACAGCTAGAACATAAGTGTAATGTACTTTTTCAGCATGAAATAAAATAGAAAAAACTAAATAGGACAGATTGGGAATTCAAATCAGTGGTTTAATTTTGGTTTCAGGAATTTTTGTCATTTTGAGGAAAAAAGAATTTTGGCTCTCCAAAATAAACCTTCTTCAAAAATATTTTTGGTCCTCTACCTTTATTTATTTTCTTCTCTTTGGTGCATTACTTATTTATTATACAATTTATAACTTAGGTATTTAAGAAATGCTAGCGACTATTTCAATTGCATAATGACCTAGTGAATCTTGTTCAATGTGAGTTATTTAGGAAAAATATAAAATTGGAATTTTATTTTTTGTTTCATCAAAGGAAGGAAATATTATTTAAAACTTTTTGTTGATATTCTTTAAATAACATATCCTCTGTGTTTTAATATCTTGTGTTCATATTTTACCTTTTTTGAAGATACAATAATGCATAGGGTGATGGAGACTGAGAAATTTAAACTAAAGTTGTACGAATAAATTCCAAATGAAGGACAAAGGGAAATTAAGATGAAATATTATTTTAAATATCTATTTTGCACTGGGAAGATGTTATAATGTAGTTTCCTGGCCAAAAAAAAAAGAAGACCAGAGACCAAATGGAGAATAGAGATCCATAAGAAATACATAAAAGCAAAACACAGAGGACTATAATTAGAATTATTACTTGGGTTTCTCAAAAAGAAGTGGAAAAGTACAGAGGTTGTGACTGCAATTGAAGGAAATGAAGGTTTTACTTAGCTTTTAAAAATAACTGTTTGATAATTGCATAGCTTTCTTTCTAGGCTGTGTTAAGTACTTGACTTCCTAAAGAGTGAAGAGTAGTAATTACTGTGAAATCTAGTTGGATTAATGATAGAATTTCTTCACTCTTTTTTTAAATTATTCTACTTATTGTGTATTTAGGTTGATGTTTAAACTAACAAGTTCTTGTAAAAAATTTAGAGACTACAAAAATATTACAAAGAAGAATCTGAAAAAAGTTTTATTTCAAAATTACTCCAAATTACTTTTTCTATACATATATGGCTACATATATATTTTACCTAAAATCATATTTATTTTATAAAACGTGCTTTTAAAATTTATGTATTTTTAATATTTTCCTAGTGATTTAGTCCTCTAAATTTGATTTTTATTGTTTGTAGTATTTCTAAACTTACAGGTTTAAAATAAGTAAGTAATAATTTCTATGTTAATAGCTTGCATTTTTAGAAATGTTTCAAATACAACTATTAAGAAAAGACTTGTACATAGTTTGTTTTCCAGGTATCTGATATTGTTATAATAAATCCTAAAAGCAGAATTATTTCTGGCTCAAAGTACATTATTAGTTTTATTTTGCAGCTCTTAGAACCTTCTTCAATTAGTTGAAATTTGAAGGATATAATACAGCTAAGTTCTTAACTACACACACACAGATATACACACATATGTTCTTACTGTACTGCATTTTACCTTTCAATATATAATCCATTGTTTGTATTACTGTTTTTGTGAATGTGTGGGTGAAATTAAGATAAAGAGTGTAGATTTATTTATTAGCTTAATTTTATTTTCTGTGTTTTTCATGCTGATCCTTGGCCAACAACATTACTGTTTGCAGTGATATTCTCATTCATTTTAGTAAACAGGAGAAAGTACATCTTTGTTATTCATCTTGAAAAAATGTTTTGTAGAGTTTGGCATCCATATTAACCCAGTAAGTTCACTTTGTGAATATCTCAATGCTCTAATACTATTAGCATTTGAATTTAATTGATTTATTGGCTTGGCCAAAATGTTTGTTTGGGTTTTTCCAAAACGTGTTATGGAAAAAACTATCTTATAGTTTTACAGGTAAATTTGGAATGGTATAATAGTTGTATATCATTAAATGTTATATCTACTTTAGCTTTTTATTATTTAGGTGAATTTTGTGCTTTTCATAGGTACTTCATTTTTAAAGCTTATTCCTAACTACTCATTTTCATTTTTGTGTTGTTGTATCAATGAATAAGGTATTTTCTCCTTATTTTCATAAATTAATCATTGTTTGTATATAGATAACATTGATTTTGCATAAGAAGGTTGTAAATACCAATGCTTCTAAATTATTTGATTTTAATATTTTTAGCTCATTTTCTCACTTTTCCAGATAGCTACCTTATTGCATATAATTGTATTTTCTCCTTTCTTCAAATATTGATAATCATTATATCTTTTTCATGTATTTGCATTGACCAGAGCTTCTCAAATAATCTACAAAAAATGACAATGAAAGATGATGAGAATGATCTTTATTACTGACATTTATGCAACTATTTCTGTTGTTTTATTTTAAAAATTAGATCTGTTGAAATGAGAGAGTTTTAAGAATGTATTATTTGCCTCTTATTTTTAAATTAATAGTATCAGGAATGTATGGAGAACATCAAGTACTAAGCCAAACCTGTGACTAGGTTACTCTCTTCCTTGTACAATTTAGTAGGTGTGATAGGAAGAATTCTAAAGTGGCTCCCAAGATTTTCCACCCTCTGGTGTCCACACCTTGTTCCCCATTACTGTGGTTATGATGTATGTCACTCTCATGATTAAGATATATTACATGGCACAGTAGACTTTAAGAAAGGGAGATTATTAAGGTGGGCCTGAATGGGTACATTTGAGGGAATGGTGTTTTCAGATAATATTCTCAACTTCTTTAGTCATTTTAAGTCTATGCAAGTTTTTAATTACTCTTGAAACAATTTAGCTAAGTTTACATTATTTTAAATTGTGCTTATTTTACTGGTATTTTGAAAATTCTTTTCTAAGTTGAAGTTTTTATTTACCTTAACATGATTTAAATTAGGCTCATTTTCTATTAATACCAAATCATAAGGGGTTTTTAAAACAATTTCAATGCTCAACTCTTGTAGGAATTTTTTTTTTATTCTTGGGTATCATTGTTTGAATTTTATAAAATTTGTTATTTGGGGAGTATTTTAAAATGTGGAAAAGCACAGAAATGAAGATGAGACGCATGTTCTTACATCCTGGAATTAATACTTGCTAATATTTATTTGGATTTATTTCATTGGTTTTCAATATAAGAAATAATGAAGTACAGATACATTTGAACTCCCCTCTCATCACCTCCATTTCCCTCTCATCATCATGTTCTTGCAGTGAACTCTTCAGTCCAGTACTCTACATTTGCATTCATACATTACATGTATAGTTTACCTTGTGCTTTAAAATTGTTATATCAGTTGTTTTATTCTTCACCCTGTTTTTGTTTTTGTTTTTTTACTAAATAAGTCTTAGAGTTTCAGCTTCATTGATAAATGGCAAGCTTTCTCATTCATATTTGATATCTTCCCTTGTATGCATTGCTGCATTTTGTTTATTAATTTCACTCTGTTAGAATAGTTATGTCATGTCATTGATATTCTGGCATTAGGGACTTGGACATTAGGGCTTTTATGAGTTTCCCTATGTGTATTCCTAGATGCAGAGTGATTGGATTGTAGAACAGGCACATTTAAAATTTTACCAGGTGTTCTAAATTGCCACACAATTTTGATATATAATTTTTCTCCCTCTAGTAATGTGGGTTTACTTCTGCCTTCCCACTAAATAATGTATATTTAATATTTTCCAACATTAGTTTTATTACCAATCTGAGAAAACCAAAATCCCATTTTTTTGTTTTAATTTTAATTTTTCTGATTACAGGTGGCATAATCAGTCCTCCTCTTATGCATGTTGCTTATTTCTGTTCCTTTACTGTGAATTACCTATTTACATTATTTTCACATTTTTAATTGAACACTTGTCTTTTTTTTTCATTATTCACATTTAGGACTACTTTATATATACAGGTAATGACCCTTTTTTGATTATATACATTATAATGCCCTCTCTCTCATTGTTTGCACTTACGCTTTTTTTCTACCTTTTAAATTGTATTTAAAATACATATTGAAAGTCTTCTCTGGAAAAATATCTATTCAGATCTTCCAGTATGTATTTTAAATACAATTAAAAATTTAGAAAAAATAGAAGATACGCATATGACTAAAAGGCACGTGAATTGGTGGAGTCAGTATGGAAGTTCCTTAAAAAACTGAAAATATAACTACCATATGATTCAGCAATTCTACTCTTGGGTATATATCTGGAAAAAAATGAAAACACTAATTCAAAAAGATACAGGCATCTTAATGTTCATAGCAGTACTATTTACGATAACAAAGATATGAAAGCAACCCAAGTGACCATCAACAGACAAATGGATAAATATGTGGGGTATATATATATATATATATATATATATATATATATATATATATATATAAATGATGGAATGTTACTCAGCTATAAAATAAAGAGAATGAAATTCTCCCCTTTGTAGCAACATGGATGTACCTAGAGAATATTATGTTTAGTGAAATAAATCAGAGAAAGACAAATACTGTATGATATCACTTACATGTAGAATCTAAAAAGTAACACAATTGAATATTGATATATGCAAAATGAAAACAGACTCAGATATAGAAAACAAAGTAGTGGTTACCAATGGGGAGAGGGAAGGGAGGAGGGGCAAATTAGGAGTATGGGATTAAGAGATACAAACTACTATGTGTAAAGGAGATAAGCAACAAGGATGTATTTTGTAGCACAGGGAATTATAGTCACTATCACGTAATAACTTTTAATGGAGTATAATCTGTAAAAATACTGAATCACTATGCTGTACACCTGAAATTAGTATAATATTATAAATCAACTATACTTCAATAAAATAACAAAAATACATACATACATACATACATACTGAATATTGAAGCTCATTCTCTTGTTTTTTCAAGCTGGTCACAAATTTATCCACATTGTTTCTAATCATTATTATAAAAATTAACAAATATAATTTTTCTGTTGAGTTAAAATTTATTTCTTTAAAGTATGTCACTTTATAAAGAAAAATACTCAGAATATATTAGCAATATCTAATATTTTTTTTAATATTACCCTCACTATATGTTATCCTTTAAATTCATATTTGTGGATATATTTCAAAATATATCATGCAGGTTGGATCATTGGAATGATAAAAATCTGTGTTTATCCATTTATTTCTCAAGTAAGAACAATTTGAGGAAAATGTGTTTCTTGAATATTATGCTTTGTGTTTGTTTTCTAAAATGTCTTATTTTTATATAAGTTGAGTCATTTCAAACCACATAATGTAGTGCAATGAAATATAACAGACATGATGAGACATTTCCTTCTCTGGAAAAAAATATGGATATTCTTCACAGTGTTTACTCTGCATACATTTTATTTCAACCAGCTGCTTTTCCAAATCTTCATCTAAACTGATTTTGCAACTAATTGCTTAGTTCTCTTTTTTCCTACCAGGCAATACAAGTGTACTGTTAATGAAAAAGACACTTTTGAAATAAAATATATAAAGTGTCAAATGTTAAAACTCTTTACCACTTATTTTTGAAGTGTTTAACTTCCTAGTTTCAGTCTCTAAAACTAGGTACGACTGAAACCGACACAAGAATTGAAATAATGCCATCAATCATTGAATAAATATCCATTTATTTACTTTGTATATTTTTTAAAACACAGATACATTATGGCAGAGGGTAATGGTTTTCAAGATTCAAAGTCAAATGAAAAATATTATCTCCAACCTGACTATGATTTATTTTCCGAAGTGCAGTTTGCTTCTGCGTGTCAAACTAACTATGAAATTCTGTCTTTTGACCAGATTAAGTTGAGTGGGGGGTTGTGTGAGTGTGTGTGTGTGTGTGTGGTGGGTACCATTAATAGCCTCATTTAACTTCTTCTGCTATTGTTTAAACAATCCTGGTTGTTTCTAAACCTACTGTTTGCGTTTGGATTTACTTAGAAAGAAAACATGCCATTTTCTCCAGAGTTTCTGTCAAATTCTGACATTTTCTTTTCCTTTCCATAAATCTGAAAAACGGTCTGTTTAACACTCCTATTTGTGCCTTCAAAGGACTCTTACACCCATCCTCTATAAAAGAATTCACTTCTGTGACTTTCAAGTGACTTATTCTGTTAGGAGTGACCAATATTAATTTTTGGCAAACTTTTGTCAAAGTCTTAAGGACTATTATAATATCTCGTAGGGTATTTTATCACACTAATACCGAATAATTGAGTCCTCTTCATGAGTATGTCTTGGTCCAGTATTGCTATTATTTTAATACACTGCCAAATATTATTTAGCAACATTACATTTAGGGTTTTTGTTTACATCTTTATTGGATTATAATTACTTTAAAATGTTGTGTTAGTTTCTGCTGTACAACAAAGTGAATCAGCTATATGTATACATATATACCCTCCCTCTAGAGCCTCCCTCCCACCCTCCGCATCCTACCCCTCTAGGTGGTCACAAAGCACCGAGCTGATCTCCCTGTGCTATGCAGCTGCTTCCCACTAGCTATCTGTTTTACACATAGTAGTGTATATATGTCAGTGCTACTCTCTCACTTCTTCCCAGCCTCCCTTTCCCCGCCGTGTCCTCAAGTCCATTCTCTACGTATGCATCTCTATTCCTGCCCTGCCACTAGGTTCATCAGTACCATTTTTCTAGATTCCATATATATGTGTTAATATACAGTATTGGTTTTTCTCTTTCTGCCTTATCTCACACTGTATGACAGACTCTAGGTCCATCCACCTCACTACAAATGACTCAATTTCATTCCTTTTTATGGCTGAGTTATATTTCACTGTATATATGTGCTACATCTTCTTTATCCATTCATCTGTCGATGGACATTTAGGTTGCTTCCATGTCCTGGCTATTGTAAATAGTGCTGCAATGAACATTGTGGTACATGTATCTTTTTGAATTATGGTTTCCTTAGGGTATATGCCCAGTAGTGGAATTACTGGGTCATATGATAGTTCTATTTTTAGTTTTTTAAGGAACCTCCATACTGTTCTCCATAGTGGCTGTATCAATTTACATTCCCACCAACAGTGCAAGAGGGTTCCCTTTTCTCCACACCCTCTCCAGCATTTATTGTTTGTAGATTTTTTGATGATGGCCATTCTGGCCGGTGTGAGGTGATACATCACTGGGGTTTTGATTTGCATTTCTCTAATGATTAGTAATGTCGAGCATCTTTTCTTTTGCCCTTGGCCATCTGTGTGTCTTCTTGGAGAAATGTCTAGTCAGGTCTTCCACCCATTTTTGGATTGGGTTGTTTGTTTTTTTATATTGAGCTGCATGAGCTGCTTGTATATTTTGGAGATTAATCCTTTGTCATTTAGGCTTTTGACTCACTAATTACTGGTATAATCGGCATGAATTTTTATTTTTCTCATTTCTGACAGGTTTTAATGTCTATTAATGATGAATACAAACACCCATACACAGTTACACACACACATCAAAAAAAATGTTTTGATTAATACAAACACAAACACAAAATTTTCTAGTCTCTGGAAAATTTTAATGTGATCCAAGTAATTTTCTCCTTAATGGTCTCAGTGAATTTACCTTGCCACTTTATTGCTTGATTGCTCTTTTGTAGTTTTATTATCTATTCCTCTGTACCTGCCATTCTATTTTGTTTACATTTTGTTTCTTTTATGATATATTGACTATATATACTCTATTGATGTAATATTTCTATATGTTTATATATCTGTAATAATATATGTATATTTTATATATTAGTAGATTTTTGGCTTTTTCAATTAAGAAGCTCAGATTTAGCAATGTATTGGTTATAATGATTTTTTAGTAATTCATGATTACTTAATTATATCTTTATTATTTACCTTCATTTACTTTTAACATTTTCACTTATTGATTTATTTATTCAACGAATTGGTTCTTTAAAAATTCTTATGCTTAGAACCGAAAATTGATTTTTTTGATAAAGCAGATTTTAGTGTTCATTCTAATTAATAATTTAAAAATATATTTCAACCCTTTTTACTTTAAGATACTGTATTAGTTTCCTATAGCTGCTATAACAAATGACAACAACTTGGCTTAAAACAACAGAAATTTATTCTCTTACAGTTCTGTTGGGCAAAAGTCTGAAATTATACCACTGTGATGAAATTAAGATGTCAGCAGGGCCATGCTCGCTCCAGAAGCTCTAGGGAAGAATCTGTTCCTTACCTCTTCCAGCTTCTGGTGCCTACAGAATATGTTAGTTTGTAGCTGTAGCAGTCCAGTCTTCAAAGCTAGCATTTCAAATCTCTTTCTGCTCCATCTTCACTTTGTCTTCTCTCTGTGTGTCAGATCTCCCTCTGCTCTCCTCTTATAAGAAGTATACATGTGATGGCAGTTAGAGCCCACCCAGGTAATCCAGGAAAAACTCTATCTCAATATTCTTAAATTAATCACATCTGCAAACATGCCCCCCCCCTTTAAAAAAAGCAATATAAGGTAACAGTCACAGGTTCCAGGGATTAAGACATGGATATCTTCAGGGGGTTCATTCTCAGCTTACTGTGTATTATTTTCTTTGCATTTATCAGTTTCTTTACGATCTACCTTTTAATTATGGCTTAGTTTCACTGAAGTATCATGCACATGGAATGGAAACAGAAATTCTTTCACTCACGTACTTGTGCCCCTCTTCAGTGTTTATTCTTTTCAACAAGTCCTTACCCAGAGGAACTCAGAACATGTGCTTATTTATTGTATGACTATGAAATCTCTGCTTTTAGAATCTTCTCATTTAATTGTGGCACCTAATTGCTTTATCCAAGTTTTCTCTGCTAATACTGTGGGTTCTTTTGTTAGCTTGCTGAAATTAAGTACATATTTGATATTTTGTTTGTTTTCCTCCTTGGTCTTGGTCTTTAGAACATAAAATAACAGGAAATTAAAAAACAGCATTATACTATATTTTTTGTAGAAATGCAATAGTAACTGAATTATAAAACAAAACAGTCACTATAAAACTATTTATAAGAGCAAAGAATGGAAATACGCATGTTTTAACACAGGAATTGTTTAATAGGCTATGTTAACTCCATATGATAGGTAATTCTATGCTTCAAAAAATACATTTTGTAGAATATTTGATAGCATGGAAAATGGTAACAATATAGTGATGAAGAATAAAGCGAGCTATAAAGGAGCAAGAACACAATGATTTCATTTTAAAAAATAGGTATTTTGAAATACTTTTAGATTTACAAAAGAGTTGAAAAATAGTTGAGAGTTCTATATGCCTTTCCCACAGCTTATACTGCATCTTACATAACCGTGGAACAATTATCAAAACTAACAAATTATCATTTACACATTCTACCAAGTTAGAAAATAAAGAAAATTTTGATTTCACTGTTTTTTTCACACTAATATTCTTTTTATTTTCCTGCATCCAATCCAGGAGACCACTTTGCATTTAGCCATCACGTCTCCTAAGTCTTCTCCAATCCATTATAATTTTTCATGTTTCCTTGTTTGTCACAGCCTTGACACTTTTGAATAGTACTGGGCAAGTATTTTATAGAATGTTTCACAGACTGGGTGTGTCTGACGTTTTCTCATGAGCAGTACGGCTATGGCTGTTTAGCAAGACTACCATAGAAGTAACTGCCCTTCTCATCACATCATATCAGGGGGTAAGATGTCAGTTGGATTTACAGGTGATGCTGACTTTGAACACTTGGGTAGAGTGGTGTCTCCCAGATTTGTGCACTCTGCAGTTACTGTTTTTACCTTTCTGTTTATCAAAAGTGACTGACTAATTTTAGCCCATACTCAGGAATGTGGGTTCTCTTGGTGGAACAGGTATCAAAGAATTTGTGAGCAAAGTTAAAGCATCCACAACAATAGACGAATATTTTTAAGAATAAATGTTCAGGGTATACAAATATCCTGTTTTTCCTTAAAGTTTCTCCCACATTCGCATTCATCCACAGATCTTGCCTGCAGCAATGGTCACTGTGGTGTTCTACTGGTGATTTTCAATTTTCCTCATTAGAATTCGGTAAAGAAGAATTTTTTCTTCCCCAATAATTTATTACTGTAATTATTTATTTATATCAGTATGGTCTTATGGATATATTTTATTTGGAAGGCTATAATCCAACACAATTGCTCTTTATATTGTTCCTTGAATTGTGCCAGCCTTGGCCATTGGGAGTTCTGTCCAGTTAGCACTTGCTTCCTTGTGAATATGTCTCACTCTTTTCTTTTTTATCTTTTTTAAGTTGTTTATTTGTATGTCTGTTTATTTGAACGATCTCTTGCTATCTGGTGCTATAATATGCTCCAGATTTATATTTATCTTCCTCCATCCTAGAATCAGCCGTTTATCAGGAAGCCCTGGTTCCTTTTATTGCGAATGGTATTTTAAAACTAAGATCTGGAGAGGGCGGAGTCAAGATGTTGTACTAGGAGAATGTGGAATTCACGTCTCCTCACAACTAAGGCATTTACCAGGCACCGGTGGGGAACCATGGACACCTAAGGGGATGGGAAGAACCACCAGCAACAGGTTTGTGGGGTCTTGGTACCCAGGCTGGAGGTTGGGCCTGAGCTCTGGTGGTGGCAGCTCCGAGTCAAAATTGCTGGACTAACAGAGAACCTCAGACCCCGGGGAGTATCAATCAGAGTGAGGTCTCCCGGAGTTCCTCATCTCAGCACCAAGACCCGGCTCTGTCCAACTGCCTGCAAACTCCAGGGCTGGACATCTCAGGCCAAACAACCAGTAAGACAGGAATACAGCACCACCCATCAAAAAAAAAAAGAAAAATGAAACGACAAAAATATATGTTACAGACGAAGGAGCAAGGTAAAAACCTACAAGACCACATAAATGAAGATGAAATAGGCAAACTATCTGAAAAAGAATTCAGAGTAATGATAGTAAAGATGATCCAAAATCTTGGAAATAGAATGGAGAAAATACAAGAAACGTTTACCAAGGATCTAGAAGAACTAAAGAGCAAACAAACAATGATGAACAACACAATAAATGAAATTAAAAATACTCTAGAAGGAATCAGTAGCAGAATAACTGAGGCAGAAGAATGGATAAGTGACCTGGAAGATAGAGTGGTGGAAATAACTACCACAGAGCAGAATAAAGAAAAAAGAATGAAAATAATTGAGGACAGTCTCAGAGACCTCTGAGACAACATTAAATGCACCAACATTCAAATTATAGGGGTCGCAGAAGAAGAAGAGGAAAAGAAAGGGTCTGAGAAAATATTTGAAGAGATTATAGTTGAAAACTTCCCTAACATGGGAAAGGAAATAGTCAGTCAAGTCCAGGAAGCAGAGAGAATACCATAAAGGATAAACCCAAAGAAAAACACGCCGAAACACATATTAATCAAAATGTCAAAAATTAAATACAAAGAAAAATATTAACAGCAGCAA
This sequence comes from Balaenoptera musculus, assembly GCF_009873245.2. Classification (NCBI taxonomy): domain Eukaryota; kingdom Metazoa; phylum Chordata; class Mammalia; order Artiodactyla; family Balaenopteridae; genus Balaenoptera; species Balaenoptera musculus. Next base: position 23,424,060 of record NC_045787.1, on the reverse strand, counting down.
CGGAAAAGCAACAAATAACATGCAAGGGAATCCCCATAAGGTTAACAGCTGATCTTCCAGCAGAAACTCTGCAAGCCAGAAGGGAGTGACAGCACATATTTAAAGATGAAAGGGAAAAACCTACAACCAAGATTACTCTATCCAGCAAGGATCTCGATGGAGAAGTTAAAACCTTTACAGATAAGCAAAAGTTAAGAGAATTCAGCACCACCAAACCAGCTTTACAACAAATGCTAAAGGAACTTATCTAGGCAGGAAACAAAAGAGAAGGAAAAGACAGAGAAAAACAAACCCAAAACAATTAAGAAAACTGTAATAGGAACATACATAATGATAATTACCTTAAATATAAATGGATTAAATGCTCCAACCAAAAGACATAGACTGGCTGAATGTATACAAAAACAAGACCCATATGTATGCTGTCTACAAGAGACCCACTTCAGACCTAGGGACACATACAGACTGAAAGTGAGGGGATGGAAAAAGATAATACATGCAAATGAAAATCAAAAGAAAGCTGGAGTAGCAATTCTCATATCAGATAAAATAGACTTTAAACTAGAGACTATTACAAGATACAAAGAAGGACACTGCATAATGATCAAGGGATCAATCCAAGAAGATAAAAACAATTGTAAATATTTATGCACCCAACATAGGAGCACCTCAATACATAAGGCAAATGCAAACAGCCATAGAAAGGAAAATCAACAATTACACAATAATAGTAGGGGACTTTAACACCCCACTTTCACCAATGGACAGATCATCCAAAATGAAAATAAATAAGGAAACACAAGCTTTATATGATACATTAAACAGGGTGGACTTAATTGATATTTATAGGACATTCCATCCAAAAACAACAGAGTACACTTTCTTCTCAAGTACTCATGGAACATTCTCCAGGATAGACCATATCTTGGGTCACAAATCAAGCCTTGGTAAATTTAAGAAAATTGAAATCATATCAAGTATTTTTTCCGACCACAACGCTATGAGACTAGATATCAATTGCAGGAAGAAAACTGTAAAAAATACAAACCCATGGAGGCTAAACAATACACTACTAAATAACCAAGAGATCACTGAAGAAATCAAAGAGGAAATCAAAAAATACCTAGAAACAAATAACAATGAAAACATGACGACCCAAAACCTATGGGATGCATCAAAAGCAGTTCTAAGAGGGAAGTTTATAACAATACAATCCTACCTTAAGAGACAAGAAAAAAATCTCACAAAACAACCTAACCCCACACCTAAAGCAATTAGAGAAAGAAAAAAAACCCCAAAAAACCAAAGTTAGCAGAAGGAAAGAAATCATAAAGATCAGGTCAGAAATAAATGAAAAAGAAATGAAGGAAACAATAGCAAAGATCAATAAAACTAAAAGCTGATTCTTTGAGAAGATAAACAAAATTGATAAACGATTAGCCACACTCATCAAGAAAAAAGGAGAAAACTCAAATCAACAGAATTAGAAATGAACAAAGGAGAAGTAACAACTGACACTGCAGAAATACAAAGGATCATGAGAGATTACTACAAGCAACTATATACGCCAATAAAATGGACAACCTGGAAGAAATGAACAAATTCTTATTAGAAAAGCACAACCTTCCGAGACTGAACCAGGAAGATATAGAAAATATAAACCGACCAATCACAAGCACTGAAATTGAAACTGTGATTAAAAATCTTCCAACAAACAAAAGCCTGGGACCAGATGGCTTCACAGGCGAATTCTATCATTTAGAGAAGAGCTAACACCTATCTTTCTCAAACTCTTCCAAAATACAGCAGAGGGAGGAACACTCCAAACTCATTCTACAAAGCCACCATCACCCTGATACCAAAACCAGACAAAGATGTCACAAAGAAAGAAAACTACAGGCCAATATCTCTGATGAACATAGATGCAAAAATCCTCAACAAAATACTAGCAAACAGAACCCAACAGCACATTAAAAGGATCATACAATATGATCAATGGGGTTTATCCTAGGAATGCAAGGATTCTTCAATATAGGCAAATCAATCAATGTGATACACCATATTAACAGATTGAAGGGTAAAAACCATGTGATAATCTCAATAGATGCCGAAAAAGCTTTTGACAATATTCAGCACCCATTTATGATAAAAACTCTCCAGAAAGTAGGCACAGAGGGAACCTAACTCAACATAATAAAGGCCATAAATGACAAACCCACAGCCAACATTGTTCTCATGGTGAGATACTGAAACCATTTCCTCTAAGATCAGGAACAAGACCAGGTTGCTCACTCTCACCACTATTTTTCAATATAGTTTTGGAAGTCCTAGCCACAGCAATCAGAGAAGAAAAAGAAATAAAAAAGGAATCCAAATTGGAAAAGAAGAAGTAAAGCTGTCGCTGTTCGCAAATGACATGATACTATACATGAAGAGTCCTAAAAGATGGTACCAGAAAACTACTAGAGCCAATCAATGAATTTGGTGGAGTAGCAGGATACAAAATTAATGCACAGAAATCTCGTGCATTCCTATACACTAATGTTGAAAAATGTGAAAGAGAAATTGAGGAAACACTCCCATTTACCACTGCAACAAAAAGAATAAAATACCTAGGAATAAACCTACCTAAAGAGACAAAAGAACTGTATGCAGAAAACTATAAGACACTGATGAAAGAAATTAAAGATGATACAAATAGATGGAGAGATACACCATGTTGTTGGATTGGAAGAATTAACATTGTGAAAATAACTATACTACCCAAAGCAATCTACAGATTCAGTGCAATCCCTATCAAACTACCAATGGCATTTTTCACAGAACTAGAACAAAAAATTTCACAACTTGTATGGAAACACAAAAGACCCCCAATAGCCAAAACAATCTTCAGAAAGAAAAACAGAGCTGGAGGAATCAGGGTTCCGGACTTCAGACTGTACTACAAAGCTACAGTAATGTATACAGTATGGTACTGGCACAAAAACAGAAATATAGATCAATGGAACAGGATAGAAAGCCCAGAGATAAACCCACGCACATATGGTTACCTTATCTTTGATAAAGGAGGCAGGAGTATACAATGGAGAATAGACAGCCTCTTCAATAAGTGGTGTTGGGAAAACTACATGTAAAAGAATGAAATTAGAACACCCTAACACCATACACAAAAATAAACTCAAAATAGATTAAAGACCTAAATGTAAGGCCAGACACTATAAAACTCTTAGAGGAAAACATAGGCAGAACACTGTATGACATCAATCACAGCAAGGTCCTTTTTGACCCACCTCCTAGAGAAATGGAAATAAAAACAAACATAAACAAATGAGACCTAATGAAACTTAAAAGCTTTTGCACAGCAAAGGAAACCATAAACAAGACGAAAAGACAACCCTCAGAATGGGAGAAAATATTTGCAAATGAATCAATGTACAGTGGATTAATCTCCAAAATATATAAACAGCCCATGTAGCTCAATATTAAAAAAACAAACAGTCCAATCCAAAAATGGGCAGACCTAAGTAGACATTTTTCCAAAGAAGACATGCAGATGCTCAAGAAGCACATGAAAAGCTGCTCAACATCACTAATTATTATAGAAATGCAAATCAAAACTACAATGAGGTATCACCTCATGCCAGTTAGAATGGGCATCATCAGAAATCTACAAACAACAAATGCTGGAGAGAGTGTGGAGAAAAGGGAACCCTCTTGCACTGTTGGTGGGAATGTAAATTGATATAGCCACTATGGAGAACAGTATGGAGGTTCCCTTAAAAACTAAAAGTAGAATTACCATACGACCCAGCAATCCCACTACTGAGCATACACCCTGAGAAAACCATAATTCAAAAAGAGTCATGTACCACAATGTTCATCGCAGCACTATTTACAATAGCCAGGACATGTAAGCAACCTAAGTGTCCATCGACAGATGAATGGATAAAGAAGATGTGGCTCATAAATACAATGGAATATTACTCAGCCATAAAAAGAAACGAAATTGAGTTATTTGTAGTGAGGTGGATGGACCTAGAGTATGTCATACAGAGTGAAGTAGGTCAGAAAGAGAAAAATAAATATCATATGCTAACACATATATATGGAATCTAAAAAAAAATGGTTGTGATGAACCTAGGGGCAGGACAGGTATAAAGACACAGACGTAGAAAATGGACTTATGGACATGGGGAAGGGGAAGGGGAAGCTGGGATGAAGTGAGAAAGTAGCAATGATATATATACACTACCAAATATAAAATAGATAGCTAGTGGGAAGCAGGTGAATAGCATAGGGAGATCAGCTCGGTGCTTTGTGACCACCTAGAAGGGTGGGATACGGAGGGTGGGAGGGAGATGCAAGTGGGAAGGGATATGAGGATATACTTATGCATATAGCTGATTCACTTTTTTATATAGCAGAAGCTAGTACAACATTGTAAAGCAATTATACTCCAATAAAGATGTAAAAAAAAAACCTAAGATCTCGGTGCTAGACATGCTTGTTGCTACTGGGGTTTCCTACTTCTAGGCCCTCTCTATTGTCCAAGCTAGAAAAAATATAGTATGTTTATTAGCTCATATATACACACATATCTGTATTTATTTCAGCATCTGTATGAGTTTATATATATGCACATGCATATATATAAATATGTGTTTGCCTGTTTATTTATCATTTTTTTAACATATTTATTGGAGTATAATTGCTCTACAATGGTGTATTAGTTTCTGCTTTATAACAAAGTGAATCAGCCATACATATACATATATCCCCGTATCTCCTCCCTCTTGCTTCTCCCTCCCACCCTCCTTATCCCATCCCTCTAGGTGTTCACAAAGCGCTGAGCTGATCTACCTGTGCTATGCGCTGCTTCCCACTAGCTATCTATTTTACATTTGGTAGTGTATATATGTCCATGCCACTCTCTCACTTTGTCACAGCTTACCCTTCCCCCTCCCCGTGTCTTCAAGTCCATTCTCTACATCTGCTTCTTTATTCTTTTCCTGCCTCTGGGTTCTTCAGAACCTTTTTTTTTTTTTTTAGATTCCATATATATGTATTAGCATATGGTATTTGTTTTCCTCTTTCTGACTTATTTCACTCTGTATGACAGACTCTAGGTCCATCCACCTCACTACAAATAACTCAATTTCGTTTCTTTTTATGGCTGAGTAATATTCCATTGTATATATGTGCCACATCTTCTTTATCCATTCATCTGTCGATGGACACTTAGGTTGCTTCCATATCCTGGCTATTGTAAATAGAGGTGCAATGAACATTGTGGTACATATCATATTTGTTTAAACTCCTTTCTCTGACTGTAATCCAGCACAAAATGTTTTATTATAGGCCTTCCCCCATTGCTTATTTGTAACCTTTTTCTCTGGCAGTGAACAGCCTGGCTCCCATCATTTATTTAAAATTGATTTACTTATTCGTTCTACCCTGGTATACATCTAGAGATGTTTCAGAATGACTAAACCATAATCCAGTGAGGAACAGATTTGCCAAGTAGAGTACAGTGTTTATATACAATTCCTTTTGTCTTTAGCCTTTAAAAAATCCAGTTAAAACACTGCCTCCAAAGTAACTGCTGTGGATTCCTTTTCCCCCACCTCTTTCAGTGAGGTTGCCTCATGCGTTTGTAAGACAAATATAATAATTTGTCACCATCTGCATTCAATTCTGGGATCCCTTGATATTCTGGTTGATTTTTTAATTGAAATATTACATTCACTCTTTGTGGTGTAAAATCATACAGGTTTTGAAAAATGCATACAATCATGCATACAGTACCACAGAGACATTTCCATCACCCTAAAAATCCAATTGTGCAGCTTCTTTTTAGCAAACACCTCTTAACCTTCCTCCCATCTTAATTATAGTCTCTTTTACAACTGTACTTTTGCTTTTTCCAGAATTCCATATAAATGGAATCATACAATATGTAGCCTTGAGGTTCTGGCTTCTTTCACATAGCTAAATGTATTCATGCATAGGTTGTGTGAATCAGTGGTTCTTTTAATTTTAATTACAGTTGTCCCTCAGTATCCAAGCGGGGGATTGGTTTCAGCACCATGGATTGGTACCAAAATCCACAAATACCCAAGTCTCATATATAAATAGCATAGTATTTGCATATAATCTTCCCATTTTAATTCCTCTCTAGTATACTTATAATACCTAATACAATGCAAATGCTATATAAATAGTTCCTGGCATACAGCAGATTCAAGTTTTACTTTTTGGAATTTTCTGGAATTTTTTTTTTGAATATTTTCAATCCACAGTTGGTTGAACCCACAGACGCGGAGGGCTGACTGTACTACATTGCAGTACATTGTATGGCTTACCATAGTTAGTTTATCTGTTGACATGTTAGCCATGTGACTGTATAACTTTTTTGCTCTCAGTTTGAGGCAATTATGAAAAACATTGCCTGTACACATTCTAACATAGATTTTGGTGTGAATATGTTTTCAACTCGGGTAAGTATCTAAAAGTAGGAATTCTAGGTCATATGGTAAGTCTGTGTTTATGAGAAAATATCAGACTCTTTTCCAAAGTGTGGAGATTTCATTTTCACCAGAAATGGCTGAGAGTTCCTCTTGCTCTGCATACTCTCAGGAATTCATGCTTTTATCTTTTTATCTTTTTTAAAATATTTTTTCTTCATTGCCCTTTTAATAGGTAGGTAGTGGCCTATCTTTGTAGGTTTAACTTCTATTTCCCTAAAGACTAGTATCATTAAGTATGTTTTATCATGTTTGGTGAAGTATCTGTTCAGATATTTCTCTGCTCATTTTTTAATTAGGTTGTTTTCAGTTTTAATTTTGTTGAGTTTTCAGTGTTCTTTATATATCTCAGATATAAGTCCTTTACCAGATATTTGAATCACAAATATTTCCTTCTAGTCTGTGGCTTGCATTTTCCTTCCCTTAATGTTGTCTTTTAAAGGATAAAGTTTTTTTTGAATTTCTGATAAAGTCCAATTTATCATTTTCTCTTCTACAAATTATCATTGTAGTGTCATATATAAAAATATGTTGCCCAACTCACAGTCATGAAGATTTTCTTCAGTGTTTTCTTCTAAAGTTCTATAGTTTTACTTGTTAAATTTAGGACAATGATCCATTTGAGTTAATTCTAATGTAAGATGTGAGATATATATTCAAGTTACTTTTGTTTTTCCTATGTGAACGTATCCTTCTGGTATCCTTAACAATACTATCTATTCTCCACTGGATTTTCTTTAAAAGTTTTAAAATTATCAGTCTATATCTGTGTAGTCTTTATCTGCACTCTCTAGTCTGTTCCTATGAGCTATCTGTCTATCCCTTAGCCAATACAACAATCTTAATTACTAAAGCTTTATAGTAAGTCTTGAAATCAAGAAGTGTGAGTCCTCCAAATTTATGTGTGTCTTTCAAGAATAATTTTGGCTCTTCTAATTCCTTTGCCTTTTTCATCTTAGTTTTAGAATCAGCTTGTTAAAAAATCTGGTATCTACAAAAGAGTTTGCTGGGATTTGGATTTGGATTGCACAGTATCTATAGATCCAATTGCAGAGAGTGAACATCTTAACAGTATTGTCTTCCAATCCATTAGGTTTTATTGATTTCTTGCATTAGTGTTTTGTAGTTATGAACATACAGATTCTGTACATATTTTGGTAGATTTATATCTAAGTATTCGTATTCTGGTTTTGGAGTGCTATTTTAAACGCATTGTTGTTGCTGTTTGTGTGTGTGTCTGTTAATAGACACTGTTTTTTTAGAGCACTTTTAGGTTCCCAGCAAGGTTGAGCAGAAAGTACACAAAATTCACATTACCCTCTGCCTTCACAAATACACACCCACCTCTACTATCAACATCCTGTGCCGCAGTGGTACATTTATTACAGTTGATGAACCAACATTGGCATATCATTATCAGCCAAAGCCCATGGTTTACATTTGGGTTCATTCTTGATATTATACATTCTATAGGTTTTGACAAATGTATAATGACATATATCCAGAATTTTCATATCATGCATAATAGTTTCACTGCCCTAAAATTCCTCTGTGCTCTGCCTGTTCATCTCTGCCTGCCTCTGAACCCTGGGCAACCATTAATTTTACTGTCACAATAGTTTTGCCTTTTCCAGAATATCATTTACTTAGGATTATGTGGTATGAAGCCTTTGCAAATTGCCTTTTTTTCACTTAGTAGTACACATTCCATATCTTTTCAACTTAATAGCTCATTTCTTTTCAATGTTGAATAATATTGTATGGGTATACCATTGTTTGTTTATCCATTCATCTCCTGAAGAGCATTTTGGTTGCTTCCAAGTTTTAGCAATTATGAATGAAGCTGCTATAAACATTCATGTGCATATTTTTGTATGAACTGAATCTTTTTATTTCAAATTCTAATTGTACTCTGCTGGCATGTAGGAATATGATTGAGATTTGTATGTTGATCTTGAATCCTATAATCTTATTCACGTTGTTTGTTAATTCTAGCAATTCTTTTTAGATTTGTTAAGATTAAATTTTATTTTACTCTTTTCTTTTCAATCTGTATGCATTGTGTTTGCTTTCCTTTTGCACTGGCTCGCTCTACCTTTGTCATGTTGAATAGGAGTCATAAGTAAGAACATTTTTGTTCTGTTCCTTCTCTTGGAAGAAGCAATCAGTCTCTCACCAATAAATATAAAGTCAACTGTATCTTTATTCAAGATCATTCTGGCTAAAAAATGAATCAATATTACTGGCCTTTTCAAAGAACTAGCTTTTGTTTTCATTGATTTCCCCTATTTTTCTGTTTTTAATTACACTGATTTCTGTTCTAAACTTCATTATTTCTTACTTTTGCTTGCTTTATGTTTAATGTGCTTTTCTTTCTTAAGTTTCTCAGTAACACAAGCAACTTTTGTTACAGATTTTAGATCTTTTTTTTCAAATATAAGAATTTAATGCTATAAATTTTCTTCTAATCACTGATTTACCTGCACCCCACAAATTGTGATATGTTGTATTTTATTATATTTTTACTTCAAAATATTTTAGAATTTCCTCTAGATTATCTTTTTAGTCTACGGGTTATTTAGAAGGATTGTTTTTAAATTTTCAAATATTGGGGAATTTTCCAGATATCTTTCTATTATTGTGTTCAGGTTTAATTATATTACATTTTAGGAACATATATTGTATAATGTACATTATTTTAAATTTGTTCAAGTGTGAATTATGGCCTTTCTTTCTGAATATTCCATGTGCACTGAAGAAGAACGTATATTCTGTTGTTGTTGGGTGGATTGTTATACAAATGTCAATTAGAATAAGTTGGTCAGTAGTGTTTTGCAGGTCATCTATGTCTGAACAGATTTTCTGCCTGATTGGTCTCTCAATTGCTGTGAGAGTAGTGTTGAAGTCTCCAATTATAATTGTGGATTTATCTATTTCTCCTTTCATATTTATCTATTTTTATCTCATGTGTTTTAAAGTTCTATTGTATATTACATACATAATTAGGATTGTTATGCTCTTGGAAATTGAGCATCAGGCAATGACTCTCCTCAACCCTAACAATATATCCATCTTGTTTTCCCCAGGTTTTCAATGATTATTTTGGGTTTACAACATACATTCTGAAGTAATCTAAATCTAAACTTTTAATAATATTATGTGGCTTGGCTTACAGTGTAAGAATTTTATTATTTTCCCAATTAATCCCTCCCATCCTTTGTGCTGTTGTTGTCAAACCTTTCATTTTTTCTCATGCTATAAACATAATACATTTTTCTAACTTTTGCTGCAAAAGTTAGTCTTCTTTTAGAGCAAAATTAAAACATTTTATTTTCATTAATTTCATTTCTGAAGCTCATCATCTCTTTATAGAGATCCATGTTTTGGCTAAATTTTACTCTTTCTGGCTAAATAATTTATCCCCATCTTCTCTGTGGTAATCATGCAGGGAAAACCTGTAACAGGTTACAACTCCATATGCCTGAAGACCTCGGAGGCTTCACACTATTTCACTATCCAACACTTGGCTTTTAGCACTTTGTTAAACATTTCTAGCTGAATCATTTTACTGGCTTATATGGCATTCCACAGTATTTGCCCCAAGAAAGCAAATCCTGGGGTTTTGTTTCTTTCAACAAACTCCTGTCTCTCTCCCGATTTAGAGTTAGTTGTTTGCCCTGTTATGTCAGTTCACCCATGGCTTCAAAAAAAGATAATTTACAATTTTCCTAGCACTTTTTTTTTTTCTTATAAGGATAGGAACAACAGTCACTCCAACTCTACATCTCTCACCTGAAACCAGAAGTTCAGTAATTTTGTTTTGAATATAGATATAAGAAAAAGTCAGTTTACTTCAAAGATAACAATATCTGTTTATAAAATGTAGGTTCACATATTGAGCCTTTCTACAATATAGTAAAATTTCCCTGTAATTATCATAATCAGAAAAATATTATTAAAATTATAGGATTATGAATACAGTGTAGTGAATATTAAAAAAGAGGAATTAGAATAGAGGTTTGTAGGGGAAAATAGTATATTTGAGAATAAGTATTTAAAAATATGGTTATGAGAAACCATAGATAAAAATGTACTTATTTCTAGCTCTTGCTATTTCAAAAAATTATTAGTATAAACACACATTAGTATAAAAGAGCACATTTTGACAAATAGTGTCTGCTTTTTTTTTTTTTTTTTTTCTTTTTTGCTGGCAGAAGAGCAAGGGAAATTTGGGCTTCACTGACAGCTTTTTTGAATTCTGTTTATGTTGTTTTCCCATGGTTCCAGCTCATACTTGTGGAAATGGGTCTCAAGAGACTTTAGAACTTTGGTTTTGTCAGTGACTTCTTGGAGTGATCTAGGGAGAAAAATCACTTAGCCTTCCCTTCAGTCTTCTTTTTTATCTGCAAAAGGAGAATGGCAATAAATATTTGTGTCTTCCAAGTCTATTTTGATGACTGATGATATGGCATTCTATATTCTTTGGAGGCAGAATGATAGGTAAAAGTGCATGTGTGATAGAGTAAGATTATATGTAACGTTTAAACACAAAATTGGAAAAGTGTGAATAACTTCAGTATGAGTGCTTCAGCCCACTATTCAAACTCACTTTGATTGAACTCTGTCAATTGACTTTATCTCCCTCACCTACAACAATTACAGTCCTTACAACCACAGCTTGTCTCACACTAAGTAAACCTCAGAGGGACTGTTTTGCTGTATCCACTGTCACAAGCTGACTGAGCATTAAAACTTCCACCTGCTGTGGAACAGCATGCTCCCAAGTCCAACTGCCAGAGTATAGAAAACCAGTGACACCGAATGGCACCAAGGGGAGCCTTTCTTCACCTGCTTACCTCCTAGAACCCTTGAGGAGGTCTGGGTTTAAACCCTCTTCAGAAAGACAACTAGAAAAGTAGGCATGTTTAATTTCAATTCAATCAATTCTGTGTTCCTGAAGTTATGGAGATACTATACCATGATCTGTTTTATACTTTAATTGGTTGTACATTTTAATTATTGACTCTTGTGATATGGATTCTAACAATATTTTGTGCTGTACGAAATTCCACTACCTTTTTATTATCTAATATAGTTCTTATTCTATTCTACAGCAACTGAGGAAGTTTCCAAGTAATTTTTTGTGTAATAAATAAGGCAGCTTGGGCCTAGAAAGTGGGCAGAAGAGATGTGATGACAGCAGCTGGTTATTTTATGTTTTATTTTGTTTTGTCTCTCTATTGAGTTTAGTTGGTAGGACCACATCGCTTGTTAACTGTTGACATCTCATGGGGAATATGAGTAAAGGAAAAAACAATTAATGCAATGTCAGGACAAGAAATAGGAGCCAAGACTACAGTCTGAAACCAAGGAAAAATATAGAGAGAAAAAGCCATACAGTAAAATGATCTTTGTCATAATGGAAGAAAAATGGTGCTATGAGATTATTTTAAACATAATGGTGTTTAGTTAGTGCATGTGTATAAACAGCCACAATTTATTGTAAGCCAGAGATGCCAGTATCAAACATGAAAAATATCGTATTTTCTTATGGATCCTTTAGGCAATACTGATCGTATACTTTATGTGTAATTTCACTTTTTTGGGTAGAAAATAGCAAGAAAAGCAAATATATTTCAAATATATTAAGTGAATTTTTAAAAGTAATTTTAAATGAAAGTAATGAATTTGCATAATTTTTAGATAAAGCATTAGTGATACACAGTTTAAAGCATAAAAGATCAGTCCTATGTGCACTGGCTTCCCCACATTCAAGCCTCTCTCCCCAGCAAAGACTTGCAGTTTTTCAGTTGTTTCTTCTGATAGCACATGTTCCGATCCTCCCTCTAATATCATATATCGCTTCTCAATATTCTTTGCTGCCTTCATCTTCCTTTCATAGGTTTTTGATGTTAGAAAGCTCTTGTTACCTTAACACATCTGTTTTAAGATACTCTTGAAAAGCCCTGTGTATTAGTCAGGGTTCTCCAGAGAAACAGAACCAATAGGATATATACTATACAGGCATACCTCAGAGATATTGCAGATCCGGTTCCAGATGACCAAAATAAAGTGAGTATCGCAATAAATAAATTAATTAATAATAATATTAATAATTAAATTAATAAAATTAATAATAATAAATAAATAATAATAAATAAATAAATAAAAATTGTGAGTTACACAATTTTTTTGGTTTCTAGGGCATATAAAAGTAATGTTTACACTAAACTGTAGTCTATGAAGTGTGTGATAGCATGATGTATAAAAAAATCCATACATTAAAAAATATAAAACAAAAACAATTACAGTTGTAACTTCAAAGATCACTAATCACAGATCACCATAGCAAACATAATAATAATAATGAAAAAGTTTGAAATATTGCTAGAGTTACCAAACTCTGACACGGACACATGAAGTGAGCAAATGCTAATGGAAAAATGGTGCTGAAAGACTTGCAAGGTTTCCACAAATCTTCAATTTGTAAAAAAAACACAGTATCTGTGAAGCATGACAAAATGAGGTATGCCTCTATGTAGGTATATAAGAAGGGATCTACTGTAAGAATTGGTTCCTGTGATTATGGAAGCTGAGTTCCAAGATCTGCTGTCTGAAAGCTGGAGAATCAGGAAAGTCAGTGGTGTAATTCAGTCCCAGTCCAAAAGCCTAAGAACCAAAGCAACCCTTGGTATAAGTCCTCATCTGAAAATTATGGGGAGGGTCGATAGTGTAAGTCCTGGTCCAAGTCCGAAGACCCGAGAACCAGGAATGCTGTTGTCTGAGGGCAGGAGAAGATGGATGTCCCAGCTCAAGTAAAAAGAGCCAATTCTTCCTCACTGTGCCTTTTTGTTCTATTCAGGCCCTCAACAGATCAAATGATGTCCATTTTGTTGGTCAAGGTGATCTTATTGACTTAGTCTACTGATTTAAATGCGAATCTCCTCTGGAAAACCCTCACAGACACACTTAGAAATAATGTTTTACCAGCTATCTGGGCATCTCTTAGCCCAGTCAAGTTGACACATAAAATTAACCATTCACACTCTGCCTTACAGAACCAAACGCTAAGTCATTTGTCATGTGACAATGATTCCTTGATCTGTAAAAGGAGGTTCATGACAAACTGTAACCTGTCTTTCTAGATCATGGTATTCCAAGGCCTTGACCATTTCTTTTCTGTCTCCCAGTGTCCCAATATGCAGTGTGAAGTTATTTGTGCATATCATCACTGTCAATTATATTGGCACTAAAAGAAGAAGTAAAGTCACTTACCATTGAGAAGCAAGAATCTGTTCATACAAATCATGGTAGTTATTTGTAATTTGGGTTTTCCTTGTTTTCCTAGATATGAGAAATATATAATGTTGATCTTGTTATTAAAGACTCAGGATAATATAAGATTGAAAACTAAGTTCTCTGGTAGTATTTTTATTTTTATAATATTACTTTTATAATTAAATGTGTCTTGCAAACTCAATGGTATAGGACAGGTATAAGTTTGACTGAGGTGCTCTGAAATCCTATAACTTAACTTGTCTTGTGCTTTTGTATCAGATTATGAAGTCTGAATCTCTGTTGCACTGACAGACAGTAAGATAAACAATACAGGCACAAAACATTGTCTACAGTCTTCTTTCAGCTGCTTAATGACCAAAGAGAATAAAAATGAGAGGAGTAGGAAAAGAAGTAAATGAAGGCCCTCTGGACTCATTCTATTAGATAAAGCAACTTAACAGGGAGAAAAGTGATCACTTTAAGGTCAAGACAAACTTCTTGCAGCAAGTTTGATAAATTGTTATCATTCCAGGCAATTTGAGATAATGCAATCTCGTGTCTGAATGGCGTAATTACTGCATACATTGTGAGCTGTCAGGAAATCAAGAGATCAGTCACCGAAAGACTTGGCTGGATCCACATGTATTTATTTGCACCTGGGGTAAAACTCACAACAACAAGAACAACAAAGATTAAAAAATAATAGAAAAGAAGGGAGGTTAAATAAATGAATATAGATGCTCAATTTCTGGCATTTAACCAGAAAAATGTTCAAATTCATAAATATAAACAAAAATCATTGTGAGGTTTATTTTTATATAACCCTATGGCATAAAATAAGAATGTAAAAAATATGAATGCTGTTTTTATAATTTAATATACAAATTAATTTGAATCAAAAGTTTTTATAATTTTGATGCAAATTAGTCTGGATTTCAACTTTTTTTTAAGAAGTTCCTTAATAGATAATGTCAAATATAAGAATCAAGAGGGAAGAACATGGAATTTATGTCTAACCTTTATATTTTTTTATATTTCTAACAGGTAGGTAGATGAGGATGAGGTATAAAGGATTTAGTCATCTCTGATGACGCTATATGAAAGAGTGCCAAGTCACTAAGATACTTTGTTTATAATGGTTAAGCTAGAAAATATACAAAAAACAAAGTATCATTTGACTACCCAAAGATATCTTCTATATGTGGTAAATGAAAAAAAACAAAACAAAACAGAAAACCACCATCCATTACAAATGGGAACCCTAAATACTGCATTATGACTTCATTTCACATGCATAACTTTCTCTAATGGTTTAGGAAATTTTTAGAGGAAAGATATTATGCTCATAAAGAATCTGTTTCACTTGCTGAACAGACTCAATCTTCTCCTTACATGGGACAACCAAGTTTAAATGTTTCATCAGCAATTCAATCTAATTCAACAAAAACTAAATTCATCATCATCTTCCCAGTAGTCCTGATCCATCTTCATGCTTCCTGTTTTGTTTAATGGTATCATCACTCACCCAATCAACAATTTCAAGATCTTGAACTCTTCATTAATTTTCCTTCTTTCTCATCATGTCAGCAAATCCTATTGGTTTCATCTTGACAAAGTATTTAACTTTCTTTTTCCATCAAAACAGCAATGTCTGGGCCAATGTTAAAACGTGTTTATATTGTCCCAGTATTTTCTTATAGACCAACTTATTTTGAAACATCCCTTTTTCTAATCTACCCTTAACATTGCTGCCTCAGCAAAATTTTTCTATTTCATCTCTAAATATGACTGTATTAGTTAAGGTTGAAATTCAGCTTTGTGTCACAGAACCCTATAATTTTTTTTTTTAATTTTATTTATTTATTTATTTATGGCTGTGTTGGGTCTTCCTTTCTGTGCGAGGGCTTTCTCTAGTTGTGGCAAGCGGGGGCCTCTCACTGTCACGGCCTCTCTTGTTGCAGAGCACAG
The DNA here is from genome assembly GCF_009873245.2 of Balaenoptera musculus. Taxonomy (NCBI): domain Eukaryota; kingdom Metazoa; phylum Chordata; class Mammalia; order Artiodactyla; family Balaenopteridae; genus Balaenoptera; species Balaenoptera musculus. The sequence continues at coordinate 23,408,290 of NC_045787.1, read as the reverse complement.
GCTCCAGACGCGCAGGCTCAGCAATTGTGGCTCACGGGCCTAGTCGCTCCGCGGTATGTGGGATCTTCCCAGACCAGGACTCGAACCTGGGTCCCCTGCATTAGCAGGCAGATTCTCAACCACTGCGCCACCAGGGAAGCCCAATATTTTTTAATGGATATAGAAGTTTCTCTTTATAATGAGGTGGTGTGATGACTTCTTCTCAGTTATCCTTGGACCTTTCCTCCTCCTATCTTCTTTCTCCACTCTCCCTTACATTATTGGAGGTGATTTGCTACTGTGAACATGATGCAAACTGAGGATGGAGAAACGGGTTAAGGGTAGGGGCAAGCATTGCAGTCATGACTTTACTTCATATCCCTTTAGTTAAATCTTAGTTATATGGGCACACTTAGATGACTAAGGTAGTTGTACCAGCCTTGAGAATGCACCACTTGTATTTCCCTTTAAGAGAGAAATGTCTGGTGGTTCTCACTTGCCACACATTTGGGAGCTACCACAGTGTTCAAACTAAAGCCAGGCTCTTCCTGGGCTATTTGTAGCTCATGACTTAGCAATAAGGGTATCCTAGAGCTTCGCATTCCTGCCCAACATGGGACTTCTCTAAAAGACAGCCTTTGATCTGGGGCTTTCTGTCACCCTGGGGAAGTATTTCTTAGAGCTGCACTGCAGTTCTAAACTCTTCCTACTCAGTCCTTCTTCCTTCTCTCTCTTAGTTCATAAATGTCAAACCTAAATCTCCATCTCAAGGCTCTCTGGCTACTTAGGTTCCCTCTCCCCTTTATCATTCACAGGCATTTGCCCAATAAATCTTTTGCACAGAAAATATATCTTGTCACCTGCTTTTCAGAGAACAAAAATTAGCCAGCAATAGCCAAACTTAAATCAGGAGTTCTAATATTATGATAACAAAGGGGAGACCAATGCTGTCTTTGCTGTAAGTAACAAGTCTTCACTAGATTTCTAGATGCTACAATAAAGTTTTTTTTTTTAATAGCTTCAGATGAATACTCATTGTTGGAGCAGTAGTAGTTCATACATAAGAAAAAAATTATTCTCACTAAAGCCTTATGAATATTAACACATAAGCAGCTCTGCTTTGGGAACCTCTTGAGTATGTACGGCACAATATAAAGTATTCTAAGTAAATAGATCCTGATATTAAGTAAGCATTCATTCAAATGTCAAGTCTGCAATTGATTCCATGTGGGATTTTGAACAAGTTACTAAAGTTCCCTAAGACTGTTTCTGGATCCATTAAAAGTAGATATGAATAGTTCTCCTCCATTAATGTTATTATAAAGTATAATGAGATAATGAAGAATATAAAGGGCTTAGCAGATTGTCTAACACAGAGGAAGAATTTCTCCCTCCCTCCATCCACTATTGCAATAGTATTATTGTTCTTGCTGATGTTGTTATTATTATTATTTTCTGCAGCATCCTGAGCTATTTCTTTTTTTAATATGAAATAAAATCAGTTTTTAATATGAAGTTAATTAGAATTTGAAAACTGAAAGAGGCTATTTTTGTACAAGGTTGACTTTGACTAGGTACTAACATCAAATAAGCCATTAAGAAAACATTTTCTGCCCATAGTTTTTCCTGAAGCCTGAGCAGTAGTTAAACAACAAAATCAAAGTGGATGACAGTTCCACTGGAGGACCGTTTCTGAGCTCCTCGTGTATTCATTCACTCACAATAATTCATTTCACGAACATTCTTTTTTTTTTTTAATTATTTGCTTTATTTTTTTTTTTTTAATTTTATTTATTCATGGCTGTGTTGGGTCTTCGTTTCTGTGCGAGGGCTTTCTCTAGTTGCGGCAAGTGGGGGCCACTCTTCATCGCAGTGCGCGGGCCTCTCACTCTCGCAGCCTCTCTTGTTGCGGAGCACAGGCTCCAGACGCGCAGGCTCAGTAGTTGTGGCTCACAGGCCCAGCCGCTACGCGGCATGTGGGATCCTCCCAGACCAGGGCGCGAACCCGTGTCCCCTGCATTGGCAGGCAGACTCTCAACCACTGCGCCACCAGGGAAGCCCTCACGAACATTCTTGAGTACCCAGCCCTTAAGGTGACAATCCCTGTTGCTGATTCTTCTACAACTCTGAGGTGGAAAGTGGAGACCCTCAGGGGTGTGATGTCCATTTTCATCGCTAAAGTGGTTGAAGAAGAGGACAGTGGCATGGCTGGCCTAAGGTCACAATTGCCACTGGGCAGATACTAGGTCTCTTGATGAATGGGTTCAGTGAATCATTTCCATGTAGCTTCTTTCCAATGTAAATCAGAAATGAATGTGATATTGTGCCTTCCTTCTGAAGACTGCTAGATTCTGTGAAACTCAAAGTGGGAAAATTGTAGAAAACCACTCTTGATCGCAGCTCTAAACTTTCACACGTAATTGCTGATAATGTTTTTCTTTGCCAAGTGACTTATACGTCACTTCAAGAATATTTGACCCTCAAACTAACACAACAAAGTCTTCCTTTTATTTCATGGGAAAATATAGCATGGAGAGTAGGAGTGTTTTTGTTCTTGTGAATGGTTTTGCTTCCTGTTTTTGAATTGGTGGCATTATTGATTTGTCCATCAATGACTTAATGTAAGCATGTTTAGCTTAAATATTTTAACTTTAGAAATGGGTGTCTCATAACATAAGCTTATACTAAGACTCCCAAAGCTGACATAATTCATGAAAGTGGCTGTAGAACACGGGTTGGCAAGCTACAGCCATGGGCCAAATCTAGCCTGTTGCCTGTTTTCATACAGCTTACAAGCTAAGAATGGTTTTTGCTTAAAAAAAAATGAGCAGAACATTCATTGAGGATTGATATTGGGCTGCCAAAGGGATGAGAAGGAAGTAGGATTGGGCAGAGGGAGAAATAGAACTATAATGCCATCCTCTGCTGACCCCATGAAGAGCTCTGGAGCTGGGATGGCCTTTCAGAGTTTTCTTGAGTAGGGCTGAGTAGCTGTGAATGTGAGCTGGTATAAGTTTGAGCAGGGTAGCTTTCTTAGCTAAGGCAATTCTCAAAGAGCGATGATGCTTGAAGATCATCTGTCAGCCTCTCAGCAACTGAGGAACAAATTCTTCTCTCCTGAGGGGGCTCCATACTGGTCTAGGACCATTCTTAAGAGTTGACCCAACACAATTCTGGTGCCTGCTTTCTAACTCTGCCGTGTAGCTCCCTAGTTTCATGACATGGGGCAGCATAGAAAGAAAGACCCAAGGAAGAAGACAGCTAAGATGAGAAGGAAAAAACATTTCTCAAGAGTTAGAGCCGAATCTAAGCTAGATCCTCTCTAGAGCAAGAATACCCAGATCTGCTCAGGGTGGGGATTGATTGTCAATCTCAAGAGTGGAAGAGTCAAAAAGAGAGCAGACCCTCAGAGGGCACAGTGTAGGGCCTCATATGCTTCCCTGATCATGTTAAGTATTCCACCCTTGGCAGGAGGGCTCTGTTAATGCCCGACCCTGTATCTCACTGGGTAAAGTGATGTAGTAGCAAGGAGGGGGAAGTCTGGAACTCCCTGTTAAAGTGGACCACCATTTTCTCCGTGTTAACACTAAGTCTCTTTGATTAACCCTATTACTTCTACCCTAAATTTCTTTTGCTAATATAAGGAACTTTTCTCATTTGTTGGCAACTTTTTCCTCTTCTGCACAACTCACTTCACAGTTCATCTCATCTGGTAAGTGGTCAAGATAAAGGTTACTCTCACACTAATACTGGACTGACTGGTATCATCTCCTACCCGCTTGGAGTTTGTGGTGTAAGTTTGCAAAGGTAGAGCTCACTCTGAGGCAGCTGTGTTATCTTACCTTCAGGGATTGTGCTTTGTGTGTAATAAGCAGTCAGTTAATATTGAACCAGTACAACAAATGTGATTCACAGAAAGATGAATGACTCAATGACATTGCATGAATAGAGTGATCCATACAGGGGAACCAGAGATCTGGTTCAATGCATTCTTCAACAACACCTAGTTATATGCTTTTATTATTATTATTGATTTCTTTTATCTTTTTAAAGTCTAGAGCATGCCCTTACCAGAACATAGATATCAACATCAATTTTATATAGGAAACTTGTACTATAGTGCCTATGTTTCTAGTTACTATTTAATATTTAAAATATAGCATTCTTACAGTCATTTTTGATCAATCTAAATTTTTATAGAAATTATTGCATCTGGATGGAGAAGGAGATAAGAAAGAGGGTTGACTTGAAGTTTGAAGTTGTTTATACTTATGACTCCTCTGTAAAGGCTATTACTCCTCTTTTTCTTCCAACAGCTCTAGCATTTATTTTTTTAATTGAATGAAAATTCTTTAAATTCTTTAGTGCTTTACAGTTTTCAAAAGTTTCACACACTTGATTTCATATAATCCCATAATAATGCTTTTCCCCCCTATATTGGCCCTCCGCCCTTCCCTCTCTCAACTGGTAACTACTAGTTTGTTCTCTATATCTGTGAGTCTGCTTCTTTTTTGTTTTATTCACTAGTTTGTTGTATTTTTTAGATTCCACATATAAGTGATATCATACAGTATTTGTCTTTCTCTGTCTGACTTATTTCACTTAGCATAATGCCCTCCAAGTCCATCCATGTTGCTGCAAGTGGCAAAATTTTGTTCTTTTTTATGTCTGAGTAGTATTCCATTGTGTGTGTGTGCATGCACATGTGTGTGTGTGTGTATACCACATCTTCTTTATACATTCATCTGTTGATGGATAGTTAGATTGCTTCCATATCTTGGCAATTGTAAATAATGCTGCTGTGAACATTGGGGTGCATGTATCTTCTTGAATTAGTGTTTTTGTTTTTTTTGGATATACACACAGGAGTGGAATTCCTGGGTCATATCATAGTTCTATTTTTAGTTTTTTGAGAAACCTCCATACTGTTTTCCACAGTGACTGCACTGATTTACATTCCCACCAACAGATTCCCTAACACAGAGGAAAAGTTTCTTCCTCCCCCTGACACACTATTGCTGTTGTATTATTGTTCTTGCTGATGTTGTTATTGTTATTATCATTATTTTCTACAGCATCTTGAGCTCTTTCTTTAGTTTGAAAATCCCAGTGCCTGGGAGAATGATCCCCCATGCACTTAACCTGTGTATAATTAGTGTTTGTAGCCTAGGAGAATAAAATTATGTTTGAGGCTTTATGAAAATTTTATGAGAATTTCCAGATACACTAGGAGCAACAGCTTTATTGAGATCCCTGAAGTTGTGTATTAGGAAGTGTGAACAAGAACTGGAAAAATGAGGCTTGTCATTTATCATGTACAATCACCTCCAATGTGTTTTACAGACTGTTGAAGTCTTTTAGAGCTTAAATAACTGTTTTGATTTCCACCTTAGGTTGCTGGGAATCTGAATGAAACTCACTTTTTTACCTCATCATTGGCATTCTTGAATAAAACCAAGAGGGAAGCCTCAGAAGAACCAGTTGCTCAATGAATGGGACTGTAGGTAGTGAGAGCTGATTCTTGTGGTACCAGAATGAAATAAAAGAGGCAAGGCATTTTTGATTCTTTGGGCACGTTACCTAATACCTTTGTGCCTCAGTCCTTTTCTGTTAAATTAGACTCATAATAATATTAATAGTAGTAGTAGTAATTCATAGGCTTGTTGTGAAATTATGTATTTAAACTGCTTATCCCCATGCCTGTTACATAGTAAGAGGCATTAAAGTGTCTGTCCCTGGACAAGATTTGAATGAAAATTAATTCTATACAATTTTATGTGTTATTTAAACTAGGAAGATGACCAAAATTTCTCTTGATAATTCTAGACAAGGGATCTGTAACTTATCATTTAGGAATAACCTTTTCCTTCTCTGTAACTTTGAGGGGACTAGCTGTGCTTAAATTGAACAGTAGTCCTTGTCTTATTGCAGATATCTAGATATCTAAGGCCTCAACAACTAAACTCATGTTCTGGTAAAGGCAATTCAGCAAGCAACAAGCTCATGACAGAAGCCACATAATGTCAGTAACTGCAAGTTGTTTTCTAGATGCGTGTTACTAAACTCAAGAGAGGAGGGCTTTTAATGGGGGCCAGACCAAGGCACTGAGATGTTATAACTGTGGCAGTTTCTTGAGGCAGAAAGAGAAGGCAAATGATAGCAGTTCTCCAGGGCCTTGAGCTCAAAGCCTCTGTGTCTTCCAACCTAAAGCTCACTGCTAAAGAGCATTTAGACAACTATTTGATGACATGGAGGGCAACCAGAAATAATGTCATATGTTGGCAAATATACATCAGAAGAAATGATGGACACTTATTTTTTGTTTTAGGATAATTAATGGAGGTACATAAATTGTCAGTGTGCAGGTCAGTTAATTAAGAAATAAAACATTATTAAAAACTGCAGAAGTTTGTACCATTTTTCTACATTTCACATATATGTGTTAATATACGATATTTGTTTTTCTCTTCCTGACTTCCTTCACTCTGTATGACAGTCTCCAGGCCCATCCACGTCCCTACAAATGACCCAATTTCGTTCCTTTTTATGGCTGAGTAGTATGGCAGAAATAGAGACACAGATGTAGAGAACAAGCTTATGGACAACGGTTGGGGGGAAGCAGGGTGCGGGGGGTGGTGGTGGTGGGATGAATTGGGAGATTGGGATTGACATACATACACTAATATATGTAAAATAGATAACTAGTAAGAACCTGCCATATAAAAAAAAAAAATTAAAAAAAACAAAAAAAACGCATAAGTGCTCCCTGTCTCCCTCTGCAATCATTGTCTCTGGTAGGTAACGCTATCCTGTGATTGTATAATCTCAAAATTAAAAGTTAAATAAGAGGTACGTGGCAAATACTTTTTTAAAAAAGGTTTGCCAAAATTATTATCGTAAAAATCAAACCTAAAATCAAATATTAGTAGTAGTGATAAAATAGATCATGACCTGATAAAAGGAGAAATTCATCCCAAATTTAAAATAAAAGCTGTAATCTATATATGCCTAGCCACACAGTCTCAAAATAAATGACAAAGATTGACATAATTATCAATAAATTGACAAAGCCAAAACTATATAATTTCCTGTATTTAACTTCTTATTTTGGAAGTAGGAAGAGATGATTTTTGTTCATTTGTTTCTTTTTTTTATTATCATTATTTTGAGTGGGGAGTGCTGATCACTCACTGTTATAAACCACTAATATAAAATTTCTATGACTTGTAGGTAGACCATAACATTTACTAAAAGTTATTATTTGATGTTCTTTACAGAGCACCTTAAATAGTTAAAGTTTGTTAATATTTCCTACTCATCAGGAGTATATATTAACTATTGCCTATAGTAATGATTTCAGAACGTGTGATCCTGGAGTGTTGCCTAATTTGAAATAATACCTATTCACAGGGAGGGGGAAGGGTAAGCTGGGACGAAGTGAGAGAGTGGCATGGATATATATACACTATCAAGTGTAAAATAGATAGCTAGTGGGAAGCAGCCACATAGCACAGGGAGATCAGCTTGGTGCTTTGTGACCACCTAGAAGGGTGGGATAGGGAGGGTGGGAGGGAGACGCAAGAGGAAGGAGATATGGGGATACATGTATACATATAGCTGATTCACTTTGTTATACAGCAGAAACTAACACACCATTGTAAAGCAATTATACTCCAATAAAGATGCTTAAAAAAAAAGAGAAAGAAATAATACCTATACAGACACAATTCAGTAAGAATGTTACTTACCTTTTGACTCTGCAAATGTTGTTTAATCGGTTCAACTCCAATAAGTTTTCCTGAAACTATTTGAAGATATTCCTGCAATGTGGAACTTTTAAAGAACTACATATGATTTGATAAGTTTGGAACATATATTAGTGGCTAAATTGTCTTTATCTATCCACCTACCTATCAAATATCTACCTATCATCAATCTGTTATCTATCTATGATTTATCCATAAAATCTCCTATGCCTTGATAAGTGTAAGTGTAGCTATAGCTTGTTTTTTTATTTATTAATCAATCATGTATTGATAAGTTACTGATGAAATTCTAGGCACTGAGGAAAAAACAATGAACAATGGGCTTACATGTTCATGTTATGGCTTTATGATTAGCTATGAAACTTTGAGTTTACTGTGGTGCAGACTCTTTGGGTTCAGAACATGTCCTATGGTTCTTCTTCATGTATTTTTAAGTCCCTTGCTGTTCTGTAGACAAGTATGGCCCAGAGTTTTTTTGATGCAGTTGTCCCAAGTTGATACACTGATTTTTGCTGAATTCTTTAATCTCTTTATTGTATTTGCTCCAGTGTCAAACTTTGAAGGCTGATGCTTTCTATTGCAAATGTACACACTTTATTAAACTGTGTTTATTGATCTACCTATTTCTATTCATATTCACTATTTTATAAAACGTGAGAGAAATTTTATTGCTACTTACCTTCAGTATCAATGCATTCCTCGGAATATCTCCTGTCTGTAAGGATTGGGATATTACCTTCTACAAAATTTCTTTTGAATATATTATGTAACTAGTTTTAAGAACCTTTCTGGCATTTGGGAAAAAATAACACACCCATAGACTCATAATGAAAACTGGGCATGAACCATACATTTTTGTTATTCTTCTTTTTCTATTGTTGTATTTCTTATTGTTACAAGTTGTTTCATTTCACCACGGTCAAACACCCTCTATTTCCATTGCTGCAGCTAAAATTAAAAGCTCAGAGTTTCTCTCTTCAACTGTGTCATGTCCACAGATAAATAACATAATATTTATTAAGTCAGTATACTTGAGATTCAGTGTCTTATTAACAAAAGATAACATAAGTCCTTTTAGAAATTTACTGAGATTAGTATTTCCTAAATATACTGAAAAAAAAAGGCAAAAATTGTTAAATTTTTCTGTGAAAAAATTATTTTTATTAAAACATTATCTTTTAAATACTTTATATTTTAAATGAGGTCATTTTTTAAAGAAGTGAGTTAGATCTTATTTAATAAAACTTGTGGTAAACATATGTATTTAAAGAGGTCTCTGGCCTATTATGTCTCCTTAAGGAATAATTTTTTATTATTTTTCCCAATCTCCAGCTTTAGTAAATATTGTCAAGGCATTTAGATTTTACAAATCTAGCTACATATAAGCTTTTATAAATAAAGTAAAACTGCACATTAATTAAGCTAATTACTCAATGGGTTTTATAATAATGGGGGCTGTATTTTAACTCTTACATGGTTGAGAGAGACAGCAAATGTTTTCATCAGAGTATGAGGACATAATTTGATCTACTCTACATAATAATTGCTAAATTATGAAGAAGAGGTTTTAAATAAAACTTTCTATAAAATAAGTATACATTATACAGTGAGGGTACTAATTGCAATTTATTTGGGGAAATGCTGAAATATAACATGATGGTAAAGTAGAACGACATCTCAGATTCTCAAAATACATGTAAAATTATTTATATCCGTTTGTTTTTCCATTTACCTCTCTTTCCAATGCAAGTTATTTATACTAACTCATAAGTTTTCAAAAATTAGCAAGATATAATATATTACATATGCAAGAAGAATGTAGTGAATAGAAATTCGGAATGGTAATTTAAAATAGTGACAGAATACAGTGCCAAAATTTTGACAAAGCCTGTCAAAATCCATTTTATAGTTTTGAAAAGAATAGATAAAGAACCCCAGGGAAAAAAAGGACAAACAGTATGCAAAAGTAAAAGTAAGCATAATATGCTTAGTGAAATAAGTCAGACAGAGAAAGACAAATACTGTATGGTATTACATGTGGAATCTAAAAAATAATACAAATGAATGTATATGCAAAACAGAAGCAGATTCAGAGATAAAGAAAACAAACCTGTGGTTACCAAAGAGGAGAGGGAAGGAGGGGAGGGACAAATTAGGGGTATGGGACTAATAGATACAAACTACTATATATAAAATAGATAAGCAACAAGGATATACTGTATAGCACAGGGAGTTATAGCCATTATCTTGTAGTAACTTATAGTGGAGCATAATCTGCAAAAATACTGAATCCCTATGCTGTACACCTGAAACTAATATAATATTGTAAGTCAACAGACTTCAATTTAAAAAGTAAATCAAATGAATTAGAAAACAAGGGTCTTACTCAATATATCTAAAAATATATAGAATAAAACTGATAAACTGTTGGCAAATATAATCAAGAAAGGTTAAAATAAAAAAGAAGGAGGAAGAGAGGGAGACCCAAAAAGAGGAAAGGAATTCAAGGATAAAGGAACTCAAGTGAATACATTAGCACAGTCTCTTACTCAAAACCGTGAACCCAGATGTATTTTGATATCAGAACTTTTGAGAATTTAGAAATGGAATGTAGTGCATAAATTGTTATTGCATTTCTAACAAGAATCAAATGATTCATGCTATAAAAATATTATCCATAGACTGTAAAACCAGGCAACATTACACGTTATTTTAATAACCTATTATAACTTCGATACAAGTGATGCACATAAGGAAAATTCTTGCCAAATCCCACTGCTAAAACTAAATTTCAGAATAATAATTTCAGTTTCATATAATATAATTATAACCCATGATCAAGTAAATATGTTTTAGGAATGCAAATGTAGTTCAATATTAAAATATACAACAGATTCACTAAGAAAATAAAATTTTTCAGTTAGTCTGTGGCAAAATATTTCTTGATAAAGTCACTATAAGTTTATAAATAAATATCTTCTTAATGTTATCTTTGGCATGGTGGAGAGTATAAAGTTCCAGGTGATTTTTTAGCTTCTACAGTATAGCAATAAGAGTTCCCTCATTTGAGTTAAAAACAAAGAAGTGTGATCAGTGATTGCTCTGCTTTCATTAAACTTTGTTTGAACATTTAAGCGGTGGAAGTACTGAGAATAGAATTTAAAATTCTAGGTAAAGGAAAGAAGGGCCAAATATTATTTTCGAAATTTGTAGATGGTATCTTTATAAAATTTAAGATGATCAGTTAGGGGAGAGGATTGCAATTATTCTTACACATAGAAGAGTTAACTGCTTTTTACCATAATCAAGAGTTTGGTTTTTTTTTTAACACAATCATGACAGTTAAAAAATATATCATATAAACATAATCCACTTATAAAACCAACAAAAGCATAAAACCCCTAGGAATTAACTTAACAATAAGCATGAAGGATATGTAACACTTTTACACCAAATTAATTGACATTTTTAATTGATTTCAAAACTTCATAAGCATATATTTTAAATTATTCCTATTATCATCTTACTTGACATTGTGAAAAATCCAATTCAATTTGCATAAACAATAATTTATGAGAAACTATACCAAGCTATAATATAAAATATGTAATGATAAGCAGAAACAGGAAAAAATGTTAATTGCAAAGTGAAAAAAACTCAGGGTATATAAATATAAATATATATATATATAATGATGGCAATTTTCAAAAAACAAATATATATATGTTTTTATGTTTCTTATATATATTTTATATATGTTTGTGTATATATTATATAGGAACATATTTGTATGGTGTTTTGTACGTTTGTGAGTGTGTAAATTTAACATTAAATATATGCCACCCAAATTAAAGGCAAAGAAAACATACCAATGTATCAACATACTTGTCTTTGTGAGTTGGGATTATACATGTTTTCAACTTTTTTTCCACTTTTTTGGCAAAACATAATTTGTCTACAACAATCAAAATTGCTTATGTAAAATACTTAAAAGTTAATGCATATACAAAGTCATGGGCATACAAAAATTCCATGCTAAAATATGTTTCATCCTTATTAAATATTATTTTTCCACGTGGATCTAACTTTTATAAAAGCTAATATAAATAAGTAATAATAACCAGTCTTTAATAATCACATTCATAGTGTTTTATTCAGGAAAAACACATCTATTAGTCATGTTGAAATTAGAAAAATATTTTCCCTAAGGAACCTCATAGAAAGCTTCCCCTGTAATTTCATTAATTGCATCTTTGCAAATCTTTACATAAAAGAGTGAAAATTTTCATGTGATTTTTTAAAGTAATGTTCCAAATAGTGTGCTATCATCTTCCAATTTAATTCAGCAAAAGCAATTACAAGCTTGGCTAATCTAGCAAGGTCCAAATACATAGTTAACTGATGGTTAAAGTTAATCCAGGGATAGATTTATTAAAAGCATAATTGGTATATAAATACTATTTTATTGTAAATATGCCAATAATGTAGAAGGAGATAAATTAGAAATTGGAATTTTCTTTTTAAACTGATAAACCTTTCCCTGAATACCATACCCTTTCCCAGTGGTAACCTGTCTTCAAGGTTTGCTGAGTGTGTCATTCTTGAAATTTTCTATGCATTTATCTAGTTTACTCACTAAATATATATAACATTTTGTTCAGTTTTTTACACTATATGTTTACCTCTAGCCCTATTTACTGATCTCTTTTGTCAAGAATTGCTATCATATTTTGCAAGTGCTTTTGCATTATCTCTCAAGATGGCCTTGTTGTTTTATTTTTTAATCTGTTAATATGTGGAATTGTATTGATATATGCGTTAATTATCCTCAAATTCTTGGATTAACGCTGTTTGGTTATGTTGAATTAATTCTTTAAAACACTGCTGGAATTTATTTTCTAATGTTTTAGCTGGAAACTTTTACTCTGTCTTTGTAAGTGAAATTGGCTTGCAAAATGTGTGTGTGTGTTTGTGTGTGTGTGTGTGTGTGTGTGTGTGTGTGTTGGTATCTGACTTATTTGGATAGCATGCAAATAATATCCTTATAGAGTGAACTGGCAAAGATATTATATTTTCCATATTCTAAAATAGTTTATATGGCATGCAGTTATTTTTTTCCCTGAAGATTAGTTTAAAAATATTTCACATATAAATTTTTAAAGAGTGATGATTTTAATAACATTTATCACAGTTACTGTAAACTAGTAAGAAAAAAGGAGGCTTTTGGTCCTGAAATGATTGGCTTTCTGTTTTGTCTTTAATCTTTCTACCCCACATGTATGTGCCATCCTGACCCTTCCTGACAGGAAGATGATAAAAGGAAAAATATAATTAAAAAAAAAATATCTAGCTTAAGGTACTAGTAAGTGATGGCATTTTTACCTGGGGACTAAATTGTATTTTAAAATAAATAGAAGTTACACTTTTCATCACTTAGATGACTAGTTGTCCAGATCTGCCTTACTGTTCTCTAGCCATCATTGCCCGACAGGTTCTCATTGGCCCAGAGACTGTCTCTATCTATTTGTACTGAGTAAGTGAAGATAAAAATTTGACATGACTTTTTTTTCAAGAATGCATTCTCGTTTAATGAAAAATATTGGACTGTTGAGTACTCATGGACTAAATCTGAAGGACATTTTGATCAAACCATCCAAACTTCATTAAAATCAAGTGGAACATTTACTTCATTATTTCCTTTCCATAAAATGCACTGTTTTCAAATGCAAAGAAAGTGCAATGCTGCAACATTATGAGCAATTAATAAAGGCCTCATAAATTTCATAGCATCTATCATGACAATAGAGAAATTCCTACAAGTCTTCACATTCTCACTGTTGCCAATAGTGTAATTAAAGAGACAATGGAGCCTTTTTAAAAAAAAAAAAAATGAATTTCATAGTCAAGGACCAAACTGATAACTTAGCTGATTTTAGCAACCTTTATGTCTTATAAAAGGTCAAAGCACTGTCCTTCTTTCTCCATTGGTTTTATTGAATATTTTATGAAGGTAATTTTAAGCAAGTATCAATATGTATTTCACTCAGTGCATGCCTACAGATGCTGTGAGAGGGAAAATTCCGCTTCCTCCGTCTTCCAAAGCTGATATTATATTTGAATCTTTGTCAGAAACATCCATTGCCAATGATATGTAAGTAATGTTGTGGTGTAACTTGATGATACTTGAGTAACATTAATTTTTTCATCAGAATTTTTGTATTTTAAGCAAAAGTAATATTTCTCACTTGATTTTAACACACTTAGTGTGTTGGTTCCTAGCAGGAAATATGCTTGGGCAAATTTTGAGTTGAAGAATGTACTTCCTTTTAAAAAATACTTAGAAAATAAGACATTTCTTTGAAATTAAAAAAGTATGAATTTTTCAGTACTATATGACTGATTTGGAAGCTATGTAGAAAGCATTGGGTGTAGTGGATTTGAAACTTTCAGAGAAACACACAAAATGTATTTTGCATTGTAATATGCTATGAGCATTTATAGCCCAAAACCCATTATGGAACTGCGGAAACAATGCATTGGCATTAAAACTTTATTTTCAGAGATTATAAAAAAAAAGAAACACTTACGTTCATATTCTTAATAGATAGAATTATGCATTCATCTCATCTACACGTTATCAAGTAATTAAGATAAGAGGAACAGCAAATACAACTGTTTCATTCAACTGAAAATTATATTCTGAATAGTTTAAACATTATTCTAATTAACCTATGTCTTAATGTCGTGGTAAATATTATCAAATAGTACTGCACAATGTTCTGTTTTATAATTGTCAATTAAAGGTTATTCATAAAAAAATGAAAGCAAAATTCAGTGAGGTGGATAGTTAATTTAAGACACCGAAACTTCTAAATATAAACATAGAACAATGCTGAAGGACTTGAATTTTACTTAAATTGAGTAGAATTGCTGTTAGTATGAAACCAGTAATAACTGGTTATTAACCTTGAAGACTGGGTTGACTACACAGAGCATATTGCTACTGAGCTGCTAAGTGTTACCAATGACCCTTCTGCTTCTTAGTGAAATTTAAAGTATAGATTTTATTTCTAAATTCTGATATGGTTTGGGATTTAGTTACCTTGGAGACTGCTTCTCTACCCTTGCCAGAAAAAGGATCATTTGAGGGTTCCCACTGTTTCCAGCTTAGAACAATTGAGAAATTAACGGCATTTCTTTTGAAATATACTCATAGTTCAAAATTTCCACTATAAAATGCATCAGCAGTATAAATTCCATATCATCAGTAACTGTGTACCACTGTTCATGTAATAGCCTACATCATTGAATGCATATTTGTGACTGGTACTGTCCTAAGGCTCTACATAGATAATCTCACTTAATTTCACAAGAGAATACTGGATTTGTTCATTAGTGCTAACATTGTTTTGGTGGAGCCTTTAGGATTTTCTGTATACAAGATCATATCATCAGCAAACAGAGATAACTACACACACACACACATACACACAAATTCTATTGGTTGTGTTTCTTTGAGATCCCTGATTTATACATATGTCTTCTTTCTATTTTAACAGTTTTTGTCTGTGCTGTAAATTTTTGATTGATTGCATGGGGTGTAATTCTATTTATTATTTTATCCCTTTGAAAGAAAAGAATGTGGTTTGCTTTTAAAGCCTAACACAAAGATTACAATTCTGGGCTTGATTTTGAAGGAAACACATCCAGGGTGGTGAAGATGAAAAAAAAAGGGAATAAAAGGAAAATGAGGCTAGAAAAGATACGTAGCAGTAATCCATAAACAGAAACACCAAATTATTTAGTAGATGTTTGTTGCACTAGGCACATGAGACTAACTCATCTTAGAATTATTCATGGAAGAGAGAATTAAGGGAGAAGTGACATGCTCAACTTTCTTTCTCTTATTACTGATTCATCAATATTAATTACAAAGGGATGCAACAACCCCAGACTTTATGGTTGCAATATATGTCTAATCAGGAAGACATATTTGCTGCCCTATAGTGTAGTATTTCGTCCAAGAATGGATTTGAGATCCCATGAAAATGGAACCTCAAAGAAAAGAACAAAGAAGACATTCAGAGGAATTGAAGAAGTAGCAGAGACACACATAACCTTGCCCAATTCAGTCCACTCATTGTGCCACTTAAATATTTTATGACTTCCCATTTTATCTTAGTTCTATATTCTCCATTTTTCTCTCATGTTAATAAATCATCCCTACTTTATAAATCAAGGAGAAGTACGAGTCTAATTAGTCAGTCTCCTCCAAAATACCAGCTAATGATTGGGTTGGCCAAGCAGTTCATTCATTTTTTTCCATAAGAGGGCCCTAGTAGCGCTTAGTTGTCTTTAACTTCATTCAAAACAATTTTCTTAGATTATATTGCGACAGCTGTCATATCAGTGTGCATTTTAAAAAACTTATCAAAATTGGTGAATTTTTGTGTAGCCATTTTAATATTGAAGATGGAAGAATAAAAGCAACATTTTCGGAATATTATACTTTATTATTTCAAGAAGGGTAAAAACGCAACTGAAACGCAAAAGAAGATTCGTGCAGTATATGGAGAAGGTGCTGTGACTGATCAAAAGTGTCGAAAGTGGTTTGCGAAGTTTCGTGATAGAGATTTCTCGCTGGACAATGCTCCACGGTCAGTAGACCAGTTGAAGTTGGTAGCGATCAAATGGAGACATTAATTGAGAACAATCAATGTTATACCATGTGGGAGATAGCAGACATACTCAAAATATCCAAATCAAGCGTTGAAAATCATTTGCACCAGCTTGCTTATGTTAATCACTTTGATGTTTGGGTTCCACATAAGTTACGCAAAAAAAGCCTTCTTGACCATATTTCCGCATGCGATTCTCTATTGAAACGTAACAAAAAGTTCCGTTTTTAAAACAAATTGTGATGGGTGATGAAAAGTGGATACTGTACAATAATGTGTAATGGAAGAGATCGTGGGGCAAGTGAAATGAACCACCACCAACCACACCAAAGGCTGGTCTTCATCCAAAGAAGGTGATGTTGTGTGTATGGTGGGATTGGAAGGGAGTCCTCTATTATGAGCTCCTTCTGGAAAACCAAATGATTCATTCCAACAAGTACTGCTCCCAATTAGACCGACTGAAAGTGGCACTCGATGAAAAGCACCCGGAATTAGTCAACAGAAAACGCATAATCTTCCATCAGGATAATGCAAGACCACATGTTTCTTTGATGACCAGGCAAAAACTGTCACAGCTTGGCTGGCAAGTTCTGATTCATCAGCCATATTCACCAGATATTGCACCTTCAGATTTCCATTTATTTTGGTCTTAACAAAATTCTCTTAATGGAAGGCTGTAAAAGGCACTTGGAATAGTTCTTTGCTCAAAAAATAAAAAGTTTTGAGAAGATGGAATTATGAAGTTGCCTGAAAAACGGCAGAAGGTAGTGAAACAAAAGGGTGAATACGTTGTTCAATAAAGTTCTTGGTGAAAATGAAGAATGTGTCTTTTATTATTACTTAAAAACCAAAGGAACTTTTTGGCCAACTCAATATCATTGCTTAGAAGTAAAAGAGGCTCATCATTAGCTATCACTTTGGCTAGTCTGGCTTATTTGTTTAGAAGAGGGACCAAGGTTGTCATTCCCAAGGAGTCTGATCTGTTAAATGCAATGTCCTTATTAGGCAGTTGTTGTTTTAGTTGTACCTTGATAGTCATTACCATGCATGACACTATGTTTCATGTCATATTATAGTTATAATTATATAATATGTAGTTATAATTATAGTCATATGTTTTGGATTGATTTTCCTAGCCAATATAATAACTCCTATTTAGCCTATAAGACTAGTGACATGAGATTAAAGTCCCTAATTGGTAATACAATTTCCAATTTAGTAGAAGATCCTGTTGTATTCCTCTAGCAGAAATGTTTCCCATTTCTGATTTGAAGGAACCAGAAATTCTAACCCAGAAGAATATAATACTGGGGGGACAGAATCAAATTTTATAAATGAATCTCTGGGTATTATTTTAAGGGAGATAATTTCTACTCTTCACACATTCCCTTGGCTCCCAGAGGTGTGTATTATAGCTTTAGCAAGCAATTTTATACATTGGATTTTGGTTCAAGGTGTATACCAGGTCAAAGAGGACAGTGCCAGAGCCTGTGCCTTGGATGAGGTTTCACCACTGTGTTCCAATATTCTATCAGGCTGACTGTTTCCAAGAGATAGGGTTCAATGCTATGCACTGGTTCCAGGCAATATTTGTATGATACCACGTTGATACAATCGGTGTTTGAAGGCAACAGACTTTGATGCTGGTATGGATACTGTGAACAGGGAAGGTAAACCCTCACCTGGGGTATATGTCAAGCCCAGTGAAGACAAATTACTGCTTCCTCCAAGTTGGAAATAGTCCAATATAAATGACAGCCTTCAGGTGGCCACAATAATAGTGCTATTTTGAGGCCCAATATCTGTCTCTGTCATTTTAGACATTCAGCAATGGCAGTAACTGAATCAGCCTCACTGAGAGAAATTCCATGTTATTGGACATATGAATATGTCCAAGATATGAATATCTTCCATCTCTGCCACCATGATCCCTCTGTTCATGGGATTTGGGGACGCTCAATAGAGAAGTTGTCTGACATGCAAAATATGGGTGATCCTGACACATGATACTGTAGAAGGTGGTGATTTCCAGCAGGTATTATTGTGACATGAAAAATCCTTATAGTTCATGTGCCTCCCATAGGCCCATCATGTATTTCTTCCCTGAAACTTGTTTTCAGTGATCCTGTCTTGTTTAGTTCAGGTCCTGATGAAATGACCCTGAAATTATCCACAGTCCAGAAATTCATGTATGTAAAAACCCCAGACTACCTCTAATCCACAGGAAGTGGATAGAAAGGTACACTCTTCACTGCTGTCCTCACTGTGAACATTTTCCTTCACTATTTTATCTTCGAGGCATCCTTAAATGTGGCTTTTCTGTGTCTCCACTATTCATCTGACTACTGCCAATATATTGTGGAAACCCATCTGTGAATCAGTCTGAAGTCCCTTCTTTTTTATCAGTTGGCTGTAGGAAGGTTTTCGTAAAGCCACAGATTTGGATTAAGGATGAGCAACAATGTGGCAGAGGTAGTTGTCATGGGACTCTGTTCATGTAATTTACTTGTGCTTTCTTGACCTGATTAAGTCTGGTGTAACCAAAGGATGGCTGCAGGACACACATGACTTATTAACATGGTTGATGAGATAAAACATAGCTCATGGTGAGCATTAAAGTATCAATTAATTTGTGGTCCTGGTTAGGAAATCTTTCACTTCTAGGACATGGTAGCATCCCAGGTGCTATAAACAAATAAGGAGTAGTTCTATGACAAAGAATGCATATTCTTTCCCCCAAACCTTAGAAATTACTGCTACTCTCATATTAGGGCTTGATATATATCATCTAGCATCCTTACTTTTCTTGGTATATCACTGAATATGCTACAGTGTACAACACAAGAAAAAGAAAAAGTTTACCATAGCCTGGAAATGTGGCTTTTTTCCCTCTGGACCTTACTTTAATTTAGCAAACTTTCAGGTAACCCAGTGAATAGGTTGGAACAGTTTTCCAAGTGTAGTCAGTGTTGTTTCAAAATCTAGATTTGTCAACCAAGACCTGAGTCTTTTACTTAGTGGTTGGAGGTACAAGGATAAAGATCTTATCCATGTAAAAGGATACTGAATACGTAATGGGAATATATATGTATCTTACATGGCATCTAGGGAACTTGACACTTCAGGCTTAACAGATCAGTTTAATTTGATGTAATCAATATAGCAAATTACTGGTATCTTCTATGGATTATCGAGATCATAAATGCCCTATATACAGTATTATGTAGAAAGCAAGAGAGTTGACATAGTACTTATATAAAACCATGAAGGTGGAACTATCGTCCTTGGTCCTTACCATATAAACACACACACATAGACACACACACACTTAATGGAGATTGAAAATTTACTTATTTATTATTTTCCAAACCAATAGATGCATACCTAAACCTCCAATGATAATGTCTATGATAAGCTTTTCTAGTCAGGGTATCACATGTAGACAGAGCAGTTTCAATTCAAAATCAGGTTACCACCTGTTAAGTATACAGGAGTCCACGTTTATGTGCCATGATCCATCACTGTTGTGCTAAAGCCATGTAAGCAAATTAAATGGGGATATCTAGGAATCACAACTACTACATTTTTCATATCTTTGACAGTAACACACATCCTTCAATAATTCCAGAAATGCAGTATTGCTGTTGATTTCAAGCTTGTTGGAATGGGAGACAAGTTCAGTTCAGTTTCATTTGGCTCTCCTACACAAATTTGAAAAGCAAGACAAGGGATGTTCTATCACTAACTGTGTTTTTCCCACTTATATATTCAGGAACTGGAGAAATATCCACAAATTTCATTATGAACCAGTGAGCACACTGTGAGTTGGGCTTGGGTCAGAACTCAGTTTATCACCTGACCTCCATATCTCTCATGCTAACAACTTGATAGGGTATCATTTCTATTTAATAGATGTTATTGATACCTCAGACCACTTATCTAGATGTTTTTGAAGTGTCTGAATGTTACCCCTTTCACCTGTGTAGAGTTACCCTTACAAATTGCTGCAGGATCTTTTCAAGAAGTTTACACTAGATGTATTTGTGATGAGGTTTTCGAATTGTTTCCTCAAAGGAAGCCTGTTCCCCTTAAATTAATGAATGCTAGGTGTATTGGTTCAGATCTACAGATTAGGCTGTGGCTATCTATTGCAGTGCCTGATGTCTGCTTTCACTTGCCAGCTCTCATTTTCTTTTCCTATTAATTAAAACAAGTTTCACACAAGGTGTTTGTCTGTCTCTCTCAGCTCCAGGCATTCCCTGATTTATTAGCAACCACCACAGATCCCTGTGGATCAAGGCACTCCACTTATAGGATTACATTTACTTTTCTTCTAGTGGTTAAGTGCTATTCGGTCTTTGTTACCCTGGGTTCCCCTCATATTTTTGATATTAGGGAACACAAATCAAGACAATATACCTCATTGTTAACCCTGACTTAGACAGGTCAGGCACCACCAAGCTATCTCAAAGCAGGTAGTGCCTATCTCACCAGTGCGTTTTTTAATTGCCTAAGTACGTGAGCTTGGGTTTTCCATAGTCAGTCCATTGTAACATTACTGCATCCTTGAGCTTTCTTACATATTCTCTAATTCAATGCCACAGACATTCTTGCATTTCCACTTTGTTTATTGTAGGTCAGTGTCAGATTCAAGAATTCAGTTGCTGATTCAAGACTCTTATACACATATGCATGTGCACGTGCACACACACACACATCCATTCATTCATCTATCTGTCATCTACCTATCTATATCTATAAATATTTTTTGATATAGCATTAAGTGAAAGAAGTGTGAGAACATTTCCCAGTTTGTGGATTTTCAATTTTCCCTTGTGAAGATTGAGTTGCTATATTTATATAAGCTTGAGAAGCTGGATTTACTAGGTCTTCTTAATGATTGATACATTTTATCATAGTAAATATCTTTTAATCCCTGATAGTATTTTTGACTTCTTTTTCTGATATTATTATAATTAAATCCATTTCTTTTTGATCAGTATTCTCCCCTTAGATTCTTTCTGTCACTTATACTTCAAGCTTTCTATGTCCTGTTAAATTGGGTATGTCATAAATAAATAATAATAATTGTCTATTAGCTAAATTTAGCTAATTAAATCTTACGTTTAATGTATTTATTTAATTTTAACATTTTTCTTTCTTAAGAACTGCATTGGATATTTTGCAAATAGATATAGACTTTTTCTTGATTTTGTCTTTATTTTATAAAATAATTTTATATAATTTCTTTACATTTAGAACTGATTTTTCAAAAATCATTGGATTTATTGAAGGACATGGTATGTATGTCAGTTCCTCTTTTTTTTAGCTGACTTTTATTTATGTTTGACTTCATTTCATCTACAGTTCATCTTTGATATTGAGGTCATTTTTTTTTTCAGTTTAGTTTGTTGAAATTCTGAGGGCTTAAGTAGAGAATAATTTCCTCTAAAATAGGTTTAAATGTGCTTCTTCTGGGTTCCAAGGAACACTATTAACCTGGGAAACTATCTTGAACATAGCTTCAATTTATCAATATATGATTTTTATGATTAGAGATCTACTTCTAATTTGAACTTCAGACCCAAGTGAGATCTGTAATTGCAAACATGCAGGGTATATCATTATTAACCGCCAGCCACAGCAGAAAAATATGATTTCTTACAGCCTTCCATTAGTGATAGGCACATTTTTGTACCCTCCTGTTTTAGCCCCCAGTTAGACTCTGCACTTAATATACAGGTGTAAGATTCATCCCCAACTTAGCAGAAGTCCGTGATTTAGTCAGTTTTTCCTAAACTGATACTGAATTTGCCTCTAAGACAGTCTCAGATTTCTTTGACTAAAATCACTTCTCTGATTACAAGTCATCTTTTGTTGTTTTTATTGTTTTGTGTTTTATTTCTTCGGTGGGAGAACTTAGTTGCCTGCCTTATCTTCTTACAATCTCAGCAATGTATTAACTTCTATGTTATTTTATCCTCTCTCTAGTAATATTGTGGACTGGTATTCTTTTTAAAACCTACTCTAATACACTTATTTATATATTTTGTAAAAGGTATGTTTATATTCTTAATATCAATCTTTTTTTCTTTTTAGCATCTTGGTAAAATCCACCATGTACAGACAGACATAAGGAAGACCAGGAGTTTATTCATTATCAGAAACTCATCCTATTAGAAACACCATGTATTGGATAATGGAATAATATCTAACTGACCCAATCAGATTCTGTAGCAGATAGAATTCCCTTGGAAACAGACTCTAAGAATCTGAGATTTGCATGTAGTAGAGCTATTAATGTGTGTTCTTGGGAACAATATCTGTTAATAATATAGTAAAACAATGCAGGAAGAAATACAACATAGTTCTCCAAAGAAAATACATCTAAATTTAGTTGAATTTCCCTAATGTCTTGTAATCATGAAAAACTATATATGGAGTCCCTATGATTACTGTACTTACCTATGGGGTAGTACTGCTCTTATATTTCCAGCAGTTCAATCAATCTTCATGTCCTAAGCCTTAATACATTTTTTTATCAAGAAATCCAGTAATTTCCTAGCGTCCTTACAGTAGGTATGGTTGTTTGCTTAAGCCATAGCATTGCTTCCTTTTACTTACAACTCTGATTTTGATTAGATATCCAACCTTCCCACAGGCAGCTTGGATATCCATAGGCTGTGGATGACACATTGGAAACCAATAACGTGCCATTCATCAAACATTCTGGTTAAGCTGTCATTCTACTTGTCAGAGATCTTTTTTTTTTTCAGGAATAGAAATGCAGTGAAATTCAGATCACAGAGAATCATAAAGAAATTTGCTTTTGGAAAAATCATTTCTCTGTAATTAGCAATGATTTCCAGAAACATTTCTTCTTCTATCACTGATGTGAAAGAAAATGCAGGTAATCATGAGCATTCTTGCCAGTAATTCTACAAGTATGTCCAGAACCAATTTTAGGATGGCATCAATACTGTGGCCAGGAGAGCTGAGAGATAGTAAAACTTGAGCCTTTATAATACTAATGAGCTCCTAAATTGATAAATTCTGAAGATAGTCTTTCTCCTAGACTTCTTCTGTATCAGCTTATTAATAGCAATCATATTTAAGCTGTTTGAATCAGAGTTCCTTGAGTCAGCATCCTAAATGAATAAGATATTTGTGTTACAAATGGAAATCTGAAAATAACATTCTAAAATATGGAATTGAGTAAAATTGATACAAGGCAATAAGAATATTTTTCTGTCACAGGAATCTGAAAATACTAGTTATTCTACAGAAAATTTTTGTTTAACTATTGCCTATTGTATATTGAGATGTATCAAATTTTGATGATGGCTGAGACATCATGAATCCTAGTAGGAAATATTTATGACATTGAACTAGGTTGAATCTTTTCTTTGGCATTACATAACACCTTAAAATATGGAGAAAACTTTTGTCTGCAAGTGACTCATATGAAATCTGAGCGAGAAAAATATGTCTCTGCTAAGAGAGGTCATCTTCACTTATGGATTATAATCAAAACAATTGGAAGTTTAGTAATCAGGGGCCTGGATGATTTAGAAAAGCTAAGGCTTGTAAGAACGATAATCTAGACTTTTGGGAATTTGAGAGAAAACAAGATTAGAACAAAACACTTTTCCCCCCAAACCTCTCCCAAGCACCTCCTGTAAAGCATTGTGTGACTGATAAAGGGCACAGTCTGATTATTGGGAAGATACAGCTGTCTAAAGCAGCGATGTTCCTGCCAGAGGCAGTTGGTTACATCACCTGGTAACTGAGACCAAGAGAAAAGGATAGTGTTACATTAAGGTCTCATGGCACAGACAGAGCACAGAGCTTGTTATCATAAACCAGAAACTTCCAGATTCATAGGCCCAAATAATTGCTGATTGTGTATTTGTAGTCATGCAGTTAATTGAAAACAAGTAGACTGGATAACTAGTTTTAAAAGAAATGTATACCAAAGTGACCCCAAGCCTCGTTAGAGTATATGATTACTAAACCTTCTAAAGAAAACACTAGTCCCAAGAATTTTCACCTACAGAAAGTACGTTGCTTTGGGTCTGGTGCAGACCCAGAAAAGAAATATTACACTGTCCACTCTAAGGTCACAGAGACAACAGACATGGCTATACTCTGAGAATGGAGAATAAAAGCTGTCTGATTCACAAGCTATGAAAATCACTTCACTGACAGAACAGGAAGTTTTTGTATCCCTGTCCAACAAGTAAAGTATATTATAGACAACTGCATATTCTCCCACTGTCAACCTTTACAAAAAGGAGTTTTTTATTGTAATTATCATGCTTTTTACCACTTTGTGTACAGTTAAGGAAGATAAATCACTTTATCACTGGACCATTGGGAGCCACGTCAGAGGACTGAACACTACCCAGAGATCTTGTACTTCAGAATAAATGCAGTAATTGACTTTGGATTTTCTCCCTTTGGGAAGGAATTAAGACATATTTCATGTGGGCATGAATATTTTTTAAAAATTTATTGTAGAATGTGTGAAATGAAAATATATATGTGGAATAAGTTCTTAGATAGCCGAAGAGCTTGTAATATTGGATTTTAATTGTTGTTTATCCATTTATATTCCATATGCCCCCTTCCATTTCCCTACTAGAAACTGAACTCATTTTCCCCAAATATCCAGTTCATTCTGTGAAGCTTATGTAACTTAGTAGAGACTGAGTGGGCTCTGTTTAGTCTAAACCAATCACAGTATTTATCTTTCCACCTGTCAGTGATTGGTTGGAAAAGAGACATGGAATTTACTGACAATTAAAAGAATTGGGAAGTCAGCTAAGGGCTTCTGGGAAAGTTCTTCTTTGCTCTTCAGTCAAGAACCTAAGAACAGGAATAAGCCTCTAACACTGATTGGTACTGGCAGTCACCTTGTAACCCTAAGGGGAACCAGTCTTAGCATAAAGCCAACCTGAGGACAAAAGAGATAAAAGACAAATAAAACCAATGACTCTGATGACCTCATTAAGTCATGTATTCAGTGAGCCTAGAAATCTGCTCCAACTTCCAGTTTTATGAGACAATAGATGGTCTCATTGTTTTAGCAAGTTTATATAGAATTCCTATTAATTAATCCAAAGCATTCTAAATAATATAATCATATTCCCCATCTATTCCCTCTGGGAAACCTAGAGGGTGCTTGTGAAGAGATTCTATATAGGACAGTTTTCCAGGGGTATCCACAGTTATTCCATACATCAAGCATCTCTGTGGCCTAGTTTTACAGAAAACAAAGTGCTTTTCACTCCATTCTGTCCTCTTTTATGATAACCCCCTCTAAAACAGGATGGTCTATATATGTCTGTACTCCATTTCTGGGCTATTCAGGTACTTAGCCATGTGACTTCAGGTTTCCTTGAAGAGCAAAAAATTACACTGGGTATTTATTTCAGTGGCTGGACAGCTCATGATAAGAATATTCGTTTTCATTTTAGTTTTGTCAATAGAGAGGGTTGTGTGCCCAGAGGAAAATGATAACCAAAACAGTATAATGTTTTCTCATGCTTTGAGAATACTAATGCTGTTAAATATTTCTTCTGAAACACTATGTGTAACAAATGACTGGAATTCAGTCCTAGGTGTGAACTTTAATTTACTCCATCTTTCCCCAGTTTTTATACTTACATTTTTTATTGTCCTTTGCTTTTGTAAGTAATGCCTCTATAAATATTTTTATACAAAATCAGTATTATTCAATAGAAGTATTTTTGAATTCCTATCTTGAGCAAGATGCTTATGTATTTCAAATTTAGTACTAGGTATTCATTAGGAAATTTGATTCTTGTTATCATGGAGCTTACAAAGTACTGAGGAGAGAGATGCGAAATAAAATCTCACAATAACATATTTTTCTGTGATGAATACTATCCAAAAAATGTGTAGTATTTTATGAGACTAAGGGTGAAAGAACAAACGTGTTTTACATTAAGAAAAAATCTGAGAGAGACCTTCAAGATTGCAGAGGAGTAAGACGTGGAGATCACCTTCCTCCCCACAAATACATCAAAAATACTTCTACATGTGGAACAACTCCTACAGAACACCTACTGAACGCTGCAGGCAGAAGACCTCAGACTTCCCAAAAGGCAAGAAAATCCCCATGTACCTGGGTAGGGCAAAGAAAAAAGAAAAAACAGAGACAAAAGAATAGGGATGGGACCTGCACCTCTGGGAGGGAGCTGTGAAGGAGGAAAAGTTTCCACACACTAGGAAGCCACTTCACTGGCAGACACGGGGGCAGAGTGTGTGGGGGGGAAGCTTCGGAGCCACGGAGGAGAGTGCAGCAACAGGGGTGCAGAGGGCAAAGCGGAGAGATTCCTGCAAAGAGGCTCAGTGCTGACCAGCACTCACCAGCGTGACACGCTTGTCTGCTCACCTGCCGGGGGGCTGGGGACTAGGAGCTGAGGCTCAGGCTTCGGAGGTCAGATCCCAGGGAGAGGACTGGGGTTGGCTGCATGAAGACAGCCTGAAGGGTGCTAGTGTGCCACAGCTAGTTAGAAGGGAGTCCAGGAAAAAGTCTGGACCTGCCTAAGAGCCAAGAAACCATTGTTTCGGGATGCACGAGGAGAGGGGCTTCCTGCTCTGTGTGCCCACAGATGGCAGAGCACAGCCTAAGCGAGCTCCAGAGATGGGCATGAGCCGCAGCTATCATCTCAGACCCCACAGTCAGGCACAGACCACTAATGCTGCCGCCACTGCCACCAAGAATCCTGTGTGCAAGCACAGGACACTACCCGCACTCCCCCAGGAGCCTGTGTAGCCCACCACTGCCAGGGTCCCGTGATCCAGGGACAACTTCCCCAGGAGAACACAAGGCAAGTCTCAGGCTGTTGCAATGTCATGTCAGCTTCTCCCCCTGCAGGCTCACCCCGTATTCCAATTATGACTATCATACCTCTCCTCCTCTCCGGCCTGAGTGATCAAGAGAGCCCTAATCAGCCGCTGCTTTAACCCTTTCCTGTCTGGGCAGGGAACAGATGCCTGAGGGTGGCCTACACACACAGGCAGGGCCAAAACCAAAGCTGAACCCCAGGAGCTGTGCAAACAGAGGTTAGAAAGGGAAATTTCTCTGTGCATCCTCAGGAACAGCGGATTAAATCCCTGCAATCGACTTGATAAACCCTGCATCTGTGGAATACCTGAATAGACGATGAATGCTCCCAAAACTGAGGCACTGGACTTTGGGAACAAATGTAGACTTGGGGTTTGCCTTCTGCGTCTGATTTGTTTTTGGTTTTATGTTTAACTTAGTTTAGTTTTTAGTGCTTGCTATCATTGGTGGATTTGTTTATTGATTTGGTTGCTCTCTTCCTTTTTTGTTTTTTTTTTCTTTTAATGAGTGTGTGTGTGTATGTTTCTTTGTGTGATTTTGTCTGTTTAGGTTTGCTTTTACCATTTGTCCGAGGGTTCTGTCTGCTCGTTTTTTTGTTTGTTTTCCTGTTATTTTTGTTTCTTTTGTTTGTTTCTTTTTTCTTTTAATTAGTGTGTGTGTGTGTTTGTTTGTTTCTTTGTTTGATTTTATGTTTAGTTTTGCTTTTACCATTTGTTTTGGGGTTCTGTTTGGTTTTTTTTTCTTTTTTTTTCTTCCTTTTCTTTCAAGGCATGCGGATGGAAGGGTCTTGGTGATACAGCCAGATGTTGGGCCTGGGCTTCTGAGGAGGGACAGCCGAGTCCAGGACATTGAACAACCAGAGACCTCCCGTCCCATGTAGTATTAATTGGCGAGAGCTCTCCCAGAGATCGCCTTCTCAACACTAAGACCTAGCTCCACCCAATGGCCAGCAAGCTCCAGTGCTGTATGCCCCATGCCAAACAACTAGCAAGACAGGAACACAACCCCACTCATTAGCAGAGAGGCTGCCTAAAGTCATACTAAGTTCACTGACATCCCCAAACACCACCAGACGGACCCCTGCCCACCAGAAGGACAAGATCCAGCCCCATCCAACAGAACACAGGCACCAGTCCCCTCCACCAGGAAGCCTACACAACCCACTGAACCAACCTCACCCACTGGGCATAAACACAAAAATAACAGGAATGACGAACCTGCAGCCTGTGCAAATGAGACCCCAAACAGAGTAAGTTAAACAAAATGAGAAGACAGAGAAATATGCAGCAGATGAAGGAGCAAGGTAAAAACCCATCAGACCAAACAAATGAAGGGGAAATAGGCAGTCTACCTGAAAAAGTATTCAGAGTAATGACAGTAAAGATGATCCAAAATCTCGGAAATAGAATGGAGAAAATACAAGAAACGTTTAACAAAGACTTAGAAGAACTAAAGTGCAAACAAATAATGATGAACAACAAAATAACTGAAATTTAAAATTCTCTAGAAGGAATCAATAGCAGAATAACTGAAGCAGAAGAATGGATAAGTGACCTGGAACATAGAATGGTGGAAATAACTGCCACAGAACAGAATAAAGAGAAAAGAATTGAGGACAGTCTCAGAGACCTCAGGGACAACATTAAACACACCAACATTCAAATGACAGTGGTCCCAGAAGAAGGAGAGAAAAAGAAAGTGAGAAAATATATGAAGAGATTACAGTTGAAAACTTCCCTAACATGTGAAAGGAAATAGTCAAGTCCAGGAAGCTCAGAGAGTCCCATACAGAATAAATCCAAGGAGAAACACGCCAAGACACATTAATCAAACTATCAAAAATTAAATACAAACAAAATATTAAAATCAGCAAGGGAAAAGCAAGAAATAACATACAAGGGAATGCCCATAAGGTTAACAGCTGATCTTCCAGCAGAAACACTGCAAGCCAGAAGGGAGTGAGAGGACATATTTAAAGTGCTGAAAGGGAAAAACCTACAACCAAGATTACTCTAGCCAGCAAGGATTTCATTCAGATCCAATGGAGAAATTAAACCCATTACAGACAAGCAAAACCTAAGAGAATTCAGCACCACCAAACCAGCTTTACAACAAATGCTAAAGGAACTTCTCTAGGCAGAAAACACAAGAGAAGGAAAAGACTTACAAAAACAAACCCAAAACAATTAAGAAAATGGTAATAGGAACACACATATAATTACCTTAAAAGTAAATGGATTAAATGCTCCAACCAAAAGACAGACTGGCTGAATGTATACAAAAACAAGACCCATATATATGCTGTCTACAAGAGACCCACTTCAGACCTAGGGACACATACAGACTGAAAGTAAGGGGATGGAAAAAGATATTTCATGCAAATGGAAATCAAAAGAAAGCTGAAGTAGCAATTCTCATATCAGACAAAATAGACTTTAAACTCTATTATAAGAGACAAAGAAGGACACTACATAATGATCAAGGGATCTATCCAAGAAGAAGATATAACAATTGTAAATATTTATGCACCCAACATAGGAGCACCGCAATACATAAAGCAAATGCTAACAGCCATAAAGTGGGAAATCGACAGTAACACAATCATAGTAGGGGACTTTAACACCCCACTTTCACCAATGGACAGATCATCCAAAATGAAAATAAATAAGGAAACACAAGCTTTAAATAACAAATTAGACCAGATGAACTTAATTGATATTTACAGGACATTCCAAGCAAAAACAACAGAATACACTTTCCTCTCAAGTGCACATGGAACATTCTCCAGGATAGATGATATCTTGGTCACAAATCAAGCCTTGGTAAATTTAAGAAAATTGATATTGTATCAGGTATCTTTTCTGATCACAACACTATGAGACTAGATATCAATTACAGGAAACAAATCTGTAAAAATACAAACACATGGAAGCTAAATTATACACTACTAAATAACCAAGAAATCACTGAAGAAATCAAAGAGGAAATCAAAAAATACCTAGAGGCAAATGACAATGAAAACATGATGGCCGAAAACCTATGGGATGCAGCAAAATCAGTTCTAAGAGGCAAGTTTATAGCAATAAAATCCTACCTTAAGAAACAAGAAAAATCCAAACAACCTAACCTTACACCTAAGCAACTAGAGAAAGAGGAAAAAAGAAAAAAACCCAAAGCAGAAGGAAAGAAATCATAAAGATCAGATAAGAAATAAACGAAAAAGAAATGAAGGAAACAATAGCAAAGATCAATAAAACTAGAAGCTGGTTCTTTGAGAAGATAAACAAAATTGATAAACTATTAGCCACACTCATCATGGAAAAAAAAGGAGAAGACTCAAATCTACAGAATTAGAAATGAAAGAGGAAAAATAACTGACACTGCAGAAACACAAAGGATCATGAGAGACTACTACAAGCAACTATATGCCAAAAAATGGACAACCTGGAAGAAATGGACAAAATTCTTAGAAAAGTACAACCTTCGAAGACTGAACCAGGAAGAAATAGAAAATATGAATGCCAATCACAAGCTCTGAAATTGAAACTGTGATTAAAAATCCTACAACAAACAAAAGCCCAGGACCAGACGGCTTCACAGGTGAATTATATCAAACATTTAGAGAAGAGGTAACACATATCCCTCGCAAACTTTTCCAAAATACAGCAGAGGGAGGAACAATCCCAAACTTATTCTACAAGGCCACCATCAGCCTGCTACCAAAACCAGAAAAGATGTCACAAAAAAAGAAAACTACATGCCCATATCACTGATGAACATAGATGCAAAAATCCTCAACAAAATTCTAGCAAACAGAACCCAACAGCACATTAAAAGGATCATGCACCATGATCAAGTGGGGTTTATCCCAGGAATGCAAGGATTCTTCAGTATATGCAAATCACTCAATGTGATGCATCATATTAACAAATTGAAGCATAAAAACCATATGATAATCTCAGTAGATGCAGAAAAAGCTTTTGACAATATTCAGCACCCATTTATGATAAAAACTTTCCAGAAAGTGGGCATAGAGGCAACCTACCTCAACCTAATAAAGACCATATATGACAAACCCACAGCCAACATCATTCTCAATGGTGAAAAACTGAAACCATTTCCTCTAAGATCAGGAACAAGACAAGGTTGCCCACTCTCACCACTATTATTCAACATAGTTTTGGACGTTTTAGCCACAGCAGTCAGAGAAGAAAAACAAATGAAAGGAATCCAAATTGGAAAAGAAGAAGTAAAGCTGTTTGCAGATGACATGATACTGTACATAGAGAATCCTAAAGATGCTACCAGAAAACTACTAGAGCTAATCAATGAATTTGGTAAAGTAGCAGGATACAAAATTAATGCAAAGAAATCTCTTGCATTCCTATACACTAATGATGAAATATCTGAAAGAGAAATTAAGGAAACACTCCCATTTACCATTGCAACAAAAAGAATAAAATACCTAGGAATAAACCTACCTAAGGAGACAAAAGACCTGTATGCAGAAAACTATAAGACACTGATGAAAGAAATTGAAGATGATACAAACAGATGGAGAGATATACCATGTTGTTGGATTGGAAGAATCAACATTGTGAAAATGACTATACTACCCAAAGCAATCTACAGATTCAATGCAATCCCTATGAAACTACCAATAGCATTTTTCACAGAAGTAGGAAAAAAAAGTTTACAATTTATATGGAAACACAAAAACCCTGAATAGCCAAAGCAATCTTGAGAAAGAAAAACAGAGCTGGAGGAATCAGGCTCCCTGATTTCAGACTATACTAGAAAGCTACAGTAATCAAGACAGTATGACACTGGCACAAAAACAGAAATATAGATCAATGGAACAGGATAGAAAGCCCAGAGATAAACCCATGGACATATGGTCACCTTATCTTTGATAAAGGAATCAAGAAGAGACAATGGAGAAAAGACAGCCTCTTCAGTAAGTGGTGCTGGGAAAACTAGACAGCTACACGTAAAAGAATGAAATTAGAACACTTCCTAACACCATACACAAAAATAAACTCAAAATGGATTAGAGACCTAAATGTAATTCCAGACACTGTAAAACTCTTAGAGGAAAACATAGGCAGAACACCCTGTGACATAAATCACAACAAGGTCCTTTTTGACCCACCTCCTAGAGAAATGACAGTAAAAACAAATGGAACCTAACGAAACTTAAAAGCTTTTGCACAGCAAAGGAAACCATAAACAAGATGGAAAGACAACCCTGAGAATGGGAGAAAATATTTTCAATCGAAGCAACTGACAAAGGATTAATCTCCAAAATGTACAAACAGCTCATGCAGCTCAATATCAGAAAAATAAACAACCCAATCTAAAAATGGGCAGAAGACCTAAATAGACATTTCTCCAAAGAAGATATACAGATTGCCAACAAACACATGAAAGGATGCTCAGCATCACTAATCATCAGAGAAATGTAAATCAAAACCACAATGAGATATCACCTCACACTAGTTACAATGGCCATCATCAAAAAATCTACAAACAAATGCTGGAGAGGGTGTGGATAAAAGGGAACCCTTTTGCACTGTTGGTGGGAATGTAAATTGATACAGCCACTATGGAGAACAGTATGGAGTTTCTTTAAAAAACTAAAAATAGAACTACCATATGACCCAGCAATCCCACTACTAGGTATATACCCTGAAAAACCATAATTTAGAAAAAGAGATGTACCACAATGTTCATTGCAGCACCATTTACAATAGCCAGGACATGGCAGCAACCTAAGTGTCCATCGACAGATGAATGGATAAAGAAGATGTGGCACATATATACAATGGAATATTACTCAGCCATAAAAAGAAACGAAATTGAGTTATTTGTAGTGAGATGGATTAACTAGAGTGTGTTATACAGAGTGAAGTAAGTAAGAAATAGAAAAACAAGTACCATATGCTAACACATATATATGGAATCAGAAAAAAAATGGTTCTGATGAACCTAGGGTCAGGACAGGAATAAAGACACAGACGTAGAGAATGGACTTGAGGACATGGTGCAGGGAGGATAAGCTGGGACTAAGTGAAAGAGTGGCCTTGGCATATATACACTGCCAAATGTAAAATAGATAACTAGTGGGAAGCAGCGGCATAGCACAGGGAGATCAGCTTGGTGCTTTGTGACCACCTAGAGGGCTGGGATAGGGAGGTTGGGAGGGAGGCGCAAGGGGGGGGGATATGGGGATGTATGTATACATATAGCTGATTCACTTTGTTATACAGCAGAAACTAACACAACATTGTAAAGCGATTATACTCCAATAAAAGTGTAAAAAAACATAAAATAAAATGAAATAAAAATTTTTAAAAAGTCCTTTGAGAGGGACTGTTTTTACTGAAGTTTGATTGCATTGTTCAGGAGAGTGGGCTTTTCAGGGAGAAGAAACATCTTTCAATGATGTCTAAGTGTCAGAAAGAGCTTTCTGCACTAGAGAAGCTTGAAGAAAGATACTGTGCTTGAAGAGGCAAGAAAGTACACAAGGTAAAGGTGAAGAAATAGGAAGGAACTAGAATATGCAAATCTCAGATTATGTAAGGAATATAATGGTGTACCAATTACAGATTGCTTAATGTAATAGCTGTTTTACATAGTTAAAAATATCTGGTGTAGGGAATTAGAATTTTACACAGTATTATTCTTAGTTACCAAGACATAGTGTAACTCAACATTATTTGTCTAAGAAATTTATAAATAATAGATTGGCTGCAGTGTGTAGAAGGAGAATGTACCCAAAAGGAGCCCAGGTTTCTGATGTGTATAACTGGATAGGAAAGGCAGAGGGATGGTTGTAACAAAGAAATTAAGCATTTGATTTTGAAGAAAGAAAATGAAATGAGGTATAATATTTAGTATAGAGAAAAACAGAAGAGTGTTTTGTGTTGGTACAGTTATGGTCTACTGGAAAATTCCAAGTGAAACTAAAATACAATAAAGTATTAGTGTTTAGATTTTCTACGTATTTCTTTATAACAGCTCAGTAAACATTTTTCATAAAGGCCCAGAAAATAAATATTTTAGGTTTTGAAGCCATATGGTTTCTATCTCAACTGTAGAAATCTACCATTGTAGAATTGAAGTAGGCATAGTCTATAGGTAAAAGAATGAGACAAAACTCCACAGATGGATTGAAATTTAATTACAAAGTATTACCTGGAAGTCTATTTCAATAAATTTGAAAACATAATAATAATTTATATGTAAAATACCAATCTTGATTTTAAATTAATTAGGACACTTGAATAGATCAATCACCTTAGAAAAGAGATGCAGAAAAAGATTTTGCATCTTTTTTCAACATTCATTCATAATAAAAACCTTTCAACAAAGTGTAGAAGGAACTTACCTCAACACAATAAATGTTGTATATGAGAAGCCCACAGCTAATATAATAATTAATGGCGGAAAATGGAAAGCTTTTATTCTAAGATCCGGCACGTGGCAAGGATGCCCACCTTTGCCAATTCTATTTAACATAGTACTGGAATTTCTAGCCAGAGAAAGTAGATAAGAAAAAGAAATACAAGTCATTCAAATAAGAAAGAAAAAATAAAATAATCTCTGTTTTCAGATAATACAATCATATCTGTAGAAAAATCTAAGGATTCAGTTTAAAAAACTGCTAGTATAATAAATTCAATAAATTGCAGGGTACAAAATCACTGTACAGAAATCAGTCACATTTTCCATAGTCAATAATACTGTATTGCATATTTAAAAGTTGCTAAGAGAGTAGATCTTAAAAGTTCTAATCACAAGAAAAAAATTTTGTAACTTTGTATGGTGATGGATATTAACTAGACTTATGGTGATGATCTTTCTGCAATATATACAAATATCGAATTATTACATTGTACACCTGAAACTAATATAGTGTTATATGTCTATCATAACTGAAGAAAAAAATCAGTCATATTTCTACACATAAACAATAAACTGTTCAAAGAGAAAATTAAGAAAAATTTACCATTCACAGTAACAACAAAAAGGATAAAATACTTGAGGATAAACTTAACCAAAGAGGTGAGACACAGTCAGATGGGAAGATATCCAGTGTTTGTAGATTGGAAGAATTAATACTGTTGAAATGTTTGTACTACCCGAAGAGATCTACAGATTCAATGCAATCCCTATCAAAATCCCAATGACGCTCTTTGTAGAAATAGAACAAACAATACCAAAATTCATATGGAACTACAAAAAACCCCAAATAGCCAAAGCAATCTTGAGCAAGAAGTACAAAGCTGGAAGAATCACAATTCCTGATTTCAAAATACATTACAAAGCTACAGTAATAAAAACAGTATGGGACTGGCTTAAAAACAGACATGTAGAACAAAGGAACAGAGTAGAGAGGCCAAAAATAAATCCAGGTTTCTAAGGTCAACTGATCTTCAACAAAGCTGCCAAGAACACACAATGAGGAAATGATAGTTTTCTTTAATAAGTAATGCTAATAAAACTGAATATTAACATGCTGGAGAATGAAATTGGACACTTATCTCATACCACATACAAAAACCAACTCAAAATAGATTAAAGTATTAAATGTAAACCTGAATCTATAAAATTACAATAATAAAACATAAGGAAAAAGCTTCCTGAAATGGGTCTTGGCAATGAGTTTTGGGATATGACACCAAAAGCACAGGCAACTAAAGCAAAATAGACAAGCAGGACTACATCAAACTAAAAAGCTTTGGCACAGCAAAAGAATCAACAGAATGAAATGGTAACCTAAGAATGGGAGAAAATATTGCAAATCTTGTATCTGATAAGGAGCTAATATCCAAAATAGGTAAGGAACTCATACAAATCAATAGCAAAAACACAGACCAATTTAAAAAATGGACCAAGGGCCTGAATAGACATTTGTCAAAAGAAGACATCAGAATGGCCAAAAGTTACATTAAATGCTGCTCAATGTCACTAGTCAAGGAAATTCAAATTAAAACCTCAATGAGTTATCACCTCATACCTGTTAGAATGACTGTCATCAAAAAGACAAAGAATAACACAGAAGGATATGGAGAAAAAGAACCTTTTTCCACTGTATGTAGGAATGTAAATTCATACAGTGATTATGGAAAACAATAAGGAGGTTCCTCAAAAGATTAAAAATGGAAGTACCTTATGATCTAGCAATCCCACTTCTACATATACAGCATATCCAAAAGAAATGAAATCAGTATCTCAAAAAGATCTGCACTCCTATGTTCTTTGCAGTATTATTCACAACAGCCAAATAAGGAAACAACCTAAATGCTCATCAGTGGATGAATGGGTAAAGAAAATGTAGATATATAATAGATTATTCAGCCTTAAAAAAAGAATGAAATCCTGACACTTGTGACAACATGGAGGAACCTGGAGGACATTATGCTAAATAAAATAATCCAGACTCAGAAAGACGAGTACTGTGTGATCTCACTTATCTGTGGAATCTAAAATAGTCATGGAACTCATGGAAACAGAGAGTATAATGGTGAGTTCCAGGAGGCAGGGTGGAAGGAGGAAAGGGGGAGATGTTGGTCAAGGGGTACATAGTTTTAGTCATGCAAGATGAATAATTTCTGGAGATCTAATGAACAGCAGTGTGACTATAGTTAACAATATTGTATACTTGAAATTTTCTGAGAGGGTAAATCTTAAGGGTTCATACCAGGTGCACACACACAAAAGCAAATGATAACTATGTAAGGTGGTAGATATGTTAATTAGCTTAAGTGTAGTGATTATTTCACAATGTTTACATATATCAAAACAAAGTTGTACACTTTAAATATAAATAATTTTTATTTGTCAATTATGCCTTAGTAATGCTGGAAAAAATAACAAAAAAAGGAAATGAGGTAAAGATATTTGGACAGTTAATTTCTCTACAAACTTTAAATGGTAAGTAACTCTAATGATATTGAACCCATTTCAGTCATGAAATAAAATGTAAATTTTTTAAATTCATTTTGTAAAATAAAAATATAGCAACATAAAAAGATTAAGGTTAAAGCCCAGTTCTATATCAAATGTAATTGATATGTTTATATATAGAACATAAATAGTATAATAAACAGTGTATTGAAAGCATAATATGTTATGATAAACTAGAATATATTGCAAGACTGAAAATTTAGCTCAGTAACAGTAATACTATCAATACATCTCATAATATCCATAAAATAAAACATTAATATTTTCTCTAATATGCAGGCAAATTTCTTGGTATCATTTGAAATTTGTTTTTAATAAAATCTCCAAGCAAAATGGAAATTGTAATCAAAATCCTTTATCAAATTTTAATAGCAAGCAACACTTTAGATAACAGGACTCTAAATCTTCAGCATGGAGAAACCAGGATTAAGACAGAGAGGGATAGCATCCACATTATTATGCAACATTATTATAAATTTTCAGTTACAACCAATAAGATAACATGAAATAATCTTTATAAATTTTAAAAATGAAGACATAAAATATATCTTTTTGATGATGTATTTTTGTATCTACAAAAACTAAGAGACAAGTAAATTCTTAAAAAAATATTAAGGGATCTAGGAAAATTGAAGGGATGTAAAATATAATTTATAACTAGGTCTTTCCTATTAGAAGTAGTAATAGGATTTTTTAATAATCCATTCAACACAGTAGAAAAGCTATGATACTTTGGCATAAACTTAAAGGAAAAGTACCCAACTTTTATGAAGAAAGTAATACAATTTTATTGAAGGACATAAAACAAGACCAGAACAAAGGGAAGGAATGTACCGTATTGTTTGATGGAAACATAACATGTTTATAATATCGTTTTTGATATTGTTTTTCCAAAATTATATTAAAATTCAATGTGATTCCAATTTGAAATCAATTTTTAGAGTTATGCTGTGACCTTTATGCCAATGTGAAAGTTTTTCCTTGCTTGTTTGTTTACAAACTTGGAACTATTTATTGATTGTGAGGAGACACTTATGTACAAACAAGGCATGAGGAGAAGGGGGAAATTGTCCAGTGCTGACAAAGGTAGTGGGGGCTGGAGAGTGGACCTGACAATACACCAAGAGTCAGGAGAAGTTTTCCGAAAACTAGCTCAACTTCTAAACATGCTTCATGGGAACTAGGCTTCAGGACACAGTCCATGTGGAAGGGGGCAGACAAGGTTGGTTCTAGAAGCCAAGAACTTCACCTTCAGTGGAGTCTGATCCACTGTGGTAGGGACATAACCCCCTCCGAGATCTACTTTCAATCATAGCTCCCTCTGTAATTTTATTACAAGGGGCCTCCAGTCTTTGAGCCCAGGATGTTGGCGGTGGGTCAGAGCGCCTTAACTAGCCACCAAAATTATTCAGAGAATGGTTAGGCGAGAATCTTCTAGATTTTAATGTGTAATATAGCTTAAAACTAACAAACCAAACTCAGAATCTACAGAGAAATATCCAATCATAATGAGGATAAAGAAAGACAAAATCAGGAAAACAGAAGCTGAGAGAATTTCTGGCCAGTAGAATGGTATTAAAGGAAATACTAAAGGATGTTTTTTCAGGCTGAAGGGAAACACCACCCATTGGAACTCATGTATAGATGAAATGAAAACAGGTATTGTTATTAAAAAAAAAAAAAAAAATTTTTCCTGCTCTTAATTTAGTTGAAGAACAACTATCTGTATTAAGCCAAAATAATTACAGTATATGGTATAACTGTCCCAGGCAATACAAAATAAATAAATAAATAGAAAAGAAATCAATGAAATAAAAAAAAACTACTCAACATAAATACAATTAATAGAGACAAAAGTTGTTTTTCGTGAAAAAAAAGTTAATAAAATTGGTAGACTCCTAACATGACTATTTAAGAAAAGGGAGAGATGGTGATCGTGATTACCAATATTAGGACATAAAAGTATTTATTACTACAATCGTGAAAGATTGGAAGAAGAAGGCAGCCCAGGGCTTGTGTTGAACTAGAAATCAGAGTGTGGTTTGAGAAAAATCAAGTACTGACATTTCTGGTACGACATTGATGGTGAAGTTATCCTTAGATTTGGCAACATGGGGTTTGTTGGGGTCCTCCAAAGACCACTTTTAATAGAGCAAGAGGAGTGATGCCAAACTGTAGTTGATTAGTTGAGTAGTGTTTAGGTGATCCTTTGAAAAGAAAATTATATGCAGATAGTTCCTTCAAAAAGTTTGGCTGTGGAGTAGAAGAAAATACAGTCTACCTGGAAAGGAACATATAGTCAATATGAATTGTTTCCTTCTTTCTTTTTTTAAATTTTTTTTTATTTAAAAGTAAACTATAATGTTTACACAACAGCAAGGAAATTTGCCAGCAGAACAAAAGAACATTAGTTCCCCTGCTCTGTAAAAGATATTTGGAGATAAATAAAATGACATCAGTTGTTTTTATTGTCTGAAAACCTTGCTGCAAAGAACCAATAATCTTGGTTAAATGTAAAAATATAATGTTATTCTTTTGTGTGTTCACCTTCCTTTCAATAATAAGAAGACTCTTAAGGATTTATAATTGTAGCTTATTGAATGTAACATTCACAGTGGAACTGACAGCCAGTTAGTCAAGGATCTGTTGAATTAAGTAAAACTGCAATTTACATGCTGTAAACAAAATGAAAGGGGAAAAAACAGCATTAGTTAAGAGATAAAAAGATTTTAAAATCTTGTAGGCAACTGACCTCTGCTTGAGATGAATGCATTTATGTACATGCAGATACATTTAAGTTTACTAAATGTATCTTGAACTCTATGGATAAAATGGCCAAAAGTCTATAATTATGTTGTTCATTGTGTTAGGCAATTATTGTCAATTTTAATGCTTTGCCACTGTATCATGCCTTAGGCAAATACTCTCCATGTTCATGAATATTGGAGAGAGCAAGTCATAAATCTGTAAACTGAACATAAGCATCTTTCAAGCTGTCTGGCCTCTTGCAGTGCTCACAAAGCTTAACTTATTTTAATCTATGCACTGCTGTTATTATTCGCTGCCTTCCGTCTTTCTGTCCACCTTCCTGCCTCCTGTCTATCCATCGATCCATCATTTTTTCCAATTAAGGGCAAGCTCGATGACAGACATGACAGGCACTCATCTCCAATGCCATGGATTCTAAGTAGAAGTAATTACTGTGTATGAAATGG
Source organism: Balaenoptera musculus (assembly GCF_009873245.2). NCBI lineage: Eukaryota > Metazoa > Chordata > Mammalia > Artiodactyla > Balaenopteridae > Balaenoptera > Balaenoptera musculus. The sequence goes on along the minus strand of NC_045787.1, from coordinate 23,367,804 downwards.
AAGCTGTGCACCAATGTTGCTACCACAGGTTCCTATGACAGTCAACTTACTTGTTGAGTAATAGGCATGGGTATGAAGTGAAGGGTGGGGAATACTAAATGCATTCTCAGTAAAGATTATTTATGACAATCCTTTTTTATTTTTACCAAGTGAAAGTAAAATTTACATTTCTCTGAATTGATAGTTGAGGAACTCATTTGATAATGGGTACTGGGATACTCTGAATAAGGCAGCCCTGGAGGGGAAGAGTTTTGGAAAAATGCTACACGTTTTATGTACAGAAATATGCTTGACTTTCTCTTGTTATAGGACTTGTCATTAGAAATAAGAAAACAGTAACTTGCAGCTAAGCCATGATACTATCTATTTATTCAGCCATAAGTAAAGTATGTATAAAATATTAGACACACATAATTTGTATATATCACCACATATGATTTGTCTATATTTAGTAAACTCAGAAGGTATTTTTCTGTTTGTAACCCTATTATAGAAGATGTACTAGTTTTTAAACCGATGTAGTAATCCTTGGCTCTTAAAAATAAAAACAGTGAGTTGGGTATCTGGTTAGAAATGCAAGTTTTCTGAGACTCAAAAGAAAAATACAGGGCTTCCCTGGTGGCGCAGTGGTTGAGAATCCGCCTGCCAATGCAGGGGACACGGGTTCGAGCCCAGGTCTGGGAAGATCCCACATGCCGCAGAGCAGCTAGGCCCGTGAGCCACGACTACTGAGCCTGCGCGTCTGGAGCCTGTGCTCCGCAACAAGAGAGGCCGCGACAGTGAGAGGCCCGCGCACCGCGATGAAGAGTGGCCCCCGCTTGCCGTAACTGTAGAAAGCCCTCGCACAGAAACGAAAACCCAACACAGCCAAAAATAAATGAATAAATTAATTAATTAAAAAAAAAAAAAAAGAAAAATACATCCAAATTATATTTACTAATACAATTATATCAGAGTAGACTACAGGCAATCATTTTACTTAGTCTGATGTGATATAATTTGAAATGTAATTTTTGTAAAGAAGCAGGAGATGCCACTTTTTACAGTGATATAATACCCAATGACAAGATTGTTGTCTTTAATATAATGTACCCAATTAAGGGGGCCTGGGATTTGCCTGGGGGAAATGACTGGTTCTGTGTTTGAGGCAGGAAATGTATAAGATGAATCTAACACATATTAAAACACCAGAAAAATTGGCTACTCGAAACTTATGGGGTCATGTCAAGAGGACCCAAGGGTCAGTCAGCTTGAATAGAATCTTTAAGCCAATGGTAACATAGTTAAAAAAAAATTTTTTTAATGACTTCACAGTTGATTAAAACTCTAAATGTAGAAAATGAGTTCATAGAGATAGTGATAAAAAGAAGAAAAAAGTAACATATCAAAATGATAAAATCATTAGAGTTTGCTTAAACATCAACTCATTACTCTCAAAATAGAAATGGTAAGGAAATATACATTTTACTATCTTTATGGTAGGAACTGTATTTCAGATAGTCAAATAGCTCTGAGGGTCACTGTTCTTCAAAATGAATTCTACCTCAAAAATGGAGAAGAAATGATCAAATTTAAATAACTTTTTGCAATCTATATTGAAATAATGGATTTAGGTACCAGTCATGATAGCTGTTACCATTTTACTAAGGTGGAATGCTAATGGGAAGAATTATAAAGAAGGGGTTATGTCATGACTGGAATGCAGTAATCAATCTTAGTATCAGAAGCAGGTTACCATGAAGGTAATTAAGCTTTAGCTTCAGCTTCCCTTATTTGCATATGTCACTTCCAAGCTCTGGAAGGGGCCAGAACAATGTATGATGTTTGAAAAAATTAGTTAGGTTTTATGTATTTAATTTTTGTGTCTGTAATTTCTTTACTATTCTAACTAAACATTTATATTTGTCACTTTTTTGTAATTCTGTAGCCTTTTTGTTAAAGAAGAGACTTCAAATTGTAAAAGCTTCAGGCCTTAACTAATCTAGACATTCCTGATTAGAATCACTAGTCCTGAGACAAACAAACATACTATGCTTCTCCATGTTATGCAATTGAATCACCTAAAATTATCTACACAGTATTCTTGACAAAATTTTTGAAGTTTAATATATTCAAAACTTTATATCTAACTAAAATATTCAGAAAATATGGAGAACAGGGAAAAAGTTAAACTACCTCATAAGGAAGCAATCAATAAAATCCAAAATTTGGAGTATACTATAGAATAATTGCCTACATTTCTTTAAAATTTTAATAGACTTGAAAAACAAAAAATTAAAATGGAGGATTTTGCATGATTTTTTAAAATTCTGATGTGATCAAAAACTGTGAAAATACATTTTTTAGAAGGTAAAGGAAATCAATTATGAATTGAATATTATTATATAACATTAATAAATTGTAACAAGTGCTAATGTGATTGTGTTTATGTAAGAAATATTTTTATTACTATATTTGAGATTCATATTAACTTTAAAGTTGTTTGGTTTAAAGAACAAATATTAGGGGATAGATTTAAAACATGTTTTTTTTTTAGCTGGATGATGAATTCATAAGATTTATTGACCTTTCTTTTGTAAATATTTGAAAAGTTTTATAATTTAAAAATGTTTGTTAAATTTCCCCATAAACATTCTGTTTACTTACACCATGACCAAGTGGGATTTATTCCTGGAATGCAAGGATGGTTCAGCATATGAAAATCAATCCATGTAATATTGATACATCACATTAGCAGAAAAAAACCAAAACAAAACAAAACACATGATCATCTCAATGGATTAAGAAAGAGCATTTGACAAAATTGAACACATTTCATGATAATAACACAAAAAACTAGGAATAGAAGGAAGTCACCTCAACATAATAAAGGCCGTATATGAAAAACTCATAGCTAACTTCATACTCAATGATAAAAGAGTGAAAACTTTTTCTCTTAATATCAAGAACAAAACAAGAATGTTCTTTTTCAACACTTATATTCAACATAGTACTGGAAGTCAACCTGAGCAGTTAGACAAGAAAAAGAAATTTAAACGTTCCAAATCAGAAAGGAAGAATTAATCTTATCTCTGTTCACGGATGACATGATATTATATGTAGAAAACCAAAACAATTACACCCCCCAAAAAGAGAAAAAATGGAACTAATAAATGAATTCAGCAAAGTTATAGGATACAAAATCAACAATGAAAATTAGTTGCATTTCTGTATGCTAACAATGAACAATCAAAAAGGAAATTAAGAAAACCATTCAATTTACAATAGCATCAAAAAGAATAAAATACTTAGGAATAAACTTAACCAAATAGAAAAAAATATTTACACTGAAATTAAAGAAACATTTTAAAAAGACACAAATAAATGGCGAGATGTCCCATATTCATTGATTGGGATATTCAATATTGTTAAAATGTTAACACTACCCAGAGCAAACTACAGATTCAATGCAATCCTGATTAAAATCACAATGATTTTTTTTTTTTTTGAAGAAATAGAAAAACCCATCCTAACGTTAACATGGAATTTAAAGGGACCTCAAGTAGTCAAATGGTTTTTGACAAGGATGCCAAGACTATTCAATGGGGAAAGAAACATCTTTTCAACAAGTGGTTTTGGGAGAAGTAGATGATCCACATGCATTAAGAAAGGAAGTTATGCTCTTAACAACATATATAAAAGTTAACTGAAAATGGATCAAAGACCTAAATGTAAAAGCTAAAACTATCAAACTCTTAGAAGAAAACATGGCAAAATTTCATGACATTGGATTTGATAATGCTTTATTAGATACGACACTGAAAGCTCAGGCAGCAAGAGAAAAAATAGATAAGTTGGACTTCATCAAAATTTAAAACTTTTGTGCATCCAAGGACACTGTCAACAGAGTGAAGATGTAATCTACAGAATGGGAGAAAATATTTGCAAATCATATACTGCATAAGGGATTGATACCCAGAATACCAAAAGATGTCCTACACCTCAGCAATAAAAATACATGGCAGTCCAATTAAATATAAGGGAATTGAGTGGACATTTCTCCAAAGAGGATGTATGGGTAGCGCATGAGCATATGAGAGGATGTTAAATATCACTAATCTTTAAGGAAATTCAGACCGAGAACAGGATGGCATGTCACCTCACACACTTGGGATGGCTGTTGTTGAAACAAAACAAAACACAGTGGCAGGTGTTAGCAAAGATACGCAGAAGTTGGAGTCCTTGTGCTTTGCTGATGGGGATATGAAATTGTGCAGTGGCTCTGGAGGACTGTCTAGTCCTCAAAAATTGTACACCAATTGCCATGTCTTCCAGCAGTTCCACCTCTGGGTATATACCCAAAAGAGGTGGGAGTAGGGACTTGAACAGACACTTGTACACCTATGTTCTGGCAGCATTTTTAACAGTAGCCAGGAGGTGGGGGTAACCCAGGTGTCTATCCAAGGAAGAAAGGATAAACAGAATGTAGTGTATGCATACTGTTGACTATTGTTCAGACTTGAAAGAGAAGGAAATCCTGGCACGTGCTACAGCAAGGATGAACCTTGAAGATGTTATGCTAGAAGTAGGCCAGTCACAGAAGGATAAATGTTGCAACATCCCACTTGTGTGGGAATACCTAGGGTGGTTAGGTTCATGGAGACAGATACTGTTACTTGGGGCTGTGGGGAGGAGGAAATTGGGAGTTGGTATCTAATGGGTATAGAATTTCAGTTGGGGAGCATGGAGACGTTCTAGAGATGGATGGTGGTGATGGTCGTGCAGCAGTGTGGGTATGCTTAATGCCACAGAGCTGAAGTGATAAGAATGGTGGATTTTGCTTTGTGTGTATTTTGCCACAATAGAAAAAAATGAAAAAGTAACTATTAATGAAATTCTTTTTAATTAAAAATACACAAAAGATATATAAAAATACTGTGTTTACCAAAAGGCACATATAACTTCATATTTATCCTTTCACAGGTACAAACTCAACCTTTCTCAGTAATTTCTGGTGGTAAATATGGATTGATGCTTTTCACACTCATTAATCAATAATGTAGACTCCTGTGGGGACCTCCTTGAATTTTCACGTGTACAATATTACATCAGAAACAAGCACTACTGAAAGAAAAAACGAGGAAGAAACAAAAATAAAATCTTTTATCATCTGTCATGTATGCACTTACACTGGTAGCCAGCAAATTTTTCTTTAAAACTCCAAAGAGTAAATATTTTAGACTTTTCAGACCATACAGAGTTTGTTGTAACTACATAACTCTTCTGTTGTTGTATAAAGGCAGCCATAAACAATACATAAAGGAGTGGGCATGACTGATTCCAAGAAAACTTTACCTACAGGAACAGTCATGGGCCAGCCCTGGGTAATTTGCTGACTGTAATCTTTACCCTGTAGTAGTTTGATTGCAAAGAGCTCCAGCTTTTCTTTTGGCACTCAGCTGAAGCTAACGGCTAGAATAAATTTAACATAGGTATGCCTGTGAAGTGCACTGGGAGGCCTCCTCAATAATTGTAGTACTTATGATTGGTGTTGGAATCATCCCAGGTTTATTCCTCTTCCATTATCTTTAAATTAAGAATTGCCATGTGATTTGCTTTGGCCAGTGGAATGTGAACAGAGTATTATATGGATTTCCAATTGGAAAATTTGAAATCCAGGTGCAACTTTCCACCTAGCCTTTTCCCTACTGCAATGGTTGTAGAATTATGTGTCCAGAATGAGTCTGTATCACCCTAGATTCCTGAGTGACAGTTATAAGCAGAAAGCCCCTGCAGTACCACAATAGATGTGCTTAATTGGCAAGAAATAAATTGTGACTGTGTTAAGCCATTGAGATTTTGTGATTGTAAATTATCACAGCGTAATTTAATCCATCCTGCTTGATAGTACACTATTTGATTAATAATTGTGTAATTCTAAATTTTCATTAATTGTAAATCATGATTTGCCAATATCTGAAGCAGTAATTAAAGGAGTTATATGTGAAAGGGCATCGACAGACTTGTATCTGCATTGTAATTAGGGATTACAATGCATATTTTATAGTGCTGAAGAATCTGGAAATCTACTATGTCTTTCTGAAGCTGATCTAAGCAGTATGACATAGGCTCTTTTAGCTCACAGCCCATATTTGATGTTTATTTGGAGTACCGTAAATCTATATCAGTGCAATTCTTATAACTTCTGTTAAATCTTGACTATCAGTATGAAAATTAGGGATTACAATGAATATTTTATAATGCTGATTTTAATACTGAGGCATGTCAAAATAAAGTGATTTTCCTTTACACATAGAAGAAAATAAAGATGTCAGTCACATTCCTTCCCTCTGCCTATTGAGAAAGCTCATCCCAATTATAAAACATCATGCTTTTTATTATAGCTCTGTTTAACTGTATTTAAATAGAATAATGTATAAATTGATAAACATAACATAAATTCTAAAAATCAGGATCAAAGAATAAGTTGTATTGTGCATATTGCTAATTCATGTAGTTCATTTCATTATAATGTATACCTGACTTTATAATATTGAACTTATAACGCTTTATCATGAACATTTTTTAAATAACATCCAAATATCTACAGCATGCCAGTTGGGTCTCTGAATTTTATGTACCTGATCATTCTGATACACAGCATTTGTCACCTTAGTTTAATGTGCAAAAAGCGCTGAGAGCATCTTATTCCATATTCCTTGCCACAGGTATAGACAAATGATGACAAGCTGTGAACCTAAAAACTGTCTTTAACGGTCTATTAGAACAGGTTGAATATTGAGAGTGAAAACATTTACTGATAAAATTTCTAACTCATGCCGTATTGGGGAATGGATGACAGAGGGAACGGACTCCTGGCAAACAGCACACACCAGAGAAAACAAACAATGAATGTCTTTGCAACCTTTGTCATCTCCTATTTGCTTTACATTTGCCATTGGTTTTAGTGAACAGGAGCTGGGTTCCAAGAAATCTCTGCAGGTTTCTTCAACTTCTCTCGTCTCTGAGCTTCTGCAACCAACACATCTGATTGAACCCATCAGCTGTGATAAGTGTACATTTAGAATCTTAAGAGAATCTGCAACTTGAGTGCAGGCAGCACCAAAGTAAAGATCCTACATGGCTTTAATACATTTTTTAAATCCCATTTTAGGTAAATTTGTCCCTGAGATCAGTGTATGTGAAATCTCAAGTAAAGCCTTAAACATGTGCTTGAGACACTGGTGTTTCACCGACTTCAAAGGCAACAGATGTGAGAATCCAGGGTGAGTCATTCAGTGTCAATTTAGTCAGAGACGGGGAATATCAATGATGTTATGCTTTAATTCAAGTAAATATATTATCTGAGTTATTTTTTCTTAGCAAAGTATCTGTTCATTAATTTTTTACAGTGCTTTTATATAGTTTACTTTGGCTTTCATTTTACAGCCTCCATTCATTTCCACAGTTACTTAGGTCAACCCCATTTTCCCCAAAACTTCTTAAGTGAAGTTATTTCATACTTGTAATACAGTTAGATGTTTTGTCACATTCTGTGTTCCATTGTGGACTCTCCAGAATATCTAAATGAATGTTTTTTTTAATTATGTATATTAAGGTTCACTCTTCGTACTGTAAATTTCTATGGGTTTTAACAGATGCACAGTATCATGTATCCACCACTACAGTATCATACAGGATAGTTTCACTACCCTAAACAATCCTCTGTACTTCACCTATTTAACACTTCTCAGTCCCCAAACACCTGGCAACCACTGACTTTTTAAAATTATCTCTATAGATTTGCCTTTTCCAGAGTGTCATACAATTTTTCATGATTTATTCTTTTCAAACTGGCTCCTTTCACTTAGCAATATGCATTTACAATTTATGCATATCTTTTCATGTTTGGTACCACATTTCTTTTTCTCATGGAATGACATCTCATTGTTGGGATGTACCACAACTGTTTATTCACACCTGTTAAAAGGAGATCTTGGTTGCTTCTGATTTTTGACAATTATGAGTAAAGCTGCTGTAAACATTTGTATGAAGGTGACTTTTAGGATTTTTTTCTTTATCTTTGATTTTCTATAGTTTGAAAATGATATGCCTACATGTAATCTTTTGATATTTATTCTGTTGGACGTTCTCTGAGCTTCCTGGATCTGTGATTTGGTGACTGACACTAATTTGGGGGAAATTCTCAGTCATTATTGTTTAAAATATTTCTTCTGTTATTTTCTGTTGTCTCCTTGTGGTATTCTTATACGTGTATGTTACACCTTTTGTAGTTGTCCCACAGACCTTGGATATTCTAGAGATTCTTTCTTCTGTCATGTCTAGTCTACTAATAATCCCATCAAAGGCTTTCTTCCCATCTCTGTTGCAGTGTTTTGCATTTCTAGTGTTTCTTTTTGGTTCTTTCCTAGGATTTCCATCTCTCTGCTGACATTATCCATCTGTTTTTGCATGCTGTTTATCCATTAGAGCTCTTAACATATTAATTATAGTTCTTTCAAAATCCTGGTATGATCATTCCCAATCCCTGCAATGTGTGGTTCCTTCTATCTCTTGTGTTTTCTTTGCCTTTTAGTATGCCTTTAATTTTTCTTGACAGCCAGATTTGAACAAAGAACTGCTGTAAACAGGCCATTAGTAATGTGGTGGTAAGGTGTGGGGGGAGGGGAAGTGTTCTATAATTCTATACCTATAATTCTGTAATCTCTAATAACTAGCTCTCAGTTGTTTAGTGGGCCAGTGCCTTTGGATCATGAGCTTCACGAGTGTTTTTCAGTTTTTGTCTCTCTCCTTAGGTGAATGAGGATGGCTCAAGTGGGCCAGAGCTTTGTATTCCCCCTCTCCTATGTGGAAGGCTACAGCTGACAAGAGTTGGGTATTTCCCTTCTCCCAGGTGAGCTAGGCTCTGCTAATATCGCAGCCAATTAGACTTTGGTTAATTAATTTCTCCTGAGTGCAGGCCTTGTTAAGTAGAACAGCTTGCTCTGGCATATTTCAAAATGGTTCCTCTTCCCTTCCTGCTGCTGACAGCACAAGGGGATTTTTCTCTGATACTTACTGTGAGAATCCAGTTGAGCTCCTGGAGGTAAAACTCACTGAAGTGTGGGAGCCCCACTATGACTGGGTTCCCCTGGAGTTTTTAACCCTCAGGATTGTCCACACTGCACCTCCAGCAATTAGACAATTCCAGTTCAGGTTTTCCTGCTCCAGCACTGGTTCCCTTGCCAGTTTCTGCCCGCGAGACTCTGCTCAGGTGAGTCATGACTCTCTGTATTCACTTGTCTGACTTTCCAGTCTTGGAGACAGCAGTTTGCACTGTGTCCTCCCCTCTCATATGAATTCAAGAAGAGTTGTTGATTTTCCAGTCTGTTCAGCGTTTTACTTGTTGTTAGGACAGAGTGGTGACTTCCAAGCTTCTTTCATGTAGATCAAAAACCTGAAGTCTGCAGGGGTTTTGTGAATATGTTTTTAAATAAGTTGAGTAAATATCTAGGAACATGACTGCTGGATTGTGTGGTAAGAGTATGTTTAGCTTTGTAAGAAATTGCCAGCTGTCTTCCAAAGTGGCTGAACCTTTTGCATTCTCACTATCAGTGAATGAGAGTTCCTGTTGATCTGCATCCACGTCAGCAATTGGTATTGTTAAAATTTTGGATTTTAAATCTTTCTAATGGTTGTATAGTGATATCTCTTTGTTGTTTTAATTTGCAGTTCCCTAATGACAAACAATTTTCAGCATATTCCTGTTTATTTGCCGTCTGTATGTCCTTTTTGGTGAGGTATCCAGATACTTTGCCTTAATTTTTTTTTTTTATTGTTGAGTTTTAAAATTTCTTTCTGTATTTTGCATACAGTACCTTTATCAGACATGGGTTTTCCAAATAGCTTATCCCAATCTATGGCTTGTCTTTCTATTCCCTTAAAAGTCTGCTTCACAGCTTAGACATTTTTAATTTTAAAAATCCAACCTACCAAGTTTTTCTTTCATGGAATGTGCTTTTGGTATTGCGTCTAAAAATGTGTCACCAAGTTCAAGGTCACATAGATTGTTCCTTACTTTACTTTCATACTGGTACACTTCAGCATCTTCTTATTTGCAAACTTCCTTTTTAAGCATTGCAATTTAGTAAAAGCCCCAAAACCTGAAGATTTTTAACCTCCTAATTAGCTAAGCTTTAATTATTGGTTTTTCAGTCTGAACATGATGTAATCAAAATATAAAGGACTTTCTACCAAAATAGTTCTGTGTTTTTAAACACACTTAAGTTGTTTATAAAGTTTCTCTTCAAAGGCTTAAATATTGATATTTGAAGAGAGGTAGCAAAGAGAAAATTCACACTGCCATGTGGGAGCTTTTATTTTATTATTTTGCTGTTCTAGTTTCCCATTAGTAAATTTCACTTTGGTAAATTTTTAAAACCACCACTTATTTTTTTTTTTCGAGTTTTATTGAGAAATAATTGACATATATATTACTGTATAAGTTTAAGGCACACAGCATGATGGTCTGAGTTACATGTATTCTGAAATGATTATCACAGTGGTTTCAGCTGACATCCATCATCTCATATAGCTACAATAAAAAGAAAAGAAATAAGAAAAAAAAAATTCTCATTGTGATAAGAACTCTTAGATTTACTCTTTTAACAATTCTGATATATCATACAGCAGTGTTAACTGCTATTAATTTTTTAATAAACATCTCTTAATTGAGATAAAGTTTAACACATTCCTGGACACAAGGTGCTGACACAACTTGGAATCCACGTGTCTTTTACATTGACTCTCGTTTCCAAAGGAATTTAACATACGAAAATTCTCATACATTTTGGTTTTGATGTTTTTTAATACATTATAGATAAATAGACATAATAGATAAGTTTTGATAAAAATTGAAGAATCAAAGAAACCGGTGTATTCAGTACCCTAGAAACCTCAAACCAAAAGGAAATAGTAAACATGATCACAAAAGGAAATAATATGGAAGGAAAGCATAGGCTTTTATAAATTGTCCTAGAATCATCTTCTCTTACATTATAACTTTAATGACTTTAAACTCATTTAATCTATATGTACTTAGTCAGCTTTTTTAAGTGATTATAGAACAATCTCTTAAATGATTTATGATTAAAATTGACTAATCTGGACAGGAAATTCTCTTCATATAGTAAGTTCCATGTGAAATACTCTATTTAAATTAAGAGGAACAATTATGGAAAATTCCTACCATGTAGTGACCTGGCACAATGAAAGTACTCAAATATGTTTGCTGAATAAGTTATAAAATGATAATAAAAAGTTAGCAGAGCAAAAAAAATGAATAAATTAGATCCACATTTTTGAGTCTAGATTGCCAAGATTATTAATATTTGCTTAATATCATTAGGTACTTGCTGTATTTCAAGCTTTATTCTATTTTACATTAATTACTCCTCCCAACACCCTTATGAGATAGTTGTACTTTATAAGAGCTTTGCCACTTCTAATAAATGTTTGGTTTCTATTTGATTCATATGTATTTCTAAGTTTGACTACAAGCCTGTCCATATTTAAGATACTCATACCCATTGCATTGAATTGAAGGATTTGGGTGGCTAATCAAGGACAAGACATATGCTAGGAGGTGGCAGTAGCACACAAGGAGTTGCATTGTGGGCAGCACTTGGACAGGATGCATGTGAGGGGAGATCCCTCACAGCAGGAGACCTCTTAGACACCAGCAGCCTAGGTCCACCATCCATAAAGGGAAGAGGACAAAGAAATGACTGGGGAAGAGAGCTGGAGAGGAGGCTTAAGTGTCTAGGTGATTTCTGGGTCAGAGAGCTTTCAAAGCCAGCAGGGGCTTGGGATCTTTAAAGGGCCATGGTTTACCTTATTTACGGCTAGTAGATGTTGGGTGCAGTTTCTTGGGGTTTGCAGAGAAGACTGGCTTCTATATGACTAAAAATAGGCCTATTGGGGCTATATTTAAAGCAATTGGATGTGTAAGAATTTGAGTTTAGCACAGTCTAGACTGAGCTAACAGTCTAGACTGTTAGCTAACAGCAGTTAGCAGCTAACAGCAGTCTAGACTGCTGTGATGAAGTAAAAACATGGGGGCCACAATAAACAAGGGACATCTTTGGCTCATTTGTATAACACCTATAAAGTAATTTCTATTCATTCTTAAATACACAAAATAAAAAAAGTATACGTATTACCAATTTTAAGTTGCTTGGGGTATATGTGTATATATATACATATAAATGTATATATTGCATGAGCTGTATTTTCAAGCACACACACACACACACACACACACACACACACACACACACACACACACACACACATGCACGCATAAACCCTAAAACTATTAAATATATGAAAAAAGCTTTCTACACGCACTATCAAGTTTTCCTTAGGGGATTTTTTTCTTGTGTCTTTAGAGTTTAGGCAGTGGTATTAGGCAACTAGGGATGTCATAACAAAATGCCACAGAGTGGATGACTTAAACAACAGAAATGTATTTTCTCACAGTTCTGGAGGCTAGAGGTCAAGGTGATGGCAAGTTTGGCTTCTCCCTGAGACCTCTTTCCTTGGCTTCCTGCCTTCTGTGTCTTCATATGACCTTTTATTTGGTTTCTCTTCTTCTAATAAGAACACCAGTCTTATTGGATTAGCGCCCCATCCTTATGATCTCATTTAACCTTAATTACCTCTGTAAAGTCCCTAGTTCCAAATGCAGGCACATTGGGTGTTAAGACATCAATGTGTGGATTTGGGGGAGACATAATTCCGTCTATAAGTACACTTTACCTCTGGATTGCGATTTTGTATGATATATGTATTTAGATATAGAGCCAATAATATATGCCCTGCACGATTTCACTATTTTAATTGCATGTGTATTATATACCACATTTTTATTTAAACTTGGACAAGAATTGCAGGTTCATTTGGCTTATGAAATTCAGTTCATTTATAACCTGTTTCACACAGCACTTCAGAACAGAAAATTAACTTTCTTAGCTGAATAAAACCAAAATGGAAACAAAATTTTAGTTCCTAAAAGAGCTTTGTAAATGATTTTGTATTGCACATTTCATTTAATTTATTCCAACCGGCATTAAAATATTTGTTAAATACTCTTTTTTGTTGTGAAGATATTCACAACTACAAAATGAAGTGGCCATTGTATTCTTAAGAGCTCAACATAATTAAGACTATATTTTATTGAGATCAACCAATTCCATTAAAATATCACTAGAAATGAATAAATTGAAAGGATCCTCAGCGAAATGAGAAGGAATGATTATGAGTTACTGAAATTTGAGCTCTATGAAGGCAGTATTTTGTTGCTGTGGTTTTGTTCATCTATACAAATAGGAGCAAAATCTGGTAGCATTACATTGAAAAATAACTCTATATTAAGTTTACACTTCCCCACAAATATTTGGCAATGTTTAACGTTGTATCTTCATGCCAGGAACTTTTCTAGGATTTAGGAATAGATCTCTTAATAAAATAAACTCCCTGCCCTCATAGAACTTCATTCTAGCATAGAGACAGAAAATAATCAAACACTTCCTTTAATTTGGGTTTCCCCTTTAGAGCTAGCCAGTGACCCTGACAGAAGTTCTTAAGTATTCAATGAATAAAAGTATATCTATAATCTCTGAACTGTAAAGTGCACATACAATAATGGTACCTACAGTTGCTACATTTCAGGGCACTATCATGTCGACCTACTCTATATGACTAAAATAATCAGCAATACAGTTCAGTTGTAGTTTCTAAATGTGCTAGTGGTGAACAGAGGACCAAAATGCAAGATGTCATATAAAAGAGTGGTAAAGAAATTAGTTTCTTGCTCTGTTTGACTCAGTTTTCTGCTACATACTTACTATGATATGAGACAATGTATTCTATCTCTACAAAACTCAGGTGTTCCCTTTGTGAAATGAGAGAAATAATTATATTAAAGGATGGCTCTGAGTATTATAGAAAATAATATGTGCATTGTACTTAGCATGATACCTGGTACGTAAGATTCATTGAAATTCATGGTAGCTATTACTATTGCTAAAATGCAGGTGTGTTGAAGGGGGCAAAAAGATGAGCTTTTTTTTTCCATTTGGAGCAAATTTCTTAGATTTCACATCATGGATTAATTATTTTTAAATCAAACATTCCATTAGATATGGGAAATTTCCCATGACTACAATAGTAGTCTATTATGATAGTAATCACCCTAGAAAACTGATAACTTAATCTTAGCTGTTTAGGTTCAGAAAAAAAAATTGAGAATATTTTGATGTATTGTTTGTGGGGAGGTTTTTGGTAATTTCAGTTTTCTTGATACATTTGTATTCTCCATGTTTTATATGTGTTATTTTTGAAAAGTAAGAATGTAATTGGAGTGGCAGTTTACAGATAAACAAGGAAAGGAGGCAGTTAAAATAAAAGTTTTTAAATAGTAAAAACTTTATAGTGGAAAAACTGGACAAACACTACCTCAGCCAGGTGGTCAAGGTCAACATCAACAGTGCTAAGTCATGTTCATAATATGTACCCTTGATATGACATGAAAGTGTCACTTTACTTCTGTAGTTTTCTTTCCAAAAAATCCCAAACTCCAGTCTAATGAGAAAACATCAGGCAACTCTCAATTTAGGAACATTCTACAAAATACCTGAACAGTTTTCAGATCTGTCAAGGTCTCCAAAATATACAAACAGCTCACATAGCTCAATATCAAAAAAGAAAAAAAAAAAAAAAACCCAATCAAAAAATGGGCAGAAGACCTAAATAAAAATTTCTACAAAGAAGACATACAGATGGCCAAAAAGTGCATGAAAAAATGTTCAGCATTGCTAATTATCAGAGAAATGCAAATCAAAACTACAATGAGGTTATCACCTCACACCAGTCAGGATGGCCATCATCAAAAATTCTACAAACAATAAATGCTGGAGAGGATATGGAGAAAAAGGAACCATTCTACACTCTTGTTGGGAATGTAAATTGGTACAGCCACTATGGAGAACAGCATGGAGGTTTCTTAAAAAACTAAAAATAGAGTTACCATATGAGCCTGCAATCCCACTCCTGGGCATATATCCAGAGAAAACTATAATTCAAAAAGAAACAAGCAACCCGATGTTCATTGTAGAACTATTTACAGTAATCAAGACATGGGAGCAATCTAATGTCCACTGACAGATGAATGGATAAAGAAGATGTGGTATATATACAATGGAATATTACTCAGCCATAAAAAGAATGAAATAACACCATTTGCAGCAACATGGATGGATTAAATATCATCATACTTAGTGAAGTAAGCCAGACAGAGAAAGGTAATTATCATATGATATTGCTTATATGTGGAATCTGAAAAACAAAGATACAATTGAGCTTATTTACAAATGAGAAATAGACCCATAGACATAGAAAACAATTTTATGGTTACCAAAGGGGAAAGGTGAGGAAGAGGAATAAATTAGGAGGTTGGGATTAACATATACACAGTTATATATTTTATATATAAAATAGATAACCAACAAAGACCTACTGTATAGCACAGGGAACTATAATCAATATTTTGTAATAACCTATATGGCCAAAGAATCTGAAAAAAATATATATATATAAACTTCAGTTTATGTATATATATAAACTGAATCACTGTTCTGTATACCTGAAACTAACATGACATTGTAAATCAACTACACTTCAATAAAATTTTTAAAAATTAAAAAATAAACTTTCAAGGTCATCAAAAGTCAATAAAAGTATGATAATCTGTCACAGCTAAGAGGAGCCTAAGGTGACATTACAACTAAATGTAATGTATCCTCAGTGAGTTCCTGGAAGAGAGAAAAGACATTAAGTAAAAATTAAGCAAATCTGAATAAAGTTTGGAACTTGTTAATAATTATTTAATAATTAACAATTTGGGTTCATTAATTGTGACAAGTGTACCATATTAATGTACGATGCTTTGATAGAGGCTACTGAATATGAACTATTTGGGAACTTTCTGTAACAGCTTCACAATTTTTCTGTAAATCTAAAACTGTTCTAAAAAATAAAGTTTACTAATAAATATATAACCAAAAATTTTTTTAATTCACATAGTTTGGATAGTTCAATGACAAAATGGTGGTGTTCAAAGAAGAAGTCTTGGAAATAAACACAAAATTAAAAGTCTACTTACAAAATGGATGGAACTATGCATGTATTTTTTCTTTGTAAAAATATCAAAATTTTGGAAATATTTACACAGTCAAAATAAAGGCAAAAGAAAATAAAAGTAAAAGCAGAAGATTTTTAAAAGTCATGTCAAATGGATACTGTTGTCTACACTTGGCCAAAATTTTGCATGAAAATTAGTACTTTTATCGTGTGATTTTCTAAATATGTAACAACTGGTAGAACTTAGACCTGGCAAATGAGAGTAGACAGTAGTAAGCAGTGCTCATACTATTATAACACCTAAATATTAGAGTGGTATTTCTAAAACAGAATGTCAGCTCAGCCCAAAGACAAAATGTTTAGATTGAGTACCTGAAGTCTTGCTATGTTATACAATGGGAAGAAAATTATATTACAAAAACAGATACAATGCAAGTTTCCCAGACCAGATAATCTCAACAACTATAAAGCCCTAAATCTATACCAGCCACAAACCTAAAGGAAGGAAGGAAGGAGGGAGGGAGGGGCATTACAGCTCTTCCTGGCCTCATTGCCTCACTTCCTGTCACTTGGGACTCCCCTTGCTCTTTGACTATGAAATTTGGTATATACATCTCCTCCTTTGGATAGCTTCCTATGCATCCTTCAAGACCTGCTCAAAAATCACTTTTGCCAAGAAGTCTTTCATGAAACTACCAGAAAGAGTTAGCTGCCCCTCATCTGAGTCCCGATAGTATTATGTTCATTTTGTCACTCCTTCAACAAATACTTAGCAATTACCTACTGTATTCCAGGCCTGTATTTGTATCTCTGTACCATCATTTCCTGAACTCTATGACAGCCATGTCTGATTCCCCTGCTAGACTCAGACTAGTGCTTGGTGGTCTCCTCCTAAAATGAATGAGAAAAAGGAATCAGCAGTTACTCCTCACAGCCTGCCTTGTTTGAGGTGTGTCCTCTTATAAACCATACTTTACAAATGTGAAAAATGAGACACAAGAATGCAAGGTAACATGTCTGAGGTAATACTGCTGCAAAATTTTCTTTAGCCTTTTGATGCAATGGATTACATTGATTACTGAATGTTTAGACAGTTTTGAATACCTGGGATAATCCTAGTTGGTTATGGAGTACATTCTTTCCATACATCTTTGGATGCAGTGAGCTATAATTTTGGTTAGGATTTTTGCAGCTACCCATGAGATATATCAGACTGTAGTTTTCTTGTCTTTTTCTGGTTTTGATATTGGGGTAATTCTGGTCTCAAAGAATGAGTGAGGAAGTGTGCCCTCTGTTTCTCTTTTCTGGAGGATACTAAAGAGATTTGGTATCATTTCTTTCTTAAATGATTGGTAGAGTTCACCAGTGAAAAAATCTGGGCCTGGTGCTTTCTCTTCTGGAAGGATTATTATTGTTTGAATTTCTGTAATAGATATGGGCCTATTAAGATGATATATTTCTCCTTGTGTCAGTTTTGGTATGATGTGTCTTTCAAGCATTAGTCCATTTCATTCAAATTGTCAAATTTGGGATCATATAGTTTTACATAATAGTCTATTATATTTTTAAATGATGGTCCCTCTTTCATTTCTGGTATTGGTAACTTATGTCTTTATATTTATTCTTAGCCTGGCTAGAAGTTTATTGATTATATTAATGTTTTCAAAGAACCACCTTTTTGTTTCATTAATTTTCTTATTGTCTCTATTGATATTTCTCTATTTCTTATTTTAAAATTCATTAATATCTGCTTTAAGTTTGTTACTTCTTCTTTCTTTTGGTTTATACTGCTCTTCTTTCTCCAGTATCCTAAGGTGAAAGCTTACATTTTTGGTTTTAGATCTTTACTTTTCTAAAAAATATGCATTCAATGCTATAAATTTCCCTCTAAGCATTGCTTTCACTGCATCTCATAAATTTTGATAGGTTTTATTTCAATTTTCACTAAGTTCGAATTATTTTTAATATCTCTTGGCATTTCTTTTTTGACCCATGTATTATTTACAAGTGTGTTGTTTGTTTAATCTCCAAATACTTGGGGATTCTCTAGCCACTTTCTGTTATTGATTTCTAGTTTAGTTCCATTGTGTTCTGAGAACATACTTTGGATGATTTCAATTCTTTTAAATGTGTTTGAGGTGTGTTTCATGTCCCTGAATGTGATGTATCTTGGTGAATGTTCCATGTGAGCTTGAGAGGAATGTGCACTTGACTCTTAAATAACATGGGTTTGAACTGGGCAGGTCCACTTATACCTGGATTGTTTTTAAGAAATATATAGTCAGCCCTTCAAATTCTTGGGTTTCGCATCTGTGGATTCAATCAACTTGGATTGAAATTTCCACTCATTTTACTACTACATTTTATATGAAGGACTTGAGCATCAGCAGATTTTGGTATATGCAGGGGCTCCTGGTACCCATCCCCCTCAGATACCAAGGGGTGACTGTATTCTTCTGCTGTTGGATAAGTATTTTATAAATGTCAATTAGATACAGTTGATAATGATGGTGGTTCAGTTCAACTGTATCCTCACTGATTTTCTGTAAGCAGAATCTGTCAATTACTGATAGAGGTCTCTTGAGGTCTCTAACTATAATAATAGAGTTGTTTATTTCATCTTGCCATTCTATCTGTTTTTGCCTCACTTATTTTGGTACTTTGCTGTTATGCACATACACATTAAGGATTAAGTCTTCTTAGAAAATTGACCCCTTTATCGTTATGTAATGCCTCTCTCTATCCCTGATAAATTTCCTTGTTTGAAGTCTGCTTTGCCTGAAATTGATATAGCTACTCCAGCTTTCCCTTCATTAGTGTTAGTGTGGTATAGTTTTCTTCATCACTTTACTTATAATCTGTGTCTTTCTTTTTAAAGTGGGTTTCTTGCAGACAACATATAGTCAGTTGTTTTTTTTTATCCCCTCTGTCAATTTCTGGTTTTATTTTTTATAGTTGCATTTAATCCATTCACATTTAAAGTGATCATGTGTATAGTTGGATTAATCTCTCCCCTTTCTGTACTATTCTCTATTCATTGCACTTCTTATTTCTTTTTTTTTAAAATATTCTACCCTTTTTCTGCCTTATCTGGTTTAATTAGGCATTTTATATGATTCTGTTTTCTCTCATTTCTTAACAAATCAGTTATACTTCTTTTTAAAAAATGATTTTAGTGGTTGCCCTAAGGATGGCAACATGTATTTACAACATGTATTTATAAGTCCACTTCCAAATAGGTCTATATTATTTTATGAGTGTGTAGGTACCTTAAAATATTTCAAATTCATCCCTTCTAACATTGATGTCACTCATTTCACTTATCAATAAGCTATACTCACCCAGTATATTGTTGCTGTTGTTAGTTTGAACAGTTATATATTAAATCAAGTAAGAAAAAGAAAAATAAAAGGGTTTATTTTACCTTTATGTGTTCCCTCTCTAATGCCCTTCATTTCTTTACGTAGATCTCAGTTTCTAACCTGCATCATTTTCTTTCTCTAAACTTTAAAAAAATTAAACTTCTTTAAACATTTTTTGAAAGGCAGATCTACTGGTGAAAAATTCCTCATTTTTGTTCATTTGAGAAAGTCTTTATTTCCCCTTCATTTTTGAGGAACAATTTTCCTTAATACAGAATTCTAGGTTGGTGATTCCTTTATTTCAACATTTCAACATTTTAAATATTTTACTCCACTCTCTTTTTGCTTGCATTGTTGATGACAAGAAGTCTGCTATAAATCTTATACTTCTTTCTTCATAGGTAAGGTGTTGTTTTTCTGTGTGTGTGTTTCAAGATTTTTTCTTTGATTTTCTGTAGTTTGAACACAACATGCCAGGTGAAAGTTTTTTTTATTATTTTTCCCACTTGGACTCCTCTGAGTCCTTGATCTATGATTTGGTGTCTGTCATTATTTTTGAAAAATTCTTAGCTAATTTCACCTCACAAATTATTTCTGCTCTTTGTTCTTTTTCTTCTCCTTCTGGTATTCCCAATGCATCTGTATTATACCTGTTGTAATTGTACAACAGTTCTTAGATATTTTGTGCAGTCCTTTTTCATATTTTTTTCTCCATGAATTTCAGTTTGGAAAGTTTATATTAACATATCTTCAAGCTCAGTGATTCTTTCCTCAGTTGTATCCAGTCTACTGATGAACTCATGATAGGCACTGTTTATTTCTGTTATAGTGATTTTAATTTCTCGTGTTTCCTTTTGAGTTTCCATATCTCTGTTAACATGTGTTGTTGCATATTTTCCACTTTTTTCGTTATAGCACTACACATATCAATCACAGTTATCTTAAATTTTCCAATCTGAGAACTTCAAGATGTCTGCCAATTCTGAGTTTGGTTCTGTTACCTGGTTTGTCTCTTCAGACTATGATTTTTATTGCTTTTTAGTGTTCCTTGTAATCTTTGTTGCATGCCAGACATATTGTATTGGGAATAGGAGCTTAGGTAAATAGGCTTTTAGTGTGAAGGTTTATGTTTATCTAGCTAGGAGTTAGCCTGTTTTTATTATCTGATGTAACTGTAGGTGTCAGAGTCTTCTATTTCCTCTAGTGCATTTGTTTTATTTATTTATTTATTTATTTATTTTGGTCTCCTGTGTTGTCTTTTGATTTTGTATTAGTCAGGTTCTCCAGAGAAAAAGAACCAATAGGGAAGATAGATAGGTAGATAAATAGATAGATAAAGAAAGAAAGAAGAGAGGAGGAGAACAGAAAGACAGAAGAGAGAGAGAGAGAGAGAGAAAAAGAAGTATTTAATGAGTTTATTTCAGAGATTTTTTTTTTTTTTTTTTAAGGAATTGGCTCATGCAATTGTGACCAGCAAGTCCAAAATTTGCAGGCCAGGCCAGAAGGCTGGAAATTCAAGCAAAAATCTATGTTGTAATCTTGACTCCAGAGGCTGGAGATTCAGGCAGAATTTCTAAGTTGCAGTCTAGAGACAGAATCTCAGAATCCTTTCTTCTTTGGAGAACCCAGTCTTAGCATCTTAGCTCTTAAAGCTTTCAGGTGATTTATGAAGCCCACTATCATTATGGGGAGCAGGGTGACTTGCTTTATTCAAAATCTATTTATTAAAATGTTAATCCCATCTAAAGTATACCCTCAGGGTAACATCTAAGCTAGTGTTTGACCAAGCAATAACCTAGTCAAGTTGACACATAATATGAACAATCAAGATTTCCCTATAAATTTCTTCTTAGAGGTTTAACCTTGCAGTCATTTCTGCTGTAATACACTGTCATTTCTTTTAATGAGCCTGTGGTGTCCCTGGGTTGTGATCATCAAAACTGTTTTTCAACTTTCCCCATCATCTAATGCCTCAATTTAGGTAAGACAGAAATACTAGAGGAGGGGTTAGAGTTGAGTATTCACCTTTCCCCACATAGTTTAGGTTCTGATAAAGCAGTTTCTTCTGAGGGAAGTTATACAAAACAGAATACTGAGAGTGTTTCAATATGGTTACTTTTCCCTTCAGCATATTTCAAGATGTTATTTCAAAATGCACCAGCAAATTAAAGTTTCTCTTCAAATTTGAGAAGTTTTTGGCCATTATTTCTTCAAATATTCCTTCTGTCCATATCTCTATCATCTTTTCTTCTGGGCTTCTCATAAGCATATGTTGGTATATTAAGTAGTATACGGGGGGGGGGGGGTGGAGTCAAGATGGCATACTAGAAGGTCATGGAATTCGCATCTCCTCACAACTAGGGCACCTACCAGGCACTGGTGGGGGACCACGGACACCTAAGGGGTGTCCCCAGGGAGAAACCCCCAGCAACTGGGTAGGACATGGGGAATGGGGGGAGTGAAGGGGGAGGAGAAGTGGAGGCGGGACGGGACTGGTGCCCCTGAGGGGCAGCTGGGGCAGGGGAAGGGATCCCACACCAGAAGGGGAAATTGGGGAACCATTGGGAGGGCAGAGGATCAAAAGGGAGCATGGCCAGGTTTCCCCTGCCCACTTGGGCCCCCAGGAACCTGCTGAGATCCCGGGCCTGATCCTCTGCCCACCTAGGCCCCCTCCAGCCTCGTGGGTCCTGAGCGAGTGGGAGGGAGGGAGGGAAGGGAGAGCAAAAGTAAAGGCCGGACCTATGGGACCAGCACCCCTGAGGGGCGGCTGGGGGAGGGGAGGAGTTCCTACACCCAGCGGGACCCACCCACGGTTAGGGGCCCAGCGGCAATGGGGGAGACCCTGGGGGAGAAGGTGGGGGAGGGCATGGAGGAACGGAAGGGAACGGGGCCAGTGCTTTCCCTGTCCACTTAGGCACCGGGAAGCCTGCTGGGCTCCGGGGCCTAATCCTCTGCCCTCAGAGCCTCCTTCCTGCTGCTCAGAACCCAAGCCCCGCCCCTATACCCCCACCCAGGGCCCGACCTCTACACTCAGAGACCCCCTCTGAGAACCCCTCCAATGTTCTGGGCCTAAACCCGACCCACACACCCTCACCCAGGGCCTTACTTCCAAACTCTGGAACTCCACATTCCACATTCCAGAGGCCCTCCTTTCGACATGCTGCTTCTTCCCTTACATGCAGGTCCTAAGCAGAGGCCCTGCCCCATGCTCAAACGTCACTCCCCTACCTGCCTAGGTCCTGCCCCACCCTAAACCCCACCTCTGCCTATGTTCCACCTCCTGCCTAAACTCCACCCCCATAGCCAAGGCTTTTTCTTTTCTTTCTTTTTCTTTTTTCTTTTAGATTGGGGTTGTTTTACCGTGTTGATTCTTTTCTACTTTCATTTTTCCTAATAAGTCTTTTATTTTTCTAATTTATTTTATTCTTTATACTTTGTTAGTGATCTCTCCTTTTGGCTTGTTTCTCCACCCCGCTTTTTTTTTTTTTTCTTTTCCTGTTGTGGTTTTATTTTACCTTGTTGCAGTTGTTTCAATTATAGTTTTATTGTTCCTAATATATTTTTTATCTTTCTAATTTTATTTTGTTTTTTATTCTTTGATATTGTACTGCTCCTTTTTTTCTTTCTTTCTTCCTTTTTTTTTTTCTTTTTTTTACTGTGCCACGAAGCTTGCAGGATCTTGGTTCCCAGGCCAGAGGTTGGGCCCGAGCTCCTGTGGTGGGAGTTCTGAGTCCAAACCACTGGACTAACAGAGAACCTCAGACCCCAGGGAATATCAATCGGAGTGAGGCCTCCCAGAGGTCCTCATCTCAGCACCAAGACCTGGCTCTATCCAACTCCCTGCAAACTCCAGTGCTGGACGTCTCAGGCCAAACAACCAGTAAGACAGGAATACAGCCCCACCCATCAAAAAAAAAAAAAATGAAACGACAAAAAAATATGTTACAAATGAAGGAGCAAGGTAAAAACCTACAAGACCAAATAAATGAAGACAAAATAGGCAACCTACCTGAAAAAGAATTCAGAGTAATGATAGTAAAGATGATCCAAAATCTCAGAAACAGAATGAAGAAAATACAAGAAGCATTTAACAAGGATCTAGAAGAACTAAAGAGCAAAAAAACAGTGATGAACAACACAATTACTGAAATTAAAAATACTCTAGAAGTAATCAATAACAGAATAACTGAGGCAGAAGAATGGATAAGTGAGCTTGAAAATAAAATGGTGGAAATAACTTCCAGGGAGCAGAATAAAGTAGTATACCACATTTGTCTAACACTCTGCTACTTATAAAAAAATTTTTTGTTGTTGTTCTTCAGACTAGTGATCACTATTCACCTGTCTTCAATTGCATTGCTTCTTTCTTCTGCCAGCTCATTCCTGATGTTGAGCCCCCTCTAATGAAATTTTTATTTCAGTTATTAAGCTTTTCAATTCAGAAATTTTTATTGTTTTTCTAGAATTCTGTGTCTTTCTATAATCTCTATTTGGTGATTCGTTTCTCTTATATTTCCTTTTAATTCTTTTGTCATAGTTTCTGTTGGTTCTTTTGAACATATCTAAAAAACCTGGTTAAAGGTATTTGTCTAGTAAATCCAGTGCTTGAGCTTCATTATGGACAGTTTTTATTGACTGATTTTGGTCTGTATATGGTCCAAAATTTGTTTCTTTGTGAGTTTCAAAAATTTTGTTGTTATTGAAAACAAGATATTTAAAATTATACAGTGTGTCAACTCGGGAAATCATATTCTTCCTCTGATTTTGTTATTGTTGCTATTTGCTGCTGTTTTTGTTTTTGTTGTTGCTGGTTGTTTAGGACTTTTCTGGGACTAACTTGATAATTGTATTCTTTGTTGTGCATATCTACTGAAGTCTCTACTTCAGTAATCTCACGAAAGAGAGATAAACACCTTGAACTAATAAGTTTCTGGGCCTTTGCCAAGGGGCTCTGTGTAGGGGGGATGGGGTGCATCTTTAATGCTTTAGCCAGTAGTTTAAAATGGTGTCATAACCTTCAGTTACAGTTTGTGTTAAGTCTCAAGGTCAGGCAGAGGTCAGAGCACCTTCTCAGGTCTTTTCTGGGTGTGTGCATGAACATATCCTCCTGGATTCCCAGAAATATGGTGGAGCTTTTCAAAGCATTTATTTCCTTCTTCCTACCCCTTCCTCAATGGAAGATCCACTAAACCACTGATTCACTTTAATAATGATTCTGTTTGATTCCATAGCCTCTGATAATTTTTTTCGTAATGTTGATTTAAAACAAATTTTTCCCCTTAATATTTGTTGTCTCCACTTTTCAAGTAATGTTACAAATACCTATGCACCTAAACTCTAATGCTCCTAGAATTGAATTAATTTATATGTACAATACAATTATATATGAATTGTCAATACATTATTGAATGTCCTTATTCATTTTACATATTTGAGCTTATTATTTTTAATCATAAGAAAACATCAAGCTTCCTTTTACTCTATTTAAATTTAGCTTCCTGTATTGATTTAAACTGTTACTAGCTTTACTTGAAAGTTTTGTTTTAAATAATGACAATTTAAGCAATTTTCTAATACTTCACCAGTGTAGCTGCAGGCATCCTATTTTATTATAAAATTAAGTTTTTAAGTGTTAAGTGCAATGCACAAGGAGGAAGTGATGAAAATATTTGAGTACAATTCCTAATTAAAATTATATATTTACAAATAATACTTACAAACAAAGCTTTGCCAGTGGGAGTGTATCATTACATGGGGGCAAAAGATGGCTCTCATTTTTTGGAAAAACTAGTTTTGTTTTGAAGTTGCATATTTTTTCCCCCTTTAAATCACTCTTTCCTCTATCTCTTGGGGAATTTTCAGCAATTCTGTATCACTGAATAAAGTGTTTAACATATGAGAAGTCATTAAACACAGCTGAATTTTTTTAACACTTCATATTATTTCATGTTATCTAGACCTCTTTTGTTAAGTAACACAACCTTCTTGAAAAAGTTTCTCATATAGACCAAACTATGAATCTCTTACAAATAGTGGAAAACAGATGATTTTCCAAATTCTTGTGTTTTTACTTATTACACCTGTTTCTAAAGCCCATATTTATAAGTAATCTAAAATAAGCAGAACACTGGAACATTGATTATGCAATATATTAGTAGATATTATGATAGAAAAAAATTAGGGTGGACAGTCAAATGCATTTTGAAATGTTGGATTAAAAAAATGTTGAGGTTTATTTATGGCAGAGATCCTCAATGCATTTGAAAATTTTTAAAATGTTACTTTAGTTTCACCTGCCAATTTTCATCTTGACTAAAAATACATCATAAAATATTTTTATTACTGTTCTAGAATATTGCTAATTACTAGAGACCTGAAGATATCCACTTTTAATGTTTTTTTTGCAACCAGTTTACAGAAACTACTTAAATCAATAATTATAAAATATATTTAAAAATTTTTCAGAAATAAATCAATTGATTAAAGCAAACAAAAAATGCAGTGCTACATACTAGGTATCACCAATTTCCCATCCTTCCCTACCACACCTTCTAGGGCAACCCAGGCCAACATATTAAAATATTTTGGACAATGATTTAACTGTGCTGCATATTGATACAAGCCTTTTCTTTCAAGACTTTTATCAATATTTTGAGGGTGTCAAGTTATGCTCCTGCATTTCCTGTGAACTTAGGTTTTGACCACCTCTGTAGGCTCATCTTGTGAACTGAAATCACATGTTTTTTATTACCAATTCATACTCTCCTCTAATAAGCCATTCATCATAGAAGACCTGCCACCTTACACTTCCTCTAGATCCACCTCTGCTGAGACCATTGCATCAAAGTGAGAACTAATCTCAAACTGATTTTTCCAATTTTCTCTTTGCACAGTGCTGAGTAGTGGGAACTTTAATTGTAACTGATCAATTTTTGTCTTTTATATAGTGTGCAGAATGTTTATTTGCACAAAACATAAATAACGTGTGTATATATATGTGCATGTATATGTTTTATATATATATATATATATATATATATATATATATATATATATATATATATATATATATATATATATATTATGATTCCTTGCTTGGAAGGACGGAATCTAGGGCAACAAGAAAAAGAAAAGGGGGAGTGAGACATGGTCTTCCTCTTATCATTACCTTTTTTTCTCTCCTTTTCTTTTTTTACCTAAGTTATTTATTTAATTCATCTCCTGCTACAAGAAAAGTGATGGAAAATCAGTCTACTGGTCATCATTTGATGCAAATAAAGAACATGAGCTTAAGGTCCTATGCATTTTACTGGTCCATGTGCAAGAATAGTCCAAATCTGAGCTTTGGTCCACGATGTAGAACAATGGTCCAGGTTTTCTTTATTCATCTTCATTGCAGGTCAGAAGTGGCTTCAAATGAGGGTTATGGAATAAAGAATGGTTACCATATCTCTAGGAAAAGGGCTTGGACCTGATGCAGAGATGGGGATAGGCAAAAACTTGGGTTCTTATGTTTTCTGTGGTGCAAACAGGAAGGCGTTCAGCAAGCTGACTCCCACCCTGGGGAACATGACAAAGTAAATAGGGGCCTTCCAATTGTGAGCTAAGCCCTCCTCGCTTGAGGCACCTCTAGACATGGGCAGCTCCAGATGTGGTTGGGACATACCTAGCACCCCAGAAACCCAGGGTCTAACCACCACTCCATTTTCGACCTGATTCAAAGCTATCATTACCTCTTTATTATTCTAGAGATTATAAAGAAATTATTATTCCTGATTAAAAACAGAATTATCAAATTTAAAATCATTGTGATAGCAGTAAGCAGCAAGTTACATTCCTTAGAAAATCAATGCAATGAAATACATACTCAGCATACATACATATTCAATTTTTCTCAGAATTCAGAAGAAAATAATAGAAACTAGGTGTGATGAGAGAAAAGTTAAGTGAAAGAAGGTGGAAAATAAAATCCAATCTACAGAAAATTGTAACTTCATGAAACAGTCACTTTTACAAATTACAAGATTTTTTTTTAATTCAGAAAGTGACATAGTTATTTATCAGTTACTAGTTTCAGATTCCTTTCAACATTTCTGAAGACACAAGTCAAGATGAAGCTGATAATTGCCCAACATTTGATCTGATAAAAACATAATGCTGCAAACGAAGGAGAACTTTCCTCTGGTGAATGGTGGACTGAGGGGGAAAAATGAAGCACGTTTTCACCTCATGGAACTGAGAATGCATGAAAAAACGTTGATAAAATATTTGATTAACTTAACCACAGATGTTCACAAACTGAGTTTTAAATAGATATTTATGGTTTTCCAAAGCAACCAAAGCAGCAGCCCATCTTCATGGGATCAGCTAGTGAGTATCAAAATTATTTAATACACTCTATCACCTACTATAAAAAGTGAATACTCTCAAGTGCTTGGCATTCTGTAGAATAGTGGTTAAGGAGAAACTTGAAATGTGTTTTCTCTTGCCCAGCAAGTTAACATTTTCTGTTAAGTTTCTGTTCTCTCTCGAAGGACCTACTCTTCTCTTGGTCGTAAGTTATTCTCTTTAAGGACACACTGTCACCCCGCCCCTCCCCTCAACTACAGTAGTATGCTTTATTCTGAGATTTCTGTAGGGCACAAATATCATGATATGATAATGCAAAATACATACGTACATTTTAGTTAGCAGATGGTTGGTCTCCTTATATAGATTTTAAAATACAAATCAAAATAAAATTCAGATGGAATAAGGACTTAAATATATAGAGCATAAAATTACTGAAATAATACGGGAGATAACTGAAACTCTGAGCTACACGATAAAAGCAGACATAATGATTTGGTTAAACACCAAAAGCTTCAAAAAGTTTAAACAAATCTCAAAATAGAGAAATAACTTCTGCAATGCAAAATAATCAATATAGGGGTGGGACTTCCCTGGTGGAACAGTGGATAAGACTGCGCTCCCAATGCAGGGGGCCTGGGTTCAATCCCTGGTCAGGGAACTGGATCCCACATGTATGCCACAACTAAGGGTTCACATGCCACAGCTAAGGAGCCTGTGTGCTGCAACAAAGGAGCCCGCCTGCCGCAACTAAGACCTGGTGTAACCAAAATAACAAATTAATTAATTAATTTAAAATATATATATATAGGGGCAAGAGATTTCATTAAAAAATAAAGGTAAATATTATATTGAACAAATGCCAGGAAGAAGAAATTCAGAAAAGCAAATGTAAAAAATGTGATAAATACAATGAAATGCTCAAACTAACCAGTGTTCAACAAAACAAAATTTAAAATAAAAATAATATGAATGTTTTGTCTATACGTTTAATTCATGAAATTTGTTAAATGTAAACTATTCAAATTGATGGAAATATAAACATTGGACTAATATTCTGTATTGTTTAGCATTTTGCTTTCTATTTGATGGTAAGATTTAGAGACTTTTTCATGTCTGTTTATAGATTTATAACTTTTTCAAAATACCTTCATAGCACATATTCTGGATTCTTCATAATTTATTTGTCATTCTTACGGGGATTTCGAGTTGTCCTCACTTGGTTGCTATGCCAGCAATTGTATACGAGACAACCTTATCCATAAAATTTGGTTTGGATGTGTTTTCTTAGCACTCATTAATTCTCCTGAAGAAACCTCCTCCTTTTCCCAAACTTTAATTCAGGAATCACAAGGATAGTCACCTAATTTTAGAACTTTGTTTTGTGTTATTGAGATCTGTATTGTTAATCTTATGATCTCACAGTTCTTTCTCAGTTTGGTCATATTTCCTTATGCTAACAAAATCTTCTTTTGAGAGGTAAAAAATATTTTTTATTCTTACTGAAGATGCACTTAAAATATTTTTCATTAACTTTTACTTTTGTTGTTGGCACCAAATTACTGAGAAAAGGGCAAAAGAAACAACTTTATTCAGCCATATATAATTACAAATCAGTTTGTTGATATTTAGTAATATTGGTTCTTATTATCCATTACCCTAAATTAAAACTTAGTATATTTACAGACTATCAGAAACACTAGGAAGTTCAAATTACATATTATTTCTTTGCTCTTGAAATTACATTTGATAAGCTTTTGTATTTTTTTAAGGAACAATGTGTGTCTTCAGCACTTTTTGATGTAGCATTACATTAAGAACATTTTCCATGTTATTAAATATTTTTTGAAAGCATGTTAATACCTACAAAACATTCCATCTTATGCAAGTACCACATAATTTATCTGTGCCTTTATTACTTGATATTAAATGTGTTTCTAATTTCTTCTATCCCCATTCTATAATAAGCATTCTTGTACATTAATCCTTGTTAATTGCTTTATTTCTTTAAAATAATTATTATAATGCTATATAAGTAAAGTATGCTGTGGGCACTCAAAACCATAGAGAAAACAGTACATCTAAATGTATTAGTGTTTAAGAATCATAACACATCGAGGGGGATTTTAAGTGAATGAACCTAGTGATTAATTTTAAGAACATAAAACTTGAGACAACCAGATATTATGTGCTCCTTAATGTGAAGAAATAAGAAGTGTAACACATCAACTATGAAGAACTCTTACCAATCAAATCTGAATCAAAACTCTAGTCCCCAATCACTAATTTGTTAAAAAAGAAAAACATGAAAATCAGAGAAATATGTTAAAAATAAAACAGGAATACACACAGAAAAATGCAAAGTTTTGTTAACTCTACAAGGCAAATGACCACCCACAAGGAAGAATAAACTTCATGGAAAAAAGAGAGAGGGAAAACCTATCGATTTAAAGACAAGAGAATAATCAACCAAGCTATCAATATTCTGAGCCCTGTTGGGATTCTGATTTCAATAAATCAACTTTGGAAATAAATTATGATACATCATGCAGATATATACACTGACTATATTTTTTAATATTAAGGGTTTATTGTTAAATTTGTGGGTGGATAGCTGGAAAAGCTTTTGTTTTATTTTGTATTTTTTTAGTCCTTATGCTATTTTTTTCCCAATGAAATGTTATGTTTAGGATTTTCATCTATACTATTCAGGGGTTAAAGTAACCCTGAAGTAATCCTAAAGTAACCTTCAAGTAATCATGTTTTGGGTAGAGCCAAAACACGATTGGACATATGTTGATAATTATTGATCTTCTCTATATTTACATACTTTTTGAGAACTTAAAATGCCACAAAAGGGAGCAACAGGAGATGAGTTTACTGTTTCGGTGGGGAATAGATAGTACAGTCTTGTTATATATATATATGGTTTATCCTGAAGAGATTTGGGAAAGGAAGTGACATGATGGGATTCACAAGTGAGAGTGCACTCTTATGAACATGGACATGAATTCATCCAGGAACAAGGAGACCATTAATACCTTCCTCAATTTCTATTGTCATTTTTTTCTAGGTATTTTTTGATTTCCTCTTTGATTTCTTCAGTGATCTCTTGGTTATTTAGTAGTGTATTGTTTAGCCTCCATGTGTTTGTATTTTTTATAGATTTTTTTTCCTGTAATTGATATCTAGTCTCATAGCATTGTGGTTAGAAAAGATACTTGATAGGATTTCAATTTTCTTAAATTTACCAGGCTTGATTTGTGACCCAAGATATGATCTATCCTGGAGAATGTTCCATGAGCACTTGAGAAGAAAGTGTATTCTGTGGTTTCTGCTTGGAATGTCCTATAAATATCAGTTAAGTACATCTTGTTTAATGTATCATTTAAGGCTTGTGTTTCATTCATTATTTATTTTCATTTTGGATCATCTGTCCATTTGTGAAAGCAGGGTGGTAAAGTGCCCTACTATTATTGTGTTACTGTCGATTTTCCCTTTTATGGCTGTTTACATTTGCCTTACGTATTGAGGTGCTCCTATGTTGGGTGCATAAATATTTACAATTTTCATATCTTCTTGTTGGATTCATCCCTTGATCATTTGTGGTGTCCTTCTTTGTCTCTGGTAACGGTCTCTATTTTAAAGTCTATTTTGTCTGATATGAGAATTGCTACTCCAGCTTTCTTTTGATTTCCATTTGCATGGAATATCTTTTTCCATCCCCTCACTTTCAGTCTGTATGTGTCTCTAGGTCTGAAGTGGGTCTCTTGTAGACAACATATATATGGGTCCTGTTTTTGTATACATTCAGCCAGTCTAAGTCTTTCGGTTGGAGCATTTTATCCATTTACATTTAAGGTAGTTATCGATATGTATGTTCCTATTACCATTTTCTTAATTGTTTTAGGTTTGTTGTTGTAGGTATTTTCCTTCTCTTGTGTTTCTTGCCTAGAGAAGTTCCTTTTGCATTTTTTGTAAAGCTGGTTTGTTGGTGCTGGATTCTCTTAGCTTTTGGTTGTCTGTAAAGTTTTTAATTTCTCCGTCAAATCTGAATGAGATCCTTGCTGGGTAGAGTAATCTTGGCTGTAGGTTTTTCCCTTTCATCACTTTAAATATGTCATACCACTCCCATCTGGCTTGCAGAGTTTCTGCTGAAAGATCAGCTGTTAACCTTATGGGGATTCCCTTGTATTGATTTGTTGTTTTTCCCTTCCTGCTTTTAATATATTTTCTTTGTATTTAATTTTTGATAGTTTGGTTAATATGTGTCTTGGCGTGTTTCTCCTTGGATTTATCCTTTCAGACTCTCTGTGCTTCCTGGACCTGATTGACTATTTCCTTTCCCATATTAGGGAAATTTTCAACTATAATCTCTTCAAATATTTTCTCAGTCCCTTTCTTTTTCTCTTCTTCTTCCAGGACTCCTATAATTTGAATGTTGGGGCATTTAATGTTGTCCCAGAAGTCTCTGAGACTGTCCTCAATTCTTTTTTTTTTCTTTATTCTGCTCTGCAGTAGTTATTTCCACTGTTTTATCTTCTGGGTCGCTTATCTGTTCTTCTTCCTTAGTTATTCTACTATGGATTCCTTCTAGAGAATTTTAATTTCATTTATTGTGTTGTTCATCATTGTTTGCTCTTTAGTTCTTCCAGGTCCTTGTTAAGTGTTTCTTGTGTTTTCTGCATTCTATTTCCAAGATTTTGGATCATCTTTGCTGTCATTACTCTGAATTGTTTTTCAGGTAAACTGCCTATTTCCTTTTCCTTTGTTTGGTCTGGTGGGTTTTTACCTTGCTCCTTCATCTGCTGTGTTATTTCTCTGTCTTCTCATTTTGCTTAACTTACTGTTTGCGATCTCCTTTTTGCAGGCTGCAGTTTTGTAGTTCCTTCAGTTTTTGGTGTCTGCCCCCAGTGGGTAAGGTTAGTTCAGTAGGTTGTGTAGGCTTCCTGGTGGAGGGTACTGGTGCCTGCGTTCTGGTGTATGAGGCTGGATCTTGTCTTTCTAGCGGGTGGGACCACATCCGGTGGTGTGTTTTGGTGTGTCTGTGACCTTATTATAATTTTAGGCAGCCTCTCTGCTAATGGGTGGGGTTGTGTTTCTGTCTTGCTAGCTGTTTGTCATAGGGTGGCCAGCACTGTAGCTTGCTGGTCATTGAGTGGAGCTAGGTCTTAGCTTTGAGATGGAGATCTCTGACAGCTTTTGCCATGGAGCTGGGAGGTCTCTGGTAGACCAATGTCCTGAACTCGGCTCTTCCACCTCAGAAGCTCAGGCCTGACACCCAGCCAGAGCACCAAGACCCTGTCAGCCTCACAACTCAGAAGAAAAGGGAGAGAGAGAGAGAGAGAGAGAGAGAGAGGGGGAGGGAGAGAGAGAAAGAGAGAGAGAGAGAGGAGAGAAAGAAAACTATTAAAATAAAAAATAAAGTATTAAAAATAAAAAGGAAAAAAGTAATTAAAAAGAAGAAAAAAGAAAGAAAGAAGAGAGCAACTGAGCCAAAGAACAAATCCACCACTGAGAGCAAGAGCTAAAAACTATACTAAAAAAACAAAACAAACAAAACGGGCCAACAGAACCCTAGCACAAATGATAAAAGCAAATCTGTACATACAGAATCACACAAAGAAGCATGCACAAACACACTCACAAAAAGAGAAAAAGGAAAAAAAAAAATATATATATATATAAATGAAGAGAGCAACCAAATCAATAAACAAATCTACCGGTGATAACAAGCTCTAAATACTAAATTCAGATAAACATAAAGCCAGAAACAAATTAGATGCAGAAAGCATACCCCAAGTCTACAGTTGCTCCCAAAGTCCACCTTCTCAATTTTGGGATGATTTGTTGTCTATTCAGGTATTCCACAGATGCAGGGTCCATCAAGTTGATTGTGGAGATTTAATCCACTGCTCCTGAGGCTGCTAGGAGAGATTTCCCTTTCTCTTCTTTGTTCGCACAGCTCCTGGGGTTCAGCTTTGGATTTGGCCCCACCTCTGCCTGTAGGTCACCTGCAGGCATCTGTTCCCCACCAAGACAGAACGGGGTTAAAGGAGCAGCTGATTAGGTGGCTCTGGCTCACTCAGGCCGGGGGGAGGGAGGGGTACGGAATGTGAGGCGAGCCTGCAGCGGCAGAGTCCAGAGTGACGTTGCAACAGCCTGAGAAGAACTGTGTTCTCCTGGGGAAGTTGTCCCTGGATCACAGGACCTTGGCAGTGGCAGGCTGCACAGGCTACTGGGAGGGGAGGTGTGGATAGTGACCTGTGCTTGCACACAGGCTTCTTGGTTGCTGCAGAAGCAGTCTTAGCATTTCATGCCTGTCTCTGGTGTCCACACTGATGGCCACAGCTTGCGCCCATCTCTGGAGCTCATTTAGGCGGTGCTCTGAATCCTCTCTCCTCGTGCACCCGGAAACAATGGTCTCTTGCCTCTTAGGCAGTTCCAGACTTTTTCCCGGACTCCCTCCCAGCTAACTGTGGTGCACTAGCCCCCTTCAGGCTGTGTTCATGCAGCCAAGCCCAGTCCTCTCCTGGGATCTGACCTTGGAAGCCAGAGCCTCAGCTCCCAGCCCCCACCCGCCTGGGCGGGTGAGCAGACAAGCCTCTCAGACTGGTGAGTGCTGGTCGGCACTGATCCTCTGTGCGGG
Organism: Balaenoptera musculus; assembly: GCF_009873245.2. NCBI lineage: Eukaryota > Metazoa > Chordata > Mammalia > Artiodactyla > Balaenopteridae > Balaenoptera > Balaenoptera musculus. The sequence goes on along the minus strand of NC_045787.1, from coordinate 23,333,265 downwards.
AATCTCTCCGCTTTGCCCTCTGCGTCCCCATTGCTGTGCCCTCCTCCGTGGCTCCGAAGCTTCCCCCCCCACCCACCCGCAGTCTCCGCCAGTGAAGGGGCTTCCTAGTGTGTGGAAACCTTTCCTCCTTCACAGCTTCCTTCCAGAGGTGCAGATCCCGTCCCTATTCTTTTGTCTGTTTTTTCTTTTTTCTTTTGCCCTACCCAGGTACGTGGGGAGTTTCTTGCCTTTTGGGAAGTCTGAGGTCTTCTACCAGCGTTCAGTAGGTGTTCTGTTCCACATGTAGTTGTATTTCTGATGTATTTGTGGGGAGGAAGGTGACCTCCACATATTATTCCTCCGCCATCTTGAAGGTCCCTTTGTGAGGATGTTTCTGGAGGAGAGTAACAGTTGAATCAGAAGACTGAGTAAAGCAGATTGCCCTCCCTAAGGTAGGTAGGTCTCACCCTATCAACTGAAGACCTGAAAAGGACAAAAACATACTGAGTTGTTTTTCCTGTCTGACTGCCTTCTAGCTGGGGCATTGGTCTTTTCCTGCCTTCAGACTCAAAGTGAAATGTCAAGAGCTCTTAGATCTCAAGTCTGCAGTCTTTCTACTGGAACTTACACCATTGGCTCTCCTGGTGCTCAGGCCTTTGAACTCAGACTGGAATACACCATCAGCTCTTCCTGGTCTCCATCTTGCTGACTGCAGATCTTGGGACTTCTCAGCCTTCATAATAAAGTGAGCCAATTTCTTGTAATAATCTCTTCAGGGAGAGAGAGAGAGAGAGAGATACCAACTCCTATTGGTTCTGTTACTCTGGAGAACCCTGAATAATACAGTAGGTTTTTGTAGTAGGAGCTTCTTCTGTAGGAGTTTTGATGAACTTCATGCTCAAGGATGTCCTTGTCTGTCATTACTGTTTAGTATTCAAAACATGGCCTCTTTGTGTGGCCGTGGCTCTACATCTCAGGATTAGTGTGACTGTAACTCTGTTGTTCTGCATGCTATAGGCCTTGCCTTCTGAAGTAACGATTCACTTTTAATACTATGCTATTTTGGAATATTGTTTTCTGAGATCTATTTTCTTTGGATCCATTTACCCCTGGCATCTAAGCAATCTTTCTCTGGGATTCCTAGTGCTCCTATCTTCTCAGCATGGATTATGTCCCCAGCAGCTTTCCTTCAGGGTAGGTCTTTGTCTTTCTGAAAAAGACTATTTGTAGTACATTGAGTGATGCCTGGGGATTTAGGCTGTCATGGTTTGATCTCTTCTTTGCCCCAGTGTGCTTCCCTGGGTCTTTTTTTTTTTACATGTGTCAGAAACCTGGAGCATGCAAGTTCTTCTTACAGTATTGCAGATTGTTCTAGATTCTTTTGAAATCAAGTTTTTGTTTGTTAATCCTGGGTTCCATGACCTGTATGGTCCCTCAGTGTTCACCTGTCTCTTCTCTGCTACCGCTGGGCAGCAGCTGACCAAGCAGGGATCTGATACTGTGGAACAGTCTGGCCACACATTCACCCTCAGAGGTTCTTAGAGAATCTGGCCGTATAGCTTCAGTGAATGTGTCATCTGTGAATTACTTATTTTTCTATCTCTTTTGATCTTTTATAAAAAGGTTTGGGGGGATTTAAAGATTGCTGCAGTGATGGTCCTTTTGTCAGTGGCTCATAAATAATTTTTGATCTCTTTTGATAATATTAAAGTTATTCATTTTAGAAAGTCCATTACATTTATTATATATTTATATAGATTATAGATAAACAGGTATATATTTACAAATTGTCATATGTTAGTTATGAACTATGTATTATACAGTATGCATCATTCATAATACATTTTGTTAAATGTTAAATAATTTAACATTTAACACACAACTTATGTTAAATAATTTAAATATGATTAATAATATCCAATAGCATTTTATACAATTTTATATTGATCTTATGATAATGTCATATATTTAATATCTGCACTCCCTCCCTCATTAGGACATAAGCCATTTGAGAACTGAAATTTTATTTTATGAATCTTTATAACAACAGGTGAATAAAAACAATACTTGATATGTATTAGCAATTAAAATATAATTTTTAAAGTGTTACAGTTCAAATTTGGAACATCTTATTACTTAAACATCACATTTTTCAACTGTCAACCTAAAACCTAAGAATAAATCCACAAAATCAACAGTCATGTGCTGGAAAAATGAGTAATAAAAAAATTACAGGGAACACCATCAAAACATATTACATAAAAATAAATATTCAGATTTCACATATGAATCCCCATAGTTGAATTGATTTTGTATATATGTCCATGATATTTAATCACTCCTGTATATAAGACTAAAGTTTCCTGAAGAATTTCTAAAATAGCATATGAGATCAAAACATCTAAACTTTCATAGAGCAATTTTTTGCACAGATATTTACTTGCTAAGATACAGTAGCAGAGGAACTCTGACACTCATTGTTCTCTCCAAAATCTCACTTTAAATATATTTTGGGGGTGGTCATGGTGGAAAATAAATGTTTAACTTAGTGAATTATTTCTTTCCTGTATATCATCTTACACCCAGTAAATTTGTAACACATTAGCCGAAGCTTCCTTAACGGAGTGCAGTTTGGGGAAGATGATATTTTGATAGAAAAAACATCCTGTATCTTACACAAAATTGATATTTTCTTCTTATTGATTACTAATATTTTTCTCAATGTACAGTAAATCCATCCCTTAAATCCTATAATCTATATTAAATTTTTTCCTGAGGAAATTATACTTTACATAACCATTTTAATGTGTTTCTTCACATCTTTGAAAGTGTATATCAGATTTGACTTTCCAGTTCTATAGTTCCCCACGATCTGATAGCTATTTTTTTCCAGCATCACACCATATTATTCTAATCCAGAATGTTTGAAAGAAACATTTATAAATAGAACTTTCTTGAAAATGTTTGCAATTTTTAGTACAAGTACTTTTGAAATTTACAGGTAAAAACATCTGTAGACAAGTCTTTCCCATTCTTGGAGGACAAACCCTAGCACATTTTCAACAATTTATTTGACTTTCACTGCCTATTTTTTCCAAGCAGTCAATTTCTCTTTTTCTGCAGAGTCTGTGAATAGGACTACATTGTCAATTGAGAGGTGGCACAGATTTCCCTGGTTAGCTGCCCTTTTGCTCTCTTTCCAGTGCTGTCACCAGAGCGAAATGACTCTAGGCCTCAGTAAAGAAAACACTTTCTGACAAATTGTTCCATCCACGTAGGAAGAGGACAGTAAGTGTCCATATGCAAACCTCCTTTCGACTTCCTTCTACCTAATAGAGCTTGTGCTTTGTGTGACTGCACAAACCATTCTAGAATTCACAGAAGTATTTGAAAGAGAATGAACTTTCAGGGGCCAAAACGATGGCCATTGGCTTCTATATGTGAAATTTGTTGGGCAGGTGAAGATCATCTTTGATACTCTGGTGTTAATTATTTCAAAGTATATTTGTGGAACTTTGTTTTTTCTTTCCTTTCTCTCCATTTTGTGCATGCCTAAATGTCCAGGCAATATCAAAATGTATCCTAATGAAAGAAGAGCAATAGTTACTTAGTAGAGAGAGGTAGGAAGTAATATAGAAACATCAATTTGAAAGAAAAGTCCTAGGGCCCATTTTGCTTAAAGCTAAGCCTGTGTGAGTCTTTCTCTGTCATTTATCTCTCTCACAGAGGCTTACCTGTCTGTGAATAGGCACTGAGCATCCTTAATGTAAACACAAGGTATTGTGTGACCTTCCCTGGTGGGTTTTTATTTTATATATCATTATAAATGGGCAATAAAATATATTGCTACTTAAAACACTAAGAATAGTGAATTTACAATGGGGCACTTGTAAAAGAAGATGGCATCAATTCTCCAAACAATTCCACCTATAAAATCTGTTAGTAAGGACAGCCTTGATAATAGAAGTACATCAGAGGTTCTTGCTACTCAGGATTGTTGTTGAGTTGGTCTTTTTGGTAGAGTCAGTCCCATGGTTTGTGTTTCACATCAGTGTCTTAGTTTTTGTTCCTCGATAGTACACAAGAGAAGTATATGTGTCTAAGGATTATACCCTTGCTTCAGATTAGATCTGCTCAATTTTCCACTGCTAGTATTGAAATTTCTGGGCTTTCTCTGATGGTTTAAGATGGGCACTTCATGCTTCTTAAATGTATATAAAGCATCTGCAATATATTTCTCTAATATTGTGGTCTTTTTTTGAACCTATCACTATTAGAAAATACATAGCATGTTATAATTATACAATAACTAACATTTTTGATCCAGTGGTGTTTGGCTTTGAGTTTTAGGAGATCATAAAATGCTTTGAGACGAGTAGATTTTCTTGTTTGCCATTAAGGTTTGATGGTTATTGACAAAGCAAATTTTATATTGTAAATTCTCTTGAAAGTGATAAACAACTTAACAAAATTTAGGTTTATAAATTCAGAGTAATCAACTCTCATCTTAAAGCAACACCACTATTGACTAGCTAACAAATATGCTAAAACACCCTCACAAAATCCCATATTCATTATTCCTCCTGGAAATCACTTGGGTGATATTCATTTGGCCGATTTAAGAGTTTACTTACATGATTTTTGAGTCAAATGATTTTTATTTTGTTAAAAGTATTATGAACAGAGTGATAAAAATCATCTAGGACCTATAATGGTAAATGTAGATATCAAATAATATTGTTTTACTGGAAGAAAAAACTATATAGAATAGCTGTGGACCCAAGAATCTCATTTTTATTTACATAAAGAAGGTCTAACAATTTCTCACCATTTTACTATGAGAGGCATGGTAGCTTACACATGTGTTTATGTTAACTGGATCTACTTTTAGGAGAAATTAAAAATCAACCCATTTATCCAGTTTAAATGCTAACAATGCCCTCATTGGACATCGTTATTATAGTACACCTGAATCCTACTGACACAGTATAAACCTATGTGTCCTTGATAAGTGTTTCATATTCAGTCTTCTATACTTCTTGAAAATATAAAAGTGGCTACACATAAAACAGATAAAAGTATCCATCACATGACTTCTTAAAATATCAGCTTCTTAATCTATAAAATTAGGTAACTCTAGTACTTAATTCCTGCATTATTTTAAAGGTTAAATATGGTAGAGTATATAACATTATTAGAACAAATCTAGGTGCATGGAGAACACACAATAAGTGATAATATCTGAGCTTGTTCAGGCATTGGCTATGCTTTTCTTTCCAGGATCAAGACAATTACCAAATAGGACTCAAAGCTCTGTTATTTTTTAGAGCTAAGAAAAATTCTAGTAGAGATTTGCTGAAAAGATAGTGTCAGAAGCTCATTTTACCATTTTGGTATCATTTCTTTGGCACAGGGAAGTTGATTCTTTCCTCACATGCACCTAACATACCTTGTTTGCCTTTTGAAAATTTATGCTACTATTAAACATCAAAAATTACATCCCATGGAAATGCCTTCCTGAGAGGGTGTGCTCTTACTGTTGAATCATCTGTCTGTCTTATCATTAGGTACAAAAGCTTTGAAGTAAGACCTATAGCCAAAATTCTCACAGATGTTGCATGAAAACAGACTTCAGAAAGGATCTCCCTGCTCTTTCACAGGCAGGTAAACATCTGTGAGAGAGAAAAAAGAAAGCAGGGGAGACAGAGAGAGACTCACTTAAAGGCTTAACTTTGAACAAAACAGGCCTTAGGCCTTTTCTTTCAAATTGATGTCTTTATTTATATGACTTCCTGCCCCTCTACTAGATAACTGTTGAAGTCTCACTTTGTGAACTAATTTACATTGACCTCTTCCTTAGCCCTCAATAGTTTCTTTTTAAAGTGAGGTTTGTTTTCCCTAATGAGGATCAGCTGTGAGCAGGGGCAGCCAAAAGAAAATAAATTCCCTTTAACAAGCTGTGCCTCTGCTTAGGCTGAAATTTGGAGAAGAGGAGAGGCCAAGAATACATAAAAGATCTTGAGCCTGCCGGTTTAACATTGAAGATCCTATAAATGCAATGTATTTAGACTTCTTTATTAAGGAATTATTATAGTCCAGACACTATAGCTACAAAATGAGGATAAACAAAGCCATGAAAAGAATGACCATCTTTGATAGCTCTTGGGCCATAAATTAAACTTTCTCTATTTTTAATAAGTGTACAAAATTTAGATCCAGGTTCACTTTATTAAAATTATTTGTTTTTCTTTGTCTTTTCATTTTATCAACTAGTGGCTTAGAAGTACTCATGCCAATACAAAATGAAGACCAAGAAAACAAAACTACAAATTAGAAAGGGTCAATCTATCAGGATTATAGCTTGATCTCTCAAAGCCTAGAGCTTACTAAAACCTCAAAATAATTTCATCAAACAATGTTATAACTGGAGATAAACAGCCCAGTTCTCTTTAAGTTTTCAAGTCTCTTGTCTTCTGTTATTAGTTTATCATATGATTTATTTTTCAAAAAACAAGGATCTATCAAATTGTGCCACTAAATCTCTTCTGTACTTTGATCTTCATTTATGCTTTAAGGCAAAACAGCCTATGTGATGCTCAGCTTTATAGAATGTAGATTCTTTGCTTTTCATGTATAAGCCAAGCTTCCCTCACCTCCAAGCATTCTGGAACTGATTGATGGCAAGCCTACCTCAGAAAGTCTTTTCTTATCCTCAGTAAGAATATAACAATTGGGCTTCCCTGGTGGCGCAGTGGTTGAGAATCTGCCTGCCAATGCAGCGGACACGGGTTCGAGCTCTGGTCCGGGAAGATCCCACATGCCACGGAGCAACTAGGCCCGTGAGCCACAATTACTGAGCCTGCGCATCTGGAGCCTGTGCTCCGCAACAAGAGAGGCCGCGATAGTGAGAGGCCCGCGCACCGCGATGAAGAGTGGTCCCCACTCGCCGCAACTAGAGAAAGCCCTTGCACAGAAACGAAGACCCAACACAGCCAAAAAATAAATAAATAAATAAATAAATAAATAAATAAATAAATAAATAAATTTAACATTAAGATACTCTTAAAAAAAAATAAATAAATAGGAAGAAATGATGAGGCTACTGAAGCCTGTGAGCACAGCTGCTCATTTCATCAGTTCTGCTGTTGCCTCTGGCTCAGAGGTTCCATTTTCTCTGCTTCTATGGGATGCGGCAGGACTGCTCTGACTGCAAGCCCCACAGGCACATGGCATGAGGCTTCTTGCTTTTAAAGCCAGCTTTTACTGGCTCACCAGTTGAGTGTAGTAGCAGTTCTAATGATAACTGGGGAGCTAGTAGAATAATCCAAAAAGTGCTGCCCTCAAATTCTGAGTGAATAAAAAGGAAACAAACTTAGAGTAAACACATCATACTCTGAAGATAAAAGAAAACATATTCTTCTAGTTAACACTAATTATACTAATATTATTATCGTATTCTTTTTTTCTTAAAAGCTCATGAGCTTTGGGTCAGAAGAATGTGGGTGGAAGTCCTGACTTTATAACCTATGAGCATTATGACTAAAGAAATTAGAATAATCCTATAATGTCCTTGAAATTCTTGAACTCAGCTACAGATCACTTGGTATAATCATATGCTTATTAAGATTTTGTGATGTTTAAATAACATAATATGTATTCATGATTAGGATTATGAGAGACACAGAAGTAATCACTCAGCATGCATTCTTTTTGTCTTTAAAAACATTAAAACTGTTTCTCTCTGCCAGGTTAAATATACCTACCTTAAAAGCAGGGGGTTCCCTGACTTCTTTCTCTATTTCTATAGATTTTGGTGTTTTATTAGCCATAATGAATTGAATCATGGCCCCCAAAATATAGGTCCATGCCCTTATATTCAGAATGTCTGAATTATTCCTAGTATGGCAAAAGATGTGATTAAGTTAAGAATCTTGAGAGGAAAAACTTATCTTGGATTAACCAGGAGGGCCCTAAATGCAATCACATTTATCTTTATGAGAGAGAAACAGTTTTGAGACAGACAGAAAAGGAGAAACACAGACACAGGAGGAGGAAGCTGTGTGACCCAGAGAGACTGGAACAGTATAGCCACAAGCCAAGGAACACGTGGAGTCACCAGAAGTTGGAAGTGGCAAAAATAGATGCTCCGCTCTGGCTTTGGGAGGGAATGTAGCCCTGCCAGCACCTTGATTTAGGACTTTTGGCCTCTAAAACTGTGAGACAATAAATTTCTATAGATCTAAGCCACCAGTTTCTGATGTTTTTATAGGAACCACAGGAAACTGATGCATTGCCATTTTATCACTTTGCGCATTCCAAGTGTATTTTGGCAACTTATTGATAGACTGTTACGACCTTGAAAGTGGAAATCACATCTTACTCCTCTTTGTGTAGAATTCAGTACCTGGCCCAAGTCTTTACACTTAGCAAGGGCTAGAACAAAATTCCCAAATGGATTAGTAAGTGCCACCATCAGTGAGAGAATTATTCTGGACCCAGTTCCTAAATACAATGATTAAGAATACTGATTTGGTGAAAAGTCAGCAAAATTGAACGATTATCTAGATATACCTTTTGGAGAAAGGATAAAATGAAACATGCATTTTAACACTGAAAAGATTTAAAAGTCACATAGTAAATAACTGTGATTGACCTATCTAAGAGATGAACTGACAATCTAAGAGAAAAATTCGTAAAAGGATTTTTGTATATTGTGTTGATTGTATTTCTGGTTTTTAGTCCAAATTGTAATGAGCCTGAAAGTTGTTACTTCCTTCCTCACAACAGGAAAAGTGATGAATAAACTGAAAAGCAGTAACTCTTTTTAGAGTCATCAGGGAGCTAAAGCCACAAGGCAAACTGCTGCCCCTAAACCTGGAGAGATAGGAGAATACAGAGAATCACAGCTTATTGGGACTATAAACCCAGAAGTGGAACAGAATCCCATCACTGCTGCCAATCCCAGTAGGAACACAAACTGTATTGACAGAGTGCTAGAGGCTCAGTGTGCACTAGCTTAAGAGTTAAAGTCTCCATGTGGCCCCAATCTTTTATACGTTTTACCTCTAGGAGTCCCATTAGATTCTTACGATGAAGAATAGAGGAAAAAGTATCTCATACTTGTGGTAGGGGGAGGGGAAAAGTCACTATTCTGAAATATGCCCACATGCCCCTGTTCTTCTTAACAAAGTGCACCCTCAAGGGAAACTTTTATCAGAGCCAAACAGTGTGGAATTTATCTAAGCCTAACCTCACTGGCAGAAGAGAAATATGCAACTCCAGCCCTCCAGCTCTTTGAAAGAGAAGAAAATCGTAGATGATATATTTGCATACATGTTCAGGAAGTAGAAATACAATGAAAGAGTAATAACTGTTACAGCTGGTCAGAGAAGTTAACACCCAGAGTGACTGCTTAAGGCATCCTGGCCATTATCCACTCAATTTGATAAAGAATCCAAGAAAGATTCAACACCAAGACCCAAGATAATTTCTGAGGGATGGACTCCAACAATATTACTGAGTTAAAAACAGGAAAGCATGAAGATCAGGAAACAAGGGATGGGACGTAGTGGAGGAAGTCCTAAGTTGAAGATGAACGGAAGTTCAAGGACGAAGGCTGCCGCATGAGTGGAGAACAACCAGTTCAAAGTGTAACAGAAGAACCATCTGCAAGAAAATATTATGGTTGGGAAAAAGTCTAATTCTAGAAGGAGAATAGATCTCTGGATCATTTGGGGAAAACTTAAAAATAGTTACAGAAAACAAGACAAAGGAAGCACTGAAGTATTTTCACCATGAAAACACAAGAGTGTACAGGAAAGACATTCAACTGTGTGCACAACTGGGTCATGCAGTGAACACACTTTACATGGTTTTTTTTCTATATATGTGTATTTATTTGTTAATTTTATTAAGCAAAGAGAAGAAAAGAGCTATTCTTGTTTCATATGGGTGAATTTGTTTTTTAAAAAAATATTCATAAAAATACATATTGCAGAGGTTTCAGCTTGATTGATAGTGATTTGCAGATATATCTAATCTACTGAACAATCTCAGAATTTCATAAAGTTTTACTTGTTAAAAAACATTTTACATAAAGCAGCCCTTTGTTAAATTTTGGCCTAGCCGGTTTTTGGTTTTTGCAGCAAAATTATTTGGTTAACGTATTAAAATACAACTATATGGTTTCTTTTTCATTTCTCTTTATCTAATCTTATTTCATGTTTTTTTCCCTTCAGTCTTCTACCTCATTACACTTTCCTCCTTTTATAATCTCATCCCTTTTTAAAATATGGAACTGATTCTCTTCTAAATAATACACAGCGAATATGTGCGTAGATGGAAATTAATTGGGAGACGTATTACTTCTAAAAGAGGGAAAGGAAAATAGGATAACAACATAGAAATGTGCTTTCTGAACTGCCTTTTGTGTAATCTTTCTCTTCCATTATGGCACATCTATTTTTTTTTTCCCTCTTCACTGTGTGTACCTAGATTCTGTATCATTTCAAATCCATTTTTTCTGGCACATTATGTTCCAACATAGTGCCATTTTTTTGTTCTTAAACAGATTACTTATTTCTTATATCATCTTGGGTCTCACTTTGTTTCTTCCTCTGATGGGGAACAAAACACTTCAAGAAATCCATCACTGTGCTCTTTGAGTGGTTTTCCTTAGGCATTGTTTGAAGTTCTCAGTTTAACATGAAAAAAAAAATGATTCATATAAGTTATGCACATTGTTACATAAAAAATGCAAACTAAAGATGAGTATAGTATATTATATCTTCAGAATTCTCAGCTCAATCATGTAACATTTATAAAGATATTATATATCAATCTTTCTTGTAAAATATATTGTCTAAGAAGTTCCACATCAGTAATAATCAATTTATTACTAATAACTGACAAACAAATACATACCACTATTCTTTGAGGCCTATATTATTTTTTTAATATTTATTTATTTATTTGGTTGCACCAGTTCTTAGTTGCGGCAGGTGGCTTCCTTAGTTGCGGCAGGTGGCTCCTTAGTTGCAGCACATCCTTAGTTGCAGCAGGAGGGCTCCTTAGTTGTGGCATGTGGACTCTTAGTTGTGGCATGCATGTGGGATCTAGTCCCCTGACCAGGGATTGAACCCGGGCTGCCTGCATTGGGAGCATGGAGTCTTATCCACTGCACCACCAGGGAAGTCCCTGAGGCCTGTATTATTACATGCAATTTACATATGAGGAAATAGAGAGTTTAGAGATATGAGTAGTTGCTCTAGATGACACAGTTCATAAATAAGAAATGGTGCTGAAATTTAAACATATAAATATTTAAACCCACACATATTTAAATCCAAATTTGGTGTATATGTTAAATATTGATAGATATTGTAAATATTGATAAATATTGGTGGTAATCTATTACATTTCATGATAATTTACATTGTATAATATTTATTTGATTTTGACCATTTTTTAGCCTCACAATAGGCTGGCTGAAAGGAAATAAAGAAGATAACTTCTCTATTAGAAAAAAATTCTATTTTTTTAATCCATGATATGGAATTGAAAACTAAAATTCAAAAGATCAATAATGTATACATAATAATGGGTAATATTGGCTTCTTAAATTGTCAAAAGTAAATATGTCAGAATAAGCCTGCGTAAGATTTAATTATAGGCTCAAATAGATCCATCCCTACAAGCAGGGTAAATAAAGCATTTTCACTGACAGACCATGGAGTCCCTGTTATTGAATTCTGGTCAATAATAAAGAAACAGTCATCAATTTGGTGACTTAAACGTTTGATTTTCTAAAGACACAAGAGTGAACACCCAGTGGAATGAGAATTGTGCACGCAATTACAATTTGTATTGCAGACAACAACCAAACACGGCAAAGTGACATAAAATAAGGTTTGCATGGACTGAGATATTTAACATGCTTTTGACTGAGAATGTCTAACAATGTAAATACATCACTTTTCCCTTGTGGATGTATATGTATAATAAAATTTAAAGAAAAATCTCAATGGGTATTTTGAAAACTTAATTAAATAATTTAAAAATTAGTCTGGAGAGGAAGTTTAGGATCATTTACCATACTTCCCCCTTTTGTGGTCCAAGTCCCCACCATTACTGCTCTTCTATACTGGGATTTCCAATCCATTCACATTTCTACTTCCTTCCATCAGTAGGGCTTTTCTTCTCATTTCTGTTTCTATATTTTAAATCCCTTGGCTTCTGATTCCAACCTCTCTTTTCCTAGTGCTTGAGAAATTGTTTTGCCTGTTTTTCTTTCACAGCCTCAGCCCAGTTACGCTTACTTCTGGACATATTCTTTAAACTGCCTTCTCCAGGCCTACGCCAGCTGTAGGGTTGTAGGGAGAAAATCAAACATCCAGGTGTGTGGCTAGACTTGTGAACTGTCTGCCTCCAATTGTTTGGCAAAACCACAGTCGCCTTCTGCTCACTCAACCTCACAATTACTGGGGAAGGATCTAAGTTTTTTAATCCTTCCAGGCCTTCATTCCAAAGCCTCATTTCTCCTTTTTTTTTTTAACATTTTTATTGGAGTATAATTGCTTTACAATGGTGTGTTAGTTTCTGCTTTTTAAAAAAGTGAATCAGCTATACATATATATATATATATATATATATATATATATCCCCATATCTCCTCCCTCTTGACTTTCCCTCCCACACTCCTTATCCCACCCCTCTAGGTGGACACAAAGCACCGAGCTGATCTCCCTGTGCTATGTGGCTGCTTCCCACTAGCTATCTATTTTACATTTGGCAGTGCATATATGTCCATGCCACTCTCTCACTTCGTCCCAGTTTACCATTCCCCCCTCCCCATGTCCTCAAGTCCATTGTCTAGGTCGGCATCTTTATTCCTGTCCTGCCCTTAGGTTCTTCAGAAAGAATTTTATTTTTTTTTAGATTCCATATATACGTTTTAGCATATGGTATTTGTTTTTCTCTGTCTGACTTACTTCACTCTGTATGACAGTCTCTAAGTCCATCCACCTCACTACAAATAACTCAATTTCGTTTCTTTTTATGGCTGAGTAATATTCCATTGTATATATGTGCCACATCTTCCTTATCCATTCATTTGTTGATGGACACTTAGGTTGCTTCCATGTCCTGACTGTTGTAAATACAGCTGCAATGAAAATTGTAGTACATGAATCTTTTTGAATTATGGTTTTCTCAGTGTATATGCCCAGTAGTGAGATTGCTGGGTCGTATGGTAGTTCTATTTTTACTTTTTTAAGGAACCTCCATACTGTTCTCCATAGTGGCTGTATCAATTTACATTCCCACCAACAGTGCAAGAGGGTTCCCTTTTCTCCACACCTTCTCCAGCATTTATTGTTTGTAGAGTTTTTGATGATGGCTGTTCTGACTGGTGTGAGGTGATACTTCATTGTATTTTTCATACTTCATTGTAGCATTTCTCTAATGATTAGTGATGTTGAGCATCCTTTCATGTGTTTGTTGGTAATCTGTATATCTTCTTTGGAGAAATGTCTATTTAGGTCTTCTACCCAATTGGGACTGGGTTGTTTGATTTCTTGATATTGAGCTGCATGAGCTGCTTGTACATTTTGGAGATTACTCCTTTGTCAGTTGCTTCATTTGCAAATATTTTCTCCCATTCTCAGGGTTGTCTTTTCATCTTGTTTATGATTTCCTTTGCTGTACAAAACCTTTTAAGTTTTGTTAGGTTCCATTTGTTTATTTTTGTTTTTATTTCCATTTCTCTACGAGGTGAGTCAAAAAGGATTTTGCTATGATTTATGTCATAGAGTGTTCTGCCTATGTTTTCCTCTAAGAGTCGTACAGTGTCTGGCCTTACATTTAGGTCTTTAATCCATTTTGAGTTTATTTTTGTGTATGGTGTTAGGAAGTATTCTAATTTCATTCTTCTACATGTAGCTGTCCAGTTTTCCCAGCACCATTTATCGAAGAGGCTGTCTTTTCTCCATTGTATATTCTTGCCTCCTTTATCAAAAATAAGGTGACTATATGTGCATGGGTTTATCTCTGGGCTTTCTATCCTGTTCCATTGATCTTGATTTCTGTTTTTGTGCCAGTACCATACTGTCTTGATGACTGTAGCTTTGTAGTATAGTCTGAAGTCAGGGAGCCTGATTCCTCCAGCTCCCTTTTTCTTTCTCAAGATTACTTTGGCTATTTGGGGTCTTCTGTGTTTCCATACAAATTGTGAAATTTTTTGTTCTAGTTCTGTGAAAAATGACATTGGTCGTTTGACAGGGATTGCATTGAATCTGTAGATTACTTTGGGTAGTATAGTTATTTTCACAATGTTGATTCTTCCAATCCAAGAACATGGTATATCTCTCCATCTGTTTGTATCATCTTTAATTTCTTTCATCAGTGTCTTATAGTTTTTTGTATACAGGTCTTTTGTCTCCTTACATAGGGTTACTCCTAGGTATTTTATTCTTTTTGTTGCAGTGGTAAATGGGAGTGTTTCCTTAATTTCTCTTTCAGATATTTCATCATTAGTGTATAGGAATGCAAGAGATTTCTGTGCATTAATTTTGTATCGTGCTATTTACCAAATTCATTGATTAGCTCTAGTAGTTTTCTGGTAGCATCTTTAGGATTCTCTATGTATAGTATCATGTCATCTGCAAACCGTGACAGTTTTATTTCTTCTTTTCCAATTTGGATTCCTTTTATTTGTTTTTCTTCTCTGATTGCTCTAGCTAAAACTTCCAAAACTATGTTGAATAATAGTGGTGAGAATGGGCAAACTTGTCTTGTTCCTGATCTTCGTGGAAATGGTTTCAGTTTTTCACCATTGAGAATGATGTTGGCTGTGGGTTTGTCATATGTGACCTTTATTATGTTGAGGAAAGTTCCCTCTATGCCTACTTTCTGGAGGGTTTTTATCATAAATGGGTGTTGAATTTTGTTGAAAGCTTTTTCTGCATCTATTGAGATGATCATATGGTTTTTATTCTTCAATTTGTTAATATAGTTTATCACACTGATTCGAGTATATTGAAGAATCCTTGCATTCCTGGGCTAAACCCCACTTGATTATGGTGTATGATCCTTTTAATATGCTGTTGGATTCTGTTTGCTAGTATTGTGTTGAGGATTTTTGCATCTATGTTTATCAGTGATATTGGCCTGTAGTTTTTTTTGTGTGTGAAATCTTTGTCTGGTTTTGGTATTAGGGTGACGGTGGCCTCGTAGAATGAGTTTGGGAGTGTTCCTCCCTCTGCTATATTTTGCAGCAGTTTGAGAAGGATAGGTGTTAGGTTTTCTCTAAATGTTTGATAGAATTCGCCTGTGAAGCCATCTGGTCCTGGGCTTTTGTTTGTTGGAAGATTTTTAATCACAGTTTCAATTTCAGTGCTTGAGATTGGTCTGTTTATATTTTCTATATCTTCCTGGTTCAGTTTCGGAAGGTTGTGCTTTTCTAAGAATTTGTCCATTTCTTCCAGGTTTTCCATTTTATTGGCATATAGTTGCTTATAGTAATCTCTCATGATCCTTTGTATTTCTGCAGTGTCAGTTGTTACTTTACCTTTTTCATTTCTAATTCTTTTGATTTGAGTCTTTTCCCTTTTTTCCTTGATGACTCTGGCTAATGGTTTATCAATTTTGTTTATCTTCTCATAGAACCAGCTTTTAGTTTTATTGATCTTTGCTATTGTTTTCTTCATTTCTATTTCATTTATTTCTGATCTGATCTTTATGATTTCTTTCCTTCTTCTAACTTTGGGGTTTTTTGTTCTTCATTCTCTAATTGCTTTAGGTGTAAGGTTAGGTTGTTTATTTGAGTTGTTTCTTGTTTCTTGAGGTAGGATTGTATTGCTATAAACTTCCCTCTTAGAACTGCTTTTGCTGCATCCCATAAGTTTTGGGTCATTGTGTTTTCATTGTCATTTGTTTCTAGGTATTTTTTGATTTCCTGTTTGATTTCTTCAGTGATCTCTTGGTTATTTAGTAGTGTATTGTTTAGCCTCCATGTGTTTGTATATTTTACAGATTTATTCCTGTAATTGATATGTAGTCTCATAGCATTGTAGTCGGAAAAGATACTTGATACAATTTCAATTTTCTTAAAATATACCAAGGCTTGATTTGTAACCCAAGATATGAGCTATCCTGGAGAATGTTCCATGAGCACTTGAGAAGAAAGTGTATTCTGTTGTTTTTGGATGGAATGTCCTATAAATATCAATTAAGTCCATTTTGTTTAATGTATTTAAATATCAGTTAAGTCCATCTTATTTAATATATCATTTAAAGCATGTGTTTCCTTATATATTTTCATTTTGGATGATCTGTCCATTGGTGAAAGTGGGTTGTTAATGTCCCCTAGTATTATTGTGTTACTGTCCATTTCCCCTTTTATGGCTGTTAACATTTGCCTTATGTATTGAGGTGCTTCTATGTTGGGTGCATAAGTATTTACAATTCTTATATCATCTTCTTGGATTGATCCCTTGATAGTCTTTATTTTAAAGTCTATTTTGTCTGATATGATAATTGCTACTCCAGCTTACTTTTGATTTCCATTTGCATGGAATATCTTTTTCCATCCCCTCACTTTCAGTCTGTATGTGTCCCTAGGTCTGAAGTGGGTCTCTTGAAGACAGCATATATATGGGTCTTGTTTTTGTATCCATTCAGCCAGTCGATGTCTTTTGGTTGGAACATTTAATCCATTTACATTTAAGGTAGTTATCGATATGTATGTTCCTATTACCATTTTCTTAATTGTTTTGGGTTTGTTTTTGTCTGTCTTTTCCTTCTCTTGTGTTTCCTGCCTAGAGAAGTTCCTTTAGCATTTGTTGTAAAGCTGGTTTGGTGGTACTGAATTCTCTTAGTTTTGCTTGTCTGTGAAGGTTTTAATTTCTCCGTTGAATCTGAATGAGATCCTTGCTGGGTAGAGTAATCTTGGTTGTAGGTTTTTCCCTTTCGTCACTTTAAATATGTCCTGCCACTCCCTTCTGGCTTGCGGAGTGTCTGCTGAAAGATCAGCTGTTAACCTTATGGGGATTCCCTTTTATGTTATTTGTTATTTTTCCCTTGCTGCTTTTAATATTTTTTCTTTGTATTTACTTTTTGATAGTTTGATTAATATGTGTCTTGGCATGTTTCTCCTTGGATTTATTCTGTATGGGACTCTCTGTGCTTCCTGGACTTGATTGACTAATTCCTTTCCCATATTAGGGAAATTTTCAACTATAATCTCTTCAAATATTTTCTCAGTCCCTTTCTTTTTCTCTTCTTCTTCTGGGACCCCTATAATTCAAATGTTGGTGCGTTTAATGTTGTCCCAGAGGTCTCTGAGACTGTCCTCAATTCTTTCATTCTTTTTTGTTTATTCTGCTCTGCAGTAGTTATTTCCATTATTTTGTCTTCCAGGTCACTTATCCGTTCTTCTGCCTCAGTTATTCTACTATTGCTTCCTTCTAGGGAATTTTTAATTTCATTTTTTGTGTTGTTCATCATTGTTTGTTTTGCTCTTTAGTTCTTCTAGGTCCTTGTTAAACGTTTCTTGTATTTTCTCCATTCTATTTCCAAGATTTTGGATCATCTTTACTATCATTACTCTGAATTCTTTTTCAGGTAGACTGTCTATTTCCTCTTCATTTGTTTGGTCTGGTGGGTTTTTACCTTGCTCCTTCATCTGCTGTGTGTTTCTCTGTCTTCTTATTTTGCTTAACTTACTGTGTTTGGGGTCTTCTTTTCACAGGCTGCAGGTTTGTAGTTCCTGTTGTTTTTGGTGTCTGCTCCCAGTGCCTAACGATGGTTCGGTGGGTTGTGTAGGCTTCCTGGTGGAGGGGACTGGTGCCTGTATTCTGTTGGATGAGGCTGGATCTTGTCTTTCTTGTGGGCGGGACTGCGTCCAGTGGTATGTTTTGGTGTGTCTTTGACCTTATTATGATTTTAGGCAGCCTCTCTGCTAATGGGTGGGGTTGTGTTCCTGTATTGTTAGTTGTTTGTCATATGGTGTCCAGCACTGTAGCTTGCTGATCGTTGAGTGGAGCTGGGTCTTAGCATTGAGATGGTGATCTCTGGGAGAGCTTTCACTGTTTGATATTACGTGGAGCCGGGAGGTCTCAGATGGACCAATGTCCTGAACTGAGCTGTCTCAACTCAGAGGCACAGGCCTGATACCCGGCCGTAGCGCGAAGACCCTATAAGCCACACAGCTCAGAAAATAAGGGAGAAAGAAAGAGAGAAGGAAAGAAAGAGAGAGAGAAAAGGAAGAAAGGAAGGAACGAATGAACGAAGAAAATAAAGTTATTAAAATAAAAATTAATTAAAAAGTAGTTAAAAAAAGGAAAAGAAAAAAAAGGAAGAAAGCAGAGAGCAACCAAATGAAAACACATATCCACCAATGATAACAATTGCTAAAAACTATACTAAAAAAAAAAGAAAAAGAAAAAGAAAAATTTGGACAGGCAGAACACCAGGACAAATGGTAAAAGCAAAGCTATACAGAGAAAATCACAGAAAGAAGCATACACATACACAATCACAAAAAGAGAAAAAGATTAAAAATATATATATATAAAAAAAAGGAAGAGAGCAACTAAATCAATAAACAAATCTACCAATGATAATAAACTCTAAATACTAAACTGAGATAAACATAAGACTAGAAACATATTACATACAGAAAGCAAACCCCAGGTCTACAGTTCTCCCAAAGTCCACATCCTATTTTGGGATGATTCCTTGTCTATTCAGGTATTCCAGAGATGCTGGGTACATCAAGTTGACTGTTGAGATTTAATCCGCTGCTCCTGAGGTTGCTGGGAGAGATTTCCCTTTCTCTTCTTTGTTCTCACAGATCCTGGGGTTCAGGTTTGGATTTGGCCCCACCTCTGTGTTTAGGTCTCCTGAGCACATCTGTTCTTCACTTAGACAGGATGGGGTTAAAGCAGCAGCTGATTAGGGGGCCCTGGCTCACTCAGGCCGGGGGGAGGCAGGGGTACAGAATGCAGGGCGAGCCTGCAGCAGCAGAGGCCGGCATAACGTTGCAACAGCCTGAGGTGCCCCGTTTGTTCTCCCATGGTAGTTATCCCTGGATCACGGGCCCCTGGCAGTGGCGGGCTGCACAGGCTCCCCGGAGGGAAGGTGTGGATAGTGACCTGTGCTTGCAGACAGGGTTCTTGGTGGCTGCAGCAGCAGCCTTAGCATTTAATGCCCCTCTCTGGTGTCTGTGCTGATAGCCACAGCTCATGCCCGTCTCTGGAGCTCGTTTAGGCGGTGCTCTGAATCCCCTCTCCTTGTGCACCCTGAAACAATGGTCTCTTGCCTCTTTGGCAGGTCCAAACTTTTTCCCAGACTCCCTCCCAGCTAGCTGTGTGGCACTAGCCCCCTTCAGGCTGTGTTCACGCAGCCAACCCCAGTCCTTTCCTTGGGATCTTACCTCCGAAGCCCGAGCCTCAGCTCCGAGCCCTTGCCTGCCCAGACGGGTAAGCGGACAAGCCTGTCAGGCTGGTGAGTGCTAGTTGGCACCTATCCTCTGTGAGGGAATCTCTCTGCTTTGCCCTCTGCACCCCTGTTGCTCTGCTCTCCTCCGTGGCTCCAAAGCTTTCCCCCCACAACCCCCCGTCTCCACCAGCGAAGGGGCTTCCTAGTGTGTGGAAACCTTTCCTCCTTCACAGCTCCCTCCCACTGGTGCAGGTCCTGTCCCTATTCTTTTGTCTCTGTTTTTTGTTTTTTCTTTTGCCCTACTCAGGTACGTGAGGAGTTTCTTGTCTTTTGGGAGGTCTGAGGTCTTCTGCCAGCATTCAGTAGGTGTTCTGTAGGAGTTGTTCCACATGTAGATGTATTTCTGATGTATTTGTGGGCAGGAAGGTGATCACATCTTACTCCTCCACCATCTTGAATGTCTCTCATTTCCCCTTTACTTCAAGGTGACAAGATTATTCCACCTACTACACACAGAAAAAGAATATATTAGGAGATAACCTCTTTAAACTCATCACACTAAATTTCCAAATATTCCTACATAGGAACTCATAATTTTTACTCCTCTCCCATAATTACACATTGAAGGCCATCTTCTCTAGTAGTGCCCTGAATGAGGTAGTATTTTCAGGAAGCTCATAATATCCATTACTTATTATCTTACATGAATTGCCTAACCCTGCCTGTCTGCTACATACCTTCAACAGCTTTTAAAAATGCTCTTCATGTATCTCTCACAAAGAACATGTTTTTTCAAAAAACCCTCAGAATATATATGGTGACCCTCTGTACTGTCTGTGCAACTCTTCTCTAAGTCTACAATTCTCTCAAAATAAAAAGTTGAAGAGAATTTTACCTCCTCTTATCAATATTGTCCTAATGCTCCATACTTTTTCATAGACAAACTTTGTGAAGTTTTTTTCTCAACTCCTTTCATTTCCAAACTATTATGGATTTTATGGTTAACGCCCCAGGGACCACACCAGGGATTTCCATCCAGTAAATCCGATCAGCAATTTTATTTATTTATTTATTTTTTAAACCTTTTATTATAAAACAAAATACAGGTACAGAAAATTTTCTATACAGAAGCTACAAAACATTGGTGTTGATATATTGCTAGTCAGTATTTATTATTTATTATTTTTTTAACATCTTTATTAGAGTATAATTGCTTTACAATGGTGTTAGTTTCTGCTTTATAACAAAGTGAATCAGTTATAAATATGTTCCCATATCTCTTCCCTCTTGCGTCTCCCTCCTTCCCACCCCCCCATCCCACCCCTCTAGGTGGTCACAAATAATTCTTCCATACAAATGCAGTTTTTCTCTCTGAAAAGAGCTGTTGAATAACAGAAAAGCCAAATTAAAGCCTCTCTTTCTGTTTGTCTCTTTAAAAATATAGGCTTTTCTCTTAAAAATAACATAATTTCAAACACTGGAACTAATTTGCAATTTGAGAATAAAAAAAATAAACATTTTTATAATAACAAGACTGAAATAGACATCTGAGTTTTAAAGAAGTTTAAAAAGCATATATGTATATTTCTCATTATTGATGGAATTTGAATAAGGTCTGGAGTTTAGGTAGTACTATTAGAGCACTGTTAATTTCCTGAATTAAATCACCATGTTGTGTTTACCAAAGAGAATGCTTTTGTTTTTAGAAAATAATACTTTATTATTTAGAGGTAAAGGAGCTCTATTTATAAATTCTTCAAGTACCACAGAAAAATAAGATGGATGGATGGATAGATGGATGGAGAGACAGATGTAGATGATCAGTAGATAGATGGATAGAACAGTAGATATACAAACAGATATAGATATGGATAAAATGAATGACAAAGTAAGTAGGACAAAATATTAACATTTGGGGAATTCTTATATAAATGTAAATATCCCTCTCTTGTCCTTGCATTCTGCCTGAAGATTTTCCTGCATTTCTTGTGGTACAAACCTCCTCTTTCTTGCCTTTTTATTTTCTTAAAATATGTTTTTCTTTCCTTCACTTTCAGGCATTTTTCTTCCTGAACATGTAATCATAGGTTTTAGATTTTCTTTTTAAATTGGCACTTTAAAGATATTTTTTCTTTGACATCTGTCTTTTATGGTTTCTGACCAAATTCTGGGAATACTTTTATCTTTGTACATAATGTGGCTTTATTTTTTCTGGCTGTTTTTAAGATTTTCTTTGTATTATCAGTATAAACTAATTTCTTCATTATAATTGATAATTTTCATTGATTTTTTTCCCCTGATTTAACTAAACATCTTGATGCAGTGAAGTTCTGTTCAAATTTGAAAAAAACTGACCATTGTTTCTTTAAATGTGTTTGTAATTTTTATGCCCCTACCACTGTTTTTCTTGGTCTCCAGTTATATGTATGTTACAGTGCTTCATATTTTCCCACAGATCGGTTAGGCATTTTTTTTTTTTTTTGGCCTTTCAAGGCTTCAATTAGAATAGTTATTTTTGCTATATCTCTTTACTAATCATTTTTTCCACCATTCAATCATATAAAAATGACATCCCATTTAAATTTCAATTTACTTATTTTTTTATCACTCTTAATTTCTTGTGGTTCTTTTAATTTCTTCCATTTCTCTCTTCATTATGTCCCTGATTTTCTTCACATCCTTATGTATATGGAGTATGTTTATAAAGCTATTTTAAAGTCTTTCTCTGCTAATTCCATCATTTATGCTATTTCTATTCACTGATTTTTACCTTGGTTATGTGTCACATTTCCCTGCTTCTTTGCATGTCTAGTAATTTTTTATTGGCTATCAAGCAATTTATATGATTGATTATGGGATTTGGTTGTATCGTCAAAGAGTTGTAGACTTCTTTTCTGATTGGCTGTTAACTTATTTACAAAAAAAGATTGATTGTCTGAAGGTTTGCTTCTAAGAATTTTTCTTGCAAGTCTACAGTACCCTTTACCTTTGAGCTAATATACTCTACCTCTAAGGTGTGGTACTTAATAGGTTCACTATTGAATGCCCTGTTTATTTCATAAGATCTCTCTGCTCTAGATCCTGGGAACTCAAAACAATTTCTGGCTTTGTGTGATATCTAGATTTAATTTCTCACTTGCTGTAAATTGTCTTTCCTGGCTTCTGTGACTCACCTTATACATCTTCAGAAAAATACTCAGTTGAAGATTCAAGAAGACTTCCTTAAAGACTTTGGGAACTCTTTCCCTTCCTATCTTCCTTCATTTGAATACCCTTCTTTGCAAATTTTAGCAACTTTTCTTCCTCAAATTTTGATCTCTGTTACTGGAACTCAACAAAATTGTAGGGCTCTATGTTTATTGTTTAGTAATTTCTTTATATGCATGTGATTTATTCAAAGTACAAGTTGGCTGATTGCCATAAATAAATAGGTAGTCTTCTTTATGATTTTCTTTTCTATGGTATAAAACAAATTTTAATCATTACATTTTAATATTTTGTTATCAATTTATACTTACATTGCATAATGATCAAAGATTTTAAGTGCTTTTAAGAAACATTTTCTTAGTTTTTCATAAGTTAGTCAATGTTTTCTGAGCTTTTTAAAGAATATTTTTCAGTTTTAACTGACTTTTTTGGCATGGGTCGATATACCCTCCTGCTAAGAGACACAGACTAAATAATAACAATGAGGGGTGTGCTAATGATTATAAAAATTATGATAGTGATAATAACAACACAATGTTTAAAAATATTACACAACTATTTAATAAAATTTTTAGTTATAGATTTTGGAAAAACTTTCACATTTCAAGTTTTCCATAAATTTCATAAATTAAAATTTTAGAAATGGAAAATGATTATTAAATTATTCTTATTGGATAACTTTACCCTCCCAAATTTGATAGTCACATAAATTTTGTAACTATATTTATTATATTTATTTAAAAGAATTTCTAATCTCTTCTATCTTTATCTTTCATTGTTAGATCTTTTATCTAACAACTTCTTCACATCTGGAATTTATATTTATGATTTTCATGGTTGGGAGGGATGTTTTTGTGAGATTTTTGTAAAAAGAGACTTCAGATGTATATTTGAAAATATCTTTTAATTACCTCCACACATGAATACCTGATGAATAATGTAGTCGTTTTTTTCATCTCATTATTTTCCATTTATTCACAGTTGATGTCCATTTTTATGGAGAGCATTCTGTAGAAATCCTAAGTGTTACTTCTGTCTCTTTCTCCTTATTAATCTGTTTAGCTTGTTTAGTTTTTTTCATTATTCTTAAACGTTTTTAAAACTAGAATATATCTAGGTTTTAATAACTTTTCACCAAATTCTTGTCTACAACTAAGCATGAGAGTTAATTTTTTATTTTATCATTGTTTTTGTCCTCTGTCAGCTCTGTTTATTCCAAGTGTAGTTCTGATTATATCTAAGTGGGATCTCATATATACTTCACCATATTCAAATATCACAATTGTTGAACAGGCAATCAAACTTAAAAGAAGCAATAGGTTTTTCATATAATGCTTTGTTTTTGTGGCTTGTAAAAAGAAACTGAACAGAAAATACAGCATGCTCAGCATCTTCATCTCATCACTTGACCCTGGAGCTACCTGTGTATATAGGTTTCTTTACTCCTCATTAAAATGGGGCACATGCATCTGCTGAGCATGAGAGTTAAGGTGTATGCAAATCACCTTGACACACAAAAACCACAGTCTAAGTTTCCAACAGATTATTTTTTATAAGGTTCTAACATGCACACATTGTATGGCCTCATGCCCGCTCTCAATAACCCATGGCCAGATGCATTTCCATAGATTAGGGATTTCACAGCAAGCAAGGCAGTTTTGATATTTCATATTTATCTTAATTTTTAAATTTCCAAACATTATTTTGAAAAGATTATTGTGAAAAACAGACCCAGATGTTATTGTCCCAGGTAGTTCTAGATCAAGTCAAACCAGATTTCATTCCATTACTTTCAGATGTTATTTTCTCCCACTTCATACTTCTCTTTTTACTGCTATGGTGAAATTTATTAATTTTGTATAGTGTTACCATCTTCATAAACCCTTTGGATATACTCCATCTTTATGCTTCTTGCTCTAATTTCATGGCTGTAGTGTCTTAAATCATGTTGAGAACCCACATTTTTTTCTCAATAATTGTCCCATTTCATTGTAAACTATCTTTAAGGACTTATTGTCATTCACCCTTTAATTGTAATATTTTTAAATTATATGCTTATCCAGTTGTCTGCATTTTTACAGATCCAAGTTTATTTTTTCTTTGGTGGAAATTGATACAAAACATCCCTTGACTGTTTCGGATAATTAGAAAGGAAAAGAAGAAGGATTTAAATTAACTATAGTTTTCTTTCATGGGTTTATAGATTTATATATCTGAGAGAAATATATGCAGAACCAAATCTTAAAGCAGGGCACATAAAGTCCTTTATAAAATTTATTGAACTCAAAAACGTTATAACACATACCTGGAACTAACTGCTAAAAAATCTAACTACTATATAACATAAACACACCTCCTTTTTTATTGAAATATAGTTGATATACATTATTATATTAGCTTTAGATGTACAGCACAGTGATCCAATATTTTTATAGATTATACTCCTTTTAAAGTTATCATAAAATATTGGCTATTTTCCCTGTGCTATACAATATATTCTTGTATCTTATTTATTTTATACTTGATCGTTTGTACCTCTTAATCTCCTACCCCTATCTTGTCCCCTCCAACCTTCCCTCTGCCCACTGGTAACCACTAATTTGTTCTCTATACCTGTAAACCTATTTCTGTTTGTTTATACTCATTCATTGGTTTCATTTTGTAGATTCTACATACAAGTGATAACAGTATTTGTCTTTCTCTGCTGACTTAATTCACTAAGCATAATACCCTCCAGGTCCATCCATGTTGTGGCAAACAGCAAGATTTATTTATGGCTAGTATTCCATACTGTGTGTGTGTGTGTGTGTGTGTGTGTGTGTGTGTGTGTGTCACTTATTTATCCAGTCATCTGTTAATGGACACTTAAGTAGCTTCCATATCTTGGCTATTGTAAATAATGCTGCTGTGAACATTAGGGTGAATGTAACTTTTCAAATTAGTGTTTTTGTTATCTTTGGATGTATACCTAGGAGTGGAATTGCTGGGTCACATGGTAGTCCTATTGTTAGTGTTTCGAGGAAACTCCAAACTGTTTTCATAGTGGCTGCACCAATTTACATGCCCACCAAAAGGGTACAAGGATACCCTTTTCTCCACATCCTCGCCAATATTTGCTATTTCTAGACTTTTTGATGATAGCCATTCTGACAGGTGTGAGGTGATATCTTATTGTGGTTTACAATTTGCATTTCTCTGCTGATTAGCAATGTTGAGCATCTTTTCATGTACCTGCTGCCATCTGTATGTAGTCTTTGGAAAAATATCTATTCAGGTCTTCTGCCCATTTCTTAGTTGGCTTTTTTGTTGTTGTTGTTATTGAGTTGTGTGTAGTATTTATATATTTTTGATATTAACTCGTTATCAGTCATATTATTTGCAAATACTTTCTCCTATTCAGTAGTTTTTTGTTTTGTTGTATTGATGTTTTCCTATGCTTTTAAGTTTAATTAGTTTCCATTTGATTATTTTTACTTTAGTTTCCTTTGTTCCGGAAGACAGATTCAGAAACATATTGCTACAATTTATGTCAAAAGTGTTCTGCCTACGTTTTCTTCTAGGAGTTTTATGGTGTCTGGTCTTAGATTTACGTTTTTAATCCATTTTGAGTTTATTTTTGTACATGGTGTGAAAAAATGTTCTAATTTCTTTCTTTTCCATGTAGCTGTCCGGTTTTCCCAGCACCACTTATTGAAGAGACTGTTTTTCCCCATTGTACATTTTTGCCTCCTTTGTCATAAATTAACTGACCAGAAGTGTGTGGGTTTATTTCTTGGCTCTCTATTCTGTTCCATTGATTTACTTGCCTATTTTTGTGATAGTACCATGCTGTTTTGATTACTGTAGCTTTGTAATATAGTCTGAAGTCAGGGAGCATGGCCACTTGAGCTTTGTACATTTTTCTCAAAATTCGTTTGGCAATTTGGGGTCTTTTGTGGTTCCATATAAGTTTTAGGATTATTTGGTCTAGTTCGGTGAAAAATGTCATGGGTATTTTGATAGGGATAGCGTTAAATCTGTAGATTGTGTTGGGTAATATGGACATTTTAACAATATTAATTCATGCAGTCCATGAACAAGGCATCTCTTTCCATTTCTTTACATCATCTGTCATTTCCTTTATCAGTGTTTATTAGTTTACAGAGTATAGGTTTTTTCTCTCCTTGGTTAAGTTTATTCCCGTGTATTTTATTTTATTTTTTTATTATTTATTTATTTATTTATTTATGGCTGTGTTGTATCTTCATTTCTGTGTGAGGGCTTTCTCCAGTTGCGGCAAGTGGGGGCCACTCCTCATCGCGGTGTGCGGGCCTCTCACTATCGCGGCCTCTCTTGTCGCGGAGCACAGGCTCCAGACGCGCAGGCTCAGCAATTGCGGCTCACGGGCCCAGTTGCTCCGCGGCACGTGGGATCCTCCCAGACCAGGGCTCGAACCCGTGTCCCCTGCATTGGCAGGCAGACTCTCAACCACTGAGCCACCAGGGAAGCCCTTTATTTTTTTTTGATGTGATTTTAAATGAGATTGTTTTCTTGCTGTATCCTCCTGATTGTTCATTATTAATGTATGGAAAAGCAAAAGATTCTTATGTATTAATCTTGTATTCTGTAACTTTACTGAACTCATTTATTACTTCTAATAGTTTTTGAGTAGAGACTTTATGGTTTTCTATATACAGTATCATGTTATCTGCAATTAGTGACAGTTTTACTTCTTTCCTTCTAATATGGATGCTTTTTATTTCTTTTTCTTTTATGATTGCTGTGGCTAGGACTTCCAATACTATATTAAATAGAAGTGTCAAGAGTGGGCATCCTTGTCTTACTCCTGATTTTAGAAAAACACTTTCAGCTTTTCCCCATTGAGTATGATATTAGCTGTGGGTTTGTCATAAATGGCCTTTATTCTGTTGAGATATGTTTCCTCTATAGCAACTTTGATGAGAGTTTTTATCATGGGTGGGTGGGAGGTAGAGCTGGAGATGAATGGGCTAGACCCAGAGCCAGATGTGAGCCTGGGTTTCTCCTATACTTAGTGGCCATCAGTCACCTATCAGGGATGGGTACAGGTCCCAAGTTGCTAGAGCAGAAGCCCTGAGGGTCAGGTCCAAGCTGGCTCCATTCCCTCAAAGTGTGTGCTCTCCCTGGCAACAGCACCTTTGCCCCAGAAGCAGCACTGAAGCAAGAGGGGCTGGAGTGGGTGCCTGGTGCAAGCCTGGGCACATACTGGGCTAGTTCCAGCTCACCATTCAGAGCTCCAGATACCTCCCAATCCACCATCTCTGCGAGTGTCACCAATGGCTGCCCTTGCCCTTTCAGATGCAGTGCCATGTCCAAGGAGGCTCTGTGTCCCCAAGTGGGCACTCCTCCATAATGGCAGCATTTGCCCTAGAGGGGAGCTGTCATGGAGCTAAAGGGGGCAGAGCTGGCACTCAGCATGGATAGAGCACATGTTGGGATGATCCTGGCACATCAGTGAGACTTCCAGACAGTTTCAGTCTGTTTTATCTACCTTGTTGATTGGAATAAGTAGTAAGTAATCATTTGCATGTTCTTCACAAGTGAAGTCTTGGTTTCTTACAGCCTTCCTATAAGTCCCACTGGCTTTAAACCAGCTAAGGGGACTCATCTTTCTGGAGTCAGACCCTAGGGGTGGGGTACACATGTGGTTGGAATCCCTCACTCCTCAGAAAAGTTCTCCAAGCTTGTGATACACTGCACCCCTTCTGTGTCCTATTCTAGGGGCACAAGTCCTGACGTGATTGCTTCTCTTTTCCTACCTGACTCCATGTAGATCTTTCTCTACAGCCTTGGTTGTAGAGATTCTTTCTGCCATTCTCCAGTTTGTTTTCAGTGAGAGTTGCCCTACATGTATTGTATTTTTGACGTGTTAATAGGGGGAGGTGAGCTGTACATCCTCCTACTCTTCCATCTTGACCTGCTTTTTTTTTTTTTTTGGTATTAATAAGGGTTACTAGGGGATGGACAGATCTTCTGCTGTTTTCCTATTTTAGCAGTCCAACCAAGTATAAGTGCTGAGAAGAAGGAAATATGATGTTACATCCATCATTAGTCCTCACAGGGGTGCTAGTAAAATTCTGATGAGTCTACTCCATGGACTGATTATCTCCAAAATTTCCTACTTCAAATTTTCATATATTAATATTGCTGTCATTTGAATAATTCTAATTACTTTTCACTAGGCAACACTAATATCTCTATCATTATCAAAATTAACCATTGTTTTGGTATCTTTATTTGTATGATTAATCACTTAAGAGATTCAGACATTTAATAATCAAATAACTAATTTATGTTGAGTACTTTCATTTATTTCCATTTATGGAAGAAGAAATTGAACAACTGGTGTATCATGTACATTCCTAAATTTCCATTCTCATACTTGTTTAATCTGAAAATTGAATCTAGGCTCCCTGAATTCATGGTTAACATGCTTTATCTACTACTTCCCAGTATCAATAGAAATTTGCCCCATTTAAAAAATCTTCTATTTCTAAAATCAGTAGGAATTTGGATTGGGATCTATCAGTAACTATCAAAAATCATGTGACACTTGGAAGACCTAAAATAGAATTCTTTATTTTTCATTAAAATGTTTCATTTTATAGAATATAGTATAATAGTTAAAGCTAAAATAATATTTTTTTCTAGGTAGTTCCATTACATGGAAATGTCACTTTTTAAACATTTAAATGATGATTTAGAAAGAAGTCAAGACTCATCAAATATCATATTTACCTGTGCTTTTAAGACAATAGATCAACTTTAATTTTCTTTTTTAAAAAATTTTATTTATTTATTTTTAACAATTTATTTATTTATTTATTTTTGGCTGCATTGGGTCTCTGTTGCTGCACGCAGCTTTCTCTAGTTGTAGCGAGCAGGGCTACTCTTCATTGCAGTGTGCGGGCTTCTCACTGCGGTGGCTCCTCTTGTTGCAGAGCACAGGCTCTAGGCTCACGGGCTTCAGTAGTTGTGGCACATGGGCTTGGTAGTTGTGGCTCGCGGGCTGTAGAGCACAGGCTCAGTAGTTGTGGCACATGGGCTTAGTTGCTCCAAGGTATATGAGATCTTCCCAGACCAGGGATCGAACCCGTGTCCCCTGCATTGGCAGGCAGATTCTTTACCACTGTGCCACCAGGGAAGTCTAATTTTAATATTCTTATACCGACTTTAATGTCTGCAAATTTTCTTTGTACAAATTTCACCTTTGTAAAACATAATATATTATCAAAACATAAAAGTATCAAATTTTATCAAAATATAATTAATTCAACCAATTAAATTTTAGCACATTTTAAAATTCTCAAGAATATTCTAATTTTTATTAGCTTTACATTTTTATTATAAGATATTAAATGTATTTTGTATTTTTAATGCAATTTTCAATTCAATAATGAATAAAATATAGCTCCTCTCCTCTGGGAGCTCTCTATATAATTGGAGAGTCAGACAGATAAATGGATAACAAAACAGTGTGTTATTTGCCATGCAGAATAATTATGGAAAGTGCAACAGTAATATTAAGAAAAAAGAGGCTAATTATTGGTATTGGATAAAAGTCAGAAAGCCCTTTGTGGTGGAGACATCTAACGTGAATTTAGAACATGATTACAGTTTACCATGAGAATAAAAATATAGAATTAATTATCTAGGAGTAAGTAGATTCACATAAAAGAGGGAAAAATGTCCATGTCCGTAATGTAGACACAAAATGCATGATATACAATGTGAGCACGTACAAGTCTCTAAACAAAAATTATTAATAGTGACAGCACTTTGACCACTTTCAGTGTTAAGAATATTTTTCTCTGTCAATAATATTTTTTTAAATAGAAAGATAGAACAAAACATTTGAATATGTTTAAAGAGATATCATTCTGATTACTAACTCTAAAGATAAATGTAACAGATTTGTAATAAAAGTGCTGTGAAGCCCAGAGTGGCTTCCTGTCAACAATATTTATTCTTTAAGGAATGCATGGAAATGATAATGGATTAAAAAAAAGAAAAAAAAACTAAAAAAGTACAAAAATATAGGAAAGTCTCTTTGCTTTGCATCTGACTGTGGACACATTCAAAGAAACACTGGCAGAGACAAGAATAGTGAATTAAAAAAAAAAAAAAAAACACCCTGAATTGAAAGAAACATTCTATTCTATTCAAAGAACTTAATTCTCAGATATTATTAAAGACATAAAATAAGAGAAGATATTTTTCTCTGATGAGATTCACAAAAATTAAAACAAGACAAAACCTAGTGTTGGTTCAGGCTCTTCCAAATATTTGCGTTGAGAATTTAAATTGGTACAATACTTTTGGAACATATACCCTTTCCCTATTAATTCTGTTTTTGGAAATTTACTTTGAATACATTGTCTCACATATGTGTTTTTATATTCAACATTGAACAATATATAACTGATATCATGCAGACAAAACAGGTTACTCTTATGAGAGAGAGTAAATTGAAGAACCTCTGTACAATCTACTGGTGTCAGGATTTCACAAGAGTTTTTGTGCTTTTTTTCCCCAACATTTTAACTCTCACATGCAATTTGCATAATTTACCTGTATAAATTAATAAATTAAATCTTAAATGTAGCTCTCCCTCAGATTCACAAGGAAAAATTCATGAATCACATCCAAGACCATGAAAAGTTCTGCAGACAAGACTCTAAGTGTTTTGCACATCCTGACTATGATGGAGTCCCTTTAATATTTGTTAATATCAAAGATAATTAGTGGTCTGAGGAATGCACTTTGCGAAATACTGAGCTATATATATCACAAGCCCTATGAAGACATTTATTTTAAGTAAAAGTTAAGGACCCCTTTCAGGAATTCTTCATCCCAAACAAAATAATATACATTGGTAGAGAAGAAGTCTCTTCTTTTTCTTTAATAAACAATCCTAAACTGGTCAAATACATAAGCACATGCGTGGAGATTCTTGAATCTCCAAAGTAAATCTATAGATGTAGTGCAAGAAGGGCAGTATGGGACACAATTACTGTGCTCACTTCATCCTAGGACTAATGAAGCATGAGAGAAATAGTTGTGCACACACATCAATTTGTCATCTTTACATAGCTGCATTGGAATTTTCCTATCTGACACTGTCAAGGTTGGATGAAAAATCACATATATCAACAATACTGAGTACAGAATATGCATAATTGGAGGTCAAGGTGTGATTAAAGTTAAAGCCAGATTGGATTCACATCATAGACCATAAATGACAGGTTCAGAAGTATAATGTTATACATTATTTATTTTTGTTTATCAAATTATTATAATAACATTTTAATAAAATTTATAAAATGCATTGATCTGTATTTTCTAGATATTTTACGTGGATGTGTATGACTTTGATAATAATGAAAAAAGCAAAAAGGAAAGATGTACTCATTTTAGAAATATTTTCCTCAAAAATAATTTTTAAATGTGTTAGAATTTAGAATCCTCATGCTACACTGATGTCACACGCATAAGAATGATTTTCATCTTAACAAAACATGTCAAATGTCTATTTTCTGTGCCAAGATCTTTACCCTGTGGTGCCTTTGTTTTATGGAGACACGTCTTTCAAAATATCTGTACCTGTCTCTTGACTTTATCATAATGCTTGCATATAAGTAATGATCAATTATCAGTTTAAAAACAATGGATATAAGAAGCAAATTATTGTTCCAGTGATTGCCAGTTACACCAACTTTGTGTAATATACTGTGGTACACACATTTTATGAGGTGCTGTGATGGTTAATTTAATGTATCAACTTGAATGGTCTAAGGGATGCCCAGATAGCTGGTAAAACATTATTTCTGGGTGTGTCTATGAAGAAGTCTCATGAAGAAATAAACATTTAAATCAGTAGAGTGAATAAGGAAAATCTGCCTTACCAATGTGGTGGTGGATGGGGACATCAACCAATCCATTGAGGGCCCAAATAGAACTAAAAGGCAGAGAAGGGGCAATTCTCACTCTCTTAAGATGCAACATCCATTTTTCTGCCCTTGGACATCAGAACTCCTGATTTTCATGCCTTTGGACTTTGACTGAATTATACCACCAACTTTCCTAGATCTCCAACTTGCAAACCCCATGTAGTCAGATATCTCAACCTCCCAAATTACATGAGCCAATTCCCATAATAAATCTCCTCTTATATATCAATATATCCTGTTTCTCTGGAGAACTCTGATGAATACAGATGTCATCCACAAACATCATTCTCTCTAAAAAACCTAATCTTAACACACGTGTATAGTTTGTCTATTTCCTGAAGACTGTATGTACAAGCATTGCAACTAATGAATTCCACTTATTAGTATTTAGTACAAGAATCAAATACATAAAATCTATTATAGTTCATTTTAGCTTGGACTCACTGCTTTGGAGGAGGAAATACATGAAATGAAAATGCTAAAATATTTTGAATGAGTAGAATTAGAATACAGTCCTAGATTTCTCATTAAGTCCATGTTGGGAAAAAATACCAAACTTTTAAGCAAATATTGCAAATTAAAATATTTGATTTCATATTCTATAATAACTACTGGTTATATTTTCTAAAAGTACTCTTTGTGTATACTTTGTGAATCTGATGCTATGTAAGGTACTGAAGAAAGGAGCGGTATTTTATCAAAATGCTTTAAGAAGCCTGGAACTAAGTATATTTTCAAAGTGTTCATGTGAAGAAAGTAACTAAAACTGTAATGTATTTTCATAAAATGTTTTAAATGCTTTGCTCAGGAAAATCCTACTGAACTGAAGAGAATAATAAGTGAATTATAATTGCATGCCTTTATAAACCAAGATACATTTACTGTCTGTGTAAATATTAGAATAAAACATTAGGTTGAGTTTTTTCTTAAACTTTATGGAATATTTTCAGTTCTCTAAATAGAAAACTAGTTACCAGATATATCTTATATAGAGTGTGGAAACATATTTGCAATTTTGAAGTATAAATGAGTAATTTACATGAATTAATAAGGAAAAAATGTAGCTAGAAAGGAAGGCCAACGTGTAAAGCTACCAATTCAGTTCTACCAGGTTTTGTTTTATTTAGACTCCATTGTTATTCTCCCATTCTTTAGTTTTGTTAAGGTTTTTCCAAATTTCAAGATTGTTCCCACTGACTAATCTTATTAAGAAGTTTTTTTTTTTTTTTTACAGGAGCTGGAGAACATTCAGTATTTATTAATTAATTAATTAATTAATTAATTTTGGCTGTGTTGGGTCTTCGTTTCTGTGCGAGGGCTTTCTCTAGTTGTGGCAAGCGGGGGCCACTCTTCATCGCGGTGCACGGGCCTCTCACTATCGCGGCCTCTCTTGTTGGGAGCACAGGCTCCAGACGCACAGGCTCCAGACGCGCAGGCTCAGTAGTTGTGGCTCACGGGCCTAGTTGCTCCGCGGCATGTGGGATCTTCCCAGACCAGGGCTCGAACCTGTGTCCCCTGCATTGGCAGGCAGATTCTCAACCACTTCCAGGGAAGCCCCAGGAAGTTTTATTTTGTTTTTACTACTGATTTCTCTGCTCCTTGACTGATGGTAGTATTATTTATTAATGCAATTGTTATTATCGTTAAATTTTTAAAGATATAGAAAGTTAATAGTACTTTGGATATTCAAAGTCAATAAATGTTTTAAAAGTTTATATATTTCATATATATTTCAGTTGTTTTCATAAAATATATAACACATTACTTATATATACACATAATCAAGGAATTCCCCTATCCCAATCATTTTCTTAACTTCCATAGGCAACCATTTATATGCGTTGGGCTTGAGTCTTTTTCATCTCTTGTTCTATCCCTATCTATCTATCTATCTATCTATCTGTCTATCTACCTACCTACCTATCCTCCCTATTATCTATCTCTGTGTCTATAACTATATCTTATATACATATATTTATCTGTATATGCATTTTTGTATCATCTATCTGTATCTCTGTATATATAATCTATATATCTAAATGTCTATCTAAAAAACCAGTGCAGATTTATATAGTCATATATAAGTGTTTGCTCTTCTGATGAATATTCAATTCATCTTCAGATGGTGCTATTGCATTATGTTTCAAATTTACTTTTTTTTTTAATTCTTAGATTAAATGTTGATATCTTTTTATCATTCTGGTTTCTCTTACGTATTTTTTAAAATCATTTGTTAATTTTTATCTGCAGTTTATCATTTATATTGATGTACATGCTTTAAAATAATTACTGGATGACAATGTTTTACTGTTTTATGTATTTTCTATCGTATATTTAAACATGTAGGGTATGTTTTATCACTAAACCCATAATTTTGTTTAATTTGAAAAATCTACTTATATTTGTATATGCTGTTATTATTGAATGTTGTTTAATTCATCCTTATACTAGGCATAAATTTAATATTCCATTGTTATTTATTTTTTCATCTGTTTTTAAATTGAAGTATAGTTGATTTACAATATTGTGTTAGTTTCAGCTGTACAGCAAAGTGACTCAGTTAAACCTATATACATTCTTTTTTAATATTCTTTTCCATTAAGCTTTATAGGAGCATACTGAATTTAGTTCCCTGTGCTATACAGTAGGACCTTGTTGTTTATCCATTCTGTATATAATATTTTACATCTGCTAACCCCAAACTCCCAATACATCCCTCCCCCACCCTTCCTCCCCCTTGGCAATTACAAAAGTCTGTTCTCTATGCCTGTGAGTCTGTTTCTGTTTCATAGATAAGTTCATTTGTATCATAGTGTAGATTCCACATATAAGTGATATCATATGGTATTTGTCTTTCTCTTTCTGACTTACTTCACTTAGTATGATAATCTCTAGGTCCATCCATATTGCTGCAAATGGCATTATTTCATTCTTTTTTTATGGCTGAGTAGTATTCCATTGCATATATGTACCACATCTTCTTTATCCATTCATCTGTCATTGGACGCTTAGGTTGTTTCCATGTCTTGGCTATTGTAAATAGTGCTGCTATGAACATAGGGATGCATATATCTTTTACAATTATAGTTTTGCCTGGATATATGCCCAGGAGTGGAATTGCTGGATCATATGGCAACTATATTTTTATTTTTGGGGAAACCTCCATACTGTTTTCCATAGTGGCTGCACCAACTTACATTCCCACCAACAGTGTAGGAGGGTTCTCTTTTCTCCATACCCTCTCCAGCGTTTGTTATTTGTAGACTTTTTAATGATGGCCATTCTGACCAGTGTGAGGTGGTACTGCATTGTAGTTTTGATTTTCATTTCTCTGCTAATTAGTGATGTTGAGCAGCTTTTCACGTGCCTGTTGGCCATCTGTATGTCTTCTTTGGAGAAATATCTATATAGGCCTTCTGCCCTATTCTATGTTATTTCTGATTTTTTTTTTCACTTTTAGGCTTTTAATTAATGTCTTGTATGTATTTTGTGATTCCAATTATGCTTTCCACAATAAAAGCCAATACATAAAATGTAAAGAATAATATCTAATTTCCCTAGTATGTCTGCTGGTATAAATAGGAACAAATTGCATATGTTTAAGTCTGTAAAGATTTTTATTCTTTTCTGGTGACAGTGTCTATTTTTATTAATTATACATTCTTCTAAATTACCATACTTTATATGTCTAGATATTAGATAGGGCATGTCTATGTGTTAATTTGTTCTTTTAGAGTTATTTTGAGTATTCATGCAACTTAATAATTCCTTATGAAATTTAAAATTACTAATTAAATACATTTTTGTTAAATTTTATTAAAATTGTGTTAAATTTATAAATGAGTTTGGTAGAAATTGACATCTAAACAACTTGTACCTTTCAACTCACACAAATTGTTTATCTTTCTCTTCTTTTTTATTTGTGCTGTGTGTTAATATCTTACACATGTTTTGTTAGATATATTCCTAAGCATCATTTATTTTGGTGCTTTCATTAATATAATCCTTTTTAAATTAAATTTTCTGATTTTAATTGCTGGCAAGTAGAAATGTTATGGATTTTTGTATGGTTGTCTGACTTCTGCCAAAACTGATAAACTCACTTATTAATTCAAATATTCTGTCATTGGATTCTCTTGAATTTACTGTGCTGAAAACTTTATCATCTGTAAATCACTGCAACTTTTTAGTCTTTACTTTCTACTCTCCATGCTTTTTAGTTGTCCTCTCATCCTCTCTCCCCTCATTCTTCTCCTTATCCTCCTCTTTCTGCCTTCTTATTTTTTAAACCTTATTATATTTAATAAGGACTTAGGAGTTAAACTAAAATATTAAAGAGGTGGAGGAATATAGAGTATTTTTAATCTCTAACATGTTAATACCCCTTTGGTCCTTATTGTCCTCTGTCCTCTCCCTACCCCTCCTCCCCTTTTATCCCCTCCTCCCTAGAATATTATTATTTTTACTAGATGTAGTGTTTCCATTTCATTTTTTTCTTTGGTTCAATAAAATTTAGACACTTTCTTTTAAATTTCCGACAAATAGATTTGAGGAGGTAGGACTACTTAGGTGATTTAGGTTTGTAATTGTTTTTTGAAAAGAATGTTCTGTCTACATTTATTTGTGTGCAAGCTTTTAATTGTGTTCTTCAAATATATTCTACATTTTCTTACTTTTTGTCAGAGTATATGTTTCAAAGCAAGGAATTTTAAAACTTATAGTTTTGTGAATTTTTCACATCTCTACTGAATTGTCTCAGAATTTCCTTTTTGTATTTCAATTTAAGGTATATTTGGTGCATAAAAAATTTGTGATTATTTTATCTTTATGGATATTATTCATTTAATCATTAGTTAAATATTCACTCTTACTCTCACTTATTTTTATCTCAGTTATGTTATGCTGCAGTTGATAGTGATATACAAACTTTTTTGAGAGTTGGAAATATTTGCCAGGTAGATAGATAAATATAGATATACATATTGATATTATTTATTTGTTTAAAGTTAATACTTATTTAGCTAAGCAATGTAGTGGCCAAGTTCTTTGTCATTGTGTCATGTATCTAATTCTGCATTTCTGTTTCTTTTTTTCTTTTTTCTAAGGCTCAACATTCTGGGTTTCCTATGGGGAGATGTTTAGAGTTTTATTTATATAACGAATTATTACTTCAGAAAAAAAAGTCAGAATTTGAAATACATAGAGGTCATTACTGATTTATCTATACTAAATTTTTGGACGGCTTATCTATTACATAAAGTATTTTATGTCTATAGTTATAAGTGATTGACAAGTCCTTTTTTAACAATTTTTAAAAATTTTGGTGAAATATAACAAAATTTACCATCTTTAACCGTTTTAATTGTACAGTTCAGGGGTACTAACTATACTCACATTGTTGTGTAACCATTACTACCAACCATCTCCAAACTCTTTTGATTTGCAAAACTGAAGCTCTGTATCCATTAAATACTAAATACCTGCCCATTCTCCCCTTACCCCTGCCCCTGAAAACCACCACTCAACTTTCTGACTGAATTTAACTACTCAAGGTACCTCATATAAGTTGAACCATGTAGTATTTGTCTTTATGAGAGTGGCTTATTTCATTTAGCTTAATGTCCTCAAGGTTCATTCATGTAGTAACTGTGTGTCAGAATTTTCTTCCTTTTTAAAAGTGAATAATATTCCATTGTATTTGTATACCATATTTTCTTTATACACATCTCTGTTGATGAACACTTGGCTTGCTTCTACCTCTTGGATACTGGGAATAATGCTGCTATGACCATGGGTGTACAGATATCTCTTTGAGACCCCGCTTTCAATTTTTTGGTGTATATACCCAGAGGTGAAATTGCTTAATCATATGGCAATTCTATTTTTAAGTTTTTACGGAAGTGCCATACAGTTTCCCACAGCAGCTACACTATTTAACATTCCCATCAACATTATACAGGATTCCAGTTTCTCCACATCCTCACCAGTACTTATTTGCTGTTTTGTTTGTTTTGTTTTATAGTAGCCATCCTAATGGGTTTGAGGTAATATCTCATTGTGGTTTTTATTTGCATTCCCTAATAATTAATGATATTGAGCATCTTCCCATGTGCTTGTTAGCCATTTGTATATCTTCTTTATAGAAATTAATTGAAATGTTTTGCCCATTTTTGAATCAGGTCATTTATTTTTTGTCATTTAGTTATAGGCAGTCCTCTTGGTTTTCATTTCAAAAAGGTTCTTGTAGAATACAATATACATGTGTGTATATACATACATGTTATATATATATAGAGAGGATAGTGTTTTAATATAATAATAGAATATGATAAGATGATATAGCTACCTTTAAATTGCATAAAGGTATGTTATTATAATACAATGGAATACTAAATTTTCCAAAGAAAATAGTAAATGGTATATAAGAGGATACATATTTTCTGAAATATGAAATAAATATGAAATATAACTGAAAATATTTTCCTCAGTTACCAATTTAATTCATTTTTGGTAAAGAAGTACTAAACGTATTCTGCAATAAAAAACTTTTTTTGGTCAAAACTCAGGGGCCACTAAGAAATGTAATATACTCATTTTCTTTTATCTTGCTTTTTCCCCCTTCAAATATATTGTGATTAAATAAACACTACAAACATATTCAAGTACTAAAATATTGGATTACTAATATGTTAAAATTTATTAATATAAATGAAAGCATAAATTCATGGATTTGAAAGTAAAAATTTCATTGATCCTTATACCAAAGAGTAGCATCTTTGAAAATATCACCATGATAACAGAAAAAATAATGAAAATGAATTAGAAAATAATATATACACTTAGAATAATAAAGGGGACGGACTTCCCTGGTGGTCCAGTGGTTAAGTCTCCACGCTTCCACTGCAGGGATCACAGGTTCGACCCCTGGTTGGGGGACTAAGATCCCGCATGCCACGCAGTGCAGCCAAAAATATAAATAAAATTAAATAATAAAGGGGAAATGCATGCAGATGTAGACATTATAAAATAGTATATTTAATTTGATATAAGCACATTCTAAAGTCTCAAGTAGATGATTTGACAAGAAAATATAAATTTTTAAAAATTGTGTGAAGCAGAAGCAAACCTGGATGGAATCTGTAATGTATAATGATCATAAAACCAAAACAAAACCAAACAGAAATATAAAACCAAAAAAAAGCTTAGTATATTTTAGGACAGAAAGCTTAGGATTGGCCCCAAGACATTGCAATTTAACTGACCTCAACTAATCCTATATTCTACAATTAAAATTGTGGGGTTTTTTTTAAAACATACTTCACAGTATTAAAATTAAAAAGAGCTTAGAATAATTGGTGAAAATAGAAAACTCTCAGATGTCTTTCATTCTTACCATCATCCATCTGTGAGCCACATCAAAAACTACACTTAATTTGAGGTCACATTTTCTGACTGATTTCCCTAATGGAGCAAATTTTATATTTATGACTATGCAAGTATTATCTACAACATGGACATTTGTATGGTCCAGTGGTTAAGGATATAGGTTTCCAAGTCAAAATGTCTGATTAAGTTTTTGCTTTGCCACTTATTCTCCATGTGAACTGAAGCAGATGTCTGTCTTAAGTTTCTAAATCTGTGTATTTTTATTTATATTATAGGAGCTATGATGATAATAAATGGCCATCTTTCATAGAATTACTGTGAAGACTAAAAGAGTTAGCATACATGAAGTCACACATACTCTAAAAAGTTCATGGTATGAAAACACATCTAGAAAAGAGGATTGACTAGCACAACAAGATTTGGGGTGAATGGGGGTCTAAAGCCCAGATCTACCACTTACTAATTTCTTATGGGCTAATTGCACTATAAATTTGTGTGTTTATATTTAAAAAGGAAATATTATTTATTTCATTTCCCAAGGATTGTTTTGAGGTTTTAATGATTTAATTCATGCAAAGGACTTAGTACAGGGACTAGTAAAGAAACAAGGTCAATATCAACTACTGTTTAAATAAATTATAACCATCAAAATATTGTTTTTGTAATATCTTCCTTTTATTCACATGTACCTCACCTCACCCTCACTGTAAACCCAATTCATATTTCCCACTGTGTGTGGCTGCAAGCTGTATGTACATGACTGGCTGAAGGGTGATTATGAAAGCACACACACATAGACACACATAACACAAGTATAAGACACAATACTTGTGTGTGTGTACACATATTTACTTCATACAGATTATGAATATATTCATCTAATTTATTTGAATTCTTCCTGAGCTACCTCACAGTAAGTATCATTACATGATACTCAATTCAGGCTGTGACTTGGAATTATTCACTCATACACCAGTATGATTAAGCAGTCTTATGGTATGTCAGTTTGATAGATTTTGTAAGTTACTAAAATTGTTACTTATTTTACATTCCCTAGTTTTTTTCCAATTTTTTTAATTGTTTTAAAACACTTTCAAATATTTAGAAGAGATTTATAGGCAAATCAACAGCTTTGCAAACATCATTCAAGGCTTCTAATATAATTTGCTCCCAGTTCTAAAAACATCTGTCATTTGATACAATGTTTTATGTTAATTCATGGAAAAAAGAAAAATATCACATAAAATGAGATATATTTTAATTATAATAAATTATGAAAACATAGTTTTATGGAACCAACTTAAACATTTACTGGTATTGTAAACAAGTTTAGGAAGATAAATGCCATTTTTAACGAATTTTCTCACAATTGTGTTATCAAACTAAATACTACATGAATATGTCAGAACCCAACAAATTTTATACAAAGTGTTTTTCACTGGGTAAATTCTAGAAGTTCAGAATGATATCACTATGTCTCCTCATTAGGGTTTTAAAAATACAAAATTTACCTAATTTACCTACGTCATGATTCAAGGACACTTCATAACAATGACGTTAAAAGAAGAAACATGGAATTTAGTTTTAGACAGTAGAACAGAAACTTTTCCTTTTTAGTTAAATTGCAACAAACTGTATTGTCAATGAAAGTTTACCTAAATTCTGTTAAATTATCAAGCCCACAGTTTATTTTTAAATGAATCAGATTTTACATTATTTATCACATACAACACATAGATCCTTAATTTTATACTATTTTAGAGTTATGAGCCACTTTGAATAATTTTCTTAATATTAATTCTATAATATGTAATATATACTTGTTTAGCTATAATGGTCATTCTCAATGTGTTTTAAAATTCATGTCAATCAGTTTTTAATTTCTTCTAAAGAGAGGCATATGTTTATGATCATATAATTACTCTAAATTATGTTTAATGTTATAGAAGATTGAAGTAAGTTAAAGACCCTGAATAGCCAAAGCAATCTTGAGAAAGAAAAACGGAGCTGGAGGAATCAGGCTTGCTGACTTCAGACTATACTACAAAGCTACAGTAATCAAGACAGTAAGGTACTGGCACAAAAACAGAAATATAGATCAATGGAACAGGATAGAAAGCCCAGAGATAAACCCAGGCACCTATGGTCAGTTAATCTATGACAAAGGAGGCAAGGATATACCATGGAGAAAAGACAGTCTCTTCAACAAGGGGTACTGGGAAAACTGGACAGCTACATGTGAAAGAATGAAATTAGAACATTTTCTAACACCATATACAAAAATAAACTCAAAATATATCAAAGACCTAAATGTAAGACTAGAGACTATAAAACTTTTAGAAGAAAACATAGGCAGAACACTCTTTGACATAAATCACAGTAATATCTTTTAGGATCCACTTCCTAGAGTAATGAGAATAAAAACAAAAATAAACAAATGGGACCTAATTAAACTTAAAAGCTTTTGCACAGCAAAGGAAACCATCAACAAAACAAAAAGACAACCCACAGAACGGGAGAAAGTATTTGCAAACGATACAATTGACAGGGGATTAATCTACAAAATCAACTATACTTCATTAAAAAATTTTTTTGTAAGTATCAAAAAAAAACGGTGTGGTACATATACACAATGGAATACTACTCAGCCATAAAAAAGAATGAAGTAATGCCATTTGCAGCAACATGGATGGACCTAGAGATTATCATACTAAACGAAGTAAGTCAGAGAAAGACAAATATCATATGATATCACTTGTATGTAGAATCTTACAAAAATGATACAGATGAATTTGTTTACAAAACAGAAACAGACTCACAGACATAGAAAACAAACTTATGGTTACCAAATGGAAAAGATGGGGGGGAAGGATAAAT
Source organism: Balaenoptera musculus (assembly GCF_009873245.2). Taxonomy (NCBI): domain Eukaryota; kingdom Metazoa; phylum Chordata; class Mammalia; order Artiodactyla; family Balaenopteridae; genus Balaenoptera; species Balaenoptera musculus. Next base: position 23,290,411 of record NC_045787.1, on the reverse strand, counting down.
TAGGAGTTTGTGATTAACATATACACACTACTATATACAAAATAAAGAAAAAGGACCGACTGTATATAGCACAGGGAACTATACTCAGTATTTTATAATAAGCTAAATGGGGAAAGAATCTGAAAAAGAAATGATATATGTATACCTGAATCACTTTGCTGTACACCTGAAACTAACACAACATTGTTAGTCAACTATATTCCAGTGTAAAATAAAAATTTTTTAAAAATCAAATAAATGGTTTGAATGCAATGGTTTATTAAATATGAATATTAAAATAGAATGATTTACTATATATTATAATATGTACTTCAATAATGCAGTGCATAAATGTAAAAATATTTTCAAAATATGTTTGGGTGTAAACTGTACCTAACATTTAAGCTTGACGTCAGGCCAACTCCATTTGTTTACTAGATGCTCTATTATTCAAATCAGAAAATAGAAAAGTACGAAATGAAAGTCAACAAAAATATGCTTTCTGAATCCAGGCAGGATATATCTGAATGCAGAGATCACAGTTTACTTACCAGGTGAATATGCCTGTAACTGGAACATTGTTATTTATCATTCCAGGGTAAAGCTTAGACAATCATGTTGTATTGCTTCAATTGCTTCACCAATGCTCCAGCAATGCTTTGTAACAAACACTCCTAAGCTCAGTAGTCTCAAACAACACGTTTTTCTCTATTACAGGTCTATGTATTAGTAGAGTGGCTCTGCTTCAGAGTACTGGCCAACTTGGTTTGGCTTCAGGCTGCAGTAGGTTTCAGGTCTGTTCCTGGGTCTCTACATTCTCTTTGTACCAGCAGCTAGCTAAGCATGCTTTTTTCACGACAGATCATTAAAGCACAGACTGGAAACAAACAGTGCTTCTTAAAGCCCTGGCTCAAAACTGGCCTGATAAGTCTGCCCATATTTTCTTGCCCAAAGCAAGTCATGTGAATACAGACAAATCAGTGGGACTGAAAAGTATATAAAATAAAGCATGTGGAGCATTAAAACCTCACATGTCAATGTGTGAACATATAATTCCAATACAGGGAGAGAGTAGAAAACTGAGGATAGTAACCCACCTTCCCCCTCACACACACACAAACCTAGTCATTCTGTCCAAATTTAGGAATCAGACAAGAAGATATACCTCCTCAGTAGTGGAGTGAGGAAAAAGTTAGTAAGAGGCTTAGGGTTACTAATGTATCTCTGTTCACAATATAAAAATACCAATAACAGGGAAGAAAAATTCCCCTTTAAAAACTGGTACATAATTATTGCTGTACTGAGTAACAATGATAATACAATCAGCATAAAAACAAGTTTGATTAAATAGGGCCTTTTCAGAGAGTCAGGAAGGATTATTTCATCTTAACTGAAAATGAGAGACAATGATTATTTTAGATGTCAAAGATCACACACATTGCAATTTCTACAGGCCTCGTTCCTTGACAGCTTAAAGAAATTTAGAGGAATTGAAACAAAGATTCCTTTGACCCCCGTTGTTCTACTTTGAAGTTATTACATCACAGATTTTGCTCCAAAATTTATGTTGGGACTAAGACCTTTTACAGAATTTGGACTTTTAACAAGAAAATACTATTCCAAGATGCATTGTGTGTGAGCGAATTGATTGTCTCATTTTTGGATACTGCTAGTTGTACTATACTGCAGGAGAATTTAACCAGACAAAACAGTGGTATTTACGTTGTCAGATTATCAGCTCAAACACTTTTCAGGGACGATAGTTTTTTAAAAAACTTAAATGAGGCTAAAACAGGGAAAAATAAATATAGAAACAGATTAAGTTTTTCTTAAATGCCTTTTTGGAGCATATTTTAAAATAACTCCTGGAATGAATAATATATAATATATATATTATATATATATATAATATATCTAGATAGAAGCAGAACAAAGAGCCTACCCCTGAATCTTTGAATAGATTAGAATCTTTGTTCTAGATTAGTATCTTTGTTCATTTACCTGCTTTAAAAGTTCCTTTCCTTTCAAAAACCGACATAAAACTAACTGACTTCCTACAGCACCATTCACAAAAAACTTTTCATAAAGTAAGCAAAAATAGGTGATTGTGATTGACGAAGGTTAAATTTTGCCTGTAGCAACAGAGATTTTTGTTCTTAATATAGATTTTTGCTGAAACTTTTTAAAGATTATAAGCTACTTTTGTTTTATTAAGGTATCCATATCCATTCAATACTGATAATATTGATATTTTAAAGTTAATAAATTTCATCAGCAACAAAATATCACTTGTTCATTTAATATATTAACATTTTTTTAACATCTTTATTGGAGTATAATTGCTTTACAATGTTGTGCCACTTTCTGCTGTACAACAAAGTGAATCAGCTATAAATATACATATATCCCCATATCTCCTCTCTCTTATGTCTCCCTCCCGCCTTACATATCCCAACCCTCTAGGTGGTCACAAAGCACTGAGCTGATCTCCCCATGTGATGCAGCTGCTTCCCACTAGCTGTCTATTTCACATTTGGTATGTCAATGCTACTGTCTCATTTCATCCCAGCTTACCCTTCCCCCTCCCCTTGTCCTCAAGTCCATTCTCTACATCTGCATCTTTATTCCTGTCCTGCCCCTAGGTTCATCAGAACCTTTTTTTTTTTTTTTAGATTCCATATATATGTGTTAGCATATAGTATTTGTTTTTCTCTTTCTGACTTACTTCACTCTGTATGACAGACTCTAGGTCCATCCACCTCACTACAAATAACTCAATTTCATTTCTTTTTATGGCTGAGTAATATTCCATTGTATATATGTGCCACATCTTCTTTATCCATTCATCTGTCGATGGACACTTAGATTGCTTCCATGTCCTGGCTATTGTAAATAGTGCTGCAATGAACATTGTGGTACATGACTCTTTTTGAATTATGGTTTTCTCAGGGTATATGCCCAGTAGTAGGATTGCTAGGTCATGTTCCTTTCTAATAGGCATTTGAAAAGGGATATATTACAATGTATGAGATTCACAAAAATATAGCATGAAAAACAGAACAATTACTTAAAAGAAACACAAAAAAATCCTTGTACTAAAAGTTTTTGCAAATTCTAAAAATAAAATGGTATAATGTAGTTAATCATGAACTAAATGGTATTCTTATGCAAACAGAATGGAAGAATTCCAAACACAGTTTCTTGTAACACTCCTAAATAGAAGTTAATGGCAATATCTTCGCTGCATTCTGATGGTTATTTTTTTAACAGGAGTAGATTGTAGATTAATGGATGGGCTTCATAATTGTTACAACAGCTTTTTTTTTCTTATTTATGCTTTTGGAAGCTATTACAAAATTGATTGCTAAACTGTGATGTGTTGAGAATGTATTATCTACCATGCTGTGTGCTAAGGATTAGCATACAATTGGTCTTTTGATGCTTTTCAGGAGACTTGCAACTTTTATTATTTGCTTTAAATCACACAAGTAAGGATTAGTGTACAGATTCAAACTCATACTCTAGCTATGTTATTATAATCCCTGTGTAATATAACGTAGTTCCCTGCAATAAACATTGCCAGATGACATAATGATTGTGTATCCAAAATGATTTAGATATGCATCTGTCAATGAAGGTGATTTTCATCAGCACAAATTCACTGTGCATCTATACTGATTATTTTTACTGTCATTAGATAAACAAAGAATGACTATACCCATAATAGATGTGGCCAAAAAATGAAGGTACTGGGCACTCTGCAGAAAATTAAAAATAAAAGTTATCTTTTTGCTAAAAACAAACCAATTACATAGAAAGTATTTTCACATTGCACCAAGATAATATTCATTAAGGCTATCAACATATCCTTAAAGAGGCATTCTACATCTAAGTAAATTTGGGAAACACTGAATTAAACACATTTAAAACTTGCAGGAAATTTCAGAGCATTTAATATGCAAACTCATAAATGTATGTCACTTAAAAGTTAACATAATATTCACCGTACCTCCAATTCAAATTGTTATAGAATCACTGTTTCCCCCCTCACATTTTTTTGATCTCAAGGAATTAGAGTTTCACCAGTACATGCATTGCAGTTAGAGGAAGACTGAGATGATATAAGAAGATTTCAAGGCATAGGTTGAAGAAGTGAAAATGGTTAAATTCATCTAATTGGAAGGAAGAGCATAGACATTTCAGCTATTTTGTAATGAAAAACTCACAGACAGTAAAAAAATGTTACTTGATTAGAAGAAGGCTTCCATGTAAGAATATATTATTTCTGCTGTCATTGAGATAAATGTCAGTGGACAGTGAGGAAATGAAATGTTGAATATAGATTCAAGGAACAATAAATGAATAAGGCATCTCAAAACAGAGTAATAATGTGGAGAAAATATTGTAATAAAAACTGCATTATATTTAGTAATAAGTATCAAGGAGGTGGAGAAAAAGACAATAATACATGCAAAAGAGAAAGGGAATAATTTGTAGATCAAGGACCTCGAAGGTGCCTATCCTTGGAAAGGGTATGGGATGCTGCTTTCTAGGAGGCAGAAAGGCACTAGCTCAGAGGTTCTCACCTATGACCACTTGCTCAGCAGCTGTCACCTGGGGGCTTGTTTGAAATGCAAACTCTTAAGGCTCTGTCTTAGCTTGGTTTGCGATAACAAATTTCCATAGACTAGAGGGCTTAGACCAAAAATATTTTTTCTCACAGTTTTGGAGGCTACAAGTTCAAGATTAGGGTGCTAGCATGAGCAAGTTCTTGGTGTGAGCCTTTTACCTGGTTAAGAGAGGGCTGCCTTCCTACTTACCTCTAGAAGTGGATGGGTGGGTACCTGGAAATCTGTGTTTTTACAAGCCCTTCCAGGTGTGTCTATTTTTTCCCTAATTTTGAGAACCAATGCATCTGATGTTAATTCTGAGGATATATTGATGTTTTCAAAAAGATAGTGTATCTTCAAAGCATTTGACATGAAAAGCTCAGAAAATATAATGATCAAAGCTTCAGCCTTTAAGAAAGATTAGATTAGGTCACTGATTGAGAATGAAGAAGAGTGAGGGTTAAGGACTCCTGTGAAATGCAATGCAATTTTTACAAGATACAAATTAAAGGAAAGAGGAAGATACCAGTGAAACAAGAAAAGGTGAAGTATTTGATTTACTTAAACCAGTTTCTCAAAAAATGTTCTGCAGGGACTTCACTGGCAGTCCAGTATTTAAGACTGCACATGGGTTTGATCCCTGGTTGGAGAACTAAGATCCCACATGCTGCGCGGTGTGGCCAAAAAAAAAAAAAAAAAGATCTACAGCCTAAAAGCATGAATGGTGAAAGCAGACAGAATGGATGACACATAATCAGGTGTATTTTTTTTTTTACTGGCTTTGCTGGGGTTCTCCAGGGAGCTTGTGATTCTGTTGTGCTATTAGCGTTGAAAATAACAACCATTTTTAAATTGGATTATTTTGCTATTGAGGTTGTATGAGTTCTTTATATATTTTGGATACTCACCCCTTATCAGATACATCATTTGCAAATATTTTCTCCCATTCTGTACTTTGCCTTTTCATTTTGTTGATCATTTCTTTTGCTATGCGGAAGCTTTTTAGTCTGATGTATTACACTGGTTTATTTTTTATTTCATTGATTGTGCTTTAGGTGTCATATAAAACAAAAAATCATTGTCAAGACTCTGTCAAGGAGATTTTTCCCTGTGTTTTTTTCTAGGATCTTTAAGGTGTCAGGTTTTACATTTAAGTCTTTAATCCATTAAAGTTAATTTTTGTGAGTATGTAAGATAGAGGTCTAGTTTTATTCTTTTACATGTGAGTTCCTGATTTTCCCAGCATCATTTATTGAATATACTGTCTTTTCTCCATTGAGTATTCTTGGCTCCTGCTATCACCAAAAAGACAAGAGACAGAAAATGCTGGCAAGAATGTGGAGAAAAAGGAACCCTTGTGCACTGTTGGTAGGAATGTAAATTGGTGCCACCACTATAGAAGACAGTATGGTGGTTTCTCAAAAAACTAAAAATAGAACTACCATATAACTCACCAATTCCGCTTCTGGGTAGATATCTGATAGAAACAATATCACTATGTCAAGGAGATACCTGCACTCCTATGTTCCATTATTTACAATATCTAAAACACATAAACAACCTAAGTGTTCATTGAGAGATAAATGGATAAAGTAAATGTGAGATATATACATACACACATAGAGAATGAAATATTATTTAGTCATAAAAAAGCAAGGAAATCCTGACGTTTGCAACACCATGGATGGAACTTGAGGGCATTAGGCTAAGTGAAATAAGTCAGACAGAGCAAGACAAGTACTGTAGGATCTCACTTGTATATGAACTCTATAAATAACAAAACTTATAGAAAAAGAGATCAGATTTGTGGTTGCCAGAGATGGGGCATGGGATGGAAGAAATGGGTGAAAGTTGTCAGAAGGTACAAACTTCCAGTTATAAGATAAAGAAGTACTGGAGATATAATGCACAACATGATGGCTATAATTAACACTGCTGTATGGTATATTTGAAAGTTAAGAGAGTATACCTAAAAGTTCTCATCACAAGGAAAAAACATTTGTGAATATATAAAGTGATGGATGTCAACTTACTGTGGTAATCACTTTGCAATATGTGTACATCAAGTCATTATGCTGTAAATGTTAAACTTATACAGTGCTGTATGTCAATTATGCTTCAATGAAACTGAAAAAAAGAAAGAAAGGAACATTCATACAATCCTGACTCAGAGGAAGGCGTGAAATTAGAATCTGAATGATGTCTGAGAATATAGGAGGGAACTGAGATTTAGATTTCCCCACAAATGCAAAAACTAGATTCATTAGTTGAGATGCTGTTTTCAGATATAAGGATACTTAGGTTATCATTGATGAACAGTTCCAGGTGATAAAGACCTGTGTGGTGCCACAGTGTTAATGAATAATTTCACTAGGCTTTGGCCAACTGTCATGGGACTCAGTCAATTTCTAAAACTGTATATCTCCTTGTTTACAGATTCCTTTGCTGTGCAAAAGCTTTTAAGTTTCATTAGCTCCCATTTGTTTATTTTTGTTTTATTTCCATTACTCTAGGAGGTGGGTCAAAAAAGCTCTGGCTGTGATTTATGTCAAAGAGTGTTGTTCCTACGTTTTCCTCTAAGAGTTTTATAGTGTCTGGTCTTACATTTAGGTCTTTAATCCATTTTGAGTATATTTTTGTGTATGGTGTTAGGGAGTGTTCTAATTTTGTTCTTTTATGTGTAGCTGTCCAGTTTTCCCAGCACCACTTATTGAAGAGACTGTATCTTCTCCATTGTATATCCTTGCCTCCTCTGTCATAGATTAGGTGACCATGTGTGTGTGATTTTATCTCTGGGCTTTCTATCCTGTTCCATTGATCTATATTTCTGTTTTTGTGCCAGTACCATATTGTCTTGATGACTGTAGCTTTGTACTATAGTCTGAAATCAGGGAGTCTGATTCCTCCAGCTCTGTTTTTTTCCCCTCAAGATTGCTTTGGCTATTCGGGGTCTTTTGTGTCTTCATACAAATTTTAAGATTTTTTGTTCTAGTTCTGTAAAAAATGCCACTGGTAACTTGATAGGGATTGCATTGAATCTGTAGATTGCTTTGGGTAGTATAGTCATTTGGATAATATTGAATCTTCCAATCCAAGAACATGGTATATCTCTCCATCTGTTTGTGTCATCTTTGATTTCTTTCATCAGTGTCTTATAGTTTTCTGAGTACAGGTCTTTTACCTCCTTAGGCAGTTTTATTCCTAGGTATTTTATTCTTTTTGTTATGAAGGTGAATGGGATTGTTTCCTTAATTTCTCCTTCTGATCTTTCATTGTTAGTGTATAGGAATGCAAGAGATTTCTGTGCATTAATTTTGTATCTTGCAACTTTACCAAATTCACTGATGAGCTCTAGTAGTTTTCTGGTGGCATCTTTAGGATTATCTATATATACTATCATGTCATCTGCAAACAGTGACAGTTTTACTTCTTCTTTTCCAATTTGTATTCCTTTTATTTCTTTTTTTTCTCTGATTGCCATAGCTAGGACTTCCAAAACTATGTTGAATAATAGTGGCAAGGTGGACATCCTTGTCTTGTTCCTGATCTTAGAGGAAATGCTTTCAGTTTTTCACCATTGAGAATGATGTTTGCTGTGGGTTTGTCATATATGGCCTTTATTATGTTGAGGTAGGTTCCTTCTATGCCCAGTGTCTGGAGAGTTTTTACCAAAAATGAGTGTTGAATTTTGTCCAAAGCTTTTTCTGCATCTATTGAGATGATCATATGGTTTTTATTCTTCAGTTTGTTAATATGGTGTATCACATTGATTGATTTGCACATATTGAAGGATCCTTGCAGTCCTGGGATAAATCCCAATTGATCATGGTGTATGATCCTTTTAATGTGTTGTTGGGTTCTGTTAGCTAATATTTTGTTGAGGATTTTTGCATCTATATTCATCAATGATACTGGTCTGTGACTTTTTTTTTTGTAGTATCTTTGTCTGGTTTTGGTATCAGAGTGATGGTCACCTCGTAGAATGAGTTTACAAGTGTTCCTTCCTCTGCTATACTTTGGAAGAGTTTGAGAAGGATGGGTGTTAGCTCTTCTCTAAATGTTTGATAGAATTCACCTGTGAAGCCATGTGTCCCTGGACTTCTGTTTGTTAGAAGATTTTTAATCACAGTTTCAATTTCATGACTTGTGATTGGTCTGTTCATATTTTCTATTTCTGCCTGATTCAGTCTTGGTAGGTTATACCTTTCTAAGAATTTGTCCATTTCTTCCAGGTTGTCCATTTTATTGGCATAGAGTTGATTGTAGTAGTCTCTTAGGATGCTTTGTATTTCTGCAGTGTCTATTGTAACTTCTCCTTTTTCATTGCTAATTTTATTGATTTGAGTCCTCTCCCTCCTTTATCTTGATGAGTCTGGCTAAAGGTTTATCAATTTTGTTTATCTTCTCAAAGAACCAGCTTTTAGTTTTATTGATCTTTGCTATTGTTTTCTTTGTTTCTATTTCATTTATTTCTGCTCTGATCTTTATGATTTCTTTCTTTCTACTAACTTTGGGTTTTGTTTGTTCTTCTTTCTCTAGTGCCTTTAGGTGTACGGTTAGATTGTTTATTTGAGATTTTTCTTGTTTCTTGAGGTAGGCTTGTATTGCTATAAACTTCCCTCTTAGAACTGCTTTTGCTGCATCCCATAGGTTTTGGATCATCGTGTTTTGGTTGTCATTTGTCTCTAGGTATTTTTTGATTTCCTCTTTGATTTCATCAGTGATCTCTTGGTTATTTAGTAGTGTATTGTTTAGGCTCCATGTGTTTGTGTTTTTTACATTTTTTTCCCTGTAATTTATTTCTAATCTCATAGTGTTGTGGTCAGAAAAGATGCTTGATATGATTTCAATTTTCTTAAATATACTGAGGCTTGATTTGTGACCCAAGATGCGATCTATCCTGGAGAATGTTCCGTGTGCACTTGAGAAGAAAGTGTAATCTGCTGTTTTTAGATGCAATGTCCTATAAATATCCATTCAATCTGTCTGGTCTAATGTGTCATTTAAAGCTTGTGTTTCCTTATTAATTTTCTGTTTGGATGATCTGTCCATTGGTGTAAGTGAGGTGTTAAATTTCCCCACTATTACTGTGTTACTGTCGATTTCCTCTTTTTTAGCTGTTAGCATTTGCCTAATGTACTGAGGTGCTCCTATGTTGGGTGCATATATATTTATAATTGTTTATCTTCTTCTTGGATTGATCCCTTGGTCATTATGTAGTGTCCTTCCTTGTCTCTTGTAACATTCTTTATTTTAAAGTCTATTCTATCTGATATGAGTATTGCTACTCAAGCTTTCCTTTGATTTCCATTTGCATGGAATATCTTTTTCCATCCCCTCACTTTCAGTCTGTATGTATCCCTAGGTCTGAAGTGGGTCTCTTGTAGACAGTATATATATATTGGTCTTGTTTTTCTATCCATTCAGCAAGCCTGTATCTTTTGGTTGGAGCATTTAATCCATTCACATTTAAGGTAATTATCGATATGCACGTTCCTATTACCATTTTCTTAATTGTTTTGGGTTTGTTTCCGTAGGTCCTTTTCTTCTTTTGTGTTTCCCACTTAGAGAAGTTGCTTTAGTATTTGTTGTAGAGCTGGTTTGGTGGTGCTGAATTCTCTAGGCTTTTGCTTGTCTGTAAAGCTTTTAACTTCTCCATCTAATCTGAATGATATCCTAGCCAGGTAGAGTAATCTAGGTTGTAGATTATTCCCTTTCATCGCTTTAAATATATCATGCCACTTCCTCCTGGCTTGTAGAGTTTCTGCTGAGAAATCAGCTGTTAACCTTATGGGAGTTCCCTTGTATGTTATTTTTCATTTCTTCCTTGTTGCTTTTAATAATTTTTCTTTGTCTTTAATTTTTGTCAATTTGATTAATATGTGTCTTGGTGTGTTTCTCCTTGGGTATATCCTGCCTGGGATTCTCCACGATTCCTGGACCTGGGTGGCTATTTCCTTTCCCATGTTAGGGAAGTTTTCGACTGTAATCTCCTCAAATATTTTCTTGTGTCCTCTCTCTCTCTCCCCTTCTTCTGGGACCCCTATAATGCGAATGTTGGTGCGTTTCATGTTTTCCCAGAGGTCTCTTAGGCTGTCTTCATTTCTTTTCATTCCTTTTTCTTTATTCTTCTGTGGCAGTGAATTCAACCATTCTGTCTTCCAGGTCACTTATCTGTTCTTCTGCCTCAGTTATTCTGCTATTGATTCCTTCTAGTGTATTTTTCATTTCAGTTATTGAATTGTTCATCTCTGTTTGTTTGTTTATTAATTCTTCTAGGTATTTGTTCTTTAATTCTTCTAGGTCTTTGTTAAACATTTCTTGCATCTTCTTGATCTTTGTCTCCATTTTTTTTCTGAGGTCCTGGGTCATCTTCACTATCATTATTCTGAATTCTTTTTCTGGAAGGTTGCCTATCTCCACTTCATTTAATTGTCTTTCTGGGGTTTTATCTTGTTCCTTCATCTGGTACATAGTCCTCTTCTTTTCATTTTGTCTGTCTTTCTGTGAATGTGGTTTTTGTTCCACAGGCTGCAGGACTGTAGTTCTTTTTGCTTCTGCTGTCTGCCCTCTGGTGGATGAGGCTATCTAAGAGGCTTGTGTAAGCTTCCTGATGGGAGGGACTGGTGGTGGGTTGAGCTGGGTGTTGCTCTTGTTGGCAGAGCTCAGTAAAACTTTAATCTGCTTGTCTGCTGATGGGTGGGACTGAGTTCCCTCCCTGTTGGTTGTTTGGCCTGAAGTGACCCAGCACTGGGAGGCTACAAGCTCTTGGTGGGGCTAATGGCGGACTCCAGGAGGGCTCATGCCAAGGACTTCTTCCCAGAACTTCTTCTGCCAGTGTCCTTGTCCCCACAGTGAGCCTCAGCTGCCTCCTGCCTCTGCAGGAGACCCTCCAACACTAGCAGATAGGTCTGGTTCAGTCTCCTATGGGGTCACTGCTCCTACCCCTTGGGTCCTGATGCACACACTACTTTGTGTGTGCCTTCCAAGAGTGGAGTCTCTGTTTCCCCCAGTCCTGTCAAAGTCCTGCAGTCAAATCCCACTAGCCTGCAAAATCTGATTCTCTGGGAATTCCTCCTCCCGTTGCTGGACCCCCAGGTTGGGGAGGCTGTCATGGGGCTCAGAACCTTCACTCCAGTGGGTGGGCTTCTGTGATATAATTGTTCTCCAGTTTGTGAGTCACCCACACAGCAGTTATGGGATTTGATTTGATTGTGATTGCCCCCCTCCTACTGTCTCATTGCAGCTTCTCCTTTGTCTTTGGAAGTGGGGTATCTTTTTTGGTGAGTTCCAGTGTCTTCCTGTCGATTATTGTTCAGCAGTTAGTTGTGATTCCAGTGCTCTCGCAAAAGGGAGTGCTGAGAGATCTTATACTCTTATACTTAATTGGCTAAAATAACTTTTACTCTATTTTCACAAGCTAAACACATTGAAAATTCATTCATAATCTTTCTAAATCCCAAATAAAATTGTCAAACTGGTTTCTATAATTGTGTAAGTTCATCTTCTATTGTTGATTACTCAGGTGGCAAATCTTAAAGAATCTTATACATTCACCCTCTTTCTTTTACATATGCATAGTCAAAATTTATCATCAGTTTACTTACTATTAGCTTCTCATTTCTATATCCAATGCATTGCTCTAGTTTTGTCTTTACTCATTCCATCTGTTTTAGTGCAATTTTTTTGAAATCATTGTTTCTAACTTTCAATCTCCTTCATTGAATACTGGCAAATATATTTTCATAAAATTCGTTTCTAAAAGCACTCCTCTGTAATAAGAAACCTGAAATCTTTCTCTTGGTATACAGAATATATTACCAGCAAGTAGCCACGGAATTCAAGGTTCTCTAAAATCTAACTGAACTTTCCTCTCCACCTTTTGCTCTTATTGTGTCTTCATGTAAATTGTGTTATTCAGCCAAGTCAATATCTTTATTTTTTTATTCATCCTGTCCTGTGCTTTTGGCCATGCTTACTAACTCTGGCAGAAAATACCTCTCATTGTTTTTTTGAAAATACTCCCTTCCCTGGAAAAAAATTTCTGAATTTCCTTTTTAATCAGAAGTTAATTTGTTTCTTTGGTATCTCATAGCATTTAAACATTTTATACTTCTTATTACATTCTGATCTTACTACAGTTTTATAGACATGCCTTTATCTCTTGTCAAAATGTTTCTTTCTTGAGAGTTGAAATGTATCAATTCCTACATTTATATTTGTGTATATAGTGTAACTTTTAAACTTCATTTGTTGTCAAGCAAAGGAAATGTTGGGTAATTGTCTAAAATCTTTTTTTTAAGTTGTTCTTCTGATATTGATGAATGACAATGTAATATTCACATTCTTGTTCTTTAAATGGAAGGATTTCAGTAACCATTACACCATTACATACATGGAGAGGGATTGATAGTTGAATTACTATGTTAGTTAGAAGACATAGATAAATGCCAAATAAAACCACACCAGTAAGAGTTTTAAAACTGAAAATATGCAAGACAAACACAATAAAATGTTATATAATGTGTACAAGTAAAAGTGTTGCTGGTCTTCTGAATGCATTCCTCAGAATAAAGGGAGATTTCTATTGAAGTGTCATTGGCATTCATATATCAGGAAACTTTAATTGGAGTAACTATTATTTATACTTATTTGTAACCAAACCACAATAGCCATTGTTTACAAGGTTAGAGTTCAAATCACTTTATGAAGAAATGCCACAGAAATAGAAGTTTCTAAACTATACTTCATGTAGGCACATGTCTATGTATGCTTGGGAATATGAGAGATGTAGTTTGCATGTAAATCCTGATACTTCTATGATTGAAATGAAAAAAACAATTTTTTTTGGTAAAGAAGACAAAAGCATCAGAGTGGTATTCATTTTTCTAAAAATATGCTTAAAATATTTACAAGTCCTTCATCAGGTTTATGTTTTATGAATATTTTCTCCAGCCTCTGGCTTCTCTTTTCATTTTCTTACTGGTATCTTCTGAAGAGTAAAACTCTTTAAACTTTGTCTTTTCATGGTTAAAGTTTTATGTATCCTAAGAAAATTCTGCCAAACCATTGAAATCAAAAATAATTTCCTATATTTTAGAAGTTTAAATTTTATTGATTCTATGATCCTTTTAGAGATAAACTTTGTAGTTATATGAAGAAAGGATTGGCTCAGATTCATTTTTGCACATGGGTATCCAACAGTTCCAAAGCAAAAAATAAATGTTTCATGATTCAACCACATTATATGTTTTGTTAAAAAAACAGTTAAACACATATGTGTGTGCCTGCTTCTGAGCTCTCTACTCTGTCAATTTTGATGTATAATTATATCTTTATAGTTCTATAAGTCTTGAAATTAGATATTAGACCTCTAAATTTGATCTTTATTTTCAGAAGAGTTTGGCTATATTAAGTTCTTTGCATAACCCATATACATTGTAGAATCAGCTTACTAATCCTTACAAAAGAATTTCCTGAAATTTTGATTGGAATTATAATGAAGCTATAGAATTATTTGTTGATAATTGATATTTTAATAATATTGGATCTTCTGATCTGTATTATATATTTTCACATTCAGGTTCTCTTTAATATCCTCAACAATGTTATATAATTTTTATATACAAAACTTTGCCATATTTTAAATTTATCTCTGAGTATTTCATGTTTTTGATACAATTGCAAATGGTATTTTTTTCAGTTTCATATATTTTGTTATGGGTATATAAAAATGTATTTTTTGTTGCCTTAGTAAACTTCTACCTTGCAGCATTTATTTATTAGTTTAGATAACATTTTTGAGGATTCTTGATGTCATTCTCCATAAAAGATAATGCCCTCTGCAAATAGAGTTTAATTTCTTTCTTCCAACTATAAACTTTTTATTTCTTTTTCTTCTCTTATTGCACTGGTTAGAAAATTATGTACAATATTAAATAGAAATGTTAAAAAAACATTCTTTGCTTGTTACTGATCTTAGCGGAGAGATAGTTCACTTTTCACCAATAGAAATGGTGTTAACTATAGGTAAACCAAGTTGAGGATATTCCCTTTTATTCTTACCTTGCTGAATATTTTTATCACAAATGGGTATTAATTTGTTGTCAAAAGTTTTTCTCTATTTACCTTTCATTGATATTTTGGTTTTCTTTTTATTTTCCTACATTTACTTTTTGTTTAGATTATTATATTTTAGTGTCTTGAAGTAGATGATTAAGACACTGATCTTATATATCTTTTCCTTTTTTAATTGAAGTGTAGTTGATTTACAATGTTGTGTTAGTTTCAGCAAAGTGATTCAGTTATACATATATCTATTCTTTTTCAGATTCTTTTCCCATATAGGTTCTTACAGAGTATTGAGTACAGTTCCCTGTGGTATACAGTAGGTCCTTATTGATTATCTATTTTATATATAGTATTGTGTATATGTTAATCCTAACCTCCTAATTTATCCCTCCCCCCCACCTTTTCCTCTTTGGTAACCATAAGTTTGTTTTCTGAGTCTGTGAGTCTATTTCTGTTTTGTAAATAAGTTCATTTGTATCATTTTTTTAGATTCCACATATATGTGATATCATATGATATTTGTCTTTCTCTGTTTGACCTACTTCACTTAGTATGAGACTCTCTAGGTCCATCCATGTTGCTGCAAATGTCATTATTTCATTTTTTTATGGTTGAGTAATATTCCATTTTATATATGTACCACATCTTCTTTATCCATTCATCTATCGATGTGCATTTAGGTTGCTTCCATGTCTTGGCTATTGTAAATAGTGCTGCTGTGAATATGGGGGTGCATGGATCTTTTCAAAGTATGGTTTTCTCCAGATATATGCCCAGGAGTGGGATTGCTTGATCATATGGTAGCTCTATTTTTAGTTTTTAAGGAACCTCCATACTGTTCTCCAGAGTGGTTATACCAATTTACATTCCCACCAACAGTGTAGAACCTTTTCCTCCACACCCTCTCCAGAATTTATTATTTGCAGATTTTTTGATGATGGCTATTCTGATTGGTGTGAAGTGATACCTCATTGTAGATTTGATTTGCATTTCTCTTCTAATTAGTGATGTTGAGCATCTTTTCATGTGCTTTTTGTCCATATGTATGTTTCTTTGGAGAAATGTCTATTTAGATCTTCTGCCCATTTTTTGAGTGGGTTTTTTGTTTTTTTGATATTGAGTTGCATGAGCTTTTTTACATTTTGGAGATTAATCCCTTGTTCGTTGTTTCATTTGCAAGTGTTTTCTCCCATTCTGTGGATTGTCTTTTTGCTTTGTTTATGGTTTCCTTTGCTGTGCAAAAGCTTTAAAATTTAACTAGGTCCCATTTGCTTATTTTTGTTTTTATTTTCATTACTCTAGGAGGTGGATCCAAAAAGATATTGCTGCAATTTATGTCAAACAGTGTTTTGTGTATATTTTCCTCCAAGAGTTTTATAATATCCAAACTTATATTTAGGTCTTTAACCCATTTTAAGTTTATTTTTGTGTATGGTGTTACAGAATGTTCTAATTTCATCTTTTACTTGTGGTTGTCGAGTTTTCCCAGCATCAATTATTGAAGAGACTGTTTTTTCTCCACTGTATATTCTTGCCTCCTTTGTTGTAGATTAATTGACCCTAGGTGTGTGGGTTTATTTCTGGGCTTTCTATCCTGTTCCATTGATATATAAGTCTGTCTTTGTGCCGGTACCTTACTCTTTTGATTACTGTAGATTTATACTATTGTCTGAAGTCAGGGAGCCTGAGTCCTCCAGCTCTGTTTTTGCTTCTCACGATTGCTTTGGCTATTCAGGGTCTTTAGTGTTTTCATGCAAATTTTAAGATTTTTTTTGTTCTAGATCTGCAAAAAATGCCATTGGTAATTTGATGGGAATTGCAATGAATCTGTAGATTGCCTTAATGTAGTATAGTCTGACGCTGATGAAAGAAATTGAAGATGAGACAAACAGATGGAAAGATATACCATGTTCTTGGATAGGATATATATATATATATATATGTATATATATATATATATATATATATACATATATATATGTGTGTATATATATATATATATATTCTTTTTCACATTCTTTTCCCTTATGGCTTATTACAAAATATTGAGTATAGTTCTCTGTGCTATACAGTAATTGGTTATCTATTTTATATATAGTATTAAGTATTTAATGCTATATATTTTCTTCTAAATAGAACATTAACTTCTTCCCACACATTTTGATGTTATGTTTTCATTTTCAATTTTATTAAAAATGTATTCAAGTATCCTGTCACTCATCAATTTGTTATTTAGAAGCATGCTATTTAATATCCAAAACTTTGGGGATTTTTCAATATCTTTTATTGATTGCTGGTTTATTTTCACTGTGGTAAAACGAATATTCTTTTTTATGCTTTCTTATTTACTGAAATATAGTTATGGCTCAGAATATGGTCTATTTTGTGATCTATATACACATAAAAGAAATGTGTAATCAGCTGTTGTTTGCTGGAGTGTTGTATAAATGCCATTTAAGTTAGTTGGTATTAATCAAATCATCATTTGCCCTTAAATCTTTTTGTCTACTTGTTTTTATCAATTATTGTGAGAGGAGTATTAAAAGTCTCTAACTATAATTATGGCTTTATTTATCATTTCAGTCCACTTTTTTTTTTTTTTCATTTACTTTGAAATTTTAGGTGCATGTGTATTTTAAGATTTTGCCTGTTCTGGCCGAACTAAACCCTTTGTCATTATGATATATCACTCTTTATTTCTGGTAGTATTTACTGTCCTGAAATTTTATTTGCCTGATGTTAGTTTAGCTTCTCCATCGTTCCTTGGACTGTATCCATGATTATCTTATTATATCCTATTACTTTTAATAGAATGTCTTCCTTATTTAAAATGGGTTTATATAAATAGCATATAGTTGTATCTGACTTTTTCATTTAGTCTCACAAATCTTTTTAACTAGAGTCTTTAGACAATTTATATTTAATATAAATATTAGATATTAGCTTAAATCTAGATTCTTGCTTGCTATTGTCTATTTCTCCCTGTTTGTTTATTTTTTCTGCTATTCCCTTATTTGCTATATTTCCTTGTTTTCATTTTTATTACTTACTCTAGGGTTTACTTTTCACAGTAATAGATGGTAATACTATGTATGTCATAAATTCAAAAACACATTATAATTGTTTGCCTTTAAATAATCATATTTTAAAGAGATTAAAAATGAGAAAAATTTTTTATATTTGTCCACATACACCTATATGTTTCCATTTTTTATGCTCTTACTTCTTGAAATACAAATTTTATATGGGATATTTTATCTCCTTTTTTAAAGAATTTGCTTTAACTTCTCTTAATGCATGTCTGTAATGATTAATTATCCCAGATTTTGTTACTCTCAAATAGTCTTACTTCAACTTTATTTTTCAATAATATTTTTGGTAAGTATTCAGTTCTGGGTTTACAATTTTTTTTTCTTTCATTAATTTAAGATGGTATTTCATTTTTTTTCTCATCAGTTTGAATTTTATGAGAAATATGTTATGACTATCTATGCTCTCTGTATATCATTCTTGCTCTGGCTGCCTTTATGAATTTTATCTTTATGACTGGATATCAGTAATTGGATCATGCTATTTTCCTTATGTTTCTTTCATTTGGGCTTCATCAAGTTTCTTGAATCTGTGGCTTTATAAATTTTATTTAATTTGAAAAAATTTCTGCCAAGATTTCTTCAAATCCTTTTCTGCCCACCTCCTTCTTTTGTCCATGGGTGCTCTAAGGATCTTTTTATTATTTTCATTATTTTTCTATTTTTGATTCATTTTTTCCACAGTATCTAATCTTCTTTTATCTGATCAGATTTATCTACTTTTCAAAATTTCAGATATTGTATTTTTAATCTCTAGAATTTTTATTTAGTTTATTTTTATATCTTCTGTCTTTTCTCATTATGTGTATCATTTCCTCTGCATCTTTGAACATATTTAAAACATCATTGTTTTAAGGTTCCTTTCTGTTCTAGTTCCATAATGATTCTTATTTCTGTCTCTTTCCATTATCTTAATTTTCTTGCTTACTAATCCCATTTTCCTGCTTTTTTACATGCTGAATAAATTTTGATTGGACACTAGAAATTCTAAGTTTTACATTTTTAGAGTGTTTGATTTTGCATTATTTCTTCTAATTGTATTATATATATATTTTTTGAATTTTATTTTTTATACAGCAAGTTCTTATTAGTTATCCATTTTATACATATTAGTGAATATATGTCAATCCCAATCTCCTAATTCATCACACCACCACCGCCCCCCCGCCACTTTCACCCCTTGGTGTCCATACGTTTTTTCTCTACATCTGTTTCTGTATTTCTACCCTGCAAACCGGTTCATCTGTACCATTTTTCTAGGTTCCACATATATGTGTTAATATATGATATTTGTTTTTCTCTTTCTGACTTACTTCACTCTGTATGACAGTCTCTAGATCCATCCAAGTCTCTACAAACGACCCAATTTCATTCCTTTTTATGGCTGAGTAATATTCCATTGTATATATGTACCACAACTTCTTTATCCATTCATCTGTCGATGGGCATTTAGGTTGATTCCATAACCTGGATGTTGTAAATAGTGCTGCAATGAACATTGGGGTGCATGTGACTTTTTGAATTATGGTTTTCTCTGGGTATATGCCCAGTAGTGGGATTGCTGGGTCATATGGTAGTTCTATTTTTAGTTTTTTTAAGGAACCTCCATACTGTTCTCCATAGTGGCTGTATCAATTTACATTCCCACCAACAGTGCAAGAGGGTTCCCTTTTCTCCACACCCTCTCCAGCATTTGTTCTTTGTAGATTTTTTGATGATGTAGTTTTGATTTGCATTGTAGTTCTGTAGTTTGATTTGCATCTCTCTAATAATTAGTGATGTTGATCAGCTTTTCACGGGCTTCTTGGCCATCTGTATGTCTTCTTTGGAGAAATGTCTATTTAGGTGTTCTGTCCATTTTTGGATTGGGTTTGTTTTTTTAATATTGAGCTAAATGAGTTATTTATATATTTTGGAGATTAAGCCTTTGCGCATTGATTCATTGGCAAATATTTTCTCCCATTCTGAGGTTGTCTTTTCTTCTTGTTTATGGTTTCCTTTGCTGTGCAAAAGCTTTTAAGTTTCATTAGGTCCTTTTTGTTTATTTTTGTTTTTATTTCCATTACTCTAGGAGGTGGCTCAAAAAAGATCTTGCTGTGATTTATGTCAAAGAGTGTTCTTCCTATGTTTTCCTCTAAGAGTTTTATAGTGTCCGGTCTTACATTTAGGTCTCTAATCCATTTTGAGTTTATTTTTGTGTATGGTGTTAGGGAGTATTCTAATTTCATTCTTTTACATGTAGCTGTCCAGTTTTCGCAGCACCACTTATTGAAGAGACTGTCTTTTCTCCATTGTATATCCTTGCCTCCTTTGTCATAGATTAGCTGACCATAGGTGCATGGGTTTATCTCTGGGCTTTCTATCTTGTTCCACTGATCTATATTTCTGTTTTTGTGCCAGTACCATATTGTCTTGATTACTGTAGCTTTGTACTATAGTCTGAAGTCAGGGAGTCTGATTCCTCCAGCTCCGTATTTTTCCCTCAAGACTGCTTTGGCTGTTTGGGGTTTTGTGTATCCATACAAATTTTAAGATTTTTTGTTCTAGTTCTGTAAAAAAATGCCACTGGTAATTTGATAGGGATGGCATTGAATCTGTAGATTGCTTTGGGTTCTATAGTCATTCTCACCGTATTGATTCTTCCAATCCAAGAACATAGTATATCTCTCCATCTGTTTGTATTATATTTAAATTCTTTCATCAGTGTCTTATAGTTCTCTGCATGCAGGTCTTTTGTCTCCTTAGGTAGGTTTATTCCTAGGTATTTTATTCTTTATGTTGCAAAGGTAAATGGGAGTGTTTTCTTAATTTATCTTTCAGATTTTTCATCATTAGTGTATAGGAATGCAAGAGATTTCTGTGCATTAATTTTGTATCCTGCAAGTATACCAAATTCATTGATGAGCTCTAGTAGTTTTCTGGTGGCATCTTTAGCATTCTCTATGGATACTATCATGTCATCTGCAAACAGTGACAGTTTTACTTCTTCTTTTCCAATTTGTATTCCTTTTATTTCTTTTTCTTCTCTGATTGCTGTGGCTAGGACTTCCAAAACTATGTTGAATAATCATAGCAAGAGTGGACATTCTTGTCTTGTTCCTGATCTTTGAGGAAATGCTTCGAGTTTTTCGCCATTGAGAATAATGTTTGCTGTGGGTTTGTTGTATATGGCCTTTATTATGTTGAGGTAGGTTCCTTCTATGCCCACTTTCTGGAGAGTTTTTAAAATAAATGGGTGTTGAATTTTGTCAAAAGCTTTTTCTACATCTATTGAGATTATCATATGGTTTTTATTCTTCAATTTATTAATATGGTGTATTCCATTGATTGATTTGTGTATATTGAAGAATCCTTGCATCCCTGGGATAAATCCCACTTTATCATGATGTATGATCCTTTTATTGTGTTGTTTGATTCTGTTTGCTAGTATTTTGTTGAGGATTTTTGCATCTATATTCATCAGTGATATTGGTCTGTAATTTTCTTTTTTTTTTTTTGTAGTATCTTTGGTTTTGGTATCAGGGTGATGGTGGCCTCATAGAATGAGTTTGGGAGTGTTCCTTCCTCTGCAGTTTTTTGGAAGAGTTTGAGAAGGATGGGCGTTAGCTCTTCTTTAAATGTTTGATAGAATTTACCTGTGAAGCTATCTGGTCCTGGACTTTTGTTTATTGGAAGACTTTTAATCACAGTTTCAATTTCATTACTTGTAATTGGTCTGTTCACATTTTCTATTTCTTCCTGGTTCAGTCTTGGAAGGTTATACCTTTCTAAGAGTTTGTCCATTTCTTCCAGGCTGTCAATTTTATTGCCATAGAATTGCTTGTAATAGTCTCTTAGGATGCTTTGTATTTCTGCAGTGTCTGTTGTAACTTCTCCTTTTTCATTTGAATTTTATTGGTTTGAGTCCTCTCCCTCTTTTTCTTGATGAGTCTGGCTAATGGTTTATCAATTTTATTTATCTTCTCAAAGAACCAGCTTTTAGTTTTATTGATCTTTGCTATTGTGTTCTTTGTTTCTATTTCATTTATTTCTGCTCTGATCTTTATGATTTCTTTCCTTCTACTAACTTTGGGTTTTGTTTGTTCTTCTTTCTCTAGTGCCTTTAGGTGTACGGTTAGATTGTTTATTTGAGATTTTTCTTGTTTCTTGAGGTAGGCTTGTATAGCTATAAACTACCCTCTTAGAACTGCTTTTGCTGCATCCCATAGGTTTTGGATCATTGTGTTTTCATTGTCATTTGTCTCTAGGTATTTTTTTATTTCCTCTTTGATCTCTTCAGTGATCTCTTGGTTATTTAGCAATGTATAGTTTAGTCTCCATGTGTTTGTGTTTTTTACTCTTTTTTCCCTGTAATTGATTTCTAATCTCATAGCGTTGTGGTCTGAAAAGATGCTTGATATGATTTCAGTTTTCTTAAATTTATTGAGGCTTAATTTGTGACCCAAGATGTGATCTATCCTGGAGAATATTCTGTGTGCACTTGAGAAGAAAGTGTAATCTGCTGTTTTTGGATGGAATGTCCTATAAATATCAATTAAATCTATCTGTTCTATTGTGTCATTTAAAGCTTCTGTTTCCTTATTACTTTTCTGTTTGGATGATCTGTCCATTGGTGTAAGTGAGGTGTTAAAGTCCCCCACTATTATTGTGTTACTGTCAATTTCCTCTTTTATAGCTGTTAGCAGTTGCCTTATGTATTGAGGTGCTCCTATGTTGGATGCATAAATATTTACAATTGTTATATCTTCTTCTTGGATTGATCCCTTGATCATTATGTATTGTCCTTTTTTGTCTCTTGTAATAGTCTTTATTTTAAAGTCTATTTTATCTGATATGAATATTGCTACTTCAGCTTTCTTCTGATTCCCATTTGCATGGAATATCTTTTTCCATCCCCTCACTTTCAGTCTGTATGTGTCCCTAGGTCTGAAGTGGGTCTCTTGTAGACAGCATATATATGGGTCTTGTTTTGGTATCCATTCATTGAGCCTGTGTCTTTTGGTTGGAGCATTTAATCCATTCACATTTAAGGTAATTATCGATATGTATGTTCCTATTACCATATTCTTAATTGTTATATGTATGTTTTTGTAGGTCCTTTTCTTCTCTTGTGTTTCTCACTTAGAGAAATTCCTTTAGCATTTGTTGTAGAGCTGGTTTGGTGGTGCTGAATTCTCTTAGCTTTTGCTTGTCTGTAAAGCTTTTGATTTCTCCATTGAATCTGAATGAGATCCTTGCCGGGTAGAGTAATCTTGGCTGTATTTCTTCCCTTTCATCACTTTAAATATATCATGCCACTCCCTTCTGGCTTGTAGAGTTTCTGCTGAGAAATCAGCTGATAACCTTATGGGAGTTCCCTTGCATGTTATTTTTCGTTTTTCCCTTGTTGCTTTCAGTAATTTTTCTTTGTCTTTAATTTTTGTCAGTTTGATTGCTATGTGTCTCGGCATGGTTCTCCTTGTGTTTATCCTGCATGGGACTCTCTGTGCTTCCTGGACTTGGGTGGCTATTTCCGTTCCCATGTTAGGGAAGTTTTCAACTATAATCTTTTCAAATATTTCCTCAGGTCCTTTCTCTCTTCTCCTTCTGGGACCCCTATTATATGAATGTTGTTGCGTTTAATGTTGTCCCAGAGGTCTCTTAGGCTGTCTTTATTTCTTTTCATTCTTTTTTCTTTATTCTTCTGTGGCAGTGAATTCTACCATTCTGTCTTCCAGGTCACTTGTCTGTTCTTCTGACTCAGTTATTCTGCTATTGTTTCCTTCTAGTGTATATTTCATTTCAGTTATTGTATTGTTCATCTCTGTTTGCTTGTTCTTTAATTCTTCTAGTTGTTTGTTCTTTCATTCTTCTAGGTCTTTGTTAAACATTTCTTGCATCTTCTTGATCTTTGCCTCCATTCTTTTTCCGAGGTCCTGGATCATCTTCACTATCATTATTCTGAATTCTTTTTATGGAAGGTTTCCTATCTCCACTACATTTAGTTGTTTTTCTGGGGTTTTATCTTGTTCCTTCATCTGGTACATAGCCCTCTGCCTTTTCATCTTGTCTGTCTTTCTGTGAATGTGGTTTTCATTCCACAGGCTGCAGGATTGTAGTTCTTCTTGTTTCTGCTGTCTGCCCTCTGGTGGATGAGGCTATCTAAGAGGCTTGTGCAAGTTTCCTGATGGGAGGGACTGGTGGTGGGTTGAGCTGGGTGTTGCTCTTGTTGGCAGAGCTCAGTAAAACTTTAATCTGCTTGTCTGCTGATGGGTGGGGCCGGGTTCCCTCCCTGTTGGTTGTTTGGCCTGAGGCGACCCAACACTGGAGCCTACCTGGCTCTTTGGTGGGGCTAATGGCGGACTCCAGGAGGGCTCACACCAAGGAGTATTTCCCAGAACTTCTGCTGCCAGTGTCCTTGTCCCCATGGTGAGCCACAGCCACCCCCCATCTCTGCAAGAGACCCTCCAACACTAGCAGGGAGGTCTGGTTCAGTCTCCTATGGGTCACTGCTCCTTCCCCTGGGTCCCAAAGCACACACTACTTTGTGTGTGTCCTCCAAGAGTGGAGTCTCTGTTTCCCCTAGTCCTGTCGATGTCCTGCAATCAAATTTTCCTAGCCTTCAAAGTCTGATTCTCTAGGAATTCCTCCTCCCGTTTCCAGACCCCCAGTTTGAGAAACCTGACCTAGGGCTCAGAACCTTCACTCCAGTGGGTGGGCTTCTGTGGTGTAAGTGTTTTCCAGTGTGTGAGTCACCCAACCAGCACTTACGGGCTTTGATTTTATTGTGATAGTGCCCCTCCTACCATCTCATTGTGGCTTCTCCTTTGTCTTTGGATGTGGGGTATATTTTTTGGTGAGTTCCAGTGTCTTCCTGTTGATGATTGTTGAGTAGTTAGCTGTGATTCTGGTGCTCTCGCAAGAGGGAGTGAGAGCATGTCCTTCTACTCTGCCATCCATTTGTATTATTATTTTTTTATGCCTGGAAGTTAATTTTCACACCTTTGTGGCTTGAATTAAGGTTTGTTTTGGCAGGTTCCAAACCGTTTTTATTTAATTTCTCTTTGTCTTAAGCCATTCTGAAGACTCTAATTAGATATAATATCTCTTCACTTGGTCTATTGTGCAACACAACTATACAAAGCCTTCTGTGAATTCTGATCATTGTTTGTCTACTGCTTTCAGGTAGTTAGTTCCTCAGCAGTAAATCTTAGGATGCTTTGTCCTACTCATGTGCAACACTTTCTTTTCTGGAAGTGCCTTTACCAGTCTGAACTCCAGCCTCTTTCCTTAACTCAGTGAGTCTCTGTTTTGGTCTCTCTGTACTGTGGTCTGGAAACTGCCTTCAGGCAGTGCACTGGAGATAATTCCTGGGCTCTCCTCACTTTTTTTCTTCTCTCACTGGTCACAATCTTGTGTTGCCTGTTGTCCAAAGTATGGGAAACTATTATTTAATATTCTTAGTCCTTGAAGGTGTTTACCGCAGGAGGACAATTCCAATAAAATTCAGCTCTTTATTTTTGAAATAGGTTTTGGCTTAGATTTTCAATGTTAGTACCATAATCCCATTTGCTAAAACCTTGGCCATAGTTTTGAATATTCTTTCAACCTACTTCCAGTTCTACCTTTTGCCTATACCTCTCAACAGCTTCCAAAATGGCCATTTCTTTCCCTTTTGTTTCCCTAAAGTCCATTTTGCACTCTTCTCAAGACTTCCTGCTAGATCTAGAATAAGATAAAACTTACCTATAAAATTTACATGATTTTAGCCCCAATCTAGCTTTTCTAACCCATATTTGCCAATTCTTGTCCCTATTTCATAATCTTCATCTGTCCTTGGTGTACTTCTGCCTGGAATGTCCTTCTACACATAACCCAATATTGGACCCTATACAGGCCTTAAAACGAAATTTCAACTGTATAATAATGATGAATATACATCAAAATATTGGGGAGTGCAATAATACTATAAACAAACAAGAAATTTTAAATTCTGAGCAATACAATATTGCATAAATTACATGAGTAGTAATATATATAATAAATATGAGTACTAATCATATAGCTCTAGAAAAACTAACTTGATACATTAAAAAGGATTACTGGCCCAAAAGTGATTAACACTCTTAGCCAGAAACACACACACACACACACACACACACACACACATCTTCTTTTTCTGTTTTTTTCTTTTGTGAAAGACACAGTAGCCATTACAGTAAGTATTAATTCAGAATATAAATAATATACATATATTGTATACTCAAATAGAGAGATACATTCAGAGTATATAATATATATGAGATTTGATATGGGTTGCTATGTCATATAGGCCAGCAGTCCCCAACTTTTTCACACCAGGGACCGGTTTTGTGGAAGATGGTTTTTCCACGGATGGTGGGGGGCAGGGGAGAAGGTTCAGGCAGTAATGAGAGCGATGGAGGGGATGGTTCAGGTGGTAATGTGAGCGCTGGGGAGCAGCAGATGAAGCTTTGCTTTCCCGCTGTTCACTTCCTGCTGTGTGGCCCAGTTCCTAACAGGCCACAGACCAGTACCTGTCCACAGCCCGGGGGTTGGGGACCCCTGATATAGGCGAGAAATGAAAGAGCCAGCATGTAAAATTAGATGTACAAAATTAACTCTTTCTGCCACAGCACTCTCCTTTATTCATTTTATGTCTGTTATGCTTACAGTACATTTTGAATAGAAAATAGAAGAAAAGAAAGAAATTAAGTACTTAAATTGTCAAAAATAAATTGAAGCTAAATTTATGGGCCAAATCTATAAGAGAAAGTGAGATATTTTTGTTTCTTTCATTTGCTTTCATGTGTACAGAGTCACATTAGGTAAGAGACATATCTCCATGTTGTTGCCACCTTCTCTGCAGTGAATATCTTTTGTGCTTCTTTTTAAAAGATTTTATAAACTCACATGGGAGTTCAGTGTCAAAGAGCCCAGGTTCATTTTTTATTTATTCATTTATGTGTATTTTTTGTGATGGATTTGCTTCTTTCAAAGGCAACGAGAAAGTAATGATACAAATGCAGAAAACTGTAAGACACTGATGAAAGAAATTAAAGATGATACAAACAGATGGAGAGATATACCATGTTCTTGGATTGGAAGAATCAACATTGTGAAAATGACTATACTACCCAAAGAAATCTACAGATTCAGTGCAATCCCTATCAAACTACCAAAGGTATTTTTCACAGAACTAGAACAAAAAATTGCACAATTTGTATAGAAACACAAAAGACCCCAAATAAACAACGCAATCTTGAGAACGAAAAATGGAGCTGGAGGAATCAGGCTCCCTGACTTCAGACTATACTACAAAGCTACAGTAATCAAGACAGTATGGTACTGGCACAAAAACAGGAATACAAATCAATGGAACAGGATAGAAAGCCCAGAGATAAACCCACTCACATATGGTCACCTTATCTTTGATAAAGGAGGCAAGAATATACAATGGAGAAAAGACAGCCTCTTCAATAAGTGGAGCTGGGAAAACTGGACAGCTACATGTAAAAGAATGAAATTAGAAAACTCCCTAACACCATACACAAAAATAAACTCAAAATGGATTAAAGACCTAAGTGTAAGGCCAGACACTATAAAACTCTTAGAGGAAAACATAGGCAGAACACTCTATGACATAAATCACAGCAAGATCCTTTTTGACCCACCCCATAGAGAAATGGAAATAAAAGCAAAAATAAACAAATGGGACCTAATGAAACGTAAAAGCTTTTGCACAGCAAAGGAAACCATAAACAAGACGAAAAGACAGCCCTCAGAATGGGAGAAAATATTTGCAAATGAAGTAACTGACAAAGGATTAATCTCCAAAATTTACAAGCAGCTCATGCAGCTCAATATCAAAAAAAACAAACCCAGTCCATAAATGGGCAGAAGACCTAAATAAACATTTCTTCAAAGAAGATATACAGATTGCCAACAAACACATGAAAGGATGCTCAATATCACTAATGATTAGAGAAATGCAAATCAAAGCTACGTTAAGGTATCATCTCACACTGGTCAGAATGGCCATCATCAAAAGATCTACAAACAATAAATGCTGGAGAGGGTGTGGAGAAAAGGGAACCCTCTTGCACCTTTGGTAGGAATGTAAATTGATACAGCCACTATGGAGAACAGTATGGAGGTTCCTTAAAAAACTAAAAATAGAACTACCATACAATCCAGCATCCCACTCCTGAGCATATACCCTGAGAAAACCATAATTCAAAAAGAGTCATGTACCAAAATCTTCATTGCAGCTCTATTTACAATAGCAAGGACATGGAAGCAACCTAAGTGTCCATCAACAGATGAATGGATAAAGAAGATGTGGCACATATATACAATGGAATATTACTCAGCCATAAAAAGAAATGAAATTGTTATTTGTAGTGAGGTGGATGGACCAAGAGACTGTCATACAGAGTGAAGTTAAGTCAGAAAGCGAAAAACAAATACCGTATGCTAACACATATATATGGAATCAAAAAAAAAATTGGTTCTGAAGAACCTAGGGGCAGGACAGGAATAAAGATGAAGACGTAGAGAATGGACTTGAGGACACGGGGAGGGGGAAGGGTAAGCTGGGACGAAGTGAGACAGTGGCATTGACATGTATACACTACCAAATGTAAAATAGATAGCTAGTGGGAAGCAGCCACATAGCACAGGGAGATCAGCTCGGTGCTTTGTGTCCACCTAGAGGGGTGGGATAGGGAGGGTGGGAGGGAGACGCAAGAGGGAGGAGGTATGGGGATATATGTATATGTATAGCTGATTCTCTTTGTTATACAGCAGAAACTAACACACCATTGCAAAGCAATTATACTCCAATAAAGATGTTAAAAAACTAAATTAATTTAAAAAAAGAATAAAACAGGTAAATAACTGTCTGTGGGCTTGAAAACGTGAAGTGCTTTATACACATTATCTAAAAACCTGACAACAACTGTACAAAGTAGTGCTACTTGGCACATAATGATATATATGGTTTCAGTCATTGTAAACTGTGGAGGTAAAAAGAAACAAACAAAACTAAAACCAATAAAGTAACAAATCTGCTGGATTTAGTACAACAGCACTAAAATTTAAAGTCACATAGCAAATATTTTATAACTATAAATGGAGTATAAACTTTAAAAACTGTGAATGACTATCTTGTACACTTGTAATCATATAATATTATACATCAACAATATTTCAATTTAAAAAACAAGTTTTTATAAAGTAGCCTCTTATTCTGCTCAAAAAATAAATAAAGTCACCTACCTTGGTTGTGCCAGAGACTTGTTCTGTTAATTATATTTGCATCTTCAGTTTACTGACTGTTTCTCAAGATTCCCAGTCAATTTAGCAGATGATGATGTGAAAATATTCCCAGTAAATTATAGCTCTCTTTCTCAACCCAGTTCTACATCAATTGGAGTATAGCCAAAAGTCAGTCAGTGGGAGCCAAAATATCAGTTTTATCACAGAAGAGGTGGAAGAGACTATGGCTTAGGACAAGAATGAGGTGTCTAATGTGGAACTCCTGTATTAGACACACCACTCATTGGTAGGCCACACTGAAACGCTTCCTGCTTCACTCACTGGATAAAGCAATTGCCTTTACCATCAAGCTTAGGAGAGATCAGATGCACTGCATCTTATTCTCTGCATCTTGACATTCAAAAGGGAGGGAGAGAGAAGTTCAAAGTTCCTACCCTCAAATTTACTAAAGAGAAAACTCTTCTTCAACCAAGATGAACTGAATAAAGGAGGATTGAGAGCCCCAAAAAGCCAGAGGAAAGGTGTTTTTCTATCTCTTCGACATGTTATGTGCTTAATTCACTTTATTGAATGAATAATAATCTTGTTTTCAACCTGTGGCTTGAAATAACACATTCTGAAGTATATTATAATTATATATCCATTATTAATACAAGAAACCATGGAAGTAAATATGCACTCATTTGTTTCTAAAATAGCTCATAAACCTCTCTAGACACGATTATAATATTGAAAAGAGAAAGCAGTACTGTATTTTGATGGAAAAAAAGCAACAATATGATGCTTCCTTCAGGGAGAATGAAAAATATTGGAAACATCAAGGGTCAAAAACACTAAGCCACCAGTTATTAAAAATTATTTACCTCTTGAACTTTTGGTGGGAAAATCCACTGCCTGTGGAGATATAAGAATTTCAATCACAGAACTAATGTCCTGAGAATTCATTTGATTTACTCTAAAATCTCAGAAGATTGGGCACATTTTAAAAGTTTTTAAGTCAGAATAAACTATATCAGATTGTTTCTTTTAGATAAAATACAGAGATATAGTATTTTTTGGTCACATGTCAAGACTTAACTAGTAAGTTACCAACTTATATTTTAGCCAAGCTTTATATACTCTCTTTATAAATGTTAGAACTGGTGTGATATTGATTATGTGTGTGTGTATTTGTGAGTGTGAATTCACTTTTGTTGTTCCTCTTTTTTTATATATCCAGAAACCTCATGAACAATATCTGACTGGTATATCTTTTTTATTTATTCCTTTATCTTTCTTGTTTGTTATCATATGGTGTGCTTTTTTTTTCTTTTTTTGTATTTATAATAATGATTCAATAATTAAAATATGATTAATATTTTAGTTAATGCATATTCTTTTCATTCACTTTCTATCACTTAGTAACATAGTGGTAAACATTGCAGCTTAAATGTACAAAAATTTACAGGGTGATGATAAAGCCTTTGCTCAGTGTAAAATTTATAGCCATAAATGCCTATGTTAAGAACAAATAAAATATCTCATATCAATAATCTAACATACCACCTTAAGAAATTGTAAGAAAAACAAGTGCAAACTAAACCCAGAGCAAGTAAGAGGAAGAAAATAATAAAGGTTAAAGAGGAATAATTTAAATGAAGATTATATGGAATTTTTTTTGGCTAAACCCCACATACTCACACTAAGAAATACACCTTAACTCATGATCCAGTGTATATGTATGTTTCTGTCTCTCTATACATCAATCTTTGCCTCTATTTATCCATCTATCCATTTTCCTATGAGTCCATCTATCACTTACATACAGATGTATTTAACTATTCATTTATAGATAATTCCCTCTTGTTCATACTTTTTTTTAGTGGTTTCAGTACTTGTTTTAAATTTATCTATAATTCACCACTTAAAATGCCTTAAGCTTTCATTTTTCACAATTATCCCATTTTTATTGAAATATAATATGTTTCAGTTAACATACCATAATCATAGAGCTTGAGGTATATTCACTTAATACACTCATATATACAGCCTCTAGATCAAGAAACTGAATAGTACAGCATCCCAGAAGTCTCCTATGTCATTAAAGATTAAACAGTAATCTGACTTTAATGACATAGGTTAGTTTACCTGTTTTCATTGTTATATGCCTGGAACAATAATGGTATATACTCTTTTTCTTATCTTTATACCATCTCATCCACTCTTACCCCCTGCCTCTGGTAACTGCCAATCTGTTCTCTGTATCTATGGGCTTTTATTATTTTTTTTAAGATTCCTCATATAAGAGAAGTAATATAGTATTTGTCTTTCTCTGATTTATTTCACCTTTTATAATGGCCTTGAGGTCCATCTATGTGCTCGCAAATGGCAAGACTTCATTCTTTTTTATGGCTAAATAATATTCCACTATATACATATACATATGTATTGTGTGTGTGTGTGTATATATATATGTACACACACACACACACACACACACGCGTCTTCTTTATCCATTCATCCATCTGTGCACATCTCACCAACACTTGTTATTTCTTGCCTTTCTAATAACAGCCATCTAACAAGTATGAAGTGATATCTCATTGTCATTTTGATTTGCATTTCCCTGATCATTAGTGATGTTGAGCATCTTTTCATGTACCTCCTGACCATCCCTATATCTTCTTTGTAAAAATATCTATTCAGTTCTTCTGCCCATTTTTTCAGTCAAATTGTTTGTGTTTTTTTGTTTTGTTTTTGCTATTGAATTGTATGAGTTCTTTATATATTTTGGATATTAGCCTCTTATCAGATATATGATTTGCAAATATTTTCTCCCATTCAATGGGTTCCCTTTTCATTTTGTTAATGGTTTCCTTTGCTGTGCAGAAGCTTTTTAGTATGATATAGTCTCACTTGTTTAGTTTTGCTTTTGTTGTCTTTTCTTTTGGTGTCAAATCCAAAAAATCATTGCCAAGACCTAGGCCAAAGAGCTTACTGTCCATGTTTTCTTCTAGAAGCTTTAAGGTTTCAGGTCTTATGTTCAAGTTTTTAATTCATTTGAGTTAATTTCTGTGTATAGTATAAGATAGTGGTCAAGTTTCATTCTTTTGCCTGTGGCTGTCAAGTTTTCCAACACCATTTATTGAAGAGATTGTCCTTTCCCTATTGTATATTCTTCCTCCTTTGTCATAAATTAATTCACCACATATGCATGGGTTTATTCTGGGCTCTGTATTCTGTTCCATTGATCTATGTGTCTGTTTTTATGCCAATACCATACTGCTTTAATTACCATAGCTTTGTAATATAATTTGAAATCAGCATGATGTCACCAGCTTTGTTGTTCTTTCTCAGTATTGTGTTGGCTACTTGGGGTCTTTTGTGTTTCCATAAAAAATTTAGGATTACCTGTTGTATTTCTGTAAGAAAAATGCCATTGGAAATTTGATAGGGATGGCACTGAATCTGTAGATTGCTTTGGGTAGTGTGGACATTCTAACAGTATTGATTCTTCCAATCCATAACCATGGAATATCTTTCCATTTATTTGTATCTTCTTCAGTTTATATCATTAATGTCATACTTTTCAATATACAGGTCTTTTACCTCCTTAGTTAAATTTATTCACAGGTATTCTACTTTTTTGATGCAATTGTAAATGGATTGTTTTCTTCATTTCTCTTTCTGATAGTTTATTATTAGTATATAGAAATGCAACAGATATTTGTGTATTGATTTTTTATCCTGTAACTTTACTGAATTCACTTAGTAGCTCTAATAGTTTTTTTATTTAAGGAGTCTTTAGGATTTTCTATATATAATATGTCATCTGTAAATAGTGACAGTTTTATTTATTCCTTTCCAATTTAGATGTATTTTATTTATTTTTCTTGCCTAATTGCTCTGGTAAGGCCTTCCAATACTATCTTGAAGAAAAGTGACAACAGTCGACATTCTTATCCTGTTTCTGATCTTAGAGGAAAAGCTTTCAGCTTTTTACTGTTGAGTATGATGTTAGCTATGGGCTTGGAATATATGGCCTTTATTGTTTTGAGGTATATGCTTTGTTGAGAGTTTTTACCATAAATGGATGTTGAATTTTATCAAATGTTTTCTCTGCAAATATTGAGGTGATCATATGAATTTTATCCTTCATTTTGTTAATGCGGTGTATTACACTGACTGATTTGTGGATGTTGAACATCTTATATCTCTGGAATAAATCCTACTTAATCATGTTGTATAATCTTTTTATTGTATTTTTGGATTGGTTTGCTAATATTTTGTTTGAGGATTTTTACACCTCTGTTCATTCATTAGGGATATTGACTTGTAATTTTATTTTTCTATGGCATCCTTGGTCTGGTTTTGTTATCAGGGTAATGGTGGCCTTATAAAATGAATTTGGCAGAGTTCCCTCCTCTTCTATTTTTGGAAGAGTTTGATTGTATTAATTCTTAGTTGAATTTTTGGTAGAATTCACCTGTGAAGCTGTCTTGACCTGGATTTTTCTTTGTAGGGAGGTTCTTCCCTAGTGATTCAATCTCCTTAATGAGTAATCAATCTATTCATATTTTCTAGTTCATCATAATTCAATCTTCGTAGGTTGTATATTTCTAGGAATTTGTCCATTTATTTTAGATTGCCCAATGTGTTGATGTATAATCGTTAATAGCAATCTCTTATGATTATTTGTATTTCTGGGATATCACTTGTAATATTTCCTGTTTCATTTCTGATTTTATTTATTTGAGACCTCTCTTTTTTTCTTGGTGAGTCTAGCTAAAGGCTTGTCAATTTTGTTTATCTTTTCAAAGGAACAGCTCTTGGTTTCATTGATCTTCTCTGTTGTCTTTTTACTCTATTTCATTTATTCCTTCTCTAATCTTTGTTATTCCTTCCTTTCACTAACTTTGCGCTGCATTCTTTTTCTAGCTCTTTACGGTGTAAAGTTAGGTTGTTTATGTGAAACATTTCTTGTTTCTTGAGGTAGACATTTATAATTATGAACTTCCCTCTTAGAAATCCTTTTGCTGCATCCCACAAATTTTGATATATTTCCATTTTTGTTTGTCTCAAAGTATTTAAGCGTTTTTCTTTGGATTTCTTCTTTGACACATTTGTTGTTCAGTAGCACATTGTTAAATAATCTCCACATATTCGTGAATTTTCCAGTTTTATGTAATTAATTTCTAACTTTGTATTATTATGGTCAGAAAAGGTGACTGATATGATTTCAATTCTCTTAAATTTATTAAGACTTGTTTTGTGGCCTAAAATATAAGGTATCTCAGAAAACATTCCATGAGCACTTGAGAGGAATGTATATTCTGTTGCTTTTGGATGGAATGTTCTGTATGTATTTGTTAAATCTGTCTGGTCTAATATGTTGTTTAAGGACAATGTTTCCTTTTGATTTTTCTGTCTGGATGATCTATCCATTATGTAAGTGGGGTATTAAAGTCACTATTTTTGTATTTCTGTTTCTCACTTTAGGTCTGCTAACATTTGCATTATATATTTAGGTGCCTATGTTGAGTGCATATATATTTACAAATGTTATATCCTCTTGTTAGAGTGACCACTTTATTATTATGTAATGCCCATCTTTTTCTTTATTACAGTCTTAAAGTCTATTTTGTCTGATACAAGTGCAGCAACTCCAGCTTTCTCTTGGTTTCCATTTACATGGAATATCTTTTTCTATCCCTTCACTTTCAGTCTTCTGTGTTCTTACATCTCAAGTGAGTGTCTTGTGTGCCACTTAACTAATTATTGCAGTGATTAACCCACTACCTTTAGTATATATTTACCTACAACTGAGATTTATTCTTTCATATGTTTTCTTGTTACCAGTTAATACCCCTTATTTCCAGCCCAATGAAGTCCCTTTCACATTTCTTGTAAGGTTAGTTGAGTGGTGATGAACTTCTTTAGCTTTTGCTTGTCCAGAAAACACTTATCTCTCCTTCAATTCTGAAATTTAACTTTGCTGGGTATTCTTGGTTGGAGGTTTATTTTTCTGTCAGCACTTTGAACATATTGTGCCACGCCTTTCTGGCCTGCAAAGTTTTGCTAAAAAAATCTGCTGATAATTTTATGGGGATTCTCTTCAACATAACAAGTTGTTTTTCTCTTGCTGCTTTTAATATTCTCTCTTGTCTTTAACTTTTTACTTTTTAATTATGTATTTTGGTATGGATCTTTCTGGGTTCATCTCTGGGTTTTCTGGATCTGGATGTCTATTTCTTTCCCTAGATTAGGGGATTTTTCAGCCATTATTTCTTCAAATAATATTTCTGTAACTTTCTCTCTTCTCATTCTGGAACCCTAAAATGCACATGGTAGTCTGTCTAAAGTTGTCCCATAACTCCTTAAGCTCTCTTCACTTGTTTTTATTCTTTTTTCTTTTTACTGGGCTGGTTGGATGAGTTCTACTTCCTTGCTTTTTGGTTGCCTAATCCTTTCTTCTGCTCCCCACTGAAGGGCAAAAAGATGCAGGGAAATGTTGTATAGTGGGCTAACACTTTTGGACAGAATCAGGAAGTGTTTTGTATCTCATATGCCTATATTTTCCTACTCAGAATTCAATTATATGGCCCCCAACCTAACTGCAAGAAAGATTTGGAAGGTCAGACTTCTGTGTACCCAAGGAGATAGTGGTTTGGATACATCTTATCATCTTTGACAGAACATTCTGGTTACCAGATTATTTTATTCTGCTTTCGCACATGGAACACTCTCACTCCTTCCTGAGAAAGACAACATAAAGTCCCATCTGGTCAGTGATTATTGTTCAGAGTTCATGCCTCCAGGTGGCACCAGATCTAGATATCACTCCTTTTAGTCTGCAGACCTATAAATTTAAAAGGCAAATTATCTTCCCCTCTCCAGCAAAAACACCCAGAATGTAGTGATGGAGCAGGCACTGGGTACATACAATTATGGCTCCCATTTGGAAAGGCAAAGAATGGGAGGCAGACAGTACCAACTGGAAAACAACAATGTAAATCCCATAAGGAAGAGAGTGTAATCAACAATGTAAATCCCATAAGGAAGAGAGTGTAATAAAGCTCCCAGATACACACACTGGGGCTGAAGGAATTACCTTGATTAAACTCTGATTCTGCTCACTGGAAGGAACCTGTTGTCCACGTTCCTTGTGAACTCTTGTTCTGACCTCTGAGAACTCCTTGTTCATTACTCTCCTTGGCCATATCTGAACTGGGGAATGGAGACCACCATGTACTCTTTCACGGGTCTATAATGAGCCTTTCCTCTCCTAAAAGAAGGTTGGGGCCCAAAGCTATAAAATTCTTGAAGATTTAGTCTTTTCTGGGTGAACTAATGGTTTCTTTGATAAATCTGGAAAAACTTAACTGCTGGTCCACCATTAAATTGGTGGTTTCTGCCACCTAAAATTTCTTTCTGTGCACAGATGTCAAGCGCATTTTACTTTCTTGCTTTCTGGCCCTCTGGCTCCCTCATTTTCTTATGCTTCATCAAGTCTGCTATTGAACCCCTCTAGTGTTTTTTTAGTTCAGTTATTGTATTCTTCAGCTCTGTGACTTTTGTTTGGTACTTTCTTATATTTTCCAACTCTTTGTTGAAGTTCTCGCTATTTTCATCCATTCTTGTCCCCAGTTAGGTGAGCATCTTTATGACCATTATTTTGAACTCTTTATGAGGTAAATAACCTAGCTCCATTTCATTAACATTTTTTCCCTGAGGTTCTATCTTGTTCTTTCATTTGCAATATACTCCTCTGTTTATTTTGCTTGACTCTCTGTGTTGGTTTCTATACAGTAGATGAAACAGCCACTTCTCCCAGTCTTGGAGGAGTGGCCTTAGGTAGGAGATGAACCTACATGAGGCCCTACCCCAGCTCTTTGTTCAATCCTGCCCCAGCTCTTTGTTGTCTCTCAAACCCTTGTGCTTGTCCCAGCAGTCTATTATATTTTTAATAGCTCCCTGTAGTTGAGGATGTGCCAAGACCTGTCAGTGTCCTTAAGGGGAGGATCTTAGCACCTAGCTTCAGGCTGATTGGAAGCCTCACATAGCAGCTTATTAAAGCATGCAAATAGAGTCCTGTGGGACTGTAAGCATAAGCCCTGATGGCCTCCAGAGCTAGGCAATCTGGTGGTGTTCCCTGGGTGGCAGTCACTAAAATTGGAGCTCCACACAAGTGTGTAAGCTCTTTTCTGTGCAATATCAGTGAGCAGGGGAAAAACAGAGGGAGAGTGCAAAGATAGCACCCACACCCTGAGGTCTCTAGAAAGGACTGCAGTCAGACCCTAGAGGCGTGTTTGTTAGGAGTCTGCCCCTCAGGCCACAGCTATGATGATTAGTTCATAGGTCTCCTTTATAGAAAGAGCTCCTGGGTCTGTTGCTTCTTGCTGTGCCCTGGAGGTAGTTGCTGTTTAAGAACTTTTTTCTGTTGGTTACAATCCTGGGGACCCACAGCCACTGGCCGCCAAAGCCACGTGATGTGATGTAGAGGTGCCCCTGGCAGAAGCCACAAGAGATACTGTTGCTCTGGAACATAGCAAAGGGAAATCATGAAGATGGTGCCTGCCATTCTACATCCCCAGAGAATATTCCGTCAGACTCCTAATGTGTGCGTTAAGTTATATGCCTGCCTCTAGGACAATAATATAAGCAGGTGAGCTTCCTTCATTTTAAGTCAGGGTAAGACCAGCTGCCTTAGAGTCATTTCTCAGATTGCTACAATCTTGTGGATCTCAGGATATGAGCCCCATTTGTTTTCAAAGGTAGATGTTTTGGGGGCTTGTCTCTCAAGTGCAGGTCTTAAAAACAGAGGTTCCTAACGTGGGGCTCAAACTCTTCATGCCCCAGAGAGAAGCTCTGGGTTTTGAGTTTTTTCCTGATTGTGGGTCACAGTATCAGGAGTGGTGTTTATGATGAGATTGTGTCCCAGCCTCCTCTACCCACTTTGATGTGGTTTTCTTCTTGTTTGCCCAGTTTGTAGTTGTCACTCAGCCAGGCTTTAGGTTTTTGTAGGAGTGAATTGTTCCATATGTAGCTGTAGACTCAGTGTGTCCATGGAAGGAAGTGAGTTCAGGATCTTCCTATGTCACTATCTTTAGTATATACTCTTCTGTGACTAGCTTCTTTTACTCAATATATTGTTTGTGAGATTTATCCATTGTTTTGTGTGTTGTGGTTTTTCATTTTTATTGCTGTATGGTATTCCATTGTATGAATATGACATGGTATATTCATGTTCTTTAGTGTTGATGGACATTTGGGTGGGGTTCAATTTTTGGCTATCACAGATAAGAATGCTCTAAACGTTTTAATGCATATCCTTTTGTGTGTGCATGTGTGGAGAGTTTTTTTTTTTGCATATTTCTATAGTGTGGGAATGCTGGGTTATAGGATATGCGTATACTCAACTTTAATAGAATATTTTAATGTAGATCAGACTATGGGTCTTCTCTGCATAAAACTGTCAAATGTTTTCCATACTAGTTTACATATATTATACTATAAACTCTTTTCCATATTCCATGCAGCTCTGCCAAACTGACTCTTGTCTACTTCTGCAGCCTCCTCTCATGCTACACTTTCCCTTGGCCCAGGCTTGTTAGCATCCTTTGGTGATGTTTCTGGATGCAGGGCTTTTGCACATGCTCTTCCTTCTGATTGAAAGACTCACTGCTCCTCTGTCAGTCTCACTACTCAAAGTTCCAGCTCCTTCTCATCATTCAGATGTTCACTAAAATGCCACCTCTTTAGAGAGGTCATTTCCTCCTTTTATAGTACATAATTTTATCTGACTTCATAGCACTTGTGAAAGGTTGTAAATATATATTAAAGTGCAGGTTGTTTCTTGTTTCTATCTCCTACTAGAATGTATGCTCCATAAGGGAAGTGGCCAGGCTTATATGGATGTCAAACCCACTGGAGATGTTTCATGATTTCTTTCCCACACCATCATATGTGGAGCTCTAAACTGAACTTTAAAAAGCCATGCCTTTTTCTTTTCCTGTTTTAATACTATAAAAGTAAGCATAATAAAATGAGCCCTAAGATTTGAGGTTAAAATTACATGAGTTCAAGTTTTAGTTCTGCCACTTACCATGTATATGTTCGTGGACGAATTACTTCATTTACTCAAGTTCTTCACCTATAAAATATTAATGCACTATACTGTGTAACCTGGTTCTACCCAGGCTTCATTGAGTCATTAAAAATAACAAAAACTGTTATGCATAACCCAATTCCTATTCCCTATTACCCCCACAGTCAATGGTTCAAGAAAGTTTCTTTACAGTGTTTCAAGTAGTCCCAGCAGCATTTTGTGCACTGAGCCCACTAACTACATAGTAGAAGTAGTGCCATTTTGCTCAAGGTTTGTGATAGTCTATTGTGAAGTGGGCTAGAACCACTAACTCCATTTTTTCTTTTATGTTCACCACATGTAGATAGTTTATCAGCCATGCTAACTGTGTCCTGATATCATACAGAGGTTTTGTGTGTTAGGCTTGGCTTCTTCTCTTGACATTGCATTAGATATCTCTTAACAACTCAATGATTTGTAATAAATGCATAAAGTTGCTCAATAATCAATTATCACAACAATTCAGTTTTAAACCTTTTTCATCATCCCCATATTTCCATGGAGCCTGTTTACGAACAATCTATACTCTTTACTACAGCTCCAGTAAAACACAAGTCTGCCTTCTGTCTTTAAATTTGCCTTTTCTGAACAGTGAAAAGTTCACAAAAATGGAATCATAGAGTATACATTTTTTTGCAACTGGCTTAGTCTAAATAATACTATTTTAGCAAGAGTATTTTGAGATATATCCATGTTGTAGCATGTATCAGTATTTTTTTATTTCAATATAGTATTCTATTTTATGGATACATCACATTATATTTGTGCTTTCACAACCTGACGGGCACTTTTTTACAGTTTGGGCTATTATGAATAATGCTGCTATGAAATCTGAATTTAAGTCTTGCTTTGGACATATGTTTTCATTTCTCATGGGTAGATTCCTAAGACTGGGATTACTGGGTAAGTTTACGTTTAAGTTGTAAAGAAATTGTTAGACTGTTTACCAAAAATGTCTCTAGCATTTTACATTTCCATCAGCAACTTTTAAGGAATCCAGTTTCTTCTCACATCCACTAGCACTTGGTATTGCCTGTCTTCATTGTAGCCATAAAAGTGAGTTTGTCACTGTGGGCTTAATTTGCATCCCTTAACAAGTAATGAGATTGTTCACCTTCTCTTGGGTTTATTAGCCATGGATATGTCTTCCTTGGTGAAAAGTACATTTGGCATTTTGTCCATTTTCAGTTGAGTTTCTTATTATTGAGTTGTAAGTAATATATTCTGGATACAAGTCCCTTGTCAAGTAGATAATCTGCAAATATTTTCTCCCAATGTGGGGCTTATGTTTTCATGTCTTTAATGTTATGTCTTTTTAAAAATTAATTCTAATTTATCATTTAAAAAAATTTCCAGTTAATATTTTTGGTGTCATATCTGAGATCTTTTTGACTAAGTCAACGTTACAAATATTTTATTTTATTTTTTCTTGGACTCATAGTTTTAGCTTTTAGCACTAGTATTAATGTGTTTCTTTGTGTATTTCTTATAATTTTTTGCAAATAGCATCATGTCTTCTGAGAGTAAAGAAAGTTTTGCTTTTCTTTAACAATGGAGACTATTTTAATGATTTATAATAATAATTATTATTTTTAGAGAAGAATTATTATAGACAAATAATTATTATAGAGGAAAAGCAGTCCTTCATCAAGAATGATGTTAGATGTAGGTTTTTGCAGAAGTTTCCTTCTATTCCTAGGCTTTTGAGAATAACTTTTTGAGGCATAGCTTGACTAAAACTGTACTTATTTTATTTCTATAATGAATGGTATGCTATGCTATAGTTATTTGGGGAGTTGGGGAGGGGTACACCTGCTGTGAGGTGTTGTATGCAGAGTCCTTGAAGATAGTATGTTAAACACGATATTGCCCTGGGTCTTTGGTGCAGGCCCACACTCTATCCATATCTGATTGCTAAACCAAATGACTTTTAGTCGTTCAGTATTTATGAGATAAAGGATTTGATCAGTCAGGCCCCGTTTTTCTGTACTTATTTATTGAAATAGTACGTATGATAATTATTCCAACTATTGACTCAAATACCTCTCTCACATATGAATCTGTAATGTGGCCTTCCAGGCTTGGAAGATCTCTGAAAATGTTCTTAACTTTATTGGAGCTTTCTTCTGTAAGTCTACTATTCTTCATTTTTCATTAATATATTTCCATCTGCTTCCTCTCTATCCATATTCTTCTGAATTTCTGGCCAGCTAATAGTAAGGTGTCTTAGATGGGGTTCTCTAGAAGCAGACCCTGAGATGCCAACACATGTGCAAGTGATTTATGAACAATATGTTTCAGGAGAAGCTGGCAAATAACATAGAAAGCAGGATTGGGAAGGGTAGAAGCCAAGTAGGTGGTGATTTCATGCAAAGCATTAGCCTTAGCCTGAGCCTGGCAGGGGAGCTCTAGTGTGAGTTAAGCTTCAGGGTTAGTTCCAAATTCAGAAAAAGAATTCAGGCTTTTATATTCCCTCATTGACTAAGGCTCACCATTGAGGGTTGGAGACCATAAACTACCAGGAGCTACAAGATCTCTGTAAAGCAGGTCCAGTAGCCAAGGACAGTCCTCCAAAGACAGTATTAGGCACAGGGCGTTAGAAGGAAATGCATACAGAGCTGGGATGTGAGCCCACAGATAACAAAAAGAATCCAAGGGATCTGGGTGGGATACTGACAATGCCCACTACATTAGATTTTCATGCCTCGCCTTATTATTGGGAATTCTTACTATCTTTTATAAACATAATTTATTTAATCTTAAAATGGTGCTGGCTTCAACTATATTCCAGGAGCCAAGTGAGGTATTTCATACATAGTATTTCCATTTTAATGAAAAGCATTTTGCTAATATAAGTATTTTAAAAATAGAATGTATTCCATTATGCATAGAGGATTACTAATAAATGAAAGAAATTGAATATAAACACCAGTATTGGATAGAAGATAATCTATATACTGTCCTCAAATCTAAAATTCAGATACTTTCTCTCTAAAATTATGAAACATATTGGAGAATTTATATTACATAAGTTATTGCATGCCTTTCAAAGTAGGAAACAAAACATTGCAAGTTTTGGTTTTTCCTCCTATCAGAATACCAGATCGATATTTACAAATTAAAGCATGAGGTACAGAGTTCACAAATGAGTGTTAATAAAGACTCTTAGACCAACACTGTAACAAGTACATGCCATAACTGCTCTTTGCCATTTGAAAAAAAAGTAATTGTGTTTATTAGTTTTTGGTTTTGGAGGCCTTTATAGCTTGAATACATATTTTGTAACTGAAAATGTGTTAATCCTCTAAACAAGTAATTATTCTGTTTAATTATTACATTTTTATTAAGAAGTTAACTGGTCATGAATCTTTTCTCTCATACATTGAAATCTGCAGATTTATTTAAGAAATTATATTTAATCTCCTTCTCAGTGTTGGACAGTTAGAAATGCTTATAACATGTTGAACTCTGTCATATGCTAGGGGTGACAAATTTATAAGGAAAATTGAATAATGTTAAGCTTCAGTACTCTCATTTTAGCAGAGTAGAAGTGTGTTGATGTTGAATAGATAGTACAGTATGATTTAAAATGTAAGTTATAAAGAAAAATCACATTTAAACAGAAAACAAGAGGGGGAAAGAACAATAGCATAGAATACATTTAGTAAAAAGACCCTTTGGTATTTTGCAAGTAGATAGAAGCCCATCAACTTAATATGGAAAAGTGATTAACCACATTGTCAGAAAGAGCTACTTTATGGCAACATCTAAAAGGATGAATGAGGCAAGTGCTATTGGGATCAGAACAATGAGCTTTGTTTTCCTTTTATACTGTCTGCTGTTTTTCTGTATCCATATGTTGGTGCCCACATTTGTAGATATTTCCATACCTTCATCATTGGTAAAATTCTATCAGTACGTACTTAGGAATCATTAAATTTGCTTTACAAGACTGAAAAACTATGCTTTGAGCTTCATGAAGTGTCAACAGCGTAAAGATGGAAAAAGGATAAACTTCAAAAAACATACATTCAGAATCAGCCTCTTATAGTTGATATTACAGTCCAA
Organism: Balaenoptera musculus; assembly: GCF_009873245.2. Taxonomy (NCBI): domain Eukaryota; kingdom Metazoa; phylum Chordata; class Mammalia; order Artiodactyla; family Balaenopteridae; genus Balaenoptera; species Balaenoptera musculus. The sequence continues at coordinate 23,247,191 of NC_045787.1, read as the reverse complement.
AGAATTGACACCATGTTACTTGTCAAAGGGAATTGTTCATAGCTGTATAAACTGAAAAGAGGAAAGTGAATAGGGAGTGATGCTCATTGAGAAATTGACTTTAGGAAACCAGGGAGAAAATTCTGATTAAAGGAGCCACTGGAAGACATTGAATGCACAGTACTTGGAATTGCATAACAAGGGACATCACATGTCCTTGGCCTCTACCAGTGCCTAGAAGGACAAAAACAAAAGTGATAAATAAGTTAGATAACTCATAGCTAAACATAGGTCAAAAACCAAGAACTTTCTGTAGTTTTTGAAAAAGAATGGGATTAAATGAACTAAATTAAGGAAAAATGCTTATAAAAATATTGGAGGTCTTAAAGATTTGTCTATTTCAATAATTTTAAATTTTATTTTTTAATTAATTTTAATGAAGTATAGTTGATTTACCATATTATATTAGTTTCAGGTATACAACATAGTGATTCAATATTTTTATAGAATATATTCCATTTAAAGAAATAATGACTATATTTCCCTGTGTTGTACAATATATCCTGGTTTCTTATTTATTTTATACTAAGTAGTTTGTATCTCAATCCCCTATCCCTATCATGCCCATCCCCATTGGTAACCACTAGTTTATTTTCTATATCTGTGAGTCTGTTTCTGTTTGGTTATATACATTCCTTTATTTTTTAGATTCCACATATAAGTGATAACATGGAGTATTTGTCTTTCTCTGACATATTTCACTAAGCATAATACCCACTATGTCCAACCACATTGTTGCAAATGGCAGAATTTCATTCTTTTATATGGCTGAGTAATATTCTGTCTTGTTTATTCATTTTCTGTTGATGGACACTTCAGTTGCTTCCATATCTTGGCTATAGTAGATAATTCTGCTATGAACACTGGGTTGCATGTATCTTTTCAAATTAGTGTCTTCATTTTCTTCAGATATATACCCAGGATAGTAATTGCTGGATAATATGTTAGTTCTATTTTAAGTTTTTTGAGGAACCTCCATGTTTTCCATTGTGGCTGCACCAGGTTACATTCCTACCAACAGTGTAGGAGTGTTCACTTTTCTCCTCATTCTTAACATTTGTTATTTGTAGACTTTCTGATGATAGCCATTTGACAGATGTGAAGTGATTTATCATTGTGGTTTTGATTTGAATTTCTCTGATGATTAGCTATGTTGATCACATTTTCATGTGCCTGTTGGCCATCTGTGTATCTTCTTTCAAAAAATGTCTATTCAGGCCTTCTGCCTGTTTTATAAATCGAGTTGTTTGTTTGTTTTTAAATTTATTTTGTTGAAGTATAGTTGATTTACAACGTTGTGTTAATTTCTGCTGTACAGCAAAGTGATTCAGTTATACATGTATATATACATTCTTTTTCATATTCTTTTCCATTATGGTTTATCACAGGCTATTGAATATAGTTCTGTGTGCTATACAGTAGGAACTTGTTGCTTATCCAGTCTATATATAATAGTTTGATCTGCTAATCCCAATTCATAACCCCCCCCTTGGAAACCACAAATCTGTTTTCTGTGTCTGTGAGTCTGTTTCTGTTTCATAGATAAGTTCATTTGTGTCATATTTTATATTCCACATATTAGTGATATCATATGGTACTTTTTCTGACTTACTTCACTAATTATGATAATCTCTAGGTCCATCCATGTTGCTGCAAATGGCATTATTTTTTTTTTTATGGCTGAATAGTATGCCGTAGCATATATGTAACACATCTTCTTCATCCATTCATCTGTCGATGGACCTTTAGATTGTTTCCATGCCTTGGCTATTGTGAATACTGATGCTGTGAATATAGGGGTGCATGTAACATTTTGAATTATAGTTTTGTCAGGATATATGCCCAGGAGTAGGATTGCTGGATCATATGGCAACTCTATTTTTAGTTTTTTGAGGAACCTCCATACTGTTTTCCATAGTGGGTGCACCAGTTTGCATTTCCACCAATGCAAATGATCATCATTCTGACTGGTGTGAGGTGTAGTTTTGATTTACATTTCTCTAATAATTATTGATGTGGAGCATGTTTCCATGTGACTCTTGGTGATCTCATTTGGGGAAATGTCTATTTAGGTTTATGCCCATTTTTCAATTCAGTGGTTTGTTTTTCTTGTTATTTAGTTGTATGAGCTCTTTGTATATTTTGGAAATTAAGCCCTTGTTGGTTGCATCATTTGCAAATATTTTCTCCTAGTCTGTAGGTTGTCTTTTTGTATTATTTATGATTTCCTTTGCTGTCCAAAAGCTTGTAAGTTTGATTAGGTCCCATTTGTTTATTTTTGCTTTTATTTCTATTGCCTTAGGAGACTGGCCTAAGAAAAAATTGCTCTGATTTATGTCAGAGAATGTTTTGCATATATTCTCTTCTGGGAGTTTTATGGTGTCATGTGTTACATTTAAGTCTGTAAGTCATTTTAATTTTATTTTTGTGTATGGTGTGAGGGTGTGTTCTAACTTCATTGATTTACATGTAGCTGTCCAGCTTTCCCAACACACTTGCTGAAGAGACTGTCTTTTCCCCACTGTATATTCTTTCCTCCTTTGTCGAAGATTAATTGACCATAGGTGTTTGGGTTTATTTTTGGGCTCTCTATTCTGTTCCCTTGATCCGTAAGTCTGTTTTGTACCAATACCATGTTGTTTTGATTACTGTAGCTTTTGTAGTATTGTCTGAAATTTGGGAGGTTTATGCCTCCTGCTTTGTTATTTTTCCTCAGACTTTCTTTGGCAATTCTGGGTCTTTTATGGTTCCATATAAATTTTAGGATTATTTGTTCTAGTTCTGTGAAAAATGTCATGGGTAATTTGATAGGGATCGTATGAAATCTGTAGATTGCTTTGGGTACTATGGCCATTTTAACAATAATAATTCTTCCAATCCAGTAGCATGGGATATCTTTCCATTTCTTTGAATCATCTTCAATTTCTTTATTGTTTTATAGTTCTCAGCACATAAGTTTTTCACCTCCTTGGTAAGATTTATTCCTTTTTTGGTGCAACTTTAAAAGAGATTTTTTTTTTTTTACATTCCATTTCCGATGTTTCATTGTTACTGTAAAGAAATGCAACTGATTTCTGTATGTTAATCTTGTATCCTGCTACCTTTCTGAATTCGTTTATTCTAGTAGTTTTTGTGTGGAGTCCTTAGGGTTTTCTATATAGAGTATCATGTCATCTGCATATAGTGACAATTTTACCTCTCCCCTTCCAATGTGAATACATTTTCTTTTTCTTGTCTGATGGCTGGGGCTAGGACTTCCAATACTGTGTTGAATAGAAGTGGTGAGAGTGGGCATCCTCGTCTTGTTTCAGATTTTAGCAGGAATGCTTTCAGCTTTACACTGTTGAATATTATGTTGGCTGTGGGTTTGTCAAATAGATTTCATTATGTTGAGATATGTTCCCTCTATACTCACTTGGATAAGAGTTTTTATCATGAATGGATGTTGAATTTTAGCAAATGCTATTTCTGCATCTATTGAGATGATCATGTGGTTTTTGTCTTTTCTTTTGTTGACATAGTGTATCACACTGATTGATTCACGTAGGTTGAGCTGTCCTTGTTACCCTGGGATGAATCGAACTTGGTGGTGGTGTATGTCTGTGTTGTTGGATTCAGTTTGCTAACATTTGTTGAGAATTTTTGCATCTATAGTCATCAAAGATATTGGCCTGTAATTTTATTTTTAGTAGTTTCTTTGGTATCAGGGTGATGGTGGCTTCATAGAATGTCTTTGGGAGTGCTGCCTCCTCTTCAGTCTTTTGGAAGAGTTTGAGAAGGCTTGGTATAAGTTCTTCTTTGTATGTTTGGTAAAATTCACCTGTGAAGCCATCTGGACCTGGACTTTTGTTTGTAGGGAGTTTTTAATTTTTTTTAAATTACAGATTCTATTTCACTTCTAGTGATCAGTCTGTTCAAATAATCTATTTCTTCCTGATTCAGTTTTGGTGGACTGTAAATGTTTAGAATCTTGTCCATTTCTTCAAGGTTGTCCAATTGTTGGCATACAATTGTTCATAGTATTCTCTTATGGTTTATGTAGTTCTGTGGTATTGGTTATTGTTTCTCCTTTTTCATTTTTTATTTTGTTTATTTGGGTTATTTATCTTTTCTTCTTGCTGAGCCTGCCCAGAATTTGGTCAATTTTGTTTACCCTTTCAAAGAAACAGCTATTGGTTTTATTGATTTTTTTTCTATTGTTTTTTAAATATCTTTTATTTATTTCCTCTGATTTGTATTATTTCCTTCCTTCTGCTAAATTTAGGTTTTGTTTGTTCTTCTTTTTCTAATTATTTTAGGAGGTAGGTTAGGTTGTTTATTTGAGATTTTGCTAGTTTTTTGAGGAAGACCTATATCACTATGAACATCCATCTAAGAACTGCATTTGCTGCATTCCATAAATTTTTGTATGGTTGTGTATGCACTGTCATTTATCTCAAGGTATTATTAAATTTATTCTTTGGTTTCATCGTTGGCCCTTTGGTCTTTTAGTAGCATGTTGTTTAGTTTCCATGTAATCGTTTTGTTTTCTCATTTACTTTTCTGTGGTTGATTTCTAGTTTCATGCCACTGTGGTCAAAAAAATGCTTGAAATAATTTCTATACTCTTAAATTGGCTGAGGTTTTTTCTGTGCCCTAGTATGTGGTCAGTCCTAGAAAATGTTCCATGTGCACTTGAAAACAATGTGTATTCTGCTTTTTTTTGGATGTAATGTTCCAAAAATATCAATTAACTCTAATTGTTCTATTGCATCATTTAGGATCTCTGTTGCCGTATTGATTTTCTGTCTAGAAGTTCTGCCACTGACGTGAGTGGGGTGTTAAAGTTTCCTACTATTATTGTATTCCCATCAATTTCTCCCTTTATATCAGTCAGTATTTGTTTTATGTATTTGGGTGCTCCTACATTGGGTGCATATGTATATGTTGACAAGTGTAATATCCTCTTCTTGTACTGATTCTTTTATCATTATATAGTGTCCTTCTTTTTCTTTCTTAATGGCCTTTGTTTTGAAGTTTATTTTGTATCATATGAGTATTGCAACCACCAATTTATCGTTTCCATTTGCATGAAGTATCTTTTTCCATCCCCTCACTTTCAATCTATGTGTGATCTTTGACCTAAAGTGGATCTCTTGTAGGGAGACTATTGTAGGCTCTTATTTTTTTTTAATGCAATCTGTTACTCTATGTCTTTTTATTGGAGTGTTTAGTCCATTTATATCTAAGGTAATTATTGATATGTATTTATTGCCATTTTAAACCTTGCTTTCCAGTTGATTTTGTATTTCTTTGTTTCTTTTTGGTTTTTTTGTACGTTGATGCCTACCTTTTGTATTATGTTTGTGTTCTTTTTTGGTTTCTGTGAACCTATTGCATGTTTTTTATTTGTGGTTACCCTGTTTTTCAAAAATGTTAACCCCTTGGTATATTTACTTGCTTTAGACTGATAGTCATATAGGCTCAAACACATTCTGAAAAAAAACCCCTACATTTTCTTACTCTCCTCCCCAACATTTTATGATTTTTATGTCCTCTTTTAAATCTTCATGTTTATCATCTTGCTGTTCATTGTGGTTACCATTGCTTTCACAAATTTTTTTTTGATTTTCTTTTTTTTAATCTGTATACTGGCTTAATTTAAGTGATATACTTTCCAATTGTGATTTTCTTATTCCTATAGATTGTTGCTTCTTTTCTATTTAGAAAAGACATTTCAATATTTCTTTTAGGATAGGTTTAGTATTGCTGTATTCTTTTAGCTTTTGTTTGAGAAATTATTTGTCTCTCCTTCTATTCTGAATGATAATCTAACAGGGTAGAGTATTTTAGGTTGCAGAATTTTCCCTTTCAAGACTTTGGATATATTTTTCCCTTCCCTTCTGGCATGCAACATTTCTGTAGAGAAATCGGCTGATAGCCTTGTGGGGGTTTCCTTGTAATAAACTCTTTGTTTTTCTCTTGCTGCTTTTTGAATCCTCTCCTTAACTTTTGCCATTTTAATTATAATATGTCTTGGTGTAGCTCTGTTTGGGTTTATCTTGTATGGGTCCCTCTGTGCTTCCTGTATCTGGATATCTGTTTCCTTCTTTAGGTTTGGGAAGTTTTCAGCCATAATTTCTTCAACTACATTTTTGATCCCGTTTTCTGTTTCTTCTCCTTCTGGAATCACTATTATGCATAGACTGGCACGCTTTATATTATCCCATAGGTCTCTTATATTGCTTTCATTTTTTTTTTAAATTTGGCTTTCTGTGTGCTGTTCTGATTGGCTGATTTCCATTATTCTATCTTCCAGATCACTTATTCCTTCTTCTGCATTATTCATTCTGCTATTCATTGCCTTTAGTTCAGCTTTCATCTCTGCAAATGAATTTTCTAATTTTTCTTGGCTCCTCCTTACAGTTTCTAGTTCCTTTTTACAGTAATCCACATTTCTGTCGATAGCTTTTCTTAATTCCTTCAATATTTTCATTATCTCCTTTTTGAACTCAGTTTCTATTAGACTGAAGAGGTCTGTTTCATTGTTTGTTCTTTCAGGGGAATTCTCTTGATCTTTTCATTGGGAGTGGTTCCTCATCTTCTTCACTTTACTTTTATTTCTCTTACTCTATGAGTTTAGGAGAAACAGTTATCTACTGTGGGCTATTTTTGCATGGGAACATCCCTGTGTAGGCTACATGGGTGTAATATTTTTGGGTGTGAGGTCTGTTTTTAGTATGGATGCCTGTGACCTCTTTTCTCAGTGTGTGCTGGCTGTTATCCCCTCATTCAGGCATGTGACTGTTGTGGTGTCTAGCTAGAGCTTGCACTGAATGTTGAATGGGGCCTCCTCTTTGCTCTGTGGTTGTCACAGCCCTGTTGGGGGCAGGATCTGCTCCCTAGTTGTTGGACTAGAAGCCCCCATATCTGCTTGTGAGCTGTGGTTTGAGGTAGGCATGACTGAAGCACTCCCACTGAGAGAGAAGCCACTAAGTATTCCTCTGCTGGAGCTGTCCACTGGGGAGTGTGCTCTGTGGTGTCACCTGTCACCCAGGCTCACAAAGTACACTGTTGTTGGCACTTCCCTCAGACCTGCCTCAACTGTGGGAATGCCAGCAATCGGCCCTAGTGTCCCTCAGGTGTTGCTTTCACAAAGCCATCAGTGCAGATCCGTAGGCACAGATCCACTGAAATCAGGTAACAGGGCCACAGTAGTTGCACACTTGGACCTGCCATGGGATCTATGGAAACAGCCCAGACCCTGGCCATGCCTCCACATATGCACGCCCTATAAGCCCACAGATTCTAAGGCCAGACCTGTCCCAGCTGTGGGAGTACCCATTGTCCACTTGGATGTCCTGCAGGTGCAGATTTTACAAAGCTGGTGGCAGCAGTGTAAATCTGTGGATTGCATAGCCATGGGGAAAGGGCTCAGATTTTAGCCCTGCTTCCTAAGTTGAATGGCTCCTGGAGATCAGCTCTGATTTCAGCCCCACCTCTGCCTGTGGGCAACACGCTGGCACTTGCACTTGTGTGCTCCCAGAGCTTGTAGAGGTAGGACCAAGCTGGCTGAGAGCTCACTGAGAAAGAGGCTGTTATGGTAGGCCCTGCCCCTCCCTTCACAGGCTGCTTAAAAATGGTATTTCACTTCTATGGCAGGCCCAGGCTCCTTCTGCATACACCCCTGATTGCAGCCTGTACCAAACTCCAGCCCCTTCAGGCTGTCTCTGTGCAGCCAATCCCAGTCCTGTCCCCAGGTCTGTCCTCTAATACCCGAGTTTCAGCACCCAGCCCCCACCCACACTAGTGGAGGCACTTATCAGGCTAGGGAGTGCAGGGTGGTGGCACAGACCATCTGTGCAGGTCTCCCTCTGTTCTGCCTGCTGAAACTGGTTGCTGCACTCTCCTCCGAGCTTCTGAAGTTCTCTTTCTGTCCCAGCTGATCTTGCTGCCAGTGAGGGGGCTTCCCAGGTTGCAGAAATCTTTCCTGTTTCACAGCTCCCTTCCAGGGGTTCAGGTCCTGTCCTGCTTCCTTTTTTTTTCTTTCATCCTACCTGGATGCATGGAGATCTTTCTTTCACTTTTATGTGTCTGAGATCTGCCAGGATTCAGTAGGTATTCTGTGAGAATTGTTCTGCATGTAGATGTATTTTTGAAGTATTTGTGGGAAGAGGTGAGCTCCACATCCTTCTATTCTTCCATCTTGATTGGAGCCCTCTGGTTGTTTTTTTGATAATGAGTTGTATGAGATGTTTATATATTTTAGATATTAATCCCTTATTGGTCATATCATATGCAGATATTTTCTTCCATTCAGATATTTTGTCAATGTCTTCCTTTGCTGTGCAAAAACTTTTAAGTTTAATTAGTACCCATTTGTTTATTTTTGCTCTTGTTTCTTTTGACTTAGGAGATAAATCATTGCAATATATATTTTTTGGATCTATGTCAAAGAGTGTTCTGCCTTTGTTCTCTCCTAGGAGTTTTATAGTTTCTGGTCTTATATTTAGGTAGGTCTTTAATCCATTTTATTTTTGTATGTGGTGTGAGAAAATGTTCTGATTTCATTCCTTTTCATGTAACTGACCAGTTTTCCCAGCACTATTTATTGAAGAGACTTTCTTTTCCTGCCGTATATTCTTGGCTCCTTTTGTAGATTAATTGACCATAGATGTGTGGGTTTATTTCTGGGTCTCAGTTCTCTTCCATTGATCTGTGTGTCTGTTTTTGTGCCAGTGCCATGCTGTTTTGATTACTGTAGACTTGTAGTATAGTCTGAAATCAGGGAGCATGATAATTGAGCTATGTACTTTTTTTCTCAAGATTGCTGTGGCAACTTGAGGTCTTTTGTGGTTGGTTCCATATAAATTTTAGGATTATTTGGTCTAATTTGGTGAAAAGTGTCATGGTTATTTTGTTAGGGATTGCATCAAATGTGTAGATTGCTTTGTGTAGTATGGACACATTTAACTATTAATTCTTCCAATCTAAGAACACAGGATATCTTTCCATTTCTTTGTATCATCTTCAATTTCCTTCATCAGTGTTTCATAGTTTTCAGAGTTTAGGTTTTTCTCCTCCTTGGTTAAGTTTATTCCTAGGTATTTTATTCTTTTTGATCCAATTTTAAACATGATTTTGTTCTGCTTTCTCTTTTTGATAGTTCATTATTAGTGTATAAAAAAGCAACAGATTTCTGTATATTAATTTTGTATTCTACAATTTTACTGAATTCCTTTATTAGTTCTAATAGTTTTTGGATAGAGATTTTAGGGTTTTCCACATATAGTATAATGCCACCTGCAAATAGGATTTTACTTCTTTCCTTCCAGTTTGGATGCCTTTTATTTCTTTTTATTGTCTGATTGCTATGGCTAGGACTCCCAGTACTATGTATGTTAAATAGAAGTGGCAAGAGTGGGTATCCTTGTCTTGTTCCTGATTTTAGGGGAAAAGTTTTCAGCTTTTCACCATTAAATATGTTAGTCGTGAGTTTTTTGGTAAATAGTCTTTATTATGTTGAGACATGTTTGCTCTATACCAATTATGATGAGAGTTTTTATCATGAATGGATGTTGAATTTTCTCAAATGCTTTTCCTTTGTCTATTGAGATGATCATGTGAATATTCTCCTTCCTTTTGTTAACGTGGTGTATCACATTAATTGATTTGCAAGTGTTGAACCATCTTTGTGACCCTGGAATAAACTCCACTTCATCATGGCATATGTATCCTTTTTATATATTATTGAATTTGTTTTTCTAATATTGTGTTGAGAATTTTTGCATTTATATTCATCAGATATATTTGCCTATAATTTTCTTTTTTGTAGTGTCTTTCTTTGGTTTTGATATCAGAGTGATGGTGACCTTGTAGAATGAATTTGGGAGTATTCCATCCTTTTTAATTTTTTAGAATAGTTTGAGAGAGATAGGTATTAGCTTTTCTTTATATATTTGGTAGAAGTCCCCTGTGAAGACATCCAGTCCTGGACTTCTGTTTACTGGGAAGTTTTGTTTTTGTTTTTTTTATTACAAATTCAATTTCACTACTAGTGATCGGGCTGTTTACATTGTCTGTTTCTTCCTGATACAGTCTTGGAAGATTGTTATGTGTCTAGAAATTTGTCCATTTCTTCTAGTGTGTCCAATTTGTTGGCATATAACTGTTCATAGTATTCTCTCATGATTTTATTTTGTATCTCTGTGATATTGGTTGTTATTTCTCCTCTTTCATTTCTTATTTTGTTTATGTGAGTCCTCACTCTTTTTTCCTGATGAGTCTGGCTAAATTTTTCTCAATTTTGTTTATCTTTTAAAAAAAAGCAGCTCTTTGTTTTACTGATCATTGTTTTCATTTGTTTGTCTCTATTTTATTCATTTCCCTTCTGATCTTTATTATTTCCTTTTCTCTGCTGACTTTGGACTTTGTTCTTCTTTTTCTGATTCGTTTAGATGGTACTTCATCTTGTTTTTATGATGTGTTTTCTTGTTTCTTAAGGTAGGCCTGTGTCACTATAAACTTCCATCTTGAACTGCTTTTGCTGCATCACATGAATTTTGGAAAGTTGTATTTCCATTTTCATTTGTCTCAAGGTATTTTCTGATTTCCTCAATGGATTCTTCATTGACCCATTGGTTTTTTAGTAGCATACTGTTTAGTCTCCATGTGTATGTTCTTTTCCCATTTTTCTTCCTGTAACTGATTTCCACTTTTATATCATTTTGGCCAGAAAGGATGCTTTGATATAATTTCTATCCACTTAAATTTGTTAAGACTTGTTTTTTGGCCAACATGTTGTCTATCCTGGAGAACATTCCATGCATGCTTGAAAAGAATGTTTATTCTGCTGTTTTTGTATGGAATTTCCTATAGGTATGTATTAAGTCCAACTGGTCTAATGTGTCATTTAAGACCACTGTTTCCTTATTGATTTTCTATCTGGATGATCTGTCCATTGATGTATGTGGTGTACTGAAGTCCCCTGCTAATATTATTGTCAATTTCTCCCTTTATGTCTGTTAATATTTGCTTTTAGTTAGGTGTTCCTGTATTAGGTTCATATATAACGAGTGTTATATCCTCTTCTTTTATTGATCCTTTTATCATTATGTAATATCCTTCTTTGTCTTTTGTTATAGCCTCTGTTTTAAAGTCTACTTTGTCTGATATGAGTATTGCTACCATGCTTTTTGTTGTTTCCGTTTACATGAAATATCTTTTTCCATCCCCTCAACTTTCAGTCTGTGTGTATCTTTAGCTCTGAAGTAAGTCTCTTGTAAGCAGCATTATAGATGGGTCCTATTTTTTTTTTTCTCCAATAACCACCTTTTGTCCATTGAAAAAAATTTAGCCCAACATTTAAAGTGATTATTGATAGGTGTGTACTTATTGTCATTTTTTTAAACTTGTTTTCTGGTTCTTTTTTGTAGTTCTGTTTTTTAATTCTTTTTCTAGTTTCTTCCTTTTGGTTTGATAATTTTAAGTAGTATATTTGTGTTCCTTACTCTCTAGTTTTTGTGTATCTATTGTAGGTTTTTGAGTTGTGGTTACCATGGGATTCATACATGTTGATCTATAACTATGTGTTTTAATCAGGTAATTATTTCAGTTCAAACACATTCTAAAAGATTTACATTTTTAACTCCCATCCTCCACATTTTGTGTTTTTAATGTCATATCTTCATCTCTTTACTGATTATTGTAGATGATTTTACAAATTTTTGTGTCTTATTCTTTGCGCTATTTAACTGGCTGATCCTCAGCCTTTACTATATATTTGCCTTTACTAGTGGGATTTTTCATTTCCTATATATACTTACTTCTTATTATAGCCTTTTCATTTCCAGTCAGAGAAGACCCTGTAACATTTTTTTTAGGGTAGCTTTAGTATTCATAAACTCTTTTAGCTTTTGCTTGTCTCAGAATTTCTTTATCTCTCCTTCAGTTCTAAATGATAATCTTGCTGGGTGTAGTATCCTAGGTTGCAGGTTTTTTCCTTTAAGCCCTTTGAATATATCAAGCCACTCCATTCTGGCCTGAGAAGTTTCTGCAGAGAAATCAGCTGATAACCTTTGGGGGACTCCCTTGTATATAACAGTTTTTCTCTTGCTGCCTTTAAAATTCTTTAACTTTTGCCATTTTAATTATGGTATTTCTTGGTGAGGATCTGTTTGGGTTCATCTTGTTTGGGATCCTCTGTGCTTCCCGTACCTGGATATGTTTCCTTCTTCACATTTGGGAAGTTTCCAGCAATAATTTTATCAAATACATCTTCTACCCCCTTTTTTCTCTCTTCTCTGGGTCTGTGCTGCCTTTGTCCCTAACAGCTGAGCTCTCCTCTTGGCCACTGTATCCCTCACCCTAGTGTGGAGCTGTGCTGTGGAGTAGGTGGGGCTGGTGCAGGTGCTTAGCATGCATTGTTGAGAAGGCTGAGGGCAGTCCTACCCACAGTCAGAGACCTGGATCACTTCTGATGCACTGCCTGAGTAAGCACCAGTAATTGTTGCCCTTGCCCTGCTCAGATGCAGCTCCTGGTCTGAGCTGCCTTTGTCCCTCACAGCTGAGCTTTCCCTGCAGCAGTGGCAGCCCTTGCCCCAATGTGAACCTTCGTCATGAGCAGGTGGGGCACGAGTGGGCACTCATCTCAGGCTGGGGTGCACGCCAGGGTGGTCTTAGGAAACCAGCCTGCATCCTGTGCAGTTTCAATCCACTCTCTCCACCCTGTTTCAGGAGTAAGCAAGCATGTGTGCACTCTCATGAGCAGAGTCCAGGCTTCCCACAGCTCTCCAAGCCAGCCAAGGGGACTTGTTTTCCAGGTGTCAGACCCCAGCCCTGGGGCACCCAGTATGTGACTGGAGCCAATCACTCTCTAAGGGAGATCTCCACTTGTGTAACCTCCCTCCTCTTCTGAGTCCCCTCCCAGGTGCACAGGTCCTAATCTGATCAGTTCTCTTCCCTTCCTTACCTAATCCTGTGTGGATCTTTCTTACAGCCTTGGCTGTACAGGAGTCTTTCTGCCAGTCTCCAGTTGGTTTTCAGTGAGATTCATTCCACATGTAGATATATTTTTGATGTTTTTGTAGGAGGAGGTGAGTTTTGCGTCTTCCTACTCTACCATCTTCATCTCCACAATAATTTCAAATTTTAGTTCGATCGCTCTGACCAATACATTAGTGTAAGTAAATTCAGGATCCCAATTAGGTAATAACTAATAGCAAATGCCTACATTGCACTTACCATGTTTTGGCTACTTATTCTAATCATATTACATGAATTAACTCATTTTAGTTCTCACAATAAACATAATTAGAAGAAATTCGGTAATAAAAACTTATCCTCCTTGGTTTAAACTTTTTTCATACCATGACTTTGGCTGTTATCTTTGTTTAATTAATTCTGTGTTGGATGTTATGACGTAATTTGTAAAGGACTCTAATGACAACAGAGCTTGTAAGTCACTAATCAGCTGACCTTAGAGGCTAAGTGTGCTTTGTTTACCCTGTGTCCCTGTAAAAAGGAAAAAAAAAGTAAAGTAGCCTCAAAAGGAAATTTTCTTTCTTGTCTGTCTGAAAGATGGATCACTTGTGTAATAGTTTGCTAGAGCTGCCGTAACAAAATATCAGGAACTGGGTGGCTTGAACAACTGAAGTTTATTGTCTCAAAGTTCCGGAGCCTGGAAGTTCAAGATTAAGGTGTCAACAGGGTTAGTAACTTCTAAGGGACTCTCTCCTTACATTAAAGACGGCCATTGTCTCTCTGTGTCTTTTCACATTATTTTCTCTCTGTACTTGTCTATCTCTCTGTCCAGATTTTTTTCCTTTTCATAAGGACACCATCCATATTAGATTAGGGCTTACCCTATCCACCACATTTTAACTTAATTACCTCTGTAAAAACTATCTCCAAATAAGGTCACACTCTGAAGCACTGGGGATTAGGACCCCAACATTTTTGTGGGGAGAGGACACATTTTAAATTACAACAACTTAGCTTAAGATATGAGGAGTACTATTACTTTAACATGAAACATCTGAAATCTCACGTCCTTGTGCCTCCAACTAGCCTGTTTTATCTTCACCATTGATTTGTGTTTCCTCTTTCTTTTCTATTCTGTATCCCAAATTCCTTTAATTGATATAAAATCAAGACCCCTGGGCACCAAGTGTCTACATTAATCTATTTAATTGTCAGTCCATCATGAGAAGAAAAGTGGTTAAATATCTTCAAAACAGAATACTAAGAAACATTTTTCTTTTTAAAGAAACATTTTTAAAGTGAGAATAATTTTTATCCAGGACTAAATAAAACAAGGAAAGTAAGGCAGAACTTAGATCAGGCTATATTTTATACCTTATCATTAAAATTTGATTAGACTAAAGTTGCAAGGTTGTGAAAACAGAGGGATGCATTAATAGGATACTTTAGTACTAATTTTTATGATTCTTTTAAGCAATATTTGGTAGACTTGAAAGCTAATGGAACTTTCTGTCTCTCTCTTTCTCTCCCCACCTCCCTCCCTTTCTCACTCGAATGGAGTAAAACTTTAAATAGTAAATTTATTTGGAAAAATAAATAAATTAGAATAATGAATTGAAGGTTTGGGAGATTTCTTAACTGCAGCTGAATTAATTAGGAAATATCATTGCTTTGACTTCAGGTAACCATTCACTATCTTTTTTTTTGCAAGTAGAGTATGTGTGTTGTCCCTGTTTATTTTAACTGAAATTGACCTCAAACTGTGTTCCATAATGTATTTTTTTACGGTTCCTAATCATTTGTTAAAAGTATAACACTTTGCTATTATCATACTTGTGATTTTTAAAAAATTTCTATTGCAGTGTAGTTGATTTAAAATGTTGTATTAGTTTTTGCTGTATAGCAGAGTGAATCAGTTGTACGTAAACATATATCCACTCCTTTTTAGAATCTTTTCCCGTAAAGGTCATTTGAGAGTATTAAGATGAGTTCCCTGTGCTATACAGTAAGTCCTTATTAGTTATCTATTATATACATAGTAGTGTGTGTATGTCAGTCTCCCAATTTATCCCCCCCCACCCCCAGTAACCATGAGTTTGTTTTCTGCATCTGTGACTCTATTTCTGTTTTGTAAATAAGTTCATTTGTACCATTTTTTTTTAGATTCCACAGGTACATGATATCTTATGATATTTGTCTTTCTCTGTCTTACTTCACTCAGTATGACAATTTCTAGGCCCATTCATGTCACTGCAAATGATATTATTTCATGCTTCTTTTATGGCTGAGTAATATGCCATTGTATATATATGTACCACATTTTCTTTATCCATTCCTCTGCTGATGGACATTTAGGTTGCTTCCATATCCTGGCTGTTGTAAACAAACAGTGCTGCAATGAACATTGGGGTGCAGTGTATCTTTTCGAATTATGGTCTTCTCTGGATATATGCCCAGGAGTGGGATTGCTGGATCATATGGTATCTCTATTTTTAGTTTCTTAAGCAAACTCCATACTGTTCTCCATAGTGGCTGTACTAATTTACATTTCCACCAACAGTGGAGGAGGGTTCCCTTTTCTCCACACCCTCCCTAGCATTTATTGTTTGTAGATTTTTTGATGATGGCCATTCTGACCAGTGTGAGGTGATACCTCATTGTAGTTTTGATTTGTATTTCTCTAATAATTAGTGATGTTAAGTATCTTTTCATTTGCTTTTTGTCCATCTGTATGTCTTCTACTTAGAGTTTCCACCCATTTTTTGATTGCTTTTTTTTTATTTTTTATATATATTGAACTGCATGAGCTGTTTGTATATTTTGGAGAGTAGGCCCTTGTCTGTCACTTCATTTGCAAATATTTTCTCCAGTTCAGTGTCTTTTCGTTTTGTTTATGGTTTCCTTTGCTGTGCAAAAGTTTTTTTGTTTTGGTTTTGGGATTTTTGGCTGCGCTGCACGGCATACAGGAATTTAGTTCCCTGACCATGGATCGAACTCGTGCCTCCTGCAGTGGAAGTGCAGAGTCTTAACCACTGGACCACCAGGGAAGTCCCCGTGCAAAATCTTTTAATTAGGTCCCATTTGTTTATTTTTGTTTTTATTTTCATTACTCTAAGAAGTGGGTCAAAAAAGATCTTGCTGCAATTTATGTCAGAAAGTGTTCTACCTAAGTAAAAGTTCTCCTCTAAGAGTTTTATAGTATCCAGCCTTACATTTAGGTCTTTAATCCATTTTGAGTTTATTTTTGTGTATGGTGTTGTTAGGGAGTGTTCTAATTTCATTCTTTTACATGTAGCTGTCCTGTTTTCCCAGCACCACTTATTAAAGAGGCTGCGTTTTCTCCATTGCATATTCTTGCCTCCTTTGTAGTAGATTAGGTGACCATAGGTGCTTGGATATATCTCTGGACTTGCTATCCTGTTCCATTGATCTATATTTCTTTTTGTGCCAGTACCATACTGTTTTGATGACTGTTGCTTTGTGGTATAGTTTGAAGTCAGGGAGCCTGATTCCTCCAGCTCCGTTTTTGTTTCTCAAGATTGCTTTGTCTATTTGGGGTCTTTTGTGTTTCTGTACAAATTTAAAAATTTTTTGTTCTAATTCTGTGAAAAATGCTATTGGTAATTTGATAGGGATTGAATTGAATCTGTAGATTGCTTTTGGCAGTATAGTCACTTAGACAATATTGATTCTTCCAGTCCAAGAACATGGTATATACCTCTCCATCTGTCTGTGTCATCTGTGATTTTTTTTCATCAGTATATTTTTTCTTTTTATTGGAGTATAATTGTTTTACAATATTGGGTTAGTTTCTGCTCTAGAACAAAGTGAATCAGCTATATTTATACATATATCCCCTCCCTCCCACCCCACCCCACCCCTCTAGTTCATCACAGAGCACCGAGCTGAGCTCCCTGTGCTATACAGCAGCTTCCCACTAGCTATCATTTTTACACATGGTAGTGTATATATTTCAGTGTTACTCTCTCAGTTCATCCCACCCTCCCCTTCCCTCCCCCTGTGTCTACAAGTCCGTTCTCTACATCTGTATCTCTCAGTATCTTATAGTTTTCTCTGTGCAGGTTTTTTGCCTCCTTAGGTAGGGTTATTCCTAGGTATTTTATTCTTTTTGATGCAATGGTAAATGGTATTGTTTTTGTAATTTCTTTTGGTGAATTTAAGAAAATTGAAATCATATCAAGCATCTTTTCCGACCACAATGCTATGAGATTAGAAATCAGTTACAGGAAACCTTTTCTTCTCAAAGTCTTTCAAAAAATTACAGAGGAAGGAAGACTCCCAAGCTCATTCTATGAGGCCACCATCACCCTGATACCAAAACCAGACAAAGATAGATAGCACAAAAAAAAGAAAATTACAGGCCAATATCACTGATGAACATAGACACAAAAATCCTCAACAAAATACTAGCAAACAGAATCCAGCAACACATTAAAGGGATCATACACTATGATCAGGTGGGATTTATCCCAGGGATGAAATGATTTTTCATTATCCACAAATCAATGAGTGCGATACATCACATCAATAATTTGAAGAACAAAAACCACATGATCATCACAATAGATGCAGAAAAAGCTTTTGACAGAATTCAAAACCCATTTATGATAAAAATTCTCCAGAAAGTGGGCATAGAGGGAACCTACCACAGCAATAATAAAGCCATAGTTGATAAACCCAGAGCAAACATCAGTCTCTGTGGTGAAAAGCTGAAAGCATTTCCTCTAAGATCAGGAACAAGAAGATAAGGATGTCCATTCTTGCCAGTATTATCCAACATAGTTTTGGAAGTCCTAGCCACAGCAATCAGAGAAGAAAAAGAAACAAAATGATCCAAATTGGAAATGAAGTAGTAAAACTGTCACTATTTGCAGATGACATAATACTATACATAGAAAATCCTGAAGATGCTACCAGAAAATTACTAGAGCTCATTAATGAATTTGGTAAAGTTGCAGGATATAAAAACCATACACAGAAATCTCTTGCATTCCTAACAACAAAAGATCAGAAAGAGAATTTAAGGAAACCATTCACGATTTTAACATATTAATCAATAATTTATTTTATTCTTACTTTATAAAGGAGATTTTGTTTCTTTATAAAGGAGATATAGTTTAGGAATATTATCCAGTGTAGACCTTTGTAATATCTCTATGCCAACCCCCTGATTTAGTATTATTGTTAATAGGTCTTACCTTAAAAATTAAAAGTAAAAAAACAAGCTGGTTATGGAGTAACAATGCCACACTCCCTTGTATGATTTATCAAGAGGATCCTATGAGAATTAAAATAATTCATAAGTATACTGTCAAAAGCTCAGAGATAACAGAAGTAAAACCAATGAATCACTGAAGTAGTAATTAGTAAAAGTTTGTTGTGCACACACCAAAAAGATAGTTTGCGAACCAAGCACACTCAAAGCAAAACACAGAGTGACACTCAGAGGCAATTGTTATAAAGCAGTTTAAATAGTGAGAAGACAGTGACTGCTTATTCTTCAGTGATTGGTTATAATATTAGAATTTAAGTGATAGGGAATTGGTTAGTTGTTACCTCTTATCAAGCTGGAGAAACAGTTTAAGTCTTGCTTATGATTTGCAGAATCAGAAACAAGAAGTGAGTCAGGTCAAGTTAGTAATTAAGCTTTGTTTGTATGGCTAAATTGGTTTTGTCTTCTCAGGGAATTTTCAAGTTTGGTCTCTCTTTTATTTTAACAATACTTAGCACATAATAAATTATCTATAAGTCAGTATGCATTGCATATTTAGTAAAAATAGGAGACTGAAGACAATTTAATTTTGGATAAAACTTTTTTTAGTGATTACAATTTTGCAAAAAGAAAAAATACTGTTTAACAATTGTAATTTGATATTTTCCATTTTATGATAAATATATTAGTATAAATCAGATATAATCATGTTGGAAACAAGAAAGTGGTTAAAAATAATATCTCACAAAACAGTGATGTATGTGATTTTTAAAGTAGCTTTATAAAGAAAATACTTCTTGTAAAACTGATTTGTTGTTTGCCATACACAAAGGCCAAGGGAAGAGAAGGTAGATTAGTTTATTATTCCACATTTACTACATCTATTTGACAATAGAATGTTTTTCTCTTATAATACATGTAACAAAATTTCACATCACAGACCTTAATTCAGGAAAGGAGAAAATAATTACAAGACATGAGTAGAATAACTGTTCCTGAAATAAAACTAGTAAAAGTGAAATAAGCAACATGAGAAAAAGTTTTCTTCTTGAAAGGTTCCTAGAGCTGCCTATTGCCAATTTCTAGCATATAAAATGGAAATAAGGAATAAATTTTATAATAAATCTGACTTGTAAAAAATTAATCTTTATGAAAATATTTGAGTAAGTAGGACTAACACTGGATAGGGTCAAGAGGGTGGACCCACTGCCCTAGTGGGGTAAGAAGACCAAGCACTGAGCCACAGAGTGTTATTCTCTGGTCTTGGCACCTAACAAAAATTGCTACACTGAGTTTTGGACTTCCTTGAGACCCTTGACTTTTTTTTCCTTCTGATTTATCCCTTTTAAGGTAGGAATATCTACCCTATACATATCCCCCATTATAATTTGAAAGCCGATAACTTTTTTCTAGGTTGGCAGGTCCATGAGTAGAAAACAATTTTTCCCCACAATGGACCATATCAGAGCTTCACCCATATCTGACTTAAATTATTTAGAAGATATACAATTTGAGACTTCTGAATTAATTATATTGAGATGGTATTTTGAACTTAGAGTTGATACTGGAATGGATTAAGACTTGGTGACGATGGAATAGTATGAATATATTTTGTATATAGAAATAATGAAAATTTGGAAGAACCGTACTGGGTTGAATAATTCTCCCCAAAAATTCAAACCATCCTAAATATAGGATCTTTGCAGATGTAATCAAGTTATGATGAGGTCATATTTGATAAGAGTGGACCATAAATCCAATGACTAGTGTCTTTGTAAGACAGATAAAGGAGAAGGATATGTGAATGCAAAGAATAGAATCATACAGAGAAAAGACGGTCATGTGAAGATGGAGGCAAAAATTGTAACGATGTAGCTATGAGCCAAGGAATGCCAAGGACTGTTGTTAGCAAACCACCAGAAGCTAAGAAGAAGAGGCAAGGAAGGATTCTTCCCTGGAAACTTCAGAAAGAATACAGTGCTGCTGACACTCTCATTTCAGACTTCTAGCCTCCAGAACTGTGAGAGGACAAACTTGCGTTGTTTGAAGTCATCTAGTTTGTGGCAAACTGTTACGGCAGCTCTAGGAAACTAATGCACTGTTCATCCCTCTGGTTTCAACTGACATTGACTATCCTCTGTGAGCCTTCTCTAACAGTCACAAAGCTAAATGCCTCTCCATAGTACTTCTCACTTTGCCCTTTGCATTGTCATTCATAGCACTGAATATATTATGTGAAAGATCTGTTAATGAGTGTATCTACTACTCTAGTGTGCCTCAAGCTGACAAGTATCTTATTGCTCTTTGCAACACTAGCACCTAGGAAATTTCCTGTCACTAGAACAAAGTTAAAAAAAAGAAAAAAAACTACAGAGAATAACTATTTGGTTACGGTACAATCACCATGCAACAATCTGTAAACATATGAAGTGTACACTTCAACAGGTACATTCATATGTCAAAACTCAGCAAAGGGTTACGTAATCAAGATATCACACTGTTTGGTTGAGTAAAACATTTTATAGTTTTGATGAAACAAATCTTTATAATTTATCAGTGAAAGTAGAATGATTTTTGTCCACTGGTGTCCTTACTTGTGACAAGAATAACATTGGCAATGATATAAAGTATGTATCAAAATAATATGAAATATTAATATTAACTTGATCATTAAAATAGAAAAGGCTTGTACTAAATGCAATTTATAATACATTTTGACTAGTATTAATGGAGATCACTTTGCAAATGAAATGTGTTTACTATTTTGCTAACAATTTGCATCTCAGTATTAATTGATTGTGAAAGATAAATATACAAAATAAAAACAAGCTCATTAAAGACAGATTCACTCCATTATTTTCTTAATTATTTTTAACTGTTTTATATTCTCTTTGCAGAAATAAAACTTGAAATTTGCAAATATTTAAATGCTCACTTTCTTCACAGACACAGTTTATAGAAGAGCATCACACAGTGCAATCACACATAAAATGCTTAAAGAGTGCAAACCCACATTTTAATTATACAGTATCAGCTAAGATAACTCAATAATATCAATAAACTTACAAAACAATTTCAGGAGAAATGTAAAATTCAGAGTTTTAAAATCAAACAATAGATTATCAAATGGCAAAAGGAAGGTAATTTACTGGACTGAAATTTGATAAAATTTGTAAATTAAATAAGTATGTAATTATAAAGCATGATATAATAATTTTCACAAAATAAATCATTTCTCAGCTCCATTCCTTTTGCTTCAGATTGAATTCAGACAATCTATTACTAAAATTTTTTCTGTGTTATGAATATTACCATTTTTGCTTTTACCTCATTATTTACTTAATTACAATTTAAAATATATATCTAACAGGACTTCTGGTTTCAGTCCTAACACATAAAGAATATTGAAATCAAACTTTTAATACTCACAACAACAACAACAAAAACCCTGAAAACCAATGTATCTTTTTGGACTCAATATGGACTAGAGCTTACAGGGCAAATCACCACTCCAAAGTCTAGAAACACAGGTGAACCCACGTAGTCACAGCAAAGATCTGCTTATCTGGAGAAAAAAGTTACAGGAGCCATAAAATGGTAGAGCCCCTTTAATCATAATACTGCTGAACTGCTAGAGACTGAGTATGGAACCAGTGTGAGTGAGAAACTCCTGGGTGCTACAGTTTTAAGGGAATCCCAAAATTTTGTGGGCTTTACCTACAGAAATACACACAAGTCCTCACAATAAAGAGTCAAGAAAAATTTCCTCCTGGTGTTAGGAGTGGAAGTGGGAAAAGTAGGTCCTTAGGGCTGCTGTAACAAATCATTACAAATGTGATGGCTTAAAACAGTAGAAATTTACTCTCTTGCAATTCTGAAGTATTGAAGCTGAAAATCAATTTCACTGACCTAAAATTAAAGGGTTACCTGGGCCATGCTCCTTCAGGAGACATGAGGGGAGAATCCATTTCTTCCCTCTTCCAGCTTCTGGTAGCTGCTACATTCCTTAACTGTGACCACATCATTCCAATCTCTGCTTCTGTGGCCACATTGCCTCCTCTTTTATATGCCTCTTATAATGACACATATAATTGAATTTAAGACCCATCTGGAAAATCCATGATAATCTTCTTGACGTCAATATATTAACTTAGTCATATCTGCAAAAAGCCCTTTTCCTTATAAGATAACATTTACAGATTCCATGAATTAAGACCTGATATATTTGGGAGGCCATTATTCCATTACAACACTAAGCAGTTTGAAATATGCACAGAATAGTCTCTATAACAATGAGCTAATCCATAAGAAAAGACTTAACTATAGTCTTATCCCACCTGGGGAAGAACATTTATCCCAAACCAGCCCCATTTCGTTTTTCTGTGTCACATAAATGGGAAGAAGAAAAAACTATTCAAATAAAGAAACACTTGTAAAGGTCACAGCTCAGAGACACAGGCCTTTGGAAACACTGAGATTTAATTATAAGATTATAGAACTTGTTCCTTCCCTCATACCATACCACCACACCAACATTGCTCTAGTATAGTAACAGTGGATTATAGATGAAACATTCCAAGATGCAGACTCACTGAGGAGGAGTAACTAGAGAAGCCCAAAACTAAGATTAAAAACAAGGACACAAAATAAAGGCTCTGGAACCTCTAGTTACAGAAAATATTAAGGGGTCCAAATTCTATCTGTATTAACATAAATCCTCACTTTAGTGGCCTATGTAACTCAGTTCCTATTGCCTGATATATGTCCTACTTTCAATAAAAAATTAAAAGACTTTCTAAAATGCCAGAAAAATTAGTCTGCAAGGAGAAACAAGCTTAAGGACCAGACTTACACATGATATAAATGTTGAAATTATCAGCTAGATAAAATGACAATGTTCAGTGTGTTTAAGGTTCTAATGAAAAAGTAGATCAAATGCAAGAACAGATGAATACTATAAACAGAAACATGAAAACTCTAAAAAAGAATCAAAAATAAATGTTAGAAATAAAAAGCAGTGTATGATACCCATAACTTTGAAGGACTCATCCGTAGGATGGACATGGTTAAAGGAACAATCAGTGAGCTTGGTCAATAGAAACTTCCCAAACTGAAATGAAAATAGAAGAAAATTTAAATAAAAGGATACAATGTCCAAAACAGTGGGACAATTACAAAGGTGGAACATAATCATAATTGGTATACTATAAGGAGAAAAAAGAACATAGAATTATTTGAATTAATGCTGATTGAGAATATTCCAAAAGCAAGGACCGTAAGACAGTGAACCTAAAAAAAAAAAAAAAAAAAAAAAAAAAAGGAGACTCCAAATAAGTAAACAACAATAAAGTACATCTAGGATTATCATACTCAAAGTGTAGGAAACCAGATGTAAAGAAAATCTTGAAAGGAATTAGAGAAAACAAATACATTCAAAACAAATACATACATTTAGAGTAACATAGATAAGAAACTCATGGGGCTTCCCCCCAAAACCATACAATCAAGAAGAGAATAAAATGAAATATTCAAAGTACTGAAAAAAAACCTAGAATTCTATAACCAGTAAAATTATCCTACAAAATTGAAGGAGAAATAAAGACTTTATTAGAAAATAACAAGTTAATAAATTACTGAAGAAATTCATTGCCAGCAGACTTGTATGGAAGAAATATTTTAAAAAATTCTCCAGGATTGAAAATAATTAGGTCAGAAATTCAGATCTACATTAAAAAGAAATAGTGTACAAGGAGAATAAATGAAGAGAAAATGAATTATTTTTTCTTCTTAATTGATCTAAAAGATAATTTTTAATGTAATTATAATAATCATGTATTAGGTGATTATATCATAAAATATGTAAAACATGACAGCAGTGTAGTAAAGGAGATAAGGGAGAGAGAGAATAATCTGCTATATCTGCACTACAAGTGAATTTAAAACATTATATATATATATGATTTAAATAAAGCATGTCTAAATAAACCTTGACACTACAAAGGAGAAATCTCAAAAGAAATTTTTTAAATGTGAACTAAATTAAAATGAAGATAGAACACCAAAATTATGGGATGTAGTAAAAGTGGTGCTAAGAGGAAAAATTTTACCATTAAATACATATATTAGAAAACAAGAAAGACTTAATCAATAACCCTAGTGATCATCTAAGGAAGCTAGGAAAATAACAGAAATTTAAGTCTAAATCAAGAAGAAGAAAAGTAATAAAAATTAAAGGAGAAATTAATGAAACTGAAAACAGAAAACAATAAATCAAGGAAACCAAAAGTTGGCTCTTTGAAAAGTTCAGTAAAATTGACAGATAACCTCTAGCCAGGGAGAGAGAACAAATTACCTGTATCAAAATTAAAATAATGAAATGGGGGCATCACTGCTGATTCCACAGGTATTAAAAGGAAAGACATAGAACGCTATGTACACTGTATGCAAACTTATTTGATAACTTAGATAAAATGTACTTATTCCTTAAAAGATATATATTACTGACACACACAAAATGAGGAATAGATAATCTGAATAGGCCAGTAATTATTATATGTAGACAGAATGATTTTAAAGTTGACACTAAAAGGCAAAAGGTTTAGAAGTGTCAACACAATGCTCAGGAAGAACAAATTTGGAGTACTCACGTTCTCCAGTTTCAAGAGTGATTATAAAGCTACAGTAATCAACATGAGTGAATTGACACATAGACCCATGGCAACAGACTCACACAAATACAGTGAACTAATCTTTGCAAAGTAGCAAAGGCAATTCAATGGAGCAGGGATAGTTTTTTCAACAAGTAATTCTAGAAAAATTGGATGTCCATAAGCAAAAATAAATCTAGGAACAGATTTTACATCATTCACAGAAACTAACTCAAAATGGATCATAGACCCAAAAGTTAAATGCAAAACTATAAAACTTCCAGAAAAAAATAAAGAGAAAAATCTGTGAGACATTGGCTCTTTTAAATAAGTTTTTAGATGCAACACCAAAATTATAACACATGGAAGAAAAATTAATAAGTTTAACTTTATTAACTTAAATCTACTATTTGCAAAGGCACTATTAAGAAGTTGAAAAGACTAGCCACATATTGAGAGAAAATGTTTGCAAAACATATCTGAGAGATAATTTGTACCTATATACAAAGAACTCTTAAAACTCACCAGTAAGAAACCAAAAACTTCAATTCAAACACACAAAATATGTTAATAGACACCTCTCCAAAACAGATATTCAATGATAACTAATCATATGAAATTATGCTCAAAATTATTTCTCGTTAGGGATTTGCAAAATAGAGCAATAATATAACACATGTACATACCTATTACAACTGCTAAAATCCAAAAACTAGCAATACCAGTTGCTGATAAGCATGTGGAGTAGTAAGAACTATTTACTATTCTAATTACATGATATTCTGGAAAAGGTAAAACTATAAAAATGGTAAACAGATCAGTGGCTGCAAGGGGTCCCCATGAGTATGTGGGAATAGGTTGAATAGGGGAAATGCAGAAGAATTTTACTGTGGTGAGACTATGTGCATGAGACAGTAATGGTGATCACATGAAACTACAGATTTGTCAATACTCAGAATTTTAGAGCATAAAAATTGAACTTTAATGTATGAAAAAATGTTAAAGTCCTATAGAAGATCAGGGGATTCCAGAATAGAATGCAGAATATTAAAATCAATAACTGTATTAGAAATGCATTAAATAACTTCACTGGAAGGTGTACAAGAGATTAGCAATCCAAGTAACTTTGGAAATGAGTGTAATCCATAAGACTAAAGGTAAAGAAAACTGCACATAAGAACTGTATCTAGATGATAGTCATTTCTATCAACTAGAAATGACTATCAACTGGGGTGTGGGTTAATAATTCTGATACTAATATACACATATACTAGCATTCAAGAATTAAGTAAATGGGTGGAGAATGGTAGGAATCAGTTTCCTCACTTTGGGAATAGGAACTTACAGATAGAGAAGGATGCTAAAATGATACATGTGGTAATGGATTAGAGTCAGAGACATCAGTATTAACTCATGCTTAACTTGATGTGAATACTATTTAGAAATATATATAGATCTCTACATACACAGAATTGTATTGTTTGGCACACAGTTGAGCTGGAGAAAGATCTGAGCTGCCAAATATTGGAGTAATTGATTAAAAACAAAAAGCCAAAATGAAAGTTAAGGCTTTAATCACTTACTGCCATTAAAAAAGCAAGAATCTAAACAGGAGAAAGTACAAGCACCCTCATTTCGTTTTCCCCCAACGAATGGTTTGCCAGTCAAGGGTCAGATGGCTCAGCAGAGACATGAAGGAATCCTCTCACTGTGGAGGGATCCTTAAACAAAAAGTTTCTGCAGATTTATGAACCCTGAGGCTGGGGGTAGGGGGAGATAAGATAGTAGGAAGAAAAGAGAGGGCTACAAGTAGAAAAGTACTGAGTATTGAGTCAGATTCAGGAAACGTGTCTTCAAGGTATATCCCCCTGCTCCCCTGATAAGGAGGTGCCTGAG
Source organism: Balaenoptera musculus (assembly GCF_009873245.2). NCBI lineage: Eukaryota > Metazoa > Chordata > Mammalia > Artiodactyla > Balaenopteridae > Balaenoptera > Balaenoptera musculus. The sequence continues at coordinate 23,220,416 of NC_045787.1, read as the reverse complement.
GAAGACCTTGGCTGAGGACCCCAGGTAAAGAAACCTAGGGATGAATGCACCGGGCATTGAGCATTGTGTATTTTATCTTGTCCTACTATCATCCCTCTCTCTATGTTCTAGACTAAAAAACCAACAGCCTAAAATTACAGTGAAAAGCAGCAGCATGACAGCATTAAACCTGCAAATGGAATAGAGCTCTTTCGAAGCCTCATTCTCATCAATATTTGACCTGTCTGGTAATTCCCTAAAAGATGCACTTGAAATGCTTGTATTTATTTGACCTAAATCAGAGTTCACCAATTGCAAGATAAATTTTCTTGGTGGGCATTTGTTGAAAACGATCAATGGCAATTGTTTTAACATTACTGATGTCTGAGGCAGTAACAATTGGGACAAACAATACACTAACGAAAAGACTTAAATGGAAAAGCTGGGAAAATGAGATGTCCATACAGGGCTTTGAATAGCTTTGACATATTCCTAGAAGGCTATGCACATGTGAAGTTCTGAGTGCTTGGCTGAGGGTTGCAGGCAAGACATAGTCCACGTGCAGAAATCCTCAGCAAAGAATGGAAGCCTAATTAATCACAGACATTTAAAGGATTCTCTATAAAATCATTAGCTGCCCAATAAGGTAACGAAGCAGAAATTTAAGTGGTAATACAATTACGAAAATTTACATAATTCAGAAAAGTCACTAAACAAACAGCAAAAAACAACAAATGCTAGAGGGGGAAATATCTGATTTTGAGAATTGCCATATTATATTATTTAACAAATGTATTTTAAAACACAAAATATAAAAAGAAATAAGAAAGCATGGCCCATAAAAGGAAAATAAACAGTCAATAAAAACTGTCCCTTAGGAAGCCAGATGTTGGACTTACTAGACAAAGATAGTGAATCAGTTAAACATGTTCAAAGAACTTAAAGAAAACATACCTAAATACTAAAGCAAAGACTTATGTTTATCAAATACAGAATATCAGTAAAGCATTGGAAATCATAAAAAAGAACCAGATAGAAATTCAAGAAGTTAAAAGCACAATAAATAGCATGTAAAATTCATTAGAAGCCCTCCAGAGTAATTTTTACTTGGCAAAGGAAAGAAAAAGCATACTTGATGAGAGCTCAACTGAGATAATCTCAATTATCTCAGTTAAACAATAACAGATTATGTTGCTCAGATAGTCTCAATTATTTTAGTCCAAAAAATGGAAAGAATTAAGAAAAAAATAAGAGTCTCTGAGATCTGTGGTGAACTATGACACACACCAACATAGATTTATTGCAATGAACAGAAGGAAAGGAGAGAGAAAACTGCATAGAAAGAATATTTGAAGAAATAATGGACCAAAAGTTCACAAGTTTGATGAAAAACGACAGAAACGATATAAGCCAGCAGGCAGTGGGATGACAGTCAATGTAATGGAAAAAAAGTTTGTAATTCAATAATTTTATATCCAGAACACCTATCCATCAGAGGAGAGATTTAGAGATTCTCAGATAAACAAAAACTGAGAATTTCATTGTCAGCAGACTTGCTCTATAAATAATAATGATAATATTAGGAATCCTTCAGACTGAAATAAATGACACTAGGCAATTCATAGAATCCACTGGAAGACAAAGTTACCAATAAAGGTAACTATATACATAGATTTTGCAGCTCTTTTCTCTCCTATATGAATTAAATGACAACTACAAAAAAGCAATATTTATAAATCTTTGTTGATTGCATTGTGTATAAAGATGTAATTTGTATGGCAATAGCCACACAAATAAGAAAGAAACAATGAATATAAAGGAAAAACATTTTGTATACTATGGAAAATGTTAGTATTAATTGAAGAAGACTTATAATTTAAGATGTAAATTGTAAGAGCTAGGACAACCATTGAGAAAATATCTGAAAAAACATAGTGAATTAGATAACAAGTGAGTGAAAATGGTAAACTAGAAAAACACCTGTGTGATACAAGAGACAGCAGTAATTGAAGGAGAGAGGGACAAATGGGACATAAAACAGGTAGAAAGCAAATAACAAAATAGAGGACATAAATCCTACCTCATTAGTAATTATGTTAAATTTTAATGGATTAAACTTTACAGTCAAACAGAAAAGACCTGCAGGATGAATAAAAATACAAAATCTAACAATATGTTGCTTTCAGGAGACACATTTTAGACTCAAAGACACAAACAGAATGAAAATAAAATGATAGAAAAAATATTTCATGCAACAGTAATCAAAAAAACCTGGAGTGACTAATATCAGAAAAAAATAGACTTTAGCACAGAAATTGTAACTAGGGACAAATGGGGTCCCTAGTTACATGGGGTTTTAATGTTAATGGGGTCATTTCATTAAATTATATAAGACTTGTAAACATATATGCACCTAATAATAGATTTCCATAGTACATAAACCAGAAATATAAACTTAAAGGGAAATAATTTAACAGTCGCATCTGAACATATAAATTCCTCATTTTCAATAATGGATTAACTATATAGGAAAAGGATCAGTAAAGGTTTGGAAGACTTGAACTACACTACAGACCAAATAGACATAAACATATCCACAGAACACTCTAGCAACATCAGGAGAATACACATTCATCTCAAGTGCACACAGAATATTCTCTTAGATTATATGTCAGGTCATAAAATGTCTCAATAAATTTAAAATAAATTAAAATCATATATGTTCTTCTAATAATAGAAGAAATTAAGAGAACCTATTATGAGAATAATGTTTTCCAAAATAACTACTGGGTAAAATAAGAAATCACAAGTGAAATTATAAAGTAATTTGAGAGGAATGAAAAGGAAAATACAGCACATCAAAACTTATTGGATGCTAATAAAGCATTGTTTATGAGAAATTTATTGTTATAAATGTTATTTTTAAAATTCTTTCTTAAATCAATAACCTAATGTTCTCAATTAAGAACTAGAAAAATAAGGGTAAACTAATCCCAAAGCAAACAGAAGAAAGGATATAAAACAAGAGCAGAGATAACAGAATAGGTGTTATATAAATAAAAGATGACTTCAACAGAACTAAATGTTAGTTCTTTGAGACGATCAGCTAAACTGACATATATTTAGGTGAACTTACCAAGATAAAAAGGGTGAAGACTCAAATTTTATAATCAGACATGAAAGAGGGGATACTACTACTGACATTATAGAAATAAAAGGGATGATATGGGAACACTATGAATAATTGTATTCCAAAAATAATAGAAAATCTAAATGAAATGGGGAAATTTCTAGATGAACACAAACAACAAAAACTAACTCAACAATAAAAAGACAATCTGAATATGCCTGTAAGTAATGAGATTGAATTAGTAATCAAAAAATATTCTACAAAGAAAACCCTTAGACAAGAAGATTACTGTAAAACTATACAAAATATTTAAGATGAATTAATGTTGATACTTAATATTTTCCAAAAAACAGAAGAGGAAGAAACATTTCTTATCTCATTCTATGGGTCCCCTATTACCCTGATAACAAAACCAAAGATATGACAAGAACAGAACGTTATAGAACAATATCTCTATGATATAGATGTGACAATCCTCAATAAAATGTACAAGCCAAATCCAGAACAATATTAAAAGGATTATACACTATGACCAAGTGGGATTTGTCAAGAAATACAAGATTGTTTCAACACATGAAAATATATAAATGTAAAATACCATGAAAATAGAACAAAAGACATGAAAATGGTCTTAATAAACAATGAAAAAATTTTGACAAACTCACAGCAAACTTGATAATTAACAGTAAAAAACCAAAAGTTTTCTTCCTAAAATCAGGAACGAGACAAGAATGTCCTCTCTTGCTACTTCAATTCAAAACTATTCTGTAGGTTCCAACCAAAAAAATTAGAGAGGAGAAAATAAGGAAATAAAACACATTGCTAAATTCACACTTAATAGGATTGGATTTGTTTCCCCTAACGTCAAGAACAAGACAACAATGTCTGCTCTCAGTGCATCTATTTTATTAAATCTTGTAATATAGGTTCTAGACATTAAAAAGAATAGGAATAAAAGGCAACTAAATTGAAAACAAAGAACTAAAACTATCTCTATTCACAGATAACATATTGTATATGGGAAATCATAAGGATCCTCAAAAAATAATTAGACCTAATAAAGAAATTTATCAAAACTTCAGAATACAAGATTAATAAACAAATAAATTGCATTTATATACACTGGCAAAAACTGTCAGAAAATAAAACCAAGTTAACATTTTCATCTATAATAGCATCAAAAAATAAAATATTTAGAAGTAAATTGAATAAAAGTAGCACATGATTTTCATGTGGAAAACTACAGAACACTGTTAAAAGACATTAAAAACTAAAATGAATGTAAGGGCATATTGTGTTCATGGATTGGAAAACTTAGCATTGTTAAGATAGCAAATCCCTTAATTAATCTACATAGTTAACACAGACTGTATCAAAACTCCAAGTGATTTTTTGCAGAAATTTCTAATCTGTTACTAAAATTCATATTGAATTGCAGAATACACAGAATAGTCAGAACAAACTTGAAAAACAAATTAAAAAGCCAAACAAAAATATTTAGAAGTCTCACTTCCTGATTTTAAAACCTAAGACAAAGCCACAGAAATCAAGGCTTCATGGATTAGCATAAGGATAGACATACAACAATTAAATAAAATTTAGAGTGTAGAAATACAGTCATTCATTTATGTTTAATTAATTTTTCCTAGGGGTATCAAGACAATTCAATAGGGAAATAATAGTTTTTAATAAATGGTTCTGAGAAACTGGATATACATATTGGATATATGCAAATGATGATGTTGAATCCTTACCTTACACAATATACAAAATAAAACTCTAGATAAATCAAATTATAAGAACTAAAATTATAAAAATCCTTAGAAAATATACACCTGAATCTTTCTGTTGTTGGATTACATGATGGTTTCTTTTATGCAACATCAAAACACAATTAACAAAAGAAAAATTAATAAATTTAGCTGCATCAAAAAAATTTCTAATATTTGCAAATCAATCCATCTGATACAACCACATTAACAAGTTGAAGATGAAAAGCTATATGATCATCTCAATAGACACAAAAAAAGCTTTTGATAAAACTCAACATCCATTTATGATAAAAACTCTCTAGAAAGTGGGCAGAGAGGGGACATATTTCAACATAATAAAGCCCATATATTCAACCCACAGCTAAAGTCACATTCAAAGGTGAAAATCTGAAAGCATTTCCTCTGAGATCAGAAACAAGACAAGGATGCCGACTCTCACAACTTTTATTCAACATAATATTAGAAGTCCTAGCCATAGCAATCAGACAAGAAAAAGAAACAAAATGAATCCAAATTGGAAAGGTAGAAGAACTATCAATAAAACTATCACTGTTTGCAGCTGTCGTGATACTATGCAGAGAAAACCCTAAAGATGCCACCAAAATACTAGTAGATCTCATCACTGAATTTGGTAAAGTTGCAGGATACAAAATTAATACACAGAAATCTATTTTCCTTTTATATACACTAACAATGAACTATCAGAAAGAGAAATTAAGGAAACAATCCCATTACAATAACATCAAAAACAATAAAATACCTAGGAATAACCTACCTAAGGAGGTAAAACACCTGTATTTGGAAGCTATAATACACTGGTGAAAGTAATTGAAGATGACACAAACAGATGGCAAGATATACTGTGTTCCTGTATTGGAAGAATTAATACTGTTAAAATGTCCATACCACCCAAGGCAATCTAATCTACAGATTCAATGCAGTTCCTATCAAAATACCAAGGGTATTTTTAACAGAAATAGAAAAAATAATTTAAAATTCTGTATGGACACACAAGAGACTCCAAATGGTCAAAACAATCTTGAGAAAGAAGAACAGAACTAGAGGAATCATGCTCCCTAACTTAGACTATACTACAAAGCTATAGAAATCAAAACAGTATGGTACTGGCACCAAAACAGACACATAGAACAATGAAACAGAATTGAGACCCAGAAATAAATCCACAAACTTATGGTCAGTTAACTACAACTGCCTCCTTCTTGCAGGGGAGGCAAGAATATACTATGGAGAAGACAGGCTCTTCAATAACTGGTGTTGTTAGGAAAACTGGACCACAACATGTAAAAGAATGAAATTACAACATTCCTAATATACTGTATACAATAATAATGAAATTACAACAATAATATATTATTATAATATTATAATAATATATTACTATATATTATAATATATTAATATAGTATATATAATATATTAATATATAATATGTAATATATATAATATAATATATAATTATATATAATTATATTATATATAAATATATATAATATGTATAATTATATATTATATAATATATAAAATATATATTATACAATATTATATATATAAATAATTAAATATATATTATACATTATATTATATACTATATTATAGTATATATTATATAGTATATATACTATAATATATACTATATATCATAGTATATATTATATATATTATAGTATATATGATATATAGTATATATACTAGATGTTATAGTATATATCATATAGCTATATCATATAACATATATATTATATGATATAATATTTATTATAATATATAATATTATATATTATATAATATAATATATATTATATATTATTTCCTAATATACCATATACAATAATAATGAAATTACAACATTCCTTATATACCATATACAATAATAACTCAAAATGGATGAAAGATCTAAATGTAAGGCTGTAAAGGGACTAGAAGGGAACATAGGCAGAACCCTCTTTGACAGTAAATTTTTTAAAAATCTGTCTCTTAAAGCAAAGTAAATAAAGCAAAAATAAATGTACAAGCTTTTGCTTAGCAAAGGAAACCATCAACAAAACATAAAGACAACCTAAGGAATGGGAGAAAATATTTGCAAATATGACTGATAAGGGATTAATATCCAAATATATAAACCACTCACACAACTCATCAAAAAAACAACTTGATTCAAAAATGGGCAGAAGACCTGAATAAACATGTTTTCAAAGAAGATATACAGATGGCCAACATGCACATGAAAAGATGCTCAACATCATTAGACATCTGAGGAATGCAAATCAAAACCACAATAAGATATCACCTCACACCTGACAGAATGGCTATCATCAAAAAGACTACAAATAACAAATGTCAGCAAGGATGTGGAGAAAAAGAAACCCTCATACACTGTCGCTGGGAATGTAAACTGGTGCAGCCACTATGGGAAACAGAATAGAGGTTTCTCAAACAACTGAAAAAAGAACTACCATATGACCCAGTAATTCCACTCCTGGGTATATATCCCACCAAAATGACAACACTAATTCAAAAGAATACATGCAATCCAGTGTTCACTGCAGCATTATTTACAGTAGCCAAGATATGAAAGTAACCTAAGTGTGCATCAACAGATGAATGGATAATGAAAATGTATTATGTGTGTGTGTGTATATATATACACACACACATATATACATACATACCATGGAATACTACTCAGCCATAAAAAAGAATAAAATTTTGCCATTTGGAACAACATAGATGGATTTGGAAGGTATTATGCTAAATGAAATAAGTCAAAGACAAAAACTGTATAATATCACTTATATGTGGGATCTAAAAAATAAAACTAGTGAATATAACAAAAAGGAAACAGACCCACAGATATAGAGAACAAACTAGTGGTTACCAGTAGGTAGTAGGAAGTGGGAAGTGCATGATGGGAGAAGGGTGTTAAGAGGTACAAACTACTATGTATAACATAAATAAGCTACAAGGATATATAGTACAACACACGGAATATAGCCAATATTTTATAATAACTATAAATGGAATATAACCATTAAAATTGTGAATTACTGTTGTACCCCTGAAACTTATGATATTGTACATCAACTATAATTCAATTAAAAAATTAAAAATAAATTTTTAAAGTGTGCTTCAAAGACACAATCAAGGATGTGAAAACATAATCCACAGAATAGAAGATGATATTTGAAAATTGCATGTCTGATAAGAGGCCAGTGTTCAAACTATATAAAGAAATCTTACAAATCAGTAATAAAAAGACAACTCAATTGAAACTGAGCAAAAAATTTGAAGAGACATTCTTCCAAGGAAAATTTACAAATGATCAATAATCACATGAAAGAAAGCTCAACATCTTTAGTCATTAGCAAAATAAAACCTAAAATGTGGGTGTGACATCACAAACAGTGGCAGATTAGGAAGTTCCAGGAGTTGGTCTTACCACCAAAACAGCAATTAAGTTGTAAAAATTATAAGAATCAACTATTTTGGAACTCCAGAACCTGATCAGACACTTAGAGCAACCAGGGGAGTGCTTGATGAAGGGAGAGTCTGCATAACTCTGGTAAGAGAGAAGAGTGTGCAAACCTGCTACCATTCACCATTTCTCAGGTTTACTCTGGCCATAAGGATGGTAGCCTACATTCCTAGAATGGCTGGTGTCAGAATGGAGAGTAAAAAGACAACCTACAGACTGGGAGAAAATATTTGCAAATGATTTGACCGACAAGAGCTTAATTCCCAAAATATACTAATATACAAACAGCTCATACAGCTCAGTATCAAAAAAAAAAAAAAAAGAAAACCAATCAAAAATAGGCACAAGACCAAAATTTCTCCAAAGAAGACATACAGATCGCCAAGAGGCACATGAAAAGATGCTCAACATCACTAATTATTAGAGAAATGCACCCAATCAAAAATGGGCAGAAGATCTAAATAGACATTTCTCCAAAGATGACATACAGATGGCCAAAAAGCACATGAAAAGATCATGTCAACATCACTAATTATGAGAGAAATGCAAATCAAAACTACAATGAGGTATCACCTCACACCGGTCAGAATGGCCATCATCAAAAAGTCTGCAAACAATAAATGCTGGAAAGGGTGTGGAGAAAATAGAACCCTCCTACACTGTTGGTGGGAATGTAAATTGGTACAACCACTATGGAGAACAGTATGGAGGTTCCCTAAGAAACTAAAAATAGAGCTACCATATGATCCAGCAATCCCACTCCTGGGCATATATCTGCAGAAAAGCATTATTCAAAAAGACACATGCACCCCAATGTTCACTGCAGCACTATTTACAATAGCCAAGACATGGAAACAACTAAATGCCCATTGACAGATGAATGGATAAAAAAGATGTGGTACATATGTACAATGGAATATTACTCAGCCATAAAAAGGAAAAAAACAATGCCATTTGCAGCAACATGACTAGACCTAGAGATTATCATACTAGGTGAAATAAGTAAGACAGAGGAAGAAAAATATATTACTCATATGTGGAATCTAATTTAAAAAAATGATATTAATGAATTTATTTACAAAACAGAAACAGGCTCACTGATTTCAAAAACAGACTTATGTTTACCAACGGGGAAATGTAGTAGGGAGGAATAAATAAGGAGCTTGGGATTAAAATACACACAGTACTATATATAAAATAGATAACCAACAAGGACCTACTTTATAGGACAGGGAACTCTACTCAATATTCTGTAATAACCTATGTGGGTAAAGAATCTGGAAGAGAATGAATATATGTATAACTGAATCACTTTGCTGTACACGTGCAACTAACACAACATTGTAAATCAACTATGCTTCAATTTAAAGAAAGAAGAGAATGGAGAGTAAAAACCTTGTCCTCCAAAATTGGGGTTGTGTGTTTTGGTGAATTTGTCATTTTCAATGCATCAGTGTAGACTCGTGCTTTTGTTTTGGCCTCCTCTGCTGGCAGCAGCTTCCCTGGCACTATCTACTGTAAGATTCAAAGAAACAAACACACTTTTAATTAAATTATTTATACATTTACTTATGGCTCCAGACATTTAAGGACATCCCTTGTAGGTAACAGCCTGACTGAAGAGATAATGGAACAGAAACATCAGTGATCCATCACAACAATATATACAGACTAGGCAAAATTAGCTTGGAAAGTCACTATACAAATGGATGACTGCATCCCTCAACAAGTGAAAAAAAAGCAGTCCCTGATGAGGGGGTGAATCTGATTTCCAGAGTTACCACATTACTGATACTCAAAACATCCAGTTACCATTTAAAAATCACAAAGTGTACAAAGAAATAGGAAAATATGACTCACTCACAGGAAAAGACACAAACCATCCCTTAGGAAGCTCTGACATTGATATTACTAGTCAAAGAGCCTATATCAACTATCTTAAATATGCTCAGTGTGCTAGGAAAAAAAAAATGGGAAAAGAAAGAAACTTAGGGAACAGATGTATGTACAGTTAGAGAATGTTAATAAAGAGAAATTGTTAAAAGAGCTAAATAGAATTTCTGTGCCTTAAAGTACAGAATTCTGGAAGTGAAAGTAAAATAATTAAAAGTTCACTAGAGGGATTCAACAGCAGATTTGAGCAGGCAGAATAAAGAATCAGGAAAATTGAAGATAATAAGACACTCCAAAGAGCAGGAAAAGAAATTAAGAAAAAATGAACAGAACCAAGGGACCTGATGGGTACCACACAATGCACCAATATATGGATCACTGGAGTTCCAGAAGGAGAAGAGAAAAAGTGGCAGAAAAAAATTTGAAGAAATAGTGGAAGGAGACATTCCAACTTGGATGAAATCTATGAATACACACATCCAAGAAGCTCAATGAACTCCATACATGAAAAACTCAAAAGAGTTTGATACATAGACATGTTATAGTCAAATCACCATAAGACAAAAACAAGGAGAATTTTTAAAGCAGCAAGAGAAAAGTGAATCATACATCCAGGGGCCATCAGTATGATTAAAAGTTGATTTCTCATCAGGAATCGTGGAGACCAGAAGAAATGGGATGACATAGATAAAGTGTTTTAAGTTTAAAACAAAAACAAACAAAAGACAAACAAGTACTCTGTATCTGGAAAACCATCCTTCAAGAATGAGAGAAAAATTAAAACATTCTCAGATAATCAAAAGCTAAGAAATTTTATTATTAGTAGACCTCTCATATATTAAATGCTAGAGGCAGCCCTTCACACAGAATGGAATGATACTAGCCAGTAATCTGAAGCCATATTAAGAAATAAAGGACTTTAATAAAGGTTACTGTACAGTAAGTCCCCTACATACGAACCTTCAAGTTGTGAACTTTCAAAGATGCGAATGTGCATTCAGATGTCCAGTCACGTAAGTTAGTTCACATGTCTGGAGTACACTGTCACAGGCGTGCATCCTCTACAAGTGGTTGTGCTTTTGTGTACTTTACTTTTGTGTGAAAAGTATTATAAACCTATCATGGTTCAGTACTATATAGCTGATTGTGTTAGTTGAGTACCTAGGCTAACTTTGTTGGACTTAATGAACAAATTGGACTTACGAACGTGCTGTCAGAATGGAACTCATTCTTATGTAGCAGACTTACTGTATATGTAAATATGAATGTTAGTATTATTTTACATTTAGTTTATAACTCCTCTTTATTTCCTATATGACTGAAAGGCAAATACATAAAATAATAATTACAAATCTAGATTAATATTCACACATATATAGCATGTAATCTGTGAGAATAACAATATAAAGGAGGTGAGAAGGAGATGTATAGGAACAAAATGTTTGTATACTACTGAAATTTAGTTGGTAGAATTCAAACTGTGTTGTTAACACACACACACACATAAAAGGAAAGTAGAGGGGGATCAAAATTTTACACAACAAAATATTAACTAATTACAAAAAGACAGTGATGGAGACATTGAGGAACAAAAAAATATACAACATACAATAATCAGATAGCTAAGGCAGAAAGAAGTCCTTAACAGTAATTACTTTAAAAGTAAATGTAATAAGTTTTTCAATTAAAAGGAAGAGATTTAGCAATGGATTAAAAAAGAAGATCCCTCTATATACTGTCTATAAGAAACTCTGTTTTAGATATGAAAACAGACAGAAGTGGTAAGACTAGCAACCTATTATAAATTTGCCAAGTTAACCCTTATCAAGGGGAGGAGAAGGTGCCAGACAGTGAGTCACCATTCAACAAAAGACCACAAGAGGAACTGAAATAGAGAAGTTTATTACTCACAAGTCCTGGAGGGAGTATCTGATATCATCTGAGGGGCCTGAAGGGGAGATCAAGACAGAGTACAGAAAGAGAGAGGAAAGACCTGGAGCACATGCATTTATTATAGTCCATGGATAGAGTGCTCTGGGGTTCCTGGGCTAGGGCTGGATTGGTCAATTCAAACTAAAAGAGCAGGGTTTTGGTAAGTTATATGGAGGTCTTATCTAGGGGAGCATAAACGAATGGCAGTGGAAGGCAGAAGAGACTGTTTAATCACAAGGGCTGTGGGGAAATCATATAAGGAACTTACATTTGCTTGTGACTCTGCAGGCTGCTGTTTAGGGCATGTGTTTGAATGAGGGGGCTAGAGTCAGTTTAAAGTCACTGTAGGTTTCTTGGCCAAACAAAATGGATACCAAAGCAGTAATACCATGGAGTAGTTTAACTAAACTCTTGACACAATCCTATTAAAAAAGGGACAAAGCCCTTGGGTTAAACATTATCCAAAGAAGATATACAAATGGCCAATAAGCACATAAAAGATATTCAACACCATTAGTTATTAGAGAAATGCAAATGTAAACCACCATGAGATAGCACTTCAGACCTACTAGGATAGCTATAATTTTTTTAAATGGAAATTAAAAAGTTTTGGCAAGGATGTGGAAACATTGGAACCCTCATTTATTGCTTGTGGGAATATAAAATGTTACAGCTGTTTAGAAAATCAATTTGAAAGTTCCTCAAAATGTTTATCATAAAGTTACTTAATGGTCCAGCAATTCCCAGAAAGTCCACCAAAAAACACTGAACACATATGTCCACACGAAAACTTGTGTACAAATTTTTACAGCAGTACTTTTCATGATAGCCAAAAGGTAGAAACAATCCAAATATCCGTCAATTGATGAATCTATAAATAAAATATGGTATATCCATATAATAATGTTATTCAGTCATAAAAATACAGGAATTATTGATAGATGCTACAGCAACAATGAATCTTGAAAATATCATGTTAAGTGAAAGAAGCTAGACACGAAAGGCCAGACATTGCAGGATTCTGTTTATATAAAATGTCCAGAATAGGCAAATCTATAGGGATAGAAAGTAAATTATCAGTTGCCAGGCAGAAGAGGGGTATGTGGAATAAGTGCTAATGGGTATCTTATTCCTTCTGGGGTGTTAAAAATGGAGAATTAGATAGTGGTGATGGTTACACAACTTTGTGAAGGTACTAAAAACCATTAAATTTTACACTTTTTTTTTTTAATATATTTATTTTATTTATTTATTTTTGGCTGCATTGGGTCTTTGTTGCTGTACGTGGGCTCTCTCTAGTTGCGGTGAGCGGGGGCTACTCTTCATTGCGGTGTGCGGGCTTCTCATTGCAGTGGCTTCTCTTGTTGCAGAGCACTGGCTCTAGGCGTGCGGGCTCAGTAGTTGTAGCATCCGGGCTCAGTAGTTGTGGCTCACGGGCTCTAGAGCACAGGCTTAGTAGTTGTGGTACACAGGCTTAGTTTCTCCGCGGCATGTGGGATCTTCCCGGACCAGGGCTCGAACCTGTGTCCGCTGCATTGGCAGGCAGATTCTTAACCACTGCGCCACCAGGGAAGGCCCAAATTTTACACTTTAAAAAGGTAAATTTTATGCTATGGGAATTACATCTCACCTTATATATATGTAAATAAAGTATGTATGAAACAATCTGTATATATTTTCATATATATACATATATATATGAAACAAAACTAAAACTAATAATTGATATATTTTACCCCTCCATAAAGTTGAGAGAGAGGTTGCATATCCAGAATGGCCACTAATGCTTAATCCTACATCATGAAGATGGTCCTAGCCATGAGAATCTCTGTGTTCTGTATTCTGTGTTAACTAAATAGGTATGAGAATGATTGCCATTCTGAGATGTCAAGGTGTGAGGTATGATTGGCTTTATATCCTTACAAAGCTGATGTACATGCTTTGGAGCTGGTGATGTTCTTAAGTGAGGGAAGATATAGAAGAGCAATTTCCTTGTTCAAAAATGCACAAATACCCATTAATCATCTTTCTCTGAGATTAAAATGGATTAGAGGAGAATATTTTTCTTTTAATCCTAAAAACAAATATTCCCCGAGTCCACTAGAGGAAAATTAATTTTACTGCATCTCCTTAAACATTTTCTTAAAAATTTTTAAGTATTGCACCTACACAAATACAATGTTTTGATTTCATTCCAGAGATACAATTTATAAAGCTTATAACCTAACAATAAATATATAAGCATGCATTTAACAAGTTAATTTTAGAGAGACATAGTGTCAAGAACCATGTCCTTACGTGATTCTAAAAAATAATTCAGTCCTGAATTTCTTTACACTGTTTAGATTTCCCATGTTAGAAAATCTGTTTTAAAAATAGCACTTATTGTTCTAATTCTCCTAATTTAGTGTCTGGAAGCTGCCCACTTGTAACTATGTAAATACCAAATTATTCCATCTTATTGTCAATTGCTTCATTAGTTTTCTGCAGGTTAAATGCATTTTAGATCATACTTTCAAGTTTCATATTATATCAGCAATTTTCTAGCTCATATTTAATACAAGCAATTTAATCAAAATGTTGCAAGTGTAATCAGAGTACAGTGATGGGAATTTTTTTATTATTAAATATCTTGCACCTCCCACAGCTTATAGTACATAAAGTGTTCATTAGTTCCTAAACAGTACCTCTGTGTTTTCACATTAATGCAGCTAATGTTTGGATGTGATGGCAGGGGAAATAAAACAAGACCTCATAATTGCCATCACATTTCTAGACTCTTCACAATTCACATCTTATTCTGAATATTTATTTCAATAACAGCACCCTTTCTCTCAATGGAAAAGCTGCACTAACCTCTGAACTGATTTCCTGCTTCCATGTTTGTCTTGCAACTCTCCCTACTCCACCCCAGAACTCTTCCCCATTTAGGGTTCTGACTATCAAGTTAAAGATGTAAATGGGATCATGTCATTCCACTACTCAGAATCTTCTAGTCATTACTTATTTTTGAATAAAATCAAAATCTTTCGATAGTCTACAAGCATGGATGTTATCTGCACCTCCTCATGATTCTGATTTTATTACCTTCCCACTATTTTAGATATACAGTAACCTTTATTTTTTGGACATTAGGCCAAATTTGACAATAAGCCCATTCCCACCTACACCAGTTCTGCTTCCTCTGCCTGGAATTATCTTCTGATATCTACTTAGAGTACTACATCACATAATTTTACTCCGTGATATGCTCAAGTAGCTCATTAACAGCGAGGCCACTCCATTCCTAAGCAATTTTACATCTCTTAGCTTATGTTCTTTTCCTTGTGTCGATCTTATTTTCAGCAAGTTTCTTCCCTTAGCCCTAGGGTAGCTACAGCAATGTCAAGCGTAATGTCACTTTAACTTCCTATCTAGTAGGAAGAATAAGTAGGTGTCCTGAGTCTGACTTTCTCTTACACTAATGATAACAGGATGAACTGTGGTCAAGGGGATAGGATGATTTTATTCCTTTAGAAAAAAAAAATTGCCTGTTTGTGAAATTGAGAACGGGTTAAGTCCATCCAAACTGAGTGAGCTAAAAATGAGGAATAGACAGTTTCCCACAGAGATGAATATATTCTTTTATCAGTATATGAGTAGATTAAAGACCGGAAGAAATAAACACTTTGGTAAATCAGTAGTGTGCAAATATCCTACTAAAACTAAAAATGTATACATTTAAATAAAGATAATATTTCAGAATTCCAAACTTTTATAAGCTTATTGGAGAAATATTGGAAGATCAAGGAAATCAGTGTCTTGTTTAACTCAAAAACCTAGAGAAAATTTTTATTAGAATTTTGATATGTACAATATCGATACTCTAAAGTGCTTATTTGCCATTTGTGTAAATTTTGGTTTGTCTGTTTTAATTAATGTTTGCTACAGTTTTACTCTTAAAAAGTATAATCTCAAATAATATCTTATATTTTGGCACTAAATTTGAAAACAAAGAAAACTTTCTTTGCTTTTGTTCATAACAAAAATAATGCTATCTTGTTGTTCACACTCCTTTTTACCACTCTGTTTTCAGCCTTTTTTCTCAAGAATTACGTTTTCTTATTGTATTCTTGTACATTCAGTCATGAATTTCTGTCCGCCTTAATTTATTTGTCCTTCTACAAGAGATCTAAAGAACCAAGCCCATCAAAATAGAAGAGTATCAATAAACTATCACCAGCCTTTACAGGAAAAAGTTAGTGCATTTGCCTACTCCGTGTCCTTTTTCATGGCATATCTGAGCAATGATTAGATTAAAAACAGGCCCAGGGTTAGGCAGTAATATTGAAAATGACGGTAGGAAAAGGAAGTAAGTTTGTCATGGAGAAAACACTAGCATGGACTAGTCTTCTGTTCATAACAGGCCTGGCTGGAATGTGGCTGGTGTTCATTTCTGTTATGTTTATTTTCTAATTTCCTGAATAGCTATCACCTTGAACATTCTTTTAAAGATAGAATTATTATTATTATTTTTAAATTATTTATTTATTTATTTATTTATGGCTGTGTTGGGTCTTCGTTTCTGTGCGAGGGCCTTCTCCAGTTGCGGCGAGCGGGGGCCACTCCCCATCGCGGTGCACGGGCCTCTCACCATCGCGGCCTCTCCCGCTGCGGAGCACAGGCTCCAGACGCGCAGGCCCAGCAATTGTGGCTCACGGGCCCAGCCGCTCCGCAGCATGAGGGATCCTCCCAGACCAGGGCCCGAACCCGCGTCCCCCGCACCAGCAGGCAGACTCTCAACCACTGTGCCACCAGGGAAGCCCTAGAATTATTATTGGAAGAATATGAAAGTTGTTTACTTTCTTTGCCTTTCTTTCTTTAGAAAATTTATTTATTTATATATATATATGTATATATATATTTTTGGCTGTGTTGGGTCTTCGTTGCTGCGCGCAGGCTTTCTTTAGTTGCAGTGAGTGGGGGCTACTCTTCGTTGTGGTGCGCGGGCTTCTCATTGTGGGGGCTTCTCTTGTTGAGGAGCACGGGATCTAGGTGCACGGGCTTCAGCAGTTGTGGCTCACGGGCTCTAGAGCACAGGCTCAGTAGTTGTGGTGCACGGGCTTAGTTGCTCCGCGGCAGGTGGGATCTTCCTGGACCAGGGCTTGAACCCATATACCCTGCATCGGCAGGCAGATTCTTAACCACTGCGCCACAAGGGAAGTCCCTACTTTTCTTATTTCACCTGTTCTTTCCTTAGGAAATGTATAAAGGCAAAGATAGGAAAAGGATAAATTATTTTTAAAGACATCTCATACATTTATTAAGTGATCTGCACTCTTCAAGTACAGAGATGTGTCATATTGTTGCTTTAAGTAAACACTCAATGTACATTTTAAAAACTTAGTTTTTTAGTTTAGTTTTCTTCAACTAAAAAAATTAAGGATAGATTCATAGTTTTCATATTTGGTAAATGAATATTATACTATTAGGAGCCAAGTAATCTTGAAACATGAGTAAATTTATTAAGTGAACAAAACTGGGCCTTTTAATCATTTGCAATTAGGGAAGAAGAGGAGATCACAGCTAACTAAAAGAAAGATTATTTTCCAATCATCTCTTTCTCAGTCCAATATATTCTTGTATAACAAAAGATGCTGCAGTGGTGATGGATTACGTATCCCAGCAATGTCCCACACAAGTGTTGTCAGGTTAAAGGAAATTTTACTGACCTCCTGTCAAGATGCAGGAATAGCAAAACACACGCACAAAGAAGGCTAATCCAGAGAGTAACCTGCAAGTTCTCTCTTCTTGGCTTCTCAAATGCACAAGTAGGTGATGAGCTCCCTGCCATCTTGCTTACTTTTCTTTGAATTGACCTTTATTCACAATTACTTTGTCTTTAATATTCCATTCCCTGAGTTTGTCTTTGATCCCTCTCCAGAAGGAAGCATGAATGTGCACTTCCAGTTCCAAGGTATATGTAAAACTATCACGAAATCCATAATTTTATGCTCATTACTTTCCTGTTTCAGTTATACAGACCCTAAATTCTCTAATCTCATATGCTTGTAAAATGAATTAAGAAAAAAAAGTAACTCATGTTTATTAAATTGGGAGATACTAGTAAACACAAGGGACCCTCACTCTTACCTGTGATTGTAAGATTTCTTTGCTATAATGTAGCCCAAAGCAATAGAGGGAAAAAAGAGAAAAGAAAAAAAACCTGAGTCAATAAGTGTTTGGCTTTTGAAAAAAAAAAGATAAACATTATGTACTTCCATGCAGCTGTCAAACAACAGAGAAAACTGACTTAATTAGGATAAACTCAAGGTCAGTTTACAGGGCTAGGCATTGATTACTAAAATGTCACCTACTGACCTCCTCAAATAATTAGATTCTCCATTTAAATATTCACTGAGAATGCATTTTAAAAGGCAAAATAACTGCTGTTAAACCATTCTGTTTTATTTGAGGTCTCAGATACTGCTTTGTCACCTCCATAGTGTGCTGTTAGTAATTTACATAATTAAGCTTTGGAAGATTGGTATGTTAATTAATTAAAACTTCTCTGCCAATTGTTCTTGTTTTTTTGCCATGTCTTATTGCCAAGTACTTTCATAAACTGTGGAAGCCACGAGGAAAGAGTTTATAATTGCAATGAATTTCTCTTCTGTTGAAAATGAGAACGATTATAAAATTTTATTTAGCCATTTATCCAAGATGGCAATACACTACACCCAGGATTATAGGCCTGTAAGTTTGAAATCTTTCAGTGATTTAATGCTGACTGTCCTCTTCCAGCTCCATGGTAACCTGATTATACTGCCTTGAAGTAGTAAACATACTGCCTGACATCTAAATACATGCAGAACTTTTGCCAAAGTCACAGCATTTACTTATGAATTTCAGTGGTGTCGGTCAGGAGAGTGTCAGTGAAAGCCAAGGCTTTAACTTGAGTCTTGATACTGATCGCCAAAAGAACTTGGTTGGAGACAATGTCTTTAAGAAGCCACAGATTTGCAGGTGAATTAGCAAATTAAAGGTGACAATATGAATTTTTAAAAAGTCTGAGTAAATGCAAGTGTAGGCGGTAACCCAACCTAGGAATCAGAAGACCCAGAACTAGGCCGTGTTCTATACTTTGAAACTTTGGGGAGAAATACATTTACCTTCCAGAATTTATTTACAGAGATTTTGATTTAATATGAAATAAAAAAGAATAGGACCTACTATAAAATGCAAATATAGTTAGGTACTATTTACAGATGGGAAAAGAGGCTTAAAGAAATACAGTATTCAGTACAAGTTAGTAATTGGGAGGATAAGGATTTAATACCAGGCCATTGGATGTCATACATAAGCCACAAGCTTAACTTTTTACACAACATTATATTTGCTCCAAACTGATAATTTAGGGGTCAAGTAGTGGAGGTAAAGAAAACTCAAAATGAATAAGTCATCTCAAATATTCCACTTTCTTCCTTTCCCAGAAGTGACCTAACTCTCTTTATCTCTCACTGGCCAGGGCCATTCACTCTGGTGCCCACTAGAGAGGTCATGGGATCACTCCCTGCTCCATCCACAATAGTCAAAGCCATCTTACCTTCTTTTTTTCCTTGCGTAAATAAAAATAGCTAACAGTGAATCTATGAAAAAAAAATCTTTGAAAACATGGGAAAAGAAGGTAAGCCCAAGCTAAGTGTTTGTAATCATTTTAATTTTAAAGTTGGCTGATGAATTAAAATATTATGAATTATTTGACATGCTTACAGTGAAGAGACCTCTCCCCTTGAATATGGGCAAACTGTGTGACTGCTTTCACCCACTGAATAGGGAGGAAATGATGTAGTTCTATCTTCCGGGCCCAGACTGCTTTCACTTTCTGTCTCTTACGACACACATCTTTAGAACCCAACTATCACGCAGTGGGAAGCCCAAGATACACTAGGAGCCATGCAGGGACAGTGCATTCTGCAACTCTAGCTGAGCTCACAACCAACAACCAGGAGTGGTTCTCAGCAATGTGAGCGAGACATCTTGGATATCCTGCCATGTTGGACTTAAAATGGCTCTGTTCCCAACTACTCTTCAACTGCATTCACAATAAGAGGCATCAAGCAAGAACTGCCCAGCTGATCCTAGTCAACTCAGAGAAACATGATAGAAAATAATACATTTTTTGCTTTAAGCCATTACATTTGTGCTGTCTCAAATAGCAAGAGACAACTGGAGCAGGTTATCATACACCTAGTTATCTATCCATCACAGCAAGTGTAATGCTTTACACCAGCTGAAATATACCTGCACCTGGCATGGCCCAACTCTGGCATCTGTTTAAAATTTGTTACCCAGGATCCTGTCATAACTTGACCTACAATCAGTATCTTGATGTGCCTCAACTATTTTGGATTTCTCTGTGAAGAACTTCTGCAGGCAGTTCAAACTTAAGTAAATTTTACCTTCCTTCACCAAGTCCATTTCTTCCTATATTACTTTCTCAGGTTAATGGAAATAGATCTTTAGAGGATATGTGACTCTGAAATTGTTACTTTTTGCTTGAAACGTTTTTGGAATCTGACCTCTTTCTATTCCCATATATTGATGAAAGCGTTTCATATCCAGAGTTTCTATGTCCAATTTTCCACTTACCAATTTATCTTCTACGTAGTTCCTTGGATTATTTTTCCAGAAGCAAAATGTAATAACGCCATTACTACACTTAGTCGATTCATTGTAGAAAACATTTTTTTCCCTCAGTCTGTAAGATGCCAGGTAAAAGATGCACTGGACAGATCTCTGAAGGTTCAGACTTCAGGATTAACTAAGATTCAGAGAGCCAATACATGTCTTTACAGGAATAAAGCCACATTAAAAAAATAGTAAGAAGAAGAAATCCTCAGGTAGTATTAACGATGACAGATACTGTTCTAAACATCCTACATATTTTAACTCATTTAATCATCACAATATTTTTATTAGGTAGGTACTATTATTATCCCACAGAGGTTAAATAATTTGGACCTATTGCACACCTATATCCCTTTAGAATATGAATGCTTGATAAGCATTTGCAATCTCTAACAGTTTTCATAGATGTCATGAGATTTATGAAAGACATGAAAAAAAGCAAAGCATATAGATTAGGAAATCTAGGTCTAATTCAAAAACATCATAGTATATAGATATCAAATTGCTCCATCAAAGCATAAGAGTATATTGGACAGGACTTCAAAGTCATCTCCAGAGCTAGGAAAATTTTTGAAAGCATACATTTTCATAAAAGGAGGAATTGTATGGGAGCAGCTTCTGTAAAAATGAAATAAATGGTATAGAAGGTGTGTCCTAGAATATAAACTCATGATACTGGTCAATTTTTATTAGCAATTCTCACCTCTTTTTCCCCTAAATGTGCATAGGTAAAAAGATACATATTAGAACCCAGAGTAAAGGATGTGGGTCACAATATCTCTTTATTCTGTCCCTCCTAATGTATGGTACATGTATTACACTTGTATAGTAGAAGTCATGGAAATTTCATTTTTTTTCTGAGATTTTTGACTCAACTCTGAAATTTGAGGACAATAGGAACTCTTGAAAAAGGGTAACCCAGAAGCTGACAGTGTCACCCTCAAGCCTTGCTGAGAAATACACTAACTCCTTGACATCACTTCCTTCACCCCGTCCTATCTATATAATCAGAAGAGACTGGATAATCTATATAAGCAGAAGACTGGAATTCACTGATAAAGGGAAATCACTGGAGTGGTGAGTCCTTTGACTTTTCCTATGGCTCTGTTGAGTATGAATAATGAAAATAAGATTTTTCTTATACTTGAAAATTAAGATATAAGAAGGGTGATTTGATATAAAATGGCTGAAAAAATGATGAAGTGACATATAAAGACACTTCTATTTTAACAGAGTCCATATTTTTTAATATATTAGTATCAAATAGTATAGAGCAGTTTAGGAATAACAAACAATAGCACATGTGACAACCCAGTTCTCCACATATTCCTCAAGGTATATTTTCTTTTTAAATTTCTACTTTGTTTGAGAATTAGCTCCATAATTTTATATGATATAATACCACTACTTTTTTATTTTATAAGAGAGTATTGATCCCTACTATGGAAGATGGAAATTCTAACTCACTTGGCCTCTCTCCATTGCTGACCTCAAATATGTTTGAAAGTTAAAATATTAATTTCCATTCTTGTATTTAATGGAAATATATCTTTAAATTAATGTTCTTTTCTAAGTTACCTTTGCACAGAGTTAATTATTTAGTTCTAACAAAGAATCAGCCTGACCCAGAATGAAATTACTTTCCATTGCCTACAAGCTATAGCTTTCAACAATTTTAGCTGATCCTTTTGGCATTTTTTCCCCCTATGTCTAAATTGCATACTTATCTTGCTACTCTTTTTTGTATGTTTTAATCACTAATTACATTAATCTGTGAAATACATGAGTTTATTCTACCTTTTCCATTTCTCTGATTTTTCATCTTCCAAGCCTCTCAAAGCTGATATATTGTAAATTTTGTTAGATTACTATTCAGTCATTATAATGTTATTACCACATGAATATGTCCAGCAATGCTTCCTTCTTTCATTTAACAATATTCAGTAAGTGACTATTATGTGCTAGACAATCTTCTAAGCATTTAAGATACATTGGTGAGTGAAAATAGATTAAAATGCTTCACCTTATGGAGTTTACATTAAAGAGAAGAATATAAACAATAAACACAATAAGTAAATTTAAGAGAGTATTGGAAGGTGATAAATACTATGGCCAAAGTAAAAAGTGGAGCAGAAAAAAGGATATCTGGAATTACCTGTAGGAAATGTAGGATACAATGTAAATAGGGAGCCAGGCAGTGAAAGTGACACTTGAGCAAAGAAGTGAATGAAATAAAAGGATCAGCCATGCAAATACATTGGTCAAATCATTCTAGGCAGAGAAAATGGTGAGCGTAAGGCCCCTTTGGCTGGAACACGTCTAGATTAAATCCAGGGATTTAGCTAACAAGTTAGTAGTGGATGTGGTGAGTGAGAAAATAAATGGCTAGATCATGAAAGGCCTTGTGAACTATTGTCAGAACTTTGGTTTTATCTATGAGGGGAATGAGAAACCGTTGCAATATTGTGAGCAGGTAAATGCTCATACTTAAAAAAAAAATCAACCCGGCTGCTCTGTTGAAAATGGAACGCTGGGCAGCAGGTGAAGGAGTGGAAAGAACAGTGATAAGATCCCAGAAAATAAGAAATGATGGTAGAACAGACTCAGAGATAGCAGCTGAGATGGTGAGAGGTGCTCGGATCTATATGCATTTTAAATGTGAGCAAACAGGATTTTCTAAGTGACTGGACATTAAAAAAAAAATGAGGATTCAAGCATGACATCACAGTTTTTCTGATGAACACTTGGAAAGATGGAGTTGCCATAAAATGAGAGGCATGGCCTCAGGAGGAGCAGATTAAGGTGAAAAAGAAAATTAGGAATTCATTTTTACACATGTTGAGTTGAGATGCTGGATAGATAAACTTGCAAGCTGAAGCTGAGACAAAGGCCAGTATTACCAGTGTAATTATAGAACTTGGAATACAGATTAAATGCATGAGACTGGAAAGAGAACACCAAGGAAATGAAAATAGAAAGAAAGTTCTGAGTATTAAGCCCTGCGACACTTCAACATTAAAACAAAATGGAGAAAAGAAGGAAGAATCAGCATAGATGCCCAACCTACAGCTAACATCATGCTCACTGGTGAATAGCTGAAAGCATTTCCTCTAAGATCAGGAACAAGACAAGGATGTCCACTCTCACCACTTTTATTCAACATAGTTTTGGAAGTCCTTACCATGGCATTAAAGAAGAAAAAGAATAAAGTAAGTGCAAACTGGAAAGGAACAAGTAAAACTGTCACAGTTTGCAGATGACATGATACTATACATAGAAAATCCTAAAGATGCTACCAGAAAACTGCTAGAGCTCATCAGTGAATTCAGTAAAGTTGCAGGATACAAAATTAGCACACAGAAATCTGTTGCACTTCTATACACTAACAACAAAAGATCAGAAAGAGAAATTAAAGAAACAATCCCATTTATACCATCACATCAAAAGGAATAAAATACCTAGGAATAAACCTACCTACAGGAGACAAAAGACCTGTACTCCAAAAACTATAAGACGCTGATGAAAGAAATCGAAGATGAAACAAACAGATGGAAAGATAAACCATGTTCTTGGATTGGAAAAATCAATAGTGTCAAAATGACTATCCTACCCAAGGCAATCTACAGATTCAGTGCAATCCCTATCAAATTACCAATGGCATTTTTCACAGAACTAGAACAAA
This sequence comes from Balaenoptera musculus, assembly GCF_009873245.2. Lineage (NCBI taxonomy): Eukaryota > Metazoa > Chordata > Mammalia > Artiodactyla > Balaenopteridae > Balaenoptera > Balaenoptera musculus. The sequence continues at coordinate 23,195,865 of NC_045787.1, read as the reverse complement.
AAATATTAAAAATTTGTATGGAGACACAAAAGACCCTGAGTAGCCAAAGCAATCTTGAGAAAGAAAAACAGAGCTTGAGGAATCAGGCTCCCTGACTTCAGACAATACTACAAAGCTACAGTCATCAAAACAGTATGGTACTGTCACAAAAAGAGAAATATAGATCAATGGAACAGGATAGAAAGTCCAGAAATAAACCCATGCACCTATGGTCATTTAATCTATGACAAAGGAGGCAAGACTATACAATGGAGGAAAGACAGTCTCTTTAATAAATAGTGCTGGGAAAACTGGACAGCTACATGTAAAAAAATGAAATTAGAACATTCTTTAACACCATACACAAAAGTAAATGCAAAATGGATTAAAGACCCAAATGTAAGACCAGATACTATAAAACTCTTAGAGAGAAACATAGGCAGAATGCTCCTTGACATAAGTTGCAGCAATATTTTTTCCTGTCTCCTACAGTAATAGAAATAAAAACAAAAATAAACAAATGGGGCCTAATTAGACTCAAAAGCTTTTGCACATCAAAGGAAACCATAAACAAAACAAAAAGACAACCCACAGAATGGGAGAAAATATTTGCAAATGATGCAACCGACAAGGGATTAATCTCCAAAATATACAAGCAGCTCATGCTACTCAATATCAAAAAACCAAACAACCCAATCCAAAAATGGGCAGAAGACCTAAATAGACATTTCTCCAAAGGAGACATACAGATGGCCAAGAGGCACATGAAAAGATGCTCAACATCGCTAAATATTAAAGAAATGCAAATCAAAACTACAAGCTATCACCACACACCAGTCAGAATGGCCATCATCAAAAAGTCTATAAACAATAAATGCTGGAGAGGGTGTGGAGAAAAGGGAACCCTCCTACACTGTTGGTGGTAATGTAAATTGGTACAGCCACTATGGAGAACAGTATGTAGCTTCCTTAAGAAACTAAAAATAGAGCTACCACAGGATCCAGCAATCCCACTCCTGGGCATATATCCAGAGAATAACATGGTTCGAAAGGATACATGCACCTCAATGTTTATTGCAGCGCTGATTACAATAGCCAAGACATGGAAGCACCCTAAATATTCATCAACAGAGGAATGGAAAAAGAAGATGTGGTACATATATACAATGAAATATTACTCAGCAATTAAAAAGAATAATGCCATTTGCAGCAACATGGATGGGCCTGGAGATTATCATACTAAAGTGAAGTAAATCAGACAGAGAAAGACAAATATCATATGATATGGCTTATATGGGGAATCTAAAAAAAAAAATGGTACAAATGAACTTATTTACAAAGCAGAAACCGACTCACAGACTTGGAGAATGAACTTATGGTTACCGGGGGGAAGGGTGAGGGGTACGAAGATTGGGAGTTTGGGATTAACATGTACACACTACTATAGTTAAAAAAGATAACCAACAAGGACCTGTATAGTACAGGGAACTCTGGTCAATATTTTGTAATAACCTAAATGGGAAAAGAATTTGAAATATAATAGACACAAGTATATGTATGACTGAATCATTTTGCTGTACACCTGAAACTAATACAACGTTGTTAATCAACTATGCACCAATATAAAATAAAAATTAAAAAAAAAGAAAAGAAAAGAAAAAGAAAAAGAGATTAAGAATGAGTTTCCAGAGAATAAGAAAAACTCAAGGAGTGTGAGCTGTCTTGGAAGCAGAAGAGGGACGTGTATGGATGAAGAGAGTGATAAACTATCAAATTATGTTCCTAGTTTTCTGAAATGTTATGTTGATACGCTTTGCCTTAGGTCTTCATTGATTCATTTGTTGGCACTCTAGGCCTGTCAATCTTCCTTTCTTTGGCTCTGTGAACTCCTCTCGATGTTCTCTCTTCTAAAACTTCTTTTATTTCTGTGTATACTTTGCAGATGGATTGTTTGATTTTTTTGTTTTTGTTACTTTCTAATAATTTCCATTTCATGTTTTCTTTCTATTTTATTAGAGATTTCTTATTCTTTTATTTAATGTCTCTTAAATTATTTTTTGTCCTCTGAATATTGCTTTTAATGGCATCCACTTGATTAATTAATGCTGTAACTTTATTTAATGCCCAGAAGCTGGCCATTTTATCTTCCTGAACAGTTTCTGATCTTTACCAACTATTTTTATTATATCCTTTTTTGCTTATTGCAGTCTCAATCTATTGCAATAGAGGCTTTTTGGTTTCATTGTTTGTTTTTTTAAAGCAAAGTTCTAGTGATCCCTGGTTGTTTTCTTATCTTTAAAAGCAGGGTTATAAAAACACTGTTTGAAAATTCTGCACTTACAGATGGGGCTTCTTTTCTATGGTCATTATTGAGGTATCATCTAGCTGAGCCATTTCAGTAGGGAATCCTCTATGTCAGAACTTTTAGTCATTCTTTGAGCTAGTAAGGTTTTCTAGCTTGGAAGAATATATGCCTGGCTAACTGCTCTCAAAAATTGTACAACTGTAGCAGGAAAAGACATTAGTGGGTCCCAACATTTATAATATTGGTATGTAAGCTTTCCTTTAAACAACCATACCTGTTATCTGTCAGTCCAGGGCCTTGAATTACCCTCTTCAGAGAATAATGCTTAGTTTCTGCTATATAGAAGTGGAATTATCCCCAGGTTGCATGGAATGAGGCAAGTGAAACATGGGTATAACTTCCTTTTAGATATACTGTCAATCAATCTTCCTGTTTTCATATCAAGTTCACCCCCACTTACATGTTTGCTACAGCCAATTCCAGAAACTTATGGGAGTTCAAACCCACAAATCAGATTGCTCCTCGGCACACTATTTATACAGTTTCCAGAACATTGTTCCTGATTTTTCCTCCCCTGTTTCCTTTTTAATTTAGTCCTTAAAACTTACTCAATTGTTATATTAGGAAGGTTTTGTGAGTTTGTGGAGGTTAAGTGCTGTCTGACATGAAGATGTCTCCTGTAACGTTTTAAACTTTAATATGATACGATATTTGTGTATTTCCTTTCATTTTTGCCTTATCATCCATGTTACTCAAATTAGCAACATTCTTAACTTTACACTAACACTTATGTCCTGTACTGAAATTATAATACTTATCACTTTTCTAAATATAAGTTTCCTCAAAATACTAGAAAACTATAAACCTGATTTAATCAGATTTATAGTAACTTTGTCATGTCCTATTGTTTTCTTTCTTTCCCTATGAGTATTTTAAAAGTAGCTCCAGAATATTCAAAGAGAATGTTTTTAGCATCACCAAAAAGTGGATTTACTTTTCTTGCATTCAACTAATTTCTTAAAACCATTCTAAATTATAATGCAGTGATTTATGTTCATTTTTTATTTGGTTGATTGTTTTAGTTATTTATGGAGGTTTATTTGCCCTCTTCTCTGCTAATGGAAATATGAATAGTATGCCTTTTACACATTCTCATGTTTATAACACTTTCATCATTATACCTATTGCATAGAATCCTTTTTATTTCTGGAGATATCCACCTGTGAGACATGTCATGTGGAACCAAAATGCCCACCTTCCCCTTATCATTTTCATAATTAAGTACGCATTTCTTTGAACAGAATTCCTTGGTCTGTTTATATTGTACAGACATTTTTGTTCTACTTTTGGGATTTCACATCATTTTTTTCTAACCCTGGTGGTCTTTCTTCCCTGATTGTTTGTTAATCTAATATTTCTGTGATCCTATTAAGTACTCTAAGGTAAAAGAAAACCCATAGAGTCTATTCAATTTTACTAACAGTAACTCATGTCCCCTTAGCTTCTTCAAAAAGCTAAAGGGACAGAGATTAGACAATAGCTACTTTCCAGAAATAATCCCATGATCTGACATTTATTGCTAGGACAGCTAATATAGTCTAGTTCCTTATGTCAGGAATAATTTAGTATTTATGTGGCACTTCACATTTTCACAATGATCTTCAATCATTAATAAAACATTTCCCATGACATTCCTGTCAGAGAGGTCAGTATAACTATCAGTAACGAGAACCTCTTAATAACAAAATAGTAAAAGAGTTACCATATCCTCTTTGTTTCTTGGTGTTAATTTTTAAGCATGTAAAATTTGAGCATTTATTAAATCCATTGACAATATTGCATTAGATTCATAAATTTTCAATAAGGATGAGTTACTTTAAGTGATATTGTGAAAAGCTTAAGAAGTTATAATTCCCCTTTCAAAAGCAGGCTGCATTCAATAGTCTACTAATAAACATATAATAAATCCACTCTCCACTAAGGACTATTTGTTTAATTCAGAGAGGAGAGAATTCTAGAATATCTAGTGTTAGCAATGCCTTGCCCAGAATTGAATATGGTAACAGAGATTGATTAGAGGTTAAAATCATATTTGAGAAAGATTGTTGTTTTTCAAGTCAGTTTAATGAAAACCTAGGTCAGCATTTTGCAAATAGATACTGAAAAATAGTAGGCAGTATACCCAGATGTTGATGAACTAAGACATCTGGCAAACATTATGTTCTTGTGCTCAGTTACCACACAATGAAATTGCTACAAAATTTTGTTTTTATCTTGGCTTCATAAAAAGACTTTGGAAGTACACCCTCTATTTTTATTCTCCAAAGCTATCTGGACCTGATTTTTTTGTTTGTTCTCTTTTTATTTAATGCAGGGTAATCAATAATAACATTTATTTCTAAGTAGAAATACAGATATTCAGAAATATTTTTTCTTTCTTGGCAGGTTTTTTTTTTTTGACAAATTTGTTCATTTCATCCCATATGTCAATTGTCTTCTCAAAAAGTGATATTAACATATTATTTTCTAATATTTGTATTTTTACAGGTAACTCCACTTTTTCATTCCTAATATTTTTAATTTGTGTTTTCTATTTTGTCTGTGATCAGTCTTTCTTGGGTGTAGTTACTGTAGCAATTCTTTCAAATAACCAAATTTTGGCTTTAAAATTTTTTTCTATATCAAGAGTTGGCTTTTCTTTTCCTGTAAATAGTTAGATAGGAAATGTTTGGGGCTTCGTTGACCATACAGTCTCTATTGCAACTACTCAAATCTGCCATTGTAGCATGAAAACCATCATAAAACACATAAATGAATAAGCATGGCTGTGTTCCAATAAAACTTTGTTAAAAAAAAAAAAAAACTTCATTGTTGTCATGAGTTCAGTAAACATTTGATAACAGAAATACCAGTGCTTCTTTGAAACATCTCTGTGCAATGTGTCACATCATCTACCTGAATTTTAGAAGTAAAAACTGGCAGGACTTGGCTTAGAGGATGATTCCAAGGTTTCTGACAATGACAATCAGAACCTATAACTTTCTTTCTTAAAAATCTCCAATCACCACTTGCTTCTCATTTTTAATTAGAGTAAACCTACTGGCTCACTATGGTCTTTAAAACTCTACATGATCTAATTTGCGTCAATCTCCCTCAATAACCTTGAGTCAATCTCCCTCAATAACCACTTTCTAACCACACTGACATGCTCTTTATGCCTTGATACAGCCAGTTTATATTTACTTGGCTCCTTTTGTCCTTCTGACAGACCCATTCTTCCTTTATGTCTCTGTTTATCTGGCTTGGGTGTAACGTAAATGCTAGGACCACTGGTCTACCACCAGACCATTCTCATATCTCATAAATTTGGCACCTAGAGGTCATTTGTAACATTCCCCTTCTCCATTTGGCATTTTTAATTTAACTTTATTTTTTTGGTAATAATCATAGGATGAAATAAATAATGATAGTGGCCAGAAAACAAATGCAGGCAGTGAATACTTACTTTACTGAACTTCATATCTATAATCATGTACTAAATTAGAATTTAAAATAAATAATAAAATAATAATTTCAATATAAAAAGGAAAATAAGAAATGGATTAATATTCTTTAGTTACAAATATGCAGTTTCTGAAAAAAGAAGAAGAAAAAATAAATGAAGACAGCATTACCTGTGGACTGAAACACCAGGCCTGCCTGCTTGCCCATAGATCCCTTAGCAGCTGGTCCACCCATGGTCCCTGCCACCTGGCCCACCAAAATCTCTGGCCTGGGCTGACTGTGAAGGGCTTTCCCTTTCAAGGCCAATCTGCAAAGACCAGAATTGGTGACTATTTCTTCAAATGTGCAAGCATCAATAAAAGGATACAAAGATCGATAAGATTTAGGGAAGCATGATTCCACCAAAAGAGCAATTACATAAAGCACCAAAGAAATGTTATTGAACTCGCCTAAAAAAAAAAAACAAAAAAAACAAAAATGAACATCATCTTAAAGAAGTTCAGTCATCCATTAGATAGACACTAAATGAAATCAGGAAAATAATACATAAACAAATGAAAAGTTCAACAAAGATACAGAAACCATAAAAAAAAAGAACCAAACAGAAATTCTGGAACTGAAGAATAAAGTGTCTGACATAAAAAATTCAACAGAAGTCTTCAAGAGCAGACTTGATCAAGCAGAAGAAAGAATCAGTGAAGTTGATGACAGACCACTTAAAATTATCCAGTTAGAGGAAGAAAAAGAAAAAAGAATTTAAAAAATAAGGAAGACAGTCTATGGAACTTATGGGACATGATCAAGTGAACCAATATATTCATCAGATGAGTTCAGGAGAAGAGAAAGAGAAAGGGGCAGAAGAGTTATTTAAAGTAATATTGGCTGAAATTTTCCCAAATCTATGGTGAGCAACTGGCTTCATGAAGCCCAAAGAACAAAAACTGAGGGAACTGGTCACTAGACTTGACTTACAAGAAGTGTTAAAGGGACTTTTTCAAATTGAAACAAAAGAAAGCTAAACAGCAACAAGAAAGCATTTGAAAGCTCCCTATTAAAGTAAATATATAGTCAAATTCAGAATACTCTAACACTGTAAAGGTGGTGAGTAAATCCCTCTTATCCCTAGTATAAAAGTTAAAAGACAAAAGTTTTAAGAATACCTATAATCTAAAAATTTGTTAATGAATATACAATATAAAAAGAAGTAAATTTTGACATCAATAATAAAGTGGGGGAGGAGGAGTAAAATTGTTGATTTTTTGCATGTGATTATAGTTGTTGTTACCAGCTTTAAATTATTTTAACTATTTATATAACTATAAGAAGTTTTATGCAGACTTCATGGTAACCACAAAGAAAAAACCTACAGTAGATACAAAAAAAAATCAAAATATATCATTACCAAAAAAAATCACAAAGGAAGACAGTAAGAGAGGAACAACAGAACTACAAATCAGACAGAAAACAACAAAATGACAATAGTAAGTCCTTTCAATTATCTGTCAATAATTACTTCAAACATAAGGGGATTAAACTCAAACAAAAGATAAAGAGTGGCTTAAAGGACTAAAAATAAATAATATCCAACTGTATACTGTTTACCAGAAACTCAATTTAGATTTAATGACACAAATGGGCAGAAAATAAATAGATGGAAAAATATATTCCATGTAAATGGTAATCAAAAGAGAGTAGCAATGACTGTAATAATATAAGACAAAATAAACTTTAAGTTTAAAACTCTCACCAAGAGACAAAGAAGGTCATCACATAATGATAAAAGGTCAAATCGACAAGAAGATAAAAAACATATATATATAATATATATATATATAGTTGACCCTTGAACAACATGAGTTTGAACTGTGTGGGTCCACTTACACGCAGATTTTTTTCAATAAATATAAGTACTTGCATTTTTGTTTTTACAGATCTTTTAGTGTGTGGGAATAGTTTGTGTTTTGATAAAGATCACAATATGCAGAATCAAAAGAAATTAGAATTTGGGTCCTGATTATATCCAAACTGCTTCAGCTTCCTGGCCTTGGGTCAGTCATTTATCAACCTTAGCTTCTGAGGCAGAGATAGCAGTATGCAGATTTTCAACTGTGTGTGGGGTTAGTGCCCTTAACCCCACATTGCTCAATGGTCAACTGTACATCCAACATCAGAGCCCCTAAATATACAAAGCAAATACTGAAAGATCTGAATTGAGAAATACACAGTAATACACCAATAGTAGACTTCAGTACCCCACTTTCAATAATAGATCATCCAGAGAGAAAAGTCAATAAGGAAACAGCAGGCTTGAACAATACTATAGACCAAATTTACCTAATAGATGTACACAGAATATTTCACTCAACAACAGCAGAATATGCATTCTTCTCAAGAGCACACAAAACATTCTCCAGGATAAATCACATACTAGGTCACAAAACAAGTCTTAACAAATTTAATAAGACTGAAAACATTTCACATATCTTTTTCCAACCAAAATGGAATGAAACTAGAAATCAAACTGGAGGAAACAGAAAATTCAAAAATACATGAAAATTAGACAGTATACTCGTGAATAACCATTGGATCAAAGGAGAAATCAAAACAGAAATAAATCTTGAGACAAATGAAAATACAATGTATCAAAACTTATGGGATACAGCACTAAAAGGGATTGTTTAGAGCAAGAAACATGTACATTTAAAAAAGAATAATTTCAAATAAACAATCTAACTGCACCTCAACATGTAAAGGAACTAGAAAAAGAACAATCTAAGCTCAAAGTTGGCAAAAGGGAGGAAATATTTAAAAATAGAGAAGAAAGAAAGGAAATAGAAAAACAATAGAAAAAACTGGTAAAACTGAGTTGAACTTTGAAAACATAAAAATAATTAATAGAAACTTAGCTAGACTAACCACGTAAAAAAAGAGAAAAGACTCAAATAAATAAAATCAGAAATGAAAGAGCAGACATTACAACAGATGTCACAGAAATTTTAAAAAGATCAAGGCAAATTATTATAAATAATTATATGCCAACACATAGGATGACCTACCAAAGACTGAATCCAGCAGAAATAAAAAGCTTAAAAAGACCAACAGCAACATAGGAGATGGAATTAGTAATCAAAAACTTCCCAACAAAGAAAAGCCCAGGATAAGATGACTTCCCAGGTGAATTCTACCAAACATTTAAAGAAGAGTTAATACCAATTCTTCTTAAACTCTTCCAAAAAAATACTAAAGCAAACACTTCCAAACGCATTCTGTGAGGCCAATATCACCCTGATACTAATGCATACCACAAGAAGACAAAACTATAGATCAATAACCCTGATACACATGTAGGCAAAAATTTTCAACAGAATACTAGCAAACGGAATTCAACACCACATAAACATACAGGATCATACACTATAACCAAGTGGAATTTATCCCTAGGTTGCAAAGATGATTCAATATACACAAAACAGTCAATGTGATATGCCACATTAACAGAATGAGGGATAAAAATCAGATAATCATCTTGATAGATACAGAAAGGACATTTGAAAAAATTCAACACACTTTCATGATAAAAAAAATTTCTCAGCAAATTAGGTATAGAAGGAACTTATCTCAATATAATAAAGGTCATTTATAATAAGCTTACAGCTAAATTATACTCAATGGTGAGAAACTGAAGGCTTTTCCTTTAAGATCTAGAACCATAGAATTATACCCACTCTCACCACTTCTATTCAACATAGTACTAAAATAACTAGCCAGAGCAATTAGATGAGAAAAAGAAATTAAAATATCCAAATTGGAAAGAAGTAAAACTATTTCTGTTGGCACGTGACATGATCTTATATATAGAAAACCCTAAAGAATTCCACCAAAAAATACTGCTAGAATAAACAAATTCGTAAAGTTGTATTATACAAAATCAACATAGAAAATCCAACTGCATTTCTATACACTAAGAGCAAACTGTCTGCTGAAAGAAATTCAAGTAGACACTAATAAATGGAAAGTTATTCTCTGTGCATGCATTGGAATTACCATCTAATATAGGAATCTCTCTTTTGGTTATATATCCAAAGGAATTGAAACCAGGATTTGAAGAGATATATGAACGCCCTTGATCATTTCATCATTATTCACAACAGCCAAGATATGGAAACAATCTAAGTGCCTATATGTGGATGAATGTATAAAGAAAATAGAGTATGTACATATGACAGAATATTAATCAACTTTAACAAAGAAGGAAATCCTGTCATTCGCAACAATGTGGATGATCTTGGAGGACATTATGCTAAATGAAATAAGCCAGAAACAGAAGGACAAGTACTACTTTATACTACTTAGTTTAGGAATCTAAAATAGTCAACTCAGAAGCAGAGTAGAATAATTGTTCCCAGGGGCTACAGGTAGGGGTGAATGGGGAAGCATTAGTTAAAGGATACAACGTTTCAATTATATGAATAACTACTAGAGATCCACTGCACACTATAGAGCCTATAGTTAACAATACCATATTATACACTTCAAAATTTCTCAGAGGGTAAATCTTAGGTTAAATGTTCTTACCACAGAACAATGACGGTAATAATAAAGAGATCATGAGGAAACTTTTGGAGATAATGGTTTGTTTATGTCACATATTGTGGTTATGGTTTTACAGATGAATATTTATCTCTAAACTCATCACGTTGTATACACTGAATATGAACAGCTTTCATATATATAAATGAAACCTTAATAATGTGGTTTAAACAAATATAAAGAAGTGTTTCCAAAAGAATAACCTCCACAAAGCTCAGAGAATGATTTGCACATATACTGACAGCTTTAGTGCAAATCAAATTGTTTCTTCATCTTTATGAACACTGAGCTATTATCCTTTCTTTGAAAACTACTGCTTAAGCACACTAAAATATCAGACTATAGGGTGTGGGGCCAGGAACTGCAACTGACTGAAACCAAGTGGAACGGTTTCAAATTATTATGTACTGGCTCTGAAAACAAAGGTCTATAGCTGAAAGTGGTAATGTGTGGGAGAGGCTTATAACTGGGGATCCTCTAAATCAGTCTTCATGTAAATTATAATATTTATTAAGGAATAAGTAAAATGTATAAATATAACCTGCCTGTATATTACTAAAATCAACATTACTGACAACAATCATTTAGAAATTAGGACACCAAAAGTTTTTTTGGCAGGTGATAGTATTTTATCACTGACAATAATTCTGTTTAGATTTATCAGTAGTGCTGATAACAAAAAGTAGACTAGCGTTATTTGGTTTTATTATTGTTTTTACATGCAGACAATGCATCCCCTTCATTTCTGCACCCAGAGCATGACTACTCCCGTTACAGGACCTTTGCCCCATTACCTTGCCTTTATTATGCCACTGAGTAGAAGGGTGATTCAAATCCAGGCCCTATCATTTACAGCAATATGACTGTAGGAGAGATATTACTTAACTTTCTGTAAGTGGGGAACTTTTTTCTCATATGATTAGTGTGAGAACTAAGTTAGTACATATATACACCTATATATGAATATAAGTATTCATTTGAGTATTTATATACATGAGAAGATATGTCTATTCACACATGAATATTTATATACAAATATGCTATCTGTTGTCTGTGGTATACACACACACACACACACACACACACAGAGATAATTTGGACTATTTGACCAAACCATACACTGTAATTCTAATTCACAGTTATTCTCATACTGATATCCTGTTTTAATTATTTTTTTCTATATGAAATTATATAATTACAATATTATGTCTATATCATTATGATAATATTAATCATTATAACACATATATAATTATTTTCTCTCTTGCTCTTTATAGCATATGCACATGAAATCAATCCTTAGCAGTCCTTATCTGTCTTTTTACCGTTTAGAATGATGTTTGACAAACAGTACAAAAGTACAAACTCAAATATTTCTTGAATTAAACAGTGCACATATATATGTAGAGAGAGAGAGACAAAGAGATAGCAAGAGAGAGACAGAGAATGATACAATAAACACCTGGGCCAATAGCTATGCCATTTGTTGGTTAGGAATAGAAGAGGGCCAGGTTTTAGGGAAGAGTAAGAGTTTTGTTTTGAACCTGGTTTGTTAAGTATTACTAAGGACAGGATTAAGAAGATATCAGTGATAGATGGATAAAACTAGACATGAGTGCTGACACATTATTTAAAGAGGAAGAAATTTTAAGGAAATAAGACATCAACTGTGCAACAAGATGATGAGAATTCTAGTTAGAAAACTTTCCATTTGGTTTAGCAACATGGAGATATTAGCAGCAGTAGTGATGATGGATTTGTAAGGGTGGAAGCCAGCTGAGAAAGGGTAAAAGAGTAATTGATAGATTAGGAAGTAGGAGTTATTTGTAGAAAACATTTTCGAGAATAGTAATAGAGAGCCAATCAATATGGCCGTGGCTGGAGGAAGATTTTTTATAATGATGCTTTTAATAAAAAAGAACTACACTGGTCACTAAGGTAGAAACTGTTCACATGTGCCTGTTGAGAACTGGAAAAAGTCCAAATTGAGATGTGCCATAAATGTAAAACACATACCAGATTTTGCAGACTTGGTAAGAAGAAAATAATGTAAATTGTTTCTTACACATATCTTCAGTGCATATCAAGGTGATAATATTTTTAATATGTTGAATTAAATAAAATATATTATGAAAATTAGTTTTACATGTTTGTTTTTACTTTTTAATGTAGCTATATATGTGGCTTGCATGATATCTCTATTGGACAGGGCTGATGTATAATATATTTGAATGCCTAACTCAGTTGAAGGAGAAAGAAGAAAGGAAGAGGAAAATAGATTCTCTCAAATTCTCAAGACAAAGAGAAGATGAGATTGTGAACAAGGTAGACTGGATTTGATCTTTGAGAGAAGGTAGGGAATGCATATAGATACAGGAAGGCTTCTTGAATTATTGGGAGAAAGTCAAAGGTTTATGTATGCTTTCTGTGTGTGATATTTGTGCCAGTGTTTCAGTAGATTGCTTTAATGTGGTTTGGATCCAAGATGCAAGCTGTGTTGGACATATACTAGGGTGGCCCCTCATGATTCCCATGCCTTAGTGTTCATGCCTTTTATAACTTCCTTTAGGTGTGGGTGGGATCTGTGACTTGCTTCTAGCTAACAGAGTATGATGACAAAGTTGAGATTTTGCCAATGTAATTAAGATCACCAATAAATTCTATTAGAATTAATCAGATGAAAGCCCTTAAAAGAAGCTCTGGGACCTCCTTGAGGTGAGATATTGCCCTTGCTGGCTTGATGAAGTAGGCTGTCATGCGGAGGAAGCCCACTTGCCAAAGAACTGTGGATGGCCTCTAGGAACGTTTAGCATCTTCTAAGACTTAAGAGTGGCCTCCAGCCTAGGACTAGCAGAAAGCCAACGCCCTCAGTTACACAGTCACAAGAAAATGACTCTTACCAACAACGTGAATGATCTTGGAAGTGGATTCTTCCCTAGATGAGCCTCCAGATGAGGATGTTATCTGGCTAACAACCTGATGGTAACCTTTTGAAACCCTGAACAGCGTGGCCAGGGAAGCCATGTTTGGACTCCTGACCCACAAATACTGAGAGATAATAAACGCAGATTGTTTAAAATCACCAAGTTGGTGCTCACGTGTTAACACAGCAACAGAAAAATAATAAACAGGCTTTTTCAATTAAACAGTTTGGATGGTGCACATCAGAGTTCTACAGACCTGAGTTCTAGTCTGAGATGTAGTGTTTACATAATTTTTAATCTATGCACTTCCCTGTTGTAGATCACTTTCTTCTTCTGCAAAACAAAAACAAAACACTCTGGCCTAAATTAAATCTTTATGATTATCTCCAAATCCAACATTCTATTATTGTTCAATTGGTAAATATTCAGAGAATGATTCTCAATGGTCATTTTCTACAACTTTCAGAGCCATATTAAAACTTGGCACTTAAACATTTCTGCAACTTTATACCATCCACAGACATTGGCAACAGACATATAATGTACAAAACAGTGTGCACCAAAAGAACAATAAATATATAATTAATGAGATAAAAATGTCATACAAATCCATTATTTAATTTGTATTTGGAAGTTTGCCAACAATGACTTCTGAAGATCTTTTTGGAAAGAAAAATCTACTGGTGTTTTATATTAATCTTAGATTTTTTAAGTGCTTAAAAGCTTGAGTTTTCTTTGAAGTGAATAATACCTAACCATGAAAATGGAATATTATAGTAGGCATACAACAACATTTTTAATACAAGAAACAACTATTTCTGCCTTTCTAAAATTACCCAGCCAAACCTGTATCACCTGGTAAAAAAAAAAAAAACAAAAAAACTGCTTCTCAGACCTAGAAGTTGAGTCTGATTATGAAGAGACTCAGCTACTTTCTTCCCTTCTTATAAATGTGTCAAATTACAGATGAGCTTAAATTTTAATAGCAAACTTAATGGGAGGGTCTTAGAGTAAAATGTACACACACACTTCATAAAAGCAACTGGCAGATTTTGAAAATGAATGATGGTAAATAATAAACTCAAGATAGCAAGTATCTTGTAGGGTGGTGCCGAGCCCTATATTTATTCCTGTCAGAGTTAATATTTCCATTGATGATCTATAAAAATAAGTAAAGCAGCCCACTAACCATATTTTCAAGTGAAATTACATTGAAGGAATGTGTGGAGGGAAGAGAAACAGTGCAAAACAAATAGACTGTGACAAGATCATAGCAAACCCCTCTAGTTGTTGACAGTGTAAAACTTCAATCTAAGAGTTCTTCACACAAATCAGAGTAGAAATGAATGCCATTGGGGTCAGTGATGATTTCATTATTTGGAGCTGAAAAAAGGAAAGGCATGTGAGAAAGAAATATTGGAATGTGTCAAAAAATGATTCATTACTGCACAAAAAGTTAACACAAATATATTCAGGAAGAAATAGAAAGGAAACACAACAGTATGTTTTCTAACTTGAAAATGAACTGTAAAATTTGAAACAGTAGATCTGCAAAAATTAAATGGCCTAACGAATGAATTTGTTTGGGTGGGAAAAAGAACCATGAGGCCTGAATTACTCACAAAATCACTCCTTATGTCATCTGTTATATATAAACTAAAATAATAACATTATTTTTAGATTGTGAATGAGGAACTGTTCTGATAAGTGTAAAGCACATTTGGCACAAAGTTGGGTTCTTCTGGAAATAGGGTCTTTCTTGTGTTTATTCCTATACTTGAAAGCAAACATTGTACTTTTTTTTCTTTGGGAAGTTAATATTTGTGATACATAGTTTCTTCTATCCTTCCCATGTATTTATAAAATAAAATTATACAACAGCATTTGCCCTCTTTCCAACAAAATTCTTCTACGAAACATTAACTTTTCAGGTACTGTTCATGAATGAACGGTTGCCTTCAGGAATTAGAAAAAGAGATACTTGGAATGAGGTGAGCTCCATATTTTCCCAGCTATGCTTCCTAGGGTAAGTAGCTAAATTTCTCTGAACTTCTGTTTCCACAACAAGAAAATGGAAACACTGATATATAATTCAGTGTGTGAAGAGACTCAAATAAGTTAATTTTATCTGCAAAAGTACTGAATGCATATAAATGATATGTATATAAAATGTTATGGCAACTACATTTCATCCTATCCAGGCAAAAAATACATAAAGTGCTAGCCATCAATGGCTGGGCTGACAATTACTATCTCTATATCCAATGCATTTCCTTTTTTCATAACCTGCTTCCATCTGCCTTCTATTGATTGTGTGAGCAAGTTGATTGTTTTCTCATACTCTCCCCTGCTCTTCCTCCATGCATCTAAAAGTTGTAGAACAACATGAGAGCCAAGAAAGCAGTTACAGAATTTCTCCCTTGAGCAAAGGTTTTTAAAGTTAAAATCTTAAAAATTGAAAGCAAATTAAAATCATAAAGATGAAAACATAAAACTTCAATGACATCACATTCTTTCTTTAGACTTATTGTAGAAACACACAATCCAAACTTTCCTGTTTTGCAATAATCATCAAAAAGTTCTTCTTTGGAATTCAAAACAGGACATGTGAAGCAAGTTTTGTGAAACTATTATGTATTATTTCTATCATATTATCATATCAAACTTCTGTCAAAGTTTCTGATCATAGGTACAAGAAGAGATGGGGAGAAGGGAGATAAATGTTCTACTTCTTTTCTTCTACCCTTTAGGATTTAAATCACTTTAAGGTAAAGCAATAAAAGTTGTCTAAATTGGCTTATACACAGTGATGAAACCAGACTACTTCTAAGATATCCATGCATCTGAATCTTTTGCAGAGGGTTCATTAATCTTATATCTCTCTCATCTTTCTTTCTTATAATAGTATCTTGACTAATATCTGTTCATGATTTACTCACTAACTGAATGTAGACATTGACATCTTTGAGACAAACAATGCTAGGCTGGTTGATTTAGTTACCTACTTGGCAATTACTTAATATTCCTAAACAGTTGTTTGCTTGTTAACAAAATGAAGATGTTAATAGCTTTCAGTTCTAGATAAACCCTAAGCCAATTAAAGGTACAGGGTCTGATGAGGGGCATTGTAAAAAAACCTTTTCATAGCCTTTTCTATTTAACTACATCAAATAAACCGATATAGTTAAATAGAAACTGATCAAATAAACCTATAAAATCTAACCTTCAAAACAATGACTTATTTACTAGGAAGCAGTAGATGATGGGAGAGTACTGAGCCCCAGTTTTAACACTGGGCGGAATGGCCTACTGGTTGAGTGATAGTGACACCTAATTTCATTCCTTATCTTCCAACAAATAGGCATTAAAAATAAGTGGGCCCAAGGTAACCAAGCCATAGTCCAAGCAAAAGCACTGAACTTATCACCAGACACATAACTCATAAAGGAATACGTCTACTCTAAGAGAATATGTCCACAGTTTGAGATTATCTAATAAGAGAAAGCTGGAAATTAGGAGATATTGGAAAATCATACATATTTTTTGCCTTGTCCACTGTTTTTCTTTCCTTGATAGAATCCAATGTTATTCTGAATATCTATTAAATAATTAGGTATTTTTATAAGGGTTGAACAACAACAACAACAAAAACCTCACTTGAAAATGAGAATAAAATTTTTGTTATCGTGTAAAGATAGCCATACGAGTAATATAAAGAGCAGGAACCAGTAAGAAACTATTTATAAGGTAGTACAACCTTGAGCACTGGCACTTTGGCTTTTCATTATTTTCCTAAGGTGACCCACTTGGACCAACCTTAATTAAGAATTGTACCCTCATAAAATAGATATTACCTTGATTACTATGCATGGAATGTCAATACTCATCCTCCCACTTGCTATTTGTAAAGGGAGAGTAATCAAAACATATTTATTCTGAAGCTATAAAGAAGCATAAAGCTGGAATGCATGGTAAGGTCATTTTGTCTATTTTCTTTTTTTATGTGATTGCAATTAAAATAAATGACTAAAACTCTCCGTTTGAAAAACTTTAGAGCCTATTTTTCACCTTTTTAATATCAAAACAATACCACAGGAAAAAAATGTGAGCTTTAGGGTATGTGTGTTATAATTTGACTCATTTTTTCCAATTGTTCTTAAAAAGAAGTTTTAATAATCTTCCAAAATTATTTTCCATTTTTAATACCCCCAAGTCCTACATATGCCATGTGAAAGAATTTCAATCTAAAATGGAACCAGAGAATATAAAATGGAAAATCTTCTACATGTGCCCTCAGGAAAACAAAACTTAAGAACTGAGGTACTGATTTCCTATAAATGTCTGATTTACAGAAAACTGATAGTATTGGAATGTTCTTAAATGATAGGAAGTTGGTCAGGGAACCTTGGGAAATTTTGCTTATGGTTTCCAGAGGCATGAACAAGAAATGACTCTGGGTGAGTTGGTCTCGTAAATTAAGCTGAACTGAGCTTTGTTTGTGGGACTGGTCTGGTTTTGTCTCCTCAGAAATTTTCAGAAATGGTCTCCATTTGTTTTTTATTTTAGCAGACTCTAACTGAACTCTCACTTCTTTATGTTCCCTGTCCATAAATACAGCACATCCCAAATCCTCAACAGACTCATCTGCAGCTTGCTACAGTTTATGTGTTCTGAACTGCAATTCTTCTGCTATTCCTAAATGGAACTCGGCTTTTTGACAATTTTGAGCTTGCCTCATTTTATCTTTTCATTTAGGTAGACATTCCTTGGCACTGGAAGTGGGATCCAAAGGAGATGACCCCCAAAGGACAATGACCCTCGGAATTGTGTGAAGTACCCGCACAAAAGCCCTTGAGCTCATTGCTTCTGTGAGTCATTGTCTACTTTTGGCTTGGCGATTCTCCTCTCGGATTCCGGTCTCCCTCCATTTGGTTGAGCTTTCTGACTTTGTTAAGGGTCTGTTTAAAGGTTTTATCCTTTTTGGTGAGTACTTGTTTGTTTTCTTGTAGGAAACATGCTAGAATTTCAGTGTAATTCCTTTGGAATGCTAGAGAGCAAAAATTAAAAATTCTATCAGTGGGCACGGGTTGAGCAAGTAAATGCTGTTAGAGTGCGTGCCACCTCCCTTTAGAGACTTTGCTCTCTAAGGCAAAGACTTATGTGAGAGCACAAACTGGTCACAGACATCGGTCACAAATGTCAGGCCAGACTGACATTAGGTCATCTGCCAACTGCAAGATAATTTACATGTAACAAGGGACAACTGGTCACAGGTCAAACAACTAGGGCAAACGCTGTCTTCCAGGAGAAAAAAAAGAGAAAGACAGTATGTATCCCATGAAAGGCACACTGTAAAACAAAGCATAACTCCCAACCCTGAGCACACCCATTAGGCTATTTAGGAATTTTTCTTTTGCTCTCAAGAAAACCTCTGAGATATGAGATTCCAGTCACCCCAGTGCTCTTCAGGGATCCTAACTGATTTTATGTTAAAAAATTATGGTCTCTCCTCATGCGCATTTTTGACTAGATGGTCCAGTCTTACTAAAGATAAAGTAGAACTCCAATGGCTGTTATGAGAACTTTTCAGTCTGCCCGAACATGATTTTCTCCAGACTAGAAAGACTGCGGCAATAGAACTAAACAATCTGAGTGGGATAACTATTTTAATTGGTACCTAGACGCTTCTAAATATATTCAGGATTTTAAAATCACCTCTTGGTAAAATATTATTTCTAAGTTAACTGAAAGAAATAAACAAAGGAGATAAACAGGCAGCTAAGGCCTCTTCCTTGGTGACATGAGCCAAGGTTCCCCTAAACCCATTACTCCACCCCCTCTATATCCACCTTTGCCTTCTTCAAACCCCCCTTCTTTATCTAAACTCCCCTTCTTCTCTAGTGAGTAAACTTTACCAACTGAGCCAATTAAAACTTTCCCTTTTAAAATTAGGTCTTCTGGGGACTTCCCTGGTGGTCCAGTGCTAAAGAATCCACCTTACAATGCAGGGGATACGGGTTCGATCCCCAGTCAGGGAACTAAGATCCCATATGCCATGCAGCAACTAAGCCCGTGCACCACAACTACTGAGCTCGTGCACCTCAACTAGAGAGCCTGCGTGCTGCTAACTACAGAGCCTATGTGCTCTGGAGCCCATGCACCACAACTACAGAGCCCACGTGCCCTGGAGCCTACATGCCACAACTAGAGAGAGAAAACCCACATGCAACTAGAGAGAAGCCTGCATGCTACAACAAAAGATCTGGCATGACTCAATGAGGATCCTGCGTGCTGCAACTAAAGACCTGATGCAGCCAAAAATAAAAAAATAAATAAATAATAAATCTTAAAAAAAAAATTAAGTCTTCTGAGGATCCTGCTAAACCATTAATTAATTTTGTTCCACAGACCAAAGCTGAACTTGGAGCTATAGTAAACTATTTTCCCAAGGTAACTGGGGATCCTCATAGATTTGCCAAATCAATATTATAATTCAAACTTAACCTGATTTCTCTGATCTTTATCAGTTAATCCACATGCTTACTGGAGGAGGCCAAGCCCAGCACTGAATGAAAACTGCTAATTGGGAAAGCCCCAAACAATTTTTGAAATTCCAAGTCAGTCAGCCAATAGCTCTTTTATATGACCAAGCTCCTGCCATACCCCAAGGCTACATCTTGCCATCCTGAGGGCTTTCCATAAGCCAGTACATGGGAAGAAAATTAACGCATCACCCAAAAGCCCGTTGAATCTATTCATGATTACTACAGCAGAATCCAAATTGTTTTTAAAGAAAATATGGACTCCCTATATACATTGCATCTAGCAGGGTGGCCTTTAATTCAATGTTTTAGTTAAAACAGAGATCTATCTCTGTTAGTCAAGAGAACCCACACAAAATGAAAAATAATGTCCACCCTGAACTTGTCAATGTAGCTAACCAGTTAACCCGCACCCCAGAAGATGATTCCAAAAAAAGGGCAACTAAAATTTTACATCTCCGACTTCAACAGATGGAATCTCCCAAGCAGACTCTTCCTAACTGATTTTGTCATTATTGTTTAAAAAAAACAAAAAACAAAACCTGGCCATTGGAAGAGAGACTGCCACAAAATTTTTTCTAAAAGTCTAGACAATTACAGCTTTCCAAGAGCCAAGGGTCAAACTCATCCCAGTGATGGGACTCCAAAGAAGCACATAGACTATTTCCCATTCTACCATTAAATAGGCTGGGGAAACTACTCTCCAGATCCAGTAAAAACCCCTTACATATCAGCTGACACAGGAGCTACTCTATCAGTTCTCAACCCTACTACAAATAAACAGTCCCTTCAAATAGTGGGGAGTTCAAATTAACCACAATGTGTCTTTATTTCTCAATCTATACCATTTTGTTTGGGACCTTTGCAAGATAAACACCTGTTTCTCCTCAGTGATTAGGCTCCTGTTCACTTATTAGGATGAGATTTCCTAGAAAAATATCATACTGCCATTTCTTTCTCTTGAAAGAGAGAAATAAATCTTGTTAAAATCTCTTGAATTTAAGTCCCTTGAATCTAAGCCCCAAGAAAATCCAAACCTTTTCTCTCTCACATGTACTTTACAAGCCATGGAAGAACAAATTTCAGATATATCTCTGTTATTAAATTTAGTGTCCCCTAGTCTATGAGCAAAATCTTCCACAGACATAGACAGAATTCATATTGCTTTTCACTATGTTAAGATCCAAGTCAATCCCTCAAAACCTCTCTCCAAAATTAATCAATACCCTATAAACAAAGAAGCTTTACAGGGCATAAGACTTATCATAGAAGACTATAAAGCACAGGAACTTATTATCCCTTGCAGTAGTCCTTGTAAAACCCCTGTTTTACCCATAAGAAAACATAATGGTCAAGAATAAAGATTTGTTCAAGATCTCCATGCAATACATAACATTGTTATTCCTCACCATCCTGTTGTTCCTTATCTCCGTACATTATTAGCATTATTCCCTACTGAAAGCAAATTTTTCATCATGATCAATTTATGCAAGGCATTGTTCAGTATTCTAGTTGATAAGGCTGGCCAATATATTCTTGCTTTTACCTTGGAAGGGCAACAATATATCTGGACAGAAATGGCCCACAGTTTTTCCAAAGGTCCTTCTTACTTCTCACAAAATTTAAACGCTGACCTTGATGATACAAAATTTTCTGGAGGCTCTACCATACTACAGTATGTAGATGATTTACTTCTCTGCTCACCCTCTCAAGCCTCCCCACAAGAAGACAGATTTCACCGTTACAACTCTATCCAATATTTAGGATATTTAATCTCAGAACAAGGATAACACCTAGATGCTGATAGGTTTCATGGCATCTTGAGCTTCCCCAAATCTAAAACCAAATGTCAATTATGAGGTTTTCTTGGGCTAGCTGGTTATTGTCACAATTGGATTCCAAACTTCCCTTTAATGGCCCAGGCTTGTATATCTTACTAAAAACTACTAAACCTGGTCCTGTTATCTGGAAAAACCAAGATGATCTAGCCTTTAAAATCTTAAAGGAAAGCTTAATAAATCCTCTTGCCCTTGGATATACAAACTATAAACTACCTTTTTTCCTTTTTGTTTATGAAAAAGAGGGTAATACCCTCAGAGTACTTACTCAAAACATGGGGGCTACCACAACATCTAGGTTATTACAGCCAACAATTAGATCCCATGACCCAGCATTACGCTTATGCCTTAGGGCTATACCTGCTACTGCCTTTCTGGTAAAGGCCACTGAAGAAATAGTCTTAAGATCCTCTTTGACCATCTTTGTACCTCATGCTGTCAAAGCTCTCTTGAACTCATAGCATTCCCAACATTTTTCAGCTAGCTGTCTTACTTCTCATGAAATTCTCTTGCAGGACCAGCAAGATGACAGAGGAGTGAGACGTGGAGATTACCTTCCTCCCCACAAATACATCAAGAATACATCTACATGTGGAACAGTGCCTACAGAACTACTGAATGCTGGTAGGGGACCTCAGACTTCCAAAAAGGCAAGAAAATCCCCACGTAACTGGTAGGGCAAAAGAAAAAAAAAAGAGACAGAGGAATTGGGATGGGACCTGCCCCTCTGGGAGGGAGCTGTGAAGGAGGAAAAGTTTCCACACACTAGGAAGACCATTCACTGGCGGGGACTGCGGGGGAGCTCTGGAACCTCAGAGGAGAGGGCAGCAACAGAGGTGCAGAGGCAGAGCAGAGAGATTCCTACACAGCGGATCAGTGCCGACCAGCACTCACCAGCCTGAGATGCTTGTCTGCTCACTCACCGGGGCGGGTGGGGGCTGGGTGCTGAGGCTTGGTCTTCAGAGGTCAGAACCCAGGGAGAGGACCGGGGTTGACTGCATGAGGACAGCCTGGGGGGAGCTAGTGCGCCAGAGCTAGTCGGCAGGGAGTCTGGGAAAAAGCCTGGGCCTGCCAGAGAGGCAAGAGACCTTTGCTGCGGGGTGCTGGAGGAGCGGCCCGCCATAGGAGCTTCCTGCTTCACGCACTCACAGACAGCAGGGCAACACCTACGTGAGCACAAGCACAAGCCGTGGCTGTTACATCTGACCCCAGAGGCTGCCGTCCACCGCTGCCACCAAGAGTCCTGTGTGCAAGGCAGGTCACTGCCCACACCTTCCCAGCAGCCTGTGGAGCCCACCACTGCCGAGGGTCCTGCGATTGGGGCCAACTTCCCCGGGAGAATGCACAGCACACCTCAGGCTCTTGCAGCTTCACGCTGGCCTCTGCCACAGCAGGCACTCCCTGCACATCCCGATTGTGACTGCCATATCCCTCCCTCTCCCCAGCGTGAGTGAGCAAGTGAGCCCTAATCAGCCGCTGCTTTCGCACCCTTTTGCCTGTGCGGGGAACAGATGTCTGAGTGCGGCCCACTCCCAGAGGTGGGGCCAAAACCAAAGCTAAACCCCAGGGGCTGTGCGACCAAAGAAGAGAAAGCGAAATCTCCCCGTGCAGCTGCAGAAGCAGTGAATTAAATTCCTGCAATCGGCTTGGCAAACCCTGCGTCTGTAGAATACCTGAATAGACAACAAGTTTTCCCACAATTGAGGCTGTGGGCTTTGGGGGCAAGTACATGTGGGAGTAAGGTCAGATCAGAGTCTGAGCTGGCCCCACAGTGCCCACAGCAGGTCCAGAGACCTACCTAGAAGTACCGGAGGACTTCCTGTGGAGGCAGGGATTGGCTGTGGCTCACTATGGGGGCAAGGACACTGACAGCTAAGGCCACAGGAAAATATCACTACTTTTTTTGTTGTTGTTGTTCAGTTGTTCCTTTTTCATTATTCTTTTAATTTTAATTTTTTATTTACTTTTTCTTTTTTATGCTTTTATTTTTAATATATTTTTATTCTATTTATTTTTTCCTATTTCTATTGTAATTTTTCATTACACTGTTTTTTCCTTGTGTTTTTTCCTTTGTTTTGCTTTGTTTTCATTTTATTTTTAACTATATTTTACATTTTTCTATTTTTACTTTACTACTTTGTTTTACACTTTTTCCTTTTGTTTTCATCTTTCGTCTTTGCATTTTTTTGATCTTTTTTGTGGGTTAGTTTTATGCTTTCATTGCCTTTTTTTAGCTTGCTTTCTGCATTTGTTTCTGGTTTTATGTTTTTTGTAGTTTTTATTTTCATTTTGGGGTTTGTTTATTGGTTTGGTTGCTCTCTTCTTTGTTTTCGCTTTTTTTTCTTTTCTTTTTGTGAGTGCGTGTATGTTTCTTTGTGTAATTTGTCTGTTTAGCTTTGCTTTTACCACTTGTCTTGGGGTTTTGTCCATTTGGGGTTTTTTTTTTTGTTTTTTTGTTTTTTCGTTTTTTTGTTTTTTGGGGTTTTTCTGTTTTTGTTTGTTTGTTTGTTTTCTTCTTCCTTTTCTTCCACACCGTGTGGCTTGTAGGGTCTTGGTGCTCCAGCCAGGGGTTGGGCCTGAGCCTCAGAGGAGGGAGAGCTGAGTCCAGGATTTTGGACCACCAGAGAACTCCCAGCCCCATGGAATATTAATCAGTGAGAGCTTGCCCAGAGGTCTCCATCTTAACACAAAGACCTGGCTCCACCCAATGGCCAGCAAGCTCCAGTGCTGGATGCCTCATGACAAACAACCAGCAAGACAGGAACACAACCCCACCCATTAGCAGACAGGCTGCCTAAAGACATACTAAGCTCACAGACACCCTAAAGCACACCACCAGATGTGGCCCTGCCCATCAGAAGAATAAGATCTACCTCCACCCACAGAACGCAGGCACCAGTCCCCCCCACCAGGAAGCCTACACAAGCCAGTGGGGACAGACAACAGAAGTAAAAGGAACTACAACCCTGCAGCCTGCAGAAAGGAGACCCCAAACACAGTAAATTAAACAAAATGAGAAGACAGAGAAATATGCAGCAGATGAAAGAGCAAGGTAAAAACCCACCAGACCAAACAAATGAAGAGGAGATAGGCAGTCTACCTGAAAAAGAATCCAGAGTAATGATAATAAAGATGATCCAAAATCTCAGAAAGAGAATGGAGAAAATGCAAGAGACATTTAACAGGGACCTAGAAAATATAAAGAACAAACAAACGCTGTTGAACAACACAATAACTGAAATTAAAAATTCTCTAGAAGGAATCAATAGCAGACTAACTGAGGCAGAAGAACAGACAAGTTAGCTGAAAGATAGGATGGTGGAAATAACTGCCGAATAAAGAAAAAAGAGTGAAAAGAATTGAGGACATCTATCGTTGGACATTTAGGTTGTTTCCAGGTCCTGGCTATTGTAAATAGTGCTGCAGTGAACACTGGGGTACATGTGTCCTTTTGAATTATGGTTTTCTCAGGGTATATGCCCAGTAGTGGGATTGCTGGGTACAGATGAACCTATTTGTAGGGCAGGAATAGAGATGGAGAGGAAGAGAACGGACATGTAGACACAGTAGGGGAAGGAGAGGATGGGATGGACTGGGAGATTAGGTTTGACATAAATACACGACCATGTGTAAAATAGATAGCTAGTGGGAAGCTGCTGTATAGCACAGGGAGCTCAGATCAGTGCTCTTTGATGACCTAGATGGGTGGGGGGAGGGGGGAAGGGTGGTCCAAGAGGGAGTGGATATAGGTATACATATAGCTGATTCACTTCGTGTACAGCAGAAACTAACACAAAATTGTAAAGCAATTTTACTCCAATTAAAAAAAAAAAGAATTGAGGACAGTCTTAGAGACCTCTGAGATAACATTAAATGCACCCACATTCGAATTATAGGGGTCCCAGAAGAAGAGAAAAAGCAAGGGTCTGAGAAAATATTTGAAGAGCTTATAGTCGAAAACTTCCCTAACATGAAAAGGAAATAGCCACCCAAGTCCAGGAAGCACAGATTCCCGTACAGGGTAAACACAAGGAGAAACACACCAAGACACATATTAATCAAACTATCAACAATTAAATGCAAAGAAAAAATATTAAAAGCAGCAAAGGAAAAGCAATAAATAACATACAAAGGAATCCCCATAAGGTTATCAGCTGATTTTGCAGCAGAAAACTCTGCAGGCCAGACAGGATTGGCAGGATATATTTTAAATGACGAAAGAGAAAAACCTACAACCAAGATTACTCTAACCAGCAAGGATCACATTCAAATTCAATGGAGAAATTAAAACCTTTACAGACAAACAAAAGCTAAGAGAATTCAGCCCCACCAAACCAGTTCTACAACAAATGCTAAAGGAACTTCTCTAAGCGGGAAACATGAGAGAAGGAAAGGACCTACAAAAACAAACCCAAAACAATTAAGAAAATGGTAATAGGAACATACATATAGATAATTACCTTAAATGTGAATGGGTTAAATGCTGCAACCAAGACACAGACTAGCTGAATGGATACAAAAACAAGACCTGTATATATTCTGTCTACAAGAGACCCACTTCCAACCTAGGGACACATACAGACTGAAAGTGAGGGAATGGAAAAAGATATTCCACACAAATGGACCTCAAAAGAAAGCTGGAGTAGCAACACTCAAATCAGACAAAATAGACTTTAAAATAAAGACTATTACAAGAGATAAGGAAGGATACTACATATTGATCAAGTGATCAATCCAAGAAGAAGAAATAACAATTGTAAATATTTATGCACCCAGTATAGAAGCACCTCAATACATAAGGCAAATCCTAACAGCCAAAAAAGGGGAAATCGACATTAACATGATAATAGTATGGAACTTTAACACCCCACTAACACCAATGGACATATCATCCAAACAGAAAATAAATAAGGAAACACAAGCTTTAAGTGACACATTAGACCAGATGGACTTAACTGATACTTATAGGACATTCCATCCAAAAACAACAGAATACACTTTCTTCTCAAGTGCACATGGAACATTCTCCAGGATAGTTCACATCTTGGGTCACAAGTTAAGCCTAGGTAAATTTTAAAAAATTGAAATCATATCAAGCATCTTTTCCAACCACAACGCTATGAGACTAGATATAAATTACAAGGAAAAATCTGTAAAAAAAATACAAACACATGGAGGCTAAATAACACACTACTCAATAACCAAGAGATCACTTAAGAAATCAAAGATGAAATCAAAAAATACCTAGAAGAAAATGACAATGGAAACAGGATGACCCAAAATCTGTGGGATGCAGTAAAAGCAGTTCTAAGAGGGAAGTTTATAGCAATGCTACCTCAAGAAGCAAGAAAAATTTCAAATAAACAACCTAACCTTACACCTAAAGCAATTAGAGAAAGAAGAAAAAAAAAAATGCCCCAAAGTTAGCAGAAGGAAAGAAATCATAAAGATCAGATCAGAATTAAATGTAAAAGAAATGAAGGAAACAATAGCAATGATCAATAAAACTATAAACTAATTTGAAAAGATAAACAACATTGATAAACTATTAGCCAGACTCATCAGGAAAAAAAGGGAAAGACACAAATCAACAGAACTAGAAACAAAAAAGGAGAAGTAACAACTAACACTGCAGAAATACAAAGGATCATGAGAGATTACTACAAGCAACTATATGCCAATAAAATGGACAACTGGAAGAAATGGACAAATTCTAAGAAAAGTACAACCTTCCAAGACTGAGCCAGGAAGAAATAGAAAATATGAACAGACCAGTCACAAGCAGTGAAATTGAAACTGTGATTAAAAATCTTCCAACAGGGCTTCCCTGGTGGCGCAGTGGTTGAGAATCTGCCTGCCAATGCAGGGGACACGGGTTCGAGCCCTGGTCTGGGAAGATCCCACATGCCGCGGAGTGACTAGGCCCGTGAGCCACAATTGCTGAGCCTGCATGTCTGGAGCCTGTGCTCCACAACAAGAGAGGACGCGATAATGAGAGGCCCGTGCACCGCGATGAAGAGTGGCCCCCACTTGCCACAACTAGAGAAAGCCCTTGCACAGAAACGAAGACCCAAAATAGTCATAAATAAATAAGTAAATAAATAAATAAAATTAAGAAAAAAAAATAAAGCAAATAATTAAAAAAAAAAAAATCTTCCAACAAACAAAAGCCCAGGGCCAGAAGGCTTCACAGGCTAATTCTATCAAACATTTAGAGAAGAGCTAACACCTATCCTTCTCAAAGTCTTTCAAAATATAACAGAAGGAGGAACACTCCCAAACTCATTCTAGAGGCCACCATCACCCTGATACCAAAACCAGACAAAGATGTCAAAAAATAGAAAATGACAGGCCAATATAACTGATGAACATAGATGAAAAAGTCCTCAACAAAATACTAGCAAACAGAATCCGACAACACATTAAAATGATCATTCACCATGATCAAGTGGGATGTATCCCAGGAAGACAAGTATTCTTCAATATAGGCAAATCAATCAATGTGATAAACCAAGTTAACAAATTGAAGGACAAAAACCATATGATCACCTCAATAGATGCAGAAAAAGCTTTTGATAAAATTCAAACACCTATTTATGATAAAAGCTCTCCAGAAAGTGGGCATAGAGGAACCTACCTCAACATAAATAAAGGCCATATAGGACAAACCCACAGCCAACATCACTTTCAATGGTGAAAAACTAAAAGCATTTCCTCTAAGATCAGGAAAAAGAAAAGGTTGCCCACTCTCACCACTATTATTCAACGTAGTTTTGGAAATTTTAGCCACGGCAATCAGAAAAGAAAAAGAAATAAAAGGAATCCAAACTGGAAAAGAAGAAGTAAAAGTGTCACTGTTTGCAGATGACATGATACTATACATAGAGAATCCTAAAGATGCCACCAGAAAACTACTAGAGCTCATCAATGAATTTGGTGTAAAGTAGCAGGATACAAAATTAATGCACAGATATCTCTTGCATTTCTACACACTAATGATGAAATATGTGAAAGAGAAATTAAGGAAACACTCCCATTTACCACTGCAAAAAAAGAATAAAATACTGAGGAATAAACCTACCTAAGGAGAAGAGACAAAGACCTATATGCAGAAAACTATAAGACACTAATGACAGAAATCAAAGACAATACAAACAGATGGAGAGATATACCATGTTCTTGGATTGGAAGAATCAACATTGTTAAAATGACTATACTACCCAAAGCAATCTACAGATTCAGTGCAATCCCAATCAAATTACCAATGGCATTTTTCACAGAACTAGAGCAAAAAATTTTACAATTTGTATGGAAACACAAAAGACCCCGAATAGCCAAAGCAATCTTGAGAAAGAAAAATGGAGCTGGAGGAATCAGGCTCCTTGACTTCAGACTATACTACAAAGCTACAGTAATCAAGGCAGTATGGTACTGGCACAAAAACAGAAATATAGATCAATGGAACAGGATAGAAAGCCCAGATATAAACCCATGCACTCATGGTCACCTTATCTTTGACAAAGGAGGCAAGAATATACAATGGAGAAAAGACAGCCTCTTCAATAATTGGTGCTGGGAAAACTGGACAGCTACATGTAAAAGAATGAAATTAGAACACTCCCTAACACCATACACAAAAATAAACTCCAAATGGATTAAAGACCTAAATGTAAGGCCAGACACTGTACAACTCTTAGAGGAAAACATAGACAGAACACTCTATGATATGAATCACAACAAGATCCTTTTTGACCCACCTCCTACAGTAATGGAAATAAAAACAAAAATAAACAAATGGGACCTAGTGAAACTTAAAAGCTTTTGCACAGCAAAGGAAAACAAACAAGACAAAAAGACAACCCTAGAATGGGAGAAAATATTTGCAAATGAAGCAACTGACAAAGGATTCATCTCCAAAATACACAAGCAGCTCATGCAGCTCAATATCAAAAAGACAAACAACCCAATCCAAAAATGGGCAGAAGACCTAAATAGACATTTCTCCAAAGAAGACATACAGATGGCCAACAAAAACATGAAAAGATGATCAACATCACTAATCATTAGAGAAATGCAAATCAAAACTATAATGAGGTATCACCTCACACCGGTCAGAATGGCCATCATCAAAAAATCTACAAACAACCTACAAACAATTTTGGAGAGGGTGTGGAGAAAAGGGAACCCTCCTGTACTGTTGGTGGGAATATAAATTGATATAGCCACTATGGAGAACAGTATGGAGGTTCCTTAAAAAAACTAAAAATAGAACTACCATATGACCCAGCAATCCCACTACTGGGCATATACCCTGAGAAAACCATAATTCAAAAAGATACATGTAGCACAGTGTTCATCACAGCTCTATTTACAATAGCCAGGACATAGAAACAACCTAAATGTCCATTGACAGGTGAATGGATAAAGAAAATGTGGCACATATATACAATGGAATATTACTCAGCCATAAAAAGGAACAAAATTGAGTTATTTGTAGTGAGGTGGATGGACCTAGAGTCTGTCATACAGAGTGAAGTAAGTCAGAAAGAGGAAAACAAATACTGTATGCTAACACATATATATGGAATCTAGAAAAATGGTACTGATGAACCTAGTGGTAGGGCAGGAATAAAGATGCAGACGTTGAGAATGGACTTGAAGACACAGTGGGGGAAGGGGAGGCTGGGACATAGTGAGAAAGTAACATTGACATATATACACTACCAAATGTAAAATAGATAGCTAGTGGGAAGCTGCTGCATAGCACAGGGAGATCAGCTCGGTGCTTTGTGACAACCTAGATCTGTGAGATAGGGAGGGTAGAGGGGAGGCTCAAGAGGGAGGGGATATGTGGATATATGTATGCATATAGCTCATTCACTTTGTTGTACAGCAGAGACTAACACAACATTGTAAAGCATTTATACTTCAATAAAAATGTATAAAAAATATTCTCTTGCTAACCAACCTTCATATCACTGTCATTCATCATAACAACCTCAATCCAGTTACTCCTTTTCCTCCTTCCATGGACAAAGCCTCCCATATCTATTTGAGTTTGATGAATCACCTATCAACCCCTTGTAATGACTTATAAGAAACCCACTTGACAAATGTTGATTGTTCATGGTTTACTGATGGCTCTTACTTGAAAAATGAAAACGGCAAATATTGTGCTGGATATGCAATATCAACTCCTTTTGAGGTCCTTGAGGCTGCACCCCTACCTTTGTCCACTTCAGCCCAACAAGCTGAATGATACACTTTTATTCAAGCATGTATTCTAGCAGAAGGTAAAATTGCAAACATCTATACTGATATTTGTCATGCCTTTGGAGTACCCCATGATTTTGGAATGTTACAGAAACATTTCTTTACTTCCAGTGGAGACAAATTTTAAAATGGTCCTTATGTCCAAAACTTGAGATGCTATACTCTGGCATGCAGAGTAATTTGGCTATTATTAAAGTCCCTGGGCATTCTCTCTGGAAACCACCCTCACTGATATCTCTGCAAAAATGCTGCTCTTATAGGATCCACAGGCCCAACCTCTCTCATGGTCCAGAAAACTACTTCCCCTGGTGACAACCTAAGAGAATTCACCAGGGAAATACAACAACTGGCCCCTGAAGAAGAAAAAGAAAATTGGAGATCTAAGGTCTGCTGGTATCATGAAGAAAAGAAACTCTGGTTCAGACCCAGTAACAAACCGGTCCTTCTAGAAAATTTAACATTTCTATTACTATCATACCTAAATTAAATCATTGGCCTACTGATAAAATGATAATGTTCATGAATCAATATTGGTGGGGAAACATTGATAAGGCTGCAGAAAGCGCTTATCTTGCTTGTTCCATGTGTTCTAAATTTAACCCAGGGAAACCTATCCAAACTATCCCTGGATATTTTCATTTACCCAATGAAACATCTGAGATTTGGGAAACGGATTTCATGCAATCACCCCCACTCATGAATGTTCTGCTAATGGTTTGTATATTTTCACATTGGACTGAAGTTTTTCATGAAGATATGTGACTGCTTCTTCTGTAGCTAAATCCCATTAGAAAAGGTTATTTCCAGTTGGGGAACCCCCCTTGAACTTCATAGTGATTGGAGAATCCACTTTACTTATCAAATATTTTGACAAGTCTGTGTTGTCTGGCCAGTTCTGCAGCACCTTCATTGTGCTTATCATGCTTAGTCTTCAGGACTGGCCAAGCATACAAATCTAATTATTAAGATTCAGTTAGCTGAATTAGTTGAAACCCTCCAAATACCCTGGCCAAGAGTATTACTGTTGGTTCTTCTAAATCTTAGATCTACTTCCTTCAGGATGCAAAAACTTACGTCTTTTGAAATAATTACAAGACAGCTGATGCACTTAGCCTCCCACTTCTTTTGACCCACAGCTAATAAAGAAGAATATCTTTCAGTTTTGCAAAGGCCTAATCAAGCCCATAGAAAATAACCATGCTCTGATAGAGCAATCTTTCCACAGTGCACTTCCAGGAGACAAAGATGTCAAACATCACACCTTACAGCCCAGAGGTTTCATCTGTCAGAAAAGACATTTCCAAAAAGACTCTTCTTTAACCTTGCTGGAAGGGACCCTGCCTTAGGTGATATTAACTAATCCTGGTGCAGCCAAACTTCAAGCATTCATGTGTCACAACTAAAGAAGCCCCCAAATCTGAAGAGACATGTATACTAACTGGTGACCTAAAGCTGAAAATGTTTAGGGACTGAAGTAGATGGCATATGAAGTAGACAGCTTACCTAAGATATATGGACCAGGCCTGCATAACTTAACGTTTTTTTTTTTTTTTTTTTTTTTGGCTTCTCACTCTATATCTGGTTAAATCATGTCATTCAGGCCTTCAAATTGTTCTTTCCCTAGTTTTCCTACTGCCCTTTACTTTAGCTTTAGCACATCCTTGTATCCACACCTTACAAAAATTCTCTGATTCTGCTAAACTTACTGATTTGTTACATTTGTGCCAGAGCAAACAATACTCATGATGAACAGGGACTGATGGCCTAGCTTCTGTCTTTAGAAGGACAGTAAAACATATGTGGTAAAGATGTAGGATTTTCCTTTGGTAGCTTTGAAACCACACATGTCCTCCCTTCCAGAAGATTGGCACCAGATAGTACGGCTTTCCATCAGGTACCCCCAACTTGTAAAGGAATGCCCCTCACTCAGGTCTGGACTCTTATCCCAAATTTTTCTTTATGTTTCAAAAATAATGAAGAGCATGGCAAAACTCTAGGGTATCTCCCACTGAAAAACTGTAACTGTACTATTTTATATATCTTTGGGAACATAAATTCACTCCCCACTGGAATATACAAGCTTATATCATCTCCTCCCTTAATGTAACTCCATAATGGAAATGAAAACAGTAATAATACTGGGAAAAGAGAAGCTGATGTTCTCCCACTCAATGGTATGTTATTGGGAATTGAACAAAAATCTGGTGAATGATGGAAACTTAATTAAACTTGCTTCTCCCCTAAAGATCTTCCAGACCTCCACCAAAATCTTACTTATACTAGATCAGTTCACTTGTTACTTCAGATCTATAGAAATTTAAGGTGCTCAAATAAACATTCTCATAATGTGAATGGACCAGATTATCATGTGCTCTGTATAATAAGTATATTTATGATCATGAGACACCTTCTTTCATTCCAGGAAAAGGAATCTAAGCAAAGGGACCCAATTATGCCTTACCCTTACAAGACATTGGGCATTTTTTTTTTCATGTGGAAAAAAATGTATACTCTATCCTTCCCCCTAATTGGAAGGTACAATATGTGTGATTGTTGCCCTCACCCATGATTCCAAAATTAGAAAAACTCTTCCTTCTACTTCTTATATACCTAATCTGGGATTTTTCTCTTATTAAAAAGATACGTCAGAGCTGGGAAGGTTATAGTTTGGGTGAATGACTACAAATAACAATACAGTAGATAGAAAGGGCTTGGGCATGCATTCACCAAAAACTTTTTCCTTAGGTTGGAACAGCAGAATTTGAAAAACGAATTCACAATCCTTTTATAGTTATGTCTACCACTTTCAATGCTTCTGTCCAAGCTTTTAAATATCAACAAACCCAAATAAATAGCCTTTCAAAAGTAGTACTAAAAAACCTCAGAGCCTGAACCTCTTCATTGCTCAGCAGGGGGAAACTTGTGCCCTACTTGACCAAGAATGTTATTTTTTTGTCAGTAGGTCAGGAAAATAACACAAGAACTAAAAATAACAAAGGACAATACCAAGCAGAAGTTGGCCAAGCTCCTGAACCTTGGGACATTTTTGATCTATTAAACATAAACAGTTAGGGAAACTGGTTGAGAAGCATATTTCAATCAATAGCTTTCATTGGGCTTCTGGTCATCAGTTTATTTCCACTGTTTTGTAATAGTAAACAAATACCTTCCTCACAAATGTATGTACAAATTTAAATTATTTTCCTTTCAAAGGTTTTTCCTGAAACTCGACTGACCATGGAAACTAAACCATCCACCATAGAAAGACATAACTGAGATTCTTCTTTTTTCAATCCTTTCAAATGAAGCCAATGAAACTCCCCATTATTTTCCTCCTCTGTGGGACAAGACACCTGAGCATGATCCTCCTCAGCTTCATGAGAAAAATACCTGAGGACAGCTCTCCTCAGATCCATGGGACATATAATGCAATCCACCTATAAAAAACTACACCTTTGACAAAAATTAACAGCTGAATGATACTTGATTAGAGATGCTTTTTGCAAAAGATCTTGAACAAAAGGGGAAAATGTGAAGGTATGGAACCAGAGAATATAAAATGGAAAGTCTCACACATGTACCCTCAGGAGAAAAAACTTAAGGAGAGATTGACTTCCTGTAAATGCTTGATTTACAGAAAACTGATAATATTGGAACTTTCTTAAATGACAGGGAGTTGGTCAGGGATTACCTCATATCAACCTTGAGAAACTTTGCTTATGCTTACCAGAGGCATGAAATGACCCAATCAAGTTGGTCTCAGAAAATAAGCTGAATTGAGCTTTGTTTGTGTGACTGGACTGGTTTTGTCTGCTCCGGGAATTTTCAAAGCAGTTCTCCATTTGTTTTTTATTTCAACCAACTCTCATTTAACTCTCCCCTCTTTACGTTCTCTGCACATATTTACAGCCTACCCCAAACCCTCAGCTGACTCACCTGTATCTTGCTATTTGCATGTCCTGAATTACAATTCCTCCACTATTCCCAAATAAACACATTTTTGTTTTGTCAATTTTGAACTTGCCTCATTTTACCTTTTTGTTTAGGTCAACAGCCAGAACTGCTAGCAATCATATATTGGAATTAAATACACTTTATCTTAATTAAAGCTCCTTCCTATTTTTTAAATTTACTTCGGCCAAAACTTTAGAATTAGAATTTCTAACAAATATTTTAGAAATGGAATGGAATATTTAAAATTTTAACTTTGGTCTTATTAGTTATTAGATTGATCATAGTGATTTCAATCTTAATGAAAAAGCACTGTGAACCATTTAAATTCTGGGTCACTTCAGAATTTAACAGCATTATTGTCTGTTTATTTGAAAAAACACAATTTGGGGGCATCACAATTTATTGTTTTCCATGTTCTCACTTATATATTGAATCCCAAACTTTATATTAAAATGTAAACTTTTTGATAAAGCAGGGAAATTAAAATGGCCAGATTTTAGATTAAAAATTCTTATTAAAACACGTATATAAAGTATAACTGAAAATCCTGAAAACAATGAAATACTGAAAAAAATCATTGTGTCTAGAAGGACAATTAAAAAATAAAATTTATTTTTTTGTATGGAATGTTACACAGATGGCCTTTTTGTAGAAAGGGTTGGTTTTCGTTAATATTATGACAGTTTTACATAGTCGTATTTTTATTAATTTTTTACCTCATATTTCAGATCAGCCAGATTTTCTAGTATGAAAATATTCATCCTGTAGAGAATAAATTTTATCTTACCTTAAATGTTGAAAATTCAGAAAATAAAAATTATGTAAACCTCTTCAAATATATTGAATGTAAACTCAAAAAGATATTAACAATTATATCTTTTATTGTAAATTATGGTTTTGTGGAATTGAATGTTACATTGCTTCAGCCATTTCAGAAATTAGTTTTATTATACAGTATATTTAAAATAACAAATGACTGTCTGTATATAAAATCATGTGTTTTTGACACTCTAACAGTTGAAAAGTGGCATCTCATGTTTTTATTTGCTTTTCCTCAAGAGTAATGATGTTATAATCTTTCATGTGTTTTCATTATTAAAGCTTATGTTATGATAATAGACTTGTAAAACTTATATGTAATGGATTTATTTTAAAATTATTTATTTGGGGGTAGAAAATATTTA
Organism: Balaenoptera musculus; assembly: GCF_009873245.2. Taxonomy (NCBI): domain Eukaryota; kingdom Metazoa; phylum Chordata; class Mammalia; order Artiodactyla; family Balaenopteridae; genus Balaenoptera; species Balaenoptera musculus. The sequence continues at coordinate 23,159,772 of NC_045787.1, read as the reverse complement.
ATTTTTAAAAATAAATTTCAACAAAGTATAATTTATGTTCAGTAATTCTTTTAGTTTCACAAATGTCCACTGAAATCTCTGACACAATCACATATAGAATGTTACTCACATTTTGTAGACCATCCCTACCACCCTCCATGCCTGGAACAACAACTGCTCTGCTTTTGACTAGAGGTTAATTTGTACTTACTAGAATTTTATATAAACGGAAGTATACAATATGTATTTATTTATGTCTTTCACTAATATAACTTATCGGTGTCTTCAAGTATATAAGTAATTCATTTCTTTTTATTGGTCAGTATTATCCCATTGTCAGATATACATTTTGTTCATCCATTCATCTTTTGATAGGTATTTCAGTGGTTTTAAATTTTGGTTGTTGTAGCCAAAGCTGCTATAGAAATGCGTGTACAAGTCTTTGTTAAATCATACCTTGTCAGTTCATTTGTTTATATACTTAAGAGTGGAATGGTTGTGTCACAAGATAACTGTGTTTTACTCTTTTCAAAAATTGCCAAACAATTCTTCAAAGTGGTTTTACCCTTTTACATCCCTGACAAGACTTTATGAGAGTTCTAGTTGCTCTAAATCCTCGTAAATTCTGGGCATTGTTTGTTTTGTTATTATAAAAGATATGTACTAATACCTTAGTGTGGATTTAAATTGTGTTACTGAAGAATAATGTTGAGCATCCAATCATGTGTTTTTTGTTCATTTGTTTATCATTCTTGTGAATTGTCTCTTCAAATCTTTTGCTCGTGTTTTGAAAAATTTGGTACTTTTGTTTTTTTAATATTTAGTTGAAGTTTTTATATATATATTTGACACGTCGAATAATAAACTTTTATATCTAGGAACTTTCTTACCTGGAAACAAGACAGAAAGCACAGGTAAGTTTGTATGTGTGAAATCATCTCCTTAAAGATAGAAACATACAAAGGAGTTTGTCCTTTAGGTCATTATGCAATACCAGTCTTTTTAAAACTCTAACAGTGCATTATTTATAAGTTGATAAGGTGGCAATGAAATTTTTATTAAAATAAATTATCAAGAATAATTAAATAACATAAATTGATAAGTAGGATTTTTAAAGCTAGAATAGTAAAACTGTCATGGTGTGCAATGATACCCATGGAAAAGAATGTGTAGCTCAAAAACAGACGTACACTGCAGATGGTATGTGTGATATACAGCATATTGGGCATTGCAAATCAGTAGGAAAAAAGATTTTTTTGATAAACCATAATAGGATAATTGGTTATCCATATGGCAAATAAATATAATTAAATATCCTTCTCATGTTAAATATATTTTTCTTTAAATACTTGACTATGAATAGCAAAATAATTTAGACAGAATGTAGAAAAATATGTTATTAAGAGAGTTAAGAATTTTTTAAACTGACCAAAAAAAAACCTTCTCTTGAAAGACTAGCAACAAATAGAAAGAAGTGCAAATAGCTCATAATGTGACAACAGATTACTATCCAGCAATATGAAGAATTTACAGAAGTTCATAGATGACAATTCAAAATCCAACAGAAGAACAAATGAAGAATATCTTGTGAATGCAAATTGTATAATAGGAAAACTTAATGGCTAACTAAACATACAAAAACAAAATTTGTTAAATGCAAGATAAAAAATAACCATGTCACACCCATTAATAGATGTATGTGTGTATATATACATATATATATATATATGTATATATAGTACCCCAATATGCCAACAGTCTCACCAATACGAAGTACTGACACAGAGAAAGAAACAGGGGCACTCATAGATCACTTAATACGTTAGAGAATAACTTGGTAGAAGAGTTTACTTGAAAATTCACAGGCCTTATGGCAGAACAGTTGCAATTGTAAGTACATAGTGAAATGTGCATATGAGTCCGAAGAACTATATATGATGAAATTATTGAGACACATATTTAAAATAATGGCCAAAACTTCAATATCCGTTTGTAGAAAAATAAATAAGTAAATCAAAATATGCTCATGTAAAATAAAACATACACGGATGGAGACAAGTTGGCAGGGTAGAAGGATGTGAGCTTACCTTTTCTTACAAAAATATCAAAATCACAACTAACTGCTGAACAACCATTGACAAAAAAGCACTGGAATCTACCAAAAAAAAAAGATATCCTACATCCAAAGACAAAGAAGCCACAATGAGATGGCAGGAGGGACACAATTGTGATAAAATCAAATCCCATACCCACTGGTGGGCAACCCACAAACTGGAAAATAATTATACCACAGAAGTTCTCCCATAGGGGTGAAAATTCTGAGATCCACATCAGGCTCCTCAGCCTGGGCATCTGGCAATGGGAGGAGGAGCCCCCAGAGAATCTGGCTTTGAAGGCCAGCAGGAATTCCACAGGACTGGGGGAAACAGAAACTCCACTTTTGGAGGGTGCACACAAGGTCTCATGCACACCAAGACCTAGGGAAAAAAACAATGACCTCATAAGAGACTGCACCAGACCTACATGCTAGTATTGGAGAGTCTCCTGCAGAGGTGAGGGGCAGCTGTGGCTCACTGCAGAGACGAAGACACAGGTAGCGGCAGTCCTAGGGAGTACTCATTGGCATGAGCCCTCCAGAGGCCACCAATGTCTCCCCAAGACCTGGCCCCACCCAACAGGCTGTAGGTTCCAGTGCTAAGATGCCTCAAGTTAAACAACAAACAAGGCAGGAACACAGACCCCCCCCATCAGACAGGCTGCTTAAAGTCTTCCTGAGCATAGCGCTGCCCACCAGAGGGACAATATGCAGCTCCACCCACCAGTGGGCAGGTACCAGACTCTCCCACCAGGAGGCCTGCACAAGCCTCTTAGACAGCCTTATCCACCAGGGGGCAGACAGCAGAAGCAAGAAGAACTACAATTCTGCAGCCTGTGGAATGGAAACCGCAATCATAGCAAGTTAGATAAAATGAGATAGCAGAGAAATACGTCCCTGATGAAGGAACAAGATAAAGCCCCAGAATAACAACTAAGTGAAGTGGAGATAGAAAATCTGCCCCAAAAAGAATTCAGAGTAATGATAGTAAAGATGATCTGAGGTCTTGGAAAAAGAATGGAGGCAGAGATCAAGAAGATACAAGAAATGTTTAACAAAGACCTAGAAGAACTAAAGAACAAACAAAGAGAGATGAGCGATACAGTAACCGAAATGAAAAAATACACTAGAAGGAATCAATAGCAGAATAACTGAACCAAAAGAACAGGTAAGTGACCTGGAAGACAGAATGGTGGAAATCATTGCTGCAGAACAGAATAAAAAAAAAAAAAAAAGAATGAAAAGAATACAGTTTCAGAGATCTCTGGGACAACACTAAACGCACCAATATCCGCATTATAGAGGTCCCAGAGGGGAAGACAGAGAGAAAGGACCTGAGAAAATACTGAAAGAGATAATAGCTGAAGATTTCCCTGACAAGGAAAAGGAAACAGTCACCCAAGTCCAGAAAGTGCAGAGAGTCCCAGGCAGGATAAACCCAGGGAGGAACACACTGAGACACATAGTAATCAAACTGACAAAAATTAATGACAAAGAAAAAATACTAAAAGCAACAAGGGAAAAGCAACAAATAACATACAAGGGATTTCACATAAGGTTATCAGCTGATTTCTCAGCAGAAACTCCGCAGGCCGGAAGGGGGTGACACGATATTTTTTAAATGATGAAAGGGAATAACCTACAACCAAGAATATTCTACCCAGCAAGGCTCTCATTCAGATTCAATGGAGAAATCCAAAGGTTTACAGATGAGCAAAAGCTAAGAGAATTCAGCACCACCAGACTAACTTTGTAACAAATGCTAAAGGAACTTCTCTAAGTGGAAAGTAAAAGGCCACAACTAGAAACAAGAAAATTATTAATGGAAAAGCTCACCAGTAAAGGCAAACATACAGTAAAGGTAGGAAATCATCCACACATAAATATGATATCAAAACCAGCAATTGTGACAAGAGGAGAGCACAAATAGAAAATATTGGAAATGCATTTGAAATTAAAAGACCAGCAACATAAAACAATCTTGTTTACACATATACTGCTATATCAAAACCTCATGGTAACCGCAAACTGAAGTTCTACATAGATACACACACAAAAGGAAAAGGAATCCAAACACAACACTAAAGTTAGTCATCAAATCACAAGAGAACAAAAGAGGAAGGGGAAAAAAGACCTCCAAAAACAAATCCAAAACAATTAACAAAATGGCAATAAGAATATACATATTGATAATTACCTTAAATGTAAATGGATTAAATGCTTCAACCAAAAGACATAGACTGGCTGAATGGATACAAAAACAAGACCCATATATATGCTGTCTACAAGAGACCACTTCAGATCTAGGGACACATACAGACTGAAAGCGAGGGAATGGAAAAATGTATTCCATGCAAATGGAAATCAAAAGAAAGCTGGAGTAGCAATACTCATATCAGACAAACTAGGCTTTAAAATAAAGTCTTTTACAAGAGACAAAGAAGGACACTACATAATGATCAAGTGATCAATCCAAGAAGATATAACAATTGTAAATATATGCTCACCCAATATAGGAGCACCTCAATATATAAGGCAAATACTAACAGCCATAAAAGGGGAAGTCAACACTAACACAATAATAGTGGGGCACTTTAATAACCCACTTTCATCAATGGACAGACCATCCAGACAGAAGACAACCAAGGAAATACAGGCCTTAAATAACACATTAGACCAGGTAGACCTCATTGATATTTATAGAGCATTCCATCCAAAAGCAGCAGAATACACATTATTTTCAAGTGCCCATGGAACATCTTCCAGGTTTGATCACATGCTGGGCCACAAAGTAAGCCTTGGTAAATTTAAGAAAATTGAAATCATACCAAGCTTATCTTTTCCAACCACAATGCTATGAGATTAGAAATCAACTTCAAGAAAAAATCTATAAAAACACAAACACGAGGAGGCTAAACAATATGCTACTAAACAACCAGTGGATCACTGAAGAAATCAAAGAGGAAATTAAAATAATACCTAGAGAAAAATGACAATGAAAGCACAATGATCTCAAATCCTATGGGATGCAGCAAAAGTAGTCCTAAGAGGGAAGTTTATAGCAATGCAATCTTACCTCAGGAAACAAGAAAAATCTCAAATAAACAACCTAAACTTACACCTAAAGCAACTAGAGAAAGAAGAACAAACAAAACCCAAAGTTAGTAGAAGGAAAGAAATCATAAAGACCAGAGCAGAAATAAATGTGATAGAGATGAAGAAAACAACAGAAAAGGTCAATGAAACTAAAAGCTAGTTCTTTGAAAAGATAAACAAAATTGATAAACCTTTAGCCAGACTAATCAAGAAAAAAAAGGGAGAGGGCTCAAATCAATAAAATTAGAAATGAAAAAGAAGTTACAACGGACACCACAGAAATACAAAGGATCATACGAGACTACTACAAGGAGCTATATGGCAATAAAATGGACAACCTAGAAGAAATGGACAAATTCTTAGAAACATACAACCTTCCAACACTGAACAGGAAGAAATGGAAAATATGAACAGACCAATCAGAAGTACTGAAATTGAAACTGATTTAAAAACTCCCAACAAACAAAAGACCAGTATCAAATAGCTTCACTGGCAAATTCTATCAAACATTTAGAGAAGAGCTAACACCTATCCTTCTCAAACTATTCCCAAAAATTGCAGATGAAGGAACACTCCTAAACTCATTCTGTGAGGGTACAATCACCCTGATACCAAAACCAGACAAAAGTACCACAAAAGATAAAATTATAGGCCAATATCACTGATGAAAAGAGATGCAAAAATCCTCAACAAAATACTAGCAAACCGAATCCAACAACACATTAAAAGGATCATACACTATGAGCAAGTGGGATTTATCCCAGGGATGCAATGATTTTTCAATATCCGCAAGTCAATCAGTGTGATACATCGCATCAATAAATTGAAGAATAAAAACCACACAATCATCTCAATAGATGTAGAAAAAGCTTTTGACAAAATTCAACAATTTATAATAAAAACTCTCCAGAAAGTGGGCATAGAGGGAACACACCTCAACATAATAAAGGCCATATATGACAAACCTAGAGCTAAAATCATAATCAATGCTGAAAAGCTGAAATCATTTCCTCTAAGATCAGGAACAAGACAAGGATGTCCACTCTTGCCACTTTTATTCAACATAGTTTTGGAAGTCCTAGCCACAGCAACCAGAAAAGACAAAACAAATAAATGGACCCAAATTATAAAAGAAGAAGTAAAACTGTCACTGTTTGCAGATGACATGATACTATACATAGAAAATCCTAAAGATGCTACCAGAAAACTACTAGAGCTCATCAATGAATCAGTAAAAGTTGCAGGATACACAGAAGTCTGTTGCACTTCTATATACTAACAATGAAAGATTGAAAAGAGAAATTAAAGAAATAATCCCATTTACCGTCACCTCAAAAAGAATAAAATACCTAGGAATAAACCTACCTAAGGAGACAAAAGACCTGTAATCCAAAAACTAGAAGACACTGATGAAAGAAATCAAAGGTGACACAAACAGATGGAAAGATATTCCATGTTCTTGGATTGGAAGAATATTATCAAAATGACTATATTACCCAAGGCAATCTGCAGATTCAATGTAATCCCTATCAAATTACCAATGACACTTTTCACAGAGCTAGAACAAAAAAATCTTAAAATCTGTATGGAGACACAAAAGATCCTGAATAACCCAAGCAATCTTGAGAAAGAGAAACAGAGATGGAGCAATCAGGCTCCCTGATTTCTAACTATACTACAAAGCCACAGTCATCAAAACAGTATGGTAGTGGCACAAAAACAGAAATATAGATCAATGGAACAGGATAGAAAGTCCAGAGATAAACCCACATACCTATGGTCACCTAATCTATGACAAAGGAGGCAAGACTATACAATGGAGAAAAGACACTCTCTTCAATAAATGGTGCTGGGAAAACTGGACAGCTTCATGTAAATTAAAAAAAACTCAACATGGATAAAAGACCTAAATGTAGGACCAGATACTATAAAACTCTTAGGGGAAAACATAGGCAGAATGCTTTGTGACATAAATCTCAGTAATATTTTTCCTTGTCTCCTAGAGTAATGGAAATAAAAACAAAAATAAACAAATGGGGCCTAATTAGACTCAAAAGCTTTTGCACATCAATGGAAACCATAAACAAAATGAAAAGACAACCCATAGAATGGGAGAAAATATTTGCAAACAATGTGACCGACAAAGGATTAATCTCCAGAATTTACAAGCAGCTCATGTGGCTCAATATCAAAAAAACAAACAACCCAATCAAAAAGTGGGCAGAAGACCTAAATAGACATTTCTGCAAAGAAGACATGCAGATGGCCAAGAGTCACGTGAAAGTTGCTCAACATTGCTAATTATTAGAAAACGGCAAATCAAACTACAGTGAGATATCACCTCACACCAGTCAGAATGGCCATCATCAAGAAATGTGCAAACAATAAATGCTGGAGAGGGTGTGAAGAAAAGGGAACCCTCTACACTGTTGGTGGGAATGTAAATTGGTACAGCCACTATGGAGAACAGTATGGAGGTTTCTTAAGAAACTAAAAATAGAGCTACCATATGATCCAGCAATCCCACTCCTGGGCATATGTCTGGAGAAAAACATGGTTCGAAATGATACATGCACCCAATGTTCATGGCAGCACTGTCCACGATATCCAAGACATGGAAGCAACCTAAATGTCCACCAAAAGAGGAATGGATAAAGATGAAGTGGTACATATATACAATGGTATATTACCCAGCCATAAAAAAAGAATGAAATAATGCCATTTGCATCAACATAGATGGACCTGTAGATTATCATACTAAATGAAGTAAGTCAAACAAAGTCAAATATAATATGATATCGCTTATATGTGGAATCTTAAAATAATGATACAAATGAACTTATTTACAAAACAGAAACAGACTGACAGACTTAGAGAACGAACTTTTGGTTACCAGGGAGGGAGGGGTTGGGGGAGGGATAGATAGGCAGTTTGAGATTGACACATACACACTGCTATATTTAAAATAGATAACTAACAAGGACATACTGTATAGCATGGGGAACTCTGCTCAATATTCCGTAATAACCTAAATGGGAAAGGAATTTGAAAAAGAACTAATACATATATATGTATAACTGAATCACTTTGCTGTACACCTGAAACTAACACAACATTGTTAATCAATGATACTCCAATATAAATAAAAATTAAAAAAATAAAGATAATGAGATTCCTTTAAAAAAATAAAAAATAAAACATACACATCTTGACATTAAAATACCGAAAAAAACCCATGTTCCAGAAGGATATTAACAATATATTATTCATATGAAGTTTATAAATTAATAGAAGCCTACTATGTATTTTAATTAACATTATTTATATATGAATTCATTGTTACTCTTTATTAACACATTTATATATATTTATAGTAATAACAATATATAAATGGTCTGCATGAATTCCCAAGAAGATGAAAAACATGGAAATTTATAGAAATGAGGGGAATTGTAGAGGAGTAGGAGCAGTTATCTAAAATCTGTGAGAGTGAAAGGAACTGTAATTGCTAACTCTAATTTTTCTTCCTTTTTTTTTTTTTTACAGGCATATAAATGCCAATAATTCTTAAAATCTCATAGTTGGTATATGCCTGAAAGTTACAGCCATACCTTTTATTTATTTGAATATTATTTTATAAGATTGGAATTAACATTAAAATGGAAACAAAAAAATATGTAGACACAGATTTTTATAGAGTGAGTTCCATGGAGGCCAATGCAAGGAGGGGAGACATTTTGAGAAAGAATTACTTTGAACTTGACTTGCAAGTTGATAACTATTGGGGAAGGGAGTTTAATGCAACATAAACTAAGATATTATTTTATTTCCTTCTAGCCTTTCAAATGTTTCAACTGAATTTAGTAGTCTAAAACTTGGCACTGAAGAGCTAGTAAATAAAGATATTCATTAAATTCAGCAAATAAGTGGAACCCCTTTACCACTTGATGACAAGGTAGATAAACTTCATGCTTCCTGAATTCTCCCTTAGGATTGATATTACTGGAGGTGTGTATGTTGGTGTTATGGCCCCACTGGGTCATTACTTTTCTAGTTTCATTACTTCATTTGTTAGATCTGCTCTCAAAGGGTCAGTTTACTGGTTGAATTTTGTCTCAATGCAATGCCAGCTTTAGTATGTCAGAGCTGTTACAATCCCTGAAATTGGTTTTAACCCCAGCTCTGACTTTGTCTGTCTCTGTGCCATTTTTTTCTATCTGCAAAATGGGGACAACTACAGTAGAATGTTAATGCATGCAAAGGTGTTAATACAAGTAAAATCCTTATAGGAGGGAGTGGCATGCTCAATAAAAGTAAAAAGAAAACAATCATATTCGTGGGGGTTCTCTCAGTCCTTCTGTATTTCTGTCTGCAACTTCTTTTTATAATAACTGGAGCAAAGCCAGGTTTTCAATACAATATCCTCTTTAACTTTATCATATTACTATTATAAATAGAAGAGAGCTTATCCTTTTTGGTTCAAATCCTTCAGTGTTTCTTAGAAATATTTATGACAATGATAAAACTCACAACATTTCACTGGGCAAGTTGCCTCTGATATATTGTGTTTTCTAGACTTAAACCTACTGCAAGTTTGAATCCTCTTTGGTATGAGCTGTGCTTTTCTTTCTCAAAGGGCAAGAATACATCACTGTATTATTTCTAAGAATGTCTTTTATATTAAATCTGACACCAGCCTTTCCTTTACTCATACTGAATGATGTCACTTCACAAAGCAGTTAAAGACTTGCATAAGAAACATTTCAGGGAGGAAGATACATAGCAAAATTGTGGAGGTAAAAATGGATTTAGGTATTTTCTGCTTTTTACAATACTGGAATAGCTTGTAACAGATTAATTCAACTGCTGGAAAAAAAATAGGTAAATTCGTTAAATTAAAAGAATATTATTTGTGGGCATCAGAGAGATACAAAGCTAGAGTAGATTTGATGGACTAAGCCCTAAAAGAAGGAAATGCATCATTGTGAGTCTGATACTCTGCACCACTTTTTCACTTAGGTAACTGCCAATTCATAAGCCAAATTATCAAAACACAGTAATATAGATCTATCTCACCACCATATCCAATTAAACGTTGGCCAAAAGAAGCTAGAGAAAAAAGAATACATAAGGCATGAGTACACATATAAATTTAAAGGATATTTTGTTGGTAGAAGTAAGAAGAGAGTAATTATTTTAGAGAGAATGAGGTTTAGTTCACAGGAGGGTTCATATGAGAAGAATCTGGTATGCTAGTTATGATCAATTTCTCCATCTACTGATAGCTAGATGGGTGTCCTTCCTTGTGAAAATACACAGTTTGTGAACTCTGTATATCTGACTTTAGTAAATATGCCACTAATAGTTAAAATTTTCCATTTGTCAATATTAGGAAACAAAATTTTGTGTCCTAACTAGTGCTTGGTTCAATGCAATGACAATATGCACATTCAGTCACAGTAATTAATAGAAAAAGAGACTTACTTTTTCTAAAAAGAAAAGGAAATAAACTTTATCTTTTGATGGGAAAATTAGGAAATTAGCTTCATTAATTCTTCCTCTCCTTCACCTGTCTGCCTGCCTGTCTTCCTTCTTTTTACTTTTACTCTTTCAACAAATATTTCTCATCTACACTCTACCAGATGCTGTACATAATATCTGGGCATTCTGTCATCACTGAACTATTTTTGGTGAGATGAGAATCTCAATTTACAAAATAAGACCATGGAGAAGAAATCTATCAGATAGAAAGTTCAGACAAAACATTTGTAGGAGAAGTGACAGACTCTAGTGCTATATAAGTCAAGGGAAGAAAGGATTGAAAGAGGGAGCAATTACTTGAAGGAAGGGATGTAGATATTTTCATTGGAGAGACAGGGAAAAATGGAGAGGAGGTGAGGTACTACTAAATGGGAGGTTAGGCAGTCAGCAGTCAGAACCCTAAATGGAAACAATGCTTTCATCAAGTTAGATTTGAGCTAAAGATGTATATGTGGTTCTGTGGTTTAGAGTTTGTGATTGCTTGTCTTTAGATCAAAGAGAATGGAACATGTACAGGCATACCTCGGAGGTATTGTGGTTTGGTTCCAGACCACTGCAATAAAGAAAATATCATAATAAAGTGAATCCTAAATTTTAAAAAATTTCCCAGTGCATATAAAAGTTATTTTTACACTATAGTCTGTTAAGTTGCAGTAGCATTATGTCTAAAAAGACAAGGTACATACCTTAATTGAAAAATACTTTATTGCTAAGAAATGCTAAACGTAATCTGAGCCTTCAACACGTTGTAATCTTTTTGCTAGTGGAGGGTCTTGCCTTGATGTTGATGGCTACCAACTGACCAGGGTGGTGGTTGTTGAAGGTTAGGATGGCTGTGGCATTCCTTAAAATAAGACAACAATGAAGTTTCCCACATCAACTGACTCTTCCTTTCATGAACAATTTCTCTATAGCATGCAATGCTGTTTGATAGCATTTTACCAACAGTAGACTTCTTTCAAAATTGGAGTCAATCCTCTCAAACCCTGCCACTGCTTTATCAACTAAATTTATCTAATATTCTAAATCCTTTGTTGTCATTTCAACAATCTTCAGAGCATCTTCACCAGGAGGAGATTCCATCTCAAGAAAACACTATCATTGCTCATCCATAAGAAGCAACTCCTTATCTGTTAAAGATTTATCCTGAGATTAGAGCAATTCAGTCACATCTTCAGGCTCCACTTCTAATTCCAGTTCTCCTGCTACTTTCAAAGTCACCCATTAGGGTTGGGATCAACTTCTTTCAAACCGCTGTTGATATTTTGACCTTTTCTCATAAATCACAAATGTTCTTAATGGCATCTAGAATGTGGTGAATTTTTTCCAGAAGGTTTTCAATTTATTTTGCCCAGGTCCATAGAAGGAATCACTATCTATGTCAGCTATAGCCTTATGAAGTGTATTTCTTAAATAGGACTTGAAAAGTCAAAACTTCTCTTTGATCCATTGGCTACAGAATAGATGTTGTGTTAGCAGGCATGAAAACAACATGAATCTCATTGTATATCTCCATCAGAGCTCTTAGGTGACCAGATGCATTGTCAATGAACAGTAGTATTTTGAAAAGAATCTTTTTCTGAGCAATAGGTTTCAAAGGTGGGCTTAAAATATTCAGCAAACCGTGCTATAAACAGATGTGCTGTCATCCAAGCGTTGGTATTCTATTTATAGAGCACAGGCAGAGTAGATTGAGCATAATTCTTAAGGACCCTAGGATTTTCAGAATGGTAAATTAGTATTGGCTTCAACTTCAAGTCACCAGCTGCCTTAGACCCTAACTAGATAGTCAGCCTGTCCTTTGAAACCAGGCATTGGCTTCTCCTCTTTAGTTATGAAAGTCCTAGATGGCACCTTCTTCCAGTAAAAGGTTGTTTCGTCTACGTTGAAAATCTGTTGTTTAGGGTAGCCACCTTCATTAAGGACCTCAGCTAGATCTTCTTGATAACTCGCTGCAGCTTCTAAATCAGCACTTGCTGCTTCATCTTGCACGTAACATTAATGGAGACAACTTATTTCCTTAAGCCTCATGAACCAGTCTCTGCTAGCTTCAAACTTTCCTTCTGCAGCTTCCTCACCTCTCTCAACCTTCATGGAATTGAAGAGATTTAGGGCCTTCCTCTGGATTAGTCTTTAGCTTAAGGGAATGTTGTGACTGGTTTGATTTTTTGATGCAGACCACTAAAACTTCTTTCATATCAACAATAAGGCTGCTTTGCTTTCTATCATTCTTGTGTTCACTGGAGTAGCATTTGTAGTTTCCTTCAAGAACTTTCCCTGTGCATTCACAAGTTGGTTAACTGGCAGTGCAAGAGGCCTAGTTTTCAGTCTTATCTGCTTTTAACGTGCCTTCCTCACTCAGCTGCATCATTTCTAGAGTTTGATTTAAAGTAAGAGACACGTAACTCTTCCTTTCACTTGAAAACCTAGAGGCCATTGAAGGGTTATTTACTGACCTAATTTCAGTATTGTTGTGTCTCAAGGAATAGGGAGGCCCAAGGAGAGGGAGAGATGGAGAATGGCCCATCGGTGGAGCAGTCAGAACACACACATTTATTGATTAAATTTGCTGTCATATAGGTGTGGTTTGTGGCACCTCAAAACAATTACAATAGTAACATCAAAGATCACTATTCGAAGATCACCATAACAAATAATAAAACATTTTGAAATATTGCAAGAATTACCAAAATGTGATGCAGAGGCTCAAAGTGAGCAAATACTGTTGAAAAATGGTGCCAATAGACTTGCTTGATGGAGGCTTGCCACAAACCTTCAATTTGTAAAAAATGCAATATCTGCAAAGGGCAATAAACCGAAGCACAAGAAAACAAGGTATGCCTGTATACATGTTAATAGAAATGGTAGAGAAGGAAAAGGTAGCAATACAAAAGAAAAGAAAGAATAAATAATGTCATAACTTTGTTTAGATGTCAGGTACAATGGGATCCAGAGCCAGGGAGTGGAAGTGGAGGGGAAGACAGGAAAGTGTTCGGTAAGAAGACAGATGTCCCCTCCTGTTCAATAAGTAATAAAGAAAAAACAAGAGCATGTGCTGTGGGGATTGAGGGTAGGAAATTGAGGTAGTTTTGTCTTTTGGGCCTTTTAAGTTTTTGTGATATATCTGAAACATTAACTAGTAAGAGAAAAGTATCTACATGTTCATAGAAATGTACATCTTTAAAGGATGAAATTTACTTTAGGCATATTAAATCACAATAAGCCTGCCTTTAAAATGAGAAAAAATGAGTTACATTGTCCTACCCCCCCTCCTTTTTTTTTTGCTTCATCATGTAATGATACAATTAAAATAAAAATTATTTAGTCTCGGGAAAAGAAGAATGCAAAAATTATAAAATTATTTGTACAAATTAAGAAAAAATTATAATTTAGATGATGAACAACTTGTTACTGTTTTTAATTATAATCAATGTTATTTATATCATACTTTATGATTTCTAGTTCCTTAAAAATTGGGTAGACTGGCACATTTTTCTCTATTAAAATGATAAGTGAACTTAAGTGTTAGTAATGGATATATTTATCAAATAATAAAAGCAAAAAATAAGCTAAGAGTAGTAGCTTCAGTACATACTTATTAAATGTAGGGTATATTGTATTTTTATTACTAGTGATGTGGCTGTTTAAGAGAATTGTCATGTATGATTCTTTTCACAGTTAGTTATAAATTATTTCCTTATCATGCTTTAAAGATGTCTAAAAATATTATGGTTTCAGAATTAGGAAAGATCAAATGATTTTTTTTTACAATTTATTCATATATTTCTAAATTATCTTTATGAATCATAGATAACCAAAAACTTCAAAATTCAGGGCCCAATAAATATTACTGACAGAATAATCATCTTAAATTAGTAATAAAGGTACATTTTTAGTACTATATAGCACACTAACTAATACATACCTTTTTAAGAATATCAATCACAAATTTGCAGTATTTTTCCTGTTTGTGAGGAAGCTGCTTGTAACACTTTTTTTCCAGAGAAAGCCTTAGGCTGTGCTAAAGGATGAGGGCATGTTTCATATAGTGATAAATAACAACAAAAAATGAAACATCAAAAGTAGTGTGAACTACAACATACATGGAAATTTATTGAGATACTATTTCCGAGATTTTAAAAATCTTTAGAATTTATTCATTTTGAAAATTATTTTTAAGCAGTATCCCATATATAACAAACTCTTTTGTTAAGCCCTTTGTAATGTAGGAGTTTGAGAGGCTAATGTTCCTTTTCTAGAAGGATTATATCTATAGTGTCAGGAAGCAGCATAATCTACTTTTGATACCATTCAAGCACCACAGGGGTATAAGCTTACATTGTAAAATTTTTACTGCAACATTTGACCACTTGATTGTTGTAAAAAGTTCAAATAAAAATGAATGGTTTTTGACATTCTATTACATTAAATATTACTTTCCTCTATGTCTGATATATTTTGCTATATTTCCTACCAAGTATATATATGAAGAACTCTGAATTTATTTTCTACCATTATTATTTCTCCTATATTGTGTGTTTATTTGTTTCTGTGGTATGTTAGAGAAATAAGTCTTGACTACCTTCTGGCTTTCTAATTCTTTTTCTGGATTGTGCATTCTGTTATTCACACTACATATAGATTTTTTTTTTTCACTTTTGTCTTTATTAGGACTTCCCTGGCAGTCCAGTCATTAAGACTTTGCCTTCCAATGCAGGGGGTGTGGGTTTGATCCCTTGTCAGGGAGCTAAGATACCACATGCCTCGTGGCCAAAAACAAACAAACAAACCATAAAAGAGAAGCAATGTTGTAACAAATTCAATAAAAGACTTTAAAAATGGTCCACATCAAAAAAAAAAGTCTTTATCATCTGAAACCTCTACTTGCCTCTTTCCAAAATAAATGCTTACTCATCTATTTTTGCTTTTCTGTTTATAATACAATATAGATAATACTGTATGTACTTTTCAAAAATTCTTTTCTCTAAAAGATATTTTGAGTATTGCTCATGTCTTTGATAAGTATGATACTTCGTTTCTTTGATAGTTATGCTACCTCAGATATACGTTTTTCTTATTGTAATCCAGACCTTTGCTTGATCAGCACTGATATCTAGAGGGATATCACTCTAGTTAGTTTCCTTAGTTAAAGGAGGGATGTTTTCCTGAGTATGGAGACAATTCTGATAAGAAATAAAATGTCTTTGCTCCATGATTCTACATGAGAGTCGAGAGGACTCACATTTGAACAGGTTCTTCCATCGAATTCTCTCTCCCTTTTGTTTAAAGAGGGGGAACTACTTTTTAATCCTACTCTCACATTCATTATATCAGAGTGGTTTCATTGTTCTTTAGTCAATTATTTGGGAATGAAAATCCAAGGCTCATTCCATCGCCCAGCTCTCAACCGTCCCACATATATTTTGTTAATAATGAGGAATTATACTAAGATTATTTTTTTTGATGGACTTATTTTCTTATTGGTGTTGAGTGGTATATTTTATAGGTCTTTGGATTTGAACACCTTCTGATCCGATTTGCTGTAGAACTTAACAGAAATGAAATACTGCTAAAAGCAAGGACTAATGGGTTCTGATTTTTAATTCTAGAACTATTGTGGATTTAATATTTTTATATTTGTTCTGCCATTTGAAATGGATTCTGATAGGGAGAGAGAAATTCCTGTATATAATAAAATTCCTTGGGTAAAGCTCACTGGTTTCTTTAATAAAGCCTTTTGCTTTGCTTCTTCCAACATCTGTCAATAAAAATGTAATTACTATTTTTGTCAAGAGAAAAGGAAAATACTTGTTTTGTTTTTCAAGTGTCAGAAACAAAACCCTTACACCTCACTAAAAAATAAGACAAAGATGTTCACTATGACTAGTACAGTTTTACTAGTCATTCGAGGTATTAACTAATGCAATTAGGTAAGAAAATTCAATTCTAATCTAAATAGTTAGAAAAGAAATAAAACCACATTCGTCATCAGAGTATATGATTGAATATTAGGATAAAACCAATATCAACACAATAACTACCAGAAATGAGACAATAAAAGTAAAACAGTAAATAGGGGATACAATGAGAGAGAAGATTCAATTTGAGATAACAACAAAGAACAGTTACAGAAAAGTGCCTCAGTACAAACCTAAACAGTAATGTACAAAACTGGAAAGCACAGAGTATATATTATTAAATAGAAAGAAATGTCTATGCTCTTGAATAGTAAGTTGTAACTTCATAAACTGTCAATTTTCCATAATCTAATTTATAGATTTAATTAAATTCATATAAAATAAAATTTCCAACAATTGCTTTTCATGGAGCCAGCTAACTTGATTATGATGTTCATTTGGAAAACATGAATAAGCAAAATAAATAGACAAAGAATAAGTAGAAAAGCAATATTAGGGGTTGTTCTTCCAGCTATTTAAACATATAGCCTCTATAATTAATTGTGTGTGATATTAATGCACAAATATGAGAGCAACATATCAAAATTTAAAATACCAGGAATATACACAGAAGATAGTAAAATTTGCTAGCTGATAAACTTGGCATCACATTACAATGAAAGAAGGTTAACTTTTTAAATAAATTATTTAATAGATATTCAGATGAGTATAGAATTGAACCTGTATGGTATTGTATAAAGGATAAATTCCAGATGGATGAGTGATCTAAATAGTAAACAGTGAAATAATACAGATGTTAAAAATGGTTAAATTCCTTTGTAATCTTGGAATGAGTAATACCATTGTAAAATTCCAAAGCAATAATAACAGTGATTGATAAATACAACTCATTTAAAAAGCAAACTAACAAACCAAATCAGACTTTACATGCATTAAAAATAAAAATCAAAAAGTAAATCACAAATAGGAAACAAAGGAAAGGTATTTGTAATTTATATCACACACTTATAATCTGTAATATCAATAAAGAAAATGAGATTATGTAAATTAAGTATATATTTAGAACTGAATATAGAATTTAAAAATATTAAACTCATATAAATATTATATTTACTTACCTATCTGACTGGCAAAATCTAAGTTTGAGAATATACTGTAATGGCAAGACTATGGGAAAATAGGCATTTTCCCACAATAAAATGAAAAATGTTATAATCCTTTGATGATATCAACAATATATACATTTACCTTTTCACCTAGCAATTTCAATTCTAAGAATCTACCCATTCTGCTTTTTATAATGAGATATAAATTTGTGCAACAGTTTCTTGATCTTTTCTTGAAAACTTCCTTTTATAAAATCAAGAATTCACTAAATACAATCTTGCAAGTTATTTAGTGCATAGGGAATTTCTGTACTCAACACCATGACCTCATTATTCTTATGTTAGGGAATTTAATGCTTACTTTTGGAGTGTCTTTAGCAATTGAACACTGTATAACTTCTATCTTTGGACTAGTTATTCTATGGTACTTGTACTCAGTATATGAATATTATATGGGTACTTCTACTCAATACATGAATACTATAGTGTAACAATGGAGACACAAGTCTAATGCAAGAAAAGCATTATCACAGTGTCCACCTAAATTTTGGACCTCCAACTTAACCTAGGCTGCAAGAGATAAAATCAGCCTGTTAACCATTTTTGTCTGTACAGACTGACCTCAAATATATAAATTTTATTTTCTCTTCTCAAACCTAAAATAAATTAAAAATTCTAAGCTGTAAAAGATAATACTGATCTCTTCTCCAAGAATGACTTATACACAAATGTGTTCATTTTGGCATTATTTATGACATTAAAATTTTAAAACAACCCCAAATTAATGGAAGGGCTTGAATGAATAAGTTTTGGTATACCTGCCCAATGGAATATAAGAATCCATAAAAATGAATGGGGAAAATATTTATACATTGGTATGGAGTCATACCTTCATGCAAATATTCTTAAGAAGACAAGGAAAAGGTGGAAGAGAGTTTGTATGTGTATGTACACATATTAGCTGCATTTTATGAAAGAAATGAAGGAAAATATGCAAATATATATTTGAAAAAGGAAACACTGAAATAACCACAATTATAATACAAATTGTTTCTTTTAAAGAGTGAAAGGCATAGATTGGAGAGAATAGGAAGAGAAATAAGGTTTGTTTTTTTTTTCTAAATATTTATCATTTTATAGTTTTGCCTTTGGAATGGTATAATTTTACATATTTAAAAACCAAATTACGGTATCACACTTTCTGATTTCAAACTATACTATAAAGCTATAGTGATTATAACAGTATGATGCTGACATAAAAATAGACACATAGACAAATAAACAGAACAGAGAGCCCAGAATTAAACCCCCATATATACAGTCAACTCATATATGACAAGAGAACCAAGAATACCCATTGTGAAATGGATAGTCTCTTCCTCAGATGATGCTGGGAAAACTGGATAAACACATGCAGAAAAATAAAATTGGACCCCTATATTACACCACTCACAAAAATTAACTTGAAATTTCAAAAACTTAAACGTAAGACCTGATACCACAAAACTCCTAGAAGAAAATAATTGATCTTGGCAATGAGTTTTTGGATATGACACCAAAAACACAAACAAAAGCAAAATTCAACACATGGGACTATATAAAACCAAAAACTTCTGCACAGCAAAAGAAACAATTAATAAAATGAAAAGACAACATACAGAATGGAAGAAAATGTTTGTAAACTGTATATCGAATAAGGGATTAATATCCAAAATATAAAAAGAACTCATACACCTCTATAACAACAAAAAAAAATTTTAATGCCCTGAAGAACTAAATAGACATTTTCCAAAGAAGACATCCAAATGGCCAACACGTGCATGAAAGGATGCTCAGCATCACTAATCATCAGGGAAATGCAAATCAAAACCACAGTAAGATATCACCTCACACCTGTTAGAATGGTTATCAACAAAATGACAAGAGATAACAAATGTTGGCAAGGATATAGAGAAAAGCAAACGCTTCTGCACTGTTGGTGGGAATATAAAGTGGTTCAACCACTATGGAAAACAATATGGAGGTTTATCCAAAAATTAAATAGATCTACCATATGATCCAGCAATTCCACTCCTGGGTAAATACCCAAATAAAAACATGACATTGAAGAGATATATGCATTCCCATGTTATTGCAGCAGTATTCACAATAGCCAAGATACAGAAACTACCTATGTGTTCATCGATGGAAGAATGAATAAAGAAGATGTGGTGTGTATGTGTATATATATATATATATATATATATATAATATTATTCAGCCATGAGAAATAAGTATATTCTGCCATGTGTGACATGGATAGACTTTGAGAATGTTATGCTAAGTGAAACAAGTCAGACAAAGATAAATACCATATGATATCACTTATATGTGGAATCTACAAAAGCCAAACTTGTAAAAACAGAGTGAAATGGTGGTTACCAGGGGATGGGGCTAAGAATGGAGGTGGGAGGGATAGGATAGATGTTGTTGAAAGGTACAAACTTGCAACCAGTAGTAAATAAGCCCTAGAGATCTAGTGCACAGTATAGTCAATATAGACAACAATACTGTATTATAATCATCAAACTTATCTTAATTATTCCAACTAAAGAAATACTTATGTGATGTGACAGAGGTACTAATTATCACTACAATGTCAGTCATATTACAATACATGAATATATCAAAAATCAACATGTAGTACATCTTAAACAATGTATGTCAAATGTATTTCAATTAAAAAAATAAAAACCAAATTAATTATGAAAGCAATTTCCTCTAATTGAAAACTAACTAAAACAAATTAATCCAATCACATATCATATTGGGGACCTAAACACACATGCACAAAAGATAATTATTTCAAATGACTTTAGAATACAACATTTTCACTCTGTGTCTTTAGGGTAATATATACTAAAACCAAATAGAGCTTCTAAGAAATCCCAAATATTATTCAGGTGGCTAATGCTGAATAGTAAACCAATAAGTATTATTGTACAGCTGTGTTTAAGTGCATGGAGCCCTGCTGCCTTTCTATAACATAGGTTTGGGAAATGGGAATACATATTCTGTTACTAAGACAAGTTGAAGCACTGATTTTGAATAGGATATTAAAGACAACGTTCTATAAAGCATTTGATAACTTTTAATTCTCTTCCAAGTTACATAGGTAATATGAGCAGACGGGGGTCACTATTTTACTGTTTGCTTAACCTCTGCCTTCTTCCCACAATTTATCAGGATATATTCATGTTCCTCACCATGTGGTAAGATTTTATTTTGCATCAGTCTTTTACTGAACTTCTTAGGCATATGAGTATCTCTTCCACAATATGGGAAAAATTAAACCTGTCTGATTTGAACTAGCCAGGTTTGGCTCTAGATAGTGCAGCTGGAAGTAGGAATTTAGGATCCCAGATGATAAAAATTCATTGTTTTTATGTCACATGATTTTTGATTAAATGCCTTTTCCAACTCTTAAATCATTTTTCATTTGATATTTTTTTCAGATCCTGAGGCATCCAGGTTACCCTTATTTGGGCAAATTGACCTGTCAAATTTTAACACAAATAACAAATAGGTGGATTACTTGAAATATCTTACAGACACAAATCAGAAGATAAAATGTATTTAATGTTTTTCCCTGTATCATTTATGGAAATAATTAGAAATGGAATAATCAATCAATAGAAATTAATGCCACTCAAAGCAGGGTACAACAGACAGAAATGTATTTCCTTGGACACAGGAAAGCCAAAGTGAGATATAATTGGAAGGAATGCTTGGGCATTAATTCTGCCTCCTTTCTTAAGGAGGTAGCCTTGACATTGTAGAGCTTGGTGAGGTCACAGGAAAATCTATTATTTGCGAATATTCAGTTCAATAAAAGAGTTCAGATTGTTATTTTAACACCATACTGAACGGTGGCCTAAGACTGTATTATAAAAAAATAGTGTTTCAGGAAGCTTAGTCTTTTTTTTTTTTTTTTTTTGGATCAGACAGGACTTTACCTTCTTTCAACAGTCATTCATAACTTCTTTCTTTGTGCAAATAAAGGTCAGAGAAATCAGACCAAGATACTCTACAACTACTATTTTTCTTGTGAAATCACTTGTTTTTCCAGAAATTTCTGAAATCATTCCTAAATTGAGATTTTGTATTAATTGTGTGTTCGGTCTCCTTCTGCTTATATTAGAGCCAATTATAAAGATGTTTTTATGTTAAACATTCTTTATTTCAAGATTTAGGAGCCAGAAAATGAAATTTCTTTAGCCAAGGATGGTTTCACATTGGTCAAATCGTCATAAAATGTTCAGTTCATGTTCTCAACACATCTTTCTATACTTAAAAATTCATTACTGATCACATACATTGTTAAATTCACTTATTATAAACAATAAATATTTAAAAGATAAAGATTAAATTCATGGATAACAGTAAAGCATATTTTCTTCTATAGGATTCCCTTTCTTAACCCTATAGAATTTAAAGTTTTCCCTTTCTTTAAAGTGCTTAACAAACCAGAACCAACTCACAGCAACGTATACTGATGAACAAAGGTAAAAGATCTCTGACATGCCCGAGAATATCCATGGAGAACTTTAAAATCGTAAAACCTTAGATTAGTTCAAACTGAAGCAAAGTGGACATATTCCAGGCTCACATTTTTTCTAGGAAAATAATTGTATCCATTTGAGTCTGGCAGAGATAGATTTTTGGATAAAATTTGATGGCAGACATAGTATGAAGCTCAATTTTTAAAAAATCATAGTAGAAACATCAAGTAAAAAACATACAGTTAAATTACTATGGAAGTGAAAAATACTGTAGTTTAATAGCACTGACAGGGGATGAAAAGCATACCTCTTTTCACATTCAATGGCCAGATTATACCTTTAGATATGTCAATGACATCCAGTAATGGATATGGGCTCACATTTTGTGTAAAAAGTTAAAACTGACCTAATATCACTGAAATTAACTTGAAGGCTAGATAGTAATAAATGTCCACTCAATGAAGTGGAAATTGTGTTATATTGTAATAAATCAATAAATACTACTATATGGGATATAGTATTTTAAAAGCCTGGGAGTTGTGTATTTTTCCACAGAGTGCAAAGGGACTTTCATTTTCTAACATAAAGAGAAAAGTATATCCAAATCTTCCAAGTCTCAGATTTAGAAGCTGGTCAGATCTAATCTCAGAAATATATATGTGTGTGTGTGTGTGTGTGTGTGTGTGTATACACACACACACGCACACAGCATTTAGCAGACTCAAAAATGTATACTGTAGAAAATATTAGAATATATATATTAAGACAAATGGGTTATCATTTTCTAAGTTTATTAAAGGTTGTCAAAGTTGGGATTCTTGATCTATGGAGTCCATTTATGTTTTTTGGGAAGTCCAATTTTTTTTGTTAGGAATGGGTATGTAGCTTTTTTTTGTTTTCAATAAGAATTAGAGTCACTAAAACGAGTAATGGTAATATGAAAATCCAAAACAAGAACCAGTGGAATGGGACTTCCCTGGTGGTGCAGTGGTTAAGAATCTGCCTGCCAATGCAGGGGACATGGGTTTGAGCCCTGGTCTGGGAAGATCCCCCATGCCGCGGAGCAACTAAGCCCGTGTGCCACAACTACTGAGCCCGCATGCCTAGAGCCCATGCTCTGCAACAAGAGAAGCCGCCGCAATGAGAAGCCTGCGGACCACAACAAAGAGTAGCCTTCGCTCGCCGCAACTAGCGAAAGCCCACGCGCAGCAGCAAAGACCCAACGCAGCCCAAAATAAAGATTTTTTTAAAAAAAGAAAAAACCAGTGGAGCATCATTTGGAAGATAGGAAAAACAAGAATGTTCAAGAAAATATACAAAAATAATTAGAAACATAGTCCTAAATTAGAGAAGTGCAGATTACTTCAAAAATATTTTGTACCTATTCTTGTGAGAGTAATTGTACTTAGTACCATTTACGTTTAATTAGTACCATTTTAATTAGTATCATTTAAAACTTAAATTCAGATACAGTTTTCCAAGAGGGTAGTTATATGTTCATGCCCCTAAAGTCATATGACAAAGGGGGATTCATGTGACCACTAAGGTACAGCCAGTCTTAAAGACAGTTGGGAGCCTCATATAAAGGTGTTAGGTTTCTGCAGGTTTTTACTCTTTTTCTAAATACTTTTAAATGAATAGCATAATGCCAATTATTGTCACATTAACTCATCAAATGCTAGTGGTTTATCTTTCCTTTTTTAATGTGTCAATGTTGTTGATACCACTTTCCAGAGGAAACTTTATGTAGGATGACTATGAGGGTCATGATTTAATACCATTTATCCTAAAGTAGAAACTTTAAATATTTCCATTGTGCCCTTTTTAGGAATTTTCATAATCTTATAATGAACCATCATTTTAGTTTACAGATTTGTCAGAATTGGTTAAAGCTCTCTATTAACAGTGACCTTTCCCTCCTCCAACCCCTAAATAAACAAAAAACATATTTAAAAGCATTTCAAGGTAAGGCTTATTTTTCTTATAGATTAAATCACTTGACTAGGGTTTCATTGCTGAATATGTTCTATATTCTTCCTAATACAAAGACAAAAGTAAAATTGCAAATGATGAACATGGGTTTTTTAACCAATCAGAGCCTATGTCAAAACTCACTAAAATAATGAATCTTACTGCTGGAAGGAAGCTAAAACGACCTGCTTCACTAAATGTAAAGTGGCAGAAGCATTTACATGTTGAAAGCAGTCTTCTTTCTATGGAATATCAAAACTCACAAAAGAAAATCAAGCCCTAGGGTAACAGAATCAGAACAGGACACTTTAAACACACACAAACACATGCATGCATACACACACACACACAAGCACACACCATAAGAATAAAAAAGAATTCTCAGGCACAATGTGAGGCAGAAAAAAAATTAAGCTAAAACAACACAACTGTTCTCATTAGTGAATTTATATAGCACCTCACAAATATTATATTTGAATCTTGTTAGAATGACACTTGGAAATGAAAAACTGGAACCATATTGCCATATCAGATACTGTGTTTGATTCTGGTGAATATAATAAAAGGTTTTTTTGCTTGTCTCTTAAAAAGTTTATATATTTGCTAAGTAAAATGCACAATGGTTAAAAGCCTGACCATCAAAAAACAAGTAGCTTGATCTGGAACCCAAGATTGCTTTGAAAGTAATTCTGACGTATGTGTTCTGACATAATTTTATCTGATTAAACCTAATACTATTAATTTTAATATAAAAATAAATAAAGGTAATAATTATTATATGCCCACCATGTACTTCTTATGATCTCTGACTTTAAGTCAAGCTTCAAAGTAAATATTAATAATGAAGGTTTACACATAAGGAAACAGGTTTGAATAGTTTAAGTAATCTGCCCAAAATAATAAAACTATGACATCTTGTAAAAATAAAATACAGTGTGTGTGTGTGAAAAAATTAAAAACAAACAAATAAACAAAAAAAAACTATGACACAGCAAAGCTAGGTTCTAAACTAAGGAAAGTCTTTGTTCCAAATTTTGCAATCTCTTCTATTAATCATAATAACAGGTTAAATTATTAATATTTGGTTTTCTAAGGTATAAGTATAAATTAGATAATCATTAGGTATAAAAGACTATTAATAAACGGCACTGTTTCAAAACTTTTTTACTTGTCAGTGTCAGGAAAAGAAAATCACATGCTCTATTCAGTCAATATGGTTTGTACTCTAGGGGATTAGGGGCCATTTCTGTCTGGTTCAAAATTGTATCTGCAATGTAAAACACGGTGCTTAGTACCTAAGAGGTGTTGAGTATTTTTTGAATAAATGAATGAATATTGGTGGGTTTTATTTAACACTAAAGTTAATTTTGCTATATTAGAAATTAATTCCTCTATAACCTGCCTTATATTATTGCGATATTTTAAGAACTTAGTAATAAACAAAGCAGAAAACAAATTGTTCAATAAGGAAACAAACTCTTTTATGTGGACGGCGGCAGGGTTTTTGTTTGCTTTGAAAGTATTAAAACTCTATCTATATATATCTATAGAGAGAGAGAGAATTTCTAAAATATATATATATTTTTTTACTGATTAATACAATCAAATTGTAAAATGTAAATTCAGGACATACAAAAGGAATAAACTAGTGATATCATTAGTCATGTTGGACATCTACATTTTCATCATATTTAACTGGAGGAAACTCAAGAGCACGACCAAATGTGCACCCTGCCTTGGTTCTTTGTTTCCATGTCACTGGACCCTGAGGTATCCAGTAATATTGAATTACTGTGATTCTTGGGCAAAACAACCCATCTTACTATTTCCTAAGAAGAGAAATGTGCTATGTGATTGAAAAACTACTTTTCACATGAGCATTGACTCGTAAAATGCATAAAGTATTAGTCAACGTTCCAAAATGTTAAGGTTAATGCTTACTATTTGTATTAGTTTGCAAGGGCTGCCATAACAACACACCACTGACTAGGTGGCTTAAAGAAGACATCTATTTTTTCACTATCCTGGAGGCTAGAAGTCCATGATCAATGCATGGTCAGGTCTTATTTCTCCTGAGGTCTCTTTCTTTGGCTTGCAAATAGCCACCTTCTCTCTGTGTCCTCACCTGGTCTTTCCTTTGTGCACATGTGTTCCTGGTGTCTCTCTGTATGTTATAATCTCCTCTTTTTATAAAGACACAAGTCAGAATAGATTAGGGCCCACCAAACCAGCCTCATTTTAACTTAACTACCTCTTTAAAGACCCTACCTCCAAATATAGTCATTTTCTGAGGTACTGGAGGTTAGGACTTGAACATATGAATTTGGAGGAACACAGTTCAGATTATAACACTAATACAAGTATTACAATTACATAATTAAGTATAACTTGTTTAGGTAATCAATATTGGTTCATCTAGGAGAGATGACAATTGGATCCAAGGTAAAAAGAAAAAGTCAAAAGTAGGCAAGACATAAAGGAGTGAAGACACTAAAACCCCAAATTTTTTTTAAAAAGCAGAAAATAAAACTGTTTTAATTCTAATCAATGTGCTATTTTCTAAGCAATTCTAAAATTTTGCTTTCCTGCATTGCCTGGATCATGAAACAACATTTTCAACCATCATTATTATTCTCTTTTAGAGAAAATTATTTAAGAAAATTGTCTGACAGCATTCAAAAATGTTGTTTATTTTTTTTTAACTTCAATCATATTTTAATCTTAGATTTATTTTTAGAGCCCATAATTATACATTTTAGGCAAAATGTAATATAAGATATGATGATCCTAAGACTACTGAATACTGGATTGTTACCAGATAAGACAACACTCCTTCTCCTGAGATTCTCAACAGAGAAAAACATCAAATATGAACAAAAACAAAAAGGAAAAGCATTGGATTATTAATTGGCCTTACACTCCTACTTCTCAATTCAGTAGGCTCTGTTAATAGGGTGCAACTAGTGGCTTAAAAGGGATACCTGAATTGTCTCTGTGTGGCCCTAAGTATAGAGCCAACTGAAGACTAAGAGTGATAAGATAACAGAGTGGGTAAAAAAATGGGGAGGGAGGGCTTCCCTGATGGCGCAGTGGTTAAGAATCCGCCTGCCAATGCAGGGGACACGGGTTTGAGCCCTGGTCCGGGAAGATCCCACATGCCACAGAGCAACTAAGCCCGTGCGCCACAACTGCTGAGCCTGCGCCTTAGAGCCCGTGAGCCACAACTACTGAGCCCACATGCCACAACTACTGAAGCCCATGCACCTAGAGCCTGCGCTCCACAAGAGAAGCCACCGCAATGAGAAGCCCGCGCACCGCAACGAATAGTAGCCCCCTCTCGCCACAAGTAGAGAAAGCCTGCGTGCAGCAATGAAGACTCAAAGCAGCCAAAAATAAATTAATTAATTAATTTTTAAAAAAAATGGGGAGGGAGGTTCATATCTCCTACTATAAAGCATGGAATCCTCCACTGCTGACATCCAGCATCATGAAAGTACAGAGCCAACTACTTTTACTCTCCACGATAGTGACTGTTAGAAAACAAGGGCCACAAATTTTATGGTATTTGACATCTCAATAAATACATTGAAAATCACTTTGGGAATAGAATAATTCTCAGTGGCACATTTGAAAAATGGCTAGAAAATAACTATGAAAGAAGTTTTGATATAATTACAGTCAATATTAAGAAAACTAACACAGTACTGGACAAATAACTTCCCTGTCCTCAAATAATATTATTCCATACTCAACCTATTCTCACCATGCCTTTTCTTTCCTTTCTGTTCAGGAAATGCTTTGCACACATACATTTGATGTTGGATATTACTGTTAAGTTTGTCCCTTAAATTTTCAGACCTTTGTAAAAAGAAGAATTGACTTACTATTCTTGTTAGTTTTCCTTTAGGATGCTACATGTAACTTAAAAATCAATGGAATTATGGGTGTGTGTGTGTGTGTGTGTGTACAGAATGTCTTATTTTAGAGTCATTTTCTAATTACTATATGTTTCAACCTACTCACAGTTATTAGGGACACTTAGTCCACTATCATACATGTTTTTATTTCTTTACAAAATAGTTTTTTTCACGTTTAATCAAAATTGCCAATTATCTGCATTTGCCTAATGATCTCCTGATATACAATGTGTTACCAGGAGGACAATGTAGAAGGTTAAGATGGATGAAAAGCTATGAAACATTCTGTGCTTTTTAGGATATCCTTCTTTTGGCCCTGAAATGTGAAATTATGGCTAATATAATAACCATAGTAAGAAAAACTTTTAAACATTTTACTTGCCATTCAATGTAATATCATATATTAAGTTAAATATTATGCCCCCAATATTTTTCATTATTCAAAGAAAGAAATAAGCTTGTACAAATAAAAAGTGAAATATATAAATTAAAAAAATAAACATGCTTATCTCGTCAGTAAAGCACATTGCCAAAAATAAGAACACATTTTGATAGTTTAGTATTTAACTATATAAACTCTTATGAAAAATGTTTCAACATATAAGGAGCATAATAGAAATATTCTTTGCTAAAACTTTTTTCTTTATTATCAGTGCCATTTTCATGTGACTTAGGAAGATTATATTCCATATATTTACAATTAAATTCTATTCAATAAGAGAAAAATAATACTTAATACATTTCCTACAGACTACTGTTGCTAGAGTTTCTCAAGACCTAGACCTATGGGGTCATAATCCATGGATCCTAAAGTAAAATTACATCTTTATATGCTATATCGCCATCTAGCTCACTGCCTAGGTATTTACTCATTTATACATATTTGGAGGGGGGTGTACATGAGATTTTATATATCTCTGTGTGTGTTATATGCACAAAAACATATCGTGAGTATGCACCATGTATTTAAAATATCAAGACATATACAAATATTCAAATAGTACTTCATTTACTGCTGATGCTGTTAAATTTCTTTTTAAATAATTATCACTTGATATCAGCAAAACACGTTTCAATATTCACAAAAACAGAGAGAGCGCCTAATATATGAGCCCATTCCAACATTCATAATTCACTGGATTACACCATTTTACAAATGGCATGACCGTGAAATTGGACTGGGTCTGCTTCACAAAATCTTGAATAGAAAAACCACGTAACTATGACGAACTAAAATTATTTCCTAAATAAAAGACTATAATCAAAGTATGTCAGTTACATATGGTTTTACTGATTTCTTGAATACTAGTTAAAATAGTATTATACACTTAGCTGGCATTTTCCCAGTAGAACAACTTTTTTAGAAATTTGACTTGTGGGCATACTGAACACACACACACAATTAATAAATAGGGATGAACATACATTACAGCAAAGAGCAGCGGTCATCTCCATGAAGATTTGTGTTACACACTAAATTATTCTGCTATTGTTGCAATAAACTAACAGACCACCAGAAAATTCAGTGGTCTATCTAGCAAGCATTTAGTCTTCTACTCATGGTCTGATTAACAACTGGGTGACACTGCAACATATTTCAGTGAGCTCGACTTGGCTCTGGGCTTTGAGTAGGGTTCAGATATATTCCACATGTGTTCACATTCTCCGTGGGCAAGCACTACCCAAGGATATTACTTTCATGGTTGACCCAGGAGTAAAAGAGTTCAAGCCAAACCACACAAGAACCAAAACCACTCACAGATCATTGAACAAACCAAGTCAAAGGCAAATCCATAATCTGTGCAGAAGAAAGGCATACTATACCCCAAGGGATATGGAGTAGTGGGTGAAAGCAAAAAATATTATGAACTAATACAAATACATATACACAAAAATATGCTTTAAGGACTGATATAAATATAATTTTTCTGGTAAATTGAGTTATTTGTGTTAATAAGCTTAGAACAATTTTAGATTTACAGAATTATTGTGAAGATTATAAGAGTTCCCATATACCCCATGCCCATCCCCCATATTATTAAAATCTTATATTAGTATGATACATTTGTCACAATTAATATTGATATATTTTATTAACTGAAGTTCATGCTTTATTATGATTTCCTCAGTTTTTTCTTAATGCCCCATTTCAGTTTCAGGATTTCATCCAGGATACCATCTTGCATCTAATAGTGTTGTTTCTTTAGACTCCTCTTGTCTATAACAGTTTCTCAGACATTCCTTGTTTTTGATGATCTTAACAGTTTTGATTACTGTTCACCATTTTGTAGAATGTTTCTCAATTGGGATTTGTCTGATTTTTGTCCCATGATTAGACTGGGGTTGTGTATTTTTTGGAGGAAGTTCTCAGAAGTAAAATGCCATTCTTAGCACATTGCATCATGAGTATATACTGTCAATATGACACCATTTTTGATGCTAACCTTGATCATGTAACTTGAGGTAGTGTTTATTAGGTTTCTCCACTGTCAAGTAACTTTTTTCCCTTTCCATACTGTACTCCTGAAAAAAGTCACTATGCACAGCTCACACTTAAGGTGTGGGGAGTTAATCTGTATCTTCTGAAGGGTAGCATATCTACATAAATGGTTTTAAATTTTTCTGTGCAGGAAATTTGTCTATTATTCCTCATTCATTCAATCATTTCTTTATATCAACATGAATGCATGGATATTTTATACTTTATAATCTAAGAGTATTCTATTTTGTTTCTGAAATTGTGCCAGGTCTTTTGGCTGGCCCTTGTATCACTTTTGTATTTCTTCATTGTGTGTGTGTGTGTGTGTGTGTATCACTTCCTTACTTTCTGGCACTACAAAATACCCTACAATCATCATACACATTTTCTGTCTCGGTCCTAGAAACAGCCATTTCTCCAAAGAGTCCTGGTTGCATTTTGGAGAATGGTATTACGAAACAAGATCTGGCCACCAACTGTAGTTTTTGCTACTGGGTTTTGTTGACTTGAACTATTTTTGACTATACAAACATAAGTATCCATAGGAAGTTAGACATTTAAAGATAAAAATTACTTATTAATGCAATATCTTCCCTTCCAACAGATTACACGCTTCTATGAGTCAAAGAAAACTAACTTGGGGTACTATACACTTAGGAAAAGCACAGGGGTAGAAACTTGGGGATATCTTTCTAGAAAATGTGCATCTTTGCATATATGTGTGTGTGTATATAGACACACATATAGATATATTTTATATATGTACATATATGTATATGACATATACACATTAAAATAAAGATATACATATGTGTATATTACTATATAGGAGAGTGCAGAAGATAAAAGTTAAAATTGTTTCCAGATTCAACCCTGATCATTCCTTTATATAACAAAAATTTTTGGTCATTTTAATATGTAAATAACTTATAGAAAAGGGGATAAATATAAATTAATATATATATTTGATTTCAATCTTTGTTAATAATTTCTCAGCAACCAATATAGACAATTTTGATAAAGATTATATGTGACCTTGAGAACCACATAAATTCAAGTTTCCAATTTCATCAGCTTTGCCCTGTATTTCAGCTAACTACTTTCTGGTTTCTCTTTCTGTCTTCCTTGGCCATGCTCTGATTCTCAGCCAAATCTATATACCTTAGATTGAAGATGATCAGTCAGATTTGTTTGTTCTGAGTATTTGTATGTGGTTATGACAAATACAGGATCATATATAAAGACATTATGTCTGAAGCTGGGCTTAGCGTCTGTTGGTGAGTCAATTTGGGTATAACAAGAGGAGTGGTCAAATGAAAACTACAATGAGGTATCACCTCACACCAGTCAGAATGGCCATCATCAAAAGTTCTACAAACAATAAATGCTGGAGAGGGTGTGGAGAAAAGGGAATCCTCCTACACTGTTGGTGGGAATGTAAATTGGTACAACCACTATGGAGAACAGTATGGAAGTTCCTTAAAAGACTAAAAATAGAACTAACGTGTGAGCCAGCAATCCCACTCCTGGGTATATATCTGGAGAAAACCATAATTCAAAAAGATACATGCACCCCAGTGTTCATTGCAGCACTATTTACAATAGTCAAGACATGGAAGCAACTTAAATGTCCACTGACAGAGGAATGGATAAAGAAGATGTGGTATATATATACAATGGAATATTACTCAGCCATAGAATAGAACAAAATTATGCCATTTGCAGCAACATGGATGGACCTAGAGATTATCATATTAAGTGAAGTCAGTCAGATAAATACAAATATCATATGATATCACTTATATGTGGAATCTTTAAAAAATGATACAAATTAACTTATTTACAAAACAGAAACAGGCTCACAGGCTTCGAAACCAAACTTATGGTTACCAAAGGGGAAACATGGTGGGGTAGGGATAAATTAGGAGTTTGGGATTAACATATACACACTACTATATATAAAACAGATAACCAACAAGGACCTCCTGTATAGCACAGGGAACTCTACTCAGTATTCTGTAATAACCTATATGGGAAAAGAATCTGAAAAAGAATGGATATATGTATTTGTATAACTGAATAGGTATACACCTGAGACTAATGCAACATTGTAAATCAACTATACTCCAGTATAAAAATAAAATTAAAAAAAGAGGGGTAGTGAGGAATAGTTGGGGCTAGTGTTTAGCAAGGGTCAGTGGGAAATGTTCAGTTCTTCAGCATCTATTATATTATACAGTAGTTATGTCTGGGGTAAGTGGAGAAAAATATGAGCTTATTTAGGGACTTAGATGTTTATTGCTCAATAACATGGTCATTGCTTTATCAAATAACAAAAGCATAACCCCAGGTTGTGGGCAGCACTGAACTCAAGAAACAAGAGTGTGAGCCATCACTAGGAATGACTGAGGCCAGTGAAAGTAGCACCAGTGAAATTTAATTTACCTACCAAGTCTCAGACTATTTGGAAAAACAGTGTGTTAGAACACTATGTTTCATATATAACAAATAATATATACCTAGAGATTGTAAATTAAGGAAAACATGATCTTTTCACAGATAATTCATGTCTAATCCCACTTACATAGCATTTAAATATGTTCCACGCCTTTTATATGCATTATTGTTCCCTACGTGTTACATTTGGTGTTATGCTATAAATTGTTAGTGAGAATTTTTCCTAAGTGCCTGGACAAATTAGAAAAAAAAACTACTGATTTTTGACTTGTCACTTCATTCAGATATTATTTATTAAACCCTATATCTTTGTAAATAAATAGTTATTTACAAAGCAATCTGTGAGAGATACAAAAAAAAAATAAGATATGGTTCCTGTTCTGTGAATTTGAAGTCTAGAATTTCAATACCCAAGATCCATTTTGGGAGGACTCTTAAAGCACAAATGTCTAAAATCATAACATATCAAGAAGTGTGAAATCTTGCTGATATATAAAAATATGAGAAAACCTAGATATGATGTTGCTAACCTAAAAATCCTTAAAATCTAAAATCTAAAATCAAAACTTGGAAAGAAAGGAAAGATCAACACAAATAGCAACCTGTTTGCCAATAATTCTTTACTACATTGCCTTTAACTTTACATTCTTTTTACAATATTAAATATCTTCTCTTTCCTATATGTTGATTGGTTTCTGCTAGAGACAAAGGATTTTTTATGGTATAATATAAGAACTTGTCAACTTTATGGGAAAAGGAGTTGAAACTTAATATCTTACATAGCACATGATGTGTCCAAGACAGCCTACATTTTTTATTTAACAGACTTGCAATCAAGGAGTGGGGAGTGACATCAGTCAAATTGTTGGTCTTGCTCTTTGATACCAACGCAGATCTGTGTGGACACTCATCACTCTACTCTCAGGAAAGCCTAAGTGTTCCCACCTAGCGTCACTATACTTAGGCGCTCCATTTATTTAGTGTTTTGTAGCCAAGCTGTCCACAATATGAAACCAATAGTTGTCATACATTTGAAAGTACTTGTCACAGGATTAGTATTCAGAATTCAGTGGATTTGTACTTTCTTAATAGCACCAGGCAAACTGGAAAAAAAAAAAAAAAAGACTGAAATTCTTTCTGGAGGTGACGTCTAATATACACACCAAAATCTCCACCCTGATGTGTTCTGTCTTCATAATTCTGTGGGTAATGAGGTACTACAGACTGCAGCCCTCTTCTGTACTCAGTTGTAGAACTCCATCACCTACTATGGTATCTAGTTACTTCCTTCACCATAGTAACTGTGCCTCATTTATCTTTATTTTGCCAGCATCTGGCATGGAGTATGACAAGAAGTGATTTTTCACAAATATTTATAGAATGCAATTGAATCAATAAACTTGAAAACAATGACCCAAATGCCCACAAAAGGAATTGCTTTAATTGGCCTTAGTTAATAGAAACAAGAAAAATCATAAAATCTTAAAACAACAGTAAAAGCACAAAAAGTATGGATACAGTATATATGAAACTCCCTTAGCCAACACTGACGGTTTTTACATTTTCTTATTTACAGGAGACAATAGTCCAGATAAGAAAAAAATAGAATTTACATATTTAATATTGGCAGATTTTACTTTTGTGTTTATTCTTGTGATACCCACAAGATACCCCCCAAATTCACTATACAGAGTAACTTGTTAAATAACTAAGGCACAGATCTGAATCACGATTATTCATCTACATGTTCCACTCAGTGAGTGGATACAACCAGCCATCTATCACCTGCATGTCAGCCAAGCTTTGTTACCTGTATAAGCAGGATGAATGGTGACTTCAGGAAGATCTACTGGATTCCTGTTACCTGACTTCATCCTGTCACACACTGTATTTTATTGTCATTCTTATTTACCCACTACCTGAAGTTGGAGCAGTGAAACACTGTGTATATCACTTTAGCTTTTATTTACTTATTTTATTTTTTTTAACATCTTTATTGGAGTATGATTGCTTTACAATGGTGTGTTAGTTTCTGCTGTATAACAAAGTGAGTCAGCTATACATATACATATATCCCTATATCTCCTCCCTCTTGCATCTCCCTCCCACCCTCCCTATCCCACCCCTCAGAGGCAAATATAGTTTTGGTCATTGTTGATAAGATGATAAGCATTGGTTTTATAGAATCATAAAAGTCATTTTTTTGGATCGACTTCATTTTGTGGTGAAAATAAATGTGTTAGTATTATTTGGGAAACTGGGGCTTCTCAGGAATCTTAAAACTTGTCTATAAATGCGAATTATAAATAAATTAATTTTGAATTAAATTTAAAGTTTATTATTTAAAATGTTTCTGAAAATTCTTCCAAAAAAATAGCCATGAAATATGAATGTCTCCATTTTTAAAAAGCGCATCTAAAAGCAACAAAACCAAAAGAAAAAAAATCCAAAGTTAAATTTTAAAAGATATAAATTTTATTGAACATATTTTTGGAATAGTGCTTTAAACTCAGTAGATGACACGTTGCTTATTTTATTTCAAAGGGAGTGAAAGTAGTTTGGTTGGCTTTCAGAGCTTTTCAAATCCAGCACAAGAATTTGAAAACCTTTGTGTGTGTCTGCACATGTATATGTGACAGAAAGGGAAAAGGAGGCATTCTATCACAAAGAAAAATAAAATCATTAGGAAGGCACAGATTCACACAATTTAAAATGACAGAATCAGTTTACTGAGAGATTACAATTTAACATGCAAATGTAATGTGCTCACAAGTTTTCTGGGACCAAGCTTAGCTAGCTAGTCCTTTTTAAAAATCCTTAGCCTGTTCTTATTAGTGTTATACAAAATATTTAAAGGCTTTTGATTCATTTTCCTGATTAGTAAGTTAACTTTTCTTATACAAAGCAGTAAATTCTACAGTGTACATAAGCAAAAATAAAATTTCCCATGGATCTAAGAATTTGCAAAGTAAACAGCTTTATAATACAGTGGTTATAGAAATAATGCTGTCAAAGTTAAAATTGAATGGTCTTTGCTTCAGTTGAGGCTTCACCTGATCTCTAAAATATGGGACATATCAAATTTTGGACATGGCTTAAGTATTGAAAGAATAGACTGAAGATGTATTTTAATAGAGTAGTATCTGAAAGAAGATGCAAAATTTATAAGATCGATAAGTGAGGTAGGGCAAATAATGCGAGGAACAACGTTGGAAATAGTAAAAAATCGTGAGTAAAGGCCTACATTGTTCAAGTTTAAAGTCATTTGTAACATTTCCTTGCCTTCAACTCACTTCAAGAATCATAAACTTGAAAGTGTCCTAAAGTCTTCTGATTTTTGTGGAGTTCAAGAACAATAACCAAAAAAAAAAAAAAAAAGTAGCGTATGATAAAGCCCCTCGGGGTTTATCACAACTGAACCAGCAAAAGATTCAAACAGCTCCAGTCAGCAGCCCCTGGAGGTGCTGGAAGAGGAGTTAATGTTATGAACAAGATCAGTGCCTTGTGGTTGCACTTGAAGTATAGCTTCTGCCTTTCATTTAGGTTAAGCAAGTGACCCTAAGTTCTGAAAAAAAAAAAAAAAAAAAAACTACAGTTAGAATTAGAGACAGAGACAAAGAAGAAATATATACCAAGGCAGAGGAGACAGAATGAGAAAATGAGAAAGAATAAGGGGTATAAAGCTGCACTGTCCTATATGGTAACCATTAGCCATGTGAAGTTATTCAAATTTCAATTCATTAAAATTAAATAAAATTAAAAATTCACTTCTTCAGACTTGCTAGCCTCATTTCAAGTGCTCAGTATTTACACATGGCTACTCATTACCATATTGAACAGTGCAGATGGAGGGCATTTCCATTTTCTCAGAAAGTTATGGTTCAAAGGGCTAATATGGACAAAGAGGGAGAAAGAAAAAGACAGAAGGGACATAATTAGAGGCTAAAATTGAGTGATAATAGAGAGAGAATGGGTTACAGTTAGAGGTAGACATGGGAGAGAGAATACAAAAAGATGATACAAAGAATTCCTTTTATAACTTAAAGAAAAAAAATTAAGACAGGGTAGAATATAGGAATAATAGGTGCAGAAAAAGTATAGAAGCCCACAATCACCTGAGTGGTTTATGATTTTTAAAAAATCCATAACTATCAACTCAGCATACATGATATTCAGACTTTAAGAAACTAACCACCAAAAAGACCAAAATAGGGTCACTGAATTTATAGTCAAAGCACCAAGATCATTTAACGGTTTTTGTTTGACTTTTTAAAGCACATACAATTAAAATTTCAGATTTGCTCATCCTTCCTCTCCTTCATTTGTATATGAAATAGAATAGCTGCCTTACTAGGTCAGGAAGTGAGTGGGTACATGTAAAGAAAAAAACAATAGATTATGAAAAAAATCATAGCAAAGGTAAACATTTTAAAATGTATATGTACATTTTTACAATTTGAAGTCCTAATACTCTTCAATTTTTTCTTTATTCTGAAAAATTGAATATGAATTTTATATAGAATATAGGTTATTAATTTTTAAATGAAAAATTTTTTAAAGATTAAGAAATTTAATGCAGAAATGAATGATAATGATCTGAATTTTATATAGGAAAGATGCACAATTTGGAAGAAAAATTCCATTAAAATCCAACTAGAGAATTTATCAAATAGGAGAGTTTGAGCAAAGAACTTAAAAGGAATATCTTCATTTTTCAGAAAATATCTAGATTTAGTAACAATTTTTTAAAATTTACATTTTACATATTAACATTTATACATTTACAATTTACATATTATACATTTTCATATTTAGAAACATTAAATAGAAAAAATATAGAAACAGGCTTTTAAATTGCATGTGGTCAATATTTAGTGATAATATTGACTGATAATCCAAATGGAAAAATTTACCTATATATTCTCTTTTTATCTTGTGTTTTGAGAGAGTAGTTTACATTTACTCTACTGAAATAACCTATAAAATAATCTTACTGAAATAATCTACTGAAATTTTCTAATTTTAAAGTCTCTGGGGAGAGGATAAAAAGAAAGAAAAACAGGATGATAATTGTCAGGTCCTTTACTTGGCAATAATAAACCATCCTTCTATGCATATAATTAGATCAGTTTTTGTGAATGCCATATCTTACACTTTCCTCCACTGTTTTGTATTTTCCACTACACAGGCCATTCACAGTCTCTACACTTTTTTGTCCAAAGAGATTTGATGCTTTTATATTCATCATCATGGAATTTCTCCAAAGAAGACATATAGATGGCCAAAAAGTACATGAAAAGATGATCAACATCACTAATTATCAGAGAAATGTAAAATCAATGGCCATCACCAAAAAGTCTACAAACAATAAATGCTGGAGAGGGCGTGGAGAAAAGGGAACTTTCCTACATTGTTGGTGGGAATGTAAGTTGGTACAACTACTATGGAGAACAGTATGGAAGTTCCTTAAAAAACTAAAATAGAACTAATGTGTGAGCCAGCAATCCCACTCCTGGGCATATATCTGGAGAAAACCATAATTCGAAAAGATACATGCACCTCAGTGTTCACTGCAGCACTATTTACACTAGTCAAGACATGGAAGCAACTTAAATGTCCACTGACAGAGGAATGGATAAAGAAGATGTGGTACATGTATGCAATGGAATATTGCTCAGCTATAAAAAGGAACAAAGTAATGCCATTTGCAGCAACATGGATGGACCCAGAGATTATCATACTAAGTGAAGTATGTCAGACAAAGACAAATATCATGTGATATCACTTATATAAGGAATCTAATTTTTAAAAAATGACACAAATTAACTTATTTACAAAACAGAAACAGACTTACAGATATTGAAAACAGACTTATGTTTACCAAAGGGGAAAAATGGGGAGGGGGGGGGAATAAATCAGGAGCTTGGGATTATCATACACACACTACTAAATATAAAATAGATAACTAACAAGGACCTCCTGTATAGCACAGGGAACTCTACTCAGTATTTTGTGATAACCTATATGAGAAAAGAATTTGAAAAAGAATGAACATACGTATAACTGAATCACTTTGCTGTACACCTGAAACCAACACAACATTGTAAATCAACTATACTCCAATAAAATTTTTTAAAATTACTATTAAAAAAAAATGAAGTCTCTGGGGAACTTCTAATTCTAAATCTGAAAAGGTTTTCAATCCTTATATAAATCAACTGACCTTTTTGCAAAATTTTTTGCTCCTCAGCTCTTATGCATTTGGAAACTTTATACCCATCATGTAGTTCTGAGACAGCTCTGGCTGCTTCCTCTCACTCTTCAAGAGTTCCTCTCCATGCTCCTTAAAGGCTAGGGTTCCCTAGCACTCCCTTCGCTAGCCACTAACTGGCTGTTTCACTCTACTAGCCCTCCTCCCTTGATGCTATTATTCACTCTAGATGTTGATTACATCTCCAAGTATACTTCATGCTTAGAATAATTCTCTAGATTCTGACATGTATCTCAACTGCTTTCTAGATTTCTCTATCTACATCAGTGATTTTAATGGTCACCACATTTTCATCCTACATACCTGCTTTTCTTGTTCTTTCCTACCAACCCCAATTCCTCTCCTTCCTTTCCTTCTAGTTCTCTGTCTAACTGGGATCAATGCCCCTTCTTTGTGTGCCCATACACATGGAATGGCATACTTTGGGACTGCAGATAATTCCACTTCTGACATTCAACATATTGTATTGTGTCATCATCTTAAACGCCTATGATACCCAGGGAGCACCATGAAGTAGAGAATGTTTTATTATATCTTTTTTTTTTTTAATTTCCAACCATTATGCAGTTCTTGGCATGAAAAGTTATCCAAAAAGATTTCATGAATGAATGAATGAATGAAATCAGGATATGAAAATAAAACTAGATTTAATAAATACTTAACTACATGTTAGGCAATACCTCACACATTTAGTTGTTTAATATTATGACTCATTTTCCATAACCTTTTGAGGCAAATATTATTATCTCTACATTAGAGGTGGTAGTAGGGAATAAGCCATTACAATATTAAGTAAAAGGCCTAAAATTATATGGTTGAGAAATGGTAAGTCTTTCAACACACCAACGGGAATCAACTAGAAAACTTTAAAAAGAAAAAAAACAGAAGGTATCACAGAAAGTACACAAACTCTAAGTAAATTCAGACACATAATTTGGCTCGTAGTTTGTAGCACCCTATTGCTATAGAACGTAAAATGACAAAGCATAGAAAAATTAAAGCATTTTTTAAAATGTATTTTTATAAATAAATTAGCAAATGTTCACATATATACAAGTGATATTAAAGGTAGTAAAAAACTGACCTTATCTATTCAGAGATGATATAATAAATTCTTTCCTTTGGAAAGTACATATATTCTTTAAGTAATAGATGATTTTTGTGATGAGTTGAATCACACAAATATACTGAGGTTTTTAGGAGACAACTCTATAATATTTCAATGAATCACTTAGCTCCCTTCTCGGAGGTAAATTCAGTTCTGACAAAAACTGTAAGATCGACCAGGATGATTTCTGATTCCTGCGCTTCAAATAGGTTTGATCATGCAGAAGAAGATTTTTTTAAACTAAATTTATGATTGAATTGAAATTGTCAAAGACTAGGTGTTTATACAGAGTGGAAACAAAATACAGAAAGAAAAAGTAGATAAGGACAGCAGAGTAGCCCTATTTAATGTGGGATAAAAAAAAAGTGGTAAATAAAAGCACAAATGACTCTACTTAACAAAGTCTAATTAAGCTGTATGGAGAAAGATTTATGTTGCACCATCTTGACAAGCTGGGTTCACAGGTTTAGACTTTTAAGAAAATTAAATGAACTGACATTTACATCATTTTGAAACTAGTAAATATTGTCTATTTCAGCCTCAGATGCTAGGAAACTCAACTAATTTGAAATAAGATTTAGTCTTTCAGGATCATATGAAGCTGTTTAAGACCTTTGGAACAATTATAATCTGCATGGCAACAAAATATTTTGCTAGTTTTTTGATTAATGCTGCTTTCATCCTACCATTTATTATTCAACCATAGTTTATTGAGTAGGAATTCTTACCTAAGGATGTGCTTGGGCTGCAAAGTATAAATAAGGTCAAGGAGCTTAGTGTGATGAAGCCAAAAAACAGGAAATACAACACAT
This sequence comes from Balaenoptera musculus, assembly GCF_009873245.2. Taxonomy (NCBI): domain Eukaryota; kingdom Metazoa; phylum Chordata; class Mammalia; order Artiodactyla; family Balaenopteridae; genus Balaenoptera; species Balaenoptera musculus. The sequence goes on along the minus strand of NC_045787.1, from coordinate 23,118,481 downwards.
CTTGATGCAACCTAGAGGAAACTGCTGAGTTTTATAGGAGTATTAAGGAATTCCTTTTCAATCTGCTTACAAGACAAATTGGGGAGAAGCAGATTTGGGAGTTGGACATGGAAATGTGGATGAGTGTGAAGGTAGAGGAGCCGGGGCCAGACTGCCTAGGTTTTGATCCTAACCTTGTCCTTCCTAGCTGGATGACCTTGGGCAAATTATTTGCTTTCCTCCCAATGACTCCTCATCTCTAGAGGATGCATACCAATCAATAACACCTTTGTAATTTATCTTGCTCTTATTTTTAGAATTAAATGATCTAATGTATGTAAAAGACATAGAAATATTCTGACACATAGTAAGCACTCAGTAAAACACTGCTGTTGCTACTTTTCCATAACATTACTCTCATGATAAGAAACCAGTATATATTATATTGGCATCGTGTTTTATATATTGTTTGCTGATAATGCACATTATATTAGGGTTAAGTACTGAGATGATGGACTATTTCTCTTTGATTAAATAAGATCATACTCTGGAAGGAAGGAATCCTGGGGGAAATAATCAAAACATAAGAATACACAAAAAGTCTCCCATATATTCAAACTGTAGCCTACTAAAAGCAAATTAAATGACAATATCAATAGATGCAATTAGAAGTATAGACTTTAAAAACTGTATCTATATTTTATCCAAATATTTTTCAAAAAAAAGCAGTTGTTCTCATTTTATTCTTAAGACAGAGAGGCAGGAGTAGATGTTTCAGAAAAGCCCAAATGAACTTTTTGGCCAACCCAATAGAAATGACAACAACCTCTGCAATCCTGTTTTCTTTCTTTCACCAGGGCAAGCTATTAAAACCTCACTAGTCTCTAGTTTCTTTATGTTTAAAATGTGGCTAGTAACACTAACACATAGTTTATCTCAGAGCATTGAGTAAGAATCAAATGAGATAAAAGACATATTTTAAATACACTTGAAAAATGATAAATTAAGGCACACAAAGGCACAGATATAATAAAAAGTGTTTATAAATAAAAAGTGTTAAACATTTTTTCAAGGTTTCATAGATAAACACATTTTATAGGCAATAAAGGACACAATTGGTTAATTAATCTACACAGAAATTTTGCTGCTTGGAAAAAAAAGCTTTTCTACTGCCTTCAAGCTGGTTACAAACCCAAATAGCTACACCTCTCTTGCAATTGCTGCTGTGTAGCAGCGACACTTTTGTTCAAAAATGGATTTTGTACCTATCCTTTATTAGTAGATCTTTTATTTTATGTCCCTGTTTGGTGACACTTTAAGAAACAAGACAGAATGTGAGTGAGAGGGGCCAATAATGTAACATTGCATTCTGGGAGGTTGATCCACCTGAGAAATACTGAATGTAGAGATAAATGCAGTCAAAACTCTAGTATCATAAGAATGATGATGATTTTAGATTGTCAGGTAGATCAGCTGGTAGTTATGGAGAGTGCAATTAAGTAAGGGTGGGCAATACTAGTGTCACATTTCAACAGAATCCGATAAATGGACACTAATGGACTTAAGAAAACAAACTTGAAATTTTGAGACCCATCTCTCATCTTGGATATGAGTAAATCAGAAGGTACTAAACCAGACATATTTTGAAGAAATTTTTCAGAAAGCTATGATAGTTTTGCTTTTATTTTGCTGTTGTGCATCCCTTCCCCTTGTTTGTTTATTATCAACTATTTAAAACGCACTTTAATTAAACAAACAACCAAAAAAATAAGATTGGTTTCAACCTGCTTCACTTTTCATTAACTTTCCCTGGAACAAAATACTGGCAGCCTGGACATTGCTCCTCAACATTTCACTTCCCTGAAAATGAATGGTCCCTTTCAATTCACATAATCTCATCACTTTATAAAGTTGGGATAGTTAAAAATATAATGTGGTAGAATAATTGTTTCTATTCCCTTTATACAGCTATCCTTTTTGTATATTAGTTCTCTGTTAATTTATCTTTGTCTACTTTAAATTCATTTTATCAACCCATTCATCTACTTGGCACATTAATTTAAAAATTTCAAATTTGTCTATCCTGACATTCAATTCCTTGTCAAGTACACTTTTTCCCCCTTAATCCCTATATCTGACTGGGATCATTTTTCCTTCACTCTACAGAATTGTGTTGTAGTATAGGAATGCTGGTGAAACATTACTTTTATTTTTGTTTGTTTTAAAGTATTATAAAATATCTTAATTTTTGAAGATTACTACTTGTAGAATTTTATATTTATTGTACTGCTTTAATGATATAATTCCACTGTCTTCTGGATTCCATTGATTTTGCTGAGAAGTCAGATGTCAGTTTTACTGGTTCTTAATTTAAAATACTGTCTTTTAAAAATTGCTTTCTTTAATATTTTCCCTGTTTTTCCCAAATATTTTACTATGATGTTTATAGATGTCATTTTATTTTCATTTATACTACTTGGTGTTCACAATGCTTTATGAATCTGTGTTTTGGTATCTTTCTTCAGTTTTAGAAAATTCATGGTGAATATATCTTCAGATATTACTTCTACTCCATTTTCTTCTCTCCTTTTCCCCTATAAATCAAATTGTATGCAGGCTAAACTTTTTCACCACTTTGCACTTGTCTATAATGCTCCTTCTGTGCTGCCTTATTCTTTCTTCTCTGTGTTTCATTTTGAATATTTTCCACTAGATAGCCTTAACTTCAGACTGGATTCAAAATAAGAAGGCCAGAAAACTTGAAGACAGGTTGAAAATAACTAGTCAAAGTGGAACAGAAAGAGAAAAAAGAGTGAGAAACAGAAGAATAGAGCATGGCTGATAGGTGTTACATTAGCAAATGAAAAACTTGTATGTAACTAGTATCCAAGAAGGAGAGGAAAGATAGGATATATCAGAAGAACTTTTTGAAGAAATAGAGTTGGTAATTTCCAAATTTATGAAAGATATTATTGTATATATGCAAGAAATTCCGCAAAACTCCAAGCAAATAATATACAAATAAAACCACACCCAGCATGTTATAAATTAATTATTTAAAACCAAAAAAGGATAAATCTTAAGGGACAAGGCTAAAAATACTCATTACATACAGTAGAACAACAAAATGAGTGACTAATGATGTTGACATCCCATCAGGGAAAACATAATATCAAAGAAAGAAAATAAATACTAATTTTTAGCTACAATTTTATATTCAGCAAAAATATTGCTTAAATTTTAATGGATTTTAAAGGACATTTCCAGACAAAGCCTGAAAGCATTTGCATCTAGTAAATGCACTATAATAAATGGTTAAACTAAATTCTTCAAGTGGAATGGAAAAACTAACAGATAAAAAGCCAGATTTATATATGTGATGAAGACCCAGAAAAAGAATATCTCTAGGGAAATAACAGAACATCATTGTTTTAGTATTTGTATTTTTGTATTTAGATTTTTAAAATTGTTAAAAACCTAGTGATTCTTTAGAGTAAAATAAAATATGTTAGAGGGTTTATAATACAGAAGGAAATAAAATATAAGATGTCCACAAATATTTGAAGGGAAGTAAATATATTTTACTGTGATATGGTTTGATGTTTTGTAAAATGATTATGAAATATCATATTAATTATGTATTAATATCTCTAGCATAGCAAACTCAAAAATATATAGATAATAAGTCAATAAAGGGTACACTCACCACAAACAGGCAGAGGACAAAAACCAAAGAAATAAAAACAAAACACTAATTTGAAAAGATACATGTACCCCAATGTTCATAGCAGCATTATTTACAATTGCCAAGATATGGTAGCAACCTAAGTGTCCATCAACAGATGACTGGATAAAGAAGATATGGTATATATATACACACAATGGAATACTACTGAGCCATAAAAATGATCAGAATTCTATCATTTGCAGCAACATGGATGGACTTGGAGAGCATTATGCTAAGTAAAACAAGTGAGACAGAGAGACAAATATGGTATGATACAACTTAGAAGTGGAATCTAAAAGATACAACAAACTAGTGAGTATAATAAAAATAAGCAGACTCACAGATCAAGAGAACAAACTGGTGGTTACCAGTGGGGGAGGTGAAGGGTAATGTAGGGGTAGGGGAGTGGGAAGTACAAACTACTGGGTGTAAGATAGGATCAAAGAGGTATTGTACAACACGGGGAATATAGCCAATATTTTGTAATAACTGTAAATGGAAAGTAACCTTTAAAAATTGTATAAAAAATTTTTAAAAAGAAGCTATTGCCAGGAAAATAAGAGACAACATTGTTAATGAAGAAGAATAAAATATTTAACCAGGAAACTTGTACAAAATTGTCAAGAGGATGAAAAAAAATTAAAAACAAAAACAAATGGGATAAATTAAAACCAAATTCCAAGACAGGAGTCTTAACCCAGACAAATCCATTATTAATTTTATATGTTTGAATTAAGATTCTTCACGAAAAGGCAAAGATTGTCAGACCAGATGATGAAGAACACCTTATATGTTGCTTATAAGAAACACATTAAAAAAAAAAAAGACATAGTGGTTGAAACTAAAATGTTGAAAATTACATACTATGAAAACACTAAGCTAAAGTAGGCTGTAGTGGCTATAATAATACCTGACAAGGTAGATATCAAGTCAAATGTATTACCAGAGTTAAAAAGGGTATTTTATAATTAAAAGAGGATCAATTATTCAAGAAGATCTAACAATCCTAAATGTTTACTCACTAACAGAGCTATAAGATACTTGAAGAAAAATTGACAGAGCTAAAAATAGTAGACAAATCCATAATAAATGTTAAATATTTCAATAATACTCTCTTAGTAATTGATAGAGAAAGTGTATAAAAATGAGTAAAGATACAGATATTTGATCAGTACTATCAACCAACTTAAGTTCTGTGGATCTAATTGACCTAACTGACATCTAAAGGACAAATACAACTTACCACTGAAGCTTAAATAGTCCTCTCAAGTGCACATAGTACATTAACTAAGGTAATTAATAAGATGGACCATAAAAACAACTCTGAGTATAATTCAAGCAAAGTCTATTTTCTGACCCATGTTTATTCCAAGTACTCTTTATTCTTTTGTGTAGATTCCTATTTCCATTTGGTTGTTACTTTCTTTTTGCCTGAAGAACAACATTTAACATTTTTTTAGTATGGATCTCCTGGAGATAATTATCTCATATTTCATGTTATAAAAACATTTATTTTGTTTCCATTTTAAATGATATTTAACTAGGTATAGAATTCTACACTGGGGAGCATAGAGAAAAATGGAGCAGTAGTGGAAAAATGGAGCATAGAGAAAAATGGACCCTCAAACCTAAATGCAGGGAGAGAAGAAAAGGAGGGATAGAAAGAGCTTCAGCCTGTAATGCAGCTCTGACAAAGTATTGGCCAGGATGATCAGAGCCTCAGGACAAAGATATTCCATTAAAGGAATCACATATTAGGCAGGAATATGTATCATAGCTCAAGTACCTGGACCATGTTCAGTCATTGGCTGGGAGTAGTCTGGGAAGAGTGTGGTTTGATAAAATGTTCTGGAAGATCCTTAAGTTATGGCAATTGGAGGCTCTCAACTAACTTTACTCTTTCCAACACAGATTCTCCCTTGAAGACAGTTCTGAGTGGAGCACTCCCATGGCTGCCACAGAGACATCCTTATCCTGATATAGAACATCTTTGATAAGGCTACAACAAATATCTTCCTTACGATGGAAGATCGAATACTTTCCCCTTGAGCTCAGGAACAAGACTGTCTGCTTTCTATTCAGCATTGTACTAGAAGTATATATATATATATATATATATATATATATATATATATACACACACACACACATATATTTATGCCATATATATGTATTATATATTAATATAAAGGTATATTACATCTGACTTTTGAAGGATGCAGTATTCTCTCATACCTTTAAGGATAATAGTAGTATTTCTTCCCCATAAATAAATTGATTCTCTCAAGTTGCTTTGGTTTGTTTTCATATTATGTTCTTTCCTGGTGATCTTGATCAATCATCTTACGTATAAGATAGGGATACTAAAAAGCAAGGTCAACTAACAGGCGTGTGGGAATACTTGGCCTCTCTATCCTTACTGTAGATTGATCTTGCTGGCACTTATTGTAGAAATCACTGGTGATGATATTTTTTATTTATTTATTTTTCCATTTGCTTGGACTTCCCATACATTGTAGAGAAGATAATGTCCATCTCTTGCCTTAAGTGTGAACACCTTTGTCCCAGTTAGAATACCAAATACCAGAAAAAGCCCTAGGGTGTTCCTTAATCCTCATGTGATCAGTCTCCCAAGCTTCAACTTTTCCTCCAAGAAAGATAATTGGTATTTTACACTCTAGAGTATAATTCTGAGTCTTCTCTTAAGTAGGGAAGCTACAATCTCCTGCCTGCTTGGAATGGGGAGAGGATACTTGGGTATAATTTCTTCTCAATTAGACTTTCAACCAGTCCACCTGCTGTAAAGGTCACCTTCCTTTACCTTTCAGAGTTTACTGCCACCAATTAGTGTGGCTTCTGGAAGCTCTATGGGGATAGGTTTACTTCATTCTTAAATTTCCCCACTGCTAAATTAAGATTCTGTCTTCCCAAGCTTACTGCATGTAAGCAGAAGGCACTGCTATCTCTTTAATCCTTTTAAACACTTAGGCTATATGTATGTATACATGTGTGTGCAGTTTTTCTGTCATCCCATGATCTCATGCTCTTGGGTTTTACTTTGAGGTTTTAAATCCAATAGCTTGAGTTCTCCTGGTGCTTGTGACTGCTGACTTTCACTTACTATGAACTTTGTAATTTCTGATTTTGAGCTTGTGAGCTCATCTTAATCTGGCCTCTTTTGATTTTCCCCTTTATAAATCCTACATGGACCAATGTGTCCCTCCAGAGCAATTTTGCATTTGATTTCTAGACTCCCTAGGATTTTCACGACACCAGGATCATTTTTTAATTGCTACTTTCTCAGCTTAGGATATCCCCATATTATGAGCATAGTGTAAATTCATGTTCAAACACATCAAAGTTGCAGGGCTACTCTTTTGATTTCTTGTGAGAATTGTTGCCCCACACAGAGTCATGACAAAGGCAAGCTTAATTTTCTCTGGTGACAGATTTAGTTAGTTCCCTTACCACTAATACTAAAGGCCTTTGACAGAATCTACTCTATAGGAATTTTGTAGCCCTGAAAACATAGTACTCAAACCATCACTATTTCAACAACTTCACAGAACTGTTGCTGTATCATCTTATTTACCTCTGTCTAGTGCTCAGTGCATTCTTCACTTCTGGCATTTAGAATCTGCCCCCCCCCCCGTTTTTTTTTTTTTTTTTTTTTGCAAACTATTGCATAAATTTTTAAATCATCATTTTATCTAAAATCTAGTTTTTCAGGATGAAAATAAATAATTGCAATTCTATTACTGAAGTCTACCACACAATTTAAGTAATGTTATAAAGAAACCATAATTTATTATTTCTTAATCGTGATATGTGTTCATCAAGATAAAGGACTTACTAAATAGGACTGGGGTGTGTGTATTTCATTTTTCAGTATCCTTTATGAAAATCTCTAAGCTTTTAGTGCTACTATATTTGTTCATGTCTCAGTCAATCCTTTAGACCTATATTTACATTGGTTATTGGTTTGTTGCACTAGGCAAAGATTTTCTCAGTCCTCAAAATAAACTCTTTCTGTTTTTTTCTATCTTCTCATCTGTCTACCAGGTGGAAATATTCTAATGTGTCTTAAGTTATATCTTTTTGCTTGACATTGTGCTTATCCTTCAGCGGATTCTCTGTAATAAACCAAGAAACAATTTCTAGCTTTACCTACTTTCATGCACCTCCTTAGGAATTCAGCATTAGAGGTCTGGTTGATTTGTGAGGCTGTCTTTTTCAGTTGATGGTGAGGATGGCTCATAGTGACACTTTGAAGCTACTCAAGAAGCTGAATGTGACATCCATGGCAAGTCTGTGTTCACAGCAGGAGAGATCTTTTGCTCAGCTCTGCTCTATTGACCCTTCACTCAATTTGTCCTTTCATGCCGTAAGCCATGATTCAGAAATAGATGCTGGCTTTCTCTGTTTTTCAAGTATCTACCACTTGCCAAATAATATACACAAGACAAGTTTGCCCAGGAAGAAACTTGTGTAATTTAATGACTGATTCATAACAGAAGTCACTATATTGTTAAGGGTTTTCTTCCAGGTGTATATTATAAAACACATCAGTTCATCAATTATGTTCAAGAAAGTGTGTGTGTATATATCTCCTTAGGAAATTACATATATATATATATATATATATATATATGGCATGTGTGTGCATATGTCGATTTACTCCGTGAATTCATCTAGTTTCATGGGTTAAATATCATCAATATTCTGACATTTAAGAATTTATATTTCAAGCCTTATTCCCTCTCCACTCATACAATCCAACTGTCTATTCAATATTTATATCCAACTGTCCAATCAGTATGTGATAGAAAGCTCAAATTTTCTACTTCCAAAACTTACTGGCTTTATATCTCATTTTTTGTTCTATACCACTCTTCTCCATTTCAGGTGGTCCCATCCTTTCTGTTGCTCACGTGAAAAATACTGAAGTTTTCCTTGACTCTTGTTTATCATAGTCCCATATCCAATCAGTCATTAGCTCCTGTTTACATTTCGTCAACATATGTCTAAAATCTAAAACTTCTCAATACCCCCACTATCAGCACAAGATATTCAATTGTCTCTCACATGAATTACTGTAATAGCTTCCTAAGTGTTCTTAGTTTTACTTTTTCATGCTTCCCTCCTACTGCATATTATCAATACTTTAACCAGAGTAAATTTTTAATAAGTCAGATTATATTGCTGCTCTGCTCAAAAATCTATGGCTCCCTATGTCTCTAGTATAAAATAATAGCTAAGAACAATCTTATTATGTTGGCAGCATTATCACAATTTTACAAATGGAGTAACTAAAGCACAAAAGGGTCATTTTCGGGCTTCCCTGGTGGCGCAGTGGTTGAGAATCTGCCTGCCAGTGCAGGGGACACGGGTTCGAGCCCTGGTCTGGGAAGATCCCACATGCCGCGGAGCAACTAGGCCCGTGAGCCACAATTACTGAGCTTGCACGTCTGGAGCCCGTGCTCCGCAACAAGAGAGGTCGCGATAGTGAGAGGCCCGCGCACCGTGACGAAGAGTGGCCCCCACTTGCCGCAACTAGGGAAAGCCCTCGCACAGAAACGAAGACCTAACACAGCCATAAATAAATAAAATTAAAAAAAAAAAAAAAAAAAGGGTCATTTTCTTGACCCATACTCTCTGGCTAATAATGATAGTATATGATTTGAGGCCAGGAAGTCTTTTTGCAGAGTCTACGCTTCCAACCATGATAATATATTATCTCTCAGTAGCAGGTACCTAAGAAGCCCTAAATGTTTGCACCCATTCTCTCCCTACTTCCCACTGACTTCTCTTACTTCATCTCCTTTTAGTTTCCCATTTGTTCAGTCAAACTGAACTTGATATTCCCCAAAGATTCCAGGCATAATTCTGCATCAGGCCCTCTGCACTGGCTCTTCCCTTCTACTAGAGCTTTCCTGTACCAGAAATTCCTTTGGCTCACACTCTTAACACATAACTGCACTCAAATGTTGCCTTCTCACTCAGACCTATCTTGCCTTTATTGAAAATTTCAACATCCCCCTCCCCTGGCCTTACACTACTCTAGATCCACTCAAAACCTATCACCATAGGTTTTGTCCATAAACCTATCACCCTCTAATTAGTTGCACTTAGTTTATTTTGGTGTCATATAGAAAAAAACAAAGAGGAAAATAAAATTACTAATTTAGGAAATAATAAAAGTTAAATTTTATGTATCTTAATCACTCTTTAATTTATGGGTAGACTTTTCCTCTGAGTTTATTGTGAAATATTTACTAAGAATTCTAAATTGTGATAAGTGAAAACACTTGAATTTGTAGTGCAAAGCTAAGGATAGACTGAGGTAGAAATTTCCAATTTTTTAAGGCTGACTTCAGCGACAAAATAAACTAAATATAATGAACATTAACAACTGACATTTTTATTACCATTATCAGGCTCACTGTTATTTCTCCTCCAAACAGTTTTCACCATATATAATTCCTTTCATAAAAGATGAAAGCATTTTGAAAATAGGCTATTAACAAATATTTATTGAGCACTTCTTAAATCTTAATATGTTAAATAAGATCTTAGTCACCACAAATGTGTGAGGTTTTTTTATCCCATATTTTTATAAATAATTCAATTTACAGAGTTTAAATGTCTCACTGAAGTTTATCCAGTTAGTAAGTGACTTATCCAGAATATAAATTCAATATTTTCTTCCACTAGAGAATGAGCTCATTGCCCACTGACATCCCCAAATTTCTCCCACCCATTCTCATTACTGAGAAATGAAAACTCATGTGTACGTACCAGTTAACCTAAGAATATTCATTACTGTGGCTAGTGTCATTTCACAATGCCCATTTTCCTAAATGTTTTAAAATATTAGCCTAAGTCTAACATAATTATTACCTTTTCTATGGTTTAATTGCTTCCCAGGAAATCAAATGTGTTTTTATGTACACTGACATAATTTATAAAGAAGAGATCAAATGCGGGGCAGTCTGTGCTGGCAGTCACACACACAATTACAGAAATGTAATTAATTCCTGCTCATTCTTATACACTTCTTATGCTCTGAAATTCTTTTGAGGTTGACTTCTCCCCAGGTATATAGTTCATGGTCTCTGATATTCAAGGATGCTCTTTGTCAAACTATATCTTCTCAAGTAAGTTTACTTACGTGGATTGAAGTTTGTAAAGCAGAATGACTTTCAGCTTCCACATCATTTCTTGAATGCTACCATAAATTAATTTGTAATAGAGTTAAATATTTCTTGAACAGACTAATATCTAGACATTCATTTTTAGCATAAAAGAGACTCTCCATCCTTCCCTTGTATATTCTACTGATAGCTTGCATTTGAATTTACTTTATAACATCTGTGTAAATAAGATTTTTTAAATAAAATTTGAAGAAAACAGAGAATTGAGATTTAAGATTAACAAGTTTCAACTACTTTTTGAAGTAGCTGAATAAGAAAGAAGCTGTAATATCTTCTTAAAAAATAATATTGAGAAACAGGCTAAAACATGTTGGGTAACATTACAGGGAATGATATTCAGAACCAAATCAATACAAGACAGTTGTGATGCCTCAAAAATATGTTTTTGTTAATTTTTTTAAAAAATTGTGAAAAAAGAAATAGTAAAACTCGAATATTAAATTAGCCATACAACTGGCTAACTTCAACTGACCTGTAATTTGCTTTTCTGTAACATGGAAATAATAATGCCTGCCTGTCCTTCCTCACAAAAATTTTATAACATCAAAGCTGTTGACAAATATGAAAATATAAACTACTATGGAGAAATCAAACCTCCTTAATCTATCTGCGCTGCCCTTTTTGATTTGGCCTACCCCTATATTACCATCCTCACCTCCAAACACATTCTATTCAACAAAGTAGGCCATTGTAATTTTATTATATTATGTACTGTTACCACAACCACTTGGACACTTTCACACCTTCTAGCCTGTACTCCGATTTCCCCATTGAAGGTGTTTCTTCATCTTAATTTCTCTCTCTTCTACTCATTTCTGTAGCCTATTCTGTATCAGTCAGTGTACAGACAGGAGAACTAAAACATCTTCTGGATGTTTCAAGCACATAAACATTTAGTCACAAATTATTTTAGATGGCCTAAAATTGCAAAAAGGAAAAACGAAGATTTCATAGAAACGTGGAAGATGCTACCATCCTAGCTGGAGCCCACTAGTCTACCTTTTCATCTGGAGCCTCCCCTGTTGTACTGCCAATGGTGTTGCAGCCCACAGTTTCCTGGAGGTACCCAAATCTGCTGATTCTTCTACTGCAGTCAGAGTGAGAAACAACCCTTTCTCTTTTATGTTCCCTTCTTATTTCCTATCAGGGAATCCCAATAACAGCAACTGAGTAGAAAACAGCTGTTGAGGGAGTCTAGGCCGTATGGTTTTTAGGTCCCCCGTGAAACTGTGGAGAGCTAAGGAGGATGGGGACAGAACTTGGACCCAACATACAATATCTGTCAGAGTGCCTGTACTAATTGTCTAGGGCTGTTGTTACAAAGTGTTACAGACTGTATGGCCTTAAACAACAGAAATTTATTTTCTCACCATTCTGGAGACCAAAAGTTCAAAACCAAAGTGTCGGCAGGGTTAGTTCTTTCTGAGAGCTGTGAGGGAAGTTTCTGTTCTAGAGCTTTCTCCTTGACCTGTAGATGGCTGTCTTCTTCCTATGTCTCTTCATATTATCTTCCCTCTGTGTGTGTATGTCCAACTTTTCCCTTCTATATTGGATTAGGGCCCATCCTAATGACCTCATTTTAATTTTTTTAAGTCTATAAAGATCCTATGTCCAGATCAAGTCACATTCTGAGATACTGGAGTTTAGGACTTCAACATATGAATTTTAGGGAAACATAATTCAACCCATAAGAGTGTCCTAATATGGTAACTACATAAATGATTCACAGCCCATATGGGAATTTATTGAACTTTTCTATTGGTATGTTTTTTTCCCACTACTCTAGGAGGAACCTTGTTTTCTCTTTTAACTTTGTCTAGTAGCTAGGTGCTTGGCACATCAGAGTCTCAATATATGTCAGCTGGTCAATCGTTATAGACTAATGGAGCTAAACATTTAACGTTACATTAAAGGCTTCCAAAACTAGAAGTCAGTTTGCATTTCAAAATTATTCAACATTGCTTTCCTATGTTGACTCTTCCATTAATTTGTTCACTATCCATCTATTGATATTCTATACATCGGACACTGATTTTACAAGACACTGAAATGCTACACACTGAAGATAGAAATTCAGATAAATGTGTTACTCCTTCGGAAAGCTGATATTTAGCAGGAAGACAGAACTAAATCAACAATATTCTCAAAGCTTAATAACTGCTCTTAGATAAATCCCATGCTCTGGGAGTAAAGATGCGTTGATTAGAGAGCTGATCTTTCTACAGTACTCATTTCAACTCCCAAATACTGATCATGATGCTCATCCCACCACTAACACCCTCCACATTACTCTCTACCTATCTAATATATATCCATCAATACTTAAGTTATTTGTTCCTCCATCTCTATAAACTAATACATGCTAAGTTCCCTACCACAGTGCCTGGAACTTTCTTTCTACATTTCTCTCCATTCCTCTCTCCTGTCTTCCATTCTGCTTCATCCTCTCTTCCTCTGTTTCTTTCATTTATCACTTCATTTCAGCAAATTCATAAATTACATCTAGCTTTGCTAAAACCTGACATACATGTTGATTAAAATTAATGTGCTATCCAAAATAATGCCATAAAACCCACAAGGCTTTGGGGAAAATGGAATTTAGATTTATATCTGAATATTTATAATCAGAATTTTATAGTGTATTTTCTTTTATGCCTTGTATAGTAAGACTTGCATATATACATTTATTTGTAATGTCAGTAATTAACTCATTGAGTCCTTTTCTTGCATTATTTAATCAATCTTTTTTAATACGAATACTAATTTTAAAATTCTATAACCATATATGTCCATTACATTACATTAAATTGTACTGTTCTGAAATGCTCCTTTTGTACAGATTTGAGAAAACTCATTTCTGGTCACAATTCTTTCCTCCCAGAGTGTAAGCCACCTAGAATGCACAGGGCTCATATTATTTTGTCCATGTGCTATTACCTTTCATATATGCATGTTGGATAAATCTGAAAGCAAAGTATGAATAAATTGAGAAAAAATAAATTATGTTTGTTAAGAGCATTGGCATTCATAACTGCTGTCATCACCATCACTGTTATAATTATAGTTATCCAGACAGACAGAATCCACCTAAAATTTGTAAGGATGCAAGACACAGAGAAGATATCATAGATTCCAATACCTTTGTGAAACACTGAAAAGGGTAGCCAAATATCATAAAGCATGCCCTTTACTTTATGCCAATGGGGACAGAAATATTCTGATATACATGATTTACTTGTGGAAAAGTTCCAGACTACATATAAAAACAAATGATTAATTTATTATTAAAAAAAACTCTGAGACATTGAACATGAAATCATGAATAAAATCACAAAAATATCCATTAAAACATAAACATAGTAATATGTTGTCTTTCAGATAGATGGAGATAGATGACCAATATCAAGGCTAAATGTAAACACATATGATCTTTCGAATTAATATAAGGTAATATTGAATTAATCATAATATTTAAATAGTATAACATTGAACTCCATTATGAAGAAATATTTAACTAAATTATTGAGAAATCTGGAATGCCAATTGTTGAATTGTTTTCTTGTGCCATGTGTTTATGCTACATATGAGAGGGCTTTGCATTTAAGTATGAAAAAATGACTTGAAAAATGCCCACTAAGATTTTACAAAAAATATATTGTACTTAGGTCCCTGCGCATGAATCTGTGTGTAGGTGTGTGTGTGTGTGTGTATGTGTGTGCACGTGCCCATACACTTACACACTTGTCTGGCATTTCCTATTATGTCAGAATTCAGAGTAACCCAAACATCTAATAGAACAATTTGTTGCCTTGGTAGAATATAAAAGCGTTAATGCTCATTCATAGCTTTTTTGGATTTGTATTACTGCTTATTCTAAATATTTATATTAAACTTTTATAGCATTTTTCTACTCTTTAAATGGCTAAAACATAGCCAATTCATACTTTACACAGAATGAAAAATTTATAATATTTAATATAATCTAGTATTTGTACCCTGTGTTTTTATTTTATAGGCATCTGTTATTTTCTTATTTTGTTCAAATATTATTTTGATTCATATTTATTCTTTAAAATTTGAAAGCAATACCCAACTACATTTGTTGAAATATATACTTCTCATAATTTTTAATAATTTTGATTAATTTTGAGTTATTTCAGAGCTAAGTAAGATTTTTTTATATACAGTCCTGTTACTCTTTTAAGTTTCCATTCAATAATTAGAATTCTCCAGATTTGAAATCAATTCAATGTATAACAAGGATACCCCACTGGTAAAACAAACTTTTGTTTGTTTCCAGCTGACCATTCCTCTCTTTGACATCCTGAGGAGTTATACTTCTATATCCTCTGGCTATTTCTCCTCAAAGATTTTACCCACACTTGGGTGCCAATAGCATAAAATTTACCATAAATCTATATCATGTTAGGATTTTGTAAATTTCAGTACTCAAATACATTTAGAAAAATAAATCACTGTTAGGTATGTGATATATATGAGACATAAGCTAGCTTATCCTTCTTTTCTTAAAAGAAGTGCTTGCAAAAACAGAAATATAGATCAATGGAACAGGATAGAAAGTCTAGAGATAAACCCATGCACATATGGTCACCTTATCTTTGATAAAGGAGGCAAGAATATACAATGGAGAAAAGACAGCCTCTTCAATAAGTGGTGCTGGGAAAACTGGACAGCTACATGTAAAAGAATGAAATTAAAACACTCCCTAACACCATACACAAAAATAAACTCAAAATGGATTAAAGACCTAAATGTAAGGCCAGACACTATCAAACTCTTAGAGGAAAACATAGGCAGAACACTCTATGACATGAATCACAGCAAGATGCTTTTTGACCCAGCTTCCAGAGAAATGGAAATAAAAACAAAAATAAACAAATGGGACCTAATGAAACTTAAAAGTTTTTGCATAACAAAGGAAACCATAAACAAGACGAAAAGACAACCCTCAGAATGGGAGAAAATATGTGCAAATGAAGGAACTGACAAAGGATTAATCCCCCAAATTTACAAGCAGCCCATGCAGCTCAATATCAAAAAAACAAACAACCCAATCCAAAAATGGGCAGAAGACCTAAATAGACATTTCTCCAAAGAAGATATACAGATTGCCAACAAACACATGCAAGAATGTTCAACATCATTAATCATTAGAGAAATGCAAGTCAAAACTACAATGAGATATCATCTCACATTGGTCAGAATGGCCATCATCAAAAATCTACAAACAATAAATGCTGGAGAGGGTGTGAAGAAAAGGGAACCCTCATACACTGTTGGTGGGAATGTAAATTGATACAGCCACTATGGAGAACAGTATGGAGGTTCCTTAAAAAACTAAAAACAGAACTACCATACAACCCAGCAATCCCACTCCTGGGCCTATACCCTGAGAAAACCATAATTCAAAAACAGTCATGTACCACAATGTTCATTGCAGTTCTATTTACAATAACCAGGACATGGAAGCAACCTAAGTGTCCATCGACAGATGAATGGATAAAGAAGATGTGGCACATATATACAATGGAATATTACTCAGCCATAAAAAGAAACGAAATTGAGTTATTTGTAGTGAGGTGGGTGGACCTAGAGTTGGTCATACAGAGTGAAGTAAGTCAGAAAGAGAAAAACAAATACTGTATGCTAACACATATATATGGAATCTAAAAAAAAAAAAAAAATGTCATGAAGAACCTAGGGGCAAGACAGGAATAAAGACGCAGACCTACTAGAGAATGGACTTGAGGACACGGGGAGGGGGAAGGGTAAGCTGGGACAAAGTGAGAGAGTGGTAGTGTATATATGGACATACACACTACGAAATGTAAAATAGATAGCTAGTGGGAAGCAGTTGCATAGCACAGGGAGATCAGCTCCGTGCTTTGTGACCAGCTAGAAGGGTGGGATAGGGAGGGTGGGAGGGAGGGAGACGCAAGAAGGAATAGAGATGGGGATATATGTATATGTATAACTGATTCACTTTGTTATAAAGCAGAAACTAACACACCATTGTAAAGCAATTATACTCCAATAAAAATGTTAAAAAAAAAGGAGTGCTTGTAATATCTAATTATGCTCTTTAAAGAAAGATGAATCAATCTGCCACAGGTAGTACAGCTGCAAGGCTTAGCTTCTTAAAAACATTAATGTGAAATAACATAATTCTTTCAAACTGAGCTTTTCTTACTTTTACCAGCATGCTACACAAAATGATTTCTTACTTTTACCAGCGTCTAAGACAAATTTAACAAATAAATGACATTTTAATGCAAAAAGAAGAAATGTATTGCTTTAAATATTTGAAATTATCATATTTATAAAACCATCAGAACAAATAAATACGCTCACTTGAAATTATTTGAGGGATTAAGTAAGAACCTTAAATATGTTATTAAGGAGGAAACCAATATTTTAACAATAAAGAATAATGTAGTTTGCCTATTGTGTACTGTTCTGGGTTATTCTGACATTTCAAATATACATACATATATATATGTATATATATATGTTTCTGTTTGCAGTGTAAAGTCTATGAATTAACATGAAGATTTTTGAAAAGAATGATTACTTTTTAATCAATGTTATGCTTATTTTTTCTTGACTTTATTAAAATATAATACATAATGGGAAATGATATAGTTTCTCTTCACATGAAGATCACATAAAACAGTGATATTTCATTAAAAAAATGTTTTTTCCACCAAGTTACTCACAGGTTTGTCATTAGTTACAATAAAAACCATAAAAAATTAATATGCATCAGGTATTATTTATTTACTTAGGTGACATGCCAATTGCCAAAATTCTGCCATGCTAACTTTTAGAAGAATTAATAATATTTATGTTGAGAATAATGACTGCCTGGCACTTGTATTTATAAAATATAAAATATTGTGAAACCATACTTCTAATTCTCATTTTATTTGTCTACATTTAAGGTAATTTATCCAATTACATCATGATTAAGTAACAAGAACAAGACATACTTATGTCCTAAAAATAACTATAGTAAAAATAAACAAAAAAAGCTTGACAAGACACAGACAAATGTTTCAGACACTAGACACTAAAAAGTACGGCTTTGATTACAGACACGAAGAAAACAAATGTTATCCTTGATATTAACTCAGATTTTCTGCCTGTTACATTTTTTGGTTTTTTTTAATTCTAAGATCAGGTATGGGAAACGAAGCAGAGTCCAAAGCCTTACTGAGATGAGGAGGTAGAGACTAGAAATCTGGAGAGGCTGAGGTGGCTGAAACTTACAAAGCTAGGTTCCAGAAAAAGGGAACTATGAAGAAAAATAAATCCAGAAATATGCTTAGTGTCCCAATTGATATTTGCTGAGTATGAAATTATGCAAGTGTGGAGAATAATTCTAAAAGCCCAGGAAAAAAAAAAGTGAAAAATTGTAAACTTACAACTATTTTCACTAATCACGCAGGGCAAGTAGCTATTGGAGGTATTTACAGGCCAAATGAATAGTTTTCGGTGACCACCTGGGCCATTTTGTGGAGATACCAGAAGCCTCATGTCTTAGTAATATGGCTGAACTATCCCTGGAGTAAATGTTACAGTTTATATTCTCTAGAAAAGCTAGTATCACATTGACTTGCAAATAATTTAACAGCCAGACAAAACAAACTACAGCACTCTTTAACAAAGAAAACAAAATCCAGTCACTCAACAAGAAAATACCATGACCAGTAACCTACCAAAATATGACAAGAAGCAGAAAATTTCCAAAAAATGTATCAGTAAACGTAAAGGCATAGCAAGATAATAAAATAGAAGTATTTTTTTAAAAGTACCAGAGCCTCTGTAATCCATGAGGAAATTTCAATTTGTCTAACATATGTGTGATTGCAGACCAAGAAACAGAGGACAGTGTGGGGATGAGAAGAAAAATTAAAGTAATAATAACCATTTTTTCCAAATGTGTGTGTGTACATATACACACATATATAACATAACATACATTTATACATTATACATATATATAAAACATTATATATATATTTCTTCCACTTTTATTCTTTGCCCTTTTTATTATTTTTTTCCGTATGCCTTTTGATGCACCAAAATTCTTAAAATTTTTAATGGAATTCACTTATCTTTTTTTACAGCAAGAAATTTTGGAGTCCTTTTAAAGAAATACTTGCCCATCTGAACTTGAGAAAGCTATACTATTGCTTTCTAGAATCTTTGATGTACCATTCACTGTTTCCATATGGAAATCGAATGCATCAGTACCATCCGTTTCACAATGTATTGTAGTGCCACCTTATGTGTACTGATCTCTATATTTGGTGTCTTTGATCTAATTAGCTATTTCTGTGACAATAACCACACTATCTTAAATAGATATAAACAATTATCAAAAAGCCACCCTAAGTCCTCAAATTTGTTCTTTCAAACATGTTTAGGTTATCATGGGATGCTCGCAATTTGATATGTAATTTGGATTGTGAATTTACACACACCTGCTAAGACTTCTACTGGGACTAAACTAATTATTCATGTTTGAAGAAAATTAAAGTTGTTTCCATTTAAAAGCTTCAGCTTTATGAACTTCATATACTCCATTTACTTAGATATTCCTAATGTCTTATTTAGGTTCCTGACGTTCTGTTAGGTTCCTTAAGTTCTTGGAAACTAGAGTTGCCATGGCATAGTGTCCTATGTATCAATAAGTTTGATATGTTAATATTTTGTTTAGGATTTTTATATCATGGTCAAGACAGAAATTGAGCTATTAATCAAAATGGTCTACCTTTTTCAGGTTTGTCTTTTATTTTATTTGTTTCATTTTAGCAAAGTTATTGGGTTTTCATAAAATTTGTTGGAAAATGCTTCATTTTCTATATTTCATTGTTTTGTGTTATTTGCTTATTAAATATTTGACACAATTCACCCTTAAATCATTTAAACAATTTTGGTCTGGAATTATATACACGTGTGTGGGTGTGCACACATGCACATGTGTGTGTTAAATTTATTATTTTGTTGGTTTTAAGTTCTCTTTTTTTCTGGATTTGTAATTTTATTTAATTTTTAAATTGATTTACTTACACACATTTATTATTATTTTTTATCTTTTTAGTATCAGTAGAATCTGGAGGAATAAAACCTGCATTCCTGAGGTTGGTATTTTGATAATCCTTTTTAGTTTAATTTTAAATTCCTATTTCAAATTTATTGGTATTTTTAAAGAATATCTAATGTTTTTGATTGTTTTTTCTATTAATTCTTCTTTTCAAATTCTTAAATTTTAGTTGTGTAATTATTTTCTATTTTCTACTTCCCTGGGATTTGCTTATCATTTGCTTATTATCATCCAAATTCATAAAATTATAATTAACAATTGATTTCAAATTTTACCTTTTTTTGAATATGTTTTTAATACTAAGCCTGTCGAAAAAATATAGGAACAGGTCTTAAAGGAGTTGTATCAGGATCTAAGGAATGTAGTGTTGGATCAGCTTGAAATGTGCTGATTTATGCAGAACAAGGAGAAATTCTGGTTTCCATGTGTTGACTCAAGTGCCTGGGAATGATTAGCATTTTGCTTGGTTGGTTGATGTAATCATAAACCCAAAGGTGATTTAACAAAATATAGTTCAAACTCCTGAACTTCTTTGTTATTCTGTAGAAAAAGATGTCAAGAGAAAAAGAGGGAGTGAGAGAAATCAGAAATTTAAAGTGGATCTATCATATAAAACTTGTTTAATCATTCTCTACCCATGTTCTCTAGAAGGAAAAAAGAGTTCTTTATAAAGACTGTGATTGAGATTTCTCAGCATTTTCAAACAATATGGGGCTACTATCTGCAGGCAGAGAATGCCAGTGGAAGTGATGCCATGAAACTGAGCTCACTGAAATAAACGGAGATGACAGAATCTGTGGTGGCTGCGGCCAAAAGGCATGGTGACCATAATGGGCAGCAGAGTCAAAGAATTAGAATTGTTTGGGTCACAGAGATTTTTGATGTGGCTGGTTGACCAAGATCCCAACAATGGAAACAGATGGGCAGCCTACAGAAGTTATATTTGTTTTGCATATGCAGGAAATATCCATATCTGTTAAACAGAATTGACTAGAATCACCATAATGGTTACAATTATAGTACTTAATCAATTCCCAGACTTGAGCCAGCTAACAGAGTCAAAGAACTTTAAATAAAGGTGAGGTTATATCCTCTTACAGAAGTATCCTGCTACTTAACCATGTGTTACCCCTGTAATTTTCCCTTTAGTAGACCTTAAAAGAAAATCCAGCCATAGATCGCAACACAGATGAACCCTGAGGACATTATGCTAAGAGAAATTAGCCAGTCACAGAAGGAAAAATACTGCATAATTCATTTATACGAGGTATCTAAAGTAATCAAAATAATAGAAGCAGAGTGTAGAATGGTTGTTGTTAGGGGCTAAGGGGAGTAAAAATAGAGAGTTGCTATTCAACACATATAAAGTTCCTATGCAAGATGAACGTTTTAGAGATCTGCTGTGCAACATTGTGCCTATAGTTAACAATACTGTATCATACTTAAATTTTTTTTTAATAGGATAGATTTCATACCCAATGTTCTTACCACAATAACAAAAGAGGCACCTGAGGCCAATTTACCAGGGTAATTGTACATTAGCAAAGGGGAAATAAACAGAGTTTATGAAATGCTGGCTTTAAATTGAAACTAGTATCTGGAGACCAAAACTGTCATTGTATTCAACCAGTCAGAGAATAGCTTTACGAATATCTGGTAATCAATAGAGTTTCAACTGGGGTTCATTTTACAGTTGGCCCAGGTCTTCCTCAAACCTCTCTGTGGTTATTTCCCCAGTTCCAGAATGTATAGTTTCAACAGACATACTAAACAACTGGCAGCTATTCCTCATTGGTTTTTATGATCCATGGAATGATGATTTATACTGTAGGGAAGGCCAAATGCCTTTATCTACACAAGTAGCAAGTTAAAGGCAAATATAGAGGGACTCGAGAGAGTAATGCTGCCTTCAAGGACTTGAAAGATGCAAGAGTAGCGATTTCTACCACAGCCATATTCAATTTGACTATTATCCTATACACAAAATATGTCTTGAAAAATGATGGCTTTTCATTAACTTTAAAAAAAAAACCTTCATTATCTAATGCTATATAATAAACCACCCCAAAACTCTGGTATAAAACAATTTTATTATTCTAACAGATGTGGATCTTCAAATTTTTTTGTTCAGTGGTCATTTTTAAGCATCTAAACATCTAAGGATGTCTATCATTGAGTATGTATTCAATATATATTTTGAATGGTTATAAATTATCTATCAATATTGAACTACTTTAAAATTTTTAAACTGGGCAAACATTTTCACACATCTCTGTTCTTAGACTCTTGCTCATATTTTTCTCCTTGAATGGTTGCATTTATTTAATAAAATATTAAGCATTTATTAAAACGTAAAATATTGTAACTATCAGAGCCCAGAGTATCTGAAAATGAAAGCACTTTTTGAAAGTGGGTCATTAGATGTAATCTTAAGAGATTTCCCCCCTATTTATGTTTCTTTGTTCCATACCTAAATATTCTGATAATGGAAGAAAAGAAATCTTGTGTGTTGGGTCAGAGCACATTTGTATATCTCAACGTCACAAAATACTGTCTTCAAGATACCAATTAATGGAATTTTTTAATTGGACACTTTACATATCTTTGGTCAGGGAAACGTTATACAGGAAAATATATTTTGTATTAGTGATATTTAGTATGTTCACAGATGGTAGAATTAATGCAGAGATGGAAAGCACACCTTAGTTCAGAGTAAGTGTCTCTTTCAGTGAGAACAAATAATACCCCATTTCACAATGGGAGCAGTTTGGTATTGCCAATTTGCCGGTAGGTAAATGGCTGGCATTTCCAAGGTATGATTAAATATAGAAACCAATGAATGGTCCTTCTGCCGGCAAATGAAACATTTAGCAGTAAAATTAAGTACAAGTTAAATGTACTTAGTCCATGCATAGTATTCAGTTTTCATTTTTACCATCATGACAATTTGATCATGAGCTCATTGGACAAGACTGTCTAGAACCGGGATAAAAGCTTACTAACATTCAGAGAGTAAGTCATTTTGCTGACCTTTCTATTCAAGGTATCTTCACTATACAAGTCCTAAGGGGCAAAACCTTATCTTATTCTGAGATGTCCCCAAACTCCACCTTCCTATGAATGTATTTGTTCTTTATATACATAAGCTCACACTCTAAGCAGAGTAGAGATGTACTGTTTAAAGATAAATCTTTGTATTTGACATCTTTGTGGTGCTTCAGAGATTCTAATGAGCTGGGATATAAATTTGTAGCAGGCCACTCTGGCTAATGGGAATAAATTAAATAACTCTCCGTTTACCAAAATTCAATTGTTTTTTAGCCTCAGCAGGCAACTAGTTAAAAATAACCCCCATTGCAGCACACGTATAGGATATTTCAGCAGGAAAAGTCACTGTGGGAAGGTGAAGAATCTGCTTACGCAGTATACATATGGCTTCAGGATATGCTTGGGCCCAATCTCTTTTGTACACTTTAATTGGCATTGTTAATTAGATTTACCTAATTTAACGGCTAGGTGGGTCAGACTAAGTTTGGAAGAGGCAGCTTGGATTTCATGTTCACTTGGGCTTCAATGTTATATTAGGGCCAGTGGAAAACCAGGTACTAAAAATAAATGAGAAGACTTATTTACCAAAAACAGTAAAGCACAATTGTATGGCTGCTATGGGTTCCATGCTGCAACAGAATTTGCCTTAGACACTGAATTAATCATGTCTCCACAACTAGTCCATATAGACCACATAGTCAAATGCTTCTACCACTGTGTGAAAAGCTGGAAACCCTTCTGAATGCATTCAGAGCCGGAAACTTCTTTAGTTACTTACTAAATAGGTAAAAATAGCATATCTAAATAGAATATATTTTTCCTCAAAGGCAGTCCAACTAAAACTTAGTCCTCTTAGTGCTGGAA
This sequence comes from Balaenoptera musculus, assembly GCF_009873245.2. Classification (NCBI taxonomy): domain Eukaryota; kingdom Metazoa; phylum Chordata; class Mammalia; order Artiodactyla; family Balaenopteridae; genus Balaenoptera; species Balaenoptera musculus. The sequence goes on along the minus strand of NC_045787.1, from coordinate 23,094,519 downwards.
GGGATAGAATATACCTTTTTCCTTCAATTATAAGGTAATATTTTACCCTGTCTACACCACTGGTTGGACAAGAAACTTTAAAGAAGTGTCAGACCACTGAATTATCCCTAGAGCATCTCTTTCTTTTGTGACAATTGACTTAATCATAGCTCTCTTAGAAGGTCCAGATACTTGCCCTTCAGGTTGTGAGGGATGATGTCATCAACATGTTGAACAGAATATCTGTGATGATGAGCAATTATCCTTCCTAGAGACTGAATTTTGGTACAAAACTAGTTTTTTCATTCTAAGAGTAGAATGAAATATGTACTTTTGTCACTGTCTTTTGAGAACATTTCCTCCTCTTATTAATTCTTATCACAAGGGTGGGAAAAAACTAATCTCATCAATAGATATATAATACAAGATAAAAGTAGCTTTATTAATTTGCTCAAGTAGGGAGACTACACCTGGACAGCATCTGTAAGCAGATTCATCACCCAATTAAACTGATGATTATCTGTCATTCTCTAATTCCCATCTGTCTATTGAGCCAATTGAAGTGGATAATTTAATGAGAATGTGTTAGCAATCATCATTTTCATGTATTTCAAGGTTTTAATGTGGACAGATCTCTGCAGTTCCACCAAGAACGATCCATTTGTAGAGGGTTGTGTGTTGTTTTTTTTGATTTGTTGTTTTTTTAAATGGACTGTAAACTCTAGGGATTTCCATCTGACTCTTCTTCCAAAATACAGATTCCAAAATAAGCTATATATATTTATATTTATATATGTTTACACTTACAAAGTCCCAGAAATTACAGTGAGAATATATGTGGTGATCCACTTGGACATAATGAGGCATTTCTTCTTTTTTTTTTTTAAAGCATCAAAAATTAGCTCTTAACTTTCAGTACACAATTGAGTGTATATAGAAAAAACTAAAGAGTTGATAGTTTCCACTTGAATCAGATGAAATACTACCATAAAAATGGAAAATCTGAATAGTTGTGTATGGGTATGGCTACAGTTTGGTTTTTTTTAATTTTTATTAGAGTATAGTTGATTTACAACATACTGAGGCATTTCTCTCAAAATTGTAATTATCACCTAACTCCCATATGCTCTCAAACTTAGTTATAAACTACAAATTTTCTTTAATTCACAAGAATTTATAATAGCTCAGATTCAGGTCTAATATTTCCTCAAAGTGCTAAATTTTTTTTCCATATCCAATGACTTTGACAGTTGTCTAGAGTCCCTTGGTAATGATTAAGAGAAATAAACTTAGTATATATTTATAGTGTTACTGTGTGGTCTCCTTCAGGTGTGTCTAAACTTCCATTTCTCAATTGATTTTAGGTCTATTAACTTATCTAGAGCTAGAAATTGGCTTAGGGGTCAAGGGTCTGTTGTGGTGGCTCAGGATATATCTTACAAACATGGAAATTTGAGGTTATATAGCTAAGTTGAAACTTAATTGGCCATTCATAACTTTTGGTTCTGGGAACTCCACAATTAATTAAGACCAATAAAATATTTCTGGTTCAGACTACTGTGACTCTACTGGCTTTTTGGTATCTATATTCACTTTATCACTAGGAGTTAGTTCTTACTAACAGATGTCTGTCACTATGAAATTCTTCTATCTTCTGAAATATGGAGACATTTTAACTTTACTATTTCAAACTCGTATCACCAACTGTAGCACTCAGAATGGGCTAGCGTATGCTGAAGTATAATAAACACCCCAAAATCTCAGTGGCAACACAAAAAGGTTACACTTTCCTTATGCTATATAAGGTCAGCAATGGTTGGAGGACCCAGAGACCCAGAATGAACTGTGATCTACCTGCACACATACTCCATAACGTCTGAGTGAACTATGCATTGTCCTCTAAAACTTTTACTCACAGGCAGCTGTTCAAGATAGGGGTGTAGGAAGATCCTGAACTCCTCCCATGGACACACCAAATCTAGTTACATATGGGAAAATTCTCTTTGAAAAGACCTGAAAACTAGCTGAATAGTTTTTCCAGAACAAAGGAAAAAAGAGCCACATTGAGACAGGTAAGAGAGGTAGATTGCCAAAACCCCACCCCCAGCACAGTGACCTACAACCAGGAGGAATCTCACAAGTAGAGAGCTTTTCCCTGAGGAGTGAGGGTTTTTTCCCCCATGTCAGGCACTCCAAACCTTGGGACTTGCACTGGAGAGATAAGCCCCCAAGTTGTCTGGCTTTGAAAACCAGTGGGGCTTATGTCCAGGAGACCCAAAGAGCTATATCGAATTGAGACTCTGCTCTCTTAAAGGGCTTATGTGCAGACTTACTCATCCCAGGACCCAGCACAAAAACAGCAATTTGAAAAGCACCTAGACTATATGCAAAGGAGATTCATTTGCTAATCTTAAAGTGTGTGCTGAAGGGGCAAGGGCCTGTTGGGGTTCTCTCTAGGGATGAAGGTGGTGGTGGGTGCCATTTTTGCACTCTCCTTCTACCTTGTTAGCAGCAGCAGGCACACCCTGCCTGCATACTCTCCTGCAGCCCTGCTTAAGCCAGGGGGCATGCCCTCCCCCCATACTCTTTTGCAGCCTCGCCAAAACCAGCAGGCAGGCTCTACCTCCACATTCTCCTGTGGCACTGCTAAAGCTGGCAGGGACACACAGTCCACACAGGGAATGTCCCTTGAGCACCTGGCACTAGTAGCCAGCAGAGTTAGTGTTTCTGAGCCCTACAGGACTGAAACAATTGGAGAGAGAGTTCTTGGCAGGCTACTATCCCCCAGGGCACACCACAGAAAGCAAACTGAGACACAATCCCAGTCTTCCTATGAAAAAGGAATTTATTTACTTGTGCTGGAGCTTCAGCCTGAGGGGCAGGCTTCAGGTTTACCACACACCTAGAGGCTACAGAAGAGGTCTCAGGAAACACAGCCCAGGGAACATGATCTTTGCACTCTCCCTTGGCCTTGCTACAGCTCACTGGTACCTCCCAGAAATGAGCTTTTACACTTGTCTAAAACCCTGATTTTTGCAACCACTGTCAAGGAAACACTTCTGGAGATCACCTGGTCTGGAGGTCAGCAGGGTTTAAAATTGATGTCCCAGGGGACTGTATATATTTGCATAATTTAGAAGCTGCTGCCTGAGAATCTGGCTTCCAAACAGACTGAAATTAAGTACAGACTAAAATAAAAATTTTTTTTGGAACACTGACAGGTCTTGCACATCCTTAAGTACTGGAATCTATGAAGAGTATGAAGAGTAAATCAGGAAGCTTGGACAATCACATAGACTTCAGAGACAACCAAGAGTAAGAACAAGGTTGAATGACAAGTTTCATCTCCTACACAAAGCCACTCCTTCAAGTCTGGGAAAGGTAGCTCTTCCACCTAATACACAGAAACAAACACAGAGAGTAAAGCAAAATGAAGAAACAAAGCAGTATGTTTCAGATGAAAGAACAAGATAAAACCCTAGAAAAAACAACTTAATGAAACAGAGATAAGTAATTCATTTGATAAAGAATTCAAAGTTATAGTCATAAAGATGCTCACTGAATGGAGAGAATAGATGAACACAGTAAGAACATCAACAAAGAGATGGAAAATATAAGAAAGTACCAAACAGAAGTCACAGAGCTGAAGAATGTAATAACTAAACTGAAAAACACACTAAAAGGGTTCAAGAGCAGACTAGATGAAACTGGAGAAAGCATCAGTCATCTCAAAGACAAGGCAGTAGAACTCATCCTGCCAGAGCACAAAAAGAGAAAAGAATTAAAAAAAAAAAAAGTAAAGATAGCTCAAAGGACATATTGCGCCACTTAAAACAGGCTACCATTCACATCATAGGGCTCTCAGAAGGAGAAGACAGAGGGAAAGGGGTAGAAATCTTATTTGGAGAAATAATGACTGAAAACTACCCTAACCTGGGAAAGAAGACAAACATTCATATCCAGGAACCGGAAAGTTCCAAGTAAGATAAACCCAAAGAGACACAAACCAAGACATATTATAATTAAAGTGTCAAAAGTTAAAGACAAGAGAGAATATTAAAAACAGCAGGAGAAAAACTTCTTGTTATGTACAAGGAAACTCCCATAAGCCTATGAGCAGATTTTTTCAGCAGAACTTTGTATGTCAGAGGAAGTGGCACAATATATTCAAAGTGCTGAAAGAAAAACCTTCCAACCAAGAATATTCTACTCAGCAAACTTCTTATTCAGAATTGGAGAGAAAAGAGTTTTCCATAAAGGAAAAGCTAAAGGAGTTCATCACCACTAAACAAGACTTTAATAAGAAATGTTAAAGTGACTTCTTTAAGCTGGAAAAAAGGTGCACTAATTAGCTACAACAACAAGAAAAGTAAAAATCTCACTGGTAAAGGTAAATTTATAGTAAAGATAGTGGATTAACTATTTATAAAGCTAGTAGGAAGGTTCAAAAACAAAAGTAAAAAAAAAACTATAACTAAATAATTAGTTAAGGGGTACACAAAATAAAAAGATATAAAAATGACATCAAAAACATAAAACACAGGGATAGGGAGTAAAAATGTAAAGTTTTAGAATGTGTTCATACTTAACTTGCTCTCAATTTAAAATAGATTGTTAAATGAAATTTGTTATGTGAGCCTCAGGGTATCCACAAAGCAAAAACCTATAGTAGAAACAAAAAAGATAATGAGAAAGAAATCTAAGCCTAACACTAAAAAAAGGCATCAAACAAAAAGGAAGAGAGCAAGAGAAGAAAGAAACAAGAATTATGAAACAGCCAGAAAATAATTAACAAAATGGCAATAAGTACATATCTAACAATAATTACTTTAAATAAAAATGGAATAATTCTTGAATCAAAAGATACAGTGGCTAAATGAATTTTAAAAAGAGCCATCTGTAGCTGCCTAAAAGGGACTTACTTCAGATATAAGGACACACAGATAAAGTGAAAAGATGGAAAAAGATGTTTCATGCAAATTGAAACTAAAAGAAATCTGGGATAGCTGTATTTATATCAGAGACAAAATTCACTTTAAAACAAAGACTGTAATTAAAAACAAAGATTTGCATTACATAATAATAAAGGGGTCAATCCAACAAGAAATATAACATTTGTAAATTTGTATGCACCCAGTATTGACGTACCTATATATATAAAGCTAATATTAACAGACAAAGGGAGAAATTGACAGCAAAACTTTAAAACCCAACTTGGGTTTATCAATGGACAGCCCACCCAGACTGAAAAGTCAACAAGGAAACACGGGCCTTAAATGACATATTAGACTAGAGAGACTTAATAGATATATACAGAATATTCCATCCCAAAGCAGAATACACATTCTTCTCATGTACACATGGAACATTCTTTAGGATAGATCACATGTTAGACCACAAAAGAAGTCTCAGCAAATTTAAGATGATTGAAATCATATCAAGCATTTTTCCATCCATAAAGGTAATAAACTAGAAATCAATAACAAGAAAAAACTGGGAAAAAAATCATAAATATGTGGTTAAACAACATGCTACTGAAAAAACAATGAGTCAAAGAAATCAAAGAGAAGTCAAACTATAACTTGAGAGAAATAAAAATGAAAATACAATATACCAAAATCTATGCGATGCAGCAAAAGCAATTCTAAGCGAGACAGTCATAGTGATACAGCCTACCTCAAATGACCAGAAAGGTCTCAAAAAAACAACTGAACTTTACAAGTCAAGAAACTAGAAAAAGAAGAAAAAATGAAGCCAGAGTTAGTAGAAGAAAGGAAATAATAAAGGTAAGAAGATAATAAAAAGAGAAAATAAATGAAATAGAGTCTTAAAGATAATAGAAAAAATTTAAAAATTAAGAGCTGATTCTTTGAAAGATAAAATTGACAAACCTTTAACTAGACTCACTAAAACAAACAAAAAAAGAGGATAAAATTAGAAATGAAAAAGGAAAAATTATAACTGATAACCAAAAAATTCAAAGACTCATAGGAGACTAATATGAATAATTACATGCCAACAGATTGGACAATGCAGAAGAAATAGATAAATTCCCAAAACATACAATCTTCCAAGACTGAATTTTGAAGAAATAGAAAATCTAAATAGACCAGTTACTAGTAAGGAGATTGAAACAGTAATAAAAGGACCCCCATAAAACAAAGTTCAGGACCAAACAGTTTCACAGGTGAATTCTACCAAACATTCAAAGAAGATTTAATACCTATCCTTCTCAAACAATCCCAAAAATTTGTAGTGGGAATGCTTCCAAACTCATTTTATGAGTCCAGCATTACCATGATACCAAAACTGGACAAGGACATCACACACAAAAAATATTATAGGAAAATACTGCTGATGAATACAGATGTAAAAATCCTCAATAAAAATATTAGCAACCAAAACAATACATTAAAAAGATCACACACCAAAATCAAGTGAGATTTATTACAGGGATGCAAGGATGGTTCAACACCCACAAATCAAGAGGATGGCCCACATTAACAAAATGAAAGGTAAAAATCATATATCATCTCAACAGATGAAGAAAAAGCCTTTGACATTCATTTATGATAAAAAAAACCTCTAAACAAAGTGGGTATAGAAGAAACATAACTCAACAATAATAAAGGCCATATATGCCAAGTACACAGCTAACATCATACTCAACAAAGAAATGCTGACAGCTTTTCCTCTAAGATCAGAAACCAACAAAAATGTCCACTCTTGCCACTTTTATTCAACTTAGTATCGGAAGTCCTAAGACAGAGCAATTAGACAAGAAAAAGAAATAAAAGTCATCCAAATCAGAAAGAAGGGAGTAATACTGTCACTATCTGCAGACAATATAATTTTATATACAGCAAAATAATAAAGACTTCACCAAAAAAACTATTAGAATAAACAAATTCACTAACACCACAGGGAACAAAATCAATATGCAAAACTCTGTTGTATTTTTATACACTAAAAACAAACTATCAAAGAGAAATGAAGAAAATGATCCCATTTACAACTGCATCAAAAAGAATGAAATACCTAGGAATAAATTTAACCTAGGAGATAATAGACTTGCATATTGAAAATAAGTCCTTAATGAAATAAATTGAAAAAGATACAAATAAATGGAACGATATTCTGTGCTCTTGGATTGAAAGAATCAATATTGATAAAATATGTGTACTCCAAAGCAATCCACAGATTCAATGCAATTTCTATCAAAACTCAAATGGCATTTTTCAGAGAAATAGAACATATATTCCTAAAACTTGTAAGAAAACACAAAAGACCTCAAAGAGATAAAGAAATCTTAAGAAAGAGGAACAAAAATGAAGGCATCTTGCTCCCTGATTTCAAACTATATTACAAAGCTATAGTAATTAAAACAGTATGGTATTGGCATAAAAACAGACACATAGATAGATGGAACAGAATGGACAGCCCAGAAATAAACCTATGCATATGTGATCAATTAATTTATGACAAAGGAGCCAAGATTATACAATGTGGAAAGGACAATCCCTTCAATAAATGGTGTTGGGAAAATTGATAAACAACATGAAAAAGAATGAAACTTGACCACTACTTTACACTATACATGGAAATTAACTCAAAATGGATTAAAGATTTGGACATAAGACCTGAAACCATAGAACTTCTAGAAGAAAACATAGATGGTAAGCTACTTGACATAAGCCTTGGTAAAGATTTTTCAATCTGACAACCAAAAGGAAAAACAAACAAGTGGACTATATCATACTAAAAATCTTTTGCAAGGCAAAGGGAACCATGAACAAAATGAAAAGCCAACCTACTAAAAGGAAGAAAATATTTGCTAATCCTATATCTGGTAAGGGGCTAATATCTACAATATATAAACAACTCATACAACTCAATAGCAAAAATCCCAAACAATTTGATTAAAAACTGGGCAGAAGATCTAAACAGACTTTTCAAAGATGACACACAGATGTGTCAACAGGTACAAGAAAAGATGCTCAAAATATTAACCTTCAGGGAAATGCAAATCAAAACTACGAGATGTCACCTCACACCTGTTAGAATGGCTATTATCAAAATGACAAGAAATAAGTGTTGGCCAGGATGTGGAAAAAAGGAACCCTCATACACTGTTGGTGGGAACATAAATTGGTACAGCCAATATGGAAAACAGGTCCTTGAAAAACTGAAAATAGAACTACCATATGATTCAGCAATTCCACTTCTGGGTATCTATCCAGTGAAAATGAAAACATTAACTCAGAAAGATATACGAGCCCAGTATTCATTGCAGCATTATTTACAATAGCCAAGGTGTGGAAACAACCTAAATGTCCATCAATGGATGAATGGTTAAAGAAGAAGTAGTATATATATATATATATATATATATATATATATATATATATATATACACATACACATACACATACACACACACACACACACACACAATGAGATACTACTCAGCCATTAAAAAGAATGAAATCTTGCCATCTGCAACAACACACATGGTCTTTGAGGGTATTATGCTAAATGAAATAAGTTTGACAGAGAAAGACCAATGCCAAGTGACCTCAGTTATATCTGGAATTTAAAACAAATGAATGAATAAGCAACAAATACAACTAAAACAAGCTCATAGATACAGAGAACAGGTTGGTGGTTGCCAGAGACTGTGGGTGGGAGATATGTGAAATGAGTGAAGGGGATCAAAGGTACAAACTTCCAGTTATAAAATAAATAAGTCATGGGGATGTACAGCATGGTGACTATAGTTAATAATACTGTATTGCATATTTGAAAGTTGCTAAGAGAGTACCGTAAGTCCCCTACATACAAACAAGTTCTGTTCTGAGAACACGTTCGTAAGTCCATTTTGTTCATAAGTCCACCAAGTTAGCCTAGGTACACAACTAACACAGTCGGCTATACAATACTGTACCGTAATAGGTTTATAATACTTTTCACACAAATAATACATAAAAAACAAACAAAAAATAAACACTTTTAATCTTACAGTACAGTACCTTGAAAAATACAGTAGTACAGTACAACAGCTGGCATACAGGGGCTGGCATCGAGTGAACAGGCAAGAAGAGTTACTGACTAGAGGAGGGTGAGGAGGTGGGAGATGGTAGAGCTGAAGGATCATCAGCAATAGGAGATGAAGGGCAAGCTGCAATTTCACTCACGCCTGACATTGAGAGCACAGGTTCTGGTTCCTTGCTGGATTCAATTCTATCTACCCTCTTGAAAAAGCAATCCAGTGATGTCTGAATAGTAGCTCTTTTTTTCCCATCATAGATGACATGGTAGCACTGGATTACATTCCGAAGAGTGGCTTCAGCCTTTGTGTACCATTCTACATTTAGGTCCTGTGCCTCAAAGACTAACAGTGCCTCCACAAATAGAACTCACATGATTGGACATGTGAACACACGTTTGCATCTTTGAAGGTTCGCAAGTTGAAGGTTCGTATGTAGGGGACTTACTGTAAATCTTAAATGTCCTCATCTCAAGAAAAAAAACTTTTGTAACTATGTATGGTGATGGATATAAACTAGACTTACTGTGATAATCCTTCACACCATGTATCAAATATTGAATCATTATGCTGTACACCAGAAACCTGTATGTTATATGTCAATTATACCTCAATTAAAAAAATATATATATATTATTACATTCTACAACATTCATGGCTACTTCCAACTTCCAACATACCAAATAATAACAGTCAACTAAAACTGTACCTCTGCATGCAATCCAGATTTATTTTTTAGAACCATTTTCCCTAATCAAATTTTAGGTCAATAAATAATAACACAATACAAAATATACCCCATTAGTTAAATAATTCCTTATTATTATTTACAAACTAACCTTTGCTTAAGTTAAACTTTCAAATAATAATTCCACATTATATATAAATATTTGGATAAGTAATAAAAAATTTCCTATTCTCTCATATTTTATGGTACATAATTACATTTACTCTCTGCCACTTTCTTTCAGGATGCCCATTTCTAACTTTAGTACATCTGACATAAAATGATGCCCACAGAAATTCCCTGGAAGGGCCATTCATGATGGGAGAGAAGTTTAGTTCCTTAATGCCAAAATGATGTCAAATTCTATAGATCAAATTAGAGCTATAAATAACCTGAAACTGTGACTTATATTTTGAAATAATATGAGAGGTGTTACATTGAATTTTCCTTTTTATTCACTGAACTTATAATTCTTCATGTGATCATATAGTGTTAACATAGGAAAGTCAAGTGATTAGGGAAACAGCAATGTAGAGGAGGTAATAGCCTTTACCTCCTTTAGGCTTAGAGTTCTTTAAAATATCTAATTAGTACTGATGTGTTTATTTTTTTAAAAGTCAACAAAATTAGTCGATATAATTAGTGTAACTCCAAAGAGCTAATGAAGATAACATAATTATTCTTCGATATATGCTATTCTTTTCTCCAATATATTATCTGCATTTGCTACTCCTAGAAAAAAACTTATTTTTTTAAAGCCTGCTCTTTTGTTAACAATGTAATTAATGGGCTTTTAGATTACATTTTCTAAACAAATGCTGAAAGCACAACATCAATGCCAAATAATGTTATCTTTATATCTTTGTTATCTTGTTATAGACTGCAATGTTGATGCTATGTTTTAACATGGCTTGTGATTTATCACTTACCATAAATTAGGAAGTGTCAAGCAATAAAAATGAGTACACAGTGTTTTATTTTATAAATTATCAGCTTTGAGTAAAGAAAGCCTTTTAGCAATACATGCCTAGAAAATTTAAAATACCATGAACTATTACCTTATATTTACATTTTTAAGGCTAAGTTGACTATCAATATTTTCTATTTAATGTTATTTTATCAATTTACCGTATTTAAAAACAGAAAAGAAATAAAAAACTAAAATTATGAGTGATTATTTCAACTATAGAGAAATTTTATGATTTTAGAGAAAGGCTATTTGAACTCTTTTTATTGGTTATATTTTTATAACAATATGATTTTCCAGCCCATAAATTAATACTGACTAGTTATCAATTTATAGATTGTTATATTCTCAATTTTTAAATCTGTCTTTTTAACCAATTTAAATACACTATAATTATGTAACACAAAGTTATGATTATATGTCATATATATGTGTGTGTGTGTACAAATTAAATATATTTTAAAATTAAAATGTGACAGTGAAAATAATGGCCTCCTGAAATGGCCTATATGCTAATTCTTATAATTGTGAATACTTTAGGCTACATTACAAAATAATTCAGGCTTCAAATGAAATTAAGGTTGATAATCAATTGATCTTGAAATAGGTTTATCTGAATAATCTGCAAAAATCTCCCTAATATAATTACAAGGTTGTTTAAAAGTGGAAGAGGGAAGCAGAAGAGTGACTATGGAAGAAAGGCAGAGAATGATGCAATATTTCTGGTTTCAAAAATGGAAGAAGGGGGTTCTAGGAGCTAGAAAAGACAGGCAAACAGATTTTTCCCCAGAAACTCTAGGAAGGAATGCAGCCCTGCAGACACCTTGTTTATAGCCCAGTGAGACTCATATCAGACTTATTACCTATGGAACAGTAAGATAATAAATTTGTGTTTTTTAAGACACTAAGTTTGTGAAAATTTATTAAGACAGCAGATAAACTAATACACCAAATGGATTTATTTTTAAAAACATATTCTGGAAAAACAGATTAAGTGTGCAGTCAAGACACCCTTTTTCTGCCAATTACCTTTATGGATGTAATACCATAAATAAGGGGACAGTGGCAGAAAATTGAGTGGGCTTTCTAAAGCATCAAGAATCAACATATCCAGGAATTCAAGGGTAAGAAAGCTGATACAGGACCAAAATTTTGGTGACATGATAGGTAATAGAATGCATGGTGGTTTAAGAAACATTTTTCTAATCAAGTGTACAGGATTTGTTGGGGGTGGGGAAAGGGAAAGTACTCAATCTGCCTAACATGGATAAACCAAAACTTGCATTGGTAATCTAAATTCTTCACAAACATTTAATTTTTGAATGAACTGTCTTTTGCATCTGGATGAACCTGAGAAAAGAGAACATGCCGGAGGAATACAATACACTGGTTTATTTTTTCCCAGCCTATAAGAGCAGAAGCTTCTATTCCTCTTACTCCTGCTGCTTGGCTATTGCTCCATAATGTTGACAAATTGAGTTCTACAGGTATTAAGAAATCATGTCATCCTGAGTAAGGAAAAAAAAAACTTAACTATTGTAACCTGATGGAGAAAGGCCAAAATGAAATAATTAAAGAGATAGAAAAATGAAATAAAGAATTATCAAGAAAATACAATTAGAGCAAAAACAAAAGCAAACACCCAGAACTAAAAAAAAAAAAAAGTGTATTTCCAAATTTCAAATAAAAACATAACTGAGAAAAAGAAATGGCTATTTCTGAAAAGCAAATTTATTTTCAAGTATATAAACTGAAAAAAAATAATTTACAATTTAGAATTATGTCATGAAGAATGACAAATCATTTGTTAAAAATCAAAGAAACATGGGATGTGGCAAAATCAGTACTTAATTGGGAATTTAAAGCATTGAATACACATACTGGAAAAGAAGAAAGAAATGAAATTAATAATCTAAACTTCTACCTAAGGCAACTGGAAAATGAAGAGCAAATTAACTCCAAAGTAAGCAGAAGAATTAATAAAATTAGAGCAGAAATGAATAAAATTAAAAACAGGAAACCAGTTGAGAAAGATCAATGAAACCAAAAGCTGGTTCTCTGAAAAGATGAATAAAATCAATAAGCCTCCAGCCAGGTAACTAAGAAAAAAAGGGAGAGGACACAACTTATTAATATCAGAAATGAAAGGTGACATCACTACAGATTCCATGGACATTAAAGGATAATAAAGTAATATTATGAACAATTCAGTGACAAAAAATTTAATAACTTTGATAAAGTGGATTAATTTCTTGAAAGACACAATTTGACAAACTCACATAAAAATAGACAATATGAATAGGCCTATAACATTAAAGAAATTGAGTCAATAATTAATAAACTTCCAAAACAGAAAGCACCAGGTCCAGATGGATTCACTGATGAATTCCACCAAACACTTAAGGAAGAAATTATACCAGTTCTCTTACCTCTTTAAAAAGATAGAAGCAGAAAAAATACTGACTCATTTGATGAGGTCAGCGTTACACTAATACCTAAACTAGACAAAGATATTATAATGAAATTAACATAGATGCAAAAAATCCTCAACAAAATTTTAGAAAACTAAATCCAACAATATGTAAAAAGAATTATACACTACAAACAAGTGGGGTTTATTCCAGGTATGCAAGACTGGTTTAATGTTTGAAAATGAATTAATGTAATCCATCATATCAACACACTAAAGAAGAAAAATCACATGATCATATCAACAGACGGAGAAACAGAATTTGACAAAATCCAACACTCATTCATAAAAACTCTTAGTAAACATCCTTAACTTGACAAAACATCTGCCAAAACTTACAGCTAAAATCATACTTAATGATGAAAAATTTCAAGCTCTCCTACTAATATCAGGAACAAGACAAGGATATCCCCTCTCATTACTGTCCTTCAACATCGTACTGGAATAACTAGCTAATGCAGAAAGACAAGAAAAGGAAATTAAAGTTATACATATTGGGATGAAATGAAGTTGTCTTTGTTCACAAATGACTTGATTATCTATGTAGAAAATTTGAAAGAATCAACAAACAACTTCTGGAACTAATAAGCAATTATAGCAAGGTTGCAAGACACAAGGTTAATTTACAAAACTCAATGACCTACCTATATATGAGACATGAACAAGTGGAGTTTGAAGTTAAAAACATGATACCAGTTGTATTAGCAGCTCTCTCAAATGAAATACTTATACAAAAATCTAACAATATAGATACAAGATCTATTTGAGGAAAACTGCGAACCTATTGAAATAAACGAAAAGAACTAAATAAATGGAGAGATACTCCATGTTTATGAATACAATGACTCAATATTGCCAAGATGTCAGTTCTTCTGAATTTGACCTATAGCTTCTATGTATCTCAATCAAAATACCATCAAGTTATTTTGTTAATATTCAAAAATTGATACTAAAGTTTATATGCAAAAGCAAGAGACCCAGAATAGACCAAGAAAAACAACAAAGTTAGAAGGCCGATGGTACCCATCTTCAAGACTCACCAAGACAAGTGTGGTGTTGGCAAAAGAATATACAAACAGATCAACTGAACAAAATAGAGAGCCCAGAAATAAACCCCTATTAGTACAGTTAACTAATCTTTGACAAAGGAAAAAAGGTAACACAATGGTGCAAAGATAATTTTTCAACAATGGTGCTGAAACAACATGACATCGACATCCAAAAAATGGATCTAGATACAGAACTTAAGGCTGTCTGAAAAATTAACTCAAAATGGGTCATGGACCTCAAAGTAAAATGCACAACTATAAAACTCCTAGAAGGTAACTTAGAAAACCTAGAGGACCTTAGGTATGGAGATGACTTTTTAGATATGACACCAAAAGTACAATCTATGAAAGAAAGGATAAACTAAACTTCATTATGATTAAAAGCTTCTGTTCTATAAAATACAATGTAAAGAAAACGTCAAGACAAGCCACAGATTGGGCAAAAATATGTGCAGCATATCTTATGGACTCTTATTCAAAACATACAAAGAACTCTTAAAACCAACTATGGGAAAACAAACTACCCCATTTAAAAATGGGCCCAATACTCTAACAAGCACCTCACCAAAGAAGATATACAGATGGAAAATAAGCACATTGAAAGATACTCCACATCGTATGTCATTACAGAAATGCAAATTAAAAGAAGGAGATACCACTATACACCTATTAGATGGCCCAAATCCAGAACACTGACATCAAATGCTGGCAAGGATTTGGAGCAACAGGAATTCTCTCTCATTCACTGCAAGTGGAAATGCAAAATGGCACAGCCACTTTTGAAGAGAGTTGGGCAGTTTCTACAAAAATAAATATTTGCAAACTGTCTTAGTCAGCTTGGACTCCTATTCATCATCTTGGACTTCAACTGTATGTTAGATTATTTGATATTGTTCCACAGCTCTTGGATGCTCTTTATTTATTTATTTTTTGTCTTTTCCCTCTCTTTTGCTTTGTGTTTGTTTTTGTAATTTCTGTTGTCCTGTTTTCAAGTATACAGATTTTCTCTGACGTATCCAAAATAGTCCATGGTAGGAATTCACCTCCGAAATAGTGCTTTTAAAAAATTGTGTTTTCATTTTATTCTTTATCTACAATTTCCATTTGTCTTAAAATTCCTCGTCTCTTTTTTCTCCTATCTTTCCCACTTGGCACTTTAACATAGTTCAGAGTTATTTTAATTTTCTTGTCTGTTACTTCCAAAATCTTTGTCTTCTATGGCTCTAGAGCTATTAATGGCTTTATGTCTTAATAAGTCAGTTTTGATGTTGTTTTCTTTTTCAGTGTTTCAATTTTTGAGTAAATGCCAAAAATGTGTATAAAAATTAGAGAGGCTGAGAAAAATACTGTTTATACTTGGTAATGTGCACACACATCTCTCCTTTGATGGAACTTTTTCGTGAAGTGCAATGTCAATATAGTCAATTAAGCTTCTTATTTGGGGGGAGATGGCATGAGCTACAATTGCTTTGAGATTACTGCTACTTTAAAATTCTGCTTTATATTGTGTTTTGTGGAGTTTTAGAGATCCAGGGGATTTTTCTCACTTTTCCTTTCCTACCCTCAGCTTTCAGCAGGTCTAACACATATGCACCACAGTGATTCTCTTGCATTCTTCTACCTGAGCCAATAGTAGATAATGGTTTCTTCTTACTAATTGAAGGCTCATGGTCAGACAGGAGTAGTTTCTTGGTTTTCTTTCTCCAGCCTTAGGCAGGCTCATTATCTACCAAAGTGAAAAAGCTTATGTGCCTTATTTTTGAGGAGACTCAACACCCTCTGGAATTTATTTTACTTGTTTGCCTTGCAATATCAGTTCTCTACAGGTTCAAGGAAACATGATTCTGTAGATTAACTGACTTTTTCTCACTGTTAGAATGTGAAGAATTTTTCTTCTGAGTTCTTCCACCTTCAAAAGGACGAGATTCTCATTGTTCTCATAAGTCTGCTTAATAACTAGTAAGTTCAAAGCATGCATCACTAAATCATGGCTGCATGTTGGCAAATTCAAATAGTTTTGTGGCAAAATAGTAAATGCATACTGATTTCCATTTTATGGCGATATGTACTCTGCCTTGCTGAACTCTAAAACTGAGATTATGAAAAAGGTATTAGCCAGGCTATAAATAGTAGATTACCAGTTCCTCTCGGTTTGTTGCATTTCCTGAAAAAGCTTTTTACATAAAAGGTAAAACTGAAGCAATCAAATAGTCTATATTAACTTTTCAGATCATCTTGCTTATGTACTGGCCATACAGTGTTCTTGAAATGTCAGTTATTGGAAATCAAAACTTCTTTTTCCAATATTTATTTAGAGAAATAATGTGTGTTGCCCCTGGGATTCTTTATCATTCAGTGTGTTTAAAGGGGAAGTGCATGGTTGTAGTGTAAGCCTTGGCAGGTTGTTTTTTGGGGTTTTTTGGGGTAATGCAAGTGCCTGACTTATGCTTTGATTGCTAAGGCCTCCACTTCAAAGAGGCATCCACTTCAAGGATGGCTATCTCAAATAAACACTTCAAGGATGACTATCCCAAATAAACCCATGACTAGATAAAGGTTAGGATGCAATACCTTAAAGGCTGTATAGTAGGAAAAGACATATTTATAAAGCATTTAAAGAGTATAAAGAAGGGAGATGAATTCAAATGGGTCACAGATTAAATGTCAAGATTGACAATCCATTCTAGTTTGCAGAAGATGTGCTGGAGGATGTGATACCTGAGCTATGTCTTGAAAGATAAGTAAGATTTCATAAAGTATAAGGTGGGGTCAGCTTGGAAAAAACAGGAGTTTGTAAAGGGCTTTGCATGTTCTGGTAGTAAAATTTAAACAGTAGACATGGCAATTTATATGGATTCAAAGAATTTGAACACCTTTAAACAGAATTACAGAAGGCATAAATCCATATTCACTTAAGTGTTTCTTTATGTAAATATTTTCTCTCCAGTGATGCTGTAACAGAAATACCCTAATATAAACTTTCTTGTTTACACTATGGTCCAATAGTTCTGACACTTCAAACTAGTGGATCAAGCATCCATTATCTTTTTGAAGTGTGTTTTATACAGTGATTTCTAAGACAGTCTTTTAGTAAAATTAGGTATTTCTTTTTACTGACTTGACCTACTCATTCATTGAATTGAAATGAATGGCCAACCTGGGAACCTGGAACAAAACAAATTCATGTTGCTTTCATTTTGTTTACATGATTCATTAGCAGAGAAAGGTACAAAGTGGAAAATAAAAGACAGGGAAGGGAAGAAATAATAGCAGATGTGGGATATACAATCACTGCCTAAATCTTCCAACAGAGGAATTTGAATTGACATTGAAAAATTAGCTTCTGGAAAGCTTTTACTTACTGGTTTCCTATACTATATGACCTACCTAACTTTAAGAATGGTCAACCCCTAGGAAAAGTAGGAAAAAACAATCAGGTGAATCAAGTCAATTTGACAAATACCTGGCTTTCTTCCTCACCAGGGCTGGGAATACACATGTTGCAAACAAAAGATAAATCACTAGGTGTGTGGTCTCCTAAAATTTAGTCCTATCCAATCCCTGCATACTCTGAAAGAGAGAAAGAAAAGCTCTGAAGTTGTTGAAGAAATGAAATGGAGCAGGACCGTATGGGGCCCTCCTGGGTACAAATCCTTTACATGTCCCCCATTTCTTGTCTGTAGGAAAAAGGCTTCACCCTCCTTGACCTTCTTTGAGTTCCAAAGGAAATATTCAAATAGTTGCTTATCAGGGAAGGGAAGGAATACAGAAACAAAGTAGCAGCAGTAAAGAAACAATAGTTCAGTGATGGGGCAGGGTCCTGGTTCCTCTTCAAGGAATATACATAACAATATCTTTAAGTTCTTCTGTGGGAACAAAGGTCCCAGCCCAGGTGGAGGATGGTAACTTCAGACTGAGCACAAGATTCCTGGAGCACCGCCCTGTTACCTCACCACCAACCAATCAAAAGAAAGTCTGCAAACAGTGGAAGATAAGGAAGACTCTGATCCCCTCCGCAAATGATTCTCCCTGTAAAAACATTCATGGTCCAGCAGAACCTTTGGAGTTGATTTTTGTTTTGTTTTTTTGTTTGTTTGTTTTTAACTTTTTTTTTATGTTGGAGTACAGCCTATTAATAATGTTGTGATAGTTTCAGGTGCACAGCAAAGCGACTCAGCCATACATATACATGCATCCATTCTCCCCCAAACTCTGCTCCCATCCAGGCTGCCACATAACATTGAGCAGAATTCCCTGTGCTATACAGTAGGCCCTTGTTGGTGATCCATTTTAAATATAGCAGTCGATCCCAAACTCCCTAACTATCCTTTCCCCCACCCTCCATCCCCCCAGTAACCATAAGTTTGTTCTCTAAGTCTGTGAGTCTGTTTCTAAATAAGTTCATCAGTATCATTTCTTTTTAGATTCCGCATATAAGGGATATCATACAATATTTCTCTTTCTCTGACTTACTTCACTCAGTATAACAGTCTCTAGGTCCATCCATGCAGCTGCAAATGGCATTTCATTCTTTTTAATGGCTGAGTAATAGTCCATTATATGTATGTACCACATCTTCATCTTCTTTATCCATTCCTCTGTCGATGGACATTTAGGTTGCTTCCATGTCTTGGCTATTTGTAAAAAGTGCTGCAATGAACACTGGGGTGCATGTATCCTTTCAGATCATGTTTTTCTCCAGATATATGCCCAGGAGTGGGATTGCAGGGTCATATGGTAGCCCTATTTTTAGTTTTTAAAGGAACCTCCATACTGTTCTCCATAGTGGCTGTACCAATTTACATTCCCACCAACAGTGTAGGAGGGTTCCCTTCTCTCTACACACTCTCCAGCAGTTATTGTTTGTGAATTTTTTGATGATAGCCATTTTGACTGGTGTAAGGTGATACCTCATTGTAGTTTTGATTTGCATGTCTCTAATAATTAGTGACGTTGAACATCTTTTCATGTGTCTCTTGGCCATCTGTATGTCTTCTCTGGAGAAATGTCTATTTAGGTCTTCTGCCCAGTTGTTGATTGGGTTGTTTGTTTTGATGATATTAAGCCTCTTACCAATGGCATTTTTCATAGAACTAAACAAAAATATCTTAAAATTTGTATGGAGACACAAAAGACCCCGAAGAGCTAAAGCAATCTTGAGAAAGAAAAACGGAGCTGGAGGAATCAGGCTCCCTGACTTCAGAGTGTACTACAAAGCTATAGTCATAAAAACAGTATGGTGCTGGCACAAAAAATAGAACTATAGATCAATGGAACAGGATAGAAAGCCCAGAAATAAACCCATGCTCCTATGGTCAATTAATCTACAACAAAGGAGACAAGACTACACAATGTTGGAAAGGCAGTCTCTTCAACAAATTGTTTTGGGAAAACTGGACAGCTACATCTAAAAAAATGAAATTAGATCATTCTTTAACACCATACACAAAAATAAGCTCAAAATGGTTTAAAGACCTAAATGTGAGATTGGACACTGTAAAACTCCTAGAGGAAAACATAGGCAGAACAATCTCTGACATGAATCACAACAATATCTTTTTTGATCCATCTCCCAGAATAATAGAAATAAAAGCAAAAATAAACAAATGGGACCTAATTAAACTCAAAAGCTTTTGCATGGCCAAAAGGAGACTATAAACAAAATGAAAGACAACCCACAGATTGGGAGAAAATATTTGCAAATGATGTGACTGACAAGGGATTAGTCTCCAAAATTTACAAACAGCTCATGGAGTTGATTTTTGGACATGAGTCTGCCTTCTCCCCAGGTTGCCAGCCTCCTGAATAAAGCAAACTTTTGTTTCCAACCAGCACTTGTCTTTCCGAGTACTGGCTTTCAAGCAGTGAGCAGCTGAACCTGAGTTCAGTAACAGAAACACAGACAGGGAACTCCGATTACTTTCAGCTTGACCTGCCATTCGTCTTGCCCTTCAAAATCCTTCAAAATTTCTAGAAAGGTAATGTTGGGGAGAAAGAAATTTTCTTTTACCCTTCTAGATTCTTCTGGCAGGTCTAAGAATTAAATTGATGCGAGAGAGTTTAACAGGAGAAAATCAAACAAAAGCTTAATAACATATATACTTTGGAGAGACCCAGAAAAATTCCAGAGTAACTCACCAAAATGACTGAAATACTCACGTTAAATACCACCTTGAGCTAAAGACAAAAGATGTTGGGGGTAGTGGTTTGGGACTTCAAAGGGAAGGAAGGAAATTCACAGAGAGATGGAAAAGCAAATGTTTCATAAGCAAGTGTTCAGTAAATAAGTGTTTGGTGGGCCATACAAAGACAATGGGACATAGGAATTTTAAATAAATTTTGATAGACTCTTCCCTGTCTAAACACCTAGTTCATCCTATACTTATGTACGGCGTTAGATCCCTTCCTGGAACAAGTCCTCTATCTACATTCTTTAGGCAGTTAGGGGAAAGGTCAAAGTCTCTTCCTGAGTCTGTTTGGCCTTGATTGTTTTCAGCTCAAAATAATTCACATGCCAAAGAGACATTCTGGGGTGCCAAATATTCTCCCCTATAGTAATTACCTAGGTTTTTCTGAAAATAACAAATTGATCTAGTAAAAGTTTTCAAACAAAAGAGATAACTATTCTCTGAAATTTAACCAGTAGGTTAATGAATATTTTAGGGTTGAGTCTTCCCTTGATTTTCAAGTGACAGTGATACCTTTTACAAGCAATTTTCTCAAGAAGTTGGCATAATTGGAGCTAAAATTAAGTGTATATATATATAAATAATTGGCAGATGTTAGACTTAAACTATATGCAAAAATCAGTGTTTGCTCTTACAGTGATTTAAGAATAAACATTAATTAATTGGGATTAAATATGAACCAGTAAAAAACTTTTAAAATATTAGTTAAAATGACAAAATAAAAAGAAGTTCCACCTGAAGACATACATGTGCATATATAATTATTTTATATGATTCAAATATCATTAGCTTCTTGGAATTATATCTATAAATTATGTTAAATCTGTTCTTATATTACTATATAAATATTACATTAACATGTGAATTGCATTGCAATAATAATCCTATTTGCTGATTCTGAGACTCGGATGTATTAATTTCTTAAAACAACATTTGCAAACATTGTAATAAAACAACAAGTTATTGAGTTGGCTAGCTGTAATTAAACTTCAGGTGGTGTAACAAAAATTATATGTTTTAACAGGTAGTCTCCCAATGTCCCTGAAAAATAGGTAATTGATGAAAATAACCATAATTCAATATAATTAGTAAAAGAAATTCTCATACCCATATTAAAATATAACTGTTTAAAATACAACATAAAATGTTGTCCATTTCAAACTTCACAACTTTTAACTTTAGTTAAAAACTGGAAACATTTTAGTGCAGGATAATAGTTTTCTGACTTCTCTTGCAGACAGGGATTGTTGCCTGCCATTCCAGTAAAGAAAGAATGTTGCCTACCATGCTCTTTCTTCTACAAGGTTCAAGCCATCAGCCACTACAGCTGCTCCCTTCCACCCATAGTATGCCCTGAAGGGAATTCAGGATGGAGACAAACAGGAAGCATTCTGTACTTTGGATACTGACCCTAGATAGTTAAGCTGTATATCTAAGGAATAGTTCCAATGAATCCAGAATCTTGCATCTTCCTCTACATAGAAAAGCACTAAAATTATTAACTTGAGATATCTGTTCTTTGTGATTAGCAGTAATCTTTTGATCTTCAACTACATGTTTTTTTTTCCCCCCAGCAAAAACTCTTGGCTCCTCCCTTAACTCTAAGGAACTACTCCAAAGAGGTATCCGAGAGGCTGTCTCCCAGGCTATAGTATTCAGTAAGACACCCAAATAAAACTTAACATGCAACTTTTAGGTTGTGTTTTTTCTTCAGTTGACACTCTTCTTCTTGCTTTTTGACTACTACATTTGTACTTATGAGTTTAAAACCCCCTTTTGTTCTGAGTGAAAAATTCTAGGTTGTTAGACACGTTTTATCAAATCTTAGATACCATCATTTTAAAATACACAATTATTTTATGTAGGGCTAAGATTATTGAAAAAGGGACAAAAATGACAATTATCTGTAACATGGTGTTTTCTTATCAATATGACTTATTTACAAAAGAGCTCATTTATATTTAGACATAGATTTCTATAATATAATCACTCATATATTTTTTCACTTATAGAATCCAACTCTTCCAAATAATTTTTCTCCTAAAGTTATTAACATCTGTTTTCCATTCCATATCCCCCTCTGTGCTGTCAGTACTGTTAGTGGTATGGCATTTTAAAAAAATGTTTTATAATAGCTGAGATTTTTTTCTCCCCAATACATTTATATCTGTCCCCAATTTTTGAGATCCTGATTTTTGACCTCCTCTAAATGTGACAATGAAACGTTTGCAGGACAGTAGGCAAGACTCATGTTTTCTCTTCAAATAATTCTTAAATTATTGTTGATTGAAATTTCAAATGGCTGAGGGTGTCTAGCCACACTAACAAAAATAGTAAGATTTCACCCATGTGCAGGCTGTGACACCAATGTCATTGTGACTACCACCTGCCAATGACAATTTTAACATGCCATTGAACTTAAGATGTGTCCCACCTACAGATACATAAAGATATGGGAAAATGTGCATCTTACAATTGAGGAAATATGTAATTAATATTGCAGAAGGATACAATATTTAATAATATTTTATCATGAATTAGTGAATAGCTTTTTCCATTTGCCTTGTCCTTAAGCTCCCTCATTATGTTTATAAAATTAATATATTTATGACATTTTCAATTTATACTATGTATATATATATTCATATTTGTGTATGTACACAGGTATGTATGTAAAATAATTCTTTATTCTCCATAGGAAATAATGTTTATTTGCCCCATGTTTTCCAGTTTCATTATGAGGATTTGGGTAAGCGTATAGAAATATATCTTTAGGTGTACAAATTTATTTCTTGCAACCTTTTTTCAATTTTTATCACCATCAGTAAACTGTTATTTTGATGCCAGTCTACGTCTCTGCTCTCATGAAACAATTTGTTTCAAAAGGCTATAGCTCTGTTCAACAGGAAATTCCAACATAGTATAGCACTTAAGAACATGACATTGAAAAACCAGTAAGTGCACCATTATGGAAATGTGATTACCTAGATTTGTGTTTGGTGTTACCAGATGATAGATGGTAAGGTGTTATTAGCATTCAGTGGTGAATTTATTCTATGGTTTATGAAGGACAACTGAAAACAGACACCAACAATAATGACATTTTTCAAGTCCTATCACTTCACTTTCAACTTTGGTATTCCACCCCATGAACCATATCTTTTTGGTTTTTTTTTTTTTTAAATGCTTACCTGCCTAGGTTTATGATTGACCCCTCTTCTATTTCCTCTGAAAACTATTTCCCTCATTTCTTTATTTTTTTATTTCTATCTTCCAGTAAATACACATATTCTTTACTAGACCTGTATTCCACCATTTCTTTCTTCTATCTATGGATTCTATCTAATAAATAAAAGAGTGGCTCCAAGAGTCCAAATAGTATAACACTTTATGTGAATGACAGCCAACTCTACTTTCACTTTTCTGAGCTCTACTTTCACTTTTCTGAGCTCTACTTTCATAGGTCAAACTGATTGCAGACATAGGCATATGGATAGTGTTGAGTTTTTATTGTTTCTGTTTTTTTTTTACAAAAAATTCACTTGTGTTTTATATCATCAGGTCTGAATAATATTACAAATAATATTTCAACTAAGTTCCTGAAAATAGTAGACATTTTTCAGTGACTAAAGTGACCACACTCATAGCTACATAAAAAGGTCACTCAAGATGAATTGACTTAGGAAACTGGCACATTAGACAATGTAGTCATTGCATAATTGTGGTAATGTCGCTACACACAAAGCCATATTGCCTAATGCTATCACCAAGACCTCTGATCATATCACTGATGGGGAGTTATAAAATCAAGTATAAAATTCATGAAATTAAGGATTGACCTCCAAAGGGAGGATTTTAATGCTGCAAAATAGCTTTGACATGTAATTCTCCTTTCCCGTAATCTGGCTAATGATACCTACATTCATTGGCAAAATTAAAAATATTTTGTTACTCAATTCCTAATTACAAAATATTTTATAATGAGTAAATGGATTACAATTATAGATATTCTGCCTTCTGTTAAAAAAAGCATTTTATACACAGAAAAAATTTTTACTCCTGTCATCTCATGATGAAGACATTTCCACCACCCGTACCACTGTCTCTACCGTGCTCAATTCAGACTCAGCAATTGGAGAAATCTACCCTGAAGAAGTTTTTGTCGGCTAGGGAGATGGAAAATACATTGGTGTGGGCCTGTGTGTATGTGTGTGGTGGCTGTGGCCGTGGCAAAGGAAGACACAACTGGAAAGCGCCCCCTCTGTGCAGCCTGCAACTCATTTTATAGGCAATGAATTTTGCAAGGGGATGCAAACCAAGTAGCAAATTGTTGGCATTTAGTTTTAAAATCAAATATGAGTAATTCTGGTGGAAAAGAATCCATTGTTCCATTGTTGAAAAGTACCGTTTCTGTTAAAGCACAACATGTAGACATATGTAATCATATATGTACACACATATTTACTTTTTCTGTTCTGATACGACATTCGTTCTACCAAGGGGGTCAGAGCTTTTAGGTAAGATGCTTTACTGCTATCACCAGTGGTTTCTCAAACCTCACACCTCTGCTTCCATATCAACCCTGTGCAAAATGTCATCAGTATTATCCGGGGGTGTTTAAGAACTTATTCTCTTTATTCATAGATTTGCTAGAACACCTTTTCATTCTCAATACAATATTGTATTTATAAAGTTCTTAGAAGGTCACATGAGGTCAGATTTAATGGTTTGCTCTATTATACAGGAGGGAACTAGGTGAGGACATTTGGACACGATTGGCTTCTAAGTTTAATTTTCTCTCTTAAAAATTCCATGAAATCTGTGCTCATTACTCAACACTTTAATTGCTCAAAAGAAGACATCATTTGAAGGGGAAACCTGTTATACAAAGATGTCCTAACATTTCCACGTAATTCATCTCTGTACTCGAAGCGATATATCACTTTTCTCGATTAGTGTCCACCAGAGCAAAATAACCTGGGATGGTTTCTTGTAGTTTGCATTAATATTATCTGGCTTACATACCTAGAGGTTACTGGTCTATTGAGTAGTAGTTAATAGCTAGCTGTAGAATGCTTATTTAATTTTTCAATTTAAATGCCTAGATAATGCTGGAGGCAGTGCAGATATATAAACAACTTGTTCTTGGCCTTAAGAGGTGTGATTATTGCTTAGGATGAGCAATTATTCAAGATATCCTCAGGGGATGTGAGATGTGACAGATGACACACTGACACTATTTAGAAGGAGCCTGCCAGATGGTCAGAACCTGCAGTTGTGGAATGAGGACAGTATGAAGGGACCTGGGGCAAAACAGTTTTTCTGTAGCAATCTGGTAGCAGCAACATTTGGAAACCTGAGAGACCCGGTCCCAAGGTATGGGGGAAAAACTCCACAAAAGTACATGAGTAAATTAAGAACTGAAATTAGACTCATTTCACA
The DNA here is from genome assembly GCF_009873245.2 of Balaenoptera musculus. Classification (NCBI taxonomy): domain Eukaryota; kingdom Metazoa; phylum Chordata; class Mammalia; order Artiodactyla; family Balaenopteridae; genus Balaenoptera; species Balaenoptera musculus. The sequence goes on along the minus strand of NC_045787.1, from coordinate 23,068,651 downwards.
ATTCAGTCTTTTCCTGATTAAATCATCCTCTATGGCCTGAGAGGTTGGCTGTTTCTACTTCATCTTGATATAACATACAAGTTACAGTAAAATTTAAAATTTTACTTTAGAAAGTGAATTTTTTTTTCCCCCCTCGGGCTATAGAGAAAAGAGTTAGGTTATTGCTCTGGCCACAGTTTCAGCACGTTCGTTAAGTCGCCCTGTTATCAAAATAGTTTGCTCTCTTCACAGTCTCCATATGCTGTTTACAGCTTGTAGTGCTGAGGATCATTAATTCTTTGTCCAACCAGTATATCATTGGTGGATGAGTATACAAGGGAGCATGAACTACAAATGAATGTTTGGAGGACAGGAAGGCAAGAGTCTCTGCCAGCCTTATTTTTAGTGTTATATTACAGAAGCACAATACAATGGTGGGAAAATAGTTATTAAAGGGAAACATCAAAATTTACCCATCCCAGCAAGAGTATGCCTTTCAGTTGAAACATAATATTTCTGACATGTTTTAAATGTAAGGAATGATAATTTGCTAGATTATAGGAGAGAGAAGCTGTCACTGCAGTTACACATCACTATTCTCTAGATTTTTAATTAAATATTTTAATATAAGTCAAATACAATAAAATGCTCTCATGCCAATGCCATGATTACTACAGTTTTATAGTAAGTCTTGAAAGTGAAAAGGTAAGTATCTGACCACCTTTAAATTATTTTTCAAAATACTTTTGGCTATTCTAGGTAAATGGCATTTCCAATAAATTGTAAAGTTTGTCTGTCAAGTTTACAAAATTTCTTGCTGAGATTATGATTGGGATTGAAACGAAGCTATAAAGTCTCCCAAGCTATGTATGTAGTTCAATAATCTGTTTATTTAAATTTTAATTTTTCAAGGTTACTGATCTATTGAGTAGTAGGTAGTTAATAGCTAGCTGTAATTTATAGTTTAGTTATTTTGTCAAATTCATTCCTAAGTATTTTGATTTTGATACTACTGTAAATGATGTCATTATCCTAATTTTATATTGAAATATTTTGTCCATGGTGTCTAAAACTGCAATTAAAAAAAATCTATTACTCTTGTATTTTGAATCTTGCCATGATCACTTTACTTTATGGTATATATTTAGATTTCTTTCAATTTGTTTTTGGTTTTTTTTGTTTTTGTTTTTGTTTTACAAAGATTATCATATGGTTTGAAGACAGTTTTAGAGTGGGGCATCTTTGCCCTGTTGCAAAACTTAGAATGAAATTGTTCAGTCCTTCAACATAAAATATATACTAGTTCTAGGTTTTTCATAAATGACTTATCAGATTGAAAGGTAGTGCTCCACTCAAGACAGGGGAGTAGTAGGACGTGGAACTCACCTCCTCCCACCAATACATCAAAAATACACCTACAAATGGAACAATTCTCACAGAACACCTACTGAACACCAGCAGAAGACCTCAAACACCTGAAAGGACAAGAAAGATCTCTACGTAACCAGGTAGGACGACAGGAAAAAAAAAGAGGAAGCGGGATGGGACCTGCACACTTGGGAGGGAGCTGAAAAAGAGGGAAGGTTACCGCACTCCGGGAAGCCCCCTCACTGGCAGGGGGATCAGCCAGGACAGAAAAGGAGCTTCAGAGGCTCATAGGAGAATGCAGCACACGATTTGTGGCCGGCAGAACAGAGAGAGACCTACATGGATGCCCGTGTCACTGCCCTGTGCACCCCAGCTGCCTCCTAGGAGGGTTCCTGTGCCAACCACCACCTCAGCAGGCCCTGGGAGCAGGCATCAGTGGGTTGCCCACTCACAGAGGTGGGACTGAAACCACAGCTGAGCCCCAGGGGCTGTGTGACTCAGGAAGCAGGGCTGAAATCTCTCAATGTGGCTGCGTGCACCATGGATTTACACCTCTGCCTCCAGCTTTGTAAATTCATCACCTGTGGGACAACCAAATAGACAATGGATGCTCCTGCAGCTGGGACAGATCTGGCCTTAGCAGCTGTGGGCTTTGTGGGTGCATGCACACGGGGGGCTGGCCTGGGCCTGGGTCTGAGTTGCCTCCATAGCTCCCAGAGTGGGTCCACGTTCATAACTACTGCAGTCCATGGACCTGACTTCAGTGGACTGCACTGGTGATTTTGTGAAAACAATGCCTGAGAGACATGAGGCATTGTGTGATCCAATCCTGCCTACCTCACACTGCAGCTCACAAACACAGCTCAGAAACAGATCTGGGGGTTTCTACTCCAACACCTCAGAAGCAGATCCTGTCCCTGACAAGGCAGTGACAACCACAGAGCTAAGGGGAGGACCTGCTCAACATCCAGTGCAGGACCTGGTCACCACAACACCAGTCACACCTCCTATCAAGGGGATAATGGCCAGCATATACTGAGGAAAGAGGTGGCAGGCATCCATACTAAAAACAGCCCTCACACCAAAAATATTAAACCCATGCAGGTGACACAGGGATGTTCCCACATAAAAATAGTCTCCCAAGACCACAGTAGATAACTGTTTCTCCTAAACTCATAGAGCAAGAGAAAAAAAGTAAAATGAAGAATCAGAGGAACGATTCTCAATTAAAACATCAAGAGAATTCTCCTGAAAGAATAAATAATGAAACAGACCTCTTCAGTCTAATAGACACTGATTTCAAAAAGGAGATAATAAAAATACTGAAGGAATTAAGAAAGGCTATCAACAGAAATGCAGATTACTGTAAAAAGGAACTAGAAACTATAAGGAGGAGTCAAGAAAAGTTAGAAAATTTATTCCCAGAGATGAAAGCTGAACTAAAGGCAATGAATGCAGAATGAATAATGCAGAAGAAGGAATAAGTGACCTGGAAGATAGAATAATGGAAATCACCCAATCAGAACAGCAGACAGAAAGCCAAATGAAAAAAAATGAAAGCAATATAAGAGACCTTTGGGATAATATAAAGCAGACCAATCTACTGATAATAGGGATCCCAGAGGAGGAGAAAGAGAAAAGGGGATTGAAAATGTATTTGAAGAAATTATGGCTGAAAACTTCCCAAACCTAAAGAAGGAAACAGCTATCCAAGTACAGGAAGCACAGAGGGTCCCATACAAGGTAAACCCAAACAGACCTACACCAAGACATATTATAATAAAAATGGCAAAAGTTAAAGAGGATTCTAAGGCAGCAAGAGAAAAAGAGTTAATTACAAGGGAACCATAAAGCTATCAGCTGATTTCTCTACAGAAATGTTGCAGGCCAGAAGGGAGTGGCAAGATATATTCAAAGTCCTGAAAGGGAAAAATCTGCAACCTAGGATGCTCTACCCAGCAAGATTATCATTTAGAATAGAAGGAGAGATAAAGAATTTTTCAGACAAGCAAAAAGTAAAAGAATACAGCAATATTAAACCTATCCTAAAGGAACTATTGAAAGGTCTTCTCTAAATAGAAAAGAAGTAGGAATCTATAGGAAAGAGAAAATCACAATTGGAAAGTAAGTAACTTAAATAAGCCAGTAAACAGATTAAAAAATATCAAAAAATTTCTGTGAAAGCAATGATAACCACAATGAACAGCAAAAGGATATACAAGAAGATATAAAAGAAGACATCACAATTATAAAATGTGGGGGAGAAGAGTAACAAAATATAGATTTTTTTTTTCCCAGAATATGTTTGAGTCTATATGACTACCAGTCTAAGGCAAGTAGATGTAGGAAGGGAATACTATACTTGAAAAATAGGGTAAGCACAAATCAAAAACATACAACAGATTTACAGAAACCAAAAAGAAGAGAACATAAGTATAATTCAAATCGAAGCACAAAAGGAAAAACAAAAAGGGACAAAGAAGAAATATAAAATCAATGGGAAAACAAGATTAAAAGGGAAATAAATATATATCTATCAATAATTACCTTAAATGCCAATAGAATCAATGCTCCAATCAAAAGACACAGAGTGGCAGAGTGGATAAAAAAACAAGAGCCTACAATATACTGCCTACGAGAGACCCACTTTAGGGCAAAGGACACACATAGACTGAAAGTGAGGGGATGGAGAAAAATATTTCATGAAAACAGAAATGAAAAGAAAGTGGGGGTCATAAAACTCATATCAAACAAAACAGACTTTAAAACAAAGGCTATAAAGAAAGATAAAGAAGGACACTATAATGCCAAAAGGATTAATACAAGGAGAGGATATTACACTCGTCAACATATATACACCCAATATAGGAGCACCAAGATACATAAAACAAATACTAACAGACATAAAGGGAGAAATTGACAGGAATACAATAATAGTAGGATACTTTAACATCCCACTCACATCAATGAACAGATCTTTGAGATAGAAAATCAGTAAGGCAACAGAGAACCTAAATGATACAACAGAACAGTAATGTAATTGAAATTTCAGGACATTACATCCAAAAAAAGAATACACATTCTTTTCAAGTGCACATGGAACACTGTCTAGGATTGACCACATACTAGGGCACAGAAACAAGCCTCGACAAATTTAAGAGTATAGAAATTATTTCAACCACCTTTTCTGACCAAAACGGCATGAAACTAGAAGTCAACCACAGAGAAAGAAATAAGAAAAAAACCAATTATATGGAGACTAAACGACTAAACAACATGCTACTAAAAAAACACAGTGGGTCAACAATGAAATCAAAGAAAAAAAGTAAAAAAAAAATACAAAACACCTTGAGGCAAATGACAATGAAAACACAACCATGCAAAATCTATAGGATGCAGCAGAAGCACTGCATAGAGGGAAGTTCATAGCAATACAGGTCTTCTTTAAGAAACAAGAAAAATCTCAAACAATCTAACCTACCACTTAAAAGAATTAGAAAAAGTAAAACAAACAAAATCTAAAGTCAGCAGAAGGAAGGAGATAATAAGAGAGGAAATAAATAAAATAGAGATTAGAAAAATAAAAAAAAATCAATGAAAGCAGGAGCTGGTTCTTTGAAAGGGTAAACAAAATTGACAAACCTCTGGCCAGTCTCACCAAGAAGAAGAGAGAATTCCCAAATAAACAAAATAAGAAATGAAAGAGGAGAAATCACAACTGATATCACAGAAATACCAAAAGCCATAAGAGAACACTATGAATAATTATATGCCAACATATTTGACAACCTAGAAGAAATGGACAACTTTTGAGAAATATAGAGCCCACCAAAACTGAATCAAGAAGAAATAGATAATTTGAACAGACAGATCACTAGAAGTGAAATAGAATCTGTGATTAAAAAAAAAAAAATCCCTACAAATAAAAGTCCAGGGCCAGATGGAGTCATAGGTAAATTCTACCTAACATACAAAGAAGAACTTATGCTGATCCTTCTGAAACTCTTCCAAAAGATTAAAAAGGAAGGAAGGAAGGAACACTCCCAAAGATATTCTTTGAAGCCATCATCACCCTGATACCAAAACCAAAGACACTACCAAAAAACAAAAATTACAGGCCAATAGCTTTGATGAATATAGATGCAAATATTTTCAACTAAATATTAGCAAACCGAATCCAACAACACATAAAAATGATCATATACTACAACCAAGCTGGATTTATCCCAGGGTCACAAGGATGGTTCAACATATGCAAATCAAACAATGTGATACACCACATCATGAAAAGATAAAAACCACATGATCATCTCAATAGATGCAGAAAAATCATGTGATAAAACTCAACGTCACTTCATGATAAAAACCCTTACGAAAGTGGATATAGAGAGAACATATCTCAACATAATAAAAGCTATTTATGATAAACCCACAGCCAATATAATACTCAATGCTGAAAAGCTGAAAGCCTTCTTGCTAACATCTGGCACAAGACAAGGATGCCCACTCTCACCACTTCTCTTCAACATAGTATTGGAAGTCCTAAGCACAGCAATCAGACAAGAAAAAGAAATAAACTGTATTCAAATTGGCAGGGAAGAGGTAAACTTGTCATTATGTGCAGATGACCTGATACTCTACATAGAAAACCCTAAAGACTCAACACAAACTACTAGAACTGATAAATGAATTCAGCAAGGTAGCAGGATACAAGATTAACATACAGAAATAAGTTGCATTTCTTTACACTAACAATGAAACATCAGAAAGGGAACGTAAAATCACATAAAAAAAGAATACTTAGGAATAAATCTCACCAAGGAGGTGAAAGACTTATATGCTGAGAACTACAAAACATTAATAAAGGAAATTGAAGATGGCACAAAGAAATGGAAAGATATCCCATGCTCTTGAATTGGAAGAAGTAATATTGTTAAAATGGCCATACTACCCAAAGCAATCTACAGATTTAATGCAATACCTATCAAAATACTCGTGACATTTTTCACAGAACTAGAACAAATAATCTTAATATTTATATGGAACCATAAAAGACCCAGAATTGTCAAAGCAATCTTGAGGAAAAAGAGCAAAGCAGAAGGCATAACCCTCCCAGACTTCAGACAATACTACAAAACTATAGTAATCAAAACAGCATGGTCCTGGCACAAAAACAGACATATGCATCAATGCAATAGAATAGAGTCCGGAGATAAACCCATACACCTATGGACAATTAATCTTCGACAAAGAAGGCAAGAATATACAAAGGAGAAAAGACAGTCTCTTCAGCAAGTGGTGGGGGTAATGTCAGACAGCTGCATGTACATCAATGAAGCTAGAACACACCCTCACCCCATACACAAAGATAAACTCAACATGGCTTAAAGACTTAAATATAAGACACAACACCATAAATCTCCTAGAAGAGATCATAGGCAAAACATTCTCTGAAATAAATCATACCAATGTTTTCTTAGGTCAGTCTCCCAAGGCAATAGAAATAAAATCATACATAAAGAAATGGGACCTAATCAAACTTACAAGCTTTTGCACAGTGAAGAAAACCATAAACAAAATGAAAATACAACCTATGGACTGGGAGAAAATATTTGCAAATGATGTGACCAACATGGGTTTAATTTCCAAAATGTTCCAACAGCTCCTACAATTCAGTAACAAAAAAACCCAAACAACCCAGTCGAAAAATGGGCACAAGACCTAAATAGACATTTCTCCAAAGAAGACATACAGATGGCTTATAGGCACATGAAAAGATGTTCATCATTGCTAATTATTATAGAAATGCAAATCAAAACTACAATGAGGTACCACTTCACACCAATCAGAATGGCCATTATTAAAAAGTCTACAAATAATAAATGCTGGAGAGGGTGTGGTGAAAAGATAAACCTCCTAGAGTGTTGGTAGGAATGTAAATTGGTGCATCCACTATGGAGAACAGTATGGAGGTTCCTCAAAAAAGTAAAAATAGAGTTGCCACATGATCCAGAAATTCCACTCCTGGGCATATACCCAGACAAAAGTATAGTTTGAAAAGATACGTGCACCGCTATGTTCACTGCAGCACTATTTACGATAGCCAAGACATGGAAACAAGCTAAATATCCATCAACAGATGAATGGATAAAGATGATGTGGTATACACTTACAAAGGAATATTACTCAGCCATTATAAAGAATGAAATAATGCCATTTGCAGCAACATGGATGGACTGAGAGATTATCATACTAAGCAAAGTCAGTCAGAAAAAGAAAGACAAATACCATATCATATCACTTATATGTGGAATCTAAAATATGACACAAATGAACATATCTACGAAACAAAAACAGACTCATAGATATAGACAACAGACTTGTGGTTGCCAAGGTGGGGGTAGGGGAGGGAAGGATTGGGAGTTTGGAATTAGCAGATGCAAATTATTATATATAGGATGGAGAAACAACAAGGTCCTATTGTATAGCACAGGAAACTATATTCAATATCCTGTGATAAAACATAATGGAAAAGAATATAAAAAAGAATATATATATATGTATAACTGAGTCACTTTGCTATACAGCAGAAATTAAACACAACATTGTAAATCAACTATACTTCAATAAAATTTTTTTAAAAGTAGTTGTTCTATTCGTAGTTGACTGATTTTTAAAACTCATGAATATGCTTTTAGTATTGCAAATGCTTTCTTTGCACCTATTGAGATGGTTTTGTGAGTTACTTTTCCTTTATTCTGTTAATGTGGTGAATCATGCTGCTTCTCAAATATTGAAGAAATATTGCATTCCTGGGTATACATTTAACTGAACAATGATACATTGCCATATATGATGCTGTTTTGTGGAGGATCTTTGCATTTGTCTTCAAATGCGATATTGGTCTGTAATTTTCTTGCAACATCTATGTCAGACTTGGGTGTCAGAGATATGCTGTCCTCAAAAGTGAGTTAAGTATTCTCTCATTTAGAATTAAATCTGTAGTCATTTTAATATACTCTTTGTAGGAAGGTTTATGGATAAAAATTAAATGTCTAATAGGTGTAAGTTTAATCAGAAATTCTAGTTTTTTGAATCAGTTTTGGGACATTGTTTTTCTAAAGTTTTTGAAATTATTTCTCAAATTTTATAGTTCATCCATTAAATATGTTATCTATTTTATTGACTTAATGTTGTTCAGAAATTCCCATTATTCTCCTTTTAATGTCTGAAGGATCTGTTTTAATGTCTGAACATCTGTCTAATGATGTTCTCTCATTTATTCCTGCTAGTGATAACTTGTGTGTGTCATGACTTGTTTATCTAGTAGTCTTGTAAAGAATTTACCAACTTTATTTCCCTTTCCAAATAACAACCATTTGCCTTTGTTTTCACTTAAAAAATTTTTTTCCTTCTATTCTCTCTATGACTGCTTTTATCATTATTATTTCTTTCCTTGCATTTACTATGGGATAAATTGCTCTTTTAAAAACTTTCTTAATGTAGAAACATCTATCATTGCTTTTAAACATTTTCTTTTTCCAATATGGGGATTTTGTAGTAAAAATTTTCATCTAAGCAATGCTTGATCTGGTCTCACAAATTCAGATAGGCTGTATTTTCATTATTCAACTTGAAATGTTTTATAATTTTCTCTGGTGTTTCATTTATTTATTTATTTATTTATTTATTGGTGTTTTTTTGATTCATTGTTCATATATGTGTGTTGATTAATTGAAAAATTCAATGATATGCTAATATATTATCATTATTGATATGCAATTTAACTAAATAGTAATCAGAGCATGGACTGTTATATTTCAATCATTTAAAGTTTAATGGAGTTATTGATTTGTTATTTGATTGATTTATTATTTGGCCCAGCAGCTAGTCTATCTTGGTGAATATCAGTCTGTAGAAACAAAAAATGTACTCTTTAACAGTTGCTTATAGTGTTCCATGAATGCCAATTTGGCCAGTTTGGTTGACAGTTCTGCTCACATTGTCTATATTGTTACTGATATTCATTTATCAGTTTTATCAGTTACTGTAAGAAGTACTTTTAAAACTTTCAACCATCGTCTTGATCTGTTTTACCTCTTAATTCTGCCAATTTTGCTTTCAAAAATGTTGAAACACTTTTATTTGTCACATAAATATTTAGGGATTTTCATGCTAAAATTGAGAAAAAAGATGCATACATTGTTCTATAAAATGTTGCTTTATAATGTGTGTAAAACACTTCAGATTTGTTGAATCTATTTGGCCTATGTCAGATTTCTAAACTAATAAAATTTGGAGATGTACATATTTTGAAAATTCTATAGTAAAAACATGTTCATATTCAACTTTTTTCTTGCTTAATTAAGATTTTCTTGATAGTAGTAAACTGTTACTTACAATATTTTAATCAAGAAAAATGGCCTAGCCTTCATGGGTACTCTAAATTGATAGCAACAATCCTGCCTTGGAAAGTAATTTGCTGGGAGTAATCAGTTCCAACTCTTACCACTTTCTATGCATATGACCTCATTTATTTGTACTTAGATCCCTGATCTATAAATTTGGCTTGTTGAGATAATTGAATGAGTTCGTCCATGTAAATATATATCTTTTTAAATGGCAGCTACACATTAAGATCCCAAGTGTTGCCTAGCCTAATGGAATGATCAGTAGCTTTATAAATGTAATGATTAATATCGCATAAGTTTAATTCAAGTCATACAGATAAAGTTAGATAGAGGCAAGTATTTTTTAAAGATGGTATTAAGAAAAAACTTTCTATACCAAATATGAAAATATAGCTGATACATATTTTAAGAAAGTGGATATTCTTTGATAATATTAAGGCTAATACTTTCCATGACAAACAGTGGTATTCAATTAGATCTACATGCTATCAATAGAAAACACATCTAGTAATACTACCCACTTAAAGCAGCAGCAGGTGGAAGCTTTGAAAATATACCTTTATATTTTAGCAACAAGTTTCTCTTCTGGACACTATGGATATATAAGTATTTATAGGCTCTTAATTATTGATAATAGGTTTACAAATAGTATCCATATAATTTTATCTCCCTATTTATCCACCAATGTCAGTACCTATCTATATCTACCTACATATCTAAAGACAGAGATCAATATATCCATACATAAATGTATATATATAGAAAGATCAAGATATAGAGATTATCTATGTAGATGTATAGAGAGATATCTGTATATCTGTATCTCTGGAGAGAGATAGCTATCTATCAATTTGGGGTGGGAGAGATAGAGAGAAAATGTATTATCAGTTACTGAACTTTATTTTCTCAATATCTTGATTAGATGGGGAAAATAAAATTATTATATCTACTCTGTAGAATAAACACTATTCATCTGGTTGCAGTGACACAACTTACAATCCAAAGGTCATGACAAATACAGTCTCTCTTGAACTTTGCAGAAAATCTCATCCTGTGAGTAAAAGCAAGTAAAAGAAAATATAGCCTTTACTATATTCTTTGAAAGCATTATTTAATTCTGTTACTGGCCAATCTTTATTTCCAGTAATAATTATAAATAAGTCAAAATAAATAAAATTAGCTATCTTAAAGTTTTGAGAGTCATTTCCCTCTTTACCCAATTTTTTTGTGATCATGCTAATAACCAAAAATAGAAAAAAGAAAAATGTAAACTAGAAAAAAGTTGAATTTGGAAGAGATTACAAAAACCTTTAAATCAAAAGAAGAAAATTAATGTTACCTTTATTTAAGCATGCCCCATAAAGAAACTATGGAAAGAGCTTTAAGAAAACTGAATTTTGACACCTTAGCTGTGTAGAAGATCATGTAGACTGAATTCAAGCTTCATGTAAGTAATATGACCATAATAAGGAAAATATATCCTATTGCAATTTGGTCTATAAATATTCTGCCCATGTCAATGTAAGATTATTGACAAAATTCTTCTGGGAAACATATGGTTTACTGAGTTATAACAATGTTAATACCACCTGTGTCCCTAATTAGAACGTTTCAATTTAGTTAATCCTTAAATATCAAAGTCATGCTCATTACTTGTTCCCAGGGCTAAGTTAACCACATAATAATGAGTAATATCAAGATGTCAAAATCACTAGAACTTCTGAGGCTAACTGCATATAAAAAGGATCAAATATACTTATCATGGTCCACTAAAGCACAATTAAGTACATATTTCTATTTTTCCCCAAAGTATATTGCCAGTTCCAGGCCCAATGCCTAGAACCCCCTGGGCACATAGCAGGCATTTAAAAATTAATGTATAAATAAATGACTGAATGTAGTATGAGGTTTCACCTATACAAGAAGCAATAAAGTCAGAGGATCAGTGAACTGGACAGATGAAATTACAGAATATACTGATGAGATGATTCATATTTCAAAAACAAGAAGTGATTTTTTTTTTTTTTTTTTACCCCAGCTCCTAGGTTTTCTGTAATTTGATTGGAAAAAGCAAATCCAGTGAATCTAGTATACAGACTGAAAGCAATGAGTGACCCCTACGGAGCTGAGTAATGCCTAGGTCTATTTCAGTTTAGTTATACTAGTATTTTCCAACCCTGCACATATGAGAATCACCTAGAGAGAAGTAGAAATGAAAACACCAATACCAGTGCTTCATCCCTAAACAATTTGGTTATTTATTTTGGGGTGTGTCCCATGCATGAGTATTTTTAGAAGCACCTTATCTCAGATCATTTGAAAGTATAGCTTGGGTGAGAAATAAAATTTAGCCAGATGAAGGAAATAAGAATTTCTAACCAGATGTGGGGAATAGTGTGAAGAAAAAAATACAAACATGAAACTTTACAATGTAAGTATTGCAGCATCATGGTGGTGGAGGAAAGTGGAGAGTTCCTAGAGATGAAGCCGAGAAAGAAGAGCACAGAGGAATTTGTTTTAAATATTTAGAGGCTAGGCTTTTACTGTAGACACCAGAAAGGAATACAAGGATTTCCAGTAAAAGAATGGCAGAGTTATTAGGCTGAACTTTCTCATAGATGTTGTGGCTGCATTTGGAAAGTTAGTACCTCACTTGGGATTTTTATAATACTATAAATAAGAGACAATATGACCTGAATTCAGAATAAGGATAAAGATAGTGAGAAATGAAGAAAACTATATATGTATGTGTACATATTTTTATTAAGTTAAATTGGTAAATTCAATTTAATTTATTTGGAGAGACTAGTTTCTAATTTGAATGAATGAGCATATAATATTATAATTAACTGAGTATTCCTACTAATATTAATGGTAATTTACTGATGTCAAGTTTCAGAGGCTATAAATGTTCGGGCTTCAGTCTTTATAAATCTGAAATGCAGGTTGTTAACCATTATCTTATTTACTTTTAAAAATTGTCTCCTTTTGTCAGAGAAAGGGGGGATAATATATTGAAAGAAGGACATGGAGATGCCAAGTGTATTAGTTTTCTATTGCTGCACAGCAAATTGACTTAAACAGTGGCTTAAACAAATCTATTACCTCACAGCTAACCCATGAACAACAGGGGTTTGAACGGAGCTGGTCCACTTATATGCTGATGTTTTTCAATAGTAAATACTGCAGTACTACACAATCCCTGGTTGATTAAATCTGCTAATACAGAACTGTAGCTAGGGAGGAATCACATACATGGAGGGTCCACACTAAGTTAAACGTGGATTTAGTTTAGAGTGGACCCTCTTTGCACCTCACTAACTCCTGCATTGTTCAAGTGCATTGTTAAGTGGTTTAGAAGTCTAGGCCCAAGTGACTGGGTTGGGTCTTATATGTCCCCAAATTAAGGTGTACCCAGCTGGGCTCTTACCTGAAGGATCTGAGGAAGAATCAGATTACAAGCTCATTCCTCCTGCTGATTTAATTCTGTTTCTTGTGACTGTAGTTCTTAGGTACCTGTCTCATTGCTATCGGCTGGGAGCTTCTCTATGCTCAGATGCTGCCTGTACTCCTTTTCATGTGTCATCCCCATATTCAAAGGCAGCAATATGTACCAAGTCCATCTCGTGTTTCAAATCTCTTTAAGTTCTGCAGTTGCTACTGCATCTGACTTACTTTTCTGCTACAAACCAGAGAAAAGTCTCTGCTTTTATGGGCTCATGTTATTCGACCAGACCAACCCAGTTAATCTGTATTTTAAGACTGACTTTGGAATTTAATTATACCTGTAAAATCCCTTCACAGCAGTACCTAGATTAGTGTTTAACTGAATAACCAAGGGATAGGAATCTTGGAAGTGGTGGGGGCCATTTATTAAATTATGCCTATAAGATACAATTATACACACAAGTATACACAGAGTTAAGATTCATCAGCTTTTGGTCAGTGATATACATTTTTGGAGTAAATAAATTTGTACAAGATGACTATTCAGATGGTCAAAAGAGATAGAATTGTGCCAGCCCAAGGAACACTAATTGCAGGTATAGCAACAGAGTTAGGAAAGAGTCTAAATAAAGATAGTTGATCAGGGAGGGCATGTTTATCTTCACCCTGGAAGCTAAGGTGAAGAGTATCTTTTAAAGGTTAGATCAATTTCCTATGTCAAATGCTGAAAACAGATTAAATAAGAATTCACAAGCAAATGCTGGATTTGGTCATTAATTATTCCAGTAATAGCTGAGTAATAGACATAATGAAATTCAGAAGCTGAACATCAGGAGGTCAAGAATATAGATTTGATAGGATCTGAAGTGGACTAATTTTTGAGAAACTTAAATAAGATGGGGAAGTCTCAAAGCAGTATTTAGATTCAATACTGAATCTAATTCCAAGTGAGGGCCCGATAATATACCTGACATGTCTCCTTTTTGAAATAAAAGGTTTCTTAAGAAGTCAAAAGAATCTGCCCATCTACCCACTCACCTATCCACTCATCCACTCCCTATCTACCCTTTAGCCATACATGCATCAAGCTCTAAGAAATAGAGATAGATTCCTTTATTTCATTAAATATTTTAAAAATACAGTGACTGGTACTGAATTATGAGAATTCTTCATAATTTATAATGGTAAATGATGGATCTAATCTACATAAGATTTTAGTTAAACAATTTTTTTTATGCAGATAGACTTTGTAAAATTAAAATGATACTTTCCAGAAGCACTAGGAAGGGAGTTGAAGGTGGCTATTTCTCACCAATGGTGTAAAGGGTACAGGAGAAAAGTTATCTTTCATACTGTGCTTCCATGTCACTCTTTTATAAAAATGCTTACATGCATTATTTCTGTAAGTTGGAAAATAGTCCACAAAGGGTAAAGTTGGGGAGAAAAGCATTAAATTATATACATTCCTTTGAGTTGTCTTAATTTGGTTTGAAAGAGTATTTTACTATTTTCTTACATTATAATTAACAATATAATCATTATCTCTGTGGTAAATTTGAGGTATCTTGTTCTTGTCAGGTCATGGTTGCAACTGTCCTTTTATGTTATTACTGGGCATGAAGCACCATGAGACACCCTGGTAAAATCTTTGAATTTTCATATAATTCTCCCTTTCTAGTGCACATTAGTAGCGGCAAATATATTTTCTCATGATAATAAGAGTGTATTTTCTCATAAGGATAACGGCTCATCTACTGGTATGAGTACTTAAAATATGACCAGAAAGTAGGGGTAGCTAGAAGGTTAGAAGTAACTATTTCCTACTAGAAACATCTACTCTTAGGAATCAGAATCTCTAGTCCACCAGCACAGTAACAAGGATGGAAGTACAAATTTCCCATGTTACTCAATGGAGTGATGGTGGGATCAGCTACTCCTACTGTAGCCTTTAGTTCCTAAACTTTTTTTTTTTTTTTTTTTTAAAGGTATTGTGGTCACAGAACCATGTGATGGCCAACAGTTAAAAGTTTATTCCTCATCTTGAGAACAGCAGTCAAACCTTTCAGGGTGTCTTCATAATACCTTGGTTGTGTCTTAAGGTAATTCCAGTGTTCTATTAATCTGTCAGCTTCCAGGCAATAAAGTATACAATAGGACCAGAGTATCCCATGGACATGTGTCATTGTCATATCTCATGCACCCTTAGTCTGAGGTAATATTATGCAGGATGTCATGATGTTAGTTGGATGCTTTCTGAGTCCTAAGTTGGAAGTACTGGCTAAGGCTCTCTCTGATGCTATCAGGTCCAATATACTGCAGTAGTGATATAGACAGTCTATATGCTTGTTTTCTTCAATAGCCCATCTGACTCTAGTTAATGCTTTTTGGAACAACTTACTGATATCCCCTGGACCTTTTTCATGACTATCCCAAATGTAACATTTCCATTTTATAATGGATTGGTACTATTTTTAGTCAATCTCATGACTTGGGTCTGACTACACAGTTCATAATGGAACCTCTGGTCGTATAATAATTTTCAGTCATATTATCAAGTCTTTAGTTTTCACTCAGGCCTTGTGGCAGGCTTAAAGCTGCTTTACAGAGAGTAATTATCAATTGCAGATGGCATGATCTCACTCCAGAACCCTAGGTAGCTTTATTAAGGCTATGAGAGACGCTACACTACATTTTTATCTATCTTAGATACTTCCAGCACCATGGACTATAGTGACTTAAGTTATCAAAGAGTGAGGGTCATGTATCCTGAGGCATTAACATGCTGCATACCCCTCTTTTGTTCTGGTTCCATTTAAAACTGAGAAGTAACAAAATCACTTGCTGAATGGGTCCAATCTATATTCCAAAATTTGCTATGAGCTCTCTCCAAAACTTAGTAGGCTTCTTTAAGTGTTGTTCTTTTTTTGTAGAGGGTATAAAGCACAATATCTTTACCTTGGATGTTTCAGCATGCCCCAAATAAACCCTCTCCCCCAAATTACCCAAAATGATAGCCCTCTGAATCTTTGTAAGATTTATTTCCCATCTTCTCATGTACACGTATTGTATGAGGACATCCAGACAATTTGTCACTTCTTGCTTACCAGGTCCAATTCATACCATATCATCAATAGAGTGGATTAATGTGTTCATCTGTGGGATGTCTATAATGAAGGTCCATTTGTACTATACAGAGTAAATATGTCCATGGGGCACTATCATAAACCTAAACTACCGATCACGTCAGATGAATGCAAAATACTCCTGCTTCTCCTTCTCAATAGGGATTGGAAGGAATGTATTTGCAAATCAATAGCAACATGCCATGTGCTAGAAGTTGCACTGAATTTTTCTAGTTAATCACACTACCTGCAGCAGAAAGCAAATCTTGTGACTAAGGTTTGATCACTCCTATGGTAGCCAGACAACTCCATGATTCATCTAAGAGCATTCCTTACATCTCTTAAGTGCTTACATTATTTATGAAGCTAGTTGATACCTTTCCACCAATATCATAACTCACACTGTTTATAAAGTCTTAGAAAGTGGAGTACTTCAGCAAGCCAGGGATTTTCAATACCTCATTTTACTATCAATAATGCAGTGTTTACTTTCATCTGGCCAGCAAGTGATATGATTTCCCCCAACCCCATCCTCAGAGTTTACTTCCTAAGACCTCTTCTGTTTCCAACTCACTTGATTTGGGTTCTCCTGCAAGCAGACCCAAGACAACAAGGATCTGAGTATTGTTTCTTTAGAAAGTGATACAATAAAATATTGGTAGGGGAGCAGGGAATAACAATGGTAAGGGAAAAAAATGGAGAAATAAAGTATGTATTATCGAACCAGTTACCACTGTGTGCACTGAAAGTTCAGTTTCTCTGTGGTAGTCTAGGGACAATCAAATATATGCCTCAGTTCTCCCAACTAAGGAACAAGAATTATGTGGTATTTATCCACCAAGTTACTAATGTCATTGAATGAGGGTCTCTTCTGGGGGACTTATGCTCTATCACTCTGGTTTGCCTTGAATTTGGACCAGTGTACTTCTCAGCCCAGGAAAAAAAAAAAAAAAACACCATTAGAAAAGGATTACAGGTATTTTTCAATAGGCTGCCTTCATCCTGTAAAGCATGGACCCGATACCAACAGTTTGTACTACTACCATAGAATCTAGAAATTTGTACCAGGATAGCACACAGACTGATCAGTTTTAGGGTTTGCTAGCAATAAAATAATTGACTAATTTGTATCATAAAAGGAAATGAAGGCCAGAAAGAATTAGAAAATCAGGGGAAGAAGAGATCATGTGACTAGATGCTATGATGTGAATAAAAGGACAGGAGTAATGGGAGGAATACTGCAAAAAGAAGGTTATTATCACCCTCCAAATCACATAGAAAAATATATACTTTGGGACTTCAAGTATATGTGACATTAGTATTATATAGCTCTACAAATAGCATTAGAGAATTGATAGAAATACAAGCTTTGCCTCCACAACCCCAGTTACTTTCAATGTAACAATGTCAGCTATGAAACTCTATAAGACTACTGGGGAAGCAGTATCCATCAGAGAGCACCAGGTTTATGCTTAGCAGTCAGAGGCCATTTTGTTAGGCAGAATTAATGAAGAGCATATTTTGGAGAAAGAACATTTTTATGTGATTACTTGTCTAGATTTATTTTTTTACATATTTTTAATTTGCTTTATTTTAAATCAACATTCCAGAAAGCACAATTAAATCCAGGAGGGAAGTGGTCAGATATTGGATTAATAGCTGGAAACTCTGTCAGAGAATATGTGAAATCACCTAAGAGAGGGCTGAATGAATCAAACGGCACATGGTTATTCTTTTAATCTAAATCCCTAGGCAAGAGGCAATGTTATAATTCCTCCTACAGCTGCTGTTTCATCAAATATCTGTTCTATTCCTACATATTTCCAGTGAAAGGGAACAAATGACCTACCCATCACTGTAAGCATTTGATGTGTAGGTCCATAACAAAAACTATATAAAAATAGACTATATGAAATTGAAGAAATTGAATGTTAGGGTGACTCTAAAAAGTTCACACAGGCCATTGCATATGATATGGATGTAGCACAGTAAATAGCATTTAATGTTACAGATGTAGTGAAGGCACTGCATGCCATTAGGAAGGAAAATAGAAATAGAACCATAGACCCAGAAAAGCATAGATTGGGCTGAAAGAATAGCTATTTGTTCAGTGCTATTGAGGAAGAGAGCTCCTAATAGGGTATCAACTATATAGGCAGCCTGGGGTCAGAATGCAAATGGTTTTGAAAATCTAAGTGGTTTAGAATTCACTCTAGGAAATGAGGAGTCACTGATGGCTTTTAAATAGAGGGGTGGCATGGTTAGAAGTAAGAGTGATGTTTAGGCTTAAGAGAAAGGAGAGAGAAGATGCAATGAGAGCATGTAATCACAAGATTATTTAGCAGTAGAATAAAGAGAGGAGGGCAGTCTGAATGAGATAAGGCAGAATATTTTGGAATAATTGTTTTGAACTTGTTATTTTCATTATGATTTTTTAAATTATGAAATAAAGTCCACAAGGGACATTAGGAATGTTTATCTAATCATAGTTTACATACCATCTCTGACCTATGAAGATGGAATGATGGATGGTGGGGGGTTGGTACAGTGTAACTGAAAATTTCTTTCCCTGAAATCCATCACTGTATTCTACCTCTGAAACATCCCAACCTTGATCATCATCCCTGCACTGTTAGTTGTAATATTAAAAGGCATATTTTTAAATATTTATAAAGGGAATATATTAAATATATTTTATTTCCCATGAATATGTTCTTCAGTCCAAAGCCTATTTCAATGCAATTACCTCAAAAAGAGGGATAAGAAGACAATAACAAAAAGAGTAAGTGACTATCTGGAGTTAAACTACTAAAGGCAAAAATTTTTTGATTTAGAAAATGCTGTGTATAAGACTCTTTAATAAATGCTTTCCAAGGGTGACGTCAGCATCAAGACACTGTGAGATGTTCCCTGTCTTTTCCCTTCCATCTACAAATAGTAAAACAGCCATAACTCAAAGGTGTCTTTGTCCAACATGCATGGGCAGCAGAGAATTCCACATATCTGTACACCTAAAATGTGGTAGACTAGAAGACAGGAGGCAAAACCAGGGAAACAACAGATGCAGTGCCTGTAATCTTGGACCCCCATTTGCAGCAGCTGAACCTACAGCTCCAGAGAACCAGGAAGCATCAGGTGAGGGAGCATACACAACACTGGCCTCCTGGCTGCAGAGGTATTTGTGGTCACAGGGAACCAGATGGCAGTGGGACCTGCAATCTCATCCCTCCAGCCATGGAGGCACCTGCAAATCCAACCTCCCCCATCTGCAGTGGTGGTGCCCACAAACCTGACAACCCTGGTCAAAGCAGAGACACCTCTACCCTGGCTTTCCCCCACATTCTCCCTTTTCTTGCAGTGGTGGAGCCTGTTACCCAGGAGACCCCAGATGGACTGAAGGTGTCCACCATCCCGGTGCCCCAGGTGGCAACACCAGTAACACTAGCAGCAGCAAGACAATATGATTTCAGAGGTATAAGCAGTGACAAGGGTTCCAGACAACACCTCTGACAAAGACGGTAGATGGTGGAAAGTACCCATTCTGAAATATGGCCAGAGGCAACTCAGGTAAGACAAACTAAATTTGTGCTATACCGCCGCCTACTGAAAAACAAAAGAAAGACCTCTAATTACTAGCATGATAAATTCTTAGAATTTAAAAAAAAAAAAGGTTTACCCTAAGAAGAAAGGTGATTGCTACTTCAAATGTGCCAGCAGAGGAACAACTCATCAAGCATGAAGAGCCACAATAACATGGTATCACAAAAGGAAAATGACAATTCTCCAGAAACCAAGCAAAGTCATGGAATATGATGATCTAACTGACCAAGAATTCAAAATAGCTGTCATATGGAAACTCAAAGAGCTACAAGAAAACTCAGAAAGGCAGTTCAATGAGCTCAGGGATAAAATTAATGAACAGAAGAAATACTTTACTAAAGATATTGAAATTCTATAAAATAACCAAATAAATTCTGGAGCTGGAGAACTCAGTGAGATGAAGAATGCATTAAAAAGCACTGGAAATAAAGCAGACCATATGGAAGAGAAAATTAGTGAGCTCTATGAAAACTATCCCACTCTGTTAGGAAGAGCAATATTAGAATAATGGATAGCCAGAAGGAAATGAGAAGGAGAAAGTAACAGAGTATATTTAAAGAAATAGTTTGATAGTTTGATAATTTGATAAAACTGTAAAGGAAGAGGAAAAACATGGGACTTGTATAGGCAAATGAAGGTAAAATAGTCATTTTCTGCTGATACCATCTTATCTATGAGATGTTTTATACAAATCTCATGGTAACCACAAAACATAAATCTAGAGAAGAGACATGAAACATAAGAGGAAACTGAGAAAAATCACAGAAAACCATCAAACTAAATGGCAGACAAACACAAGGAAAAATGGACAATGCAGATATAGAGCAACCAGAAGATAAAATGAAGTACTAAGACCTCACCTATCAATAATCACCCGAAATGTAAATGGATTGAATTAGCCAATCAACAGACACAGAGTGACTGAATGGATTAAAAAAACAAGACCCAACTATAGTTGCTTCCAGGAAACTCATACCAGCTCTAAAGAAAAACATAGGCTCACATTTAATGGATGAAAGATAGCACTCCAAGCAAATGGCAGTCAAAATAAAGTGAGTGTAGCCATACTCATTAGACAAAATAGACTTCAAGCCAAACAAGGTAACAAGAGACAAAGATGAACATTATATAACAATAAAGGAGACAATTCATCAAGAAGATATAACAGTTAATATATATGTACCAAACATAAAAGCACCAAAATATATAAAGCAATTATTAACATAAATAAAGGGAGAAATTGACAGTGACACAATAATTGTAGGGGACTTTTTGCAACCCATTTACATCAATGGATGGATCATCCAGATGGAAAGTCCACAGAAAACAGTGGCCTTAAATCAAAGATTAGATCAGATAGTTTTAAGAGATTTATACAGAAAATTTCATCCAAATGCAATAGAATACACATTCTTCTCAAGTGCACATGGAACATTATCAAGGATAGATCATATGCTGGAACACAAAACAAAGAAGACAAATTATATAAAGCATGTTTTCAGATCTAATGAAATGAAACAAAATCACCTACAGGAAGAAAACTGGAAAAGTCACAAATAGGTGGAGACTGAACAACTATTAGGTTAAGAAAAAAATCAAAGGAGAAATAAAAAAATACCTGAAGACAAATGAAAATATGACACATCAAAATCTATAGGATGCATCAAAAGCAGTACTAAGAGGGAAGTTTATTGCAATACAGACCAACCTCAAGAAATAAGAAAAATCTCAAACAATCTTACCTTACACCTAAAGCAACTATATAGAGAAGAACAAATGAAGCCCAAAGTCAGTAGAAGGGAGGAAATAATAAAGATCAGAGTGCAATTAGAGACAACACACACACACACACACACACACACTGCAGGCCAATATCTTGTATGACATAGGTATAAACATCCTCAATAAAGTATAGGAAAACAGAATTCAGCAATACATTAAAAGGATCATACACCATGATCAAATGGAATTTATCCCAGGGATGCAAGCATAGTTCAACATCTGCAAAATCAATCAACATGATACACCACATTAACAAAACTAAGGATTAAAAACAATATCACTTCAACCGATGCAGAAAAAGCATTTGACCAGATTCAAATGACCATTTATGATACTCTCAATAAAATGGGTATAAAAGGAACTTAACATAATAAAGGTCATATATGAAAAACACACAGCCAACATCACACTTAGTGCAAAACTGAAAGCTATCCATCCAAGATCAGGAACAAGACAATGCCCACTCCTGCCACTTTTATTAAACATAGTATTGGAAGTCCTAACCAGAGAAATTAGGCAAGAAAAATAAAGGGCATTTAAATCAGAAAGTTGAACTGTCACTATTTGCAAGTGACATGATTTTATATATAGAAAACTTTAAAGACTCCACCAAAAAAACTATCAGAAATAATAAACAAATACAGTAAAGTTTCAGGGTAAAGAAACCAATATACTAATACCTGTTTCATTTCTATACACTAATAAACCAGCAGAAGAAAGTTAACAATCCCATTTACAATTGCAACAAAAAGAATACCCTGGAGTAAATATAACCAAGGAGGTAAAAGACCTGTACACAGAAAACTATAAGACATTGCTGAAAGAAACTGAAGATGACACAAAGAAATTTAAAGATATATCATGCTCATGGATTAGAAGATTAATGTTAAAATGTTCATATTACCTAAAGCAATATATAGATTCAATGCAATCCCTATCAAATTTCACAGACAATTTTCACAGAACCAGAACAAAAAAACTTAAAATTTATATGGAACCACAAGAGAACCCAAATAGTCAAAGCAATCCTGAGGGAAAAAAAGCCAGAGGTATAACACACCCTGATTTCAAATTATATTACAGAGTTATACTAATCAAAAGAGCATGGTATTGGCAGACACATAATCAGTGGAACAGAATTGAGGGCCCAGAAATAAACCTAGATATATATATATGAACAATTTATAACAAAGGAGCAAAGTACACACAAGGAGAAATGATAGTCTCTTTAATAAATGATTGGGAAAACTGGACAGCCACGTTCAAAAGAATGGAACTAGACCACTATCCCATACTACACAAAAAATTTAACTCAAAGTGAATTAAAGACTTGAATGTAAGACCTGCAACCATAAAGCTCCTAGAAGAAAACATAGGCAGTACACTCTGACATTGATCTAGCTATATCATTCTGGGTATGTCTTCTCTGGCAAGGAAAGCAAAAGCAAAAATAAATAAATGGGACTACAAACTGAAAAGCTTGTGCACAGCAAAGAAAACCATCAACAAAATGAATCGACAACCTAATTAAAAGATACTTGGGAAAAGATATTTGCAAATCATATCTGAAAGGGACTTGATAGCCTAAATATATAAATAACACATACCAAAAACATTTTTTTAATGGGTAGAGAAACTGAATAGATACTTTTCCAAAGAAGACATACAGGTGGCCAACCCTACAGATGGCTGGACATCACAAATTTTTAGCGAAACTCAAATCAAAACCACAATGAAATATCACCTTACCCCCTTTAGAATGACTATTATCAAAAAGGCAAGAAATAACAAGTGTTGGAGAAGATGTGGAGAAAAGTTAATCCTCATACACTGCTGGTGGGAATGTAAATTGGTGCAGCCACTATAGAAAACACTGTGGAGTTTCCTCACAAAATTAAGAATAGAGCCACCATATTACCCAGCTCTTTCACTTCTGGATATTTATCCAAAGAATACAAGAACACAAATTCCAAAAAAATATGCACTCTTACATTCACTGCAGCACTATTTACAATAGCCAAGATGTGAAAACAACCTAAGTGGGTGATAGATGAATGGATAAAATAGATGTGGTATATATACACAATGTAACACTACTCAGCCATAAAAAAGATGAAATCTTGCCATTTGTGACAACATGGATGGGCCTCAGGCTAAATGAAGTAAGTCAGATGAAGAAAGACAAATACCACATGATTTCACTCATAGGTGAAATTTGTTCTTAAAAGAAAGATGAACAAACCAAAACAAAAACAGATACCGAGAACAAAGTAGTGGTTACCAGAGGAAAAGGTGGTAGGGGGAAGGTGAAATGGGTAAAGGGGGTCAACTGTATGGGAAGGGATGGAGACTAAATCGTTGGTGGTGAGCACATTGTAATTTATACAGAGGTCAAAATATAATATCGTACACATGAAACTTATATAATGTTATAAACCAAAAAAATCTGAAAACAAAAATAAACTAATGCTTTTGACCATGTTAGATTGTGGTCATTGTGATTTTGAGTGTTTAGGCACATGGTTATTTAAGTCAATTAGTCAGTCAACTCATGGACTATGCCATGAGTATGCAGTAAGCTATTTTATCTGAGAATGATTTTTCATGCATTTATCATAACAGTAATTGCACATGCTACTTCAATATCTTAATGATTCTAATTTATGTATCCTGTAATATACTATATTATATACTATACTATTATACTACTATATATACTATACTAATTGCTTTGATTTGTGATTAGATACTATGATAATCCTGTTTTTTGAAAATTGGGTCTGTTGGCATAGTATAATGTAAAATATTTTTTTATTCATGTTTTTCCCCAGAAACTGAGTTTATGACCAAGACCAAAAGCGAACTGCAAATGAAATATAATACATATTTTCAATAAATATAACTTGTACTTTGTAATATAACCATAGAAGTTATACCAATTCAGCAGCCTATGTGTCTAATAAAGTAACTGCTTATCATTATCACTGTCTTTTGAAACGTCGTAAACATTGTCAACTCTTTCATCAATGCAAAAGGTTACATAACTGTAGCTTTAAACAGAATTCATGCAAGGAAACTACGAAAATCCTCTGATCTGACTCCTGGTTGATTTGTCCTCGGTACAAGATGCAGTCCCAATATCCTGGTTTTATTCACACAGTCATTTTCTTTTAGTTCCTCTTCCCCTCTTCCTATCCATAATCTCTCTCAAGATAAAGATATTGCAAACATGGAAGAGTGAACACTAGTTATTAAATTTTCATCTACTAAGCAGGATAAGGTTATACAGAAGGGTATATTTTTTAGGTGAGGTGATAAAGGGAAGATTTCTCTGAAGAGGTGAAATTAAGAGACATGTAACTAAGGAGGAATACTATGGGAGTGTCCTTGAGTAGACTATTTTCAGCAGTCTGAAGAAAAAATGCAAAGACTCTAATGACAGAGCATGCCTTGTCTGTTTACGGAGCTGCAAGATGGCTGGTGAGTCTGGAGAAAAGTAACCCAGTGGGAGAGTTATAGGATGAGAAACTAGATTATGTAGGGTGCAGTAGTCAATAGGAAGGACTTTTTATTCCCAGTGTGCTGGAAGTTTGGGAGGCAGGACTAAGGAGGAGAATAACATGATCTAATTGGCATTTGAAAAGATGCATTCTGGTTGTTGTGTGAAAAACTGATTGATTGTAAAGAACTGAAGTGGGAGCATGGAGATCAATTAAAAGGTTATTGCTCAAGTCTGCATGAGATGCTTTGGGTGGCTAGGTTGGTAGGATATGACATGTGGAGAAAGAATTAGATTTAAGATTTATTGTAAAATTTAATGAAACAAGATTTGCTAATAGGCTATGCTAAGACATGAGAAAAAGATGACAAGAATAACTCCAAGTTTTGAGGTGTGAGTGGCTTGAAAAATGACAGTGCCATTTACTGAGTTAGGAAACACTGGGAAAGTACATACAGGTTAAGTTCATGATGTCTCTTCAACATCCAAGACAGTTAGATGTATGATTCTGGAGTGTAGGGAGGAGACTTCCACAATAGATGTTTGAGGGATAGCAACATATCTGGGGTAGACTGAGGAGATATTGCAACAAGGGCCTTAAATGGAGAAAGGAGAGAATAGAAAGGAGGTGAGGACTGAATTCTGGGAGATGCTGAACTTAACAGATGGGGGGTGTCTTAAAGATGGGAAGGGCTAATCAGGGAAGGATGAGAATAAAATCTCAGTGAGATATGAGAAAAATCAAGAGCATTTTGTATCCCAGTGTTTCAATATTCATTTCACCCTTACAGCCACTCTGGATGAGAGAATAGATAGCTATTTTACTTTTACCTATTGGGTAAATACTTGAGATTCAGAAAGGTTAGACATATCTATTATTATAAAGTTAGTAAATAGTAAAAACCTGCCTAGAACAACGTGTCTTCTGAGGCCTAGACCAAAAACCTCAACCGAAAAGAAAAATGTCTTAAAATAAAATCTAAAATCTTATGAGTAGTTTTTTTTTTAAACAGAGAAAATTATTTTATCAGCAGACCTCAGTAAAAGCTTAAATTTATAGCCTTTGAAGAAACTACTTAAATTTTATCGATGACAGATGCCTTTCCCAGAAGGGAGAAGGAAGCCTATAGCTCATCTTTTTATTCCAGGGCCAATGTGTTTGAAACATTCCAGTATAAAAAGTGGCTGTCCTATAACATAAACTAGCATAATTAATAGAGTAGACAAAAGCAGGATTACTTCTTTCATAGAGGAAATTCCACAGGGGCCTAGAAGATAGAATAGTAATGTTAAATATTTCTTAAAGTATGTGTAGGTCAATAGATTTCCCAACATATATATCCAAATTTCATAAAGATCAAAAGGAGCAGAATTTAACTACCAAACAAAATCAACTAAAAAAAGAGTAAAATTAAGTAACATTTTTTTCTTGCCATCATTAGTCTCTTCTAAAATATCAAAAGATGAAAAATAGTTCTCTTTTATTATGGTTTTGAATTATATTTAAAATTTAATCAGATACTTAATTCTTTATATGAAAAATGGGACAATTAGAAATATAATAATTCACTACCACTTACCTCATCTGCAAATCTGTTAGTGTTGTTTCATATTTTGTATTATTATGCCTATAATGTTTATATTTTTAAAATAAAACTTTGATTTTTCTATAATTAAATGAATATGGTATTTACACCACTGTTTCAAAGTTTATGCATTCCTGACTTTCTTAGATTGTCTGCATTTTGCTAAGGAGAACAAAAAATGCTGCTGTACTTAGTTTCTGCAGTTTTAGAATTTCTAAACATTGTGTCAGTATTTGAGCAAAAATGATTTGTTTTTCATAGGCAACACATTTATTCTTTCAACAGCTGTAGAACTGGGTTCATTTTCTCTGTGCATTCAGTGGTATATATGAGAAGCCCAAATCTAGTGTTTGAGATTTTTTTTTCTCCAGCTGGGATGTCTCTACAATTTCTTTTTCTTTGAAGGTCAAAAAATTAGCTCTATATATATCTTAGAGTTTTTAGACCTCAATTAATTTTTTTGGTTATAGAAAGTGCCATTTCCCACTGTAACTGAAAATGTTTCCTCATTAGAGGCAAATACTTCTAGCAGCTTAGGGTTTAATCCTTCCTGGTTCCTAATATATTAATTATTTCTACAATTTGTCAGTACCCCAAATCCTTATATGGTATTGGTATTTTCTGTCTTTGCTAGCTATCTTATTTAAATTTTGTTATTTTATTCTGAATTCTTTGTAATTTTTATTAAGATGTCCTGGGTATCACTTCTGGAAATATGTTGCAAGTACACAGTTCAGAGTGAATTAGGTTACAGCATACCCTTCTAAAATTAGATATTAAAAAGTCAGTAGGGTCATCATTGGACAAAGTGTACACCAGTGGTCAATCAATATCATGTTAAGCTTCAAAGTTAGTGAGCAAAGAAAAAAACAGGGTTTTCTTTCCTGGTTACTGTTGCACTATTTCCAAGAATAACTAATTTACATACCTAACATGCATATGGAAAAATAACAATTGTGAATTTCTACAATAGTCCCAATTTTGGAAAGCAAAGTAAATAATTATAATTCTCTTTTGCTGTCTTACAACAGTATGAGTTTAACTTATGTATGTGTGCTAGCATGTGTGTGTGAACACTTATCTATGCATACTCAGTGAAAATGGGATATGGACAGTGGAACCTTGGGGAAAAAAAACAACTAAATTAAATTACTTCCAGAACCATCGGCTCCAGATCCCTAAGTTGAATGAGTAAGCAGAGCAAGTTCATAACACAGGCGAAATTCTCACAGATACAGCTTCCACTAAAGTGTAAAAAAACTAGAATATATAATCATAGTTTTTTATTACCTTTTCTCTATAAATTAATTGGTTCCTTTAGGATCATTTTGTGTGTGTGTGTGTATATTTGTATTGTCTTCATTCTTCCTTTGTTCTGGTAACCCTAAATATTTCTTCATCAGATTAGTCAATTATAATCGATAGCACCTCTTTTTTTTGGCTATAATTGAACTCTACCCTGGATGAGTGGGAAGGAGTATAAGCTTGAAGGTTTCCTCATAACGTTCACAGACAGGCTACCCACACATCAGATTCCAGATGAAGAAAAATCCTATAACCCTCGCTCACAGAACCTCAAGCTCCTAATGTTTAGGTTGATCATGTTCATGAGAAGGTATTTTTACAGATTCAACCATTATTGTTAGTATAGGTACCAGACACTATTGCTTTATGTAAAGGAGTTATGGAATTGATGAGACTGAACCTTACAATGTATCTATAGGAAGTTCATTTATTCTCTTAATGCTATGGTGAATGAAACTGTTTTAATTTTCTTTTCAGGTTGTTTATTGCTAGCATGTAGAAACAATTTTGTATTGATTTTCACCATGAAACATTCCTCAAATTGTTTCAGTTCTTAGTTTTGTTGTGAATTCCTTTGGATTTCCTATATTAAGAATCATGCTGTTTGAAAATAAAGACAGGATTACTTATTTTCTAAAGCAGGTAACATTAATTTCTTTCTTAATTTCTCTCTTTTTGATTTCCTTCCTTATTTCATTTGATCAAATTTCTAGGACACTGTAGAGTAGAAGTAGTGAAAAGTCTTCAAGAAAAAAGCATTCAAGTTTTTACCATTCATGTAAACTGTATGTTTATGGTAGGTTTTTTTCTTTACTGGGTTTAGGGAGTTGATTTCTAGTCTTCATTTGGTGAGAATGTTTATCATTAATGGATGTGGATTTTGTCAATTTCTTTTGTTGCATCTATTGAAATGATCGTGTGGTTTTTATGTTTATCTTATTAATGTGAAGTATTGCATTAATTTTCAGATGTTAATTTGCATTCCTGGAATAAACTGTTTGATCATGCTGTTTAACCTTTTATATATTGTTGAATCATTTGTTCTTACTTTGAGAATACTTGTGTCCATGCTCATGAGATACTGATCAATAATTTGTGTAATATCTTTGTCTAGTTTTTGGTATCAGATTAATACTAGCTTTGAGGAATGAATTGGAAAACATTTTCCTCCTCTATTTTCTGAAGAATCTGTGAAGGATTCCGTTTGTGTTTTTGGTAAAACTCAACAGAAAGACCATCTGCTTTCAGCCTTTTGTAAAAAATACAAACAAAAACAAAAAATTGATTCTTTTTACTTTTAATAGGTCTATTTAAGTTTTCATCAGTTTTGTAATTTGCATTGTTCTATATTTCTTTCATCTAATTTCATTCATCTAATTTTTTGGCAAAATGTTACTGACAAAAATCCTCCAATTTACGTGTAACATTAGTACTGATGCCCCCCACCCCTCAATTCCTGATTTTGGCATTTGTTTCATTTGCCTTATTTACTTGGTAAGCAGAGAATTTGTTGAATCTCTCACTACTTCATTATATAAATCAGCCCAACTATGTAACATTTTAAAAGTTTTATGACAGTGGTATAAGATTCAGTGAAGGAATGTAGAGCAGATGGCCATCTCAATGCTGGTAGTACATAGAGTAGGGGTAAATCTTAACCAGATGGGTGTAAGTATGAGGAGAAGTAAAGACCAGAGAAGAGGTCTCTAAAGTAGATTGAGAAAATACATATAACCTTAGCTAATGTATTTATTTAAAACTAAGCAATTTTTTCCCAAAGTTCATTCCCACTGCTGGTGGGGGAAAATAGACTTAAAGTTAATTCATTATCATCCAACTAAAATAACACAGTATATTTATAAATAAATACCACTTTAATCAATTTAAAATCTAATCTGTCTCTATAAAAAGACTGTTCATCTCTTTCCTATGGTGTTCAGGCCATATTTTATGCCAAGGATACAAGGATAAAATTACATATTCTCATTGCACTGGTCCTGGGTTCCTCTTGCATATATTGCCTCTTTATGCTATCTTTTAATTGAAAAATCTTTTGATATATTAACTTTAGACATCAGCCCCCATATCCAATACACCGATTTCTGAAGTATCCAGAGTTGGTGCACCTCATGGAAAGGTATCTTAGTCATTAAAAAAGAAACCTTATCTGACCTTAGATCCCATTAGCACTACTAATAATTTGAGTCTCTACTCTGGCCCTTGGCTTAGGCTTTCACTTGCCGTTTATACTAGTAGAGTATGTTACTCTTTCTCACATTTGTGCAACCAGGTTAGCTGACCTCCAATCCAGATACCTGCTACAACATACACTGGGTTTATGCAAGTTTTCTGAATTCATTCTAAACCATATAACAAAGAGTGAGTTTCATCACTTCTATTCATAGTATTAAACATAGTATTAAGAAGTGTTAGGCAGTGCAACTAGGCAAGTAAAAGGCATCCAAATTGGAAAGGAAGAAGTAAAACTCACTATTTGCAGATGATATTATATATAGAAAACTCTAAAGACTCCATCAAAAGACTCATAACTAATAAAATAATTCAGTAAAGACAGGTGGTAGCCAAAATGGTGGAGAAAGAGCCTGAACTCATCTCCTCCCACAGACACATCAAAATTACAACTACTTACAGAGCAATTATCTATGATAATAACCTGAAGACTAACAGAAAAGACTTTCCACAATTAGACATGAAGAAGGAACCACAGTGATATGGGTAAGGGGCAGAGACACAATATAGTCAGGTCCTACAACCCCAGGGTAAGCAACCCACAGATAGGAGGAATATCACAATTGTAGAGGTCCTTCTCAAAGAGTGAAGTGTCTGAGTTCCACATCAGGCTCACCAGCCTGGATGCCCTGTTCCGGGAAGATGTGCTCTCAGAAAGTCTGGCTTTGAAAACCAGTGGAGCTTATGTTTGGGAGAGCAGGCAGGCAATAGGAAACAGAGACTCTGCTTTTAAAGGATATGCACAAAATCTCATACACTCTGTGTCCTGGCAGAGATGGAGTAGTTTAAAATGAGCCTAGGTTAGATTCAGTTGATCTTGGAGAGCCTCCTGGAGAGGCAGGAGGCAACTGGGAATCCCTCTGGGAACAGAGATACTAGTGGCAGCCATTTTGAGAAACTCATTCTACTGCTATAACAGTGATTCTGGCAAGTGCCATTCTGGAATCCTCCTTCTACTTTCTTAGCTCTGGAGGCTCATTCATCACCAGTGTTGGTATCAGCCCTAAACCTCCTGAGCCATGCAGAGAGCCACACAAGGAGCTGACATCAGCAGGCTGGCGCCAGCCTTGAGCCACCTGGGCTGTATAGCCAGCTAAACAGGGATCTGGCTCTGCCCTCCAGTGGGCCAGCAGCCACCCCAGGACTCCCTGTAATGTACAGCCAGCCATGTGAGAAGCCTACCCTGCACTCCAGAGGGCTCTCTGCCACCACACAAGGCACAGACTTACAGTCATCTGGGCTAGGAACCAGTTCTGCCTACCAGTTCACCCACAGTAGTCAGTCCACCACAAAAGAGGGGTGCACAAGCCCACATATGGGGTATCCCTAGAGCAAACAGCTCTGGTGACCAGAGGGGAGGGTGCTGCCGGGTCCTTCGGACATCTCCTACATAAGGCCAATTCTCCAAGATCGGGAAATGTAACCAATCTACTTAACATATACAAATACATACAGAGAATTAGGCAAAATGAGGAAACAATGTTCCAAATTAAGGAAAAGATAAAACCTCAGGTAAAGAATTAAGTGGAGGAAAGCAATCTATCTGATAAAGAGTTCAAGGTAATCATCACAAAGATGCTCACTGAACTCAGGAGAAGAATAGATGAAAATGGTGAGAATTTTTAACAGAGTTAGAAAATATAAAGAACTGCCAAACAGAGCTGAAGAACTGAAATAAAAAATACACTAAGAGGAATCAGTAGTAGATTAGATGATACAGAGAAACTGGTTAGTGATCTGGAAGACACAAGCTGTTCACTCAGCTTGTTCACTCAAGCAGAACAGAAAAGAATTTTAAAAAATGAGGATAGTTTAAGAGACATCTGGGACAACATCAAGCCTAATAGCATTTGTATTATAGGAGGAAAGAGAAGAGAGAGAGAAAGGGGCAGAGAACTTATTTGAAGAAATAATAGCTGAAAAATTCCCAAACCTGAAGAAAAAGACATCCAAGTCTAAGAAGCAGAGAGTCCCAAACAACATGAACCCAAATTAGGCCACACCAAGACACAGTGTAATTAAAATGCCAAAAATTAGAATCTTAAAAGCGAGAGTAAAATAATGAGTTACAGATAAGGGAACTCCCATAAGGCTACTAGCTGACTTTTCAGCAGAAACTTTGCAGGTCAGAAAGCGGTGGCACAATATATTCAAAGTGATGAAAGAGAAAATCCTACAACCAAGAATATTCTACCCACCAAGGTTATCATTCAGAATTGAAGTAGAGATAAAGTTTTATGGATAAGCAAAAGCTAAAAGAGTTTAGCACTACTAAAATGGCCTTACAAGAAATGATAAAAGGATTTCTCTAAGTGGAAAAAATTTACATCTAGAAATATGAAATTTATAAAAAACAATCTCACTGGTAAAGACAAACATGCAGTAAAGGTGGAAGACCAACTAATTATAAAACTAATAGGAAGGTTAAAGGACAAAAGTATTACAATTATCTATATTTCCACTGAGTACATAGGAATGCACATACACAAAAAGATGTAAAATATGACATCAAAAAACAAACTTGGGAGGAGTAAAAATGTAAGGTGGTTAGAATGTGTTCAAACTTG
Source organism: Balaenoptera musculus (assembly GCF_009873245.2). Lineage (NCBI taxonomy): Eukaryota > Metazoa > Chordata > Mammalia > Artiodactyla > Balaenopteridae > Balaenoptera > Balaenoptera musculus. Next base: position 23,035,735 of record NC_045787.1, on the reverse strand, counting down.
AAATCATTAACTTAAAATAATCATATCTACTTTTTTGTATACATACCTCATGGTAACCGCCATCCAAAACCTATAATAGATACATACACACAACAAGAGAAAGGAATCCAAATGTAACACTAAAGGTAGCCATTAAATCACAAGAACAAAAGAAGGAACAAAATAACCTACAAAAACCCCTCAGAAAATAATGAACAAAATGGCAATAAGTATATACTCTCAATAAATAAACATAAATGGATTAAGTCTAATCAAAAGATAGTGACTGACTGAATAAAAAAAAAAGACCCATATATATGCTGCCTTAAAAGAATCACTTCAGATCTAAAGACACACAGACTGAAAGTAAGTGGATACAAAGAGGTATTCCATGCCAAAGGAAATGAAAACTGGGTAGCAAAACTTCTATAAAAATATTCTTTAAAACAAAGGCTAATAAAGGACAAAGGATATTACATAATGATAGAGGATCAATACAACAAGAAGATATGACAATTATAAATATGTAATGCACCCAACATAGGAACATCTACATACATAAAGCAAATATGAACATAAAGGGAGAAATTGACAATACAGTGATAGTAAGGGACTTTAACATCTTACTTACATCAATGGACAGATCATGCAGACAAAAAAGAAATCAGTGAGGAAACATTGGCCTTAAATGATGTAGTAGATCAGATATAAATATACAATTAATAGGTAAAATTAATAGATATATTTCACCGAAGACAGGAGAATACACATTATGTTCAAGTGCACATGGAACATTATTCAGGATAGATCATATGTTAGGCTGCAAAATATGTCTCAATAAATTTAAGAAGATTGAAATGTCAAGCATAGCTTCTAACCACAACAGTATTAGACTAGATATTAACTACATGGAAAAAAACTGCAAAAAAACACAAACATATGGTATCTAAACAACATGCTACTAAACAACCAATGGATCACTGAAAAAACAAAAGTTAATAAATACCTGGAGACAAATGAAGAAAAAAACCACAACAATACAAAACCTATGGGACACAGCAACAGCAGTTCTAAGAGGGAAGTTTATAGTGATACAAGCATACCTCACGAAACAAAAATCTGAAACAAACTATTTTACCTCTAAAGAAACTAGAAAAAGGACAAATAAAACCCAGTGTTAATAGAAGGAAAGAAATAAAGATCAGAGTGGAAATAAGAGACTCAATAAAATTGAGAAAAAAATAAAACTAAGAACTGTTACTTTGAAAAAATTAATAAAGCTTTATCAAAACCCATTAAGAAAAAAGAGGTTTGGGTTTCCCTGGTGGTGCAGTGGTTGAGAATCTGCCTGCCAATGCAGGGGACACGGGTTCAAGCCCTGGTCTGGGAAGATCCCACATGCCGCGGAGCAACTAGGCCCGTGAGCCACAATTACTGAGCCTGCGCGTCTGGAACCTGTGCTCCGCAACAAGAGAGGCCGCGATAATGAGAGGCCCGTGCACCACAATGAAGAGTGGCCCCCGCTTGCCGCAACTAGAGAAAGCCCTCACACAGAAACGAAGACCCAACACAGCCATAAATAAATAAATAAATAAATATTAAAAAAAAAAAAAGTTCCTCAGGTGATTCTAATGTGCAGCCAAAGTGAAAAACCACTGCATAAACCAGAGGCCCCCAAACTTATATGCAAACTAGAATCACCTTGGAACTGTCAATGTTCCAAATTCCAGGCCACAGCACAGACCAATGAAATCACCATCTCTGGGGGAGGGGGAGAGGCATCAGGAGCTTAAAAAAAAAAAAAAAAGAAAAAAGAGGTTCAATTAAAATCAGAAATAAGTTACAACCAACACTACAGAAAAACAAATGATAAGAGATTACTAAGAACAATTGTATGCTAATTAAATGAACAACCTAGAAGAAATAGATACATTCCTAGAAACATAAAATCTCCCAAAAGTGAATCAGGAAGAAATAGTAAATATAAACAAATTTACCAGTAATGAAATTGAACCAGTTTAAACAAACAAACAAACAAAAAAAACTCCCAAAGTCCAGGACCAGATGACTTCACAGGTGAATTCTACAAAACATTTAAAGAAAAGTTAATACCTGTCTCTCTCAAACTATTCCAAAATAATCTAAGAAGGAATCCTTCCAAACTCATTCTACTAGGCCAGCATAATGCTCATCCCAAAACCAGACAGACACCGCCCACCCACACAAATTACACGCCAATATCCCTGATGAACAGAGATGCAAAAATCTTCAACAAAATATTAGTAAACTGAATTCAACAATACATTAAAAGGATCATCCACACCATGTTCAAGTAGAATTTATCCCAGAGAGACAAGGAAGGTTCAATATGTGCAAATCAACCTGATATACCACATTCACAAACTGAATAAAATTTATATGATCATCTCAGTAGATGCAGAAAAAGTCTGAAAAAATACTTCATTTATGGTAAAAACTCTCAACAATGTGGGTGTAGAGGAAACACACCTCAGCATAACAAAAGCCACATATGTCATTCTCACAGCTCACATCACATTAGACAGTGAAAACCTGAAAGCATTTTCTATAAGGTCAGGAACAAGACAAGGATGGCCATTCTTGCCACTTTTATTCAACATAGTATTGGAAGTCTTAGCCAGAGCAATTCGGCAAGGAAAAGACATAAAATGCATCCTAGGAAAAAGAAATAAAAATTGGAAAAGGGAAGTAAAACTGTAATCTGTGAACAACATGATTTTATATATATAGAAAACCCTAAAGTCTCCATCCCAAAACTGCTAGAACTCAAATTCAGTAAAGTTGCAGAGTACAAAGTTAATAATGCAAAAATCTGTTGTACTTTATATACTAACTACTAACAACAAACTATCAGAGAAATTGAGAAAACAATCCCATTTACAATTGCATCAAGAAGAATAAAATACCTAGGAATAAATCTAACCAAAGAGGTAAAATACATGTACTTGGAAAACTGATACTGATGAAAGAAATTAAGAGATGGCACAAACAAATGTAAAGATATACTGTACTCATGGATTAAAAGAATATGGGTAAGATGACCATATTCCCCAAGGCAATCTACAGATTCAATGCTATCCCTACCAAAATACCAAAGGCATTTCTCACAGAACTAGAATAATTCTAAGATTTATATGCAAACACAGAAGACCCCAAAAAGCCAAAGCAATCTTGAGAAGGAAGAACAAATCTGCTCCCCAATTTCAAACTATATTAAAACTCTCCAGTAATCAAAACAGTAGGGTACTGACAAAAAAAAGGAACAGAATAGAGGGTTTAGAAATAAACCCATACTTTTATGGTCAATTAATTTACAACAAAGGAGGCAAGATTCTACAATGGGGAAAAGATGGACATTTCAATTAATGGTGCTGGGAAAATGAACAGCTACATGCAAAATAATCAAACTAGACTAGTTTCTCACAGCATTTACAAAAATAAACTCAAAATAGATTAAAAACATAAATGTAAGACCTGAAAGCATAAAACTCCTACTAGAAAACCTAGGCAGTATGCTCTTTGACATTGATCTTAGCAATAATTTTTTTGGATGTCTCCTCTGTCAAGGGACAAAAGCAAAAATAAAGACATGGGCCATGTCAAACTAGGAAGCTTTTGCACAGTAAAGGAAACTGAACAAAATTCAAAGGCCCCCTATTGAATAGAAGAAGATATTTGCGAAGGAAAGGGGTTAATACCCGAAATATACAAAGAACTTATACAAATAAAAGTAAGGATTAAAAAAACAGGCAGGAGACCTGAATAGACATTTTTCTAAAGATAACATACAGATGTCCAACAGGAACATGAAAAACATGCTCAACATCACTAATCATCAAGGAAATGTAAATAAAAACCACAATGAGATACCTAGGTCACACCTGTCAGAACGGCTATCATCAAAAAGACAATAACAAGTGTTGGCAAGGAGGTATAGATAAAGGAACCATCACATACTGTTTGTGGTATTGTAAATTGGTGCAGCCACTATAAAAAACAGTAAGGTGTTTCCTCAAAAAACTAAAAATAGACCTAACATACGATCTAGCAATTTCACTTATGGGTATTTACCTCAAGAAAACAAAAACATTAATTCAAAAAGATATGCACATGCAAATGTTTATTGTGGCTTTATTTACAATAGCCAAGATATGGAAGCAACCTGTGTTCATCTACAGATGAATGGATAAAGAGGTAGTATATATATGTAATGGAATACATTCAGTCATAAAAAAAGAATGAAATCTTGCCATTTCTGACAACATGGATGGACCGCAAAGGTATTATGCTATGTAAAATAAGTCAGAAAGACAAATACCAAATGATCTCAGTTATATGTAGAATATAAAACAAAAACAAAACAACCAAGCTCATAGATACTGAGAACAGATTGGTGATTGGAAAGGGATGGGGGTAGAAGGAATGGGTGAAGGGGGCCAAAGGTACAAACTTCCAGTCATAAAATGTCATGGGAATATAATGTACAATATGGTGACTACAGTTAATAATACCATATTGCATATTTGAAAGTTGCTAAGAAAGTTGATCTTAAAGTTCTCATCACAAGAAAAAAAAGTGTAACTACGTAAGGTGATGTTAACTGGACTTAGTGATCATATCAAAGTGTATACAGATATTGAATCATTATGTTGTACACATAAAATGTAATGTTATGTCATTTATAACTCAATTAGAAATTTAAAAAATTAAAATATAAAAAAAAAGGTTGAGTTTGGGGAGGGTAGAAGGTTCTTATTTCTGATTGCTTATCTTCCTAAACATACTAGGTCACTTTCTAAACATGACATACAGCCAGTTCAAGTGATTTACTTCTACACATGCTTTGCCATCATTTTTAGTTTTTATTATCAACATAACATACATATATTGGTTCATCATTTCCCTGAAGAGTTTTAAAGGTCTAGTAGGGGAAGCATTCACTCTTTTGAAATTTTACCTTAGTCTACATCATGTACTATGATCCCTCGATATCCAGGAGGGATTTGTTCTAGGACCCCCCCCCAGATATCAAAATCCACAGATGCTCTAGTCCCTTGTATAAAATGGTTTCTCTAGGTTACTTATAATACCTAATACAATGTAAATGCTATGTAAATGGTCCAATGGGCAGCAAATTCAAATTTTGTTTTTTGGAACTTTCTAGAATTTTTAAAAATCTTTTCAATCAGTGGTTCCTTGAATTCATGGATGCAGAGCCCACAGATACGAAGGGTTGACTGCATCTGTATTTGACCACTTCCTTCTCCCTGGGACTTATCCTCAGTAGGTGGGCATTAGTTTCCTCAAGGGAAATAAGATTCACCTTCTCCTCAATTCTCAATTTCATTCCCTACTTAAAAAAAAAAAAAAAGGTTAATTTTCTTCCTTTTATTTGAGGTTCAAGTGGCATAATTTTCCCTGGAACACTAAGATCAAAGTTCTAAATTAGGGCAAAGCTCTCAGGGAAATAAAAACAATATTCCCAGAGAAAAACATCAGTTTAGAGGTATTTCAAATATTCTTATTTAAATAAAACCCTAACCATTGTATGAAATAAAAATCACCATTTTTTGAGAGCTTATTCTTAGCTACACTCTAATAGAGGTGATTTACATAAACTTTAATTTCCATTCTCAGATAAAACATTAACTCTTAAACATTCTCAGTAAATTTGTAGCTATGCTATTATGGGATATACAGTCAAAGTTTATGCACCTATTCACTATTAAAGATGAAAGCTACCGTGGTACACAACACACACGCACCCACCCCATGAGCAAGAACTGTTTTCCAGAAGTTAATGGTCAGATGTTTTAAGAATAAAGTAGAATTCAAAAGGGAGATTATTTCACAAAGTGTTCTGAATATCTGGCAAAGGGTAATGCGTTTTTTCCCTTAAGTCATTGCTTTTCTACTGTACTTTTGCAAGTAACTTCATCTTCAAATATAATCTAGAGCTGATTGGAGCTGTTATAACTTTCTCTCATGTACTTGGATTCTACTGAGATTTGAGTTAGAAACAAAAAGATTGAATTGTATTTAATACATGGGAATTCATATGTAACCTAAATCCTAAAGATCAGTGCTCACTGACTGAGAAAATCATAAGGCATGGTTGCTTTAGTAAGAGTGACTTCCAGGGAGTGCTGGAGAAAAAAAGAAGTCCAATGAATTAGGCATTGAAGGTGTTCAGAGAATCAGCAAGTCTGATGGTGGTTTGAAGGGAAGCAGGGAGATAGGGAAGTAACTAAAGAGTCATTTCTTTTCCTTTGAGGTAAATGAACGGTTTGCTTATGACATATTTGTATAGTGAAGAAATGGAACCACATATACAATGAAGATCAAATAAAGAAATGTGAAAAGTAAACTGGTAGAAAATATCCTGTGTGTTTCTATGGTAATTTTCACAAATGTAGTCAAAAGATTGTATTTTAATGTTGGTTTCCCCTACTAGAATATAGACTGCATTATATCTATCTTGTAAACTTTTATATACTGGTTGTCTAACATGGTAGTGGCAATAAATACTTGAAGAAATTTATGTAAGCTTTGTAAAGAAATATAAACAAAGGGCTAAGGACCATAAAATAAATGGATATTAATATACTTTCACCAAAAGTCAAGACCAGGATAGGGAGAGTTCAAATAATTAGGGATTGTGATTGGTCTACTTATATGTTAGGCATTTCAAAGCTGACTGCACTGTTTTCACTGTAACTTAGAATACCTAAATCTGTTGAGGAAGGTTGAGAAGTTGCAAAGGTAATGTAATTTAATTTTTAAAGCAGATACAAGCAATGCAAAGTCAAGTCCAAGAATAATACATGCCTTTGAAATCAGATTAACTAATACTGTGCCAATACTAAGGGATTAGAACATTGTTCTCTGCTTTTATAGTTCACATTTACTAAATCCGTTACACTGAATTACAACAATCTACTCAGGTAACTCTGTTCCAGAATGGACTGGATGTCCCTTCAAAGCAGAGACCATTTTCTAGTCTTCTTTATAGATCAAAAACCAAGCATAGTAATAAACACTCTTAGGAAATGCTCACATAATAAACATTTTATGTTACTAAACCAACTTGATAGGTACTAGGTAGTATTCAAATTACCTTAAACTTTTTTTTTTTTTTTGAGAAATGCAAAGACTCTTTATTCAGAGCTTGCTATAGCCAGGGAGTCAGCCATGATCACTTGTGGTTTGGCAGAGACTCAAGGGCAGGTAGAGGAGTGGGAAAAGGGGAAGGTGTCAGGTATGCCGTGATTATTAGAGGCTGTTGACAAACATTTAAGGTAAGATACGAGTATGCCATTTTCAGTTTTCTAATTAGTTATTCCCTTCAGCTTGAATAGTGGAATGCATTAAGTTCTTTAGGTAATTAATATGTATTTCCTAGTGACATCCTTGAGGCATAGGCAAAAATCTTAATACTATATTTGTGAGGTATGCTGACTTCCCCCCACCCAAGTAAAAAAAAATCACAGGTTATCCTTGTAGAAACTTAGATTCAAGTGTGACTTTGCAGTTGGCTTTTATCACAAACAAATGGAGAAAATTAAGTAAAAATATTTATAGAAGTGCATGTTCGAATCAGGTGGTAATAATTACAACTAGCACTTACTGAGTCTTTAAAGTCACTATGCTAATCCCATACAGTCTTACTGCATATACCTCTCTTGAGACCCTGTGAATTGGGTCCAGGTATGCTCCCTGTGTCTCCTCATTCCCCTGGGAGCAACATAAACCCAAGACATTGTCTTAGCATCATGGATAACAGAAGCACAAGAGAATAAGTAAACCCACTAGAATGTTTAAAAGCTCTGGTTTCATCACAGCTGCTCATCCTTCTCTGGCTCTATCTTGCTATGTGATTAAACCCAGATAGTGGGCTATACACTATGCATGGAGGTATACATTGTCCAAAGAGGTATTATTGTTGTGGGGAAAAAGAGTGACTATTTACTGAGTAATAATCCATTACACATTGGAATGCATGGAAGTATATAGTGATGGATAATACTGGACTAGAACATGGAATGCTTTAAATGTTTGTCTGAAGGAAAGTCAAAGTGATTCCATAATTAAGTTATTTTCAATTACAGTGTGGGTATCAGGTAGGGTTCCTACAGGAAACAGATGGCATGGGGAAATTTTGTAATTTAGAAGAGTTTAATAAAGGAAAAATTTACAAGATAAAGCCAGGGTGTAGAAACCCCACAGAAATAGTGCAGTAGTTTGGAGCTGGCAAAAGCAGGGCTCTGTTAACATCCCTGGCTCTCAAGAGACAAGTAGGCGGGCCATGACCGGAACACAGTCACGAACTATATCAAAACAACTGACAGAAGCTGTGCTCTTGGATCCAGGCAGTAATCAGCCTGTGGTAACCCCATAGGTAGTAAGTCAAGTAGATAAATAACCAGATTTACCATTCTTGTTCCCTCCTATAGGCATCTGCTGCTTCCCATTGGTCAAACCTAGAAAAACTGCCAGAGGATAACAGAGCCAGTTTCACTGATGAATTCCATATAGGATGGGGAATTGTTTTTAGGGGCACTAAATATATCCTGTACAGTATGGCAAATAATTTATGTTTCAATATAACTTTCAGGTGATGTATAGTAATCTCTGTAATACTGCCTCCCTCATGTACTTCTAGTATACTACTATTATACTTTATATATACTACTTTATATAGACTACTTCTTATTGAAGGAAAGACAGAGTTGCAACTAGTAAACTCATAATTACATTAGGACAGCTTTAGAGGCTGTTTTGTCACAGCCAGTAATGAGCTGATATAGTATTAAGAATGGTTAAGATTAAAAAATTTTGTACTGATCTACCTGCCTGAAATTTTGGGTGTTTTTCAAAATAAGTATGTATATGTATATAATATATATGTGTGTTATACTTGTGAACATTAAAACATCATAAGTTTAAGGATCTCTGACATAACAAAACATAGATCACCTGGCTGTGAATCTTATGACATTAACTACATGTTTGACCTTGAGAAAGACATTCAAATTCTCCATGTGTTATTTTCTTCATTTGTGAGGATCTAAATAAAATGGTAAGAATTAAAGAAGATAATACAGGGAAAATCTTTAGAGTGATGCTTTTACACAATAAGCATTCAATAAAATTTGCTGTTATTATTGAGAGTAAGTTACGTAAGACCACAACATTTGATGAAATTTCTAACATAATTTTTTGAATAAAAATGAGGGAAAGACATGACAAAGGCATTATAAACATTATTAGATGTTTAAGAGTTCAGTATGTTAAGCAAAAATTTAAGTGTGGAGGTAATGAAAATGAGGTTTATGTATTTACTTTAAATGTTACATGATTTCATTAGGCTTTCACTGATATTAAGGTAATTTTTCCTCAATATCCTTTGTATTTTTTTTTTATCGTTTCATGGATTTCACTAGGTAATGCTCAATTTATGGTAACATGCCTTTATTATAGAAAATGGTATGCTTATAACTTGGATTATGTCTGCAATTCTATTTTATGCTTTGAAAGTCCAGGAAAAAATATGATTAACTTCCTGAGGCCTTAGGAGTGGTACAACTTTGCAAGCTTCTTGTTTTGCTTACTTCCTAGTTTTCAATACATCTCTATATGTCTATCTCCATCTTTTTACCTCCACAGTGGAACTAGCCTCCAAGAAATAAAACCACCCATTTCAAGAGATTATCTCACATTGTTTCCAAGTTAGGGACCACCAACTCAAGTTCATTTTCTGAGCTGAGAGATATGCACCATCCCTTGGGTTTGACCCATGGAATGATCAACTTCAGAGGATTTTTTTAATCTTCTACATATGCTCCAAAATAAGTCCACAAATATATGTCCCACAATTATAACAGCCATTAAACTAGAATTATGCACAGACATATGACATAAGTTATTACTCATATCTTCTGCTTCTATATATGGAAAAGCTGCCAGTTTCTAAATTATCTACCAAGCAATGCAGAAGACCATTAGGAAGAGGTGACAGTATTTCGGCTTTAGTGTTTAACATATTTTAAGTACTTAATATTATACATGTGTTGGATGGAAAGGATTATTCAGAAGTTACACTATTCAGTCCTAAAGACCATCATTCTTTAGAAAATCTCCTAATTTCCTATTGCATGAAATAGACATTTTTCAAATTTCCCAGCTAGCTTTAGCAATATTTGACATGAACAAGTTCATGATGTGTTTTGCATAAATAAACTTCTCCCAGAGTTGATCCATTTTCTTACCATTTAAAAAACAGAAGATTCCTTTTTCATTTGTTTTTTTTTTTTTTAAAGGACTATGGATTTTCTTTTGTTCAAAATTCCCTAATAATAACCCCATGGGATATGATTACATACAAATTACGTATCTTATACACATAACTTCTGAATTGGAATTTCTAAGGGGCAAAACCTGACGTTTTTAAAAATAATTCAGTTGATTTTTTTTACAATAATTATACAAATATATGAAATACAATTTGTTTGTTTTGTTTATATTTGTTCATCTTGAAAAGTTTGGCTAAGTTTATTGTAGAAGGATATTTTTATATTACTTTAATAAAACCCAACATTTTATGTTTTTCATAAATTGTTTTTATACAGTTGTTTGTCATCTAAGTTATAATGGGTAAAACACTTTACTCACTTGCCCTTATCTTAGTTATTACTCCTTTCATAAAATTCTACTTATATACCTTATAAGGCATCAAAAATAGCTTTCACTTTTACAGTGGTATTTATACTCTTCTATTATAAAACTTCTTCAGTTTGCCCTATTAATCATATTTCAAGAATCAAAAATATTTTAGAAATATTTCTCTTCCTTTTCAGTTATTAGTGAGTTACACATCCATGTGTTTTGAGCTGAATTGTGTTCCCCCCCCCCCAAATATGTTGAAGTTCTAACTTTAGTAACTCAGAATGTGAGAGTATTTGGAAAGAGGGTCTTTATGTGGGGAATAAATTTAAAATGTTGTCTCTAGGGTGGGCTTTCACTTAAGAGGGACATAACAGTTCTGCTTAGCTTGACTAAACTTCAGACAGGTTTCTTGACCTCTCTCTTTTTAGATATTAAAAAAGCTTGCAACTGTTAAGTTCTTTCTTTGCCCCATTAAGATGTAAATCCTCTCTCAGCCACTTGCCAAGCTTTTTAACCTTGAAATAACCTTGCTTTATAACCAAGAATGTCTTTCTCAAAGACCTGGGAGCCATCCCCTTGAAATGTAATCATTAAGAAAGACAGAGGCCCTATCTCCTAGTCTCTGTTGGGAGGGTAGGAACCTGACTTCAATAAGCCTCAATTAGCAAACACAGATGGCCTAATCACAGTAGCCAGTCTCCCCACTAACATCCCCTTCAGTACTTTTCCACTAGCTCAGCCTAGAGCTTAAAAATTCTCTTGTCATTTGTCTCAGCAGAGTTGAGTTCAATCTCTTTATTATAATAGTCTAGACACCTCTTGCAATATCCTTGAATAAAATTTTCTTTGGCTGTTCATCTTGTCTGGTGCAGTTTTTATTTAACAGCTCTAATCCAATTTAATTAGAATCTTTAAAAAGGGGGAAAGTTGGGCACGGAGGCAGACATGCCCACCAAGAGAATGTCATGTGAAGATGAAGGTAGAGATCTGAATGATGCAGCAGAAACCAAGGAATGTGAAGAATTTCCAGCATACTATTCATACTCAGTTATGAGAGAGGCATGGCATAGATTTCCCCTCACAGCCTTCAGAAGGAACCAACCCTGTCTATAGCTTGATCTTGGACTTCTAGCCTCCAGAACTGTGAAAGAAAACATTTCTTTTGCTTAAGCCACACAGTTGGTAGTATATTGTTTCGGCAGCCCTAGGAAACTAATACATCATATCATGCAGTGATAAGATTACTGATTTGTAGCTGAGAAAGCTAGTCTTGGAGACCAACTCTGCTGCTTCCTGGGTTTGGGGGCTGGGGTAAATCAATAAAGTTTCTAAGTTTCCACATCTTCACAGGCAACTGAATGACCTAACGTTTTGAGAGGGGTTGGCTCATATTAGGGATAAATAAAATAAAATAAAAAACATTATTTCTCAATCAAAAGAATTTCTAAAGTTAAGATAGCAATAGCAAAAAGTTTCTTAAAAACAAACAAACAAAAAAATGCAACCAGAACTAAGCACTCAGCAGCAGTTTATCTTAAGAGGAGAGAAAAACCTGGAATTTCAAACCCTTCACTTCTGAATTTACTACTTATTAGCATTTTCCATGGAAACCATATTGTGTTAAGTTTTACCCAAAGTACAGAACCTTAAAAGTACCTATATATTTTCACTCCAAACTAGCTTATTTCACTGATATGTAACACCATCCCAACCTAAGAATAGATGTAGATGTCTTCTGTCATCTTCACAACCACTTCACAGAAGGATGGAATCTCCAAATTCCCTAAGTAGAAACACTTTCCTCTTTCCCTTTTTTTTAAAGGGAGCATACGCAGAGTGGCCTAGAAAACTTACATTTCCATTATAAACCTCAGCTTTTTTATCATCAGCATGTGCCTTTTTAATACTACTCTATATTAATGTTGGTGCTTAGTAAAGTAATATGAAAGACAGTATAATACTTGGCACAGTATAATTTATAAAAGGAGAGGTTTTATAACAACAAGGCAACCATTTTATAACACAATTGTGCTTTTCTAGCCCTCACAAAGAGCTGAGGGAAAATAAACAAGGATCCATTTAATGTCTGGGTGAATGCCAGTTTGCCCAGGTTCCACGCCAATGAAAAAAAAAATAAAATTAAACTTAAACAAGAAAAAATAATGGCCTGTTGGAATAATCAGGTGTGGAACAATGTTTAAGGACAGAAACAAATGGTGAACTGCTTTGTTGTACTTTTCCTACTTTTTTACCCCAGGGAACACTCTTTTAAAGGTGAGTTAACGTCAGTTTAAGAATTTCGATAACGTTCTGATTAGTGGATCATATCAATATCTGTATTCATAGATTGAGTGAACCTACTGCTTTCAATAAAAATACTAAAAATTATCTATTGGACTAAAGATATAGGTAAGTCGTTGGACAGTAGGTGTATTTTTTATGTACTAATTTCAATCTCCTTTGTCCTAGGTTAATTAACAACAGCCTCTTAAAATAATTATCAGTCTTTTAATACATAGATCAAATGTGAGTTTGTCAAAATGGCTTGGATGTAATAACCAAGCAGGTGATGGTGATTAAAGCAATTTCAGCTGCAGGAGGAAAAGATTCCTTTTCCTCCTCTGTCAGTGGAATGCCAGCAAAGACCATATAATCTCTCTGCTCCATTACTATTGCATGGGCTGGCTTCAACTATTTTGACCTTTATTTATTTACACATATTATTTGACACATGAAGTTTTCCAAGCTCTTCATTAGACATTACAATAAGAACATGACTACAACATGAGTAGGTCACAATTATGTGACTTGTAGAGGAGGGGTGGCTGTGGCTTAGGGTCAATAGGGAGCAGAAATAAAGTGATGACTGCCAACAAATTAGTATCAAAAACAGGATTTTGTAAGGGGAGCTTCACAAGAGCATGAAGATGTCTGGATGGGAAATAGAACGGTAACAGAGAGAGCCACTATAATGTTATTGCAATAGTCCAGGTGAGAAATGATGAGAATAAGATTGTGGCAAAGGTGAAGGAAAGGATAAAGCCGGATTCAAGAGACGTGTAGGCTAGATGGACATGGAAGAAGAAAGTTATTAGTAAAGGATAACCTCAAGGTTTTAAATTAAATGGCTGTGTAAATAACAAAGACATTAACAAGGACTGGTGCCAAAACAAGTTGGAAGGGAATGCAATTTGCTCAGTATCAGAGATAATTAGTTTCAGAAACCAGTTGGATATCCAAGATCAGTAAGAAATTGCTTTTCAGATTTAAAATTAAAAAAAAAAAAAAGCCTGGAGATAAAAGATAACAGGAGTAGAACTTATAGAGTGGGTAGATTTTGAAGTGAACAAATGAAATATATCATTTCTTTAAAGTTGTAAGAAAAAACTCAAATTACATTAGGCACTTGAAAAGATTTATCAGGAAACGCAAATTTGGTCATCACTCCATCTTTGAGAACTGTTTGGCAGAGCTGCAAGTATACTCACACATTTCTTTCTAGTACTCTATAACTGAGTTGATTTTTTTTCCCCCATAAACACCCCCTCATTGAATACAGAGAAAAAGAAGCAAAGAAATTAAACCAAATTTTTGCTTTATGCTTTTATCTCATTGTTCTAGTTTTCTAGGGCTGCTGTAACAAATTACCACATATTTAGTGGATTAAAAGAACACAAACTTTCTTACCTTTCTGTAGCTTGGACTTTTCCTGGGCTAAATCCAAGGTACTAGCGGGGCTGTGTTCCTTTCTGGAGATTCTAGGGGAGAGGCCTTTTACGGTTGGTGGAGTTCTCACCTCACATCACTCTGATCTTTCTTCTGCCGCCCACGTCCACTTTTAACACTTGTAATTACATTAGGCACACCTGGCTCATTCAAGCCATTCTCCCCAGTTCCAGCTACAAATTAAATTCCTCTTTACCATGTAATGTAACATTTTCACCTGTACTGGGAATTGGGACATGGATATCTTTGGGGGCGGCTATTAGTTTTCTTTTGACATTGATAAATCTAGCTCAATGAAATTATTTTGTCTTTCTGATTAGATAAATATCATCTCTAACAATGTTCCAAATGTAAGTGGGATTGCGGCTCTGTGGCTTACGTAAATTTACATTTTGTGGGTGGAGGGCAGGACGCCTGAGATCCCAGCTGTACCCGCTAAATTCTCTCTGCTTTCTGACGCAAATCTGTGCTTTGTCTTCCCTTGATTGGAGAGCGTTCTGGTATAATTAATCCCAGCTGTCTTAAACTGTGCCGTGCTATCACCAAAACCTCTTTAATCTAGCTCACTGTGCTAGATTAAAGACTTCATTGCTACTGACAGTTTTGTCCTGATATTTTAGCCTTTGCCATTCAATGGTGCACTAGTACTTTGTCCACAAACAGGAATTAAAGAAAATGCTAGATCCACTAAATAATGTACAGATCACATGGATGTAATAGTGCTGTTTCAAGGTCAACTGGCTATTCTTTCCCTTTGCCAAACCTAACATCTCTCTGCACCGAATCTATCCTCCTGGACACTGTTTTTCAGGCTCTTGATTGTGTAGCTTCAGGTTTCTCCATTTGTTTGAGGCCTCTCCTAGAACTCCAAACCCCACCTTGTGGTTTCATTGTGAGGAAGCAGAAATATGAGTAATGGGCTCTCATACTTTACTCTCTTTCTCCTTCAATTTCTCACTTTTCTCCTTGCTATGTCCTCCATCTTAAGGTGGCAAACATATTAAAGAGTTATTGGAAACATTATGTAAGGGGTATTGAAAAATTCTGCCTTATGTACAAAACTCTATAATCTCAGTTTCTCCATGGTATAATTTTTACTGGGGGTCAATGTACACTTTTTAAACAAGGATTGCAGATGATAAAATATTTATTTAATACACTAAAATATTCACCCTATTGCATATGAATGTCAAGTAAATAGCTCTCTCTACCATTTCAAAGCAATTCAATCTTTACTCTCTCATCACTATTCTACTAATATTTTTTAAAATTTCAAGACATTCATACTTTCCTGAAGAAGCAAATGATTTCCTGAATTCATTAATACACCACAGCATATTACTTATTATCATTCAGTAACTACTTCCTGCAAGTATGCTTATAAAATCCTAATTCAGAGAAATGGAAATGATATGCCTCTTCCTTCTTCAAAAGGGATTCAAAATTTTACTACAAGGTGCATAATATAAAAACATTGTTTAAAAAAAAGGTTATATGTACTGGTATAATATTTATTACTCTTAAATTTGGGATGAAATGACTTGCTTTATAATAAGCATAACATTTTCCATTAGTAAATGTTACACTTTCCGCCACCATGATGAGTTTCTACTGCTTAAAGGAATGCTGATTAATAAATATCTCCCTTTTATCATAGTATCTTAGAAAAATAAGGGTAGGCCTTGAGATGGAGGTACCACTCTAACAAAACCTTGTAAAAATATTTTCACCTACCATAGCAAAAGAGTGTTCACTGTTTTAAACTAAGTCTTTAATTTTTACTATATATCTCAATTTTTAGAAGGATGAACTTTTTGTTTATGGAATTACATCATTCATAACAGGAGACATAGTTTATAATTACTTAAGATTTTTGGTTTATTTTGTTTAAATGTGAAACTGTGATCATTTAAATATTTATTTTCCAGCCTTTTTTCTTTTTATATCTGTTGGTTTGAGTAATTTTAAATACCTGCAGCTTTTTAATTATTTTAAAATGATATATTGACTTAGGAGTGCTTGGGTTGTGTTTGAGACAAATAGATAAACTTTGGCAAGATAAATAAAGATAAAGAGAATATACAAATGAACTGTAACAGGAATAAAGATGTAAATAAAAGTACAGAAGTAGGATATTAAAATTTAAATATTAGGTGCTAAAATTGAATATTTGTATGCTAGTAGTTTTGAAAACTTATTAAGTGGATAAATTCTCTGAATAATTTAATTTGACTAAGATGTAAAGAACTAGAAAATTTAAATGGAAATTTAACTGCAGAGAATCTGAATCAGTAAATTCTGAATTTTCCACACAATAGTCAAATAGCTTTAGAATAGATTTTTTTTTCTAAACATTCGTCTAGAGATAAGTCATATCTCACACATATACTTGCAGAGAGTTGAAGAAACAAAAAAAATGTTAAGCTCCTAAAAATGAAAAGTAGTAAAAGCAAAAATATAAAGACAATAAAAGAATATATACTAAAATATATAATGAACCATTTGTTTGTTTCCCAGAAATTCTAGATTAATTTTTTTAAATTAATTTTTATTTATTTATTTATTTTTGGCTGTGTTGGGTCTTCGTTGCTGTGCAGGGGTGTTCTCTAGTTACAGTGAGCAGGGGCTACTCCCCATTGCGGTGCCCCAGCTTCTAATTGGGTGGCCTCTTGTTGCAGAGCACGGGCTCTAGGCACATGAGCTTCAGTAGCTGTGGCTGGCGGGCTTCAGCAGTTGTGGCTCCCGGGCTCCAGAGCACAGACTCAGCAGTTGTGGCGCACAGGCTTAGCTGCTCTGTGGCATGTGGGATCTTCCCTGAGCAGGGCCCAAACCCGTATCCCCTGCATTGGCAGGCGGATTCTCAACCTCTGCACCACCAGAGTAGCCCCTAGATTAATTTAACAACAGAAAATAGATCAATATGTTTTTAAACATTAACAAATTAAAGAAAGGAAGCTATATGGTTGTGACAATACCTGCAGAAAAAGGGGCAATACAATTATATATCATCTTATGATTAGAAAGTCTTAGTAAATTAGGAAAATAAACTTTTAGCTTAATATTGAGACTGTGCAAAAAAATTGAATGACATATACCAGACGTAATATATAAAGTACGTTTTATCAAATATAATAAAATGGTCTTTACTGAAAAAATAAAACCTTAAAACCTTAGAGAAGACCTATAAAATTGATAGAAATATTATTTTTATAGACTGACTAAAGGTTGCAAATTTCTGGGGAAAAAACAAATGGTTCATTATATATTATCTTTTAATATATATTCTTGCATTGTCTTTGTATTTTTGCTTTACTACTTTTCATTTTTAGGAGCTTAACATTTTTTTTGTGTTTCTTCAGTTAGACTTTCCAAACTGATCTATATATTTATATAATTGAAATCTCAACCCAAATAGAAATATAGTCATGTATATGTGGTAATCAAATTTATCACAGAGCTTATACATTCTTGCGGGATAAGGTGGACTAATAAATAAATGGGTATACAAAAATAGTTATCATTATGTAAAAAGGAGATGAATGCTTATCTTACAACACAAACAACAGTTGATTCCAGATATATCATTGGCTTAAATGCATAAGTGAAATTTATATATAGTTTTTGAAGATGATATAAGAGAATAACTTTATGGCTTTGGGTAGGGAATAATTTCTTAAGATTCACAAATTATAAAAAAGAAGAAAATTATAAATTTAAGAACTTCTGTTGGTCTAGAGAAAAGGAATGATAAGCCAAAGTGGAAAATACTTTCCACAAATATAACTCACAAAGAATTAGTGTTCTAAGAGAATATTTACGATATATAAGTGAGTGAGTAAATTGTGTGTGTGTGTGTAAGAGAAAGACCACTAACAAAATTTTAAAATGGTAAAAATATATGAACAAAGATTTCACAGATAAAACATGAATAATAAAGGGACATTAGAGAGCAGAGAAATGTGAATCAAAACCACAGCGACCAATTTGGTAAACATTCCAAAGTTGGACAAAACCAATTATTGGCAAAGATATGAGCAAGGGGCACATTCATTTAACTACCTAGCAACTGCTCGTCTTACAGCAAATTGCTGCAGCCACTTTGGAAAATAATTTGGCGTTATTTAATACAGTTGACACACACATGTTTTATGACCCAGCAATCCCACTACTCGGTATACATCCTAGAGACAATCCTACACATATGCTTCTGCAGACATGAAATCAGATTTTTCCTTGCAGCCTTGTTCATAAGAGTAAAACACTGAAAACTACCCAGATGTCCATCAACCATGGAATAGACTGCAGCTGCATGAATCAAATTGGGTGAATCTCAAAAGCATAACATTAACTGAGAATAGCAAGCCCCAAAAGAATATATACTAATTTCATTTATATAAATTGACAAATGCACTAGAAATGAATGAACGAACTAACTAAATATATATACATACATACGTATTATATATCTTACATGGATAGTAAAACTCTAAAGAAAAGAGAGATTGAATAACACATAACTTGGAATAAGTGGTTATTACTCCCGAGGGAATGAAGCTGACAGGGAACAAACAGGGGCTTTTAAGGTATTACCTTGACTTCTGAATATATTGTTTGGTTTATCATGATGATTTAATTGTACATCTAAGTTAGCAGTTGTATGTATATTTAATGATTTAAAAACATTTTTTAAATGCAATGTTAATAATACATTATGTGCACAAACACTAGAGATGCAGCCCATTAAAAAGGGCAGAGAGTTTGGAATCAGAGAAAATCAAGGTTGAATAGTTATTGCACCACTTACTACGTTTGTGACCTGGACATTTTTTAAAAGGGAGGCAATAATATCCATTCCATAGGGCTGCCATGAGAACTAAATGAAATAATGAATGCAAAATGCAGGCAGAATGCCTGGCACATAGATGCTCAAATTGAGAATCAGCAAGAAGGAAATTAACTCTCCTTTACCGACAGCAGTTACAACAGAAAAGATGTGTTCGCTGCAGCAACTACATTGTAGGAGGAAGTGTCAAACTGTGAGCGAAAAATGCAGTGGAGTAACAGCTTCCAATAAATAACTCTGTAAGAAAGTAGAGTTTCGTCCTACTCAGGCACGCATATACATAGGCAGAGGGGAGGTGTGATAGAAATGGCTCTCTTCTCACTGAGACTCTTTCACCCTCAGATGATCTGTCATTGTATGCAGAACACAGTGGCAGATTTATCCCCACATTTCAGGTTGCTCAGTAATGGTTCAGGTGAAAGCATTTCAGGAGTGACATAAAGTGGGAACTCATAAATGACAGAGTCTATTATTGGGTGACAAGCTCCAGCCTAGTGACTTTGTGACTTTGTATAGACTCTGCAGAAATGCTTTCATTGTCATGAGATTTAGGAGGAAAGGAAAATTCAATGATAACACTGGTCAGCACATTTAATGGCCTGATACTATTAGAAAAACAAAACCCTCCTATGGACAGAAGGCTAAACAGTTTAAAGTAATTGCTGTAATACAGAGCAATTACATTTACTGATGCAATTTGTAATTGTGGTGAGACCTAGGTGTACTTTATATTTTCCTTAATATTTCAAGGAATATTGCTGTTTCCATATTCTGAATAAAGATATTAGATTTTCACTCTGCTTTTATTTTATATTATAATCAGAATGATGATTAATGGTGTCCTTCTCTACAATTCAGTGATCGGTCAAAAGAAAAATATGTATCAAGAGCTTATACGTGTAACTAGTATTCCCTGTAAAAATTGCTTTGAGGGAAGCAGCGGGAATAAGCTGGCACTTGGGCTCATGTAATTGTGCCTCATGCAATCTACCCTTCAGTGGTCAGTCATAATGGGACCTGGTTACTTCATAAGTTACTGTATTTAAATTCTGAATCATTTAAAAAATTTTAATGTTGGGGAAGTAATAATGCTGATGTCTATCCAATTATCAGTTTTACAGGGAACATTAGAATCTTTAAAAATTACCTATACATACTTTAATTCTGTTCCTGTTAATATTTCATAAGATTCCTCTTTGATGTTAACCTAAAATGGTACAGATGACATCCTTCGTCTCATGTTTTCTGTGATATGCAAACACAGTTGCGTTATCACTTCAACTAATTGAAAAATTAATTTTAAATATTATTTCATATTTTTGCAATAAATATATCATTATTTTACTTTTTTTCTGTCAAAGTGTTAATCAGTTTAGGTAAAAGCAGGAGTCAAAACCATAGGTCCAAGTACCTGTAAATTACTAGCAATTTGCCTTGATAACCTAGAAATAATGATCACCATTTATACAGGCATTTTTACACACATTAAATCATATTTAAATGATGAGGCATAAATACAACAACAGAAAAAAAACTAATTGTGAAGAATTTTAAAGGAATTGGATAAAAAAGGATTTCTTAGGATTAACGCCGGATATAGCTCTACTTTATTGCTCTTTCAATTTTGTCACATTCAAATCTAAACAAGATAAGCAGCTTTTGAGTAAGGTATCGCAGTAAATTGAAAAGCCTTAAAAAAAGCAACATACAGGGGCTTCCCTGGTGGCGCAGTGGTTGAGAATCTGCCTGCCAATGCAGGGCACACGGGTTCGAGCCCTGGTCTGGGAAGATTCCCACATGTTGCGGAGCAACTAGGCCTGTGAACCACAATTACTGAGCCTGCGCATCTGGAGCCTGTGCTCCGCAACGAGAGGCCGCGATAGTGAGAGGCCCACGCACCGCGATGAAGACTGGACCCCACTTGCCGCAATTAGAGAAAGCCCTCGCACAGAAACGAAGACCCAACACAGCCATAAATAAATACATACATACATACATTAAAAAAATTTAAAAAAAAAGCAACATACAACTCATTAAAAGTGATTTAAAAAAAAAGAACAGAGGTTTTATATAGTCCTATAACCAATGAATAAACTGAATATCTGATTAAATTTCCACAGGAAGACCAATGAATTTCTCTGATGAATTCTTTGAAACTTACAGTGAAAAACAGAACATAAATCTTACACAAACTCTGCCAAGATCAGAAAAAGAAGAAATACTTGCTAAAGTCAGGTCAATCTCTCACTTAAATGAGTATGCCTAAATCCTAAATAAAATATTTTGAACAATATATATGAACAACAATTCATCATGAACACATTGAGTTTTGTCCAAGAATGAGGAGTCCTTTGCAATTCAAAACTGTCACTATAATTCCATTATGACTGAATCAGGAGAAAACATACGTGATTATAACATTAAATACCAATGAAAGCATCAGGTAAAATTAGTTACCAATCTTAATAAAAAAATAAACTAGTAATAGAAAAGAATTTCCATAACCTGATAAAGGATAGTTACGAACTCCAGCAAAAAAATTACAATAAAATTGAAAAAGAGTTTTTAAAGTTTTCTCTCTGAACAAAGGAAGAAGGCAAGGGAGCCTGTTATTATCTCTAGTAGACTTATTTTTTTAGAACTCTTGGAATAAGGCAAACATTAGAAGAAAGCATAAAGCTATTATTATTGAGAAATATAATATTGATAAATAATTCAGTAAGTTGCTGACATACCATTATATTTATAAAATAAACTTATCAAGTTTTCTGAATATAAGACAAATGTGCAACAACTGATTGAATATCTATATACCAGATATAAGTCATATGGAAAGAAAATGGTAGCATCAACAGCGAAATCAAAAAGCATGAAATATATCCATATTAAATGTACAAGTCCTTTGCATTAAAGACTTTAAAGCTTATTGATGTACATTTGAAAAGGACTAAATAAATGCAGGATGATATTCTATTTCTGCAATCAATGATTCACTATTGTTAAATGTTAATCTTCTCAGATCATTCTAAACATGCAACACAATCACAAACAAAATTACAATTGGGTTCTTTTTGTGGATATTGTAAAATATATATTAAAATATGAAGTATAGGTAATGCAAAAGCAATTTAATTAAAAAGAATTAAAGAGTTGGTGATTATTCTAATGATGATCACATTTATTGGAAAATAAATTAGGAAGCTATGTTTTGGATTAAGGATAAGCAAAAAAATCAATGGTACAGATTTGGGAGTCTAGAAACACACTCACACATATATGGACACTTGATATATGACAATAGGGGAAGGATGGTCTGTTCAATAAATAGTGTTTTGTCAATTTGTTAAACATACACACACACACACACACATAATATAATAATGTACTAGTTAATATAATACTATATATATTAGAGTAAATATTCAAGTCACAAACTGAGAAACAATATTTGCAAAACATATAACTGACAACAACTCATTTCTAGAAAATATATAAAGTCCTACAAATCAATAAGAAAATAGAGAATCTCATAAGCAATCGACAGGATGGTTGATGAGGCACTTAAATAAAAAGGACACCCGAATGGCCAATTACTGTATGAAAATGTTCCCATTAATCACAAGGGCAATACAAGACATAGTTACCATGAGGAAAAATAAATAAACAAGATAACACTACACACCCACCAGGTCGTTACAATTAATAGGACTGACAATAAAATATATCACTGATGGAACTACAATGTGGCAGGTAAAAATGGAAAACTGGCACTATCTATTGTTGACACCCATGCACCAACAATTTTATCCAATTATATGTACCAAATAAAAATGCAGAATATCAATATGTTCATCAAGAGACAAAACAAAAATACACATGGGAGCTTTATCTGTACTTGCTCTAAACTGGAAGCAAATCAAATATCTATCAACAATGTAATGAATAAATCAATTGTAATATATTCCTATAACATGAAATTATAAATCAAAGTAAATTAATGAACTATTGCTATAAGCAACATCCCTGATGAATCTCATCAACCCATAACTGGGCTAAAGGAGACCCTCACATACTTGCACACACACACATACATACACAACAACCCCCTCCCTCACCATGCACAATGCATACACACACACACACACACACACACAACCAGACAAAACTATCTAAGCTATTAGAAATAAAGGTAATGGTTATTTGGAGGGAGAGGCGGGAGAACATTTTTGAAGTACTGTTCTATGACCTGTGTAGGTGTTACTTAAGTGTTCTCACTATGTGCAAATTAATTGAACTATATACTTATAATTTGTGCATTTTTGTATATACATTATATTTCGATTAACACATTTTAAGACAGTGCTGTATGGAAGACATATACATTGTACATGGGTACATTTTTTTCTAATTTAGAATGATTTTATACATTTCCTAGAGACAAAGATAAAGCTAGACAAGAATCTATACACACATAGAAGGAAAGACTTGGTGCAGATGTATCTAGGAATATCTATTGTTTATGTAATGGAGTTGGTATAAAATCATTTTCACACTGAAAAATCATTACTAGATTCTTTAAAATTCAATTTGAGCAGGAAATTTTCAAAGAAAACTTTGAAATACAAAATTGTCATTTTTAAAAGAATTTAATCATATGTTTCAAATATGCATAAAAGTACATAAAATATAGAGCACCATTTATCTAGATTTATCAGGTATAAATACTTCACAATAGTTGCTGCAAGTGTCTTTTTTGTTTAGAAATAAATGTGGAAGGTGTAACAGGCTCATATGACAAGCCCCTCCTTTCTTTATGTAACCAGTGAAAAACTATTGTTCTAATTTTGATACTTATCTTTCCTTTGTTAACTCAACATTCATTTTTACTTTTGTTCATTTTCATTTAAGTAGCTCTCATTGTTTCTAGTGTATGACTGCATCAAAATGTAATAGTGCATTCCCTTACTAATGGACAGTAAACTTATTTTCACTTTTTTTAGTGCTATATATCACATATATACAACTTTAAAAAACACCTAGTACCTAACAATTAAAATGATAGGAAACATAAATGCTGTGAAATTAAGGCAATTTATTCTTTTTAAAAATATCAAATAGAATGATTGATATGAAATTATCACCTGATTTCTACTTATCTGAAATCAGAATGCTGTGATAAGAAATTTATTCGTATATGTTTTTAATCATCGTAGATTCTACGTCCATCTACCTTATGGTAATGGATTTTTAAGATATAAACTATCAAGGAATAAACATATCTACCTTTCTGTTTTATTTCTTGCTTATTTCACATATATCTGAGAGAATATTGGATCTATTTACTCTTTATCATCATTCTCAATCTTATACTTTAAGATAACTTCCCAGTAAAATGAAAAGTTTTTATTTCTCATAGAAAGTAGCAGGGATCTGAAAGTGACTAATGTCAACCTCAAAAAGTAACATAGCCAGTTACTTTACCAGCAAAATGGGTATAATCGGGAAAAGCAGGGAATTGCAGTTCTGGGGCAGGCAAGCTATAGTGAATCATTGGCAAGTCTGAAGAGACAAAAGGAAGGTCAATTTCTACTAGGTTTTAGGAGGAAATTGGGGAGGGTTGTTTTGAATAAAAGTTCACTGGAGAAGAACAGGAGTTCGAGGTTGTGGCGGTTTCTTACTGGTGGTTAGCGCATTGTTGCTGGGGCAGGGAGGGATCTTCCTTCCTTTTCTGCTTCTTTTTTTAATAGATCTTTATTAGAATATAATTGATTCACAATAGTGTGTTAGCTTCTGTTGTACAACAAAGTGAATCAGCCATATGCATACATATATCCCCATATCCCCTCCCTCTTGAGCCTCCCTCCCACCCTCCTATCCCACCCCTCTAGGTCGTCGCAAAGCACTGAGCTGATCTCCCTGTGCTATGCAGCTGCTTCCCACTAGCTAACTATTTTACATTTGGTAGTGTATATATATCGATGCTACTCTCACTTTGCTCCAGCTTTCCCACTCACCCCATGTCCTCAAGTCTGTTCTTTATGTCTATATCTTTATTCCTGCCCTGCCACTAGATTCATCAGTACCATTTTTTTTTTTTTTTAGATTCCATATACATGCATTAGCATATGGTACTTGTTTTTCTCTTTCTGACTTACTTCACTCTGTATGACAGACTCTAGGTCCATCCACCTCACTACAAATAACTCAATTTTGTTTCTTTTTATGGCTGAGTAATATTCCTTGTATATATGTGCCACATCTTCTTTATCCATTCATCTGTCAATGGACATTTAGGTTGCTTCCATGTCCTGCCTATTGTAAATAGAGCTGCAATGAACATTGTGGTACATGTCTCTTTTTGAATTATGGTTTTCTCAGGGTATATGCCCAGTAGTGGGAGTGCTGGGTCTTATGGTAGTTCTATTTTTAGTTTCTTAAGGAACCTCCATACTGTTCTCCATAGTGGCTGTATCAATTTCCATTCCCACCAACAATGCAGGAGTGTACCCTTTTCACCACACCCTTTCCAGCATTTATTGTTTCTAGATTTTTTGATAATGGCCATTCTGACTGGTGTGAGGTGATACCTCATTGTAGTTTTGACTTGCATTTCTGTAATAATTAGTGATTTTGAGCATCTTTTCATGTGCCTCTTGGCCATCTGTATGTCTTCTTTTGTGAAATGTCTATTTAGGTCTTCTGATTGCAGGATACAAAATTAACGCACAGAAATCTCTGGCATTCCTATACACTAACAATAAAAAATCACAAAGGGAAATTAAGAAAACAATCCCATTTACCATCACAACAAAAAGAATAAAATACCTAGGAATAAACCTACCTAAGGAGGTGAAAGACTTGTACTCAAACTATAAAACATTGATGAAAGAAATCAAAGATGACATAAACAGATGGAGAAATATACCATGTTCTTGGATTGGAAGAAGCAATATTGTGAAAATGACTATATTACCCAAAGCAATCTACAGATTCAATGCAATCCCTATCAAACTACCAGTGGCATTCTTCACAGAATTAGAACAAAAAATTTTACAATTCATATGGAAACACAAAAGACACCGAACAGCCAAAGTAATCTTGAGAAAGAAAAGCAGAGCCAGAGGAATAAGGCTTCCCGACTTCAAACTATACTACAAAGCTACAGTAACCAAGACAGTATGGTACTGGCACAAAAACAGAAATATAGATCAATGGTACAGGATAGAAAGCCCAGAGATAAACCCATGCACATATGGTCACCTAATTTATGACAAAGGAGGCAAGAACATACAATGGAGAAGAGACAGCCTCTTCAATAAGTGGTGCTGGGAAAACTGGACAGCTACATGTAAAAGAATGAAATTAGAACACTCCCTAACACCATACACAAAAATAAACTCCAAATGGATTAGAGACCTAAATGTAAGACCAGACACTATAAAACTCTTAGAGAAAAACATAGGAAAAACACTCGTTGACATAAACCACAGCAAGATCTTTTTTGACCCACCTCCTAGAGTAATGAAAATAAAAACAAAAATAAACAAATGGGACCTAATGAAACTTAAAAGCTTTTGCACAGCAAAGGAAACCATAAACAAGATGAAAAGACAACCCTCAGGATGGGAGAAAATATTTGCAAATGAAACAACGGACAAAGGATTAATCTCCAATATATACAAACAGCTCATGGAGCTCAATATCATAAAAGCAATCAATCCAATTAAAAAATGGGCAGAAGACCTAAATAGAAATTCTTTCCTTTTCTTAAAAGCAGGAGATGGAATTCCCATGTAAAAAATGTCCTCCCTCGTACCAGAAGAAAAATAACGTTCTTAACATCATGGATAAAAAGTTGAAACCCAGAGAATGTTACACAAAGAATTCTATACAAACAGACCTTTTAAAAATCGCTTCTCTTCCTTCTTCCTTCTGATTATTCAGGCTGGTATGTGCATGAGAGCTCTCCCTTCCGAACTTCCTGATACTGTTTTAAATGAAGTTGTCTTTTATTTATTTTCACACCTTATAAAATTTAGTATAGTATAGTATAGATTAAAATATTAGAATAAAGGAATGTAAAATAAATAATTCTTTTTCCTGTTTTTTTCACAATGTCTATTTTAGACTGTTTCTAGTCTAGTCTTGCTTTTATTCAAGACAGAGTCAGCTTTAGATAATTCCACTGACATACCACATATTTGTTTTCTTCTTGAAAATAGAAGAAAGCATATTTTACTTAAACATCCCGCTTATAAAATTAAAAGGGATTTTCAACTGAGTCTAAGATTTTTTGCTTTAACTTTGTTTTTATTTAAATAAAAACCTGCTATAATTCTGAGAGAACTGTAAAAGTCTGCTCAGAAACATTCTAATGTAAAATGGACAGAGAAGGACAATGAGATACTTAATTTACCACGGTAAAGCCACTGCTGTGAAGAATGGATAATATATACCAATGGTAATATATGGAGAAATAACACAGGTGAATAGCACAGACGACAAATCTGTTTCTACCACAGGACTTGCCTAAGGCATCCCTTTTAGTAATAAATAAAATAATTTTAGGCCACATGGAGCTAGCTTGAAAAATCCCTTGTTTATGGCAATATACATCAGTTATGATTCAAACAGTATAGTCCATTGTTCCCAAAACCTGCAACAAAGGAATAAATCCTCAGGTGAATATTTAGATCATTATTCATTACTAAGGGTCATTTTTGTCTTTACTGATTCTCATTATTGGAAATCATGTATTTGATCTCATCTTCCACTCTAAAGATAGTATTGTAGACATTAGAAAGTGTCTCTCTACCCCTATAGACCTGCTAATTTATTTCTCCAGCTTGAAGTTTTCCATGTGTTGTAAAATAAGAAAACAAACAAAAATGACACATGATCTATTTTTTGGTCTGGTTTCACTCTTCAGTAATAGAAATAGAGCAAAAGTGAGGAGTTGGAAATAGGAACTTTTTCTGAGCTGTTCTGTTTCTCTCTCTCTCTCTCTCACACACACACACACACACACCAATCTCTCTCTCCCTCTTTCCCCTATGTCTCTCTCTCTCTTCTTCCCAGTACTAAATGATAAACTGCTCAGGACATTCTGAACAAGGAAAGGCACTTTGTAGCTGCTGCATACTTAACTTGAGGTACACATTACTGCAAAATGTAGAGGGAGAATTTTGAACTCATGTCCCTGGGTGATTATATACCAAAGTGCTTTTCCTTACTATTTTTATTTTCATCTTCTTTAGTTACATTTCTGACATTCGTTAAGAGGGCCTTGTAATTTTCTGTCATTTGTTAAGTTCTTCTTGTCCAAAACTAAGCTATGCAATATTATTTTAACTGCAACAATACTTACATGTACAACAATGCTATTATGTTTGGTCTCTTTCCAAGTCAAGCTCCAATATAGGTACACAAACCTACTAACATGAGTAAGAAATAACTCTGTTCTGATGAATCATATAATCTACTAGGGAGAAAAAGAAAAAGAATTTTTAAAACAAAATTCCAATTTCATGTGGCAAAAGTACAATTCAGAAGAATAAAGTATATTGGAGGTCATTTCCATTTTTTGACAGTTAATCACTGATGTATATATACATATTAGTACTACTGTATGAATTAGTACTAATATCTATCTTAGTGAGCTTAAAGAATTAGTGGATGTATGCACAATTGGCTCTCCATATGTAACTAATACTCTCAGAGTATCTTCACAAACAGTGAATTTTTATATGCAAATAAAACATTTTAGTGAACTATGATTATTCTTTGTATATTCATATTCCTACAACACATACAGATTCCTGATTTAATTAAGTTTTGACTTGAAAACTTGGAATGCATTATGGAGGGAATAGGATTATCGTGTTGTTATGTATAAATCCACTCTATAGCTGACATATATTTTCTACCTTCTATCATGCGCAATGGTAATTTGCTTTAGTAAAAAAAAAAAAAAAAAAAAATCAGAATTGATTAATCCTGAAGCTTTTAAAATATTCTTTTCTGAATACGATGGCTGCATATGGCTTAAAATGAATATATGCATGTATATATAACATATATACATATATTGCCATTTATTAATGAGTTTCCTACATATTTCATATTGCCATTCTATTTCAATGAAATTCTACAAAGCCTTTTCTTAGATGAGTTATACACTGAATTTCAATCTTATCTGCAATCATTATAGTTTATTTTCCCCTTTTGAAGATTTCATTGCAATTTTATTAGGCATTTAGGATTCTGTGTTTTTATTTTAAAATAGATATTTCACTCTCTCTTAAAATTTTAAGGTATATTTTTAACAGAGTATCTTTCAATGAATTAAGGCAACTGCTTTCCATATGAACTCTTGCTTGAATTGTGAACTCACTAAAATGGCTGCTCATATTCAGCAATGAAATGAAAAACAAATGAAAATTATATATACACAAAAAGTGAGCAAAAGAGGCATTATGTCACCAACATATATAATTCCATGCCTTCCTCAAATAAAGAGTAGTAAACAGAACGGGAATAGGGGGGATATAGAAATCTCAGTCACTCAATTGACTTTATTTTTTAGTGATACGAAATTTGAATTATTCAAGCTGAAGCTATTAAATATTCATAGTGCTTCATATTATAAAGTTATTGATTAATGTCTTTGGTCAAGAACACTATTATCTTTGATTACATCAAGGTCATTCCAAGGAACAGGACCAAGGCACAAAGTTTTATATATGGAAATATGAGAAGCTAATACATAATTCATATTTAACAGATAACATAAAGGTTAACCCCTTGGAGAATCTGAAAATAATACTCATGTTCTTCTGATAATTCTTTATCTTGGCAATTTGGAAAATGCCACTGTTTTATTACTACCTATTCTTGTACAATGACATGAATTAATGCATATCTGCCTCACTCTTCCTATGGGCAAAAAAAGGAATTTGAATTATGTACAAGAAAGAGATTTTACAAAATTAAATGAGCCAAAATACTTTTCCTCTGTATACTCATTGGAAATACTCTGAGAGCAGTTCCTTTCACTTTTAGGGAAATTTGGTACTTCATTGTAACATTATACCAGATATCTGTTAAACTCTCTAGGCCCACTGAAAGAATGAAGATATTTGGGATCAATTCACATTTTGGAATTATATACATACTAAGCATATGTGAAATATTTCAACTTAACTTGATGTAGGCCTGTACTCTCAATTAAAAAAAATCAGAGACTGTAATTTCAGTAAGTTTAAATGGCTTGTCCAAGGTTTCTACACTGTGCATATTGGCTGTCTCATGAAAAATGTTACTTAACCTCTCAGTGTCATGAATTTTCCCATATATAAAAATGAAAACAATGTCTACTCTGTAAGGTTTGCTGAGAGAATGAGATGATGCAAGTAAGAGCATTTGGCACATTTTAATCACTTTATAAATATTAGCTATCCTTTTTAGGGGGGAATAAATCTAAGGTCTTGGCTTCCAGAATTCCTTTCTTTCACTTTCCACTTCACTGCCCTATCACATTTAAATCAATGAATCTGTCAATGAGACTGAATTGTGGATAACTGTCTCCCAAACCTATATGTTTTTTTCTCTGTCCATGGTACCATCTCAAAGCAATGGAAGAGAGATCTGGTTACAGAATGAGAGTTATTTTTTTTCCTTGAGCCATATTTTTATTGACATTCATATATAATTTAAAATTATGACTTAATTTGAAATATCAAATCAATAAGATTGCTTAATCCCAAAGTCATGGAATCCTTTTTCTCTCACATCTCAGAACCTATCCATCATCACCTAACATTGACTGTATCTTCAAAATACAGCTAGATCCTGACCACTTTTTGCTTCTTCCACTACTAGCATCCTGCCATTGTTTATTGTTTGGATTATTACAGTGGCCTGCAAACAGATGTCTTTGATACTGAATCAGGGACTCTTCAGCATACTCTCAATACAGCACTTTAAAACATAAATCAGCTTATGACCCACTTTTGTGTAAAACTCTCCAATTTATTCTCATCTCACTCACTGTAAAAGCCAGATTTTGTACTAATGTTTTATAGATACTACATTGTATGAACTCTCCAATTGCTCTATGAACTGCTTTCCTTCTTCTGGTCATTTTCTCGTTCAGTTTCAGGTGCAGTAGCCTCTTGGTTGCTACTGAACATGGTAACAGATATGGTTTGCTCTGTATCTTCTTGATGTCTTTGGTCAGATACCATCTTCTCTGTGAGGATTTCCATGGCCATTTTATTAAAATATTCAAATCCTCTGTGTTCTGTAGATACTTACCATGTTTGGCTTTTACCATAACATTACTATCATTTTACACACTATAAATTTTACATTTTTGCTTATTATATTGTTTCCTTACTAGAATGTTAGTTCAATGAGGACAGAGATTTCTATTGACTTTTTTTGGTGCTATATTTCAAAAGCCTAGAACATTACTCAATAAATAGTTGATTAAGAAATGAACTAGGAGTGGGTGGACTCAGATCAGAGAGGCAGCATAGTATAGTGGTTTTAAAAAAAGCATGGGGGGATCCCCTGGTGGCGCAGTGGTTGAGAATCTGCCTGCCAATGCAGGGGACACAGGTTCGAGCCCTGGTCTGGGAAGATCCCACATGCCGCGGAGCAACTGGGCCTGTGCACCACAACTACTGAGCCTGCGCGTCTGGAGCCTGTGCTCCGCAACAAGAGAGGCCGCGACGGTGAGAGGCCCACGCACCGCGATGAAGAGTGGCCCCCGCTTGCCGCAACTAGAGAAAGCCCTCGCACAGAAACGAAGACCCAACACAGCCAAAAATAAATTAAAAAAAAAAAATCATGAATTTTAGAATCACAGATATCAGAATTTGCATCCTGTCTTCAACATTTACGATTGTGCTACTCTAAACAAATAGTTTACACCTTCCATTCCTCAGTTTCCTCATGACTCATGTATTGGAAATATTGTCTACTTCAGAGAACTGTCAAGAGCAATGTTGAGATAAAATATAAACAATGTTAACACATGGTCAAACAGTCAATAAATTATTTCTATTAAGTGTAAAACATTTCACAGATTTTTTGCTAGAAATAGAAGATGGAATAGGAATGAAGATTATAAAATATACTGGAAATAAATGAAGGGAAATCTAGATGATATCCTTACAACACTCTTTAACTCAAGGAGTAAAACCTATGTGTGGTGGAGAGCTCATCCCTTTCCTACATCTTGCTTCTGAGGACTTGATTGCACTTAGTAACTAACTTTTCTTAACCAGAGGACTTGAATTTATTACAAAATTATTCTCCAAGTTTGTGTTTCTGCAATGACCATGTGTTTTCATCGACCATTACCTTTCCAATATATTATGGACTGAAGCCAGAATAATTTGTTAAAACCAAACAAACAAAATCAAATATGGCCTCATTCTAGCCCAAAGGTATTCATCGTCTAAATGCAATCAAAATTAAATGCACAATTATAACGTTTATTCTAAAACCTATGTGATTTTGATCCCTGCTTATCTGTCTACTTTATCCCAAGCTGTGTCACCCATGGTTCACTTTTTGTCTAGCAACACAGGTTGAATTCAAAACTGGCTAAGGCCTTCCCTGCCTACAGTCTTTACAGATGTTGATTCTTCAGCCTGAAACTTTTTTTTTTAACATCTGTATTGGAGTATAATTGCTTTACAATGGTGTGTTAGTTTCTGCTTTATAACAAACTGAATCAGTTATACATATACATACGTCCCCATATCTCTTCCCTCTTGCATCTCCCTCCCTCCCATCCTCCCTATCCCACCCCTCTAGGTGGTCACAGAGCACCGAGCTGATCTGCCTTTTCAAAATGGTTGACTCCTTCTCATTCTTTCAGTTTCTGCTTAAGTGTTGCTTCTCGGAGAAACCCTTATTTGAATTAGTTCTTCTTGCCTTTAACCCATTATTCCCTAATATAGTTCCTGTTTGTGTGTTTACAGTCCTTATCAAAATTTGAATGCTTATTTACCTTCTTGGGTTATTTCAATTGCCTCCTCTCCACTAGATTTTATAAAAACATGGCCCATGCCTACTCTCTTTATTGTTCCTCTAAGGCCTTGCTGCTGGGAATATTCTTAGTAAACATGTGAACAAATGAGTTAGTCACATACCCTATCTCAGTGTCTGTTTTAGGTAACCTCACACCGTGATGCATAATGACCTACTTAGGGTCTTCCAGTGAGGGGTGATTTTATTTATTTACACTGTGTATAAGGAGAGACCCAACAACTTTTATATATTGTCCCATTTCCAGGAGATGATTTACTTGAAATAAACTACAAGGTATACTTATCTAAGAGATCAAAACCCTTTTGTTGATTCTGCCATATATTTGTACTCTATCATTTCTATTTTGTCTAAAAATCTCCCCTTAAAAAAAACAGTTTGAAATGCATATTTACTTTTAAAGCACCAAGACAAAAGAGTCTAGGAATTATTGGAAGATATTAGAGAGATGCTCCAAATTTCAGAGCTAAGGGCTGACACCCCCAAGAACTTTTATTACTGTAGTTCTGCATATCAAAGAAACATAAGTTCCAGATACAAGGCTAGTTATTTATTTTGTCAGTTTCAATACATATGAAAATCATAAAGAAAAACAAAACACCTTTATGTATCAACCACTCAGCTAGGTATAAAATAGTGTCAATTCAGTTGGAGGCCCCTGGGAACTTTTATCAAATTCCCTTCTCTATTCATAGAGGAAACAATGACTTTAGATTTGGTAATGAACATATTTCTGTAATTGTTTATAATTATGTTCCAGTATATATACATACAATTGAATGATGATCATGTATTTTTAAAAGTTAAAAACGTATATGTTTACCTACACCTTGCTTTGTTTTGTTCCATGTTACATTAGTGAGATCCATCTGTTTTAACACGCCTTATCCAGTATTTTAAATGTTTAGGATTGCATTATATGAATATATCACAGTAAAGTTATCCATTGTTCAATATATTGTCATTCAGCTTTCCTTAGTGTTTTGCTATTTTTTAAAAATAGGTTCTATGAACATGTATTGTTATATAAATGGGTCAGAATTTCTCTAGGATATTGTCATAGTCAGTTCAGGCTGCTGTAACAAAGTACCATAGACTGAGTGGCTTATAAACAACAGAAATTTATTTCTCACTGTTCTAGAGGCTAGAAATCTGAGATCAGGGTGCCAGTATGGTTGACTTCTTGTGACAGCTGTCTTCCAGGTTGCAAACTTCCAACTTCTTGTATCTTCATGTGACTGGGAGCAGAGATTCTCTCTGGCATCCCTTTTATAGGGTACTAATTCCATTCCTAATCAATCACCTCCCAAAGGCCCCACCTCCTATACCATCATCTTGGGAGTTAAGATTTCAATATATGAGTTTGGGGATGACATAAACATTCAGTGCATTACAGATATACACAGAGGAATGTAATTTCAATATCATAGGACGATTTGGATACCTATGACACCACTGCAAATCCTCTCAGTCTCAACTCTTGTTCTTCCATGGCCTTATTTACCAGTGTAGACTTTGTTCAGCTTCATAACAATGCAACTGATAGTACCAGTCTTCAGGCCCTGGAAAGACTTCACTTTCTGCCTTGGAACTTCTTGAACAATGTTGTGTGGACTGCTGGAGGAGACTGGTTTGATGCACATGTACGCTCCATCTAGACATATCGATGAGTTAACACCCACGTGGTAATCCTTGAATAATGGAACCCTTAGGGCTAGGAGATAAATATTTCCCCTTTGTTTTACTTCCGTGAATGGTCCTAGAGAATCCAGTTCCCTAACTTGATAATGTATTCTAGATTTGACTCTCTTTTCCCGTGGTTCATTCATCTGCTCCTCATTCCTCGTCCACAGTCACCTTCCCAAATAAATTTCTCACGCTGTCTGCGCTCTGGGTGGAACGGAGGAGGTGATCCCAGGGTGACATAGCACACATACATATTTTTTTTCCTCTAAATTGGTTGTGCTGATTTAAACTCTTACCAGAAGTTCATAAAATCCTCCCTTGCAGCTAAGATGTGGGCACATGACTCCCAGTTTATATCTCTAACTGATACCTCCTCTCTGAACACTCAACTTTACAACTGCCTTGAATGTCCAATAGGCATCTCCAACTTAATGAGTGAAACCGAATTCTTAACCTGCATCCTGCCGATTCTGCTTCTCTATTCCAGTAATTTTTACTTTGTAATTTGTGCCATCATTACCCCATTACACTGTCACATACACCACTCCAATCAGAAGATGTGTTTTACTTCACCTTTAGATTGATTGCAAATCTGGTTATTATCTCTTATGTGAGCTGCTAAAATAACTTTTTTATACATCTGTCTGCTGCCATTATCCATTCTTCCTTCAATCTCTTCTCCAGAAAGCAACCAAAGTTATTTTTTATAGTATAACTCAGATCATGACATTGTAGTCTCACTTCTCCAAAGTATTCCTGCCACACTTTTACAAAAGCCAAAGATCTAATCTGGCCCCTAGCTGCTTCATTGTCCTTGTCTCTTACCAACTTGATTACTCTGCCTTATGTCACCATCTTGCTTTCCCCGATTCAGGACCTTTATACTTAGTGCTCCATTTTGGGGAAACACACTTCTATAAGATAATTCTTCTTTAGAGTGCCTTTCGAATCAACCAGTCACCATTTCATTGTCATTTCAACCTGATTAGACTATGTAACAATTGCCACTAACCTGCTATCGTATACTATACTTTTAACTTATTTTTCTAATTGTTTATTATCTAACTACAAACTTTCAGAGAGAATAAAGGTTCTTTGTCTATTCTGGTTAAGAGCGTAGGCCCAGAATTAGCAAAAGGTCAGGGACATACATGGTACCTAATTAATAGTTGTTTGAGGATTGAGTGAAAAGAAGTCTGTAACTTTGGGATCCATTCTTGCTATGACAATGATGATGCTAGGAATGCCAGGCCAACAGCTCCCACTGGGTCAGCCAAGTTATCCTGTTTGGCTGGGGGCAGGGCACAGTTACTTAAATGTGTGTATTGGGGAGAGTGATTGGCAAAGGTTGCTGTCTCACTTAGAAATGAATAAAAATGAAAGGGGTTAATAAAAATATTTTCTGTAGTTTTATCATCAGAATAAAACTTCCACTTGGTTTCTGCCTAACCATCAGAAATTAGGCAGAAACCAAGTGGCAGTTTTGCCATTTGAACAGCTCCAGTGACTTCTCTAGCTCCTTCAGTTCCAAAAAGCCCATCCAACTCAGAGTCAGAGTGTGAGTGAGTCTGGGTCTGCAGGTAATGGGACAATGCACCAAAGGAAGAGGAAGACGTACAGCGTGATGGGAACTGGAGATACTGTCTCCCAGGATGACTGTGTAAGGCAAGAGCACAGCTCCTGCAGGTCACCAAGCACAGTTGTTATCTGTGTAGAAGGACTTGCCTGCAGAGAGGGGAAACAGAAGGGCAGTCTGTCAGATCCTGCAGACAAAGGAAGGGCTGGGGAAAGCCACAGAATGAGGATGCTTTTGGAATATGAGTCCATTCACTTAGCATTTACTATAGTAGCTTTTTTCTCTGCTATAGATGCAAATTAATGTGGCTTGTTTTATGCATAAAGGCAAGAATCTGTGGGGATGGTGCCAAGGAAACCCTTTATATGCTTTAATATAAATTAAATTCATTTCAAAATCATCAGGCACGTACATATAACCTCATACCTGCAGACACATGACTGTGGTAATTAGTGAGGTATTTATATTTATTGAGAAATAATAAGATCTGTTGTGTAACACATGCATTGCATCATTTATAAGTGGTGACATTAATGGACAAATTTTTTGTTTTCTAAATACCTCAACTTGTTTCTATTTTTCTGCTACTGCAAACTCAATTTTCAGAATAGAGAAGTAGAGAATCATCAGTGAGTGGCACCCAAATCTTCAACACAGGTGTGACCACTGTAACCAAATCTTAATTACCGAAAATCTATATGAATTATCAATGAAGTTACATTTGGTAAGCAATCTGCATTAAAAATTAATTAAAAAGTGATAAGTAGTACAAGCCCTTGTTGAACTTAAAATTTAAATTTAAATATTTGGATTGCATATTTTAAAATGTTCACCTATTACATGTAATAAAGTGTATCCTATAGAAAATATTTCTATATGTATATACATATATATATAATTTAGGTGAGTGCTTCAGCATTTTGCTATTAATAAAAATGGATATTTATTGACTTAATTACTTCTTAATTGCCTTTTTTTCATTTCACATTTATGAATCTTTTGATATCTTTTTTTAATAAGCAGAAGAGTTTTCCTTACTTATTTAATTTATATTTGAATCATATCTGATTCAGACCAAATGGTGAGGATATATATCTCACAGTATGTACAGCCAATAAATACTCAATATATTCCTTTTCAAGAATACATAGACTATTTATAAAAGCAGAACTGTGTTGGGCCAAAATAGCAAGTATCATCACATTTTATTAGTTTGGCAAACACTAAAATATCTGACAATACCAGATACTGTTGAGGATGTGGAATGTCATCCCTGTGAATCAATACAACCACATTATTTAATAGTCATAAAGCTAAAAATATACCTACTCTCCAAGAGAGTAATTTTATCCCTTAGCTATACAGTCTGCCTGAATACATGTATAATAATATGCATCACAGACTACTAATAACAACAAAATTTGGGAATAAATATAGCTATAACAATAAAATCGTTAACTGAAGACAGTTCACACAACTGGATAATATACAACAAGAGAAAATGTAAACCAATGTAAAGTCCAATACCAAACAAAACTAAATCATATTCTGTATGGAAACTATAAATAATTGCAAGAAAAAAATTATCACAAACGTTGGGGTAAAAGTTACATAAAGGGGGAGTACAAAGGATTTGTGGCTGGGAAGGACACAACTAGAGTTTGTTAGGTTACTGAAAATGTTCTACTTGTCGTCATGCATAGTAACTACATGAATTTTTCCTGCATCACTTATTTCACCTTAAGCATATTGAAAAACTCCGATGATCTCTTCAAGAGATATTTAGTATAATCAATAATCACATATT
Organism: Balaenoptera musculus; assembly: GCF_009873245.2. Classification (NCBI taxonomy): domain Eukaryota; kingdom Metazoa; phylum Chordata; class Mammalia; order Artiodactyla; family Balaenopteridae; genus Balaenoptera; species Balaenoptera musculus. The sequence goes on along the minus strand of NC_045787.1, from coordinate 22,997,353 downwards.
CTCATCCTGAAGAAGTTAAAATAATTTTAAATAGCTGTTGAAATCCAATCCAGGTCTCAAGGCCCAGTTGATACATTACTTAATGAATACCACTCCATCTTTCACCTCATAAAAAATTGTGCTCTCCTCAGCAGACTCTTCATACTAAGTGTAATTTGCCCAATTACACTCTTCACAAATATTTTTGAATTGTGTTGTATTTATTACAGTTCTGGTAAGAGATAGAAGACACAATCACCTTGGATCATCAGGAAATTTGAAGGAACAGAATTTTACCGAGGCATGGGTAGGAGTTAGGGGACAGACAAAGGATGATGAAGCACCCAATAAGGAGCAGTGGAAGGAAGACTCCATAGATATGACAGGGCAAGGAAAGGAAAGGGTGTTAGGAAAATCCAGTGAAAGTTGAAAGGCATTGGGGACACTAGCAGGAAGGAAAGGATAATTGTGGAAGAATGCAACAAATAGCAGATCTTTGTCTTTGAAGTGGGGAAAAATGTGGAAGGAATATTTCAATCTCTCTCTCTTTCCCCCACTAGCAAAACCCAATCAGAAGGCTGATGATAGGAGAAACTGGATGATGAGTCCACTAAGACAGAATAGATCAGATGGGCACAAAGCTCATGGGTCTTCATCTTTTATAGAATATATAATATATTCAATCTTAAGGCTTAATATGGTGCCTCACAAATAGTAGGTGTTGAATAATATTTATTGAATATTACTAAAATAATACATTCTACATGTTTTATTCACTGTAGCTTTTTTCCCCTGAGCTGTTTATAGTATAAATGTTTCAGAAGATTTTGAGACCTTTCCTTATATGTCTGAGATCATTAATACTTGCTTTTCCTGGGGGCACTGTTTAGCCATTTATTTTTCCTAATTTTTATTTTTCATATCCAGTGCTCACCTGTCCATCAATATGATGAACTGTTGGTTGCCACATAGTTTTAAGGATGATGAGCCATTCTTGGGAATAATTATTTCTAAGAAATTAATTCGCCTCAGGTAAGTGGTATTGAAAAACGTCATCAGAGAATGATAAATTGACAAGAACAGCTCACTACTTCCTTAAAATTTTATGGAAATAGTCTATGACTTAATTGAGTTTGAGAACTGTTCAGCATCTCCAAAAAAATGTATCACTTAATGCAGGGTTCATATTTATTTATTACAGGCCTGCATAAGGCTTTTAGGTTATTTTCTAGTAAAGGAGTATACCCTGTTTTACCAGCTCCTCCAGATTCTTTTTGGAGACATTGGGAGCAAATGTGTGCTCTGACCTTATTCACCTTATACCTACTCCTTATTCAGTCTTAAAGAGATGAACTGATGCTAGAGATAAAGATCAAAACAATATGTACAGGGAATGAAGAATCCTGTACACTTGTTTATTGAGATTATTCTTTTTTTTTTTTTAATTTATTTTATTTATTTATTTATGGCTGTGTTGGGTCCTCGTTTCTGTGTGAGGGCTTTCTCTAGTTGTGGCAAGCGGGGACCACTCTTCATCGCGGTGCGCGGGCCTCTCACCACCGCGGCCTCACTTGTTGCGGACCACAGGCTCCAGACGCGCAGGCTCAGTAGTTGTGGCTCACGGGCCTAGTCGCTCTGCGGCATGTGGGATCTTCCCAGACCAGGGCTCGAACCCGTGTCCCCTGCATTGGCAGGCAGACTCTCAACTATTGCGCCACCAGGGAAGCCCGAGATTATTCTTTTGTTATCAAAGATATTAAACCATTTTGTCAGCTTTTCTTTTTTTCTTTATGAAATGTGGACGCACAGGTAACTCTTGGATTTTACTCAACCTTTTTTATTTTTATTTTTTCAATATTGAGGTTTGGATTTTGAGAAATATAAATTCAGTGTTTTTTCTTCATGAATACTGTTTCACCACATATAGTTGAAGTGATTCATTTAACATACTCTTTCCTATCTTCTCTCATTCAGGCCAATATCAATTCCTTGAATCAACGGACCAACCTGCAGACCTTCAGAGTGCACTGGAGATCTTTGAAACATGGATTATGAATTAACAAATGTTAAGTAATTTGTTGAAAATATTGTGCTGTATGTCTTTAAAGTCTTTTTCAAATTATGATTTCATTGAACTAAAAGAGGAAACTGAGTCGTAATATTTAGGAAATTTCCCAATCCTACCAACTACAATCATTAAATATAACGGCAGTGAATGAGATAGTTTTTATATTGTTATTTTAGCTAGAATTTTAGAAAATATCAATAAATAGTCATAAATCTACCTTTGAGTATTTCATGGTTAAAATAAAATTTAAACAATTGCCTATCTTGAGATTCTATAAATAAAATGTGATTTCATAAATAATAACTAACTTGGCTAGTAACTTTCCATTTTGTCTGAAATATTAAACTTATTGTTTTCTAGAAGGAATAAAATATTTAAGGAAAAGAGATTTCTTTGGTGCAAAAGTAAAATTTGAATATCATAAATTCAGACAGAAACTTAAACTTTACCACAATTCACCTTGCTATGATTGTTACTCTGCACTCTTGGAGAATGCCAACTTTGATATCTAGAGTTCTTCTACAGACATTCTGCACATTGTGCTGTACAGTTGGTCTGATTTCTCTCATACGTCTCTATTCTCCTTACTTGAACCCTTATTCATTCTATGTCTAAAGTTCTTAGCTCTTTCCCAAATGTTTTTCAGCTTTTTTTTCACTATATACTGTCCTAGATTTTACAGCTTCTTCCATATTTTTATCCCCCCCCATTTTAAAAGATTGTCTAGATTCCAGTTTCAAGCTTGAATCTAATTTCAATCCTCAATTCCACATATATCTTAATTTAATTAAATTTAATATGAAAATGCAAACTAGAAGAATTTTAGAAATTCCATAGATCAACAGCTTCAATTTACAAATGACAAAACTGAAAAAAAAGAAGTTATAGTGTCAAACTATGAGTTAGTGTACTCTATTAGAGAGGACTTGTGTAATGTTACAGTGCATTACATTTTGTTCCATACTTTTTTAGCATTTTTAATAAAAAAAAAAGGACATCAAAACTTCTACCATTTGTGTCATTTCATATTAAACAATTTTGTGTGAAAAACAGACTTAATATAGTTTATTTTTTAAGAATATAATAATAAAAACTAATATTAAAAACTTTCAAAATGTACTAATTTCCCTTACATACTTTTGATTATAATACCCACTCTTTAAAGGAAAAAGGCCCAACATTTCTACTATAATAATTAGGAATTAGAAGGAAACTAAAACAATGAATGGCTAAGTAACTTATGAGAACTGTAAATATATTTGTAAGTAATTTTGTAAGAATTAGAATCAAATTCCATTTCCAAATTTCAAGTCAAAGTTAATGATGAATCTATTATAATACGCTGCCTAACTTCATATGTTTGAAGAATGTGTGTGTGTCGGTGTGTGTGTGTGTGTGTTTGCACATTTTTAATTTTGAGTTTTCTCATTCTGGGCTACTATGCAGCAAAATTGTACTATAATTATGCTTAAAACCTTATTGGTATTTTAAAATAAATTACAGGATTAGTCATGATAACAGGAAAATAATACTTAGCTGCTGAATATAAACGAAGTGTAGAGTAGCATAAATCTTGCAAGCACAAAAGTGGTAAAAACAGCAAGATTTAGAGGCTCTAATACAAGAGAGATATATAGTACCAACTGCAGTAATCTCAAAAATTTACATCCCCAAATGTACAGACTTGATCTTATTTTCAGTCAGTGTGTTCTGTATGGAAGATGAACATGCTCATGACAATGGAGTATGATTCAGAAAACTAGATCCTGCACAGAGGAATATAAAATGTGATTATATACCGTGCTTATGTGTAAAATTTTAAACAGAATTTAATCAATCATCTTGAAACCTAGATATATTTGTGGAACAATGACATCACTTTTAAATTACGTGTAGTTTGTAAATGAACAAAATTAATAATGTCTTTTGTGTACATGTATTACTTTGAGAAGAAACTGTTATGAACTATATTATCAGATCAAGCAGCCTTTGAAAATCTGTGTGCTACAGGGCAATTTGTCACTTCATTTTAATGGAATGATCCATACTGAAAATGTCTAACTGCTCAGAAGAGGAAAAGAAGTGTAAATTTATTATCTGAGAAAAGAAAATTAATTGACATGGGCCAAAAATGTAATGGAATTAGACCCATGTGGAATAACTGAGAACTTCAGGAACTCAATCTAGACTCTATGGGATGATAAAATTACATGCAGAAAAACTGAAATATATCATTTTTGAACAAAGCTCAGGATTTCTCAAAGGAATGTCATATAAAATAAGGCTTCTTTATCTCCAACAAAGTCTAGTCTTAGAATAGAAAATGTCACTTGAGATACAAAACAAATTTTGTTATTCTGTTGGATTTGTTATTGTTGTTGCTCTAAGTAAATATTTACCATTCCAGAGAGAATTGATAAAGTGAAAAAAAATATTTAGAGATCAGGGAAAGAAGTAGAAATGTTATTCAGTCTAAAATGATTTACTGAATAACTACTATTTGGTAGGTTATGTTCATAGAACTGGGGATTCAGACAAGACATCTAAATGAAATGGAAAATTTGATGAGACTGATATCAGGGTAGTAATTTGATACAAAAATAAATCATTTCCAATAGCTGCATGTGCTATGGATATGGTAAGAAAAAACCAGCAATGGCAAAACCATGGTGTGGTAGTGAGTTTGCCAGGTTTCGGTAAGCAGAATATAGTCCAATGTGACTGAAGTTCAATGAGAGTCAGAGGAAATGTGCTGTGGATTATGGTTTAGAGAAATATTCAGTGGTTTTCAATCACAGTATTGCTTACACACAAGTAGACTGAATTTTAGCTCTAAAATATTATCTATGTTGTGATAAATTAGGTTACTGGTTTCGAAAGAAATACCTCAACTTATCTGTGATTTTTATAGCCTTTTCTTATAATGATGATGATTTGTAAATTTATGACTTTAATTTGACCATTTCGGAAAGTATGTCTGAATATTGAGAAAGGTTTTCCTCACTGAGCCAAAATTACTGCCTCCAGATGAACGTAAAGTGTTATGACATAGCATTATTTTGTTTTCTAGGATATATAGTAAATGCTGTTTAGAACATTAAATAGGTTAGTATAAATGATAATTTCTTTAGGCTTCTTAAACAGGATCAAAATCTAAATTTGTGAAATAAAGCCATCTTGATTTAAATATAGTTATTTGTCCACGCTGTTCAATTTTTAGTTCACTCCAAAACATGAAAACAATGAAAATAAAGCAGAAATATCTCAAAACCTATTAAATTATAGTTCCTTATAAGGCTTTCTTTTTCCAAAATTAGTTTTATAAATATCTAGTTTATAGGTAAAAGAAACAGCTGGTAGTGAAATTTCTCACTTAAAGGTTTAGCCAGTTCAGTCAGATCCAAACCAGCTATCATTAAATAAAGAAGAGGTTGATTTGTCTCTAGCACAATACATGTTTCTCCCAGAGACTGGAAATTTCAATGATGTAAAAACTGTTACTTTTTCACTGTGGAGTTAGCCACACAGTTTTAGTCACCACTGTGGAGAGGTAGCATTCTGGTATATCCAGAGAATTATGAAATGAAATGAAGGAGACATAGGTCCTAAAACATGGTGAGTCTGTATCAGTAATGGGCCAACTGGAGAACTCTGAGAATTGGAGACATAGGTCCTAAAACATGGTGAGTCTGTATCAGTAATGGGCCAATTGGAGAACTCTGAGAACTCTACAAGAATTCTGAGCAACAGAGGAATAAAGTTCAATCCTATCAACACTTCAATGGGTAACAGTAATGAGAACCTGAGGGCAAAACTTAACCCATCAGTTTAGATATTACTAAGATGCAAAACAGATTGAATTGTAGGTTAAAGATGGATCCGGAAGTGGCTCAACTAGTGAGGAGCAATTATTACTCCCATCTAATACAGGATAATATTAGCTCATGTAATTTATGTTACTTATAGTCATAAATTGAGAGTGCTAAACTTGGGCTGGGAAACCTGGTCTTTGATTCCAAAAACTCTCTTTTCCCACTACATTATATGTTGTCTCCAAATAATAATGAAAAATAAAGCACTGCTACTTTTTACAAAGGACTTGAAGTAATTAATCACTGTGTTGAGCACTTTAAATAAATACTAATATACATACATACAGTGAATCCATTTGCAACTGGTGCTTTAAGTTTCAAATTCTTTAATATAGGGAGGCCTATTCAGATTATCTATATCTACTGTGTGAGTTTTGTTCTATTGGATTTTTCAAGGAATTGCTCCATTTTATCTAGGTTTTCAAATTTGGAGCCACAGCATTGCTCAAAATATTCCTTTATTATCTTTTCAATGTCCATGATATCAGTAGTGCTGGCTCCTCTTTCATTTCTGGCATTAGTAATTTGTATCTTTTTTCCTCTTTACTTAATTTACCTGGCTGGAGGTTTCTCAGTTTTCATCTTGTCAAAGAATGTACTTTTGGTTTTGTTGATTTTCTCTGGTGACATCCTGTTTAAATTTCATTGATAATTTTTTAAATTATTTCTTTACTTCTTCTTACGTCGGTTTTAATTTGCTCTTCTTTTTCTAGTTTTCTAAGGTAGAAGGTTGGGTTTTTAATTTTAGGTCTATTTTCTTTCTAACACATTTTTTATGATTTCTACTCTTTTAAATTTGGAAAGGTTGTGTTTTATGGCCAAGAACATGATCTATCTTGGTGGGTGTTCCATGTGAGCTTGAAAACAATGTATTCTGTGTTGTTGGATGAAGAATTCTATAAATATCAACTAGATCCAATTGATTAATGGTACTCTTCAGTTCAATTACATCTTTACTGATTTTCTGTCTGCTAGATCTTTTAATTACTGGCAAAGTATGTTTGAAGTCTCTAACTATAATAGTGGGTTCATCTATTTCTCCTTTCAGTTCTATTAGTTTTTGTGTTACATATTTTGACACTCTGTTGTTAGGCACATACATATTAAGGGTGCTACTTTTTTTTTTTTTAGAATTATCCTTTCATTATTATGTAATGCTTCCCTTTGCCACTGATAATTTTCCTTGCTCTTAAGTCAGCTTTATCCGAAATTCATATAATTACTCCTACTTTCTTTTTTAAATTAATGAATGAATGAATTTTTGGCTGCATTGTGTCTTTGTTGCTGCACATAGGCTTTCTCTAGTTGTGGCGAGCAGGGGCTACTTTTCACTGCAGTGTGCGGGTTTCTCATTGTGGTGGCTTGTCTTGTGGAGCATGGGCTGTAGGTTCAGGGGCCTAAGTAGTTGTGGCACACGGGCTCTAGAGCACAGGTTCAGTAGGTGTAGCGCACAGGCTTAGTTGCTCCGCGGCATGTGGGATCCTCCCGGACCAGGGCTCGAACCCGTGTCCCCTGCATTGGCAGGCAGCTTCTTAACCACTGCACCACCAGGGAAGCCCCCTCCTACTTTCTTTTGATTAGTGTTGACTTGGCATACCTATCTTCATCCCTTTACTTTTTTAAAAAAATTTTAAAAAATGATTACTTTCTACAAATGAATGAAGCATCCTATGTTAGACAACTGTAAAGCAATTTATAAGATTTATATTGCTTTTACTGTCATTTTACACGTGGCACATGTTTAAAATGTTATAAGATATGTAAGGTATGATTGACAGGAGAATATAATGTATAGAGATATTGTTCACAGTTAAGGAACTTGCTATATTCATCATACGGAGTGAAATACTTTTAATTTATGTGTGCTTTTATGTTTAAAGTGGGTCTTTTGAAGACAACATACACTTGGATCTTGCTTCTTATCTACTCTACAGTTTCTGTCTTTTAATTGATGTATTTAGATCACTGATGTTATTATTGATCTAGTTGGAATAATACCTACTATGTTTCTTACTGTTGACTTTTTTATTTTTTTCCCACTTTTTTTTTGCCTTCCCTCATTTTAATTGAGCATTTTATATAATTCTATTTTTTCTCCTCTATTACCATATCAATTATACTTCTTTTTATTTTTTAATCTTTTTAACCTTTTTTTTTAGTGGTTGTCCTTGAGTTTGCAATATACATTTTCAACTAATCCAGATACACTTGCAAATAACTCTCTACCACTTCAGGGGTAGCGCAAGTTCCTTGTAACAAAGTATTAAGCAATTCCTCCCTCCCATGAATTATAACAGTGATGCCATTCTTCATTCATTTACCCATAAGCTATGATCACTGAATATACAGCTACTGTGATTATTTTGGACAAACTGTTATCTGTTAGATCAATTAAGAATAAAAATATAAGAAATTTTAGGTAATCTTTATTTATTCACTAAGTAATCCTCATTTTTTTAATGTAGATCTAAACTCTGACCTATATCATTTTTCTTCTTTCTGTAGAACGTTTTTTCAATATTTCTTACAAGGCAGATCTACTGGTGAAAGTTTCCTTCAATTTTTGTTTGAGAAATTTTTTATTTGTCCTTCACTTTTGAAGGACAATTCACTTGATACAGAATTCTAGGTTAGTATGTACGTGTTTTTTTCCTCTTAACATTTTAAATATATTACTCCACTCTATTTTTACATGGTTTCTGAGTAGTCGTCCAACGTAATTCTGATCCTTGCTCCAGTACAGGTAATTTATCCCCTCCTTCCCTAGCTTCTTTCAAAATTTCCTCTTTGTCTCTGACTTTTTTGCAGTTTAGGTATGATATGCATATATATATATATATATATATATATATCACACTTGGTATTCTCTAAGATTCCTGGATCTATGGTTTGGTGTCTATCATTAATTGTGAAAAATTCCCATTCTTTATTGCTTCAAATATTTCTTCCATTTTTTCTTTCTTTTCTTTCTGATACTTCCGTTACACATATGTTACATCTTTTATAATTGTCCTACATTTCTACAGTATTCCATTCTGTCCTTTTTGTTCTTTTTCCTCTTTGAATTTCAGTTTTGGAAATTTCTATTGACATTTCTATATGCTCACTTATTCTTTCCTTGGTCATATCTTGGCCAATATTTGAGCCCATCAAAGGCTTTCTTCATTTGTGTTACAGTGGTTTTGATTTCTAGAATTTTTCTTTATTGTTTCTTCGAGCTTCTCTTTGTTTACATTACCTCTCTGTTCTTGCATATTTTATACTTTTTCCATCAGAAGCCCTTAGCATATTGATCATTTTTTTAACTGCCACTCTGATAATTCCAACCTCTCTGTCATATTTGAATCTGGTTGTGAGGCTTGCTCTCACTCTTCAAATTGTTCTTTTTGTCTTTTAGAATGCCTTGCAATTTTTTGTTGAACAAAGAACTGAGGTAAATAGGCCTTTAGTATGAGGATTTATCTGGCTAGGAGTTAGGCTGGGTTTATTTTTGGTTATAACTGAAGGTGTCAGAGGTTAACTTTTCCTCCTGTGTTCTTGTTTTAATTTCCCCTATTGTCTTGTCTTTGGTTTGCCTAGAGGCTCCTTCTTAAATAAGGTCTAAAATGAGTAGTTCCTTCAGGCATATTCTTTTGTTATCATACAGTTGCCCTACTGATGTGGTGGTAAACTATGGGGGAAGGGGAGCATACTCTAGTCCTATTACTAGGTTTCCGTCTTTTACTGATCCTGTGCTCCTGAGCTGTGACCTGCAAAATTGCTTCTCAGTTTGCCCTTCCCTTTCTTAGGTGAGAAAGGAAGTCTAGAGGGGCTGGAGTTTGATATTTCTTTTCTCCCATGTGGAAAGGTACAGTGGGCTGCAGTTGGGTATTTTCCCTTCCCCAGGTTGCTAAGACTGTGGTAAAATAGTTTCCTTTTAGGACAATCCCTGTTAAGAAGAATAGAATGCTAGCAGCATTTTGAAACACTATTTCAGAATGGCTGCTTTGCCTATGCCCCTGCTGGAACCATGTGTGTGGAGGGGGATGGGTTCTCCAATCTCCATTGTATGAACCTGGTAGAACTCGTAGAGGTAAAACTAACAAGAGTTTGGGTACACCTCTAAAGCAGGCGCCTTCTGGAGTTTTTAACTCTCCAGCTAGTTCATATTGAAACTCGAGCAATTTGTCAATTGCAGCTTAAATTTTCCAATCCCATTACTGGTTCCAGCTGAGATTTCAGCTTCTGGGCTACTGTGTATCTCTGTATCTACATGTCTGTCTCCAGTTTTGGGTGCAGCAGTTTGTGACTTCAATTTTCTGATGGATGTAAGAATGACTGATTTTCAGTTCATTTAGTTTTTTTCATTGTTAAGATGGGAGTGGCAACTTTGCTCGTTACATGTTGGACCAGAAACTGGATATTTTATAGTCCATTATGCTAGGCTTAAACCCCTGAATACTTTGTTCATTATGTCTAGGATAAGGACCATAAATTTGTATTTTAACAAGTTTCCAGTGAAACGTTGATGATACTAGTCAGGGTACCACATTTTTAGAATCATTGGATTGGAACATCTTTTTTACTGAAGTACATTCTCCAGTAAAAATAAATAATAGTAAGCACATTTCTTCAGTTAGTCTTTTCATAAATCATTCTTCATTTTGCTACATACAGATATCTAAGTATGTATTTCTCTGCTCTGTATTTTAGCAAGTCTTACTGTATTATGGTCTTTCTTCAAAGTGTGCTGAATTTTCAGAAGATACATTCACCTTTTCAATATGGAAACTTGAGTCCTTAATTTCTGAAGAATTTACTTAATTCGTTTTTTATTTCCCCTCATCCATATTCTTGGTTATCTCTTCCTGGACTTTTTCTTTGTTGGTATCTGCCCTTCCCCTATTGATTACTGTAATTTATTTTGTATTTTTCCTCTTTCACATCTCTTTATCTTTGAGGTCTATTTTCTCTAAGATTTTCTTGACTTTACCTTAAATCTTTTATGTATGTATGTATGTATGTATATATGTATGTATGTATTTAGGTTTGGCTATTATGTTTCTTCTCTCTCTCTCTGAACTCTTTCACACTCTCCAGTTATTACATGGCTTTGATATCTTACATTTTCCCAAGAATGCAGCAACAGAAATTAAAATTATCATAGGACTTATCTGAATTGGAATGGACTTGTTAAAGAGGAGAAGAAAAGACTGTTATCAAACTGCTTTCTATAGGGTGTTAGATCCCATACATGTGTAGAAAGACTGAAATTGTGAAGAGCTAAGGAAGGAAAGATGGTTAAATAACATATCATTGCTTCTTATTCCCACTGAGGAATAATTAACCAGAATGTGTACTATGGTTTCAAAAAGATAAATCAATATTTTAAGCTTTTTTAAGGAATCAAATCTTTTCCATTTTTAAAAAATGATGAAGAAAAATAATGCACCTGTCAAAAGATGGGGCAAGATAAAACTTGAGAAAGAGGTAAAACATAGATAACTTTCTAATTTTCTTTTCTCTTAAGTTTGACTTTCCATAGTTTATATGGTCAATCTGATTCTTATTGGTCCACTAACTGGCATAGGTATGTGGGGAAATGTATCTGAGTTCACCTTATTAAGTGGGGGCATTCATTTGGAGATTTACAGCAGGCAAGAACTGGACTTGTCTAAGTTGAATATCATGAATTAAGAGTAAGCCCAGGTTGGAAACACAGATATTTAAGACATAAGCTTTTAGGAGTCAATCTACATATATAGAATCTATTCCTCTGAAGGACTATGTATAATGAGAGAAGAGATGAAAGAACAGAAATATGAACACTTTTTTCATATAAAAACTTTTGAACATTTTTTCATAGATCCTTTTTTGAGGAACTAAGGAATCTGATAGGAAATATTCCATAACAGGAGTAAACTTTAGTTTAAAGAATGTAACAGCATCACAGGGAAGAGACAATTTTATATTCAATATGAATTCTGTAATTCAGATTGTCCCTATGTGCTCATGCTTAGGACCTAGGTTTATAGATACTATGGGAAATATGGGATTATCTTTTCAACAATGAATTATCTGTTCAACAATGAATATGTGATTATCTGTTCAACAATTGAGTCAGTTCAACTGACATGCTTGATCCAACTTAGCCATACTTCACTAAAGCAGAACTGGGAAGTTGGTTCAAGTGTGCCATTTAGTACCTCTTCTAACATTTTAATTTGGAAAACAATTAACATGGAAAAAGCTTGAGAATCTCCGTACAGTGGCTAGAGCTTGAATACACACATTTCAAGAAGTATCTGCAGGGATATTCCACTACATGAAGAAAATATGAGTGTCATGGAAAATGAGAAGGCCATAACCTACGGAAAATGTAAAACCTGAGACAAAGCCTAATGACTTTTGGATTTCTGTTTCTTATTGTACTTGCCAGCACCTGCATCCTTGCCCCTCCCACAGCTTTACTACTCAACCTATCCTGCATGTGCATGATAAATGAACTTCTTTTGCTTAGGCACGTGAGTTGTATTCTCTCTCTTGCATTTAAATGATTTCTAACTAAAATGGGATTGCAGCAAAATAAGCATGCTAGGAAACAAAACCAGATTATGGCAATGGTAATAAAAGCATCAATTGCACTGCTTGCCAAAACATTGATATTGATGACAATTTGTAGTCTCTCCCCTTCTCTAAATCATCCACTTCCTTACAATTTACATTAGCAAGAAATATCGACAGTGGCAATACTACCTTTTGGGAGGTAACTATACTGGTAAAAATATCTTTATTAGATAGATACACTGGGAGTAGATTCTCTCAGGAGAAACACTAATATTGCAGAGATCAGGAATTCACATTGTAGAAAGCCTTGGGTGTTGGTTAATATTCACTAGTTCATTTGGGAATAGTAGCAGCAAACCACATCAGCAATAACACCTTTAGCAATATTGGTGGTGGAGCATCAGCGATTAGGGCTTTGCAATTAGGAGAGGAACTTTTAAAAAGATATTACGTCAACTCCCTTAGCAGAAGAAGAAAACAAAATTTCGAATTTCAACTCTTTATCAAGAGGATTATTTGAAGATTCTTATCATTACCCAATTACCCCCAGGATATTGTGACACAATAAATATGCCTTACAATGAGGTGGTTAAAAATATTTTAGGTAACAAATGTAAACTAATGATTCATCATCTTAACCAATGTAAATGGATACTTGAAAGTGTATAAGCATCATATAGATTGAGATTCAAGTTTGCCAAAATAAAATAGAATGCATTTTATTTAGGAAAGCTAAGGGCATATTTTCCTAAACTGAATTTTTAGAATACAAAATATTTTCAGGTGAATAATTCCTAGTAGTTCAAATCAAACTTGCTAAATAATATTTTCCAAAAGAAATATTATATTTTCAAAAATTATCATTAATTATGCAGTTCTCTAGACATGCTAATTTGTGAGTTTAGTAAATAAATGTAAAGTTTTAATAATTTTTGTTTGTTTTTAATATATAGAGAAGGAAAGAAAGAGTTGAATTTCTGGCAGTTATCAAAGTTTCTCCTTGACCAAAGTTACAAACTAGCTGCTTGATTTATTGCACTTCTGTTAAAAATTCTCTGGCATTAAATCTTGATATTACCGACAGCCTGGAAGCAGTATCTTGTTTGTCTGGAAGGTGGAGATTTTTTTCTTATATATTTGCTTCATAATTTTTATTGTTTATTTTTCAAAGTTATGAAGAATGCCCTTAAAAGGAAATGGCATATTGATTTTAATCTGCATTAGGTATATCTATTGTGACATGAATAAACCAAACTTAATTTCATGCCTTGTTGTTACACACTATTACCATACATTGTTGTATGCATTACATTTATATCCAATGGAATACATACTCCTTTTGAAAAGGCTGATATAGTTATGTATATGTCAATATAGAATCATCACTAAGTTATATTAAGTGAAAAAAACCCCAAAATGCAAGACGCTATTGTGCTGTTGTAAAAATATAAAAATATGCATGTAGGCATATGTGGAGAATATCTGAAGGATAATTCAGAATCTCTTGACAGTAATTACCTTGGAGTAGAGAAAAAGTTTATTTTTATCCTTTATGTTTGAGATGTTATGTACATACAAAGATCAAACAAGAATAGCTCCTCTATTAATTTCCATTTCACTCACTTTATGGTGTTTTAACAGATATTAATGACTCATTTTAATGTAGTTTAAATCAATGGTTCTCAACTGGGGATGGTTCTGTCACCTAGCGGATATTTGACAATGACTGGAGTCATTTATGGTAATTGTAAATGGTGCGATGTTACTGGCATCAAGTGGGTAGAGACCATGGATGCTGCTAAACATGCTACAATACTTGGGTAGCCCAACCACAAAAAAGACTTAGTCCAAAATGTGAAGTGTGCATTGTTTAGTACATACCTCTACTCACATTTCTTGAAAATATCCTCCAATATGAATTTATAGAAGATTTTATGATTTATCTTATTCATATCTACAGCCTACTGGCACTGACTTCTATACAAAGACTTGATATCACTATGTGGATATCAAAATAGGGCATGATCGTTTATGGGAAATGCTATCATTTCAGTTGTGCTGTGCAGCATTTGTTGTGTATCAAGCATCCTTATATGCATGATTCTGTTTCATTACAAGTTGTGTACAAACTGGAAATTATTTGGATTGTTCTGGAGGCAGATGCTACGAAATAAATGTAAATATGTTTGCTGCAATAAGAATATATGCTTTTCTGTGGCAATTCTGCATTGTTAAACATCTTATATTCTATAATATTTTAAGATACATAGGCTCCTTATGCCCAAACCTCTGGTGTCTGGTGTCACATCATCAACTTACATACCCTCTTCTCTTGGATCCTAGCAAGTGCTAACTTTCCTGATAACTATGAATCCCTATTTTTCATTTTCCTTCCAAATATACTGTTAAAAAATCTACATCTCTGTCTTAGTCTGTTGGGGTTGCTATATCAAAATACCATTGTCTGGATGAGTTTATTTCTCACAGATACTTATTTCTCATGCTTCTGGAGGTTGGGGGATCTGATATCAGGATGCCTATGTGGTCGGGTTCTTGGCAGGGGCCCCTTTCTTGGCTTGCAGATGTCTGCCTTCTCACTATGTCCTCACACGACAGAGAAAGAGCTCTGGTCTCTTCTTATAAGAACACTAATCCCTTCATTGGGGTCCCAAACTTATGACTTCATATGAACCTAATTATTGGGTTGGCCGAAAGTTTCATTCAGTTTTTTCCATAAGATGGCTCTAGTAGCACTTAGTTGTCTTTAATTTCATTCAAAACAATTTTGTTAGATTGTATGTGACAGCTGTCATATCACCGTGCATTTAAAAAAAGACATCAAAATTGGTGAATTTTTAGGTAGCCATTTTAATATTGAGGATGGAAGAAAAACAACATTTTCAGCATATTGGGCTTTATGATTTCAAGAAATGTAAAAACGCAACTGAAATGCAAAAAAGATTTGTGCAGTGTATGGAGAAGGTGCTGTGACTGATCAAACATGTCAAAAGTGGTTTGCAAAGTTTTGTGCTAGAGATTTCTCGCTGGACGATGCTCCACAGTTGGGTAGACCACTTGAAGTTGATAGCGATCAAATCGAGACATCAGTTGAGAACAATCAATGTTATACCACTTGGGAGATAGCCGACATACTCAAAATATCCAAATCAAGTGTTGAAAATCATTTGCACCAGCTTGCTTATGTTAATTGCTTTGATGTTTGGGTTCCACATAAGTTAAGTGAAAAAAACCTTCTTGATCGTATTTCTGCATGCAATTCTCTACTTAAAAGTAATGAAAACGTTCCGTTTTTAAAACAAATTGTGATGGGTGATGAAAAGTGGATACTGTACAATAATGTGTAATGGAAGGGATCGTGGGGCAAGTGAAATGAACCACCACCAACCTCACCAAAGGCTGGTCTTCATCCAAAGAAGGTGATGTTGTGTATATGGTGGGATTGGAAGGGAGTCCTCTATTATGAGCTCCTTCTGGAAAACCAAATGATTCATTCCAACAAGTACTGCTCCCAATTAGACCAACTGAAAGCAGCACTCGACAAAAAGCGTCCAGAATTAGTTAACAGAAAACGCATAATCTTCCATCAGGATAATGCAAGACAACATGTTTCTTTGATGACCAGGCAAAAACTGTAACAGCTTGGCTGGGAAGTTCTGATTCATCCACCAGATTCACCAGACATTGCAACTTTGGATTTCCATTTACTTAGGTCTTTACAAAATTCTCTTAATGGAAAAAATGTCAGTTCCCTGGAAGACTGTTAAAGGCACCTGGAACAGTTCTTTGCTCAAAAAGATAAAAGGTTTTGGGAAGATGGAATTATGAAGTTGCCTGAAAATGGCAGAAGGTAGTGGAACAAAAGGGTGAATATGTTGTTCAATAAAGTTCTTGGTGAAAATGAAAAATGTGCCTTTTATTTTTACTTAAAAAACTTAAGGCACTTTTTGGCCAACTCAATACATCTTAAAGGCCCCACCTCCCAGTATTATCACATTGGGGTTAGGACTTCAGCAAAATCTGTGGGTGACACAAACGTTTAGATCATAATAGTCTCTGTCCTTTTTTCTGGTAATATATCCCAAAATTGGAATTGGCAAATATCCCAGGTGATAAAAGTGATTGTCAATGAAGAGTTAGAAAGAAAGCTAGTTTCTTTCTCTGCTCTCTTTTGCCTCCTGACACATAAAATCTTGGTTGTCTTTGTTATTCTCCCATAGCCTCATCCATTGTTTTGTGTTTGAATGTTTGTTTCTTTTGGTGTGAAACTGAGCTTTTCTAATTATTTTCAGTGGGACAGTTAATTTAATACAAACTATTCTATCAAAGCAAGAAGTGGAAATCTTATTATGGTGTGAATTTGCTTTCTTTTGTTAATAATAAAGTTTAAATCTTTTTATGTACTTATTGGCTATATGGATTCCTTCTTTTATAAAATTGCATGTTTAATTCTCTTGCTTATTTTTCTATTGGATGGTTTATCTTTTTCCTTAATAATCTGTAGGAAGTTTTGTGCCCCCCCCTTGTGTTATTTTTTCTTGTTTACAAGACTCATCAGTGGCTTTTTTAAAATCCATATTTTGCTCTCTTTGCTCTTTTTTGATAAACAGTAGTCATTTGTACTTATTGCAGTACTTATTATTAATAAATATTTTGCTACTCAAACACCAATGAGATATTTTCTTATATTTTCATTCAATTTTTTGTTTCTCTCTCTGTCTCTGTCTCTGTCTCTCTCTCTCTGTATATATATATATATTTATAAAGGAAATTAGAAAGGAAATATTATATACATATCATGATATACTGATATATAATATATTGTTTTCCACATGTATGCCCACTTGTCTGAACACATTTATTTTGAAAATAGAATTCTTTTCCTATTGTTCTGCAGTATTCTCTTTATTATAAACCACACTTTCATACATGTGTAGGTCTATTTTAGTGATAATTATTTCAGTTCATTGGTCTGTCTATCCTTTATTTACTATCATACATTTTGTTTCGTAAATGTATAAATCTTATTATTTGTTAAGTTATCCCATGCTGTTTTTTTAAATAGAGCATATTGGCTATCGATTGATTTTTCATAAGTATTTGAGAATTCAATTCATATAATTATGAAAACTATATCTAATGAGATTTTTAACTGTTAGCATGATTGACATCTTTAGAATATTGAGTTTTCCAAAATGTGAACATCACATACACCTCCATTTATTTATTATTTATTTTAAAAAATCAATAATATTTTACTGCAGAAGTCTTTGCAGAAGTCTTATACATCATTACTTATGTTTATTTGTAGGCCCTTAATATTTCTTGGTATTGGTAAAGGTAATTAAAAAATTATTTTCTACACATTTATTGTTGCTATTTAGAAACATGATTTTAAAAAAGTTTTAGTCAAATTTACTCAGGTATTATTTACATACAGTATATTTTATCTTTTAAAGTGTATAGTTCTACTATAGAACTATAGTACATACATAAAACGACCACTACAATCAAGATAAGAATCTTTCCATCACCTCTAAAACAATTCCTTCATGCCAACTGTAGTCAGTTTCCTCTCCCACTCCACAGTCTGTGACAATCACTGTTCTTATTTCTGTTTCTATAATTTTGTTTTTTTCCAGAATGTCATATAAATGAAATTATGAAGTATGTGACTTTTTGAATCTGGCTTCTTTTACTTAGGAAACACTTTTGGGTCTTCTCCCTGTTACATATATTGATTGACATCTGTAATAATAATTTGTACCTTTTTTACTGCTGATTAGTATTCCACTGTGTGGGTATACCACAAAATATTTATACGTTTACAAGTAATGGGGCATTTATTTCTATTTTTGTACTATCAAAAAGTTCTTAAAACTGGAATTGAAACATCAAAGTTTGGGGAAGTTGTATTCAGTTACAGAGGGACAAATAAGGAGCACAATAAACTAGAACTATGGTTATTGATATGAGGAGATTCACATCAATACAAGAAACTGAAGCCAGTATTTATCTTAGGTATAAATTTTAAACAAATTTATTTTGGTATACTTCTATATCAAAAAACTTACCAAAAGTGACTGAACAATGCTATGAATTCAGTAATTTACTATATTCCAACCATCACCGTAATTATGACTTTGGACATGAAAATTTTCTTAGCTATGATACCAAAAACACAGTTCATAAAATAAAGAGAAAAATAATGATTTGGACTTCATCAAAATTAAAAACTGTTGTGCTTCAAAAGATACCATTAACAAAATGAAAAAATAAGCCATAGACTGGAAGGAAATATTTACAAACCATATGTCTCATAAAGAACTAGTGTCCAGAATATGTAGAGAACTCTTAGAAGCCACTAATAAAATGACAAATAAGACTATTAAAATTTTGGCAAAAGATTTGAATAGAGCAAATTGAATTTTACCCAAAAGATGTAAGAATAATTAATAAGCACATTAAAAATTGCTCAAGATCATTAGACCTTAGGAAATACAAATTAAGACCACAATGACGTACCATTTCATACCCCGTAGAATATTTATATTAAAAAAACATACAATACCAACAATACCAAGCATCAGCTGGGATACGGAGGAAACAAAACGTGAGTCAGAAATTGAAATGATAGAGCCACTATTAGTCTGGCAGTTATTTTAAATAAATAAATCATAAGTTTATCAAATGTTCAAGTGATTTTATAATTAAAACCACAGTAAAATAACATTATATACCAATTAAATAGCTAAATTTAAAATAACTATCCATACCAATGTTGTTGAAAATGTTAAGAAACTGAAACTCTTGAACACTGTTGGCCTGAATGTAAAATGGTATAAATAAGAAAACAGTTTCTTACACATAGTAAAACAGTTGAGAATTTCCTTAAAAATTAAACAAAACTATACCAATGTATGTAGATAAATGGTTTCCAATGTCAGAGATGGCTATGTGTGTCTATTAAAGGACAAAGTAAGTATACTTGTAGTGATTGAAATTTTGTATCTTGACTGTATCAGTGTCAATATCCTGGTTCTGATACTGTAATAGTTTTGCAAGAAACTAAGTAATGGATATGCAGGACCTCTTGGCATTATTGCTTTCAACTACATGGGAAACTACAATTAACTCAAAATTGAAAGTTTGCTTAAAAAAAGAGATAAACATGCACTTACGCATTTACAGTATGATTCACCCATTCCACATCTGGTTATTTATCAATACATAAGAGAAAATAATACCTATGTTACATGATGAATTGTACATAAATACTTTTATTATAATATCTCAAAACTGCAAGTTACTGAAATGTCCATAAATAGGTGAATATATAAATAAACTGTTGTACATACAAAAATTGGAATGCTATTAAGCAATAAAAATGAATAAAATATTAATATTAATACACACAATGACACAGATGAGTTTCAAAATAATTACATGAGGTTAAAACAGACAAAAACAGTACATACTGTATGATTCTGTTTGTATTAAATTCTAGAAAAGCAAAAATAATCTAAAGTGATATCAGACCTATGATTGCCTCAGTTGATGGAAGAAGGGTGTTGGGGAAGTGTAGGAAGGAGGGTTTCAAAGGGGCATAAGGAAACTCTGGGTTGTGGGGTAGATATGTTTACCTTCTTGATTATGGTTATAATTTCACAGGTGTAAGCATATGACAAATATTTGAAATTGAACCTTGAAATTGTAATATTCATACAATTGAATATTATTTAGCAATAAAAGGAATGAAGCACTGATACATGGTACAATATTGATGTACCTTGAAAACATGCTAAGTGATAGAAGCAAGACAAAATATGCCACATACTGTATGATTCCACTTATATAAAAGCTCAGAATAGGCAAATCTATAAAGACAGAAAGTATATTAGTAGTTCTCAGAAGATGGGTGACAGGGGGAATGAAGAATGAATGCTGTTTCTTTATTTAGTGATAAAAGTTTTCTAAAATTAGATACTTGTGATAGTTGCACAACTCTGCACATATTCTTCCAAACCACTGAACTGCATAAGAATGAAGCTTATGATATATGAATTATATCTCAAAAAATCTGTTATTTAAAAAATACAGGAATAGATTGTTGGACCAATTTGTAAACGCAGAAAAATAATGTGTGAGCCAGCTGCTGGAATGAAAATTACCTTCATTTAGGACAGTAAATAAATAAATAAACTTGTTATTAATGTGCAAACACTAATGTTTTATTGGAACAGAGAAGGATTATCTCAAAGGCTGAAATTTAATAGATGGGAAAGCTACTTATTAAAGATCATGAAAAATTAGGAAGAGTCAATAACAGTGATCTATTTTCTGATAAATTACATCTATATCAAATATCAAATGAAGATTAAACAATAAATCTGGGATACCAGATTCAAGCTGAAATTCTACCCTGACTTTAAATTTTTTAACAACAAATAGATTATAATATTATTTGTATGCATGTGCAAGCATACACATATCTGGAGAAATTATACCAACAAACTTTTCATAAACAGGGTAACTACTTTTATAAGAGAATCAGAAATCACTATATTACTTCCACTCTAATTACAGAAAAGTATTGGGGGGATGCCTTGTCACGGCACAGAATGCAGTCTCACCTAAGGCACAGAATTGTCATTGTTTCACATCTTTCCTGGGTCATCATGTGATCCTCTGTGGATTATTGAATATTTGTGTAGACAGGCATCTGGGTACAACTTAAACCAAGATGATAATTAGAAGGGAGACTGACACTACTCACTTGAATAATGCAAAGTACTATTAACATTGTGGGTAGAGTTAGGCCAGGACTTTTAAAGTGTGTGATCCAGATTACTTGCATCACAACTACTTGGAGGGCTTATTTAAAACACAAAATATTGGATCTTGATACAGAAAAAGTAAGAGTATCTGAAAGCGGGATTAGAGAATCTACTTTTAAAGCATCCACAAATAATATTATGCACATTAATAATACTTATCTAAACACTGTCTATAATTCGCTATTTGTCTTTGGGAGTTGTGCATTTATAAACGTGTGCATCTAGGTTTGGTTCAATATTTTCTCACTAAAATGTCATAAAATTTACTTGTTTCTATTTTTACGGTAACATTTATTAAGAATCTCAAAAGGGACTATGTATTAGTGTTCCTGAAAGCAAGTATATTCATGCATTCATGCGCACACACACACACACACGCTTTAAATTAGTTTTTGAATATAATTTGTGATAGAAGAGTTTATACTCTCCCTAATTGTATGTCCTTTTTCTGTCTTTCAGGTAGAAAAGAAAGGGAGGAAGTCCTGAACGTAGTATTCTAAATCTGTGTACTTCCTTTGAAGTTGACAACTTTGCTAAGTTTCCTAACTCAATGCCAAGATTTTATTATTGGTGCTTTTATTCTCACACTCTTATGTATAACCCTGGCTTTAATGAATTAGGCTAAGTCACATGTGAGCATTAATATCCTTTTATCCAAAAGATGCAAAATTATGTAGACTAGAGAAAAGCAGGTAAAGTGGCTTTCTTGCCCCCCTGCTCTAGGTCAGACTTCTGATTTTGCTTTTCTGTATCTTCTTACTAGAACAATAAAAACATTAAAGAACAGATCCAAAGAACACAGCTAAGGAAAGAACGTGTTTATCGGAGATTTCCCAAGCTACCCTCCAAGACTTTTTCTGGGTGGAGTCATTTCCAAATAATAGCAATCTCAGAATCATTTTATAGCACCAACTACAAGAGGGACATGAATTCACAAACACACATACACACTCATACACACAAACACTACAGAGATATATACAAGAAGATGACCCAGAGAGGAGATTTGAGAAACAAAGACAAAGGAACCAAAGAATTTTTTAAGAAAATTGTCCAAAAACACTCCCAATAAAGCATAGCTTCTACAAGCTTTCAGAACTTTGTAAACCTACATGTTTCTCCTCCTGGAACCATGTGAACCAACTGTGAACCTATCTTGACCCTACTGAAGATCAATAAAACTCTGCCTGGGAGTAGAAAGAGAAGAATCTTTAAGTTTCTTATAGAGGTTGGAATGTGCTACTAAGATTGAACAAACTCAGTCAATGTGTATGCATCTATTTATTCATCCATTGAAAACTATCAATGTCTCATGTCTGTTATACTCTTTAAAATGCATACATTCACTGATCAAATATATAGTATATAAGTTGAACTAAGGACCAGAAAGAGAAGATATGTTCAAGTAGTATGGGTTGAGCTCATAAATAGACGAAGCAAGTTAGTAGAAAAAGTTAGAAAGATATCAGCAGTTCAGAAGTTCACAGGGATATTACAGATGAGTAGACTTACTGCCCAAATATATTTATAAATAAATGTTGCCAGTTACGTGTCTGATCATAAATGCAATTGAAATAACCAAGGAAATTTTGAGTGTTTTGAAAAAGCTCAATAAAGAAAACTTTTTTCTTCCCACCAAGGTTTCGGATCAAATCGAGAAACAGTAGCAGAGACAGAAGATGAAGCACAAAATATATAAACATGATTATGATAAAGCCATGTGGGACACCTCATGTCAGCTGGTGTAACATCAGACTGGGTCTACTCACTCTCTAACTTCCCTGAAGTCCACGTCTTCTGGCAGCACACCTGAGGAAAGTGTTGAATTTAGAGAAGACTGCACTTGACTAGGTTGCCCCTCCCACTGGATTGTGCAGAAGGAAGAAGTGAAGGAGCAGAGGTACACAATGTCCTATCTCAAGACTTTAGATTTTCCAGTTTAGAACAAATACCACTGTCAGTTCCTCCCCAAGCAGTAAACCTACCTAGCTGAAATGGAGAGGAGTAAGATTTGCAGTTAAGAGTGCAGAAGTTTACATGGAAATCTGTACTCGTGAAAACTGGAAGGTGGAAAATGGCATTTCCTTCTAAAAAAAAGAGTAGAAGAAAGAAAGCCTTCACAAGCAAATATGATCACTGAAAACAAAACTCTTAGCAATCAGTGATACCACAATTTTCCTTTTTAATTCATGAATTTTTTCCTGAAACCCTAAATATGTAAAGCTGTGATAATGTATGAATAATTATAGGGAGTATAGGAGACGAAGTAGGGGTTTTTTGCATTTGAAGAAACAGTTCATTCTGCCATAATACAGTGAATAAAAATAACAATAAAAATGGTTATACTGAAAGAGTGGTGTATAATGATTTAATACTTACATATGCAGATCAGATGATTCCTGAATAACATAGGTTTAAACTTAATGTGTCCACTTATAAGCAGATGAGGATTTTTTTCAGTATATGTAGTACCTGTATTTTCATTTTACAGATCTTTAAATTAACGATGTATGAGGAAACGTTTGTGTTCATCTGAGAACACAATATGTGGAGTCAAAAGAACTAGGGTTTGAATCTTGATTCTAACCAAAGTGTTTCAACTTCCTGCCCTTGAATGAGACATTTATCAATCCTTTGTTTTTGAGGAAGAGATAGCAGTACTTTGAATTTCAACTGCATGGGGGAGCAGTTGGTGCCCCTAACCCCTACACTGTTCAAGGATCATGTGTATGTATATAAAAAATGTTCCTATATATATATATATGCTTACTCTTACTCAAAAATAAAATAAATTAAAATTTATCAGAGATAAAAAGTCAAACTAATCTTTAGCAGAATAAACTGGATTTAGTGGAAAATAGATTATTAGTAAACATTTTATTGAAGAAAAGTACTTCAGACTGTGGGAAAGCTGTAGATAAGGTGCATACAGTTATTTATGCTACACTTGAAAGGTGCCATTTTTTACCTTCAATGTAAGCAGACCTTAGACTTTCTTTACCTCAAAGAAAAAAACAGTAAAACTTAAAGGGAGAAAAAATAACTCTGGAAAATGCAACATTACTCGTTTGTTGAGTATGTTCCAGTAAGCACAAAATAGTTCATATATATAACTAATTTTAAAAAAGAACAATGTTACTAAGCATGGCATGCCTATTTACTTTCCCTGTATAAATAAAAGGGATTGAAGCAAGTGAAAAATTATCCATTTCGTGATCAAATGAAAATGTTTGGTGTGGAGAAAATGTTCCCCTAACTATAAGTAGTCTAAATTCACCAGCCATACTTATTTCAACAATCATCTTATTCTGCTGTCTGAACACATGGTTATGCTGCTTAATAGAAAATAAGTATTTCATCTTGAAGACTGAAGTCTAGGTTTTTAGTTTAATCATTCACCACAGAAACATAGTAAATTATTACAAAGGCATAACTACCTCTGATGGTAAAGAATAGAAATAATTGAATTTTTGTCACTTGCTGTTCTGCCTACAGTAACTTGAAATGGTTCATATTTTCAAACTGTGTTATGGACAGAGAACAGTTTCTTACAGGTTAGCATTTTATTAGGTACAACCCCTAAATTTAATATAAATTATGAATTAAGAATTGGTGAGAAATTGCTCTTTCAAATTTTAGTTCAGATTTTTGTCTATCTAGACATATGTCCAACCCTGGGTCCCATTTTAATTTTACGAAAGTTTATTGAGATATAATCCACATATCAAAAAATTAACTTTTAAAATGTACTAATCAGCAGTTTTAGTATATTCATGA
Organism: Balaenoptera musculus; assembly: GCF_009873245.2. Classification (NCBI taxonomy): domain Eukaryota; kingdom Metazoa; phylum Chordata; class Mammalia; order Artiodactyla; family Balaenopteridae; genus Balaenoptera; species Balaenoptera musculus. Next base: position 22,972,256 of record NC_045787.1, on the reverse strand, counting down.
TGTTGTGTGACCATCACCACTAATTCCAGAATATTTTCAACCCTTCATGGAGAAGCGTCATACCCATGAGCAGTCAGTATGCATCCCCCGCCTCTCTCTAGCTCCTGGCGAACACTAACACATTTCTGTCTCTATGAATTTGTGTATTTTGACCCTTCATAAAAATGGATACATAAAATATGTTTCCTTTGTGTCTGACTTCTTTCATTTAGCATACTTTTTTCATCATTCATCCATGTTGTAGAATGTGCTGAATTGTATTTTATTTCATGGATAAGTCACATTTTTCTAATCCATTTAACAGCTGATGGATTTTTGGGTTATTTACACTTTGGGATATTATTCACGTGCAATTTTTAGTGTGGACATGTGTTTTCAATTGTCTTGGGTATATAACTAAGAGTAGAATTGCTGGATCAGATAGGAACATGCTTAACTTTTTCAGAAATACTCAAATTATTTTCCAAAGTGGCTACACCATTTCAAATTCCTATCAGCACTGTATGAGAGTCTTAGTTTCTTACATTTTTGCCAAAACTCATTCTGCCTTTTTGCTTCTAGCCATCCTAGCAGATGTGAAGTCATATTTCACAGTGAATTGGTTTGCACTTCTTTAATAGATGATGATGTTGAGCATCTTTCCATATGTGTATTGTTCATTCATATATATATTTTATAAAAATATATGTCCATATTCTTTATCCATTTTTTAAAAGATGGGTCATTTGCCTTTTTATTGTTAGGTTTTAAGAGTTCTTTACATATACTGGATATAGGTCTCTTGTCATATATATGATTTGGAAATATTTACCCCAATTCTGTGAGTTATCATTACAATTTCTTGATGGTGTCCTTAAAGCAAAAAAGTTTTTTTTTTTTAACTTTGACAAGGTACTGTTTGCCTAGTATTTTCTTCTGTCATTTTTCCTTGGATATCATATCTAAAAAAAAAATGGCTTGATTCAAGACCATGAAGATTTAGTCTTATGTTTTCTTCTAAGAGTTTTATTATTTTAGTGCTTACATTTATCTACCTATGTGAGTTAATTTTTCCACATAGGATGAGGCAGTTTGTTTATATATTCTTTCTTCATTCTTTTATTTATTTATTTATGTATTTATTTATTTTTCTTCATTCTTTTATATATGGAGATCCAGTGGTACCAGCACTATTTGTTTTCTCATTGAATTGACGTGGCATTCTTCCTTGTCAAAAATCAACTGACCATAAATATAATGACTTGTTTTGAACTGTAAATTGTATTCAACTGATATATAATTTTATCCTTACTGAAATATTATACTGTCAAATATGATGACAGCAAGATGGTGGACTAGGAGGTCCTAGCCCTCATCCCCCTCAAAAACAATGATTTAACAACTCCTCATGGATACAGATAGCTCTTGGAGAACTCTGGTGTACAATTAAGAATATACAGCAATCCAAAGGAGAACTAAAAATGAGAATGGCCTCATAGAAGAATTTAGGAAGCAATTAACCTGAATCACCTAATCGCTAGGCCAGCAGAGCTTGGCACCAAGATGAATTCCCTTGGCCATGACTTCCCCCTATTGGAGAAAAGAGAAACAAGACAATATCCACAGCCTTTGCCACCAAACACCCCTGCAGTCTTTGCTAACTGAACATCAGTAGACAGACCTGCCTGAAGTTCATGCTGCTGTGCCCTGCTGGAGTTCATGCTATGTATTATATGAAAACATTGATATGAAATATTCAGAATAGGCAAATACACAGAGACAGAAAACAGATTAGTGTTTGTCCAGGGCTGGGGAAGAAAGAAGTGGGGAGTAAAAGCTTAATGGATACAGGGTTTCCTTTGGAGGTAATAAAAATGATTTGGAACTATATGGTGATGATGACCATATAACACTATGACTATATTAAATAGTTACCACTGAACTGTACACTTTAAAATAGTGAAAATGGTGTATTTTATGTTATGTGTATAAAATATACATTTATACTTTTATATTTACCTAAATAGTCATCTTTATCACTTTTCTTTATTCCTTTGTGTGGATTTAAATGACACTCTAGTGTCTTTTTTATTTCAGCCATAATGACTCCTTTTACTTTTTCTTATAATGCAAGTTTACTAGCAACAAATTTTCTCAATTTTGTTTTCCAGTCATGCCTTAAATTCTCCTTAATTTTTGAAGTATAATTTTGCTAAATATAGAATACTTGCTTTACATTATTTTTTTCTTTAAACACCTGAATGTGTCATCCATTTGCCTTCAGGTTTCCATGATACAAAGTCAGCTGTTAATCTTCTTGAGGATTCCTTTTGTCCACTGAAGAAAAACACATAACCTAAAAGTTGAAAGTTACATTTTATTTGGGGACTTTACTGAGGACTATAGTCAAGGGAACAACCTCTCAGAAGAGATAAGGGAGTAGCCTGGAAATACAGGAGTTTTTGCTGAAACAAAAAATGTAGTTGAAGATTGCAAGATTACTGCTAATCACAAAAAACAGGCATCTCAAGTTAATGATTTTAGTGATTTTCCATGTATGGGAAGATGCAAGAGTTTGGGCTCATTGAACTTATTCCTTAGGTATGTATCTTAAATATCTAGGGTCAGTGTCCTGTTTTTCTTCATCCTGAATTCCCCTCAGAGTACAGCATCTGCACAGCTGGAGTTGCTGATGACTTGATGGCAGTCAACATTAGTTGTCTATTGGAATGTCATTGCAACGTTCTTTGTTTACTGAAATGACGGGCAACGGTTCTTGTCCACACTTTCACGTGATAATATATTCTCTCATTCTGTTTTCAAGATTTTCTTCTTTTTTTCTCTTTGGATTTTGACAATTTTACCATGATGAGTGTAGGTGTGGCTTTCTTTGAGTTTATTTTAGTTGGAGTTTGTTAAAATACTTGGGTGTGTTTTTCAATCAAATTGTTTCAATGTTTGAAAATCAGACCAATGTTTTTCATCAGTTTTGGGAAGTTTTGGAAATTATTTCCTTAAATATTCTTTCTGTCCCTTTCTCTTCTCTTTTTCTGGGACGCCCGTTATGAACATTTTGGTATATTTGATAGTGTCACACATATCTCTGAGGCTCTGTTCATCTTTCTTAATTTTTTTTCTGTTCTGTTCCTCATATGGGATAGTCTCAATTGCTGTCTTCAAGTTTGATAATTATTTATTCTGTATGTTCAAATATGTTGTTAAGACACTACAGTGAATTTTTCCTTTCAGTTTTTGTATTTTCAACTCTAGAGTTTCTATTTGGCTCATTTAAAAAATAATAATATATCTATTCATTGACATTCTAGACTTCCTCAGGTATAAGTTTCTATTGGCTGCACCTTTTTTTCCCCTGGGTATGGACTATACTTTTGTCTTTTTGCATTTCTCTTAATTTTTTTGAAAACTGAACTTTTAAAATAATAAAATGTAGCCACTCTGGGAATTATTTGTTTCCCTCTCCTCAGGATTTGTTGTTCTATCACTTTGCATATGTAGTTAATATTTTAAATGTGGCAACTTTGAAATAATCCCTCCTTACCCCCAATCTCAGGGTTCCCTATTGTTGTTGCTTGTTGTTGTTTTTATGCTTGCTACATATTCATTTAGTAATTTCTTTGGACTAATTCTTAAAAATCTCTTTCTTTGTTACATGAGATCTCTGTTTTAAAGCCATTAAAGGCTCTATTCAGTCCACTTAATGATCACTTAAGAGATTCCTGTAAATTATTTGAACCAATTCATCTTCTAGTTTTTGCCAAAGTCATCTGTGTTTGTGTATGTGTCTTTTAATGTTCTGCCAGGCAATTTTCAAGTCTAGCTTCATTTTTACTTCCTGTTTGCCTACAGTCTTAAGTCAGCCAGAGTTCAGAGTTTAGGACCTTCTCAGGTCTCTCATGGGCTTGTGCAAATCCTGGGTATGCACACAGCTCTGTACATGTATGTGGTCTTCCAGAATGTCAGGGTATGTCAGAGGTTTTCTAAGTGCCCTTTCAATATTGCATTCTCCATTTTTTCCTTTTAAGTTTCTTGGTCACACTTCTGTTGGCTCCAACTGTTATCACCACCTCAGGCAGTTGTGTTGTTAAACAATTGCCACTGTTTGTTTTGAAAAATGCCCGGAGGATAGGGCTGTTTGCAAAGAGCAAGCTCCTTGTCACATCAAATATAGAAAAGCCCAGAGAATCAAGTATTTCAGGTAGCTGTCCAGACAGGTCAAATAATAATTCACTAAACTTTGGGCTTTTTATTTTAGATATCCAAACCTGGTATGCCTCCAGTGGGGATCAGTTTGCTGTTTTTTACCACTATTATAATTATGAGGCTGTTGGTTTTCAGTCTAATATAAATTTAGGGACAAAGGATGGGAATAGAGCAAGTTAAAGTGCCACAAACCTTGCTATTATTACTAAGAGTAAACAAATTTTCTTGAATAAACACTCAGGACTGCTGCAAGCTTTTAATTTAATTTCCTGTGTTCTGAAGACATTGATTTTGACAGACTTTTTTCCCCCTCTGTGTTCTCATTGCTTTTATGGTGGAGTGGATTTTTGGTTGTCTTTACCACTTAAAAATGGGTCATTTTTAAGGAACTTTCTTTTCAGTTAACATGATTTTTATCTTTTTTCAGTCTAAAATGTATTAAGTGGCAGTGTTTTAAGATATTTGGATAGATAACAAAGCATATGGACTATTCTATTTTCTCATCTACTCTCAGTTCCCTTGCAAAGCCATGTGGCTGATCTGGTCAATAAAATTTAAGCAGAAGTCACATGTCACCATCAGTTGTTATGATAGGTTATGGGGGAGATAATTTTGCGGCAGAACTTGAGCTACCAAGTCTTTTTCAAGTCATTTTTAAAGGTAGAAATCTGTGCCATGGATTGCCTAAGCCTGACCCTGGCAGTGTGTTTTGCAGGAAAGTGCCTTATTTCCCCTATTCTTAACTAGTTATGAAGGATTTGCATTTATATTCTGTTGTTCAAGGGTTAAAAATACAAATGATTTTACACACCTATATAGAAGGGGTGGTGATTCTTAGAATTGGTTAGATATGAGTGCCTTTCCCCATAATCTTCACTACTTAGTTTTCTTAGCTGTAAAGTGGAGATTCACAGAAGCATCTCTCAATATCTAACCACTGGAGACTCCCTGAATTCAAGGCAGTCTTCAAGGCAGTCTTACGCTGAGTTACATGTTATGAATTATAAAGTGTTATAAGTTGTAAAAGAGTTGTAAGGTGTATTAATTGTACCCTACCCAATACAGTAGAATGTATTCTAAAGTTTCTTTAAATGATAGCTAGCTCACTTATAATTAAACATACTCAGTGATAACCAATTTACTACATGGTGAAGTAGTCTTTGTAGTTGTGACCTGTAATTCTCAAAGAGAGCCTTTCTGTGGTTTGTAAATGTATCCACTCCCCTTCTCATCCTGCTCCCTAGTCATGGGCAAATTCACTACAGTGGACCTGGGAATAGATCAAACACTCTTTTCAGCATACTGTGATCATTCCTAAATTTGTATTTAATAGCAAAACAAAAATGTTAATTAAGAAAAGAGTTTATATTTAGTGTTGACATTATTAATAGGAATATTTAAAAAAATAAAGTTATTATTCCTCTAGAGAATTCCAATAACCTCACAATCCCAGAAAAATTTTATACATTTTTGGGAGAATTTCTTCTAAGAATTTACAAATAATGTTTCCAAAAACATGTATATCCAGAGGAAATAATGAGAATATGGAACAACAGCATGCTTAATGTTATTAAATGTCTTCTGCTGGAATACTGAATGCCGAATAACAAAACCTCTGAATTTTTATAACAAAAGCTTCTGTGATACTGCTAGAATATATTAAATAGATGATGCCAATGAGTGGAATACAAATAAACAAAAAATATTAAGATGGCTCTCATATGATTATATTTGCAATAACAAAGAGCAGGAACAGTGAAGGGAAAATGAGGTAAATAAAATATCAATACACAGAAATATATTTCACTAGCATGGATACCTTCCCATAGTTAAGCAAATAGGAATATTAAATGCTAAACCATCCTAGTTCTCTCATCCAGAAAGATAGAAGGATGGCCATTAAGATAAGTATTTATAAGACATTAATTATGTAGTTACCCTGGAGTGTATTTGTTTTCTATTGCTTCATAAAAAATTAGCATGAATATAACAGCTTAAAACAACCTCAGATCACCACCTTACAGTGATTCGCAGCATTTTTACCTGTGAGTCTCTTACTGTTCTCCTAGGGATCATCAGTACAGTGAACAAAGATCTGTAACTATCTGTAACAGGGAACAAATGTACTCATACCCAACCTCAGGAAAAGCATATTCTTGAGTACAAAACAAAGACCCTGGAAAACTAATCTCAAATATTTGGTTGCAAACATTTCCAGATGGAGATGTTCACTTATACTGATGAGAATTCTATTCCCATTCTCACCATTTTGAGCTACAGCAGGGTCACAGAGATCAAAATTCTCATACTCAAGATATGTGTTAATCATTCTTTGACTGTTGTCATGTTTGTCAATTGTACTTGTTGAGTCCTTCAGTAAGGAGATGCTGAAATGAAGTATATCATCATAAGAGGGTATATTAGCAGCGTATTAGAGCAGTATGTTAGAGGGTAAAGCCTTTGAGAAAAAGGAGTGGAGGGAAGCAGAATTAGGCAGTGAATGCCTTTATATCTTGAAAACACATTAATCTGCTCTAGCAAATGTGCCATCTCCTGCCCAGCAACTGCACTCCAGAATGCTACTTAGCTAATCTAGTGTTAGCCTTTGAGTCATTTTTCAGGATATTTTTCTTCAGTGGCCAGAATGATGAATAAAACTTGAGATATAATAGGCATCTCTATTCCTGAATTCTTAAGATCCCTAAGCCTACCACCACTTCACTACTCAACCCAGGTTGTAATACTGTTTGTGATTTGCTATACTGATTGTTGATTAAGATGGGGAAGTGAGTTTCAGAGGCTTCCACTTTATCTTTTCCACTATAATAGCTTTTACCCCACAATCTAAGGACAAATGTGAGAAGTTATACAAATGTCAAGTGTCACTCTGAGTTACACACTTGGAAACCCAGAAGATCCACGTTAATGATGACTTTAGCCAAGACTCTATTCAATACCTTGTCTCCGGATGGTTTCCTTCTAACAAGGGAAGGACACTAGTGGGGAAGATCATGGCACTTTTCGTCTCCAAGGGTATCAATTTATATGTCCCTGGCATAAAAGTTCCAGGTTTTCCAACAAGGGCACTGAATTTGGCATTGCAGACCTGCCTGGAGTGAAGATTCAACAGTCTTTAAAGCTAAGGGACCCCAACTAATGGATCCTGGATTTGGTCTTCAGATTTTCTTTTTCTTTTTCATTTCAGAAGATAGGGGCCTTATGAAAGTTACCACAGAGATGCTTTTGCACTTCACATTTAGTTGCCGTTTGTGGTTAACTCTCCACACTTTTTCGCTATCTCTCTATAGCACATCAGTGAAATTTAATAACAACCAGTAAACCCATGGTTCTTACATATTTTATTCTCTACCCTTTACTTTTCAAAGACTGAATCATTGTAACAGCCTGGGTATTCCTTTCCATTGGAACATAATCAAATCAACCCAGGTGAAAGTTTAAATAACTAGACTACAATCTGGTATCAAGGACTATACACGTTCCACCTACCTTACAGATCAGTATTCACTACCAGCCAAGCCTTGAGAGATCCAGTCCTAAATCGTCATTTTACCGGCTTGAACCATTCCTCATACAAGCTGTATTAGTTTGGCTCTCTGAGAAGCAGAAAATGAGAGAGAATTAGGAATGTCAGCATTTTATTATGATGGATAAAAAAGAAAGAAGGAATAATTATGAAGAAAAGGCTTTCAGACTAAGCTTCAGACTAAATCTGAAACTTTAAAGGAAAGTGGGAAGGCAATGAAATTGGTCCTGGAGACCCACCAAATGCAGCAAAAATTTGACAGTCTTCATAAAACCAATGGGAAATTCTAGAGTAAACATGACTCTTCTGAGAAGTTCCACATTCAGCTGAGATAGACAGGCACTGAAACCCTTATACTAGTCAATCATCAACTGGGAGCTGTCCTACAAACCTGAGGTAGATCATGAAAATGCTGCAGCCAGAGATAATTTACTATTTTCATTCCTTGCAGCTGAACAAGTTCTTTCTTAAAACAAGATGTGAGCAGCACACCTTTATGGTTATCGCAGCAATACACAACCCATATGCAGTTATCATAAACTTTGCTGCTCAAATAGTTTTTCGTTTTGTTTTGGTATCATTTTCAAGGAGAACACTTTTCAAAATCCAAAGATTAGATTATTTTCTAAATATTAATTAATACACACGGTACAAAAGCCACAAGGTAAGAAAGGATGTACTATTAAAAAAAGCAAAAAACAAAAAAATTTCTCCTACATGTCAACAGCCAGTTCACAAATTTTTTCTGCAGAAGCTACCACAATTATTATTTTTCATGGGCCCTTCCGGAGAAATTCCATGTATATAAAATTATTAGTATGTATGTATGCATGTATGTATGAAGAAACCAAAGCAATTGGCTTCTGATTCATTCCTTACTCAACTACTGGAGTTTGTTCCTGGGAAAAGAAAGAAGGCAGGGAGCCTGATCAATATCCATGGAAGTATGTTGATCATTGATCTACCAGTAAAGGCAATAATGGTAATTGCTAGGAGGAGAGTACATATCTAGGAAATGCTTATAGCATCATACCCTGTTTTATAACTGCTGATGTAAGTAAATCTTCAGTATATAGATTTATGAAGACTATATCCTCATTGAATGTGAAGTGAGCTACATAACTTTCTGGGAGTATTAAATATAGATATCTTATGACCTAGATGCTTCTCGATATGTGAGATGATTTGTATACTTCATTAGAGATCTCATCTACGCTAGGCAAAGACTCCATGTCCAATGATGAAAGGAAGGACATGGGGAGACCTAAGCCTAATTTGAAATTATTTATTGACATCTTTTAATCCTAAAATTATTAGTAATATGGGTAATTCACAAGAGTTTCATTTGACAACCCAGTTGTTCATGTTAGCTCAATATGCATTTTGTGAATATTTGTATTGTTTGGATTCTTTTATAAAATCGTTTAGAGAAATATCCAAATAGTGTGCCATAATAGTACCTAATTCATTTTTATTATTCTACGGTATATGCCACTATGATTGCAGGAAACTTCAAAGGGTAGGCAGATTTTTAGCGTCTTTAATTTCTTCTATTAACGTATTTTATATACCACTCAACCAATATTTCTTGGTCATATTAATGATTAATTCTAGTAAGTCTTGATTTCTGATTGTGTAAGTACTCGAACTTTGTTATTCAAAATCATAACTATTATCAATATTTTGTATTTCAATATAAATTTTAGAATCAACTTGTCATTTTCCACACAAAAAATTTGCTGATAGTTTGAGATATTCTCTTGAATCTATAATTTAATTTGGAGTGAATTGACATCTTTATAATACTGAGTGCTGTAATCAATTAACATCATATATCTCAACTGATTGAATTTTTTCAGGAGTGCGCTTAATATTTTACTGAGAGGTTTTGTACATATTTCTTTAGATATATTGCTGATTTTTTTGTTTTCTTCTTCTAGATTACATGTAAATTCACTTCCACATCATTGCTACTGTTTAGAAGGACAAGGTTTTTGTTTTGTTTTGTTTTTGTATATTAACTTTGTGTATTATATTATTTACTCATTATGCATTATTTCCAATAGTTTGATGAATTTATTCAAATATATTGTCTGCAAACAATGAGTTTTAATTTTCCTTCCCATCTTTATATCTTTTATTTATCTTTGATGCCTTATTTCACTAGATAAGGCCTACAATAAATTGTTGAAAACAAAATATTGAATAATACTCTAGAATATTTATCTATAATCTTAAAAGATTAATCCTAATCATACTGTTTAGGTGAAAGTAGTGCTCTTGTCATTTTATAGGTGTGAAAATGAGGCTCACTGAAGTACTTTCACTTCCTCAAAGTCCAACTCTTCCTATGTGGGCAAACTAGCACTAGAAACTCAGTTAACTCCTTGTAATTTTTGTAATTTTTTTTTTCTACTTGTATGACACCATTTAATTTCAAATTTAGTTGGAAATATATTTTCTTCTAACATTTTTAATATATGTTTCCTTTTAAAATTCTCATTGAGCATCCCCTACACTAATAAGGTTAATGGAAAAATCAGTTTCTCCTGCTAAAGGCTACAGCTAAAGTAGCTCCTTTTGAATATTTACTTCTCAAAATTCACATGTGCTCAGGATTTACCTCAATGATGGCTTCATATGTGTACATATAATGATTACCTTACTGAAATTTTATGGACTATTATTAATGCTTCTATCCAGAGGGTCTCTAATTGTAGTATTAACAACTATTTGTCACAAGGTTAGGTATTGCCAGTCCTAAGTCTAATGTGTATAAATTGTCTAAATATTCCTTTCATCCCTCTATTTCAATGTTTCTATGTCCAACCCTAGAAAACTTAAATACTAAATGTCAAATAGCCCATCTAGTTTTTACTATATACAAAAAGAATAATAAAACATAATTTAAATAAAATTGCTATACTTGTATATGATCTGTCTGAGAGTATTTTTAACTACCTGCATGAACCCAGTTAAGCCATTTTTGATGCTTTATATGGAAATGATTATAGAGGACATTTGATGTTATTAAATTGCATGAAAAAAACCCTACATTTCTCTAGTTGATGAATCTCACCCTTGAGTTTCATTTTATTAAACTATAATTATTAGATCCTATAATATTCATACAGGAAGAGCCTGTATCAAATTTTGAGCTCAAAACTAAGCAGTAAGAAGATGAAGTGTAATGGGACAGAGAACTAAAATAGCTATAGGAGTTCCTTTGCAAAAGTATCAATCCTTTTAATATCTAAAGCTACTGGCATAAAAATGAAGTTTGAATATAGATGTTTTATCATGCACATTGAGGTTGACTTTATAAAAAGATCCTCAATTTTAAACTTTCAAAATATTCTTTCTATTTTATACATTAAAATTTACCTTAAAATGCCATATATTCTTTTCTTTTTAGCAGTCAAAGTGGTTGGTATTTGATGCTGCTTCATGTTATTCCTAATTTAGAACTGAACCCCTTATACACCATTTTGGTAGCCTCAATAGGCCCAGAATCATAAGGCATGTTTTCATTGTTGGGCACAGCTAAATTATAATCAATTGGCTGTTCAGGTTCCAAGATAAATAGCACACAGGTCCATCTAGAGCTGTCAACAATTCATAGACTGTAAAAGCTCAGAAAGAATATAAAGAAATGAAAAGATTGCAGACTAGCAAACTCTCACCTGTTCGTCAGTTAACGTATATTAACATATGGCAAGTGAATATTATTTATCAAACTTTATTCTGTATACAGAAGATACAGGGGTGAAAAAGATAGAGTTTTAACCTCCAAAAATTTGCATATTTTAAAAAGAGACAGATATTAAACATTCATACATAAACAAACAAGATACTTTCTTGTTCTTAGGAGTGCTAAGAATGAAAACATAAGGTGATATGAGAGGAAGGGTGACTGATGAGAGATTTTTCCTTTAGCTAGTATTGTCAGGAAAGTAAAGCCATAAGTGATGGGGAGGCAGCAGTAAAAGTACCTTGAAGAAGAACATTCCAAGCAGAAGAAACACAACAGGAAAGGACCCTACTTAAGTACAGACCTGAAATCCTAAAGGATTATAAAGACCACAAGGTCACCAATGTGACCTTTTACCCTAGGTTCATTTCAGGGTTGTAACAGTTTCCAGGTTACATTCAATCATTGAGAACTGAATTTTAAAATATTCAAACTAAACTTACTTATAGCTGAATGATATTTAAAATGATAACCCAAGAAAGCTCCCTATAATCATGTACTTTATGTTACGCCCATTTTTGAAAGAATTGATACACTTTCCTTTTTTTAAGAAGTTCTTATATTTTACAGAGATACAGGTCATTTTGTCATTCTTGCTAAAAAGCATACACAAAATGTAAAGAAAAAAACTGTATGTGATGAACACCAACTGTGCATATCCATATCACCTCATGGGTCTAATTTTGTCTGTTTATCAGAACAAGTGTGTAATTGATACTGTTTTGCTGGTTTTATATCAAGGAAGTTGGTTTACATAGGGAATATGACCAAGCTAACAGCTAGGAGGTGAGATACACATTCAATACTAATTCAAAGTATGGGGTCTCTAATTTACATTATTCAAAAGATGGAGGATGTGGAGGGAGAATAGTCACTCTTATCCCATTACCCTAATAATGTTCTCTTGTCTGTTAATAATGGTGAATTGATTGCTCTTATACTTTTGTGACTGGTCCTTTCTTTTTCAAGATTTTCCTTTGCAGGAATGCAGAAGCAACACAATGAATATGACAATTGCCAGAAAGAAAAAGTATCAAGGCAGTTGAGAATAATGTTTCAACTCTTTGAGCAAAACTCTTTGGCTTTTGAAATATACCAATATTTGAAGAGTGAGACATCTTTGCTTTATGTGTGAATGTAAATCTTTTAAATTTATGACAAATTCAATATTTCATTGAGTTATTTAAAAGTAATAAAACAAAACAAAAATATATCTTTTGCCTTAATTCAGGTTCAGAGATGTTCAGAATCTCAACTATATTGTTATTATAAAAAGACAGGCTGGGGCTTCCCGGGTGGCGCAGTGGTTGAGAATCTGCCTGCCAATGCAGGGCACACGGGTTCGAGCCCTGGTCTGGGAAGATCCCACATGCCGCGGAGCAACTGGGCCCATGAGCCACAATTACTGAGCCTGCGCGTCTGGAGCCTGTGCTCCACAACAAGAGAGGCCGCGACAGTGAGAGGCCCGCGCACCGCGATGAAGAGTGGCCCCCGCTCGCCGCAACTAGAGAAAGCCCTCGCACAGAAATGAAGACCCAACACGGCCAAAAATAAATTAAAAAAAAAAAAAAAAAAAAAGACAGTCTAATCTAATATACTATAAACACTGACTGCTTAAATATAACACAAAACATGTCAAATAAGTGTTTAAAATACTCAAACATAACTGAATATACAGCTATAGGGATATAATAAAATATATCTGTTCATAGTTAATGCCAAACACTGGAATTTGAAACTGCTAATTAAAAACATTAGTAAATGTCAATACAGCAATATTTTAATGACTCCAAGATAATCCCATAGCAATCAATTTAGATCAGAATGAGTTTATTGTAAAGTGCCAAATGTGGAAAAAATGCTTCCTTTGCACTATAAAGCAACAATTTCTCAAATGAATAATGCTCAGTCAAAATTTAACTAGATAATTACTTAATTTGCATTTATTAAGGAAAAATAATAATGGGGAAGAAAGCTCTTTGGGAAATGACCTGAGAGTTAACAGTTGACTTAGATAAACACAGTTTTACCTTAATTTCTGAATACAGAAACACAATGATACTCGTAAATCAAAACAACAACAGCAAAACCCAAGAACAACAATAAAGTAACATGAAATTTATTTGACAGAAAGCAGGTGCCAATTTTATACTTGGTATATGTTGAAAAATTACCAACCTCTGGTAGAGTTATTTTGTCTAGTGAATTCAGTAAGAATATGAACTTCAGTTCCCATATTTTAATGTCTAGTTTTACTAGAAGCAGGGGAAGTGTGGCTGTTCAATTTTTGCAGTTACATAAGTGGAGATAAAAATAAATAAATACATGAAATGTGTTTGCTCCCATATTATTCTAAAAGATCTGAACATTGTGCACGTCCTTCATTATACTGCAAGTAAAAAGGCCTGAAAAAAATCACACTTAAATTCAAATATCCCTCTTTCATATGACTGGTCTAATCAAACCGATGGGGCTCTTTTGGACCATGGTGCTGGCAGCAGGAGATTCTTACTAGCAACAAAGGAGGGAACTATAACAATGTCTGAGTTGGGTTTAGAGGTGATTTAATGTTCAAATATGTCAAAGGTATCTAATATTTTGTGACAATAAAGGGGACCAGAGAAAATATTAAAGTTGATGAAGAGAATCAGGAATTAGAAAAATACATAGATAAAATGTAATAGCTTTCAAAAAAGATGACAGACTTTGCATCTCTCCCATTAAGAAGTAATATCTATTTTCCCACCCTTTGAATCAAGACCGGCTTTGTTACTTGGTTTGACCAATAGATACAGCATAAATTACCCTATTCTATATCAAAGCATACAATTCAACAGGACTTGCAGATTTTGCTTTCATGCCTTATAATTCTACTGATATGTGAACTGGTACCAAATCGTCTGTGATACATTCCAGTTAACTCCATCACTTCAGTAGAATGCTTGCCATTGCCCAGCATGTGAAAGTGACCATCTGGAACAGGCCAGACACCAGTAAAACTTTCAAGTTTCTGCAGATATATGAGTGAATAGGCTGATATCTACCAATCCCAGCACTGACTAGAAAAAGCAGAATTACTAGCTAACTAAAAAAATTTTTAAGACACAAAAGAATCATGAATAAATCGAAAATCTGAACAGTCCAAAAACAAGTAAGCAGATTGAACCAGCAATTAAAGATCTCCCAACAAAGAAATACTCAGGACTAGATAGTTTCTGTGGTGAGTTCTATCAAACACTTAAAGAATTAATGCCAATCCTCCTTAGACTCTTCCAAAAATTTCAAGAGGGAGGAACACTCCCAAACTCATTTTATGAAGCCAGAATTACCCTGATACCCGATAAAGACACTATAAGAAATTATCCCTGATGGATATAGATGCAAATATTAAAAAAAATCTTAGCAGACCGAATTCAACAGCACATCAAAAGGACTATAAACAAGTAGGACTTATCCCTGGGATGTAAGTATGATTCAACATACACCAATCAATAAAGGTGATACACCACATGAATAGAATGAAAGAAAAACTCATATGATGATCTCAATAGATGTAAAAAATTCATTTGACAAAATTCAAATCCTTTCATGGTAACATGCTCAACAAATTGGGTATAGAAGGATACCTCAACGTGATTAAGGACATATATGTCAAGCCCACAGCTAACATCATACTCAGTGGTGAATGCTTGACAGCTTCTCCTCTAAGATCAGGAATAAAACAAAGGTGCCTGCTCTCACCACTCTAATATAATATGATATATAATATAATATATCCTATTATTATACTTATAATAGGATATATTACATATAGCAATATATCATATGTTATATATTCATTTTATACATACAATATTTTATTAATATATAATGTACACAATATAAAGTAAGATATATGATATTATATAATAATATAAAATGTTATTTTGTGCATATACATTAATATATACACATATATGCATAGATATATGGATATGCATATACACATGCATAATACACAAATACACATGCATACATGTATACATTTTTCAATTGGGATTGGAAAGAGGAGAAAAGCAACAAAACTCTATCCATTAGTCTATTGGGGATATTCATAATAAAAATTTCTTAACCTTAACTTTGTAAGCTAACACATTTAAATAAACATATGAGTATAGACTCATATCTAAAGTAATTTAGAATATCTCCTCTCAAAAGCTCACTTGGGGAAAGAATTGCTTAACAAAATATTAGTGTTTCTTCTGGTATTAATTTTATAAAACCGAATGCTTTACATTTAATATGCAATAATTCATAATAACTGTTTCAGATAAAATGCAACTACGTGAACAACATTGGTATATTCTTTAGAAAAAAAACAAATAGTGTAAATGACTTGAAGCAATTTAATTTATTCATTCACAGATTCTTTCATTAAAATTTTCTCCCTGCCTCATGTGGTTTAAGTATCATATGAGAACCCTGCTCTGAAGGAGCTTTTGATATAAGGGGTCAGGGACACATGTCTTTGTAATATGAGAATAAGTGGGATAAGGATAAAAACACAAAGAAATAGTATTTTTTATCCGGGCTTGATGTCAAAAAATATTTCATAGAGGAAACGACACCTGAGTGCAAAACTGCATTATTTTTTCATATCAATAGTTTAAGAGAGAACTTGTGAGACAGAAGAAACAGTATTATAAGGTCTTGCTCCTGTAGAAAACCTTTAAATATAACTTTGGTAAGGAGTGTCCCAAATCATCTATACAAATTTTCCCATGTTTAAAATATGTTATTTAAAATACAGATTGGTAAATATACAAAGTAAAATTTTCTAACTTTAAGTGGTTGCATGAACATAAGCTAGAAAACCTCTGTATATTAATTCTGAGAGAGAAAAAGTAAGAGCAAAGAAAAAGGGAATGAATCATGGACATCTGCAAGTACAAAAGAGAGCTGCAGTTCAGTAGATCAAGATATAGTCACAATTCTATTATATGTCACTGAAACATATATAAGCCATTTTTTTAAAAAATGGAACAAAACAGAGACACAAACACACAAAAATACTCTTATGTCCCAGTTGAATAGGATAAACTTTAAGTATTTCCTTGCTTTAGCACTGATTTTTAAAAAATTATTTGTGTATAAAACTGAAAATAGCATACATCTACAAACAAAAGGTAGGACTAAAAGCAGTACTATATAGAGAAAAATCTGAAAATTTTAACATTTAAAATATAATCTTTTTCTCTGTCTGGTGATTAGATGTTAAATCTCCCAAAATTTAAGTTAAATGCAAACTTGTTGTTTGCCAAATAGAGACATAAGGAGTGGAAAATATTTGTGGCTTACAGGGAAAATAATTACAGTTATAATCCACATGCCTGCAGTGTGATAACAAAACATGGCTTTAAAAATGTTTAGCTCTAGAATCCTAGTGGGCACCAAAGGAAGCCTCAGACAACTTTCTATTATTTTCTTATTTGCATACATTAATGAGGCATTGTGTGTTTGTCAGATTCTCTGTATTTCTTTTCTTTATGAAGCTGTATATTATTGTGTTTGTGTATATGCACTCATATAATTGTGTTTGCATTTGTGAGTCTAGCTCTTACTTTCCATTCATTTTTTTACTATTATAATCATAGCTCTTTCTCCTCCCCTTTAAACTATTTTTCTTTCTGCTTTAATAGCTTTCTAAACCATGTTATTTCTACATAATTAGCCATAGTCTTCAATTGAAATAAGCCTTTATTTTTTTCTCTACTTGATAAAAAAAGATATTTGTTGATTCTGTTATTAAAGAATAAGTGAGCCATATATTTTTATATATCTGTGAAATATATTTATATTTTATAGATATAGATATTTACTCTTTAAAGTTCACTTGTCCTCAGTAGAAAATAAAATCTACAACATGGTAAAATAAATATTTCTTACAAAGAACTGGCAAAATCATAACATTTAATTATAAAACATCTATAGAATTTTCAGATATTAGACTTTATTCCTAAAATCAGCCTTTAGAAGCTCAATATTGAATATCAACAGTACAGATACTTTTATTTCCTACCATATTTATTGAAATACAATTAACATACAAACGAGTTCATATATTTTGTGTCCATTTTGATCACATAGGTATATACTTGTGAAACTATAACCACAATCAAAACAATCAACATAACTACCATACCCAAATATTTCCTAGTATCCTTTTGTAATCTCTTCCACTCATACCCTTAGAATTTTGTAAATTTATATAATTAGGAACTTACAGCATGTACTGTTTTTTGCCCAGCTACTTTCATCCAACATAATTATTTTAAAAGTGATCTATATTGTATCCTGTATCAGTACTGCATTCCTAGTCCTGAGAATGGCAAAGATGGTGGGGTAGAAAGACCCTAAGCTCTCACAAGCACACCAAAATCACAACTAACTGCAGGAAAACCACTGATGAAAAAGACTGGAACCTACCAGAAAAGATCTTCTACTAATAAAGCCATAAAGAAGGAACCACAACAAAATGTATAGGAGTGGCAGGCTCATGAAATCAAATCCCATACCCTCTGGGTGGGCAACCCACAAACTGGAGAATAATTATATTACAGAGGTTCTCAGACAGGAATGAGAATTCTGAGCCCCACTTCAGGCCCCCTGGCCCAGGGGTCCAGCACCGGGAAGAGGAACCCCCAGAGCATTTGGGGCTTGATTGCAGGAACTCCACAGAATTGCAGGAAATAGAGACTTCACTACTAAAGGGCTCACAAAAAATCTCACATGCACTGAGACCAAGGGCAAAAGCAGTAATTTGATAGGAGCCTTGGCCACACCACCTGCTGGTCTTGGAGGGTCTCCTGGGGAGGTAGGGGGCAACTGTGTCTCACCCTGGACATAGACACTTGTGGTAGACATACTGGGGAGGATTCATCTGCGTGAGCTCCCCAGGAGGCTGACATCTTTGGCACCAAGACCTGGCCCAACCTAACAGCCAGTGATGCGAAGCCACAGGCTAAGCAACAAACTGGGCAGGGACACAGCCCCACACATCAGCTGACAGGCTGCCTAAAGACTTCCTGAGCCCACAGCCGTCTCTATACATGCTCTGAGACATGGCCCTGCCTACCAGAGGGCCAAGACCCAGCTTCACTCAGCAGTGGGCAGGCACCCCCCTCCCGCCAGGTAGCCAACAAGCCTCTAGACCAGCCTCACCTAGGAGGGAGTAGACACTAGAAGGAAGAAAACTACAGTCCTGCAGCCTGAAGACCAAGTCCAAAAATACAGGCTAGACACTACCCTGGGACCAGCTGGCCCCTGGCCCTTAGGTGATGAGAGGAGGGCTGGGTCACACAGGACATCACCTATAGAGGGCCACTTCTCCAAGGTCAAGATATGTAACTTACCTACTATACACATAAAAATACAAATAGAAATTTATAATAAATGAGGTGATAGAGGAATATGTTTCACATGAAGCAATGAGATAAAACCCCAGAAGAAGAACTAAGTGATGTGGGGATAGGTAAGCTACCCAAGAAAGAGTTAAGAGTAATGATCATAAAGATGATCAGAGAACTCAAGAGGAAAATGGATGCAGAGAGTGAGAAATTAGAAGTTTTTAACAAAGAATTAGATTACACAAAGAATAACCAAACAGAATTAAAGAATACAATAACTGAGATGAAAAGTACACTAGAAGGAATCAAGAGTAGACTAAATGAGGCAAAAGAACAGATCAGTGTGCTGGAAGACAGAGTAGTGGAAATCACTGCTACCGAACAGAAAAAAAATAATGAATAGAATTCAGCACAATTTAAGAGACCTCTGGAACAACATCAAGTGCACTAATATTCATGTTATAGGGGTCCCAGAAGGAGAAGAGAGAGAAAGGGCCTAATAAAATCTGTAAAGAGATAATAGTTGAAAACTTCCCTAACCTGTGAAAGGAAAGAGTCACCCAAGTCCAGGAAGCACAGGGACCCATATAGGATTAACCCACAGAGGAACACACTAAGACACATTGTAATCAAAATGACAAAAATTACAGACAGGGAGAGAATGTTAAAAGCAACAAGGGAAAAACAAAAAATAACATACAGGGGAATTCCCATAAGGCTATCAGCCAATTTTTTAGCAGAAACTCTGCAGGCCAGAAGGGACTGGCACAATATACTTAAAGTGATGAAAGAGAAAAACCTACAAACAAGAATACTCTACCCAGCAAAGCTTTCATTCAGACCTGATGGAGAAATCAAACCCTTTACACACAAGCAAAAGCTAAAAGAATTTACAGTCACCAAAGCAGCACTACAACAAAGGCTAAAGGAACTTCTCTAGGTGGAAGAGAAGAGGCCACATCTAGAAACAAGAAAATTATGAAAAAGAAAACCTCACTGGTAAAGTCACATATACAATAAAGGTAGGAAATCATCCATACACAAAGCTAGCAAGGATATTAAAAGACAAAAGTAGTAAAATCATCTGTATCCACAAAAAGCAGTTAAGGGATACACAAAACAATTAGATGTAAAATATAATTTCAAAAGGAATAATCATGAGGGGAGGAGTGTACAAATGCAGGGTATCTAAAATACATTTGAAATTAAGAGATCAGCAACTTACAACAAGCACACACACATTATATGTATACATATGTGTGTATATATATATATATATATATATATATATATATATATATATATATCTAGAGAGAGAGAGAGAGTTCTATAAAAAAATTTCATGCCAACAAGGAAACTAAAATCTATAACAAATATACATATAAAAAAGAAAAAGGAGTCCAAACATAACACTAAAAATAGTCATCGAATCACAAGAGAACAAAAGAAGAAAGGAGAAAAAAAGACCTACAAAAACAAATCCATAGAAAATATAAACAGACCAATCACAAGCACTGAAATTGAAACTGTGATTAAAAATCTTCCAACAAACAAAAGCCCAGGACCAGACGGCTTCACAGGTGAATTCTATTAAACATTTAGAGAAGAGTTAACACCTATCCTTCTCAAACTCTTCCAAAATATAGCAGAGGAGGAACACTTCCAAACTCATTGTACAAGGCCACCATCACCCTGCTACCAAAATCAGACAAAGATGTCACAAAATAAGAAAACTACAGGCCAATATCACTGATGAACACAGATGCAAAAATCCTCAACAAAATACTGGCAAACAGAATCCAACAGCACACTAAAAGGATCGTACACCATGATCAAGTGGGGTTTATCCCAGGAATGCAAGGATTCTTCAATATATGCAAATCAATCAATGTGATAAACCATATTAGCAAATTGAAGGAGAAAAACCATATGATCATCACAATAGGTGCAGAAAAAGCTTCCAACAAAATTCAACACCCATTTATGATAAAAATCCTCGAGAATGTAGGCATAGAGGGAACTTACCTCAATATAATAAAGGCCATATATGACAAACCCACAGCCAACATCGTTTTCAATGGTGAAAAACTGAAACCAGCTCCACTAAGATCAGGAACAAGACAAGGTTGCCCACTCTCACCACTATTATTCAACATAATTTTGGAAGTTTTAGCCATGGCAATCAGAGAAGAAAAAGAAATAAAAGGAATCCAAACCAGAAAATAAGAAGTAAAATTGTCACTGTTTGCAGATGACATGATACCATACATAGAGGATACTAAAGATGCTACCAGAAAACTACTAGAGCTAATCAATGAATTTGGTAAAGTAGAAGGATACAAAATTAATGCACAGAAATCTCTTGCATTCCTGTATACTAATGATGAAAAATCTGAGAGAGAAATTAAGGAAACACTCCCATTAACCATTGCAACAAAAGGAATAAAATACCTAGGAAAAACCTACCTAAGGAGACAAAAGACCTGTATGCAGAAAACTATAACACACTGATGAAAGAAATTAAAGATGATACGAACAGTTGGAGAGATATACCATGTTCTTAGATTGAAAGAATCAACATTGTGAAAATGACAATACTACCCAAAGAAATCTACAAATTCAATGCAATCCCTATCAAACTACCAATGGCATTTTTCACAGAACTAGAACAAAAAATTTCACAATTTGTATGGAAACACAAAAGATCCCAAATAACCAAGCAATCTTGAGAAAGAAAAATGGAGCTGGAGGAATCAGGCTCCCGGACTTCAGACTATACTATAAAGCTACAGTAATCAAGACAGTATGGTACTGGCACAAAAACAGAAATATAGATCAATGGAACAGGATAGAAAGCTCAGAGATAAACCCACACACATATGATCACCTTATTTTTGATAAAGGAGGGAAGAATATACAATGGAGAAAAGACAGCCTCTTCAATAAGTGGTGCTGGGAAAACTGGACAGCTACATGTAAAAGAATGAAATTAGTACACTCCCTAACACCATACACAAAAATAAACTCGAAATGGATTAAAGACCTAAATGTAAGGCCAGACACTATACAACTCTTAGAGGAAAACATAGGCAGAACACTCTATAACATGAATCACAGCCAGATTCTTTTTGACCCACTTCCTAGAGAAATGGAAATAAAAACAAAAATAAACAAATGGGGCCTATTGAAACTTCAAAGCTTTTGCACAGCAAAGGAAACCATAAACAAGATAAAAAGACAACCCTCAGAATGGGAGAAAATATTTGCAAATGAAGCAACTGACAAAGGATTAATCTCCAAACTATACAAGCAGCTCATGCAGCTCAATATCAAAAAAACAAACAACCCAATCTAAAAATGGGCAGAAGACCTAAATAGACATTTCTTCAAAGAAGATATACAGATTGGCAACAAACACATGAAAGGATACTCAACATCACTAATCATTAGAGAAATGCAAATCAAAACTACAGTGAGGTATCACCTCACACCAGTTAGAATGGTCATCATCAAAAAATCTACATACAATAAATGCTGGAGAAGGTGTGGAGAAAAGGGAACCCTCTTTCACTGTTGGTGGGAATGTAAATTGATACAGCCACTATGGAGAACAGTATGGAGGTTCCTTTAAAAACTAAAAACAGAACTACCATACGACCCAGCAATCCCACTACTGGGCATATACCCTGAGAAAACCATAATTCAAAAAGAATCACGTACCACAGTGTTCATTGCAGCACTATTTACAAAAGCCAGAACATGGAAGCAACCTAAGTGTCCATTGACAGATGACTGGATAAAGAAGATGTGGCACATATATACAATGGAATATTACTCAGCCATAAAAAGAAACGAAATTGAGTTATTTGTAGTGAGGTAGAAGGACCCAGAGTCTGTCATTCATACAGAGTGAAGTAAGTCAGAAAGGAAAAAACAAATACCGTATGTTAACACATATATATGGAATCTCAAAAAAAAAAAAAAGTTCTGAAGAACCTAGGGGCAGGACAGGAATAGAGACGCAGATGTAGAGAAGGAATTGAGGACAGAGGGAGGGGGAAGTGTAAGCTGGGATGAAGTGAGAGAGTGGCATGGACATATATGCACTACCAAATGTAAAATAGATAGCTAGTGGGAAGCAGCCACATGGCACAGGGAGATCAGCTCGGTGCTTTGTGACCACCTAGAGAGGTGGGATATGGAGGTTGGGAGGGAGACGCAAGAGGAAGGGGATATGGGGAAATATGTATACATATAGCTGATTCACTTTGTTATATAGCAGAAACTAACACACCATTGTAAAGCAAGTATACTCCAATAAAGATGTTAAAAAAATAAAACAAATCCAAAACAATTAACAAAATTGCAATAGGAACATACATATTGATAGTTACCTTAAATGTAAGTGGACTGAATGCTTCAACCAGAAAACACAGACTGGAGGAATGAATACAAAAATAGGACCTGTATATATGCTGCCTACAAGAGACTCACTTCAGATCTAAAGACACAT
Source organism: Balaenoptera musculus (assembly GCF_009873245.2). NCBI lineage: Eukaryota > Metazoa > Chordata > Mammalia > Artiodactyla > Balaenopteridae > Balaenoptera > Balaenoptera musculus. The sequence goes on along the minus strand of NC_045787.1, from coordinate 22,948,863 downwards.
ACAGAAAATGAGGGGATGGAAAAAGTTATCTGATGCACATGGAAAGCAAAAGAAAGCCAGAGTAGCAATACTTTTATCAGACAAAAAAGATTTTAAAATAAAGAATGTTATGAGACAAAGAAGGATACGACATAATGATCAAAGGATCAATCCAAGAAGAAGAGATAGCAATTATAAATATATATGCAACAATCATAGGAGCACCTGAATATATAAGGCAAATGTTAACAGACATAAGAGGGGAAACTGACAGTAACACAATAAATAGTGGAGGACTTTAACACTCCACTTACATCAATGGACAGATCATCCAGACAGAAAATCAATAAGGAAACACGGGTCTTACATGACACATTTGCCCAGATGGATTTAATTGATATTTATAAAGCAGTCCATCTGACAGCAGCAGAATACACATTCTTTTCAAGTGTACATGGAACATTCTCCAGGATAGATCTCATGCTGGGCCACAAAATAAGCCTCTGGAAATTTAAGAAAACTGAAATCATATCAAGCATCTTCTCCGACCACAATGCTGTGAGATTAGAAATCAACTACAAGAAAAAAAAAAAACTGCAAAAAAATACAAACGTGGAGGCTAAACAATATGCCACCAAACAACCAATGGATCACTGAAGAAATCAAAGAGAATGGTGAAAAGATGAAAGCATTTCCTCTAAGATCAGGGACAGGACAAGGATGTCCGTTCTTGCCACTTTTATTCAACATAGTTTTGGAAGCCTAGCCACAACAATCAAAGCAGAAAAAGAAATAAAAGAAG